>NC_141165.1:17727500-18977500 GCF_055505025.1 Bos grunniens | reverse complement strand
CAAACACATTGATCAATGAAGTAGAATAGAGAGCCCAGAACCTATACTTAGGTGGTCAAGTAATCTACAACAAACATGGCAAGAATACAGAATGGAGAAAAGACATCCTCTTCAGTAAACAGTGTTTGGAAAATGCAGTAGCTAAATTTAAAAGAATCAAACTGAACTGCATTCTCATACTATATAAAAAAATAAACTTCAAATGGATTAAAGACTTAAATGTGAGACCTGAAATCATAAAACTCAGTTTTTCTTTGACATTGATCTTAGCAATTGTTTTTTGGATTTGTGTCCTCAGGCAAGAGAAACAAAAGCAAAAATAGTCAAATGGGATAACCCCAAACCAAAAAGCTTTTGCACAGTGAAGGAAACTACCTACAAAATGAAAAGACATCTACTGAATGGAGAATATATTTGCAAATCACATATACAATAAGGTTGAAAGTGAAAGTGTTAGTTGGTCAGTCATGTCCAACTATTTGTGACCCCATGAACTGAAGGCCACCAGGTTCTTCTGTCCATGGAATTTTCCAGGCAAGGATACTTGAGTGGGTAGGCATTCCTTTCAGGAGATCTTCCTGACCCAAGGACTGAACCCAGGTCTCCCATAGTACAGGCAGATTCTTTACCATCTGAGCCACCAGGGGAGCCCAAAGTGAAAGTGTCAGTCACTCAGTCTTGTCTAACTCTATGTGACCCCATGGACTGTAGTCTTTTAGTCTCCTATGTTCATGGAATTCTCCAGGCAAGAATACTGGAGTGTGTAGCCATTCCCTTCTCCAAGGGATCTTCTCAGCCCAGGGATCAAACCCAGGTCTCCTGCATTTCAGGCAGGTTCTTTACTATCAGAGCCACTAGGGCCTGGATTAACAATATTATTAAGAGGTTAATATCCAAAATATACAAAGAACTCATACAACTAAATATCAAAAAACAAACAACCTGATTAAGATATGGGCAGAGAATCTGAATAGACATTTTTCTAAAGAAGACATACAGATGGCCAACAGACACATGAAAAAAATGCTCAACATCACTAATCATCAGGGAAAATGCAATTCAAAACCACAATGAGACATCACCTCACACTCAAAATGGCTATCACCAAAAGAAATAACAAGTGTTGGTGAGGATGTGGAGAAAAGGGATCCCTCGTACAGTGTTGATGGGACTACAACTATCAATAGCAGTCTGAGGTTCCTCATAAAACTGAAAATAGAACTGCCATAGGATCTAGAAGTTTTACTACTCGGTATTTACCTGAAGAAAACAAAACACTAATTCTAAAAGATATATGCATCTATGTTTACTGCAGCATTAGTTACAAATCAAGATATGAAAGCAACCTAAGGGTCAGTGGATAGATGAATGGATAAAGATGCTTATACACACACACATATATATATATAAACACATATATATATTATATATAAACATATATATGTATGTTTATATATAAACATACATATATTATACATATTTTCCATATATATATATATATATATATATATATATATATATATATATAAAATGAAACATTACTCAGCCATAGAAAAGAAGGAAATCTTGTCATTTGCCACATGGATAGAATGTCCTTGAGGATATTATGCAAAGTGAAATAAATCAGATGAAGAAAGACAAATAACATGTAATTTCACTCATATGTGGAATCTAAAAAACAAAACAAGTGAAGAAATGTAACAAAACAGAAACAGACTTATGGATACAGAGAATAAGCAGGTGGCTGCCAGGTGGGAGCGGGGAGGGGGAATGAGTGAAATAGGTGAGGGAGGTTAAGAGGTACAAACTTTCAGTTACAAGAGAAGTGAACCACAGGGATAACTGTAACCATAGTTACAGTCAGTAACTATGTAATAACTTTGGTGACAGATGGTAACTAGACTTATCACTGTGATCATATTGTAATGTATAGAAATATCAAATCACTGTGCTGTGCATCTGGAGCTAACAGAGTGTTACAGGTCAATTATACTTCAACAAACTCATAGAAAAAGAGTTCAGATTTGTGATTATCCAAGATGGGGGAAGAGGGAACTGGATGAAGGCAGTCAAAAGGTACAAACTACCAGTTATAAGATAAACAAGTCCTGGGATGTAATGTACAACATGAGAAATATAATTAACACTACTGTATGTTGTTATGAAAGTTGTTAAGAATTCTCATCTCAGGGAAAGAAAATTTCTTTTTCTTTTTTGTATTTGTAAGAAATGATAGATGTTCACTAAACATATTATAGTCATCATTTCATGATATATGTAAGTCAAATCATTATTCTGTACACCTTAAATTTATACAGTGCTGTATGTAGGTCAATTACGGAGCTTCCCTGGTGGCTTAGGGGTAAAGAATCTGCCTGCCAATGCAGGAGACACAAGTTTGATCCCTGGGTCAGGAAGATCCCCTGGAGAAGGAAATAGCAACCCACTCCAGTAATTTTGGCTGGAAAATCCCATGGATAGAGGAGCCTGGCAGGCCACAGTCCATGGGGTTGCAAAGAGTAGGACATGACTTAGCGACTAAACAATGACAACAACAATGTAGGTCAATTCTAATTAAATAAAACTGGAAAAAAAAACCTTTTTTTTTTTTTTAAAGAATTTGATTACATAAATGTACAGAGTTTTGAAGGCATTCAAGAGTCTAATTAGTAACTCATTGTCTATTCAAATGTTTTAAACTGATATCTAGCCAATTGAAATAAATGGGGTCTTTTGAATGAAAAAAAGTGATGAATATCAAAACAACAAATACAGCAATAAATATAAGACTTCCTCCTTAACCAGTGGTTTTTGGTGGTGCTTAGGATCTTTAGCAATGAACAAACTGTAGATATTTCAAAATAATATAGGAACGGCTGTGTTAATTCACTGAATTTTATCACAAACATGCTTAATTGTTTCAAAATAATGCCTATTGCCTCCAGCTAGGAGAAATATAAGTTTACTATAATTCAGGCATGGTCTTAATGGGAATCAAAGACATGGAACATATTTGATTTATGGCGCAAAGAAGAAAAAAACTTAAACAGAGTAACCAGGAGACACCAGGAAGACGGTAAAAGCCTTGGTTCATGAACACGAACATGGCCCCAGAAGTCCTTGAATTTGTGCCTCCTGCCCCGCAACCATGGACATATGTTCTGCAGTTGACAATAGCTAAAGGGCCTCTTTAGGATCATTTGCTTGGAAGCAGGATTTCAAATCTGTGAAAAAAATTTGTGAAAAACTTAAAAGAACAAGTGTTTTCATAGTCAATTAAAAACCAGCTCATAAGTCAGGGCAACTGGAAGGTCAGGAAAGAGGTGTGAGCAGGGAGGCTCCTAGCCTTTGCTGGTTGTCTGCTGAGTACTAAGCAGAGTGCTGTTGATACCCATGCTAATGATGCCCCCATTTCACAGGTGCAGAAACTGAGGCTGGAGGCAAAGGGACTCATCTGAGACCACAGAGTAAGAAGTGGAGCCAAGTTGTGAACTCAGATTGTTCAGATTCTAAAAACCACTTTCTGTTCATTTCAGCAATTTACCTCTGATGTCGCCCACTGTTACTGAAACAGGACAGACGGAAACTTCAGTAGGTACACACACAAGTGTCGGAAAAAAAAACAGGTACAGAAGATTTCTGGGGGTAAGATAAGATCCTGGGGACACAGAAGTAAGCAGAAGCCCAAGAGCCAAAGGAAAGGCCTCAGCCCTGGCCTGAGAATGTTTTTTGCTCCCGAGAAAGGGAGGAAAGCAACAGATGCCAGAAAATGGGGAGGAATGTGGAATTGGAGATGCCTAAGGGGTGCGGTGGTCACTGGTCTGTACCTCAGGATCCCTTGTCAGGAGTGAAGTATGATTCCTCAGTGGTGGGGAGCATCCCTTCCACCCACCAACAACGTTGCAGGCAGGGCCACCCCAGCTTGAGCATACTCCATTCCCAGGTAAGGCCTTGCTGAGTGGTATACCTGAGTGGTATCCTGGCTTATCCCTCTGCCCAGCTTCCTGCCCTCCCCTACATGTGTGGATCCAGGGAGCTGCCACACCTACCCCCTGGCAGGAAAGCTTTCTGCAGGAAAATCATCTCAGAGCAGGAAAGTTATCTCACTGCTTTCCAGTGAGTCTACCTGCTACAGGAAGTGAAAAAACATTTTTAACAACAGGGATGCCTAATGAATATTTGAAGTTGCGTTAAGTCCTTGTGACATGAAGCCTTTACCACTAGCTTCCAAATAGTCAGCAAAGGTCCAATGCCTTCATAGATGATTTGGTGAGTAAGGATGTGAAGGGAAATGAATAAGGAACCTAGATTTTCAGTCTAAGCCAACACGGCACAGAATGGAGGCAACAGAGAAGATATTCAGGATACCGAAGACTTGTGGTTATCTCGGGAAGAGTGTGAACTACCACATGGGCTGAGGACTTGAGCCAGAACTTCCGAGGCCCTCAAGGGGCAGGACAAGCTGGCTGACATGTGGGTTACAGCTATGAGGCTGAACCGTGCCTTCACAGAGAAGGGAAAATCATTCCTGGTGCAGGCAACAGATGTAACAGGCCCACCTGAGGGAGGAGGCACCATCTGGGCATTGCAAGGGCCTCTCCATACCTGCAGAGGAGATGAGCTGCTCTTCTGAACTTCCTGGGTGTTGGCCCCACTTGGGCAACACTTGGCATTCATCCCCGCCTTTTGAGTCACAGCCAGGTGTCCAATCTCCCTGACTAGGGTGTGAGGCTTCTCCCTCACACCTTCCACCTCACAGACTCTCAAGACAAGCACAATCAATTGATGGCAGACCTCAAGGCAGCTGAGCAGGAAGAAGCCTGGCTGGCTCTTTAAAGGATCTCTTAAACCTACATGTATATTTGGAAAGGCTGCTCAGTGGGGAAGGAGTCCTCATTTGCCAGTCACCAAGCCTCCTTACACACAAGCTTTTATTTGTTGTTTTGAAATTGAAATGTTGGTTTCAATCAGCAGTTCCTTCAGAAGTGCTGCCTGATAATAACCTTTTATTAAAGAAATGGAATGTTGGAGGCATAACTAACCCCTCTTCAATGAGATTTGAAAAGTGGAGGAGAAATGAAGCAATGCTTCTTCTATTTCTCCACTGAAAGGTTATTTCAGTCAGTCAGACAGAATGAGCTTTATTCATAAAGCACTTGGAAAGCCTCAAATAGTAAGCTCTTTGTATTAAATATCTACATTTGACAAGGAGAAGCTTGAGTTCAGGAAATAAGGTGCTGTTGAAACACAAACACCCACCGGCTCAGAAAAGCCTGTGATAGGCAGCGAATTTGACAGGAGCAGACCAAGCCTGGACACTAGCTGCGGCCTGGGTTACAAATTCTTCATCTTTTGTGGGTTGGCACATACTAATGTGGAGAAAGAAATGGCAACCCACTCCATTATTCTTGCCTAGAAAATCCCATGGACAGAGGAACTTGCTGGGCTATAGTCGATGAGGTCATAGAGTCATACCCGACTGAGTGACTGAGCGCACACACACGTACACACTAATGACCACCAAATGAGAACAAATAAGTTCCAAAGCACGATGCCAGGCTTGTGGTAACTAAGAGTTTCTGATGGGTCCTGGGCTCTTGGGTTACTTGCTCCCGCTGTCACCATCTCACCTTCGTAGTGGTTCCCAGCACTTGTTTTATTTATTTATTTATTTTTAAATTTTATTTTATTTTTAAACTTTACAATATTGTATTGGTTTTGCCAAACATCGAAATGAATCTGCCACAGGTATACATGTGTTCCCCATCCTGAACCCTCCTCCCTCCTCCCTCCCCATACCATCCCTCAGGGTCGTCCCAGTGCACCAGCCCCAAGCATCCAGTATCGTGCATCGAACCTGGACTGGCGACTCGTTCCATATATGATATTATATGTTTTTCAATGCCATTCTCCCAAATCATCCCACCCTCTCCCTCTCCCACAGAGTCCAAAAGACTGTTCTATACATCAGTGTCTCTTTTGCTGTCTCATATACAGGATTATTGTTACCATCTTTCTAAATTCCATATATATGCATTAGTATACTGTATTGGTGTTTTTCTTTCTGGCTTACTTCACTCTGTATAATAGGCTCCAGTTTCATCCACCTCATTAGAACTGATTCAAATGTATTCTTTTTAATGGCTGAGTAATACTCCATTGTGTATATGTACCACAGCTTTCTTATCCATTCATCTGCTGATGCACATCTAGGTTGCTTCCATGTCCTGGCTATTATAAACAGTGCTGCGATGAACATTGGGGTACACGTGTCTCTTTCCCTTCTGGTTTCTTCAGTGTGTATGCCCAGCAGTGGGATTGCTGGATCATAAGGCAGTTCTATTTCCAGTTTTTTAAGGAATCTCCACACTGTTCTCCATAGTGGCTGTACTAGTTTGCATTCACACCAACAGTGTAAGAGGGTTCCCTTTTCTCCACACCCTCTCCAGCATTTATTGCTTGTAGACTTTTGGATCGCAGCCATTCTGACTGGCATGAAATGGTACATCATAGTGGTTTTGATTTGCATTTCTCTGATAATGAGTGATGTTGAGCATCTTTTCATGTGTTTGTTAGCCATTTGTATGTCTTCTTTGGAGAAATGTCTATTTAGTTCTTTGGCCCATTTTTTGATTGGGTCATTTATTTTTCTGGAATTGAGCTGTAGGAGTTGCTTGTATATTTTTGAGATTAGTTGTTTGTCCGTTGCTTCTTTTGCTATTATTTTCTCCCATTCTGAAGGCTGTCTTTTCACCTTGCTTATAGTTTCCTTTGTTGTGCAGAAGTTTTTAAGTTTAATTAGGTCCCATTTGTTTATTTTTGCTTTTATTTCCAATATTCTGGGAGGTGGGTCATAGAGGATCCTGCTGTGATGTATGTCGGAGAGTGTTTTGCCTATGTTCTTCTCTAGGAGTTTTATAGTTTCTGGTCTTATGTTTAGATCTTTAATCCATTTTGAGTTTATTTTTGTGTATGGTGTTAGAAAGTGCTCTAGTTTCATTCTTTTACAAGTGGTTGACCAGTTTTCCCAGCACCATTTGTTAAAGAGATTGTCTTTAATCCATTGTATATTCTTGCCTCCTTTGTCAAAGATAAGGTGTCCATATGTGCATGGATTTATCTCTGGGCTTTCTATTCTGTTCCATTGATCTATATTTCTGTCTTTGTGCCAGTACCATACCGTCTTGATGACTGTGGCTTTGTAGTAGAGCCTGAGGTCAAGTAGGTTGATTCCTCCAGTTCCATTCTTCTTTCTCGAGATAGCTTTGGCTATTCGAGGTTTTTTTGTATTTCCATACAAATTGTGAAATTATTTGTTCTAGCTCTGTGAAGAATACCGTTGGTAGCTTGATAGGGATTGCACTGAATCTATAAATTGCTTTGGGTAGTATACTCATTTTCACTATATTGATTCTTCCAATCCATGAACATGGTATATTTCTCCATCTATTAGTGTCCTCTTTGATTTCTTTCACCAGTGTTTTATAGTTCTCTATATATGGGTCTTTAGTTTCTTTAGGTAGATATATTCCTAAGTATTTTATTCTTTTCGTTGCAATGGTGAATGGAATTGTTTCCTTAATTTCTCTTTCTGTTTTCTCATTATTAGTGTATAGGAATGCAAGGGATTTCTGTGTGTTGATTTTATATCCTGCAACTTTACTATAATCATTGATTAGTTCTAGTAATTTTCTGGTAGAGTCTTTAGGGTTTTCTATGCAGAGGATCATGTCATCTGCAAACAGTGAGTTTTACTTCTTCTTTTCCAATTTGGATTCCTTTTAGTTCTTTTTCTGCTCTGATTGCTGTGGCCAAAACTTCCAAAACTATGTTGAATAGTAATGGTGAAACCAGCACTGGTTTTAGAATTAATTAGGCATCTATTGGAAACGTAGCTTTGCATTTACTAGCTGTATGACAGTAGGAACATTTCTTAACCTCTTTCTTACAAGATGGAGAGTCTTGCCCCCCTTACAGATACGTGGTAAGACCTGCACATAATGGGGTCTTCACTCCCTGGCACAGAGGAAGCAAGCTTCCCTCCACATAAACATCACTATAACTTTGGTATAGTTCAGAACCTGAGATGAGGATATTACAAACCTCATACCACTCCATCTTGGAAACACTTTTAGCTAGCTTAACGCTCCAACATCATTTTTGCGATTGGTACTGTGCCGTGAACTATATATAAGGTTAATGAGAAGAACAATGAAGCTTGTAGGCTTCTCATCTTCAGTTTGACCTTCCTCAGATCAAAGTTAAACTGTGATTGAAAGTGAAAGAAAAATTTTAAGAATTTCTGAGAAGCTACCCACGACAGAACCCATTATTTTTTTTGACCTTAGTGTTACTTACAGAATCCCTGTGCCTTCTACAATTGCTTAAGATTTGACTTCAGCCCTCATCACAGCACTCCACCAGGTCTGTGCTCTGACCTTAATAAGATCTTTCCAAACAGCTGACATGAGCGTTCAGCAATGAAACTGCCAGGAAACTTTTCACAGCCCCAAGGCTCTCAAGGAAGGCTCTGCAACCATAGCAGCTGACACACCAGCTAGTGCCATCTGGCCTGGACAGGCCTCTGTGACACACACAAACACACAAGCTGGTTTTGAGCATCGGAAGGGCATGCACTTTTCAGGGCACACACAGATAAGCCATAGGAGCAGCCCACACACCAGGGCATGGGGAAGCTCCCTGAGGACAACCTTTCTTTTCCTATTCCTCAGTAAGGACTGCATGCTAAATGCCTCCTTAGAGGAGAAGCAGTGCCCATGCGAGCATGACACCACATCACTAACTCCATCTCACAACACCAAAGTCAGTGTCCTGGAGAGGTGATTTCTCCTATACGTTAGAGACTTACAGCTCAATGAATCCCTTCACCTCATTAAAATAAATCACACAAAAATCACTTGCTAAATGCAAAAAAACAAAACAAAAACACGCATTACTTTTTTCTGTGTGTGACCACACTATTTTACTCGCAATAAGCAGTGTTTCTGATAAACTGTGTTGGAAATCTTAGTTGAAACCTGAGGCCAAACATGGCTTCTTCCCTTCTACTCCAAAGCTAGACTTTGAGACATTTCGTGTACGACTCTCAAGTGTGTTTGCTGAGAGACATGAAAACTCAGCTTCCTAAATTCCAAGAATATACCAAAAGCAAGTAAACTAGACCCCACAGTGAAAGACTACATTTACAAAAAAAGATAGACAAAGAAAGGTAATATAAAATAGAAAAGTTTGATAATTATTAAGTGGGGGAAACTGCAGAAAAGGCACTCTCATACATTACTGGTAGGAATGAAAGTTACATTTGCAAATGTCTACCAAAATAATATTATGCATCTTTCTTTTGACCAGGCAATACCACTTACAGAAATCTCTCTCAAAGATAAAAAAGGAAACAAACAAAAAAGCTGAATGCACAGGTTACTCATTATATAATTATTTGTAACAACAAAGTTTTGGGAACTCATTGGTACAGGGTAAATGGGCAGCAGTCCATTCACACCAAGGAAACACTGTAAGCTATGAAAAAGAATGAAGTATATTGCTATACACGACCACAGAGCAATTGCCAGGATACACGTCTAAGTGAAACCAACAAAAGTGTATATAATGTGCTACCAATTTCTTCAGAATATAAATATTTGAATATAATTAAAACATGAAAGAGTGAATGGAAATAAAAACAAAAATAAACAAATGGGACCTAATTAAACTTAAAAGCTTTTGCATAGCAAAGGAAACCATAAATAAGATGAAAAGACAACCCTCAGAATGGGAAAAAATAATGGCAAATGAAGCAATGACAAAGGATTAATCTCCAAAATATATACAAGCAACTCGTGCAGCTCAATATCAGAAAAACAAACTCAAAAAAAAAAAAAATGGGCAGAAGACCTAAATAGATGTTTCTCCAAAGAAGACATACACATGGCTAAAAAACACATGAAAAAATGTTCAACATCACTTATCATTAAAGAAATGCAAATCAAAATCACAATGAGGTTTTGATCTCACACAGGTCAGAATAGCCATCATCAAAAAATCTACAAACAATAAATTCTAGAGAGAATGTGGAGAAAATGGAACCTTTTTGCAGTTGGTGGCAATGTAAATTAATGCATCCACTATGGAGAACAGTATGTAGATTTATCAAAAAAATAGGAATAAAACTACCATATGACCGAGCAATCCCATTACTGGACATATACCCTGAGAAAAACCACAGTTCTAAAAGACACATGTACCCCAACATCCACTCAGTTCAGTTCAGCTCAGTCACTCAGTCGTGTCTGCCTCTTTGCAACCCCATGGACTGCAGCACACCAGGACTCCCTGTCCATCACCAACTCCCAGAGCTTACTTAAACTCATGTCCATCGAGTCAGTGATGTCATCCAATCATCTCATCCTCTGTCGTCCCCTTCTCCTCCCACCTTCAATCTTTCCCAGCATCAGGGTCTTTTCCAATGAGTCAGTTCTTCACGTCAGTTGGCCAAAGTATTGGAGCTTCAGCTTCAACATCAGTCCTTCCAATGAACACCCATGACTGACCTACTTTAGGAGGGACTGGTTGAATCTCCTTGCAGTCCAAGAGACTCTCAAGAGTCTTCTTCAACACCATAGTTCAAAAGCATCAATTCTTCGGTGCTCAGCTTTCTTTATAGTCCAACTCTCACATCCATACATGACTACTGGAAAAACCATAGCTCTGATTAGATGGACCTTTGTTAGCAAAGTAATATCTCTGCTTTGTAATATGCTGCTGGGTTGGTCATAACTTTTCTTCCAAGGAGTAAGCATCTTTTAAATTTATGGCTGCAGTCACCATCTGCAGTGATTTTGGAGCCCAAAAAAATAAAGTCTCTCACTGTTTCCATTGTTTCCCCATCTATTTGCCATGAAGTGATGGGACCAGATGCCATGATCTTCATCTTTTGAATGTTGAGTTTTAAGCCAACTTTTCCACTCTCCTCTTTCACTTTCATCAAGAGGCTCTTTAGTTCCTCTTCACTTTCTGCCATAAGGGTGGTGTCATCTGCATATCTGAGGTTATTGATATTTCTCCTGGCAATCTTGATTCCAGTTTGTGTTTCATTCAACCTGGCATTTCACATGATGTCCTCTGCATATAAGTTAAATAAGCAGGGTGACAATATACAGCCTTGATGTACTCCTTCCCCGATTTGGAACCAGTCTGTTGTTCCATGTCCAGTTCTAACTGTTGCTTCCTGACCTGCATACAGATTTCTCAGGAGGCAGGTCAGGTGGTCTGGTATTCCCATCTCTTTCAGAATTTTCCACAGTTTGTTGTGATCCACACAGTCAAAGTCTTTGGTGTAGTCAATAAAGTAGAAATAGATGTTTTTCTGGAACTCTCTTGCTTTTTCAATGATCCACCAGATGTTGGAAATTTGATCTCTGCTTCCTCTGTCTTTTCTAAATCCAGCTTGAACATCTGGAAGTTCACAGTTCATGTATTGTTGAAGCCTGGCTTGGAGAATTTTGAGCATCACTTTGCTAGCGTGCGAGATGAGTGCAATGTTTACTGCAGTACTATTTACAATAGCTAAGACATGGAAGCAAGCTAGATGTCCATCAACAGATGAATGGATAAAGAAGTTGTGGTATACATATACAATGGAATATTAATCAGCCATAAAAGGAAGAAATTTGAGTCAGTACTAGGTGAGGTAGATGAACCTAGAGCATGTCACACAGAATGAAGTAAATCAGAAAAAGAAAAACAAATATCGTATATTAACATATATATGGAATCTAGAAAAATGGTGCTGATGAACCTAAATGCAGGAGAGCAATGGAGACACAGACATAGAGAACAGACTTGTAGACACAGTGGAGAAAAGAGGGTGGGGCAAATGGAGAGAGGAGCATTGAAACATGTACATTACCATATGTGAAACAGCCAGTAGGAACTTGCTGTATGATGCAGGGAGCTCAACCCAGTGCTCTGTGACAACCTAGAGGGGTGGGAAGGAGTCTACAGAGGGTGGGGACATACTGCTGATACATGCTGACGTATGGCAGAAACCAACACAACATTGTAAAGCAATTATCCTCCAGTTAAATATAAACAAATTTTTTAAAAAAGAAAGAGTAAGCCATCAAAATTTTAAAATTATTCCCTTTTGAAAAAGGAGGCCATTAGGGTAAGGCATCAGGATAGAGATTAGTCTTTGTTAAATATGTCTTTTTATGAATTTGATTTTGGACTCATGGAAACACTTTACATAATCAAGAAACAAAAGTTAAAAAAAGCGGCTTCTAAAAATTTAAAACAAGCAAGCCTCTGTATAACCACACGGAAACTAATGATGTGGCTCAGTTCAGTAACTGCATGTACGTGAGGAAATTACTGAGGGGAAGGAAAGAATAGGGTGAGTTAGAGAGAATGGTGCTTGGAACTCACACAGGACCAGGCCAGGGTATCTTCATACCTGCCAAGCCAACCTGATAATCCACTGGCCCCTGGGTGGAGCACACAGAAGGGTCTTTCCTCACTCATGGGCAATAATCAGGGACAGTTTAATTGCTGCTCTGGTCCCACATAACAAAGCTGAATCAACCTGTTTCTAAGCAGCTTAAGTGAATCCTAAAACAAAGGTTAAGCTATTTACTGAAACACAGAAACACCCAGGACCCAACGAGGAAAAATTCACAATGCCTGACATTCAGTAAAAGATTACCAGGCAGACTGAGAAGCAGAAAAATGTGATCTATAGTAAAGAGAGAAATAAATCCATCAAAACCAACCCAGAAATGATACTAATGTTAAAATTAGTAGACATAGACATTAAAATAGTTATTACAATTCTAATCTACTTGTTCAAATAGAGGGACTAGTAAACATGTTAATCAGATACATGGAACATATTTTTCAAAAAGACCCAAATTAAACTTCTAGAGATGAAAAGTACAATGTCTGAGATTAAAAAATACACTGGATAGGATTAATAGCAGTTTAATAGTAGTTTAGTCATTGTAGTAGAAAAGATTAAATTGAAGTCAAAGCCATAGAGACTATACAAAATGAAACAGATGGGTGGGGATGCCTAAAAAAAAAAAAGAAAAAGAAATTGACCAGAGCATCCATGAGCTCTAGGACAACATCAAGAAGCCTGTTATCTGTGTCATGCAGACAGTGGTTTGTTTTCCCGTGGCCTTTGCATGAACTGGCATTGCAGAGGTGATTCAGGGTTGTGGTCACCACAAAGGGCTCCTACCCCTCCAGGTCCAGATGTTTTTCAGGGCATCAGCATCCAGTGGGAGAAACAGGCTCAGAAGCTCCCTAGACCTTCAGGTGTTCTCCATGGCTTCTCCTTCTCAGGCTGGGCTTTGCGAGGTAGATTCCAGCCCTAAAACGTGGTTTCCCTGAGTAAGACGATGGAGGCCACTCCTATGCATGTTGTCCACAGGCACTAACACAAGCTCCTGACAGGTTCCTCATAGCGAAGTTCAGTCTCAGAATTTCTCAGGTACTGAGTCTCTAACGCTAGGCTTCGTGGGTCCAGAAACCTTAGGGACAACTGCTGAGCAGCCTGAAACTTAACCCCAAACCTGGGTCTCTTTGTGACAATTCTGTGGGCATGAAGGGTTTCAGAACTATAAAGGTCTAAAACATGACTCTTCAGTGATCTGCACCCATATCCACAGCTACCACCCAGTTAGGCGTGGGGTCTGTGATGCATCCACTTATGTGATATCCGCAAAAGGCAACACCATGAGCACAAAAAACAGATATGTGGTTCCCAGGGGCAGGTTAACAGGAGAGACAGACACAAAGGAAGAACACAAGGGAAGTTTTAGAAGTGAGAAAACCATCTTTCAGTCTTGATGGTGTTGATGTTTATGTAACTATATGTACTTATCAAAATTGACAGAACTGTATAATTGAAAAAGTAGATTTTATTGTATGCAAATAAAAAAGTGATGCATTTGTCAAATCTCATAGAACCATACTCTAAATAGGGTGAGTTTTACTATTAATAGATATAAATGACCTCTTCCTTAATAAAATAAATAGAAAATGAGTAAACAAAAAAGTCTAAAAATCAAGGCTCTAAAAGCATACACATGTAAATATATTTTTATATGATACTTAGCTTTTATTGAACCCAACTCATATTCTGCCAGTAAACTTCTCCCAGGGTCAATCCTCCTGAATAGGTACTTCTCAAATTTTAATATGTACATGACTCTCCAGAGAGCTTATTAAAATGCAGATTCTGATTCTGCATTTCTCACAAGCTTCCTGGTGATGCCCATGCTGCAGGTCTGCTGGCCACACTTTAAGTAGCAAAGCCAAGGGGCACCGTGAGATCACCTGATATATAAAGGCCAAAAGAACCAGTCACTCAGATTGAACAAGGCCTCCTTGCGTGACCCACTGCCTCGGCTGTGTGAGTTATAGGATCTGTCCCTCGGCAATAGCGTCACTTACTCACTGCTGAAAGGTGACTCACCGTCACTCCCTAGGTCCTCCTCTTTGGTCTCCAGTGGAAGCCTGGAGCCAGGTGTGGAACTGAATGCAGGAGATGATTGTGAAGAAAGCTTAACAGAAAGCCAGAAACTCCTATCCTGAAGGCAGAGATTTCAGGAGGTCCACAAAGCCATAGAGGCCCATTTATTTACCCACCCAGCCAGCCAGCCACCCACCCATCCCTCCATCTATCCACCCATCCCTCCATCTAACCATCCACCCATCCATCTATCCATCCATCCGTCTATACATGCATACATACATCTACGTATGAATAGCAACATCTCTTCAAATGTCAACTGAGATTACTCAGCCAGAAACGAAGTCCACACTTATTCCTTGTGATTCTCCAGATATTGCAATGACTTTGAGTGGTATCACCTAACAATTGCTCAAAGTGCATGCTTCCCAGGACCCAGCAGGGCATTCCATTTGTGGATGGTCTCCCAGCAGGAGTAAGAAGTGGCCTCTACTGGAAGCTAAGTGTTGGAGGATGGTAAATGGCTGGTTTTTATATTCAACAACTTCCTGACATTTCCCCAGTGAATTGACACTTCTTTGTGCATGCAAAAACAAAAAAAAAAAGTGCTATATAAATGCCTTCACTGACAGCTTCTCTGCCCACAGATGCCCACAGGTATAAAACATAACATAGCAGGCTAACACATGACAACACCTTCAGATATTTGCTTAGGGATTTTCAGAAGGAAGCAACCACACGTCTATCCAGAGTCTATTTTAAGTCATTAACTTTTATCGAGCACTTACTCTGTGCCATAAAGTACCCTAAGTGCATTTCATATATAGGTAACCCCAACTAACCCTCAGAGCAACCCCACAAGGTGGGAACCATCACATTTTACAGACGAGAATTATCAGGCACAAGGAGGTTGGGTAACTTGTCCAAGGACACAAGCTAGTAATGAGAAACAGGGACAGAAATCCCAGCAGTTGTTGTCCCCAGGCTCAGGCCTTCCCTCCTGACTGCTATGCTAGGGTTACCCTTTGCCTGACACTGCATGTATGAATGCTTACTGAGCCCACTGCACGACATCATCACTTGTTCCTCCCCACTTCCCTACAGACTTCCCTCTCTCACCGTAGGACAGGATGAGGCCTGGTACCCGAAGTCACATACACAGAAAGGTTCATTTTTACCTAGGTCCCACCTTTCTTACGTGAAGATGGGGAAAGCTGTGGAGGAAGCAAACTTGGTTAAGGAAACCAGGGGTTCCGTTTGAACATCCTGAGTTTGAAATGCTCCCAAGGGAAGATGTCAGAGAGTAAGTTAAAAGCCACATGTTCAGTTCACTTCAGATGTTACTGAAAGTCACATGTTACTGAAAGATTAAAGATGAAAATATCTGATGAACAGTGCATACATGCATGCATCTGAGTTGCTTCAGTCCCGTCTGACTCTTTGCAATGCTATGGACTATAGCCCGCCAGGCTCCTCTGTCCATGGGATTCTCCAGGCAAGAATACTGGAGTGGGTTTCCATGTCCTCCTCCAGGGGATCTTCCTGATCCAGGGATCAAAGGGATCAAACTGCATCTCTCACATCTACTGCATTGGCAGGTGGGTTCTTTACCACCAGTGTGTCACCTGGGAAGCCCCTGATGGATGGTACGTTCTTTACCAGCTGAGCCACAAGGGAAGCCCTGGATAGTATGTTCTTAAAAGCAACACAGAAGAATAGATGGTAGTAGAGACAAAGCAAGGTTTGCCTTGAGCTGTTGATTGTTGAATTGGTTGGTGAGTCTGTTGGGATTAATTATACTATTCTGATGGCTTTCATATATGTCTACAGCTTCCAAAAATTAAGTTTTAAAAAATTCAGGACATAGAATCACTTATACAGGATACCATAAAAAAAATTAGTAACTTGGATCTAACTATAAGGAAATATCAGACAAATAAACTGACTGTACTGTTCAAAAATGTCAGTATCATAAAAGACAAGTAACTGAAGATTTGTTCCACAATAAATAACACCAAAAAGGCGTGAAAATCTGTGATCCTGGTTTGTATCCTGGATCAGAAAAAAAAAAAAAAAAAAAAACTGCTGTAAAAGCCATTATTAGGGCAATTGGTAAAATTTGGATCTGGATCGGTGTATCAAATAATATATCAATGTGAAATTTCTTAAATTTAGCCATTTACTGTGATTATATAAAAGACTGTCCTTGTTCTTAGGAGCTGTACTTTTAAATATTTAAAAGTGAAGAATCATGGTGAATGAAACGTATTCTCAAATTACCCTGTAATAATAAGAATAATACTTTACATGTATAGATAGATATAAAGAAATTATGTAATTGTGGCAAAATGATAATTGGTGACTCTAGATGAAGCAGATATAGGGGTTTATTGTGCTATTCTTACAACTTTTCTTAGGCTTGACAGTTTTCAAAAATAAAAAAAGAATACAGTCACCTGATGTAATTAGTATCCCTATAATACATTCTTTGTGTTCCCTTCCTTATATTCTTTGAAATAAAAAGCTATCTTTTTGACCCTGTAGAGATTGGTACCAGATACTTGATTTTTCTTTAAGAACCTCTTTTATGTATCAATTTTACATGCATTAAGTTACAGACTCATCACAGCAGGCCCTGCACGCACTCCCTGGCTGCCGAGGATGTCCCTGAGGGTCTCCCCTCAGCTGTCAGCCCCTCCTGGGATTGCCTTGTCTTAGTCCCTTTCCAGGGTGGCCCACATCCAGTGCTTGGTTAACCTGGGTTGTATGGGCCTAGCCCTCTCCCCTCTGCCCAGTGGAGCCCTGCAGGGCAGGTCTAGCTTCAGAGCTCTCTGCCAAAGCAGTGGAGACCTCCACCAAGACTGTCTGCTTCCTTTGCCCTCCTTCCTACAGGTGTTGGCCTCCAGGACACCCTACACTTACCTCCTGCACAAAATCCCCACCCCTGAGTCCACTTACCAGGGAATCAGCTATGGCAATAATGTGATAACCATTTTGCAGATGAGAAAACTGAACCTTGGAAAAAAACTCACTTGCCTGAGCTCAGAAAGCCATCTCCTGGTGGAACTAAAAGTCAGACTCCAAGTCTGCTGGGCTCCAGCTCCCTCCTTCTCTTTATCCTTCAAATCCTATGTCTATGTTAATGCTGAAGCCAAGTTCCTATTTCCCCCAGAGACATCCTCAAATTCCCTTTCTCATCTTGACACTTTCACCATCTGCTCTGTTTGGCATATGGCTATGGTCCCAGTTGGGGACTTTTCTTAACCATCACCTCTGATTACATAACCACTGTGCTGTTATTTAGCTTTTCAGTTTGAAGTCCGGTGCTTTCCCCACATTATAATCTCCCTGGGGACAAATGTCATTTATTGTTCTTTGAATTCCAACAGTTGCTGTCCATATGTTGGGGATGCAGCCAGTACATTACCACGTAGGGAAAGAACCCACAATTCCCATCTTTTCTGGCTGTGGAAACAAACATCCTCAGAAGATCCTTAGCTCTGCAGCCTCAATTTCCTCTTGGCCTCTTCTGGAATGGTGTGGGGCTTTGTGATGTGGAATATAAGGGGATAACACATTATTCTGCCAGAGGAGCAGTACCATCCATGGGGGAGTAGCTCAAACTGTATCAGTGAGCCAGGAAGCACTTGGTCAAATTCAATCAAGCATAAAGAAGTGAACAACACACCAGGAATAAAATCACTGGAATGCAACTTGGTTACCTTTTTTTTTTTTTTTTTTTTTTGGCAAAACTGCTTTTATTTTAATTATTTAAAGCATTTCATAATGTGCTAGGAAATGAGATATTGTGTCCTCTGCAAAAGTGATGAAGTCTTAGATCAAAACTCTAAGACTACAATACCACATTATTAAATTTTAAGGGTGAAATAAGTGAGTTGCTTTTCTTGCCTTTGAAGATTATTGACTGGGAGATTAGCAAGCCTTCTCCATAATCTCCTCCCAGAAAGAATGAGCGGAAGGAAGGGCAGATGGGAAAGTTTCACCCAAATTCCCTCACTTCCAGATCCTGGGAATCTTTGGTGCCATGGTAACTGTGTTACTAGGTGACCACTCAGGTACAGGCAAGACTCGAAAACAACAGGCATCTAAACATATTATCAGCTCGAGGTTTGCAAACAATTTTCAGTACTTTTTTTCTCCTTTGTTTCCAAATATCAGCCTGGAGGGATAATGTGTTGTACTATAAGAACAATATAAATGAAAATCAACTGAAGATAATTTTTATCAAACTTCCTAACTAATCAACCAGCACCCATATAGGAAGCAGATTTTAGAGACAAGTTTCTGAGTTGGAACATCTATAGGAGTGGTATACAAACCATACAGCCCACAGGCCAAAGCTAACCTGCTGTTTGTTTCTGTATATCTTGGAAGTTAAGAATTGTTTGAACATTTAAAAATGGACATTTAAAAATGGTTGGAAAAAATCAAAGGAAGAATAATACGTAGTGACACCTAAAAATTATATCAAATTCAGACTGCAGTTTGAAAACAATATTTTACTAAAGTACAGCCATACTCAATAATTCATATTGTCCATAGCTGCTTTTGTGTTACAAGAGCAGAGCTGTAATGGTAACAGAGATAACTGGCCCATGAAACCTAAAATATGCACCATGTAGCCCTTACAAAGAGAGTTTCCTGCCGTTGATCTGGAGATAGGAGTTGCAGAGAAGTTAGATTAGGAGGCTGGGTCCCTTCCCTGCCAAGAAGTTTATAACAGGTGCTGTCATAGTTTGTTTAGTCTGCTACAACAAAATAGCATGTGCTCCATGGCTTGCAAACAACAGACTTTTTTTCCTCACAGTTCTGGAGGCTGGGAAGTCCTAGAACAAGGGGCCAATGTGGCCCCCTTTTGGTGGAGGCCCTCTTCTGGGTCACAGCTAAGGGCCCTGTCACATGGCAGAAGGGGCTGGGATCAATCTGGAGTCTCTTTTATAGTATGTCACTAATACCACACCTGAGGGCCCCACCCTCATGATTTAAGTACCTCTTCAAAGCCCCACCTACTAATACCATCTCCTTTTGGGCTTAGGGTTTCAACATATGAGTTTGAGGGGAAACATGTTCAGACCACAGCTAGTGCCTTCCATGCAGATTCAGGCCTCTTCAGCTGAGCTACGTACACTCCGTTCACTGCTGCTTCTATAATAGAAAAGCATGGCTGTGGTCTCTGTGGTGGCCAAACAGGACAGCATCACATGACTGATATGTTCTCACACATTGCACTCTCTGAGGGGTCGGGCCATAGGCTACTTACTCCCGCATGTGTTTCATCCTGGTCCTGGCCATTGCACTGTTGAAAATTGTTGGTTCTGAGGGTGTGTCTGGAGCTGAGCTGGTAACAGTCCTTGTGTCTGAAAATCAATGCACAGTCCTTATTGACTCCATCAGCACTTCAGCAACTTCAAGGCAACAGTCAAGGACAATCAGAAAAGAAGCTATTTCACCTCTGCCACAAGGTAATGCCACGCTCATTAGAGATAAATTCAATTATGACATGCCTATTAAATAATTTATTCCAAATGACAAGATTATTTACAGTTTTAATATGTACAAGGAATTCCGGGACAAAGCCTCTTTCAGGAAGGATTATTTAAATAAATACCATTATTTTAAAGATGGCCTTTTTATACAGGGGGAAACCAATAGCCTTTGGCCACTATCTTTCAGAAGCTATGGAATTTGTTTTGATGCCTGAGGAATTTTTTCTAATAAGTTTAGTTTTCCCTTTATTTTAACCTCACATCTGAGCATTAGCTTTTTTGCAGTGGAAGGTAAGATGCTGACCAGGGAATAATCTGAAGCTTTGAACTTCAGCAGGATGGAGCAGAAGGCCAAAGTTGGGTTTAGGAGGTAAAGAGCTGTTAATGAAAGCTGCAGAGTTAGGAAATCTGTTGAGAGCCACAGTTTTTTTTTTTACCAAGATACCCTGGAGACTCTTACAGAACAGGTGAGAACTGGTGGGGAGAAATACTCCACCCACTGAAACAACACTGCTTCCATTAAGAAGCTAAGGCTGCCCCTAAGTGAGGGGCTGGGTCATCAAAAGTCAGATCTTCATGTGGCCTGAGGGGGGCGGGCAGAGTCCTCTCTGTGTCTTCATCCCTCAGAGCCCCTACAAGGTGCCTCATCCCATCAGGAGAAAACTCTTGAGTCCTAAGATTCATTTAGGAACTATATCCATGCAGTGACTTTGTTAGAGCAGGTACCCATTCTGTGAAACTCCTGCTTTCCCCTTATAACACACATGACTGTCTGCTTTTTGGACCAAACAAGGAAGTGAGGGCCAACTCCCATTCTGTGGGAGCAAAATTAGTACAGCTTTTTCCCTCTATTTTTAAATTAAAAAGACCAAATGCAAATTCTATTATTTTTTACCCCCCGCCTTCTTTGTATACTCCTCTGGGGACACACAGCCCCACTTTGAACTTTGTGTTTTTACAGCCACCATCAAGATGAATATAACCTTGCTTCACTTTGTCAGAATCTCTGGTCTTTCCTCAGGCTCCATCCCTAGATGCGGAGTCACTGGTGAGAACTTTGTAAAGGGCACATTACAATTAGCTAAGTAAACTGCATGTCCTGCCTAGTACTTCATAGGTAAGTACTAGGGCCTGATGGCTCCCTTTGCTCTTACTCAGGAGGCCACCCTCCAACTCTGAGAGAAACCCATCTCAGTCTCTGTTACTAGAGATGGCTTCACAGCAGCGTTCTCTCCCAACGGCTGCTTCTTCCCAGAAAAGGCTCTTGTGAGGGGGTGATGGGGGAGGCAGAGCGGTTCACTTCATATTCATGTTGGTTGCTTTTTATAACCATCTTTTCTAGAACCTAAGAAGTTACGAAAACAACAAGCACACCATGCCAAGTAACATGCAAGCTCAAAACCCAGTTCTGCCAAGGTAGAAAGGAAGGCCATGTTTCCTGTCTCACCCGGAGCAAGTTGGCAATTCTTAGGGCTTATGCAAGGAAAGGTCAGAGCAATTTCCCCAGAGCTGCAGCTTATTTTAATCTGGTTACTGCTCCCTTCAATAAGACCCTCAGCATCACAGGGAAAGATGCTAAGCCTTGAGCCCAAGAGTAGAGGTTGGGGCAAAGAGAATTTCAAGCAACAGTCTTGGCGAAGCTTGGTGCTCAGAGCAACTCTTTTCACAGTGTTTCCTATTCACCAGCCTTTCTCCTTCCACTTTCCAACATGAATAGCAGTTGCTTTACGTC
This sequence comes from Bos grunniens, assembly GCF_055505025.1. Lineage (NCBI taxonomy): Eukaryota > Metazoa > Chordata > Mammalia > Artiodactyla > Bovidae > Bos > Bos grunniens. Next base: position 18,955,767 of record NC_141165.1, on the reverse strand, counting down.
TAAGAAAAGGACAACATGTTCAGCAACCACAATAAAGAACAGCTGGGCCGAGTCACAGGCTTCCTCTAATAGGTGGTCACTGAGTCTTGGAGTATATTCTAGACCACTGCTTCTCAAACTCAAGTGTGATTCGAATCAGCTAGGGATCCTGTTAAAATGCAAATTCTGACTTAGTATGTGTGGGTAGGGCCTGAGATTCTGCTAGGCCCTACCCACATGTTTCTAATATGCTCTCAGGTGATACCAGTACTGCTGGACGTGGGACCACATTTTGAGTAGCAAATGTGACAAGCTAGCTATGAATTCGTGGGGTCCAGTGCTATCTGACAATGCAGGACTCTTTGTTTAAAAAGCAGGAGAAAAGCTGGTTTCTTTTCCTGCATTTATATAGGGACCTGTCCTGGTGTTTTTTACTGGATATTTATTTCATGTCATCTTCCCTTGAGAACTGGGCTAGCTACTCTCAAGAAGAGTGAAAACCTTCACAAAGACCCAAAGGCCCCCTGATTCCAGCCCTCCAGAAGTCATGTCTGGCCTCCCTTTCCCCGACCCCAGCAGAGGTGGCAGTGGTGGGGAGGGCAGTGTTGAGGAGGAGGTGGTGTTCAGAGGACTCTCTCCAGGGACGAGGCCCCAGAGGAGGCTTCAAGACCCTGCCATATGTCCCACTGTCTCAGCAGACTTTATTCATAAAACATAAATTCAAAAATAAGATTATTAGGAATTCATTAAAACCCCTCCTGAGCCTGGAGCCCTGTGTTGGTTGCATGCCCATAAAGTTCTGGTTCCAAAGGTCTGCTGTCTTGATGTTTTTTAAAAAACAATGAATCCTCAATCCCTAGGTTGATTTTTTAAATTATTCTTCTTTGTTAATTTCAACGGAGTTTTCATGCACTTGCACACAGCATGTACATGTGAGATGCCCACACCATGTCGGAGACTCTCATGGCAGCACAGATCGGGAACTCTATACTCTCACCTCTCCCAGGGCTCTGGGAGCCACAGCCTGGGGGCTCAGCCTCTCCTGAGTCTGTCCCTTTCTGATCTACCTTTGATGGGTCCTCACCTTTGATTCATCTTCAGCTTTTTCTAAAAACAGTGGATCCTGACAAGGAGCATGGCTTAGACATCACTCTTCTTCTTTCAGGGTTTCTAAGACTGAAGAATGTCCACCAAACAGAGTTTATACCTACAGTGATTTTTTCAAAGAGGATGTGCACAGTGAGGGTAGATTTTAGAGAAAACTCCAACCACTCCATCCTTCCTGTGGGACGTTCTGAAGGTACTTGGTCCTGTGTACTCTGAGAAAAGTCCTGAGGGGTGTGCTACATGGCTGAGACCCAGGGGGTCTTCGAGATTGCAGCCAGAGAGCAGCAGCAGATCAGTTGGCATCCATGCCCTGCCTCTTCCACCCACTCCCTGCCTGGGCTGTGTGCTCTGGAGGAGGGACTGAAGAAAGTGAAAATGTCAGTCATTCAGTCATGTCCGACTCTGTGTGACCCCATGGACTGTAGCCTGCCGGCTCCTTTGTCCATGGGATTTCCTAGGCAAGAATACTGGAGTGGATTGCCATTCCTCCTCCAGGGGATCTTCCCGACATGGGGATTGAACCTGCATCTCCTACATTGCAGGCAGATTCTTTACCACTGGGCCACCTGGGAAGCCCCTCATTCAGTAGAACAAAGAACCAAATGTGCAGTGATTCCTTTGGGCCCTTTTAGAGAAGGGAGCATTTTCTGGCTGTCCTTAGTAAACCAGAATACCATGTTTGCTGTATTGAGTTCAGTCTGCTCTTCTCAACACAGACAACTCAAATAATTCTATGCAAATTCATTCCAATTCATCAAGGACAATAATAGCACCGACAATAATGACTAAACCTTTTTTGGTAAATAAGTGCCGTGCCTGGGGCATCATCTCATGGGAGGTTCCCAGGAAGTAGGTACATTTTTTCAATGAGGAAATCAAGGTTTAAGATATTCAGTTCCCACAATGAATACCCTATGCAGCTGGGGCTTGACAGTAGGCCTAGATTCTGCTCAGCCACGTTTACAAGTCCCAGAGGGAATACCCACTTCATGGTGACAACTGTGCTGGGAGTCAGCCAAGGTGCTCCTTGCCATGTTTTACTTTCCAGTACTCTTCACTCCTTCTCCACTCCCCTACCCTTTTCAACTAGTTACTGACTCCTTGACCACAGAGATTATGTCCTATTCATCTTTTTTTGAACTTCTTATTCTAAGTGTACAACTCAATGGTGTTAGTACATCCATGATGTGCTACCATTACAACTATCTCCAAAACTTTTTCATCACTCCAAACAGAAACTCTGTAACCATTCAACAATAACTCGCTATTCCTCCCCTCCCTAATCCCTTGATGATATCTAAAGTACTTTCTGTGTCTGTGAATTTTACTGTTCTAAGTAACTCATATAAGTGGCAGACAATATGTGTCCTTTTATGCCTGGCTTATTTCACTGAGCATCATGTTTTCAAGCTCATCCACAATGAGCTCCTTTTTATGGATGAATAACATTCCATTGTGTGTATATATATATATATATTCATTCAATGGTTATTCATTCAACAGTTGGACAGTTGGGTTGTTTCCACAACAAAAGATAAATGAACAAACAAAATGAGTGTTATGACTAACGCTGCTGTAGGTAGTTTTACAGAGGTCCTTTGTCAGGTTTAGGAAATTCCTTTGTATTCCTACTTTGGTGACTGTTTTTATCAAGAAAGGGAGTTAGATTTTGTCAAATGCTTTTTTGCATCTATTGAAATGGTCATATAGTTTTTATCCTTTACTCTATGTCCTTTAGTCTATGTATTACATTAACTGATTTTCTGATGTAGAACTATCCTTGCAGTCTTGAGATAAATCTCAACTGGCCATTCTATATAGTCCTTAAAATCTGTTATTTTTTAAAATTGCTGTGTTTGGTTTGCTAATATTTTGTTGATGATTTTTGCATATATAGCCATAATGAATATTGGTCCAGTTTTTTTTTTTTCTTGTGATATCTTTGGTTTTAGTATCAAACAAGAGGCTCACAGAATGAGTTGGGCAATGTTCTATTGTATTCTGTATTTTAGACGAGTTTGTGAAACTGGTATTAATTCCTCTTTGAATGTGTAGTGGAATTCACTAGTGATGCAGTGTGGGCCTGGTGTTTTCTTTGTCGAAAGTTTTAAAATGACTAATTTGACTTACTTGTTATAGGCCTATTCAGATTTTTTTCTTGAGTCAGTTTCAGTAATTTGCATCTTTCTAGAAATTTGTTCTTTTATCTGATTTATCTAATTTTTTGCCCTTTGTAATTTATCCTTGTAATTTCTTTAAAGTTGGTAGCAATGTCTCCTTTTCCATTCCTGATTTCTTAACTGTCTTTCTTAAAGATTGACCAATGTTTTAAACCTTTTCAAAGAGACAATTTTTGGTCTCATTGATGTCTTCTATTGTTTTTCTCTTCTTTATTTCATTTATTTCCACTGCAGCCTTTACTATTTCCTCCCTTTTGCTCACTTTGGGTTTCATTTACTCAAGTTTTTAAGTTCCATAAGGTAAAGTATTTATTTTAGAAGTTCAATAGGTAGGAATTAAAATCAAAGTACCAGGCTTCAGGTTTGGGGACCACAGTCATCATTCTGTCTCTAACATCACAAGCAGCATGGTCCTCCAGTCATCACCCTGGGCTTCAGTTTCCTCACTGTATATTTAAGTGTTTCATTAGACTAAGGGCCTTCTTTCAGTTCAAACATTCTATGACCTGTAAGACATATCCCCAGACCTCCAGGGTTATAGACTTTAATTGGGAAGGTAACACACCAACAAAGATGAAGAGCAATCAAAGGGATCAAATATGAAGAGACAGATGGCTGGGACCAACAATGAAAGTCACAGGCTTTACTGAACATCAGGCACCATCATTCCGGAGTCACTCCCCACCTGGGAAATGTCAGCTGGTGAGGCTTGATACCACCCCACGGGAGTGTTTTGACAATGAGATGAAACAAAATGATCTGAAGAGACATCAAGCAACTAGAAGCTGTGTTTCTTAAGAATGCACAGCACTGCTCATGATAGTAATATTGTCAGGATCCCTCCTACTTCTATGATCTCTCTTAAATAGCAAAGCTATTTTCCCTGCAGAAGTGACAGCTTGATGATCCTGACATTTCACCAGGAGAGATTCTTCTCTCACTTCTTCCAAAGTTTCCCTTTATTCATTCCAGTTGCTGGATGAATGACCTTGATTATAAAACAAAAACCTGCATTTGCACTTCCTGCAGAACAACCTACCACACGGGTGATGAGCTGATGCAGGCACCGCAGGGTTGGATATTTTGGCAAACGAGCTCTCCCTTAAGTTCCTGGGACACTGCTTAGTCAGGAATCCTCACAGACGCTGTCCTTGGTGCTCAGCATATTTAGAATTCTTCTCACCTCATCTCCTTCAACCTCTCTCTTTCTCTCACTTGCCCACAGAATACTCAGGGTGTCCTTGACAGACAACCCTCTCTGCCCAGATTACTGCAAAGGTACAGCTTCATGGCCCACAATCTCTTTCTCCTCCGGGACACTGTGAGAGCAGTTCCACTTACTGAGAAGCTTAGCTGACCGACATCTTTGTGGACACCTTTCCTTGAGTATCTCCCGTGATGATACTGGACCTCAGGGTTGTCGATACAATGGGCCAAGAATCTTTGAAGCAGGTTGGTCTCTGCCTTCACTTATCCCAACACCCAGAGGTGGAGTTGTAGTGCCCAAATTTCCTTTCCAGGAAAGACGTGTTACCCAGCTGGTGGGAGTGGGGGACACAGACAGATTGCAGCCGCCATCCCTGCAGAAGCGGCCTCAGTGGCAGAGCCACAATGCCCAGAGTTATGCCCTTCCTATGTGCCCCTGATATGAAACAACTCATCACGGTTGAGGTAGAAAGCCTGATCATTTTGTCTTGCACAGACAACCTGAGTTCTGACCCCCACAAGGGTTCAAGTAAGGCTTGTCAGGCCTGCATCACTTTGCAGCTTCTCCTCCGCCTTATCCTGCTTTCCTTCCTTCCTGTCCACAGAGGCCCATCCAGAATAATGTCCTCCCACCCAGCTCCACGTCAGAGGCTTCTTCCCAAAGAACCCGTGACATGTGGGGATAGAGGCTGATGGACAGGGCGCATGCAGGTGGTTGTCTTGAAGCCCTCAACACAGTGAGTATTTGATGAGTGATAATAAAAATGACAATGTAACCTCCCCCAGCCCCACCACCATCCCCAGCTCTCTCAGAGAACTGTTTCTATAGGAACAGGGCAGAAGTCAGCAGCTAAGGAAGTTGTTGCCAACCCTGCAGCAGCAGCTGAGTCCCAGCCAAACCCCAGGAGGAGGCTGGAAAAGAAAGCAGACAGGCGGAAGGGAAGAAGATGGCCCAAGAGAGAACCACCTCCAGATGTTTCCAGTAGGAAGGTAGCCGGGGCACATAAGGATGAGTGCGTGAGCTGCCTTAGGCAACTGCGGTCTGGGTCCTGACTCTATGATGTTTGATCAGTTACAAAACTTCTGTGACTCAGTTTCCTTACCTGTACAAAAAAAAAAAAAAATCTGCATTTTAGGGCTTTAGCAAAGCCTAAATGCGATGATCTATATGAAAGTATGTTGCTGTCAGTACATGTATGCTGCCTCCCTGGCCCCCAGGGTCCTCACCCCACTGCTTTGCACAGGGTGGTTTCTCAATAAATAAATAGCACCCCACTGCCTCTATCAAAATTAATTAGTTGGAAAAAAAGTGGGCCAGCTTGGAGAGGAAACCTGCTACTCACAGGGGAGATGATAAATACCAGAAGATAGGAAATAAACTTTCTATTTTTATTACATAGTTATTTCACACAACAAATATTCAACAGAATTGCATGGAAGATTAAAAACAACAGGAGTTCAGGGGTTTGCAAATGGCCATTTTCTTTTGAATACATCAGAAGAGGCCTCTAAGAATAGTACATTTCAACTTAAAAAAAAATAAATAAAAGAGGGAGTGTCTATTTTAGGATTGAGGCAGAGCAATTAAATGTGCCATCAGGGTAAGAGGTTTATGGAGGCCAGACCCTAACTTTTTCAGCTGTGCTTACCTTGAGGAGACAGTAGCCAGCGTTTGGGAGTTTCATTATTCTGGGGTGCTTACATGGAGAATCAGCTTTAGAAAAAAAATCTGTTTTTCTGTAACAGAAGATTGAGCTGGCTTTCAAACTGACTCAAATGTTTAAGGTAAGTACATCAGAACTCCCCTCTTCTTTCAACAGAAAAGAATCACAGAGGTCACCCATGGTCATTGTGGATAAATTAGAAAACACGGAAGGGAAAAGTCCCTCAGAGAACCATTAGTATCACTATGGTATTTCTTGTGTGTGTGTGTGTGTATGTATCAACTATAGTTTATTTCTTAACACCTCTCATGCCAATGAATATGTAACTACATCATCATTTTTAATAAACTGAGAAGAACTTCTTTATTCTTCTATAATAGAAGACATATTAGCCCTTACTGCTAGGCATTTATTTTGATTCCAATTTTTACTATTATAAACCACACTGCCCTGAGAATCTTTGTATATATTTCTCTTTACACACAACTCTGATTATTCCTTTAAGATAAATCCCTAGATACAGACTTGCTGGGTCAAAAAATATTTTAATCTTTCAGGTTAGTTTAACCTAGATGTTGAAAGCCAAACTTATTCTAGGTTGTAATTAACACTGTTTTCAAGAGGGTCACAAATACATTAAAGATGCAATGTGAGGCACCTTTAGTAAAAACTTCATTCAATTTATGAAAATCTAAAAATCGAATATAAGCATTTTCTTTATAAAGCCTTAGCTGGAAGTGAGAGCCCAGTGGTTCTCAAAGTCTCTGAACCAGCAGTATCAGTATCATGTGGGAAAATGTTAGAGATGCAGATTTCTGGGGCCCACACACGCCTATTGAATCAGAATCTCTAGGGGTGGTACCCAGCGATCAGGTTCTCATGCGGAGTTTATCACTTCCTGCCTGGAGTTCTTGTTATTTGGTCTAGAGATAACGATAAACCCAGAAGTTCCCTGAAAACATGAAGTGTGTCAGATACTGCTCTGTGAGCCCTATGATGGTTTATGTCAGAAAATACTTGATAAATGTGTCATCATTTGTAATGCAGGCTTACATTTCCAACTTTTCACATAAATAGACTAACAGAACTTTTAAATGAACTGGGTAAGAAATCCTCTACCCTGAAAAATGGGTGGACAGTCTTCTGTCAGTGACACAGCTTTATTGACCCAACCAGAGTGGCCTCAAAAAGCAACTGGTCTGGTGCATAATCACTGCTGATACAATAGCTTGACACTGCCCCCTTGAGAATGAGCTGCGACTAAAGTTCAAATGGCCAGGGTGACTTGTCATTCACTGGGCCTCTAACACCCACCTCTCTCTGGAAGGCACTTCGATGGCCATCTGTGCCGCCTGCACACACACCCAGGAGCATCACTGATACTCTTCTGGGGCCAAGACGGATGACAAGAAACCGTGTCCCTTTCACCCTTTCTAAGCTGATGGTGTGGAATTCAAGTCTCAGCTGGAGACTCAGCTGAGCAGATTCAGGACCAAGTTTTCTGCTTCTGCAGGTAGGCATTTCATGGAGTCTATCTCCAGCTGGCACTGCTATTGGCATCTATTCAGGAGAGCACGCTGGACAGCTTCTTACCTTTCCATACAGCATCAATCCTGACAACTGCTGCCGAAGCAAACAGCTTCTTCTGCAGTCAGCAGCACAGAAAAGAACTGAAGAATACCCCGCCTCCCCCCGTTGCTGATCACCTACTCCTGTGAAAGACAAAAAAGGGGCTGTATCCACAGGACACTGCCCAGGCCATCTCTCCTCCACATACCTAGGCACTTTTAAGGTCTAGCCTTATCGTTACTGCAGTACACAGTCATTATTATTCTAGACTTCACATTTCCCCTTCCTGTGTATGAGAATCCTCTTCTTCATGAGACAGAGTCCAGCACCCACAAAAGCAGCTATAGATGCCAGAAGGTCACTTCCCAGCCTCCGCGCCATCAGGAAGCAGGCACATGGCCAGCCTCTGAGGTGCTCCCCAGACTTACTATCAGAAGTTGCACGGAGGAGGAGTGCAGCTTGAGGAAGCCATGCAGACAGGGGTGGGGCTCCAGCCAGGGGCAGCCTGGCCCCCACGCTCCACGACCATCATTTGTAGCCTTGAGGATGCTCAAGCTGCCCTAAGGAGCCACAGGTGGAGGGGAGCTGAGGCCCCAGGCAACTTGCAGTGCAATTGAGTGAGTGAGTGAGTTGCCAAGAGGTGTCCTCCAGCTCCAGTCAAGTCTTCCCATGATCGCTGTCCTAAGGACATCTGACTACAACCTCAAGGAAGACCCTGAACCAGCACTCCACAGCCAAGCAGCCCCTGGATTCATGACTCACAGAAACCACGAGAGGTACAGAGGACTATTGCTGTTTTCTGCCAGTGTGTTTCTGAGTAGTTGTTAATGCAGCCACAGTTTAAGCATCAAGTTTTTACAGAGGGTCAGGATAAGAAACTAATATATGAAGAATGTTTATGTTTCCTGTTTGCTGTAGAAATATGTTGCTAAGTTTTTGTAAAGACCTTAATAGACATCTACATTTTGTAGATGTCCTTTGGAGATGGATAAAAAATCTTAATTTTTTTTAAATTAAAAAAGAATTGAAAAAATTCATGTGAGAAAATGCATGTCAGAGGATAGGAATATTTGAAAAAATATGAAAATTAAAAGATGAATGTCTTCTCAGACTTTAAAACATTCCATAAAGGCAGTGTAATGAGAACACTCTAGTACTGACAGAAGATTAAGAAGCTAGGTCAGTAGGCCAAAAACAGAGGCAGAAATAAATAATATCCAGGAGTTGGAATACAAAAAATACTTTAAGTGGAAAAAGTAGATTTTATTGGTGTAAAAACCTCAAGTGTGTAAAATAAGACAATAGCAATTCTAGAATGAAATTTAGGAGGCTATATAGAAAACACTCTTAAAAAACAGTGGAGGAGGAATGAATTAGGAATTTGTGATGAACGCATACACACTACTATATATAAAATAGATAACCAACAAGGACCTACTGAATAGCACAGAGAACTATACTCAATATAGCCTACAAGAAAAGAATTTGAAATCCAAATCACTGTTCTGTGCACCTGAGATTAACATAACATTGTAAATCAGCTATACTTCAGTAAAAAAAGGAGGGAGTACATAAAAATACTGAATCACTATGTTGTACACCTGAAAAACTTTTAGATTATACTTATACTGTTTTGGTCAATTGTACACCAACAATATTTGAAAAAATTAAGCTGAAAAACTTTAAAAAAAACAGAAAAGCTATTAATATATAAAAGTCAAGTAACCTTTGCCTACTTAAAAAACAAAAAATTTCCCCACCAAAAATCCAAAAGAGACAATAAACAGAATTAATAGACATAAAACAGACTAGGGAAATTTTGCTACACATATGATAGAAAAGGGGGTATTAATATTTTTATAATAATTCAGCTTAATACATTGAACACTAAGTCAAGTGCAACGGCAGTGACTATTTCCACACAAAAGAACATGGGATATTAAAGATCCTAATAAATACCTTTTACAAAGAAAAGACTTTGTTTAGGAAAAATAATAAAAAGTAGCTACCAAGACAGTTCATGCCATATTCACCAGTGTGATGATCTGAATTGCTCACCATTCTCAGTCAGCCTGTTCCTTCTGCCTGTTCCTAGATCTGTTTCTCCCTGTCCTGTCCTTTCTACCTGCAGAGCCTTCCTCTCCATCTTTTCATGGCCACATCTATCCTCACATCATGAACAGTCTCAGATGCTGCCTTCTCCTTGAAACATCCTTGGTGGCTCCATCCCCCAACTGAAAGCCATCCCCCCACTTTCTGAATCCTTATTCTCTTGTTACGTAGTTATTTAGGCCCTTGTCTTGGTTCTTCTCCGAAATCTTAAGCCTTTAATGGCAGGATCCAGGCCTACCACACCATTGCCATCTACTACATTCCTCTACAAAGTATATAAACTTTGATGAAATCCTAATGTGCAAGTAATAAAGGAATAAACGACTGCTGAGTTTCTTTCTTAGCTAGGTAAACTTGATTCCTGGAATTTTTTGTAGACAATAGGAAACTACAGAAAGTTCTTTGCTAAGAAGATGCTACTAAGAGTGATTAAAAGTACTGTTTTAGGAATGTATTTAAATTACAAAGCCTTTTTCTACCTCCTTCCCATCACCACACACCTGCCAAATGAATGTGCCTGGCATGGTAGCAGACATATAGCAGATTCTCTGTAAATCGCCACTAATTCTGAATCTATTTTAATCTTTCAAGTTTCAAAGAACTTCCAGAAACTATTAAATTTTTATCAGATATAAATCTATAAAGACAGAAGGGATAGTGGCAAGTTTTGCGCATGCACAGCAAAATGATCCAAGTGGTTTTTAATCCAAAATATCCCTCCTCTCCTCCGGATGCAGTGGTTTCAAAGTGTCAGTAACCAAAGATAAGACACTATGTTGAAATCACTCTAATTATTACATGAAATTCTTTTCTGTCAAGGTGAAAAGCACAATAGTGAAAGGTTAAATGGCTGTCAGTCATCCCTACATTTAACAGCTTAGAGTCTGAAGAGCTTAAGCAAAGGAAGTTTTGAGGGGATTCCAAAGCTCTGATGTCTTCTCTGGTCTCTATCAGTCATATTGTTTAGTGGAGATTAAACAGTAATTACCAACGTTCAATGGAAGAACTGAAGGGTAACAAATTTCAAAAAGCCAAACTGATCAGACATGTTAACACACTAAAGAAATCATAATGGACAGTGAGGTTTGGAAGCATCTCTTGGGTTCTAATGACTTCTGTGACAACATCCTGCTTGGAGGTACAAAACAAGCCTTTTTATAAATAGTTCACCCAACTTGTATCATTCTGCTGATGACTTCTCTATAGAAGTACAGCTAATTTCCCAGTCGTTAAAAGGGCTAAACTTCATTTGTTGCCTTGGTTCCTAATCTGGTTACTAAGAAACACAGAGACAGAATTTTCTTTTTAAAGGAAAACAGAGGTCATCTTTGGCCTTTACTGGCTAGTGATGGGCCTGAACAGTTACTATAGCAACACCATGTGTTGTCTGCGGAATGAGAGCCCATAATCAGTCCCCCATCTCAAGTCACTTCTTTCAAAACATCCTCCTTATTGTTTGTTAAAGCTGATTTTTTTCTGACCATGCTTAAGAACCAGTGGTACCCTAGTCCACACAATAAAGTTCAAGGTCCTTAACCCGGCACCAAGGTTCCCCGTGGGCTTGGTCCTGTGCATCCAGATTGCTGATCCCTTCCTCATACCTTACACTGAAGCAGCACCAGCCTTCTTGACAGTTCCATGGATACACCCAGTTGTTTCATATTTCTCAGCCCTCTACTGCTTGATCCTTTGTAGGGAACACTTCCTCTTTCTGACCACTTGGCTACTCTACTTACCTTTCCATTCATTCATCGAATGACTCTTGAAAATTACTGTGTGCCAGGCTATGTGCCAGACTCTGAAAACACTGGTGTGAATAAGATCTTGTCCTGGTCCTCATGGACCCAGGCAATCATAAGCTTTCGCCTCCTCTGTAGAGCTTTGCTCCAGCTGCATATCCAGAGTGGACCCCTCCTAACCACCTCCCTTGTTCCCAGTATGTGTTATCCTCCTCACAATGCCCTGTAATTACCTGCTCCCTGACTAGACTGGGAGCTCATCAAGGGAGGGACCTTGTTTTCTCCATCACTCTGTGATACCTGGCTAATCATATGTGTGTTATAAACATAATAGGGAAGAAAGGAGGGGTGGGGAGATAGGTAGCACATTTCAACCATCAAAGCTGCATGTTTTGAAGCATCTGCCTTCAGTGAAATGGCTGTTGCCTGCGTCTCTGGCTGTCCCCCAGACACCCCAGGCATTTCTGGCCTTTCCTATTCCCTTAAAAGGTGTTTTGTTCTCCTTTCCTCACCTAATTCTATCTAGGATCCCTTAGCATTCTGTTCATGACTGGCCTTGCCTTCTTGTACTCCATGGGGAACTTTGAGGGGAATTTAGGGCTTCAGAAATGGAAGTGCCTCCATTTGGGAGGGTATGTCCTCTATGCATAAAAGAAGCACCAAGGGGGTGACACGGTTACCAAGCTTTGTGCTGGTCTATCCAGGACCACACTTGGTGGCTGGGACCATGTTGCAAATAGGTTTCAACATCTGAATCTTCATACAGTGCCCCGAACCCACCTAAATGTCTGACACAGATGCTGAGGATGACGAACAAATACAATATTGGTTCCAACAAAGCTCAGTAACTCTTGTATACAGTGCCAGATAGCCCAGCGGACACTGACATAACTATAAAAAGAATAAAATTCCTAGAAGAAGCTATTTTCATTTTGGCTTATAATCAAGTTCTCTATAATTTTAAGAAATATATATATATAAAAAGAAATATATATATTTTTAGTTTTAGTAGCATTTTGTTTGAATTATAAATTAGGGTGGATGTGCAGGATAAGAATCTCAGGGCTTAAGGGCATTTAATCCATGGCTCTCAAAGTATGGTCTGGATCCAGAATATCAGCATCACCTGGGAACTTGTTAGAAACAAATTCTAAGGCACACAGTGCACCTGCATCTTCCAAGGCCTTTAAGTGATTCAGATGCTTGTTTAAGTGTGAGAACTACCGGTTTAAAGGCTGTAACCTGACCTTGATATGTTCAGGAGACTCAGATACTGAACCTGAAATTCAAAAAGCCACCTTCTAATTGGGGATCCCTTGAAGTTCCACAATGTTTTCTTATCCACCCTCTCCACTCTCCAGGGACATAGGAAGGGGAGGCATCCCTGCCCCTGTTTCACATGGAAATCAAACAGTCTGGGGTAAACAGCTGCCAGCAGCATCTTCAGGGCAACACTTACAACATACTTGGTCCAAAGAACCAGAAGGATATTTGCATCTGTTGTCCCTTCTCTCTTGTCCAGGGTTGGCAGAAGCTCTTGAAAATGTTTGTGGAAGATAATTAAGACCTGGCATGCTCAATGGGCAACTGGATATTGCCATTGCACAGGCTGATGCTGCCTGTGAGTAAAGTGTGTCGATCATCAGTTCAGTTCAGTCGCTCAGTCGTGTCCGACTTTGTGACCCCATGGACTGCAGTGCGCCAGGCCTCCCTGTCCATCACAAACTCCTGGAGCTTGCTCTAACTGATGTCCATTGAGTCAGTGATGCCATCCAACCATCTCATCCTCTGTCGTCCCCTTCTCCTCTGGCCTTCAATGTTTCCAACATCAAGGTATTTTCCAATGAGTTAGTTCTTTTCATCAGGTGGCCAAAGTATTGGAGCTTCAGCTTCAGCATCAGTCCTTCCAATGAATATTCAGGACTGATTTCCTTTAGGATTGACTGGTTTGATCTCCTTGCAGTCCAAGGGACTCTCAAGAGTCTTCTCCAACACCACAGTTCAAAAGTATCAATTCTTTAGCACTCAGCTTTCTTTATGATCCAACTCTCACGTCCATACATGACTACTGGAAAAACCATAGCTTTGACTAGATGGACCTTTGTCAGCAAAGTAATGTCTCTGCTTTTTAATGTGCTGTCTAGGTTGGTCATAATTTTTCTTCCAAGGAGCAAGTGTCTTTTAATTTCATGGCTGTAGTCACCATCTGCAGTGATTTTTGGAGTCCAAGAAAAAGTTTCTCACTGTTTCCATTGTTTTCCCAACTATTTGCAATGAAGTGATGGGACCAGATGCCATGATCTTCATTTTTTGAATGTTGAGTTTTAAGCCAGCTTTTTCACTCTTCTCTTTCACTTTAATCAAGAGGCTCTTCAGTTTCTCTTTACTTTCTGCCATAAAGGATAGTGTCATCTGCATATCTGAGGTTATTGATATTTCTCCCATAAGTCTTGATCCCAACTTATGCTTCATCCAGTCTGGCATTTCGCATGATGTACTCTGCATATAAGTTAAATAAGCAGGATGACAATATACAGCCTTGACATACTTCTTTCCCGATTTGGAACCAGTCCATTGTTTCAAGTCTGGTTCTAACTGTTGCTTACTGACCTGCATACTGATTTCTCAAGAGGCATGTCAGGTGGTCTGATATTCCCATCTCTTGAAGAATTTTCCACAGTTTGCTGTGATTCACACAAAGACTTTGGCATAGTCAACAAAGCAGAAGTAGATGTTTTCTGGAACTCTCTTGCTTTTTCTATGATCCAACGGATGTTGGCAACTTAATCTCTGGTTCCTCTGCCTTTTCTAAATCCAGCTTGAATGTCTGGAAGTTCTTAGTTGATGTACTGTTGAAGCCTGGCTTGGAGAACTTTGAGCATTACTTTGCTAGTGTGTGAGATGAGTGCACTTGTGCGGTAGTTTGAAAACTATAGAACTACCGCCCAGTTGCATTCAGTGTCAGTCATGGAGGGTTCCTGTTTAAGTGTCAGGGCTTATACTCTGACATACCGAAGCTTCTATTGCCCCTTGGATCCTGTTAACATTCAGACATATATCAAAAACCATGATGGTTAATAAGCTCTAACTGTGACTGTGGTTGACAAATCTCCCAAAGTGCAGTTAGAGCAAAGCAACTACTGCCTACCTGAGCAATCTCATGCCCAGTGAGACCACATGAGGGCATGTCTTCATGGCTCCTGTGTAATGGCAAAGAAGCTCCTGGAATCCAGAAAGCCATCATACTCTCATCTGCAATGAGCACTTCCCCAGACAGGTGTTTCTGAGGCTTGCTGCCCCTCATATCCGTGTCTGGCAGGCCATTCCTCCCTGTCCGCCTTCCTACACACACTTAGGAGTTTAGCTTTCACCTTTCCCTGTTCCTAAATCACTCACCACTCACCCATCTGCTTTCTGTCTTCTCAAAGTCACTAACAGCCCTCATCTGCTCCCACCTCTTCTCTGGTTCCCTTTGTTTCTGAAGGTTTACATCAGATTTATTCCATCGTTGTCACTTTGGTGGCACTCCTGGCAGAGATGAATGTGTATTTTTATTCCAAGTCCTAATGCTCACTTATAAAATCATACGGTCTTGAAGGAAATTTAGATATCATCTATCCAATCCAGCATTTTATTTTTTTGCAGTGGAATCTTTTTTTAAGGCACAATCTTATGTTGAAATCTAATTTATAAAACAGATAAGAGTGAAACTATTTTGGTTGAAGCTGGGAAAGGAGCAGAGTCTGCATCTAATTTCTCTTAAAATATTTAAAAATATTTGTTAAGGGCCTCTTTTGTACCAAGGTCTATGTTAGACAGGGCTTCTGTCCCTGTACTTCTCAGGGTCCCCCCTCCTTGCTAGCTTCTGCAGATCCCCAAGGAACCCAATGTGAAAATTAATGAGCTAGTCTAACTGAGGTCCACAGAGACAGACAGTGCTTCGCCAAAGGACAGCCTACCTGGTCTGCTAATTTGAAACTTGGGATAAATGCACCTCATAGTGTTACTGTTGGACAACTAAACCGGTCACAGGATGATGACCAGGAGAAAAATCCAGGGAGCTGTGTTATGAGTGAGGCTTCTCACATACAGATGTGGAAGAAGCTAGAAAAAGGCTATAAATTGTGCATACACGCCTAACAAAATATTGGTGAATGCTGGCATGCATGAAAACTTCATTTATTCCTGTGATTCCCTTTGAAGGGACTGCTTTTGGTTAAAAAATTTAAAATAAAAATTCACCATCAAATTTCAAAGAAAAAAGATCTCACCCCTTTTCACCCAGGACCTATAAAAATTATCCCTTGGCATCCCTGAGGAACTGAGCCCTCGTGAATACCAAAACCTGGGGCCCCTCAAGCCCCTGCACACAAAGGCTGGTACGGTGAATACAGGCGGCCCTCAGGGCTGAAGGTGCTTCCATCCAGGGCAGGTTCCATCTGGGGAAGCGAAACCTGCAGATGACAGACTGTATCCTCTGATATTCTATTTCTGTCAGGTGACAATTATCATCAGTGCTGGAAGTGATCCCAGTTGGGTTTGTTGGGTTAAAAAAGGAAGAAAATAAGAAATAGGGTTTTATCTTTGAAGCACAGCAATCCCATTCATCAAGACCAACAATGCTAAAGAAATTTTAGCTCTGTTTTTCAGACCAAATCTCTTCCAGTAACTGGCTGATCTTCAGAATGATGATATTTTCAGCTTGAATGAATGTAGTGTTTCTACAGGACCAGTGAGGTAGAAAGATTCCTCTCCCAGAAAACCTGTAAAACCTATTATTGCATCCTCCTAGACCACCACTGAATCACAGCGGACCACTGAATTTAACGATTTCATCCTTGGACACCCAGGGTCACTGAACAAGGATAAACAATTCTTCTTTGCATTTCCTGGCCCGTGGGTCAGACATTCAACCTCTGTTGGCCTGTCTCATCTGTCAAATGAGGAGGTTAGACTAAAATATCTAAGCTTTCTACTTGTTGGGTATTCCAGTAGATTCAGTAGGTATGAGTATATTTTGGAATCTGAAGAGGCTTACTCACCTAGAGTGGTGCAGCCCAGCACGTGCTCCAAACACCTGGCCAGAGCTTCAGTATCACTGTCCTGCCAAAACAAGAGAGATTTATTTCTCTGAGTGGTAAATGTGGAAAAGTGTTCTCACTACATGTAGCAAGAGAAAACACATGAAAATCTAGTTGGAAACTTATTGTATGATTACATTTTTTGAAAAGAAAACTCTATATGTGTACTCACATCTTCTCCCTCATGGCAATCTATATAATGGTGTCTATTGTCTATCTCTCTGATAGGAAGAACATACACTAAAAACGTTAACAGCAGTGTGACTGTAAGGTGCGGTTAAGGGGATATATTTATTTTCTCCTTTGGGTGCTTCTGTCTTTTGTAAATTTTTATAATAAATATTATTTATTTAAACTATAAAAATGGTAAATACTTTAGAATGAAGAGAAAAAGGTTTCATTCATCTATACTAAATACCACAGGAATCAGGTGAACATTGTTTTCTAGACAGCATCTCTACCATTCTTCTTTGGAAATCCGTGGTCTTCAAGGAGCCATAAGTCTAAGAATTGTACTTCTTATTTAACTCTCAATAAGAGTCAAGCACCCCCATGAGGATTTTGAGGGGGAGAATCCCAGAGCTGCACTTGATAACAAATACCATCTTTAATGCAAAATAAACATTTAAGGCTGGAAATATCCAAAGCAGCATCATAATGATCAGGGGAATGTAAGATCTTAATTATTTTCAGGTTTGTTATATTGAGAGAAATTAATAATTTCTGGCTCACCTACTCTATTTCAAAACAAGCTACACATTTCATACTGTAGTAATTGTGGATTTTAGAAAAATGCACTGTAGTATAATTTTCCAAGCAAGAGTACGGAAATGGGTAGCCATTTCCTTCTCCAGGGGATCTTTCCAACCCTGGGATCAAACCCAGGTCTCCTGCATTGCGGGCAGACGCTTTACCATCTAGGCCACCAGGGAAGCCCTGTAGTATAATAGATTACCCTAAAACATTATGTAAATATTGGTTTTCATTTTATAACATGTGGTGGGGTTGGGCAGCCACTTTTTATGCATGTGGTAAAACCCTGCATTGCTTCATTTTCCCAAATGAAAGAAGAGTGATGAAGAAGCTATCCGTGGTGAGTGTTGGTCAGCAAGGCCAAACACCCCAGTGTGCAGCCCAGGAACAGGGAGGCAGGTATCAGGCACAGAAACAGAAGTAAGAAAAACAGGTCCCTCCCTTCTTCTATACTCTTGCGGTCTCCAAACTTAACAGGGGCAGTCTTGAGACAGGAACTTGGCAGAGACATCCTCTGCAGGAAGCAAAGCAAAGCACACATCTGCATATGCAAGTAATGATGCCAACCAGATGAGCTGGATCCAGCCTGGCTGCTCCACTGACCATGCTGGTCGAGGCCAAGTAGCTTGACTTCCCAGGTTGTAGTTCCTGCATCTGTGATTATAGTTGTTTTTTAGGTGCTAAGTTGTGTCTGAGTCTTTGTGACCCCACTGACTGCAGTATGCCAAGCTTCCATCTCCTTCACCATCTCACGGAATTTGCTCCAACTCATGTCTATTGAGTCGGTGATATTATCTAACCATCATCCTCTGCCTCTCCTTTCTCCTTTTGCCCTCAAACTTTCCCAGCACGAGGGTCTTTTCTAATGAGTCAGCTCTTTGCATCAGGTGGCCAAAAGTATTGGAGCTTCAGCTTCAGCACCAGTCCTTCCAATGAATATTCAGGGTTGATTTCTTTTAGGATTGACTAGTTTGATCTCCTTGCTGTCCCAGGGATTCTCAAGAGTCTTCTCAAACACCACAGTTCAAAAGCATCAATTCTTCAGCACTCAGCCTTCTTTATGATTCAACTCTCACTGGAAAAACTACAGCTTTGACTCTACAGATCTTTGTTGGCAAAGTGATGTCTCTGCTTTTTAATATGCTGTCTACATTTGTCATAGCTTTCCTTCCAAGAAGCAAGCATCTTTGAATTTCATGGTTGCAGTCAACATCCACAGTGATTTGGGGGCCCAAGAAAATAAAATCTGCCATTGTTTCCACTTTTCCGCCATCCATTTGCCATGAAGTGATGGGACTGGATGCCGTGATCTTAGTTTTTTGGATGTTGAGTTTTAAGCCAGGCTTTTCACTCTCCTCTCTCGCCCTCATCAAGAAGCTTTTTAGTTCCTCTTCACTTTCTGCCATTAGAGTGGCATGTATGAGGGTACTGATATTTCTCTGGGCAATCTTGCAGCTTGTGCTATTAGAGGCTAAATCAGATGATGGTTAAGCAGCCTTCCAGCTCTTAAACCCTATTTTCCTGTGCGTCTGAGCCATATGCACAGAAAAGCATGGTAGATTGCTTTCAAAGTGGCTGAAACCACCCTCCCATCCCCGTGCTTCTATGCCAGTCCTCACATCAAGAGGGGGCGATCTTCTGTCACCCCTGCGGCTGGGCCTGTAGCTTGCTTTTGGGCCACAGAAAGATGCAGAAGTAATGCTATGACTTCTACAACGAGGCTTCATGAGGCATGTAGCTTCGGTTTTGTACTCTTGGCGGCCACCAATCACATAAAGAAGTCCAGGTTGTTTTCCTGGAAAGATCCCCTGGTGAGAGCCCTTGGAACATGAAAAGCCACAGGAGGAAATCAGAGACCCCCTCAGCCAACAGCCAGCACCACCATTGGCTGTGGGAGTGAGGCCACTGTGGACCCCCCAAGACAAGTTCTCAGCTATGTGCAGCCTCAGGAGGGACTCAGCATCACGTGGAGCAGAAGAGCTGTCACATGCAGCCCTGGAAACACAGAGTCATTAGAAAGAAGAAATCATATTTTAAGCCACTAAGTTTCAGGGCATTTTGTTGTACAGTGAAAGATAAGTGAAGTAGGACTTTGAGGTCACTGACCAAACACTGTATTTTCTACATTTATATCCCAGCACCAGCACAGACCCTGGCATATGACAAACACTAAGTCTCATCTGTTTGGGTCACCTCAACTTCTGTGATTTGCAAGGAAGGAAAATAGAAGAATGGCCTGAACTCTGGGTTCTCCCCTACTCAAAGTATTTCATTCCTGGGGACATGGAGGAATGGAGGTTTTTCAAAAGCATGCTGCGTCTTAATCCAGTGGCCTGGTCAAGTTAACCCCTCCAAGCCTCAGTTTCCTTAATTAAAGTGATGAGAATTACAGTTTCCATCTCAGGGCTCTTATAAGACACATGAAGTAACACAAAGCCTTTACTATAGTATATGGCTCACTGAAAATACACAGTCAAAAAGAGAGTTCAGTAGAAGAGGACAGGATGGACACAGGACAGAGACACTCACTGTGGTGGCCACACAGCATGAAAAGTCTTAGGAAGCACCTGAGTTGAACCAATGCAACAGAAACAGCAAGAACCAGAGACAGGACAGGAAGCACCCAAATGACTGGACACATCAATCTCATCTTCCCAACACAGTAGTTAGAAGCACTGCTCATGGGGGTGGGGAGGGCAGAAAGAAATAACTCTAAAACTATAGATGGATGAACAAATACTAACTTTAATTAAGGTATTAATATCTGCCATTGTTGTACCAGCTTAATTAAACTCTAATTAAATTAATTAATTTAAACTCTACCAGGTTTTCTATTTTTCTCCCCATTTAACAGTTGAGAAAATTGAGGCACAAACCTGGTTCCATAATAGCACCAAGTTCCTGCAACTCGTTAGACATGCAACAGGCAGTATTTCCAGGGCCTGACCTCCTAGCCACTCCATTACACGTGCACAGAGTAGAAACTGGAGTTCTTAACCCAGAGCAGCTCATGATGTTGTTGGAGAAACTAGGGTATTGACTCAAGAGAAGACCTAAGAACAATTCCTGGGGATATATACACATATATACATACACACACATATACGGAGAAGGCAATGGCACCCCACTCCAGTACTCTTGCCTGGAAAATCCCATGGATGGAGGAGCCTTGTGGGCTGCAGTCCATGGGGTCGCTAGGAGTCGGACACGACTGAGTGACTTCACTTTCACTTTTCACTTTCATGCATTGGAGAAGGAAATGGCAACCCACTCCAGTGTTCCTGCCTGGAGAATCCCAGGGATGGGGGAGCCTGGTGGGCTGCTGTCTCTGGGGTTGCACAGAGTTGGACACGACTGAAGCGACTTAGCAGCAGCAGCATACACATATATAAATAAAATAGGGTGTAGCCTGGAAATGAGATGCAGCTAAAGAGGGGGAGGTGGGAGGGGTGGGCTCTTCATTAGCAGCCTCTGACTCCAGATGGAAAGAGCAGTTTAAGCAGAACAACAATGCTCATCTAAATATGGCCTCAACCCGAGGGGCGTGCTATCTCATAGTGGAGTAAGCAAATCCAGCCATGATCCCTGTGGGCACTTGGGACTTTGGCTGACTTCCCTTCCTGCCTTTGGAGACTGCAACACCAGAGGTCATGGGCAATGACCAAGCTGAACCTTCATTCTCAACAAGGGACGCATCATTTTCTATCTCTAGGCTGCAGAACAGGGTATTACAGTTTAAGGTGACAATTACCTATTGAAAACTTTGTAAAATTTTGAAATATTTTCAGACTTACAGAAAACTTGCAAAAACAGTGTGAAAACTCCCACTTACCTTTTTCCCTGATGTCACTGCTATACTAAATTTATGTTATCATTCCATCTATCCACATACATCAAAGTTTCTCAACCAGGCACTACTCATATTTGAGCTGGACAATTCTGGCTAGTGCACTGAGAGATGTTTAGTTTTAGCAACATCCCTCCCCTTGAGCACCAGATGCCAGTAAGACACTCCCATCAGCCCTTCCTTTGATTCTGAAATTGGAAAACCAAAAATGTCCCTGGACACTGCCAAATGCCTAAAGGGGCAAATCTCCCCTGGTTGAGACAAACCAACCTATGTCCATCTCTATCTCCACATACATATTTTCTCTACTGGTCAAATCTGGAAAAGGCTAAGGATCAACATAAACAATACTAATGGTTATAAATGGCTTCCCTGGTGGCTCATATGGTAAAGAATCTGCCTGCAATGCAGGAGACCTGGGTTCAATTCCTGGGTCAGAAAGAGCCTCTGGTGAAAGGAATGGCAACCCACTCCAGTACTCTTGCCTGGAGAATCCCATGGACAGAGAAGCCTGGCAGGCTACAGTCCATGGCATTGCAAAGAGTTGGACACGACTGAGCAACTAACACTTACACCTTTTAACATTTGAATGAAATTTTGTCTATTTTGACAAAGAGACAATTTATAACAAAGATCAGGTTATACATTTTTCATATAGTAGTTTAGGAAAGGCGTTAAAGAGCTTGTTTTACTGTGGTATGATTTAATGTGGCAATCAGCTCGTTCCTAGTGTTCTGGAAATTATCATTTAATGAACACAAATGATTTCAATAGAAATACACTCACCCCATGAGAAAAAGGGGGAAATGGAAATGAACTCCATGTTTCTTGGGTCTGTACCGTGTTTGTGCTCAGCAAGAATTGCAGTCATGAAAAAGACCTTTTGGGAATATATCATGGCTGGTGCAATGCAGGAATTATGCTGCTGATTGGAACTTCTGCATCTTCTCCTTGCTTCACAGTTTAAATTGATCCCTGCCTGAGCTCAGTGGCCTGTGGAGCACTCATGTCTCCCTAGGAGCCACATCATGGTGTCACCAGCCAAGTGCTAGGAATCTCATTTTCAAATGCTGTTGAAAAAACCTAATTGCTCCTTGCGGATGAACGGGTCCTTAGATATTTTTCAAGTCTCCTTCCCTCCTAACCATCAACCTCTCTAATGAGATCATGCCTTAGAGGCTTGAGGAACATCTTTTAAGATTCAGCTCTGAAAAACTGTCCCACTGCCGGGGTCCAGCCCCGGTGGATCCAGGGAATTCGAAGCGGGGACGGCGTTGGCGAAGATCAGGAAACAACTGCTTAATTAAACGTTTATTAAGGATACAAAGAGTGGTGAAATAAGGATAGCTCAGTAGGAAAATTCAGTGAAGAAAAGAGGCTGAATAAAGTTCCAAAGCAGAGAATTTACATCACCTACAAAGGCCGCAAGGCGTCCTCCCATTCTCCCGAAGGAGAGGAGACACTAAGGCCTCCCCGGTCAGATTTTAGAAGCCCAGGCAAAATTAGTAGGCTTGACGAGCTTCCCCGCCTCAGAGGAAAAGTTCAGCCAGAAGGTGAAAGAAAGAACGACATGGGGAGACCAAATTTCGGTGAACAAAAGGGCGTACTTTATTTTCCAAAGTAGTTTTATATCTTAAGTTGTGCATAGAGGATAATGGGGGAAGCGGTAGAGTCATGCAAGGACAGCAGTTCCTGGTCCTAATCGAAGCCAGGCTTTCAAACTTATCATATGCAAAAGTTCAGGTGATTTACATCATCTTCTGGCCAGGAGGCCTGTTAACATTTTAAGAAACTTATTTTTCTCTAAAGGTGATTATTCTAAAGTCAGGCACCAGCCTCCAAAAAGCATTGGATAAAGTTGCATTCCTATAGGGCAAAGGTGAGGTGGGCTCAATCAAGAAAAGAATTAACTCAAGGGTCAAGGTTACAAACGTTGAGGCTACTACTTACATTTCTATACACCCATTATATCAATCAATTCACTGCCAAGGACACAGTAGGTAAGGAGTATGGAGACTTAGCAGCAAACATTGGCCCAACAAGTGAAAAACCCTTCACCAATACAATTTCTTTTTTTTTTTTTTTATTTTATTTTTAAACTTTACAAATTGTATTAGTTTTGCCAAATATCAAAATGAATCCACCACAGGTATACATGTGTTCCCCATCCCGAACCCTCCTCCCTCCTCCCTCCCCATACCATCCCTCTGGGATGCGCTAGCCCCAGTGCACTAGCCCCAGGCATCCAGTATCGTGCATCGAACCTGGACTGGCAACTCGTTTCATACATGATATTATACATGTTTCAATGCCATTCTCCCAAATCTTCCCACCCTCTCCTTCTGCAACAGAGTCCATAAGACTGTTCTATACATCAGTGTCTCTTTTGCTGTCTCGTACACAGGGTTATTGTTAGCATCTTTCTAAATTCCATATATTTCTAATCAATCTTTTAACAACTCAAAGGAATCTGTGTTTAGACAGTTTAGAACATCTCCTGCCTCTCACAGTTGGGAGGCTCTGAACAATCACATGTGGCCGGAAAAACCTATTCAGGCAGGCTAGAGGACTTCCAAAGGAGTTTGAAGGTTGAAACACTGTCACACCCAGGAATTATTAACTGGAGCTGTAAGCTAACTCTTTTTTTAGAGAGAGGTAGTAGGGGACAGCCCCCCATAAAGTCAGAGGTGTAGGTGAGAGCACAAAGCAGAAAGTAGGCAGACTCTGGTTTTGGGGGTAGATGCTCGAGAATTTCCAGGGAGACTCCAGAGGCTTGATCCCGCCTTTGCGTATGCCAAGCCCCCTTCCTCATGACCTTTGCCAGGGGCGGAGCTCACTCCCTGCATCCCACAGATTCAAGTTCAGTCAAACACCCAGATTTGTTTCAGAAACAGTAATTTGGTTAATAAATTAGAAATTTCTTCTAAGCAGATAAATTTATTAAAAAAAAAAAAAGAAGTAAAAGTGTGTTAGTCATGTCCAACTCTTGTGACCCCATGGACTCTAGCCCACCAGGCTTCTCTGTCCATGGAATTCTCCAGACAAGAATACTGGAGTGGGTAGCCATTCCCTTCTCCAGGGGATCTTCCCAACCAAAGGATCAAACCCAGGTCTCCTGCATTGCAGGCAGATTTTTTACCAGCTGAGCCTCTAGGGAGATACCCTCTAAGTGGAAAGGGTAGTTATAATATATTCTCTAATAATCCATATTTATTTTTAATCTGGAAAAATAGAAAATTATTAAAAGAAAATAAACACCCCAAATTCCATAATGTAAACATACACATCCACAAAAATATATGCACGGTCTTTTCCAGGTAGATTTATTAGCTGTTTGAGATCATACTACTTATGTATGGTATCCATAGAATACACAGACACACATACACCTTTGTTTGGATTTTCATCCTATGTTATTAAAAATTCTTCAGAAACATAATTTTAATAGCTCCACACTCCTGCTCTAAAGCCACATGAATTTATTTCTCTGTGCCCTGTTATTGTAATCTAGGTTGCTTTCATTTTTTTCATAAATAATATTGCAATGTCTATCTTGGCCCCATGTTTGCTGTTATTGCTTTAGGTTACTGTTCAGAAATGAAATTACCCAGTCAAAGAGTGTGAACGTTAGGAAACCCCCTCTTTCTCTGCTCTGGCCCTTTTCTTCACATTCCAGCCATTCCAAGCAGTTTATTTTCTCCACAATCAGTTTTAATGTCTTCATACTTTTTTCAACTTCCTTCCTATTAAAATGTCCTTTCCTTCAAGAAAAGATATGATAGATTCATTAATACAAAGATGATTGATAAGGTCTATAAATTATCTCAAGATACTTGAGATAAATAAATTATCTTGAGATAATTTATAGGCCTTATCAATCATCTTTGTATTGAATTCAGCAGAGGAATTCATTTCTAATAGCAGGCATACCAGAGGAGGAAATCAGGTGATATTGTCACAGAGCTGGAAAAATCACAGTTTCCCATTTAATTATCAGCCAGTTCTGTCTGACTAAATAATCCAGAGTATCTCCTCACTTTAGAGCTTTCACTTGAGTTGTGGTAATTTAGTTCACACACACGTGAACGTATATACTCACACAAAGCCATTTCATTATTCAGCTTTGTTCAATTCAGGTGATGTGTATTAAATGCCAATTATGTTCTGATGTGTACAAAGTTGAGGGAGACAGATATGGCCTCAACCCACCATTTCAGACAGGTAATCCATTCCACACCCCAGGGGTATTCCTGCCAGTACCCTGGTGACTCACTGCTCTTTCAGCAGTACATTCCCCCATCAAATCCTTTGATCAGTGTTCTCCATGCTGGTTGGATTACACAAGCCAAGTTGAGAAACACATTAAAATCAAACAAATAAAAATCCAACAACTACCAGAGCTCAAGACCCCGCATGGCCTCCTTACTTTTCTCTCTGCCTCCTCTGTGGTGTTGCTTTAGTCCATTTCCTTCACAATAGCCATGACTTTGTCACTATGTACAGAATAAAATCCCATCACAGCTGGCCACACCCTGTTTAACTCAGCTCTTGCTCATTTCTCCAATATCATCTCTTTCCACTTCTCTGACTAACAGTGTTCCAGCCATGTAAGGTCTTTCCCACTTTGAGGCCTTCTCATTGGCTGACAGTGCTCTTGTCTCACATATGACATGACTGTCCTTCTCATCCCTCAGATCTCAACTGTAGGTCACCTGCTCAGAGATCCCCCTATTTGAATTGAGTTTGTTTCTGCCACCACTTCAGTTGACATATCACAGTGCCTGTTTCAATTAAAGCTTTGTTTGTTAGTATTTGCTCCATGAGGGCAGGGACCATGCCTGTTGAGTCATTATTAGCTCAAGGCTGGCAACCAATAAACCCTTTGTGAATATGCTGATGAAAGAAAAGCAAATGTCAAGGCAACGTAGTCAAATAAAATATTCCTCTGTTTCTACCTCACCAGCAGATTTTACCTAAATTCATAGCTTCTCAACCCTGTCAAAACTCTGGACACATTTCTCCCACTGAATTCTTTCAGAGGTGTTTATTTGCAAAGCTTCATTCCAGGCCAGCGGACTGCGTATCTTCTGCTTCCATCTGCCTTTTCTTCTTGGCTCCCAGCTGTTCTATGATAAGGCTATTTTCTGTCTGCCTCTGAGGTAACCCCAGAGACAGACATGACTTCACAGGCTCCCCACAAACTAGAACTTCCTTTGGTGAAATCCCTGTCATGAGCCTTTTGGGAAAATTTCTGTTGCAGCCTCCCAAATGACCCCAGATGAAGAACATCACCTTTCAGATGATGGCCCCTCTGTAGGTTGAAGCCATTGCTACAAGCTTTTGCCCCCTATGGCCACCATGGGGTGTACACCCTCAGGCACTGGGGGGACACACAGCTTTCAAGAGGCGAAAGCCACATGTGGGATACATGAACAGCAGGCTGCTTTCTCAGCACAATTCAGGCTTGTGCTCGCTGGTCTCCCAGGCTTTCCTGGCTTCGTGGCTTGTCCTCTCTGAAGCAGGTTCACTAATCCTCCCAGTTTCACATTCTAGCAGAATGTTATTTTTTTCTACATATTCTGTGATCCTATAGATTCCTATAGACCCAGGAACTTGACCCCTTATTATCTGAATCACAGATTTATGCACCTTGCCACAACTATATATGTATGTAAACTATATAAACATATATAGTTTACATATATAGTTTCTAGGATTCTGCTTCCTAGAAAACATAAAAATCTCGTAAAGCAATCCAGGAAGGTTTCCTCTGAGCAATATTTTTTTGGAATCTGATACCTGGACAGGCAAAATAGACCAAATTCTTAAAAATATTCTCATCTGGATGATCTTAACAGATCAGATCAGATCAGTCGCTCTGTCGTGTCCGACTCTTTGCAACCCCATGAATCGCAGCACTCCAGGCCTCCCTGTCCATCACCAACTCCAGGAGTTCACCCAGACTCACGTCCATCGAACCAGTGATGCCATCCAGCCATCTCATCCTCTGTCGTCCCCTTCTCCTCCTGCCCCCAATACCTCCCAGCATCAGAGTCTTTTCCAATGAGTCAACTCTTTGCATGAGGTGGCCAAAGTACTGGAGTTTCAGCTTTAGCATCATTCCTTCCAAAGAAATCCCAGGGCTGATCTCCTTCAAAATGGACTGGTTGGATCTCTTTGCAGTCCAAGGGACTCTCAAGAGTCTTCTCCAACACCACAGTTCAAAAGCATCAATTCTATGGCGCTCAGCCTTCTTCACAGTCTAACTCTCATATCCATACATGACCACCGGGAAAACCATAGCCTTGACTAGACGAACCTTTGTTGGCAAAGTAATGTCTCTGCTTTTCAATATGCTGTCTAGCTTGGTCATAACTTTCCTTCCAAGGAGTAAGCGTCTTTTAATTTCATGGCTGCAGTCACCATCTGCAGTGATTTTGGAGCCCAGAAAAATAAAGTCTGACACTGTTTCCACTGTTTCCCCATCTATTTTCCATGAAGTGATGGGACCGGATGCCATGATCTTCGTTTTCTGAATGTTGAGCTTTAAGCCAACTTTCTCACTCTCCACTTTCACTTTCATCAAGAGGCTTTTGAGTTCCTCTTCACTTTCTGCCATAAGGGTGGTGTCATCTGCATATCTGAGGTTATTGATATTTCTCCCGGCAATCTGGATTCCAGCTTGTGTTTCTTCCAGTTCAGCGTTTCTCATGATGTACTCTGCATATAAGTTAAATAAACAGGGTGACAATATACAGCCTTGACGTACTCCTTTCCCTATTTGGAACCAGTCTGTTGGTCCATGTCCAGTTCTAACTGTTGCTTCCTGACCTGCATACAAATTTCTCAAGAGGCAGATCAGGTGGTCTTGTATTCCCATCTCTTTCAGAATTTTCCACAGTTCATTGTGATCCACATAGCCAAAGGCTTTGGCATAGTCAATAAATCAGAAACAGATGTTTTTCTGGAACTCTCTTGCTTTTTCCATGATCCAGCAGATGTTGGCAATTTGATCTCTGGTTCCTCTGCCTTTTCTAAAACCAGCTTGAACATCAGGAAGTTCACGGTTCACATATTGCTGAAGCCTGACTTGGAGAATTTTGAGCATTACTTTACTAGCATGTGAGATGAGTGCAATTGTACGGTAGTTTGAGCATTGTTTGGCATTGCCTTTCTTTGGGATTGGAATGAAAACTGACCTTTTCCAGTTCTGTGGCCACTGCTGAGTTTTCCAAATTGGCTGGCATATTGAGTGCAGCACTTTCACAGCATCATCTTTCAGAATAGTAAAAATATAGTTACAAGGTTTATACTAAACTAGAGCTTCTGCTGCTGGTGCTGCAAAGTCGCTTCAGTCGTGTCTGACTCTGTGCGACCCCATAGACGGCAGCCCACGAGGCTCCCCCATCCCTGGGATTCTCCAGGCAAGAATAGTGGAGCTACAGAGCACCTTACATTTTTATCTTTAGTTCTTAGAGGCAACCCCAAATACTGAAGTTTGTATAGAGCCACATCTGCAAAGCTCAAACTGTAAACAAGGCCCCTCCCAGCTCCTGAAACACGGGATGCCTCTGTCGCTGCTCTGGGGACAGCTGGACATGACCGTCAGGGTGTCCACATTCCACGTGCTCCCTCCACATCATCAAGGCCTCCTAACTGCACTGCGGCTTGTCAGTGTCAGGTTTGTGGCAAGCCAGCATCCGCGGTTGCTTTAGGGTTTCACAGACACGCATGGGAATTCATTACAGAACTGCTCTTCAGATATTCTGGGTTACAGATGGAAATGCAAAGAGTGGAGAGAAGAAAACAGGACTGACAGAGTGGTGCCACGAAGCCCATGGGGACCATGCGCAGCGGGGTTTAAGGAGCTGGTTAGGAGGGCGCTCCCATACCGCCTTGTTCCCAGTTCCAGCAGCCGGGCTGCCCCCGCCACTCCCCTCCCTCCCAACAGCTCACAAGCTTTGTCTCTTCACACGTCACAGCCCAAGAGTCCATGGGAAAAAGTCCTGTCATTGGAAGAGGTTTCCTGGAGCAGAAAGAGAAAGAATGTTCGTGTTCCAAAAGGGCCTCGAGGCACACACTCCCTCATTGCAGCTTCCTGTTTCTGACTCCAGTTCTAGCTCTCTTCCTATATAAACCCCACAGAGGAAGTGGGAACTTGGCCCTGTGTTTTGAACATAATTTTAAATCATCAGATGCTCCATTTTCACACATCCAAAGCTGGATCCCCAGCATTTCCTCATCGTCTCCTTTGCCAGCTTCTCCAGTAAGTGCTGTCCTCACCCAGAATGTCTAGTGGATACAGGGTGCTTGCTGGTTTGAATTCCAGCTCTCCAATACACTGAGTGACCTGGGAAATTGGTTATTCTTTCTACTTGAAGTTTCCTCATTTGGCAGATGGGATGAAAGATGTTACTCCTAGAAAGTGCTGGTGAGCACAACATGGGACAAAGCACAGAAAAGACTTAGCGTGGGGCCAGGTGAGCTGAGGTGGCTGTTTATTCTTCACTAAGACTTGTCGCTTTCTCTGGTATGACGCGGACCCATGAGCTCCCAGATCAGCAGGTTAATGGAAGGACAGCACCTCCAATAACGTCCCAGATGTGCCACACCCATTTCCTCTCAGACTGAACACACAGATTCTTTCCAGATGTAAAAACTTATTGAGAAAATAAAATCACATTTCTCTGTGTAATCCAGTCACAAAATAGTGGGATGGACCTTTTGTTTGCAAGGGCTGTTTAGGAGGACTTTCATATTCTTTGCAGATTCTCTTATGGTCAGGGCCCCCCAGCTCTGACGGCAGAGAGGGACAGGAACTGGTGTGTATGCAGCGGTGCGGGGAGAGGGTGGAGAGAAAAGCCCTGAAGGTGCCACTTCAGCTCTGCAAACCAGCACACACCTCTATACCACTCTCACCCTGGCCTCAGGAACATGCAGCAGCCAAGCACCATGCAGGCCACTGTGCCCGCACCCCCCACACACCTGTGCACCTCGGTGACCATCAACAAGGACGTGGCAGAGGCTGCCAGCACCCTAGAAGGACCACACAGATCTGCCCTTCTGCCTGTGTGCTCCGTCGTTATCCACCTATCACCCCCCTTTGCCCTCTGTGCTTTGGTGTCAGGGCTAGAGGGGTAGGCATGACTTTGAACACAAGAGTGGATCTAATTAAAAAGATGGAGGGACTACAGCCTTCTGCAAAGCCTGCTGTGCTGTGTCCCGACAAGAGCAAGGTTTTGCTGGCCCCCATCTGACCAGCAATGTGCTGTGCTTTATCCTGGACCAGAAATGGCAGAAAGGGAAGGTGGAATGACTATGCCGATGAGGGCTGGAATGGGGTTGGGGTGGAAACTGTAACATCAAAGTCACTCCTTTCAGCAACATGAGCTGGGTCTACAGAGGCCTGTTACCTGGAAGGAATGACACCTAAACTGTGATTTCTCTAGCCTTCAGCAGGGCCGGCTGCTATACCACCTGGGCCACAGGCCAGGGGATATTGATGGAGAGATGACTCAGCAGCAGTGCTGGCTGCTTCTCAGAACTGACTCCAACTGACGCAATTCAAGACAAAAAGTGACTGCTCCCATGCAAACAGCTCGATTAAGGAGCTCTGACTATGCAAAACAGGAGGCAAATCAGTCTTACCATTTGGACTCAAGAGTTCTGGCACCTTCTATAAAAAATTAAAAAAGAGTAGGAGGAGAGAAATCTGTATCCTACAACAGATGTGGGAAGCAGGTTCATTTTAGGTTTAATTTTCATAACTCAGCACTTTTCCTGAAACTGGGACAAACTTTGCCTTGTACACAGACCAGTAATTGTCTTCAGTAAAGCAGCTCTCTGCCGAGGACCCTCTGCAGCAGCCCCTCGGCTATCCTCTCCTCATGGTGGAGGAGCAGTAACCGCCAAGCAGGAGACCGTCTAAGGAAGGGCTACAGACAGGGGCAGAGAGTCTGCCTCTGCTACTTAACTAGCTGTGTGGCCCTGGAGAAGTTCCTTCACCTCATCAGGCCTCAGTTTCCTCTTATGCAAAGTGAGGAGAGCCCAACAGTCTCATCTTCCAAGGGACCTGAGTTTTAAAGTCAGTGCTTCATATAATAATCAATTATAGACAAAATGCTTCCCAAAGGACCTAAACAGACGCAGCACATCTCAAGTACTAGACACAGAGTAAAGGTTCTGGGAACATTAGCTCTTATTATTATAATAATTATGCCTTGATTAAACAAATGACTCCACTAGCAGAAGACACTCTTTGAGGAACACTCAGGTGTTCCTCCTTGGGTTTATCCCATAACAATCTGCTCCAGAAGTCCTCAGTGGACCATTCCAAGGTCATTCTTGATTTTCCTAATGTTTCACTGTGCAGAGCATTTCAAAATCAGTGGAGGATTTGGTGAAAAACTGGGAAATGGGCCTCTACAGCTTTCCATCTTAGCAAGAACAAACATCATGGTCCCAAGAGCTTTCCTTAAACAAGTGTCAATGAAAGCCAGCCACTAAACAGCAGGGTCTTTCCTGAGGGAGCTCTGTGTCACGTCATCATGGTCCACCTCGTGTCTGCATTACAGGGGGATTCAGGATACTGATTAGTGGTGGAGAGGGAAGCACTGGTCATGGCAATAAGGGGAAGACAAGAGTCTACAGAAACACCATCAGTCCGCTGCCCTAAAACATGTCCATCAGGGCACATGAAACACTTTTCAGTGACAGGTCCCACAAATACTGTTGAGAACCTTGTTATGATGACAGCTATAAACTCCATTCTCTTGAGATCTGAGAGGCTGGTTCCAATTCAGTAACCACAGACTTCACAGAGGAGCCATCAACAGCATGATAAGGGCTTGTGATTAAGGGGTTACTGATGCTCTGCTTATTGATGCGGAGAAACAACTGACAAATAGGTGCTTCACAAAATTGCTCTGGAGAAACTGCTGCTGAAAAGATTGTCATGGGTGGCACAAGGGACCCTGCAATCAATCCCAGTGAAGCCTATGGCTGTCTTTCTTTTTTAAAGCACTTCTTCCATCAAAATAGAAACCATGGGACTTCTGTTCCATCTGAAGGAAGACAATATCAACTCGGACCTGATGACTCAAGTAAAAGACACAGGTAAGATGATCACCTAAGCAGACCCTGGGTGCTCAGGCCAATGGCAAGACTAGGGAGCAGGGGAAGAGGTGGCTGGAGGCATTATCCAGTTCACAAAGCCAACAGTGACTGGGTCTCAGCCCAGGGTTCTAAAACTTCAAGTTGTATCCTGCTAATAAAATAACCTAAAACGAGAAGGGTAAGTAGTCACCACAACCCCACGCTCACAACCTTTGGGGAAGGGGAAACTATATTGAAGAACAAATGGGGCTGTAATTACCTGTCTCTAATACAAACTACTCAGTTAACATGTCTCCTCCTGTTAACAAGTCCATTCTATTCTATTATTTCAAGTCCATTCTAGGATGGTATACTTTTAATATTTTATCTCTGTCTTTTTGTCAGTTTTATTACTATGTCTTGGTGTGTTCCTCCTTGGGTTTATCCTGCCTGAGATTCTTTGAGCTTCCTGGACTTGGTTGACTATTTCCTTTCCCATATTCAGGAATGTTTCAGCTATTATCTCTCCAAATATTTTCTCAGGTCCTTGCTCTCTTCCTTCCCCTTCTGGGACCCCTATAATGCGAATGTTGGTGTGTTTAATGTTGTCCCAGATGTCTCTTAGGCTGTCTTCATTTTTTTTTTCATTCTTTTTTCTACACTCTGTTCTGTGGCAATGATTTCCATCATTCTGTTCTCCAGGTCATTTATCCTTTCTTCTGCCTCAGTTACTCTGCTATGGATTCCTTCTAGTGTATTATTCATCTCTGGTTGTTCTTTAGTTCTTCTAGGTCTTTGGTAAACATTTCTTGCATATTCTCAATCTTTGCTTCCATTCTTTTCCTGAGGTCCTGGATCATCTTCACTATCATTATCTGAATTCTTTTTCTGAAAAGTTGCCTATCTCCACTTCATTTAGTTGTTTTTCTGGGGTTTTATCTTGTTCCTTCATCTGGGACATAACTTTCTGCTTTTTCATCATGATTAACTTTCTGTGATATGGTTTTTGTTTTAACCACTGTGAGACTGTGCTTCTTCTTGCTTCTTCTACCTGCCCTCTGATGTATGAGGCTAAGAGGCTTGTGTATTTTTCTTGATGGGAGGGACTGGTGATGGGAAAACTGGGTCTTGCTCTGGGGTGCAGGGCTTTGCTGAGTTAAGTTTTAATCCAATTATCTGCTGATGGGTGGGGTTGTACTCCTTCCTTAGTAGTTGTTTGGCCTGAGGTGACCCAGCCCTGGGGTCTACAGGCTGTATGACAGGATTAATGGTGAATTCCAAGAGGGTTTATGCCAAAGGGGACCTCCTAGTGCCTCCACCCCTGTGGTGAGCCCATACCAACTTGTGTCTCCACAGGAAGCCTGCCAACACTAGCAGGTAGTTTTGGCTCAGTCCCCTGTGGGGTCACTGCTCCTCTCCTCTGGGAAGACTGGAGTCTCTGTTTCCCTCAGTCCTCTGGAAGGCCTATAATCAAATCCCACTGGCCCTCAAGGCCAGAGTCCCTAGGGATTCCCAGTCCCTTTGTATTATCCCCAGGCTGGGAAGCCTGACGTGGGATTCAGAACTTTCACAATAGTGGGAAAACTTCTTTGGTATTATTGTTCTCCAGTTTGTGGGTCACCCAACAAATGCATATGGGATTTGATTTTATTGTGATAGAGCCCTTCCTGTCTTGCTCTCTCGCTGCAGCTTCTTCTTTGTCTTTGGACATGGGTATCTTTTTTTGTTGGATTCCAGTGTCTTCCTGTTGATGGTTGTTCAAAAACTAGTTGCAGTCTTGATGCTCTCTCAGGAGGAGATGAACACATGTCCTTCTACTCCACCATCTTTAACCAGACTCTGGAAGGCAGATTCTTAACCACTGGACCATGAGGGAAGTACCATAAACTCTCACTTTGGAATTAAGGAGTTTTGGAAGTACCATAAAAAAGCCACAAAATGGCTATATAGCTTTATCTTAATAACAGCTAATATCTCATTATTAAGTACTTCATTAGATTGGGAAACCAAGGCACAGTGGGGTTTAGTGACTCACACGAGGTCACATGATCTGCAAGTGATCCCTCTGGTTTTCTGAAGTTGGTTTTATTTAATTGAAAATATTTTAAGGTAATAATGTTAGTAGCTAAAATTTTACCACTTGATGCTTTGGACAGAAACAGATGTGTTTTGCATATTATGTGCTTTGCAACCACAGTCACAGAATAAAGTTTCTGTGATAATGTAACAATATTAGTCTCTGCTGTTTAGGACAGAAGTACAAGTAGAGATTATATTGTCAATTTGTGGTAGGAGGTGCTTCTGTTTACAAGTCCACTGGAGAAAATAGGGAAACAGTGTAAGGGAAGTATTTTTATTTTGGTATGCTGAATCCTCACTGTACTCTGTTTTTTCTCAATATTTATTTGTTTCTCTCTTCATGTATTTATCTCTCAATTTCTCTCTCTCATCCTTTCTCTCTTTCTCGTCCCTTTCTCTGCTCAGCTCTATATCACTCCCTCTATCCCCTTCTCCCTGCCTCTTTCTTTTTCTGATGGAGAACTTGAGAACATTTCTTACTGGATTTATTCATTGAGTATTATGATGAATTGCCTAGTCTTCATTAAAAAGGATTGAATGGATTGTGGACAACCTTCAGTAAATCCTCCTAAATTAAGTCTCCATTAACACAGATGCCCTTTGATTGACTGTTATCTTACTAGCTTAATGTTTCCAGTTAGTAAAAAGCTTCTGTACCTTATGAAAGCTTAGGACTAGGAAGATTATCAGATTATGGCCTAAGAAGTAAATCAAGTATAAACTGAATAAATTGACCAGAGTTATCTGCTTTTTCTTCACACAACTCTTGCTTTTCCTCTCTCTTGCAGACAACCAACAGTGAAATCACATGCATGGCTGTTTCTTGGTGTATGACCCAGATGAAGCTATTATTGTTATTGTTACGGAATCTATGGCAAGGTCGTGAACTCAGAGATTCCATTACTGTATGTAAGGGGGGAACTTCAAGGGCTGGAATGGCCAGGAAGACCATCTCCTAAGCCCAAGATCTCTGGACTTCAACCCCAGAACTAATTAATGCACTGGGACATGACTCACAAATCTGATTACCAGGCAGAGCAGTATAATTTTAAATATCCTCTTCTCTCTTCTAAAGAGACACATGAAATGTTTATTCAGCAGCTATATGTGGGCTGCTCCTCAGTGTATAAGCAGTGTAGTGTGTTTCATCCTCTCACCTGAATCAGTACTGAGTGCTCCAACCCTGTCCTCATCAACACACCCAGATTCACACAGTCCCATGGGGCCCTGTCTGCCCCTGGGCCTTGGAAATCAAGACAGATCATATAGAGCCCGTATAACAAATCTTAGTTCTCCTACTTGGTTTCTAAGACTCCCTTGACTCTTCCTAGGAAGGCACAGCCTGGTCAGCACCTTGGACAGCTCCACTGCTTCTGCTGGAAGCTACGTTTACCTGTTGGTTTGTCCTGTAAACAGGCTGGGGTCCTTCATCCTCAACCTCTTCATCCTTGACTGAGAATACTGTTTTTCCTTCTTCACTCTCCTCACTTTCTTCAGAACAGGAATCAAATACATCAGCATAATACTCTTCAGCCACAAGTGGGTCTTCTGGGATCTCTGAAATACAGAATAAGCAAAAATCAGGTCCTGTTGGTCATTAAAATGATAATGAGTCTAGGACCCCCATAGCCCAGAGATATGTATTCTGTTAACACTAACAAAGTTTTCATGGAGTGCAGAGTGGAATCTTAGCTTCCTGAATGCACCTAGTAGAATGTAATAAATACTCAGCAGTTAAACCAGTGGAGGAAAGGAGGGATGGTTCTATTTGCAACCACTTTTTGAAACTGTAAGAATAAAACCATGAAACAAGAAGAAATGACCTCTTCTAAAGTCTTTACATTCAGAGGCATGAATCATTATTACGAATAAGGGGATTTAGGACCAAAAGCAAAGTAAGATGCCTTGACCACCAGACTCTACTATCCACATAAACTTTTTGTGGACACAGTGGGGGGGACAAATATAAGCATTCTTGCTGGGAATTTCTTCTTTTAAAGAAAATACTAGTAGGGAGGTCAGGCAAGAGGGATAGAATATATAGAAATGGCATTATTGGCGAGCTGAGGGAAATGTTAAAATTCTAAGGCTATGAAGGTTTTTGAGATGTAGATCACACTAAGGTTCTACTTACTCACATGAATATGAAGCTTTTTTTTTTTTTTTTTTGCCTTTTGTTATAATGGATATTTTATTTTATTTTTTTAAATTTTATTTTATTTTTAAACTTTACATAATTGTATTTGTTTTGCCAAATATCAAAATGAATCCATCACAGGTATACATGTGCTCCCCATCCTGAACCCTCCTCCCTCCCCATACCATCCCTCTGGGTCGTCCCAGTGCACTAGCCCCAAGCATCCAGTATTGTGCATTGAACCTGGACTGGCATCTCGTTTCATACATGATATTTTACATGTTTCAATGCCATTCTCCCAAATCTTCCCACCCTCTCCCTCTTCCACAGAGTCCATAAGACTGTTCCATATATCAGTGTCTCTTTTGCTGTCTCGTACACAGGGTTATTGTTATCATCTTTCTAAATTCCATATATATGCGTTAGTATACTGTATTGGTGTTTTTCCTTCTGGCTTACTTCACTCTGTATAACAGGCTCCAGTTTCATCCACCTCATTAGAACTGATTCAAATGTATTCTTTTTAATGGCTGAGTAATACTCCATTGTGTATATGTACCACAGCTTTCTTATCCATTCATTCTTAATTAAAAACAACAACAACAAAAACACAAGGAAAGGCCACCCAGTTAAGCTGCTGCCAGGAAGTGCTACCAACTAGAATATTGTTGTTACTGTTCAGTTGCTAAGTCGTGCTTGACTTTTTGTAACCCCATGGACTGCAGCCCGTCTGGTGCCTCTGCCCATGGGATTTCCCAGGCAAGAAAACTGTAGTGGGTTGCCATTTCCTTCTCCAGGGGATCTTCCTGATCCAAGGATCGAACCTGTGTCTCCTGCATTGGCAGGTGGATTCTTTACCACTGAGCCACTAGGAAAGTCTGGTTGGTGCTTATAATGGTCTTCAACCAAGAAAGGCTAAGAATGGATCTGTCAGTCCATTCAAAATCCAAGACCCTAAAAAAGTACAGTGATATCAATTCCAATTTGCTAATGGGAGTCTAGAAATAAGAAATATCCTTGGGGAAGGGAGAAAGTTAAATAATGGTACTCTCTCTACCTTATTAAAACCATGGGCATTTAGGCTTTGTACACATTAGTTGTTCTTGTTGTTGTTTGGTCGCTCAGCTGTGTCTGCCTCTTTGTGACCCCTTGGACTGCAGCACACCAGGTTTCTCTGTCCATCACCAACTCCGGACCTTGCTAAAACTCATGTCCATCGAGTCAGTGATGCCATCCAATCATCTCAACCTCTCTCATCCTCTTCTCCACCTGCCTTCAATCTTTCCCAGCATCAGGATCTTTTCCAATGGGTCAGTTCTTTGCATCAGGTGGCCAAAATATTGGAGTTTAAGCTTCAGCATCAGTCCTTCCAATGAATATTCAGGACTGATTTCCTTTAGGATGGACTGGTTGGATCTCCTTGCAGTCCAAGGGACTCTCAAGAGTCTTCTCCACCGTTCAAAAGCATCAATTCTTTGATGCTCAGCCTTGTTTATGGTCCAACTCTCACATCAATACATGACTACTGGAAAAACCATAGCTTTGACTAGACAGATGTTTGTTGGTAATGTAATGTCTCTGCTATTTAATATGCTGTCTAGGTTGGTCATAACTTTTCTTCCAAGGAACAAGCATCTTTGAATTCCATGACTGCAGTCACCATCTTCAGTGATTCTGGAGCCCAGGAAAATAAAGTCTGTCGCTATTTCCATTGCTTCCCCATCTATTTGCCATGAAGTGATGGGACCAGATGCCATGATCTTAGGTTTTAGAATGCTGAGTTTTAGGCCAGCTTTTCACTCTCCTCTTTCACCTTCATCAAGAGGTTCTTTAGTTCCTCTTCACTTTCTACCATAAGGAGGAGAGTGAAAAAGTTGGCTTAAAACTCAACATTCAAAAGACGAAGATCATGAAATCCGGTCCCAGCACTTCATGGCAAATAGACGGGGAAACAATGGAAACAAATACTTCATTTTGGGGGGCTCCAAAATCACTGTAGGTGGTGACTACAGCCATGAAATTAAAAGACGCTTACTCCTTGGAAGAAAGGTTATGACCAACCTAGATAGCACATTAAAAAGCAGAGACATTACTTTGCTGACAAATGTCCACTTAGTCAAAGCTATGGTTTTTCCAGTAGTCAAGTATGGATATGAGAGTTGGACTATCAGGAAAGCTGAGTGCCAGAGAACTGATGCTTTTGAGCTGTGGTGTTGGAGAAGACTCTTGAGAGTCCCTTGGACTGCAAGGAGATCCAACCAGTCCATCCTAAAGGAAATCAGTCCTGAATATTCATTGGAAGGACTGATGCTGAAGCTGAAACTCCAATATTTTGGCCACCTGATGCGAAGAACTGACCCATTGGGAAAGACCCTGATGTTGGGAAAGATTGAAGGCAGGAGGAGAAGGGGATGACAGAGGATGAGATGGTTAGATGGCATCACCGACTCGATGGACATGAGTTTTAGCAAAGTCCAGAATTTGGTGATGGACAGAGAAGCCTGTCATGCTGCAGTCCATGGGGTTGCAGAGTCGGACATGACTGTGTGACTGAACTGACTGACTTAAAAACAAAATTATCCTTCTAAACTGTAACACAGAGCACTGGTTTTCATCCCATTGTTGATATTTTATGCCTAGTGCATGTGTGCTCAGTCATGTCCAACAAAGAGTTGGACCCCATGGACTGCAGCGTGCCAGTCTCCTCTGTCCATGGAATTTTCCTGGTAAGAATACTGGAGTGCACTGCTGTTTCCTACTCCAGGGGATCTTCTTGGCCCAGTGATCAAACCAGCATCTCTTGTATCTCCTGCATTGGCAGATGAATTCTTTACCACTGGTGCCACCTGAGCCTATTATTTTATGTCTATTGCGGAAAATATGGAATTTGGTGTTAGAGAATCAAGGTTAGAATCTAGCTCTGCCACCTCTTAAATAAGAAACTTGAGTGAGGGATTTGAATTTGCTGAGCTCTTTTTTTTTTTTTCTAGTGAAGCGGACAAAAGGTAATCTAACAGGGTAGCTATGAAGATTCAATAATATGATTCATATGAAAGCATCTGTGTATAGGGAAACTTTATCAAATGTTCCATCAATTTCCACATCTATAAAAATGAACTTTTCATTAACTGATTCCAGAATCCCTTGAAAGTAAAATACTTAGTGGATGTAGAAAGCCCTGACAATTGAATGTTTTAAAATCTTTGCTATCTATGATTTTGCATAGAACACAAGAGGCAGTACCATGGAATTAAAACTGGCCAGCTCAAAAACAAGAATTCAGTTCAGTTCAGTCACTCAGTCCTGTCTGACTCTTTGCAACCCCATGAATAGCAGCATTCCAGGCCTCCCTGTCCATCACCATCTCCCAGAGTTCACACAGACTCACGTCCATCGAGTCAGTGATGCCATCCAGCCATCTCATCCCCCATCATCCCCTTCTCCTCCTGCCCCCAATCCCTCACAGCATCAGAGTCTTTTCCAATGAGTCAACTCTTCACATGAGGTGGCCAAAGTACTGGAGTTTCAGCTTTAGCATCATTCCTTCCAAAGAAATCCCAGGGCTGATCTCCTTCAGAATGGACTGGTTGGATCTCCTTGCAGTCCAAGGGACTCTCAAGAGTCTTCTCCAACACCATAGTTCGAAAGCATCAATTCTTCAGCACTCAGCCTTCTTCACAGTCCAACTCTCACGTCCATACATGACCACAGGAAAAACCATAGCCTTGACTAGCCGGACCTTTGTTGGCAAAGTAACGTCTCTGCTTTTGAATATGCTATCTAGGTTGGTCATAACTTTCCTTCCAAGGAGTAAGCATCTTTTAATTTCATGGCTGCAGTCACCATCTGTAGTGATTTTGGAGCCCAGAAAAACAAAGTCTGACACTGTTTCCACTGTTTCCCCATCTATTTCCCATGAAGTGATGGGACCGGATGCCATGATCTTCATTTTCTGAATGTTGAGCTTTAAGCCAACTTTTTCACTCTCCACTTTCACTTTCATCAAGAGGCCTTTTAGTTCCTCTTCACTTTCTGCCATAAGGGTGGTGTCATCTGCATATCTGAGGTTATTGATATTTCTCCTGGCAATCTTGATTCCTGCTTGTGCTTCTTCCAGTCCAGCGTTTCTCATGATGTACTCTGCATATAAGTTAAATAAGCAGGGTGACAATATACAGCCTTGA
Organism: Bos grunniens; assembly: GCF_055505025.1. Lineage (NCBI taxonomy): Eukaryota > Metazoa > Chordata > Mammalia > Artiodactyla > Bovidae > Bos > Bos grunniens. Next base: position 18,915,036 of record NC_141165.1, on the reverse strand, counting down.
CACACTCCTTTTCCTATTTGGAACCAGTCTGTTGTTCCATGTCCAGTTCCAACTGTTGCTTCCTGACCTGCATACAGATTTCTCAAGAGGCAGGTCAGGTGGTCTGGTATTCCCATCTCTTTCAGAATTTTCCACAGTTTATTGTGATCCACACAGTCAAAGGCTTTGGCATAGTCAATAAAACAGAAATAGATGTTTTTCTGGAACTCTCTTGCTTTTTCCATGATCCAGCGGATGTTGGCAATTTGATCTCTGGTTTCTCTGCCTTTTCTAAAGCCAGCTGGAACATCTGGAAGTTCACAATTCATGTATTGCTGAAGCCTGGCTTGGAGAATTTTGAGCATTACTTTACTAGCATGTGAGATGACTGCAGTTGTGCGGTAGTTTGAGCATTCTTTGGCATTGCCAAAGAATTATTAATACACATATTCAAAAACACCTTTGCCAATTCTTTAGGAAACTCAGTTTCTCTCAGTAACTCCAACACAGTCTGTTTTCCCCTCCGATCACCTATTATCAGTTGAGCAGCATATGAAACAGAGTATTTGTGCGTAGGGGCCATTTTTTATAAAAATCTTTATTTTACTCACACTCAGAATGACCAAAGGATCACAGCAAGAGAAGTATATGAAAACCAATATCTACCGGGAGGACAATTCAGGTCTCCAGTTTTGCCTTCATGCAGGGGCACGCACTCGCTGAGTGGACGTCCTGCCTCTCTTCCCCGCCATCCTCGGCCTCTGCCTAGGTCTCTGTGTCTCATCCACAGAGATGTCCATTCTCTGTCATCCCACTTCCTCCCATGTCCTCTCCATGAGTCTGTCTCTCTTTGACAGTTATTCATTCACTGACTCACTCATATTTTCTCCCTCTGTTTCTCTGTCCCCCACGCCCCACTTTCAGGAAAGAATATTCGCTTTCAAGATTGACTCTGAGACAGTAAGACATGTCATTTACATTGCTGCCCAGGGTACAGAAATGTGCTTGGATTTGTGTTTATAAAAAAACATCTTTACAATTGAAACAAAAGCTTCATGCATCAAGATTTACCCATACTACAAATGACACACTCTGGCATTTTGCATACTATTAAATGATTTCTCTCTCTCTCTCTTTTTTAATGCTAGTTGCAACTTGCTAAATTGATTTCTCAACCCAGAATTTGAAAAACACTGGTTTAGAATGCTGACTTTGGCATCAAAAAGACCCACATTTAAACTGAGGCTCTTGATGCTGGGTGTTATGTAAACTTTCTGCCCTTCAGTTTTCTCATCTATAGAGTGGGGAAGATAGCACTCGTCTCATTGAATCATGGTGAACATTACATAGTGTGATAATGCAGCTATCAGTGCACATGGTATGCATCCAGGAAATGTGAGCTACCAACATTGAACATAAAACTCTGTAGTTTTGTCTGTAATGCTCAACACCAGGAAGAAAATAAATATCAGGCAATCACAAATGGATGCCAAGTTAAAATTTTTAACAATATTTTAAATAGAATCACTTCTCAAAATCTACACAGTGCTCAACACCAAAGGTAGTAAGGAGTGGCTCCTCCCACTGCCCTTCTGACTGCTGGACTCCAGAGGGACTCCGGGCATTTTACACCCTCCTCTCCTCCCATCACCTTCCTGTCTCTGGTTCCATCCTGGCTCCCCCACGCAGCTCAGAGGGAACCTCTATGACAGGGGTGAACAAACTTGCTCTTTTAAGGGCTTGACAGAAAAAGTGTTAGGTCTTGCAGGGTATATAGTCCCTGTCACAGCTACCCAACTCTTTGTAGTGTGAAAGCAGAGGTAGACAATAAATGCATGAGCATGGCTGTGCTCCATTGGCTGTGAACTTTATTTAGAAAAGCAGGTGACAGCTGGATCATACCATAGCTCTACCCCACAGACAAGTGTTTCTCTTACTAAATATTGAGCCCTTCCCATAACATGGCTCCCTGCGCACAGTCAGTTCCTTTCTCTCTCCTTCAAGCATCCCCTCCCAGAGAGAAGAGGAGGGAAGAAACGGACAGGTGTCCAAGTCATGAAATAGACCAGGATGAACCGATCACCAGTGTTTCTTACTCAAATACCACTAACTTGGCGGGGCTCAGAGAAGGGTGCATTTTCAAGTGGAAAAATTGGAAGAAAGAAGTCAGCTCATGCTATTTGTCAAATTGTGTGTTTTTCAGACACTGGTCCAGTGTGAAGCCTTGTTAGGCAAAGGCTCATTTCTGCTGTCATGGAAGGGAAAATGGTCTGAGATAAATAGCTTTCATTTTCTCATACCCTAAAGTCAGCCTCCTGACAGATGCTTGGGACCAGCATCCTGATCTCCACTACACTGGGCAGTGGTGACGGATACATTTACGCAGGAATCTAACAATGGCTGCCCCAGCTTGGACACAGTTGTTGCATATCCATGCTGGAGAAAAAGAGAGATAGTTACCCTGTCCTGGGAAAAGGTTGCTCTTTATCAGACCCTTCAACAGAGACCCTAATAAAGCCCTTCCTCTAAGACTTAAGTGAGCAGCAGGATCACCTGCAGGGCTTGTTAAAACATGGACTGCTGGGACCCACATAGGGCCCTGATCCAGCCAGTCAGGACAGAGGCCTGGAAACATGCATTTCTGACAAGTGCCCGGGGGATGCTGGTGCTGCTGGCCTGAGGGCCACAATGTGAAAAGTTCTCCAGGATGTGACTAGTTCAAACAAAAGTACTAGCCTATACTATTATAGAAGCACTATAATAAAATGCATAAGATCTTATAATACCTCCACACCTTACAACATTTATATGTTACAGACAATAAATGAAGAAATAAACTTTGCTTTTGTTGTTGCTACTGTTCAGCCACTAAGTTGTGTCTGATTCGTTTGCAACACCGTGGACTATAGCCTGCCAGGCTCCGCTGTCCATGGGATTTCCCAGGCAAGAATACTGGAATGGATTGTCATTTCCTTCTCCAGGGGATCTGAGCTCAAATTGTTGTGATATTAGTTGTCTCACTACTCACAATCTCTATAGAGTTATAGGGGCCTATTCCCATTTTAATGATGGGGAATAACAAAACCATGAATTAGCAGGCCAGAGTCACAGCACTTTATAGATTGTTTTTAAATGCACATTCATATCCATTATTCTACTTTATCACTGCGACAGTGATTCAACTTAGACCAGGACAACCTTTTTACCTCAATTTTTAAATAAAGTGAGAGACAGGCTAATAACCAACCACATGTCACACAGCTGAATACATGGCGGACTGGAAATGTAAATTACCTGAATCCTATCTTTATTCCACTGCATTAGTGCTATTTTATGGTTGCTGTTGTTCAATCAGTCAGTCATGTTTGATTCTCTGTGACCCCTGGACTGCAGCATATCAGCCTTCCCTGTCTTTCACTATCTCCAGGAGTTTCCTCAAACTCACGTCCATTGAGTCAATGATGCCATCCAACCACCTTCTCTCTCATCCCCTTCTCATCATCTCCTCAATCTTTCCCGGCATCAGGGTCTTTTCCAGTGAGTCAGCTCTTTGCATCAGGTGACCAAAGTATTGGAGCTTCAGCTTCAGCATCAGTCCTTCCAATGAATATTCAGGATTGATTTCCTTTAGGATTGACTGCAAGGTTCTTCTCCTTGCAGTCCAAGGGACTCTCAAGAGTCTTCTCCAACATCACAGTTCAAAAGCATCAATTCTCAGCCTTTTTTATTGTCTAACTCTCACATCTGAACATGACTACTAGAAAAACCATAGCTTTGACTAGACAGACGTTCGCCAGCAAAGTGATGTCTCTATGTTGTCACAGCTTTTCTTCCAAAGACTAAGCGTCTTTTAATTTCATGGCTGCAGTCACCATCCATGGTGATTTTGGAGCCCAAGAAAATAAAGTTTGTCACTGTTTCCCTTGTTTCCCCATCTATTTGCCATGAAGTGATGGGACCAGATGCCATGATATTAGTTTTTTGAATGTTGAGTTTTAAGCCAGCTTTTTCACGTTCTTCTTTCACCTTCATCAAGAAGCTTTTTAGTTCCTCTTCACTTTCTGCCATTAAGGTGGTGTCATCTGCATATCTGAGGTTATCGGTATTTCTCCCAGCAGTCTTGATATCAGTTTGTGATTCATCCAGCTCAGCATTTTGCATGATGTACTCTGCATATAAGTTAAAGCCTTGACATACTCCTTTCTCAATTTTGAGCCAGTCTGTTGTTCCATATCCGGTTTTAACTGTTGTTTCTTGATCTGCCACAGGTTTCTCAGGAGGCAGGCAAGGTAGTCTGGTATTCCCAACTCTCTAAGAATTTTCCAGTTTGTCGTGATCCACACAAAGGCTTTAGTGCAGTTAATGAAGCAGAGGTAGATGTTTTCCTGGAATTCACTTGCTTTATCTATGATCCAATGGATGTTGGCAATTTGATCACTTGTTCCTCTGCCTTTTCTAAATCCAGCTTGTACATCTAGAATTTTTGGATCTTGTACTGTTGAAGCTTAGCTTGAAGGATTTTGAGCATTACCTTGTTAGCACGTGAAATGAGCACAGTTGTGTGTTAGTTAGAACATTCTTTGGCATTACCTTTCTTTGGGATTGGAATGAAAATTGACCTTTTCCAGTCCTGTGGCCACTGCTGAGTTTTCCAAATTTGCTGTCATATCACATGCAGCACTTTCACAGCATCATCTTTCAGGATTTGAAATAGCTCAGCTGGAATTCCATCACCTCCACTAGCTTTGTTCATGGTAAAGGCTTCCTAAGGCCCACTTGACTTCACACTCCAGGATGTCTGGCTCTAGGTGAGTGACACCACCATTATGGTTATCCACATCATTAAGGCCTTTTTGTACAGTTCTTCTGTGTATTCTTGCCACCTCTTCTTAATCTCTTTTGTTTCTGCTAGGTCCTTACCATTTCTGTCCTTTATTGTGCCCATCTTTGCATGAAATGTTCTCTTGATATCTCTAATTTTCTTGAAGAGATCTCTAGTCTTTCCCATTCTATTGTTTTCCTCTATTTCTTTGCATCAAAAAATGGAGACGCCCTATACAGTAAGCAAAAACAAGACCAGGAGCTGACTGTGGGTCAGATCATGAGCTCCTTATTGCAAAATTAAGACTTAAATTGAATAAAGTAGGGAAAACCACTAAGCCATTCAGGTATGACCTAAATCAAATCCCTTATTAAACAGTGGAAATGACAAATAGATTCAAGGGCTTAGATCTGATAGACAGAGCACCTGAAGAACTATGGACAGAGGTTTATAACACTGTACAGGAGGCGGTGATCAAAATAATTCCAAGAAAAAAGAAATATAAGAAGGCAAAATGGTTGTCTGAGGAAGCCTTACAAATAGTTGAGGAAAGAAGAGAAGCAAAAGGCAAAGGAGAAAGGAAAAGATATACCTAATTGAATGCAGAGCTCCAAAGAATAGCAAGGAGGAGAGATAAGAAAGCCTTCTTAAGTGAACAAGACAAAGAAATTTTATGATTAGCTAGGAATTTTCATCTACTTATGACATTATTTTCAATGTTATTTTCATATTTCCATCATTATTTATGAAATTTAAATGTCATAAATAATCATTGTGATTATCTTCCTCATAACTCTGAAAGATGTCATACAACAAGGGACAGACCTTTGACTTAATGAAATAGAAAAACTGACACATAGTCATCCTGGTAAATTATCTGAAGGGAGCTAGGACTATTGAATGCCAGGGGCCCCTCACTCAGTCTCAATCCCACTGCTACTCAGTCCAACTCTGTCTCAGATATGCTCAAGGTGGACTGTGGGTCAGGATCGCCTGGAGGCCTTTGTAAAACAGATTCTTGGCCCCAAAGCCCACTGATTCAGATTTAGCTGCTCTGAGGTGGGGCCTGAACTCTACACAAAGATGCTGCAACATACTATGAGAACTACCGCTCTATCTTTTGGACCTTCAAGAAGAAAATGACATACAACTGTTTACAGATAAATTCCCCAATACTTTGTCTACTATTGCACCAGCACTTTAAACTTCTAAAATGATCATCAATGTATTAAAGAATTTTGTAAAGAGCCAATAAGGTAAGAACTTTGCTTAAAGGCAAAACCAAATTTCCTTTAAAGAAACTCAGTTATGTGGGAGGAATTATGTGAGCCTGTGAGCTCACCACTACCCTAAATGATTCTAGCCATCCAATATGTATGCTTTGAGCAAATGCAGGGAGCAAGCTTAGCACAATGGTTCTCAAAAGCATGTCCCAGAAGAGAAATAACAGCAGCATCGCCCAGGATCTTATTAAAAACGCAGATTCTCGGACCTCCCAGACCTACTGGACCAGAAACTGCAGTGAGGGTCCAGCAATTCACATTTTAAAAGTCCTCCAGAGGATCCCGACACATTTAAATTTAAGAACCACTAATTTAGCACAATGTAGACAGTAAGCTCCCACAGGGAAGGAGTTGTGTTCATCTTCTTCTTCATGGCATCTCAAATCCATGTTTCAAAGCAGACATTCAAACTTCTTATTGAAGAAGTGAATGCTTACATGTCTAAGAGATGAAAACTTTCAAACTACCACACAGTATCTCCTGCAAAGAATTTTCTGATGTTTATTTTAGGGAGGGTCAGCAGAAGGGAGGAGGAAGATCAGTAAAAGATAAGGAATTTTTTTCCCCATGAAAGACCTACTCTGTCCCAGTTTCTCACATCTGCTGACCTTATATCTCAGATGGAGTCATAACTCCAAACAGTAAAGTATGTCTTCCTCATACTACCCTCTCCACCTATATTCCACAGGCCTGCAAGTTTGAGGACTCAGTTTAATACTGCCCAGCCTGTGGTGGCACTCACATTAGACAGTGGCTTCTGTCAGGTGCCCCAGACTCTACTCCAGCTGCAAGAACACTCTGGCTCTCTCTGCACATCTAACAATACTGTCGGAATTGATTAATGTCTGAGGACCAAATGACTTGTGATTTGGGAAATCCAACATTTAAAATGCATTTTTAATTGCATTTTTCTGCCTCTTCTCTAAGGAAGTCAACAATATCCACAAGACACTTTTTAAGGTTTTTGCCATATCCTGTATACAGGCGGTATGTGTGGTGGGGGAGAATCTCTTCTTAAAGAGAAAATTATCTGTATTTTAGCTACAGTGAGGCAAGTTGGGGTCTTGGTTGGGGTCAAGCTGGTCAGGCAGCTGCCCAGAGACACCCTTCTTTATTTTTCCTTTCTTTCCTAACTTTCTGAATGAGGCAATGGCTTTATTACACTGAGCCAGAAAATACTGAGCCAAGTTATAATAAACACAAACCATGATCTACTGTTAGATTATGATGTGACCTCTCCAAAGACCAGGTTCAGTGCCAGTGCTCAGAATGACATCATAATTACACTGATGAGGCAGATCTCAGAATTTCTTATTTCCATGAAACAGCATGTGTGGATATGAAAAAGATTGTCCTAATTCATTTTTTAATGAAAAACATTTTAAATAAAGATATCATCTCATATGTAGGGAAAACCTGAGGTTAATATGCTATAACATTCTCACACAACAGGGTAAAAGACAACGCTTTTAGAAGGCACTTAGATACAGACATTGTCTATGCTGAGCTGGCTAGGTTTCCCCAAGGAGCTCCATCTCATGTAAGGTGGGCACAAATTAGGGTAAAAAAGACAGAAATGGAGCCCAAGTTAACTGGTAATATCTGCTGCTTCTGAGAAAGACTGCGCAATAGTGATTAGGAGGATCAGCTACAGAGACTGAAGTTCAACTTTGTTGTTTATTGACTGTATCACCTTGGGCACCCACTTCACGCCTGTGGCCACAGTTTCCTGATTTGTAAGTGTGTGTGGTGAATGCTATTGATGTTCCACACAAAGCTCCTTAACAAACACACTCCACCTGCGAGTGTTGGCCTGCTCATCCTCCAGGTGCTGAGTTATGGTCTGCTAGGTTTGCCATGACAGAAGGCTTAAACCACAGAAATGTATTTTCTCATAGTTCTGGAGGCTAGAAGTCCAAGATCAAGGTGCTGGCAACTTTGGTTTCTCCTTGGCTTGCAAGTGTGTGGGCATCGCTTGTGTCCAAGTCTCCTCTTCTTATAAGGACACTAGTCAGAATGGATTTGGGCCTTGACCTAACAGTCTCATTTCAAATTAATTGCCTCTTTAAAGGCCCAGTCTCCAAATACAGTCACATTTTGAGGTCCTGGGGGTTAGGGCTTCAACATCTAAATTTTAGGGGAACTCAGTTCAGTCCACACCTACTTCTAACAGGGCACAGATGCCTCCTTCTCTAGACAACTGCTCTTAGATCAAAGAATTACCTTATCAAAGAGGTTATATTTCACCTCCACCCAGGAACAGTTCTGGCCAATGGCTGACTAACTCAAGATGGAACCAACTCTGAGGTGTCATTCCCGTTTGAGCTACTGTGGGGTCAGGCAGGGCTAGTCTGTAGCTGGACCACATTTTTGCTCAACAACCTCCACTGCCCTGCCCTGACACAACCCTCACCCTACTCTACCCAAGAAGACACACACTACAGAATAACCATCTCAGCCTCTGCTTCTAAGCAACCCAACCAAAGATTAGTGGTATTAAAATAATATTAAGAATACCTTCAATCATAGATGCAATGTAAAATTTTATAAAAGCTAATAATGTAAACACTCCTTAAAGGAAAATAACCAGATGCCAGCAAGATTATATTCTTTTATATTATACATTTAATCCTTAGATTTTCTAGAAAACAATAGAGCCCACATCTATGGATACTGTGAAAGGAAGTCCTTTTTCAGCTATCAATTATATTTCAGACAGCTATATCTTTTATCTCTTGAGGTCTAGTTTACTTGTCCTGCTTAAGATCTTCTTAAAATGTTCTATATAGAATAATGTCCTGCACCTAGTAGGTACTAATAAATGATCATTATTATTACCGCTTATTGCTGTTTAGTTGCTAAGTTGTGTCCAACTCTTTGTGACCCCATGGACTACAGCATGCCAGGCTCCTCTGTCCTCCACTATCTCCCAGAGTTTGCTCACATTCGTGTCCATTTACTCAGTGATGTTACCTAACCATCTCATCCTCTGCTTCTATTTCTCCTTTTGCCTTCAGTCTTTCCCAGCATCAGGGTCTTTCCCAATGAGTTGGCTCTTCACATCAGGTGGCCAAAGTATTAGAGCTTCAGCTCCAGCATCACTCTTCCAGTGAATATTCAGGGTTGATTTCCTTTAGAATTGACTGGTTTGATGTCCCTGCAGACCAAGAGACTCTCAAGAGTCTTCTCCAGCATCACAGTTTGAAAGCATTAATTCTTCAGTACTAAGCCTTTATAGTCCAGCTCTCACATCTATACAGGACAACTGGAAAAACAATAGCTTTAACAATATGGACCTTTGTCAGCAAAGTGATATCTCTGCTTTTTAACGTGTTGTCTAAGCTTGTCACAGCTTTCCTTCCAAGGAGCAAGCACCTTTGAATTTCATGGCTGTAGTCACCATCCACAGTGATTTTGGAGCCCAAGAAAAGGAAATCTGTCACTGCTTCCACTTTTTCCCCTTCTATTTGCCATGAAGTGATGGGACTGGATGCCATGATCTTAGTTTTTTTAATGTTGATTTTCAAGCCAGCTTTTTCATTCTCTTCTTTCACCCTCATCAAGAGGCTTAAAGGTTCGCTTCACTGTCTGCCACAAGATTGGTATCATCTGCATATCTGAGGTTGTTGATATTTCTCCCAGCAATCTTATAAAAGCAGCATTTATACAAAAAGGGCCAACTGCAGAGCTAGAGAAACTGCTCCTTTGGCAGAGGCAGCTTGACTCCATCAAGTAAACAAGGATCATTCCTAAACCCCAGGCTTCTGTCCTCCTGGGAGCTAGTAAAGGCACCAGTCTCCCCTCTGGACACATCTTCCCTACACTATTAGAAGGAAAGAACTGACCCTGAAATTTTGCTCTTTTGGAAAAGGCATTTTGTCAATTTCTAAACCTCAACTTAAATTGGATTTTATTTTTCCTTTCCAATTTTTAAAAGCCATCTCCACCCCCACAGTGAACCGGTTTATCAGGGTTATGAGGTGGGTCATCGGCTGGGCCTAGAATACAGTTTTCATCAGCAGCTACTAAGACTGGTCATTGGAGATTGTAAGTTACAAGGGAGAAGGGTATACCCTAAGACCAGTGATCACTGCTTCCCTGTGGCAAGTCATCCCTTTTATGGGGACCAGGGGCCCCAGCTGGAGGTCCTGGGGAGGCCATATGCCATATGCCAAGGGGCTGCTGCAGAAGCAGCATTTCATTATGCAGCCCTCTTCTGGCCCATGGGAGATAACTGTAATTTTCAGTCACAATTTAGTGGGGCTGGAGGCTTGCATCAGCATATTTGCTGAAGAATATTTTGAACCAATGCTTAGTCCAGGGAAGCATGTAGAAGCATTCACAGCCCCTGGTGAAACAAGCACTCTGGAACCTGAGGGAGAAATGAATACTCAGTTCTGTGACGGCCTCAGTCTTATCCAAGCTGCAACAAATGTTACCTAAAACACTCAATACATCACTCTTCCCTACCAAGGATGACCCCACTGCCAATAAAGTTGAGTACAGAATCTTTAGCTTAGCATCAAGGCCTTTTATAATCTGGTTGCAACCCAGTTTCCTAGACCGGCCTTCTCTTGCTGATGGATGTGGTAGCTCTCAGTTAAAGGTGGCACCAAAAGGGATTCTGATTGGGTGGCCCTGGGTGAGGTCTAGCAGCTTCAGTTTTCTGATGCTTTCCAGATGGTTCTTAAATATACCTTTAGATCAGGACCTTGGCTTTTGTGACCTGGACTCTACATTTTCCCCTGAACTTCCTTGTGCTTTCCATCTTCTACACTTTTATGAACTCTCCTTCTAGAACTGCCTTGTCCAATATGGTAGCCATTAGACACATGTGCCTTTTAAATTAAAATTAAAGGAAACAAATGGCAAATTCAGTCCTCTAGTCACACTGGCCACATTTCGAGTGCTTGAAAATCTCCTATGACAAGAATGCAGAACATTCTATCTTCACAAGGCATCCGCTGGATGGCCCACAGTCCCCAGTTGGAATTTGGCCAGATTTCTTGAAAACCTAGGGTATGTGTCCCTTCCCCTCTTGGGCCCTCTGTCCCTCCACTGACTGGGGACAGCTCCACCAGCACGCTCTGTGAAAGGGAGGGTGAAACCACAGGCCCTGTTGTGTCTCCACCCTCACAGTCCTGGCCTCAGCAGAGACAGGCAGTGACTCCATCCCACTCTAGCCTCGGCCTCCTTCACCTGCCCCTGCGACCATGCCAAAGGATCCATCAGACCGAGACTTCTCACCTGTGCAAACCTTCTTTATACAGTTTCTGCAAGCAAGACTTTCATAGATGTCCAGCCCCCACCCTTCAGCCCTAGAGAAAGGCAGCTCATGGACCCCCAGCTCCCCATAGCAGGCACTGACACAGCAGGGATTAAGTCCACTTCACTAATCATATCACTAACTCTGCTATGCTGTGCTTAGTCACTCAGTCGTGTCCGACTCTTTGCAACTCCGTGGACTATAGCATACCAGTATCTTCTATCCATGGAGATTCTCCAGGCAAGACTGCTACTGGAGCGGGCTGCCCTGCCCTCCTCCAGGGGATCTTCTCAATCCAGGGATCGAACCCAGATCTCCCACATTTCAGGCAGATTCTTTACTGTTTGAGACACCAGGGAAGCCCAAGAATACTGGAGTGGGTAGCCTATCCTTCCTCCAGGGGAACTCTCCAACCCAGGAATTGAATCAGGGTCACTTGCAGTGCAGGCGGATTCTTTACCAGCTGAGCTACCCTCTAAGTCCCACTAACTCTAAGCAGAACTAAATCTCAAATAAAACAATACATTTATATTCTTGGGAGCGGGAGTGCAGCAGTTGCTTGGTTGTATAGCTTTCTGATGCTTCCTTCTCTCACACAATAAGCTAAAAGTTAGCACCAGTACTGTGACCTTTTCTAAAATAAACCCTCAAACTAAGACTAAAATTAGCTATGTTAATTAGCTTAGCCTGCACCATCACACATGAGGCTGTGAAAAGAAATAATTTTCTTAGGCAAAATGCATATTCATGACCCTTTCTGTATGGAAAGCTAAATTAAGTACAGTACAATGCCATATATATACAGATATAACAGCAACTTCTGTAAGTTTTTCTTAGACTTATATCTTGCATCTATAAGATCCAGTGCACCAAAGAGGCTCCCTGCTACACACACATACACACACACGCACACACACACACACACACAGAGAACAGAACGAAGCTCCATGATCCATTTGGAAGTAGGTCTCCCTTAGGCTCTCAAGTCTCAGTGCCTTGATTCTATGTGTCAGGATTGATTCTCCCTTAGGCAAAATCATAACATTGCTCTGAAACATCTTTTCTGGTTTGAAGAGCAAAAGCCAAAATAAGTAGGTAAAGTCTATCTTTTCTCCAGAAATGAATATAGGCCAAGAAATCTATTCTCTCAAAAGGAAATATAGGTAGATTGAACAGACCCTGAAAAAGCTGGTATATATGACTGAATGCTGTGTTTGTGGCAGAAGACATCAAGTTCTGTGACTTCAGGCCACTAGCTTATGCTCCCTGGGTTTTAGAAGTCTCATCTGCAACATACAGATAGTAATAACTTGGCAGCCCAAGAGCAGGAGCCCAAACTAGATGATTGCAGGTTGTCTCCTGCTCTAAGGGTTGCAAAAGTACAATATGGAGTAATGAACCAGACAGGTGTATATATGAATTGTGGGGGATCTTGATGAAATACTATTTTGATCAGTGGATCTGTGCATGGGCTAAGAGTCTGTACTGCTGACATGCTCCTCAAACCACACTTTGAAAAGGCCCCAAATGTTTGTCAAGAAGTGAGATTATAACTAAGATTTTCATGAAATTGAAGAATTTAAAGTGCTGTCAAAACGAAGCCTCTGCCTTTTCTCTGGTTTTCCTTTCCTCTTTAACAAGAGGCTTGAATACATCAGAAAGCATTTAGCAATTTGTTTGTTGGCAGAGAGAACACCTTGTGAGCCAAGTAGGATTTCTTCTCTGATGAAATCTTAAAGTGATAATTTCTCTTTCCACCTCATTGCTCCTGGCAAATATTTGTTTCCCATTGGCAGCATCCCTCTGTTAACTGTCCAGCTGGAGGCAGTCAGGAAGCTGCCAGAAGCTGCTTGCTTATGCTAAGATGTTCTAAGCTTGGCAGTGTGAACAGGCAAGCTGAATATGGCAACATGGGCTAATGATCACAAAAATCTACTGCATTGATAATATGGACATGGTTTCATTTAAATGCTTTTAATTAAAGGAAGTGCATATCATACACATCAGTTTAGACAAATGTTCATGGTTCTACTCAGGTGCTAATCCAATCCATGTTGGATTTTCCTGCATGACCAGGGACTTCTGTTGAATGTGATATGGTCTTGTAGAGCAAGGTAAACGCAAGTTTAAAAGGAACTCTTTCATAACATTGACATAGATACACTATCATGTGTAAAATAGTGTAAAATATTATGTGTAAAAAGCTAGTGGGAAGCTGCTATATAGCACATGTAGCTCAGCTCAGTGTTTTGTGATGATCTAGAGGGGTGGGATATGGGGTGGTGGGAGGGAGGCTCAAGAGAGAGGGGATGTATGTACACAAAAGGCTGATCCATGATGCTGTACAGCAGAAACTAACACAACATTGTAAAGCAATTATACTTCAATAAAAAAAAAATAAGGAACTCTTTCATGGCCTATAAAATCTATAAACGCTTCCATTTACATGTTCCCAAACTAAGTAATAATTACTTCCCTTTATATGACCCGTCATGATTCACAAACTGATTTCAGAATTATTCCCTCACCTAAGGCTCCCTCTATTTTGGGGGCTCCAAAATCACTGCAGATGGTGACTGCAGCCATAAAATTAAAAGACGCTTACTCCTTGGAAGGAAAGTTATGTCCAACCTAGATCAGATCAGATCAGATGAGTCACTCAGTCGTGTCCGACTCTTTGCGACCCCAAGAATCGCAGCATGCCAGGCCTCCCTGTCCATCACCAACTCCCGGAGTTCACTGAGACTCACGTCCATCGAGTTAGTGATGCCATCCAGCCATCTCATCCTCTGTCGTCTCCTTCTCCTCCTGCCCCCAATCCCTCCCAGCATCAGAGTCTTTTCCAATGAGTCAACCCTTTCCATGAGGTGGCCAAAGTACTGGAGTTTCAGCTTTAGCATCATTCCTTGCAAAGAAATCCCAGGGCTGATCTCCTTCAGAATGGACTGGTTGGATCTCCTTGCACTCCAAGGGACTCTTGAGAATCTTCTCCAACACAGTTCAAAAGCATCAATTCTTCGGCGCTCAGCCTTCTTCACAGTCCAACTCTCACATCCATACATGACCACAGGAAAACCATAGCCTTGACTAGATGAACCTTTGTTGGCAAAGTAATGTCTCTGCTTTTGAATATGCTATCTAGGTTGGTCATAACTTTCCTTCCAAGGAGTAAGCGTCTTTTAATTTCATGGCTGTAGTCACCATCTGTAGTGATTTTGGAGCCCAGAAAAATAAAGTCTGACACTGTTTCCACTGTTTCTCCATCTATTTCCCATGAAATGATGGGACCAGATTCCATGATCTTCGTTTTCTAAATGTTGAGCTTTAAGCCAACTTTTCACCCTCCACTTTCACTTTCATCAAGAGGCTTTTGAGTTCCTCTTCACTTTCGGCCATAAGGGTGGTGTCCTCTGCATAGCTGAGGTTATTGATATTCCAGCTTGTGTTTCTTCCAGTCCAGCGTTTCTCATGATGTACTCTGCATATAAGTTAAATAAACAGGGTGACAATATACAGCCTTGACGAACTCCTTTTGCTATTTGGAACCAGTCTGTTGTTCCATGTCCAGTTGCTTCCTGACCTGCATACAAATTTCTCAAGAGGCAGATCAGGTGGTCTGGTATTCCCATCTCTTTCAGAATTTTCCACAGTTCATTGTGATCCACACAATCAAAGGCTTTGGCATAGTCAATAAAGCAGAAATAGATGTTTTTCTGGAACTCTCTTGCTTTTTCCATGATCCAGTGGATGTTGGCAATCTCTGGTTTCTCTGCCTTTTCTAAAGGCAGCTTTAACATCAGGAAGTTCACGGTTCACATATTGCTGAAGCCTGGCTTGGAGAATTCTGAGCATTACTTTACTAACATGTGAGATGAGTGCAATTGTGGGGTAGTTTGAGCATTCTTTGGCATTGCCTTTCTTTAGGATTGGAATGAAAACTGACCGTTTCCAGTCCTGTGGCCATGGCTGACTTTTCCAAATTTGCTGGCATATTAAGTGCAGCACTTTCACAACATCATCTTTCAGGATTTGGAGTAGCTCAACTGGAATTCCATCACCTCCACTAGCTTTGTTCGTAGTGATGCTTTCTAAGGCCCACTTGACTTCACATTCCAGGATGTCTGGCTCTAGGTCAGTGATCACACCATCGTGATTGTCTGGGTCGTGAAGCTCTTTTTTGTACAGTTCTTCTGTGTATTCTTGCCATCTCTTCTTAATATCTTCTGCTTCTCTTAGGTCCATACCATTTCTGTCCTTTATCGAGCCCATCTTTGCATGAAATGTTCCTTTGGTGTCTCTGATTTTCTTGAAGAGATCCCTAGTCTTTCCCATTCTGTTGTTTTCCTCTTTTTCTTTGCATTGGTCGCTGAAGAAGGCTTTCTTATCTCTTCTTGCTATTCTTTGGAACTCTGCATTCAGATGTTTATATCTTTCCTTTTCTCCTTTGCTTTTCGCTTCTCTTCTTTACACAGCTATTTGTAAGGCCTCCCAGACAGCCATTTTTCTTTTTTTGCATTTCTTTTCCATGGGGATGGTCTTGATCCCTGTCTCCTGTACAATGTCACGAACCTCATTCCATAGTTCATCAGGCACTCTATCTATCAGATCTAGGCCCTTAAATCTATTTCTCACTTCCACTGTATAATCATAAGGGATTTGATTTAGGTCATACCTGAATGGTCTAGTGGTTTCCCCTACTTTCTTCAATTTAAGTCTGAATTTGGCAATAAGGAGTTCATGATCTGAGCCATAGTCAGCTCCTGGTCTTCTTTTTGCTGACTGTATAGAGCTTCTCCATCTTTGGCTGAAAAGAATATAATCAATCTGATTTCGGTGTTGACCATCTGGTGATGTCCATGTATAGAGTCTTCTCTTGTGTTGTTGGAAGAGGGTGTTTGTTATGACCAGTGCATTTTCTTGGCAAAACTCTATTAGTCTTTGCCTGCTTCATTCCTTATTCAAGGCCAATTTTGCCTGTTACTCCAGGTGTTTCTTGACCTCCTACTTTTGCATTCCAGTCCCCTATAATGAAAAGGACATCTTTTTTGGGTGTTAGTTCTAAAAGGTCTTGTAGGTCTTCATAGAACCGTTCAACTTCAGCTTCTTCAGCGTTACTGGTTGGGGCATAGACTTGGATTACTGTGATACTGAATGGTTTGCCTTGGAAACGAACAGAGATCATTCTGTCGTTTTTGAGATTGCATCCAAGTACTGCATTTTGCACTCTTTTGTTGACCATGATGGCCACTCCATTTCTTCTGAGGGATTCCCGCCTGCAGTAGTAGATATAATGGTCATCTGAGTTAAATTCACCCATTCCAGTCCATTTCAGTTCGCTGATTCCTAGAATGTCGACATTCACTCTTGCCAAGCAGAGACATTACTTTGCCAACTAAGGTCCATCTAGTCAAAGCTATGGTTTTTCTGTGGTCATGTATGGATGTGAGAGTTGGACTGTGAAGAAGTCTGAGCGCCGAAAAATTGACGCTTTTGAACTGTGGTGTTGGAGATGACTCTCGAGAGTCCCTTGGAGTGCAAGGAGATCCAACTAGTCCATTCTGAAGGAGATCAGCCCTGGGATTTCTTTGGAAGGAATGATGCTAAAGCTGAAACTCCAGTACTTTGGCCACCTCATGCGAAGAGTTGACTCATTGGAAAAGACTCTGATGCTGGGAGGGATTGGGGGCAGGAGGAGAAGGGGACGACAGAGGATGAGATGGCTGAATGGCATCACTGATTCGATGGACGTGAGTCTGCGTGAACTCCAGGAATTGGTGATGGACAGGGAGGTCTGGCGTGCTGCGATTCATGGGGTCGCAAAGAGTAGGACACGACTGAGCGACTGAACTGAACTGAACTGAACTGAAGGCTCCCTCACTGTGTGGTGTGAGATGGATGGCAATATCCCCTTGATCCACACAGGAACACAAGAGTTAGGGTTCCCTCACCTTTTCAACTTAATTTGAAAGTGGCGGACCCCAAACCATGTCTTCAAATTCCAAATCTAGTGCTTATTCGTATCAAATCGTATTGATTACAATAATTCTGCTTGGCTGCTCTCTGAAGGTTATCACTCAGTTTGGTCACATACTCACAAAGGTATCTGCAGAAGGTTCAGAATTCATTGCAGGGCTTCCCTGGTGATCCAGTGGTTCAGAATGCCCTGGCAATGCAGGGGACACTGGTTCCATCCCTGGTCCAGAAAATCCCACAGGCTGTAGGGCAAGTGAATGTGTGTGCCACAACTACTGAGCCAGCACTCTAGAGCCCAAGACTCACGGCTATTGAAGCCCACATGCCCTAGATCCTGTGATCCACAGCAAGAGAAGCCACAGTGAGAAGTGCTCACAACTAGGGAGTAACCTCCACTTGCCACAATTAAAGAATGCCCTTGTGCGGCAATGAAGACCCAGCACGGCCATAATAAATATTTTTTTTTTAAAGAATTATACTTCAGGGTTTCTCTTGGTTCTTCCTTTTATCTTCCTTGAAGATAAATCCTACAAGATTTATCTGTGTTGTCACAAACAGTTGAAGTCTGTTTATTTATATTGTTGTACAACATCCTACTGTATAAATATACAACGTATTAGTTATACTATTAATAAATATTTGCATTGTTTCTAGCTTGGGGCCATTACAGCACTCTTGTGTATGTCCTCATGCACACATGCATATGGCTTTCCATGGAATAGACCCAGGAATGAAATGGCTGAGCCATACGGTGTGCGTATTTTCATATTTCTCAGATGATGAACACTCCCAATAGTGGAAGTGTAATTTGTCCTTGCAGTTTCACTTCCTCAACAACACGTGGTACTGTCAAACTTTAAATTTTTGTCCATCTGAATAGTATTTAGTGGTATCTCAGAGTGGATTTTAGTGTTCATTTTCTGATTTACTCTGTATAGAATTGGAAGTTATTTTCTTTTAGCACATGGAAGATGTCAATGACATGCCTTGCTTTACTGCTATTGGGCTTCCCTGGTGGCTCAGTTGGTAAAGAATCTGCCTGCAATGCGGGAGACCGGGGTTCCATTCCTGGGTTGGGAAGATCCCCTGAAGAAGGGAACGGCTACCAACTCCAGTATTCTGGCCTAGAGAATTTCACGGATAGAGGAGCCTGGCAGGCTACAGTCCATGGGGTCGCAAAGAGTCAGACATGACTGAGGCCACTTTCACTTACTGCTATTAACTCTGCAGTTAATTATCACTCAGGCGGCTGTGACACGCGCGCTAAAGCGCAGGCAGCTGTGATGGGTGCACTAAGCGCGGCCGAGAGGAGCCACCCCATGTCCGAGGTCAGGGGCAGAAGCCGGGAGGACCCCATGCCAGAAGGGCTGTGGCCAAGAGGAGTTACCCCACGTCCAAGGTCAGGGGCAGCGGCCAAGAGTACCAGACTGCGACGGCGCAGGAATGGCCGAGAGGAACTACCCAGCGTCCGAGGTCAGCGGGGGCGGCCGAGAGGAGATACCCAGTGTCTGAGGTCAGGGATGGCGACGAGAGGAGTTACCCCGCGTCCGAGGTTGGGGCGGCGGCCGGGAGGAGCAACCCCACGGGCAAAGAGCCATGGCTGTGTGGGCGCAGGAGGGCCTAGAGGAGCTTTCCCACGTTGAAGGTCAGGAAGGGCGGCGGTGAGGAGATACCCCTCATCCAAGGTAAGGAGCAATGGCTGCGCTTTGCTGGAGCAGCAGTGAAGAGATACCCCACGCCCAAGGTAAGAGAAACCCAAGTAAGACGGTAGGTGTCGCAAGAGGGCATCAGAGGCAAACGCACTGAAACCATACTCCCAGAAAACTAGTCAATCTAATCACACTAGGACCACAGTCTTGTCTAACTCAATGAAACTAAGCCATGCCCATGTGGCAACCCAAGACGGGTGGGTCATGGTGGAGAGATTTGACAGAATGCGGTCCACTGGAGAATGGAATGGCAAACCACTTCAGTATTCTTGCCTTGAGAACCCCATGAATGGTATGAAAAGGCAAAATGATAGGATACTGAAAGAGAAACTCCCCAGGTCAGTAGGTGCCCAATATGCTACTGGAGATCAGTGGAGAAATAACTCCAGAAAGAATGAAGGGATGGAGCCAAAGCAAAAACAATACCCAGCTGAGGATGTGACTGGTGATAGAAGCAAGGTCCGATGCTGTAAAGAGCAATATTGCATAGGAACCTGGAATGTCAGGTCCATGAATCAAGGCAAATTGGAAGTGGTCAAACAAGAGATGGCAAGAGTGACATTCTAGGAATCAGCGAAATGAAATGGACTGGAATGGGTGAATTTAACTCAGATGACCATTATATCTACTACTGCAGGCAGGAATCCCTCAGAAGAAATGGAGTGGCCATCATAGTCAACAAAAGAGTGCAAAATGCAGTACTTGGATGCAATCTCAAAAACGACAGAATGATCTCTGTTCGTTTCCAAGGCAAACCATTCAATATCACAGTAATCCAAGTCTATGCCCCAACCAGTAATGCTGAAGAAGCTGAAGTTGAACGGTTCTATGAAGACCTACAAGACCTTTTAGAACTAACACCCAAAAAAGATGTCCTTTTCATTATAGGGGACTGGAATGCAAAAGTAGGAGGTCAAGAAACACCTGGAGTAACAGGCAAATTTGGCCTTGGAATAAGGAATGAAGCAGGCAAAGACTAATAGAGTTTTGCCAAAAAAATGCACTGGTCATAACAAACACCCTCTTCCAACAACACAAGAGAAGACTCTATACATGGACATCACCAGATGGTCAACACCGAAATCAGATTGATTATATTCTTTTCAGCCAAAGATGGAGAAGCTCTATACAGTCAGCAAAAAGAAGACCAGGAGCTGACTATGGCTCAGATCATGAACTCCTTATTGCCAAATTCAGACTTAAATTGAAGAAAGTAGGGGAAACCACTAGACCATTCAGGTATGACCTAAATCAAATCCCTTATGATTATACAGTGGAAGTGAGAAATAGATTTAAGGGCCTAGATCTGATAGATAGAGTGCCTGATGAACTATGGAATGAGGTTCGTGACATTGTACAGGAGACAGGGATCAAGACCATCCCCATGGAAAAGAAATGCAAAAAAAGAAAAATGGCTGTCTGGGAGGCTTTACAAATAGCTGTGTAAAGAAGAGAAGCGAAAAGCAAAGGAGAAAAGGAAAGATATAAACATCTGAATGCAGAATTCCAAAGAATAGCAAGAAGAGATAAGAAAGCCTTCTTCAGCGACCAATGCAAAGAAAAAGAGGAAAACAACAGAATGGGAAAGACTAGGGATCTCTTCAAGAAAATCAGAGACACCAAAGGAACATTTCATGCAAAGATGGGCTCGATAAAGGACAGAAATGGTATGGACCTAACAGAAGCAGAAGATATTAAGAAGAGATGGCAAGAATACACAGAAGAACTGTACAAAAAAGAACTTCACGACCCAGACAATCACGATGGTGTGATCACTGACCTAGAGCCAGACATCCTGGAATGTGAAGTCAAGTGGGACTTAGAAAGCATCACTATGAACAAAGCTAGTGGAGGTGATGGAATTCCAGTTGGGCTATTTCAAATCCTGAAAGATGATGTTGTGAAAGTGCTGCACTCAATATGCCAGCAAATTTGGAAAACTCAGCCGTGGCCACAGGACTGGATAAGGTCAGTTTTCATTCCAATCCCAAAGAAAGGCAATGCCAAAGAATGCTCAAACTACCGCACAATTGCACTCATCTCACATGTAGTAAAGTAATGCTCAAAATTCTCCAAGCCAGGCTTCAGCAATATATGAACCGTGAACTTCCTGATGTTCAAGCTGGTTTTAGAAAAGGCAGAGGAACTAGAGATCAAATTGCCAACATCCACTGGATCATGGAAAAAGCAAGAGTTCCAGAAAAACATCTATTTCTGCTTTATTGACTATGCCAAAGCCTTTGACTGTGTGGATACAATGAACTGTGGAAAATTCTGAAAGAGATGGGAATACCAGACCACCTGATCTGCCTCTTGAGAAATTTGTATGCAGGTCAGGAAGCAACAGTTAGAACTGGACATGGAACAACAGACTGGTTCCAAATAGGAAAAGGAGTATGTCAAGGCTGTATGTTGTCACCCTGCTTATTTAACTTATATGCAGAGTACATCATGAGAAACGCTGGACTGGAAGAAGCACAAGCTGGAATCAAGATTGCCAGGAGAAATATCAATAACCTCAGATATGCAGATGACACCACCCTTATGGCAGAAAGTGAAGAGGAACTCAAAAGCCTCTTGATGAAAGTGAAAGTGGAGAGTGAAAAAGTTGGCTTAAAGCTCAACATTCAGAAAACGAAGATCATGGCATCCAGTCCCATCACTTCATGGGAAATAGATGGGGAAACAGTGTCAGACTTTATTTTTCTGGGCTCCAAAATCACTACAGATGGTGACTACAGTCATGAAATTAAAAGACGCTTACTCCTTGGAAGGAAAGTTATGACCAACCTAGATAGCATATTTAAAAGCAGAGACATTACTTTGCCAACAAAGGTTCGTCTGGTCAAGGCTATGGTTTTTCCTGTGGTCATGTATGGATGTGAGAGTTGGACTGTGAAGAAGGCTGAGCGCCGAAGAATTGATGCTTTTGAACTGCGGTGTTGGAGAAGACTCTTGAGAGTCCCTTGGACTGCAAGGAGATCCAACCAGTCCTTTCTGAAGGAGATCAGCCCTGGGATTTCTTTGGAAGGAATGATGCGAAAGCTGAAACTCCAGTACTTTGGCCACCTCATGTGAAGAGTTGACTCATTGGAAAAGACTCTGATGCTGTGAGGGATTGGGGGCAGAAGGAGAAGGGGACGACAGAGGATGAGATGGCTGGATGGCATCACTGACTCGATGGATGTGAGTCTGAGTGAACTCCGGGAGTTGGTGATGGACAGGGAGGCCTGGCGTGCTGCAATTCATGGGGTCGCAAAGAGTCAGACATGACTGAGCGACTGATCTGATCTGATCTGATCTGAATAAGGATAATTTCTTTGTTTTTCTCTGCACTAAATATCTGCACTTTTGGTTGTCTGAGGTTTAATACAGTGCATCAAGCTTCAGATTTCTTTTTATTTTCCTACTTGGCATTGGTGGATCTCTTGAATCTAATGAATGATTTCTATCATCAATTCTGAAAAATTCTCACTTATTATTCCTTGAAATATGTTTATGTTTCTTTCTGAAGCTCCAGTTAAATGGTTTGAGATCTCACCGTATTGTCCATGTCCTTTCCCCTTTCTTTTGTAATTTTCAAGTCTTATCTGTCCATGTTGTAATGTCTCCAACTTTCCATTCTATTCATTAATTTATACTTTGGTAATTTAGTCACTCAGTCATTTCTGATTTTTTATGACCCATGGACTGTAGCCCACCAAGTTCCTCTGTCCATGAGATTTCCCAGGCAAGAATACTGAAGCAGGTTCCCATTTCCTTCTCTAGAGAATCTTCCCAACCCAGGGATCAAACCTAGGTCTCCTGCATTTCAGGTGGTCTCTTTGCTGACTGAGCTACTAGGAAAGACCACAATTTCTGCTTTAGCTGTGTCTAATCTGAGATTTGGAGAAGGAAATGGCAACCCACTCCAGTATTCTTGCCTAGAGAATCCTGTGGACAGAGGAGCCTGGTAGGCTGCAGTCCATGGGGTCGCACAGAGTCAGACACGACTGAAGCAACTTGGCGGCAGCAGCAGAAGTGACTTAGCGTGCATGCGTGCATTGGAGAAGGAAATGGCAACCCATTCCAATATTCTTGCCTGGAGTATTCCAGGGACAGAGGAGCCTGGTGGGCTGCCATCTATGGGGTTGCACAGAGTCAGACACGACTGAAGCAACGTAGCTGCAGCAGCAGCAGCAGCAATCTGAGACTGAACTCATTCATTGAGCTTTTAATGTAATATAGTTTTAGCTTATAGCTTTAGTTTATAGCTTTATTACATTATAGTTTTCATTTATAGAAATTCTCTTTTTCCAAAACGCTATATGATTTTTATAGTTTCTTACTACTAGAAGATATGTTCAAGTTTTTGTTTGCTAGCTTACTTAAACATAAGAAGCAGTATTGCTTTATAGCCTGTGTCTGATAATTCCAGTACCTCAAGTCTTTGGAGGTATATTGCATATGTATGTCTAGTCTAGTGAACAGTGGTTGGTATTAACAAGCCTGCTTTGTCCACAGCAGAAATTTGCTGTGTTTTAAAACTTTTTTATTTTAATTTTTAAATTCATTTTCTAACTTCTCTTCTAGAATGTTACATTCTGTAAGTTACATTTTTTAAATCACTGTATCCTCAACATAGGTTTATAAAAGGCAGAGGAACCAGAGATCAAATTGCCAACATCTGTTGGGTCATTGAAACAGCGAGAGAGTTCCAGAAAAACATCTACTTTTGCTTTGTTGACTATGTCAAAGCCTTTGACTGTGTGGATCACAACAAACTGTGATCCGCAATTTGGAAATTGTGGAAAATTCTGAAAGAGATGGGAATACAAAACCACCTGACCTGCCTCTTGAGAAATCTGTATGCAGGTCAGGAAGCAACAGTTAGAACTGGACATGGGACAACAGACTGGTTCCAAATTGGGAAAGGAGTGTGTCAAGTATTGTCACCCTGCTTATTTAACTTATATGCAGAGTACGTCATGAGAAATGCCAGGCTGGATGAAGCACAAGCTGGAATCAAGATTGCCAGGAGAAATATCAATAACCTCAGATATTCAGAGGACACCACCCTTACGGCAGAAGCAAAGAACTAAAGAGCATCTTGATGAAAGTGAAAGAGGAGAATGAAAAAACTGGCTTAAAATTCAACATTCAGAAAACTAAGATCATGGCATCCGGTCCCATCACTTCATGGCAAATAGATGGGGAAACAATGGAAACAGTGACAGACTATTTTTGGGGGCTCCAAAATCACTGCAGATGGTGACTGCAGCCATGAAACTAAAAGATGCTTCTCCTTGGAAGAAAAGTTATGACCAACCTAGACAGTATATTAAAAAGCAGAGACATTACTTTACCAACAAAGGTCCATCTTGTCAAAGCTATGGTTTTTCCAGTAGTCATATATGGATGTGAAAGTTGGTTGGACTATAAAGAAAGCTGAGCATCTGAAGAATTGATGCTTTTGAACTGTGGTGTTGGAAAAGACTCTTGAGAGTCCCTTGGACTGCAAGGAGATCCAACGAGTCTATCTTAAAGGAAATCAGTCCTGAATATTCATTGGAAAGACTGATGCTGAAGCTGAAATTTCAATACTTTGGCCACCTGATGCGAAGAACTGACTCATTAGAAAAGAGCCTGATACTGGCTGGGAAAGACTGAATGCAGGAGAAGGAGATGACAGAGGATGAGATGGGTGGATGGCATCACTGATGTGATGGACATGAGTTTGAGTAGGCTCCAGGAGTTGATGATGGACAGGGAAGCCTGTCCTGCTGCAGTCCATGGGGTTGCAAGGAGTCAGAATGAGAAACTGAACTGAACTAATCCTCAACATCTAGAATATTAGTTTTCATGCAAATTTTAAATTGTTAAATAAAAACATTACTTAAACATACTATAAATGTTTCTTCAGAACTATTATACCATGTTACCAACAATGGATTAGAAAATCCTGGCTTTTCCCTACACTTTTGCTAACACCGTATAATCTCAATCTCATAAATCTTTGCCTGTTTCACAAAAAGTAATATTATTAATTTTTATTTATTTAATAATCAATGAGGTAGAATCCCTCTTATTAACCATTTGTAGCAGGTCTTCATGAAATCAGTAATTTCCCTTGTTAATTTTTCTTTTTTGATTGAAGTATAGTTTATTTTCCATATGTGCAACAAAGTGATTCAGTTATACATTGATATATTTTTTCGGATTATTTTTCATTTTAAGTTATTAAAAAATACTGAATATTGTTTCCTGTGTTATACAGTAAATTCTTGTTTATTTTAAAAATTCCAGTTTGTATTTGTTAATCCCATACCCCTGGCTTATACCTCCCTTTTTCACCCTTCAGTTCAGTTCAGTTCAGTCACTCAGCCACATCCAACTCTTTGCAACCCCATGAATCGCAGCACACCAGGCCTCCCTGTCCATCACCAACTCCCGGAGTTCACTCAGACCCACGTCCATCGAGTCAGTGATGCCATCCAGCCATCTCATCCTTTGTCATCCCCTTCTCCTCCTGCCCCCAATCCCTCCGAGCATCAGAGTCCTTTCCAATGAGTCAACTCTTCACATGAGTTGGCCAAAGTACTGGAGTTTCAGCTTTAGCATCATTCCTTCCACTGAACACCCAGGACTGATCTCCTTCGGAATGGACTAGTTGGGTGTCCTTGCAGTCCAAGGGACTCTCAAGAGTCTTCTCTAACACCACAGTTCAAAAGGTAACCATAAGTTTGCTTTCTATGTCTGTAAGTTTGTTTCTGTTTCATATATAAATTCATTTGTATCATATTTTAGATTCCACATATAAGTCATATCGTATACTTTCTCTAACTTAATATGATATTCTCCAGGGCCATCCATGTTTCTGAAAATGGCAATATTTCATTTTTTTAATGACTGGGTTAAGATTACATTATATGTATATATGGTGGTGGTGACTTAGTTACTAAGACATGTCAGACTCTTGCAACCCCATGGACTATAGCCCACTCAGACTCCTCTGTTCATGGGATTTCCCAGGCAAGATACTGGAGTGGGTTGCCATTTCCCTCCCACATCTTAAACCAGTCATCTGTTGATGGACTTATAGGATGTTTCCATGTCTTAGCCATTGTAAATAGTGCTGCTATGAACATTGGAGTGTGTGTACTGTTTCAAATTAGAGTTTTTGTTTTTACTGTATATATGCCCAGAAATGGGATTGCTGGATTATGTGGTAGATCTATGTTAATTTTTTTAAAGGAATCTCCAAACTGTTCTCCAGACAATACCACAACTGGGAGAGTTATGCCTCCAGCTTTGGTCTTTTTGCCCAGAATTGCTTTGATAATTCTAGGTCTTTTGTGGTTCCATACATATTTTAGGATTATTTATTCTCATTCTTAGAAAAATGTCATGGGTGATTTTAAAGAGATTACATTAAATCTGTAGACTTCTTTGAGTAATACAGCAATTTTTTTTTTAAGCAATACAGCAATTTTAATAATATTAATTCTTCTGATCCAAGAGCATGGGATATCTTTCCATTTCTTTGCATCATTTGCAACTTCATTTATCAATACTTTGTAGTTTTCAGTGTGGAAGTCTTTCATCTCCTTGGTTAGGTTTATTCCTAGTTATTTTTTTTGACATCATTTTAAATGGGATTTTTGTTTGTTTGTTTTCTCTTTTTTATATTTCATTGTTAGTGTAAAGAAATGCAACAAACTTCTGTATACTAATCTTGTATCATGTCACCTTGCTGAATTCATTTGCTAGCTCTAATACTTTTTGTGTGGAAGCTTTAGGGCTTTCTATATAGAGATACCAAGGGAACATTTCATGCAAAGATGGGCTCGATAAAGGACAGAAATGGTATGGACCTAAGAGAAGCAGAAAATATTAAGAAGAGGTGGCAAGAATACACAGAAGAACTGTACAAAAAAGAGCTTCATGACCCAGATAATTACGATGGTGTGATCACTCACCTAGAGCCAGATATCCTGGAATGTGAAGTCAAGTGGACCTTAGAAATCATCACTGTGGACAAAGCTAGTGGAGGTGATGGAATTCCAGTTGAGCTATTTCAAATCCTGAAAGATGATGCTGTGAAAGTGCTGCACTCAATATGCCAGAAAGTTTGGAAAACTCAGCAGTGGCCATAGGACTGGAAAAGGTCAGTTTTCATTCCAATGCCAAAGAAAGGCAATGCCAAAGAATGCTCGAAAGACCACACAATTTCACTCATCTCACACACTACCAAATTAATGCTCAAAATTCTCCAAGCCAGGCTTCAGCAATACATGAACCATGAACTTCCAGATGTTCAAGCTGGTTTTAGAAAAGGCAGAGGAACCAGAGGTCAAATTGCCAACATCCACTGAATCATCAAAAAAGCAACAGAGTTCCAGAAAAACATCTATTTCTGCTTTATTGACTATGCCAAAGCCTTTGACTGTGTGGATTACAATAAACTGTGGAAAATTCTGAAAGAGATGGGAATACCAGACTACCTGACCTGCCTCTGAGAAACCTATATGCAGGTCAGGAAGCAACAATTAGAACTGGACATGGAACAACAGACTGGTTCCAAATAGGAAAAGGAGTACATCAAGGCTGTATACTGTCACCCTGCTTATTTAACTTCTATGCAGAGTACATCATGAGAAACGCTTGGCTGGAAGACGCACAAGCTGGAATCAAGATTGCCAGGAGAAATATCAATAACCTCAGATATGCAGATGACACCACCCTTATGGCAGAAAGTGAAGAGGAACTCAAAAGCCTCTTGATGAAAGTGAAAGTGGAGAGTGAAAAAGTTGGCTTAAAGCTCAACATTCAGAAAACGAAGATCATGGCATCCGGTCCCATCACTTCATGGCAAATAGAGGGAACAGTGGAAACAGTATCAGACTTTATTATTTTGGGCTCCAAAATCACTGCAGATGGTGATTGCAGCCATGAAATTAAAAGACGCTTACTCCTTGGAAGGAAAGTTCTGACCAACCTAGATAGCATATTAAAAAGCAGAGACATTACTTTGCCAACAAAGGTCCATCTAGTCAAGGCTATCGTTTTTCCTGTGGTCATGTATGGATGTGAGAGTTGGACCGTGAAGAAGGCTGAGCGCCGAAGAATTGATGCTTTTGAACTGCGGTGTTGGAGAAGACTCTTGAGAGTCCCTTGGACTGCAAGGAGATCCAACCAGTCCTTTCTGAAGGAGATCAGCCCTGGGATTTCTTTGGAAGGAATGATGCTAAAGCTGAAACTCCAGTACTTTGGCCACCTCATGCAAAGAGTTGACTCATTGGAAAAGACTCTGATGCTGGGAGGGATTGGGGGCAGGAGGAGAAAGGAACAACAGAGGATGAGATGGCAGGATGGCATCACCGACTTGATGGGCATGAGTTTGAGTAAACTCCGGGAGTTGGTGATGGACAGGGAGGCCTGGCGTGCTGCAATTCATGGGGTCACAAAGAGTCAGACATGACTGAGCGACTGAACTGACTGACTGACATAGAGTATCAAGTCGCCTGCATGTCACTATAGTGTTATTCTGACAATTTTACCTCTTCCCTTCTGATTCAGATAGCTTTGTTTCTTCTTGTCTGGTTGTTATAACTAGAACTTTTATATTGAATAGAAGTAGTGAGAGGGGGCATCCTCATCTTATTCCAGAATTTAGTGGGAAGGCTTTTAGCTTTTCACCATTGGGTATTATACCAGCTGTGAGTCTGTCATAAATGGCTTTTATTATGTTGAGAATTGTCCCTCTATGCCCAATTTGGTGATAGTTTTTATCAGGAATGGATGTTTAATTCTATCAAATGCTTTTTATGCATATATTGAGATGATCTTCTGGTTTTGGTCTTCTTGTGTTGATGTGGTGCATCACATTCATTGATCTGCATACATTAAGCTATCCTTGCAATCCTGAAATAAAGTCAACTTGATCATAATGTGGTTTATGATCCATTTTATGTATTGTTGGATTTGGTTTGCTAATATTTTGTTGAGGATTTTTGCATTTACATCCATCAAAGATGTGAGTATGAGTGCACGCATGTTCAGTCACTCAGTCATGTCTGATTCTTTGTGACCCCATGGACTGTAGCCCACCAGGCTTCTTTGTCCATGGGGTTCTCCAGGCAAGAATATTGGAGTGGGTTTCCATGGTCTCCTCATCTATCAAAGATATTAGGCTGTAATTTATTTTTAAATGTGTTGGTCTGGTTTTTGTATCAGGGTAAGAGTGGCTTCACAGAACAACTTTGGGAGTACTCCCTCCTCTTCAATCTTTTAAAATAGTTTAATAAGAATAGGTATAAGTTCTTTCTTATATTTTTGGTAAAATACACCAGAGAAGTTATCCAGTCCTGGACTTTTGCTTGTAGGGAGTTTTGTTTTTTGACTTTTGTCAGCCGTGCTGCATGGCCATTGGGATGGGATCTCAGTTCCATGAACAGGGATTGAACCCAGGCCATAGCAGTAAAAGCCTGGAATCCTAACCACTAAGCCACCAGGGAACTCCCTTTTCAGGGAGTTTTGTTTTGTTTTTTTACAGATTCCATTTCACCTCTAGTGATTGGTCTGTTCAAATTAGCCATTGCTTCTTGACTCAGTTTTGGTGGGCTATAGGTTCCTTGAAACTTTTCCATTCCTTCTAGGTTATCCAATTTGTTGGCATAAAACTATTTTCTTACAATTTTTAAAATTTCTGCAGTACTGGTCATTTCCCCCCTTTCATTTCTTATTTTCTTTATTTGGGTCCTCTCTCTCTTCTTGGTGAGCCTGGTTAGAGGTCTGTTGATTTTGTTTATCCTTTCAAAAAGCCAGTTCTTGGTTTTATTGATCTTTTCTATTTTTTTATCTCTCTTTTATTTACTTCCTCTCTGATCTTTATTATTTCCTTCCTTCTTCTGATTTTCTTCTTTTACTAATTCTTTTAGGTGGTGGGTTAGGTTGTTTGTTGGAGATACTTCTTACTTATGAGGAGGGCCTGTCTTGCTATGAACTTCCCTCTTAGAGGACTGCTTTTGCTGCATCCCTGGTGGCTCAGATGGTAAAGTGTCTGCCCACAATGTGGGAGACCTGTGTTTAATCCCTGGGTCAGGAAGATCCCCTGGAGAAGGAAATGGCAACCCACTCTAGTACTCTTGCCTGGAAAATCCCATGGACAGAGGATCCTGGTAGGTTACAGTCCATTGGGTCACAAAGAGTTGGACATAACTGAGTGACTTCACTTTCACTTTCACAGATTTTATAAGTTGCATTTTCTTTGTTGTTGTTTTGAAGTATTTTCTGCTTTCCTTTTTTATTTGTTGACCCACTGATTTTTTGAGTGAGGGAAAGTCACTCAGTCGTCTACAACTTTTTGTGACCCCATGGACTAGAGCCCACCAAGCTTCTCTGTCTATGGAGTTCTCCAGGCAAGAATACTGGAGTGGGTTGCCATCTCCTTCTCCAGGGTATCTTCCTAACTCAGAGATCGAAACCAGTCTTCCATATTGCAAGTAGAATCTTTATGGACTGAGTCACCAAGGAACCTTGGTTTTTCACTAGCATGTTATTTAGTCTCCACGTAGTTCCCTGCCCCATTTTTCTTTCTGCGGTTGAGTTCTAGTTTCATACCATTACGGTCAGAAAAGATGATTGAAATAATTTTTATCTTCATTGACATCAGTGCAGTGTGAAAGTCTCCTACTATGATTGTATTTCTGTCAATGTCTCCCTTTATGTCTGTTAGTATTTGTTTTATTTATTTAGGTGCTCATGCCTTGCTCATTTTTCTATTGGGTTATTTTTCTTTTTATTATTGATTTATAAATGGAAACATAGACATCATATATATTATATATTAAAAAATATATATTAAATATATTAATTAAATTATTAATTATAATATTAATATAATTATATTATATATTAATTATATAAGATAATATTTGATTTATTAATTAAATTATTAATATATATAATTATATAAATAAAAATATATAATTAATTAAATAATAATTAAATATATTAATATTAAATATATAAATATATTAAAAATATATTAAAATATATTATATATTATAAACATTATAAGTATTATAAATAATTTGTTATTTCTCACTTGCCTTTTAATTTTATTATGGCTTTTTTTACCTAGAATTTTGTTTGTTTGTTTTTATATAGGCAAATCTGTATGTTTTTTATGCCTTCTGGGTTTATTTTATAATTATCAGACATGTCTTACTCCAAGATTATGAACTGATTCTTCAATATGTTTTTTGATTAATGTTATGACCAACCTAGACAGCATATTAAAAAGCAGAGACATTACTTTGCCAACAAAGGTCCGTCTAGTCAAAGCTATGGTTTTTCCAGTAGTTATGTATGGATGTGAGAGTTGGACTATAAAGAAAGCTGAGCGCCAAAGAATTGATGCTTTTTTTTTTTTTTTTGAATAATAAGCATCCCTTTATTTGCTGATGCCATTACAAAAACCGATTACGTTAGCAACAAAAAGTGTTTTCTTGAGTTGAAGTCAGAGGCAGTTACTCCCCAAAATGTTAAGTAAAACAGTGTACAACATCAGTATTAAAATGTTAAATTTTACATTGTCTTTACCACTTTTGATCTTCTGAACAAGAATTGATGCTTTTGAACTGTGTATTGGAGAAGACTCTTGAGAGTCTCTTGGACCGCAAGGAGATCCAACCAGTCCATCCTAAGGAAATCAGGCCTGAATATTCATTGGAAGGACTGATGTTGAAGCTGTAACTCCAGTACTTTGGCCACCTGATGCAAAGAACTGACTCAATTGAAAAGACCCTGATGCTGGGAAAGATTGAGGGCAGGAGGAGAAGGGGACGACAGAGGATGAGATGGTTGGATGGCATCACCGACTCGATGGACATGAGTTTGAGTAAACCCCGGAGTTGGTGATGGACAGGGAGGCCTGGCATGCTGCAGTCATGGGGTCATAAAGAGTTGGATACGACTGAGCAACTGAACTGAACTGAGTGTTTTATACATTTAAAAACTGAATCCACTATAACTCATTTTTGTGTTATTTTATGACAGGAATCTAATTTTATCAAACATGCAAAATTATTTTAGACCACTTACAGAAATATATTTTTTTCTTCACTAAATAAAGCAATGCCATTTTCATATATTAAATTCACATCATTTCAACTTACAAAAGGCCTTCAATATATTACCTCACATAATAGTCACTATATGAAATGTGTTCCCATTCATTCACTAAGAAAAGATTTACTAAGCACATTTTACACGTGTAGGGAAACACACCAGTTTATTGTAAAAGGATATGATAAATGATAGAGAGGAACATGCAGATGGAAGAAACTGTAAGGCAAGGAATATGGGAAGGGACGTGGAGCTTCCATGTCCTCTCTGGGTACCCTACTCTCCCAGCACCTCTGTGTGTTCACCAACTTAAAAGCTCTCTGAACCACATACTTTTGAGATTTTTGGCAGGGAAGGGATTAAGTCCATATTTCTAGCCTCCTTTTCCTCTCTGGACAATGAGAGGTGGAGTTGAAAGTTCTAAGCTTCTAATCATGGTGTGGTCTTTCCAGTGACCCATGCAGGACTCCACCAAGATTCACCTCATTAGAACAAAAGACATTTCTATCTGCCAGGAAATTCCAGGAGATTTAGGAGTTTGGTGTCAGGAACCAGTGTCAAAGAGAAAATATTGGAACAAAAGATATTCCTAGTGTTCTTGTCACTTAGGAAACTGCAAGGGTTTTAGGAACTCTGTGTCAGAAATTGGGGGCAGAACAATCAATCCATATGTTCTATTCTTTGTGTTTATCTTATACAAAGTTGAGAGGATGCATCCAATTGCATGACTCTACATAGGATGAAATTTTCTTAGAGAAACAAAAAGAGAAAGTATATTTTATATATTATAATTCATTGTGGTCTCTCCTACATAAACATTTAAAGCATAAGCAAAATTCACAGTTAAAATGGTGAGACAATTTATACAATGTTTTACAATGCAAATAGCATAAGCATTATATTGCTTCACTCAATAAATGAAAATGATTATTTTAAACAAAGGGGAAGGGTAATATGATTAGCGTTAAAGTGAAAAAATATTATGTATTTCTGATTTAGAATCTGAATAGGGTCCTACTGGAAAGCCCCAAGGAAACTTATAGGATCCAATAAATATTGACAATGGATGAGGTGCATATATAGAAATGCAAATGTGGAGCCAGCAGTGCCTTTGTTGTGCATTCAACTAGAAAACTAGAATTGTATTTATTCCATCAATACGTTAAGTACCTTTGTCAAATGCATCTAATTTTTCACAAGCCATTTAACTAAAAATAATCTTATATCTTCCTGAAGGTAAAACAAAATAGAAATGTATTCGTTTAAGAATATAGTAGATAAATTAAAACAGAGATCCCTATACATGTAATTTATCAACAGTGACATAGAAAAATTCATCAAAAGACAAGCTGCAAAAATCCATGCCACCAGGGAAAGAGCATGGTTTACCATCACCATAACTCCCTGTGTCTGAAGGTTTTATCTCCATGACGATGAGAGCCAGAAATCAACCTGCTCTAAAGCATTGACTGCATTATGCTGATGCTACAGCTCTCTAAGGACTATTTTTCTGAAAAGTTGAAGAGTAACACAAAATAATTAATCAGATGATTTGCATCATATTTGGGATTTTTCAGTGATGAAAAACTGTTTGCATAGAGAATGCAGGAGCCCAGAGTTTGGGTGACTGATTTAGAAACTCCCAGGTTCTTTGGAGGAAATATGTAGTGAGTGAATGTGTTGCACAATTAACCCTGCAGGAGGCCCCTCAAACAGTTTCAAGATCTTGCATCCACTGAGTACATAAAATGATGTCAATTAAAGCATAAAAGTGCATCATCTCAGTAAGACTGCAGATTTTTATGACTATTACAATAACACTGGCAGCATTACTTTTGCTTATTAATGATCTCACACCCATGAAATTCAAATAGAGCTTTTACCTTAGAGCACCTTATTCATGAAAAGGTCTCCTGCTGCTTAACTATCTTTTTTTCTAGCTTATTAAAAAATTATTTAATAGGGCAGTACAACTGGAGAAATTATTCAAGAGACCCAGGAATATTTAATGCTGGCTCTTTCAGTGTCTCCTTTCATGCCCAGAGGAACAGCTCTCAGAGTGGTCAAGGGACTCTGGGAGTACCTGAGACACTTTCAAGGGATTCCAGGACTAACTTCATAACAATAGAAAGATGTTATTTTCCTTCTTCATTCTAATCCACTCAGGTGTACACAGTGGAGTCTTTTAGACACTATGTGACATGTAACATCACAACAGTCTAAATGCAAAACAGATATGAAAATCCAGCAAAGGTTCATATAGTCAAATCTATGGTTTTTCCAGTAGTCACGTATGGATGTGAGAATTGGACCATAAACAAGGCTGAGCACCAAATTGAGGCATTGATGCTTTTGAACTGTGGTGCTGCAGAAGACTCTTGAGAGTCCCTTGGACTGCAAGGAGATCAAACCAGTCAATCCTAAAAGTAATCAACCCTGAATATTCATTGGAAGGACTGATGCTGAAGCATAAAGTCCAATACTTTGGCCACCTGATGTGAAGAGCAAACTCATTAGAAAAGACCCTGATGCTGGGAGAGATTGAAGGCGGGAAGAGAAGTGGATGACAGAGGATGAGATGGTTGGATAGCATCACCAACTCAATGGACACGAGTTTGAGCAAGCTCCAGGAGTTGATGATGGACAGGGAAGCCTGGTGAGCTGGTGAGCTGAAGTCCATGGGGTTGCAGAGTTGGACACAACTGAGCAACTGAATTGAACTGAGGTTTATTAAATAGCTGACTGTGCCTACTCTTTTTTTCATCATCACTGAGAACAAACTCTCAAAACAGGTGATGGGTAGAAAGGGCTTCTACATCAGGCAAAATTAATGTCAAATTCTGGTTTTCTTATTACTGGCTGTGTGATTTCGTGTGAATCATTTAACTTCTCTGAACATTAGTCTCCTCATCTAAAAGAGAGATGATATTATCAAACTATTTCCCTCAAGAAATTTGGTAATTACAAAATAAAAAATGTTGTATATTTACAGGGAGACACCACCTCTGCAAGAAAGATATCACCTCATTCAAGTGATCAGGGTGACACATATCACATACTCTCAGTTCTGTTCAGTCACTCAGTCATGTTCGACTCTGCGACCCCATGGACTACAGCATGCCATGCTTCCCTGTCCTTCACCATCTGCCAAGCTTGTTCAAACTCATGTCCATCAAGTTGGTGATGCCATCCAACCATCTCATCCTCTGTTGTCCCCTTCTCCTCCTGCCTTCAACCTTTCCCAGCATCAGGGTCTTTTCCAATGAGTCAGTTCTTCACATCAGGCAGCCAAAGTATTGGAGTTTCAGCTTCAACATCAGTCCTTCCAATGAACACTCAGAACTGATCTCCTTTAGAAAGGACTGGTTTGATCTCCTTGCAGTCCAAGGGACTCTCAAGAGTCTTCTCCAACACCACAGTTCAAAAGCATCAATTCTTTGGTGCTCAGCTTTCTTTATAGTCCAACTCTCACATCCATACATGACTACTGGAAAAACCATAGCTTTGACTAGATGGACCTTTGCTGGCAAAGTAATATCTCTGCTTTTTAATATGCTGTCTAGGTTGGTCATAGCTTTTCCTCCAAGAAGCAAGCATCTTTTAATTTCATGGCTGCTGTCACTATCTGCAGTGAAAAATTTTGGAGCCCCCCAAAATAAAATCTATCACTCTTTCCATTGTTTCCCCATCTATTTGCCATGAAGTGATGGGACGAGATGCCATGATCTACATTTTCTGAATGCTGAGTTTTAATCCAACTTTTTCACTCTCCTTTCACTTTCATCAAGAGGCTCTTTAGTTCTTTGCTTTCTGCCATAAGGGTCGTATCATTTGTGTATCTGCATTATTGATATTATTGATATCAATATTATCATATTGATATACTATTCATTGGTATATTATTGATATAATATACATGTTATATATATTACATATCAATATATAATATTGATATATTATTGATATTTCTCCCAGCACTCTCACATACTCTACCTGATGTGATATAGTGAGGACATATCACTTCTGTGCCAGTCTTGACTAGAATAAGTAACCTCTACCTAACTCAGAAGTATCAGACAAACCCACAGTAAGAGACATGCTACAAAGTAAGTGAACATTATTTACAAAAGCGCCAAGATCAGGAAAGAGGATGATGAACTCAGGGCTGTTACAGATAGGGGGAGAGGAAGGAGACACAACAATAAACACAGTATGGATGCTGGACTGGACCTTGAAATGGCAAAGGGACCTTTGGGGAAGGGACTGATAAACTAGAATAAGATTTGTATTTAGTTAACAGTGTCGTTACTTTTCTGGGCTTTGATTACTGTACTTTGGTTAAGATGTTAACACCTTAAGAAGCTAAGTGGAGGGTATATAGAAACTCACTGTACTAGTTTTTGCAAGTTTTCTGTATGTCTAAAATTATTTGAAAATAAAAATTTAAAGAGTAAATTAATCAAATGGAGGCAATCATGTCTTCCATTCAGCACTATATGAGGTTTAGAGGTAACCTGTGTAAAATGTTTTCTGCCATACCTTGCTTATAAATGCAAGCTTCTGTTTTCATTCTTTTTGTTGTATACGCTTTATGTTTTTCCCCATGACAATTCATCTTTATTTTTTTAGCATTTTTGCAAAGCTGGTCGGGTGGTACTGAATTAATTTAGCTTTTGCTTTTCTGTAAAGCTTTTGATTTGTCCATCAAATGTGAATGAGAGCCTCACTGGGTAATCTTGGTTGTAGGTTCTTCCCTTTCATCACTTTAAATATATTGTGCCATGCCATTCTGGCCTGCAGAGTTTCTGCTGAGAAATCAGCTGATAAATTTATGGGAGTTCCCTTTTATGTTGTTTCTTTTAATATTTTTCTTTGTCTTTAATTTTTGTCAATTTGATTACCACATGTCTTGATGTGTTCCTCCTTAGGTTTATCTGCCTGGGACTCTCTTTTGCTTCTTGGACTTGGGTGACTGTTTCCTTTCCCATGTTGGTGAAGTTTTCAGCAATTATCTCTTCAAATATTTTCTCAGGTCCTTTCTCTCTCTTCTCCTTCTAGGAATGCTTTAATGTGAATGTTGGTGCATTTAATGTTGTCCCAGAGGTCCCTTAGACTATCTTCATTTCTTGTCATTCCTTTTTTTTTTCTGTTCTGCAGCAGTGATTTCCACCATTCTGTCTTCTAGGTTATTCTGCCTCAGTTATTCTGCTATTGATTCCTTCTAGTGTATTCTTCATTTCAGTTATTGTGTTGTTAATGTTTGTTCTCTAGTTCTAGGTCTTTGTTAAACGTTTCTTGTATCTTCTTAATCTGTGCCTCCATTCTTTTCCTAAGATGTTCGATCATCTTCACTATCATTATTCTGAATTCTTTCTTTTCTATTTTTGGTAGGCTGCCTAGTCTCACTTCATTTAGTTGTTTTTCTGGGGTTTTATCTAGTTCATTTATCTGGGACATATTCCTCTGGAATCTCATTTTGTCTAACTTTCTGTGACTATGGTTTCTGTTCCACCAGCTGCAGGATCATAGGTCTTCTTGCTTCTGCTATCTGCCCTTTAATGAATGAGGCTAAGAGGCTTGTGCAGGCCTCCTAATAGGAGTGGCTGGTTCCTGCCTAGTGGTAGGTAAAGCTGAGTCTTGTGCCTCTGGTAGGTAGGGCTGTGCTCAGGAAGATTTTAAGCAGCCTGTCTGCTGATGGGTGGGGCTGTGTTCCCGCCTTGTTGGTTGCTTGGCCTGAGGCATCCCAGCACTGGAGCCTATAGGCTGTAGGGTAGAGCTAATGGCAGC
Organism: Bos grunniens; assembly: GCF_055505025.1. NCBI lineage: Eukaryota > Metazoa > Chordata > Mammalia > Artiodactyla > Bovidae > Bos > Bos grunniens. Next base: position 18,877,107 of record NC_141165.1, on the reverse strand, counting down.
CTCTGGGAGGTCTCATGCCAATGAGTACTCCCAGATCTGCTCCTGCCAGTGTCTCTGTCCCTGCAGTAAGCCACAGCTGCACCCCCTAGCTTGGCAGGAGACCCTCCAGTACCAGCAGGTAGGTCTTGCTCAGGCTCTTATGCGGTCACTACTTTTTTACTCTCAGTCCTGGCACACACAAGACCTTGTATGCACCCTCAAAGAGTTGAGTTTCTGCTTCCCCCAGCCCTGTGGAATTCCTGGGCTCAAACTCCACTGGTCTTTAAACCTAGATTCTCTAGGGCTCCTTCTCCTATTGCTGGGAAGCCCTATGTGGGGCTCAGAACTTTCACTCCTGTGGCAGAACTTCTGTGGTATAATTGTTTTCCAGTTTGTGGGTCACCCATCTGAGTATGGGATTTGTTTTTATCATGATTGTGCCCCTTCTACCATCCAGTGGCTTCTTTGCCTTCGAATGTAGGGTATCTTTTTGGGTAGGTTCCATAAAATTTTTGTCAATGGTTTTTCAGTGATTTGTTGTGCTTTTTGTGTTTATATAACAAGGGATGAGCTCATACCCTTCTACTCTGCCATCTTGAGCTAATTGCCTTTTTTTTAAATTTATTTTATATTGGAGTACACTTAATGTACAGTATTGCATTTATTTTATATTGGAGTATAGTTAATGTCCAGGTGTACAGCAAAATGATTTAGTTACACACACATAATACATATACATTTATATATATTCTTTTTCAGATTATTTTCTTATATAGATTATTAAAGACTGTTGAGTAGAGTTCCCTGTGCTATTAAGAGCTACTGCTTCTTCTTGATTATCTATTTTATATGTAGTAGTGTGTATATGTGAATCCCAACCTCCTAATTTGTCTCCGCCAACTCTTTTCCTCTCTGGTAAGATTGTTCTCTAAGCCTGTGAGTCTGTTTCTATTTTGTAAATAAATTCATTTGTATCAATTTTTTAGACTCCATGTATACATGATATTATAAATATCATGATATTTGTCTTTTTCTTTCTGACTTACTTTACTATAATAGTATAATAATCTCTAGGTTTATCTATGTTACTACAAATGGCATCATTCCATTCTTTTTCATGGCTGAGTAAAGTTCCATTGTATATATATACCACATCTTCTTTATCCATTCATCTGTTGATGAATATTCATGTTGCTTCCATGTCTTGGCTACTGTAAATAGTGCTGCAATAAACACTGGGGTGCACATATCTGTTCAAAGTATAGTTTTCACAGATATATGCCCAGGGGTAGGACTGCTGTATCATATGGTAACTCTGTTTTTAGTTTTCTAAGGAACCTCCTTGCTGTTCTCCACAGAGGCTGCACCCATTTACATTCCCTCCAACAGGGTAGGAGGGTTCCCTTTTCTCTGTAGTGCTTACTGCTTATAGATTTTTCAATGGTGGCCATTCTGACTTGAATGAGTGATACTTCACTGTAGTTTTGATCTGCATTTCTCTAATAATTAGTGATGTTGAGCATCTTTTCATGTGATTTTTTGCCATTTGGATGTCTTCTTTGGAGAAGTGTCTGTTTAGATATTCTGCCCTTTTTTTGATTGGGTTCTTTGTTCTCTTTTATATTGAGCTGCATGAGCAGCCCATTTGGAAAGTCTGGACTCAGAACACACGCGAGCAAGCACACCTTGACTTGAGGAGCAAGGTGGCCTCCTCAGCCTCCTGTGCATGAGGCAGCCTGACACAGACTATTAAGACCTGCTCCCTCCTGAGCGTGGACAAGCCTCGGTCTCAGTCTCTCAGATGGAGGGTCACAGTCAGCCTGCCTTCCCTTCTGTTCGAGTCGCCATTCCAAACCTCCCACTCTCTGATATGATAAACAACATCACAGGTGTAGCCAGCTCTAGGGCAGGCCCTAGGTGTAAGCAACCCTGGCCCTCTAACCACAGCTCCTGTTTTACTCTCCCACTTAAAAAGAGAATTGAGAATTATATTATTACTAGGAAAATCTAGAATTTTTATTTTAAGAAAATATAAAAACTTCAGAAAGTTTCTGAAGATATTTTTGAATTTATATCAGAATTTAAAATTTCTGAAGATATATTCTGAAAATTTCTGAAGATACAGTTGTTTATGACATACAATAGTCAAAAAACACTGTTTTAAACAAGCTACTATGTCACTTCTAGGACATACATGCCCTTCTTTAAAATAAATATGACTTGCCTATCTCACCAGATTTGTGGTAAGAATCAAATGACTGAATCAAATGATTTAACTAGCACATAAAGGGCTTCCCTGGTGGTTCAGTCAGTAAAAAATCCTACTGCAATGCAGGAGACTGTCTGAAATGCAAGAGACCTGGGTTCAATCCCTAGGTCAGGAAGATCCCCTGGAGAAGGAAATGGCAACTCACTCCAGTATTTTTGCCTGGGATAAACCATGGACAGAGGAGCCTGGTGAGCTACAGTCCATGGGATTGAGTCGGACACGACTTAGCAACAAAACCACCACCACGACCACCATGAACACAAAATCATATCAGGAATATTCTGATTCCACTGTAGCCCTAGGAGAGGCAAAATCATACATTTGTTTGAAATAAGCATAGACTTTCCCCTAACTTAGCAATCTATACTTTGGAAAAGCGGCCTGCTGAAATTCCTTTATATCCTAACTAAAGGAGAAAATAACAGAATTCAGGGCAACTTGTCTAAAACCAGAAGGTCACTCATCACACAGCCTCTGAGGTAGAGTACAGAACAAATCCCTGTGATTCAGAAAAGCTCCTTCATTTCATTATAAACCAGAGCAGAAAGTTCCATTAAAATAACTGCATGCATTACTTGAATATTTCCATTGCAAAAGTCATAGTTATGACTGCCGAGTTCTTTATTTTAATCTACTGAGTTTGGCCTAAATCCCAAATGAGACTACAGTGGAAAAATGAATGTATATTCTTGCCCTTATTACACTCCTTAGCACAAAATGTTTTTACATTTATAATGTTTTTAGAGAAAATAGCTGGATATTTTAGCTGCTAGCTTACAGGCTGAGGATGGCTGGCAAAGGAGCATGTTTTAAAGCAGGAACTTTGTCCCAGGTTCTGCTGCTGGGTATAACAATGGCACCCTTGACGCAAAAACAGAACATGTGTATCTGCAGAGACTCGGCTTTGGTTCTGGGGGCTGGTTCTGGTTCTTGTCTATGGTCTTGACAAAGAAGGCAATTTTTCTTGGTGCTAAAATAATTGGCCCAGATGAGCATAATTAAGACCATAATTGGACAGGGGAACTAATGAGCCTAAGTGATTTCTACATTTCCCATATGCAAAATCTAGAGCAAAAAAAGTAATGTATTCCAAATCATACTTAATTTCATAGAGTGAAGATGCTTATAAAACTATAATCAGAAGGTCTCCTGGGTGGTTAAAAACTGATGAGATATAGTTGGTTATCTCATTACCAACTGTAAAGGTTTTATGTGGAAGTTGAGAAAATACTGCAACTTGCTTTGACACTGTATTTTTTCAGTAAGAGATTGTTGTATGTTTTCTGTTTTGTGTACTATGCTAAGTTCTTTGTATATCATCTAATTTATTCCTCATTAACCCCAGAAGTCCAGGTATTACTATTACACCCATTATATGGATGAGAAAACCGAGGCTGGGAAGTATACATTTTTTTTGCCCAAGTTCACACAGCTGGTAAATGGAAGAATTGGAGAAAAGATAAATTCTGGCTCCAAACTTCTTTCAACTCATGGCTTCCAGTCTAGTGGAGTTTTGTGAAATGTCTGTGGTTATTCCAGAAGTTTCAGTCATTCTTACCTTTAACATACTGGGGATAAGGTTATTTGAAGTTAGAGAAAAATATTGAATTACAGACTTTATCCCAATCTGCTTTTTTTTCATCAAGCAGATGGGTGACTCAGATGAACCACTGTGGCATCTACAGAGGGTGCCTCCCAGCTCTCCTCCCACAAACTTCCTGCTGAGCAGCAGGGCAAGCAGGGAGCTGCCAGTTATCAACCGCAGCATCCTGCAGACCTGCTGAGCATTGGAGCTAGCGGCGATGGTGGGACAGGGTCCTCTGGGAAGCAGACACTGAGACTGAGAAGTACAAGAGATGTACTGAGGGAAATCAAAGACTTCCCATAGAGGAATCTTTTGTTGGGCAGGAATGCTGTGCCCCACCATAGTCCACAGACCATGCTTAAATAGCGAGGGACCGGCTTACTGGCTCTCAGCTGAGGGGCTGTGACACACTCCTGTATGTGAATGCCTCTCAGGGATATCATCACATGTGAATCAATGAATACTGTCAATACAGTGGGAAATATATATACTCCCACAAGGATACCTACTAGGTAGAATCTGGAGCAGAGATCAACAAAATGTAAATGTGATTTATCAAGTAAAAAGCGGGAAGTGCAGTATCGAATGATATCAGGATGGCGTCAAAGAATGCCGGCGCTCCCAGGAGCATAAATGTGGACCTATGAACATGCCTGCACGCCCAGGGCACTGGCTCCTCAGAAAAGACACAAAGCCACATTTTAGGCATTTAAAATTTTCCCCAGATCTGCTTTTTCTTAACCAGTAGTCACCTTCTAGCCCTCTCAAGCACATCACTAAAATTTCACATTCAGGGGACCATAAACCCACAAAAGTTAGTTTTGTTCAAAATGTCTAATTCCACAAATAAAGGGAGGCCTCTACAACTAGAGACCACATGTTAATAAGCAATTGCTTGTGCAAACTGTCAAATTATACCTTAAAATGGGGTTGGGGAGGTGGAAGTATAGAGAAAGAGGGGGGTTAATTTAATTCTAAGCTGCTTTAAGCCAGGAAAACAGGTCATGTGGAGTTAAGCTGGGGAGAGGAGTTGGGTTTGCTCATTATTCCTAGATTCAAAAGAAAAAATTAATCTGAGATATAAGAGAGTAAAGTCATTTTGATCTCTACAACCCCAAATGTCCAGGTGCAAAATGTATTGAAATATAACAGGCATCTTACACTCATCTACAACTCTGTACTTAGCCAGCTAATCTTTAAGAGTTAGAAGAAATGCCCATTAATAATTTAAAGGAGTTATGCCAGAAAAAGAAACCCAAATAAGTCCAGAATCAGAAGGAAAGGATGGTCAAGGTCAGCTGTAAAGTGGGGCATGTAGGATCACACTACACCTTCATGATTCATATGAAACACATTCTGACATGTGGATGTCAAAGCACAGATCGGCAAGAGGAATTTATGAAGACTGCATCCTGCAGCCTCAGAGACGATTCCAGCTGAGAATCTGTAAAAGCTGACAATATCACAAACATTCTGAAGGCAAACAGAAAAATGGATTTTTAAAGAGTAAGTCAAATTCCTCTTAGTGCTCACACACAGACATACTACTCTGCAACAAAACAATCATTTTGGATATTTTTTATAGGTGTCTTATTTTTCTATTTTGAATTTTTTAGAAGAGAAAAAGAGAAATCAGTGGAAAATGCTGTTAGTCATGAGTGACAGAAGGAATTACTACTGCAGTTCCTTAACAGAAAGGTTTTGTTATTACTGGGTTGTTTTGTTTTGTTTTGTTTTTTTCCTGGAAATATGTTATTTCACTTGAAAAAAATGCAAGTTTGACAAGTAAAGCTAGAGCTGATACTGAGGAGGCTCTCACTGCCACACAACAAGACAGAGAGTCTCTTTACAAAGATCAAAGAGGACAAATTTAAATGCCTACTACAAACATCTAAATTAAAGTCTGGCCTAAACACCAAAGCAGAAGACTTCAATCACTTCAACAAAAAAATGAGTGAGTCAAAGATGCTCATCAGACTGGAAGTAAGCCCTGTCCAATATTGCTAGGTTCGTTTTCTATGGCCTCTTAGCTTCCTTTTGTCATCATGATGATGCTCTCCAGGTGGTGGATACAGGAGCCCTGAGCACAACTGTGAAATTGCATATGAGAAAAAAAATTTCATTTATAAAAGGAAAACCATACCATAGTATAATCCTCCCTGGTGGCTCAGACGGTAAAGTGTCTGCCTGCAATGAGGGAGACCTGAGTTTGATTCCTGGGTCGGGAAGATCCCCTGGGGAAGGAAATGGCAATCCACTCCAGCACTCTTGCCTGGAAAATCCCATGGACGGAGGAGCCTGATAGGCTACAGTCCATGGGGTCGCAAAGAGTCGGACATGACTGAGCGACTTCACTTTCACATACCATAGTATGTCCAAAACGCTATCTGAAGCACACATTATACAAGGTTTTAGTCTATAATATTTTTTCTATTCTACCTTAAAGCTATGACGGATGCTTAATTTTCTGCTTAATTGATTCATTCCAAACCTGAACCATGCTACAGGAAATGAGGTCACTTAAAGATGTTCTCTGCGTGGGAATTCCTTGGCAGTCGAATGACTAAGACATTGTGCTTCCACGGAGGGGGTATGGGTTCAATCTCAGGTTAGTACTACGATCTTGCTTGCCACGCTGTATGGCCAAGAAAAAACCTCTTTGCTCTACCATCAGAGCCCTTAGTTTAATAACTACTGGGCTTCTCTGGTGGCTTAGTTAGTAAAGAATCTGCCTGTAATGCAGGAGACCCAGGTTCAACGCGTGGGTCAGGAAGATCCTCCAGAGAAGGAAATGGCTACCCATTCCAGTATTCTTGCCTGGGAAATCCCACAGACAGAGCAGCCTGGTGGGCTACAGTCCACTGGATCACAAAGAGTCAGACACGACTGAGTGACTAACACACAAATTATGCTTAGCTAAGGGGTTCAGTTCAGTTCAGTTTCTCAGTTGTGGCCAACTCTTTGTGACCCCATGCACTGCAGCATGCCAGACTTCCCTGTCTATCACCTACTCCCAGAGCTTACTCAAACTCATGTGCATCGAGTTGGTAATGCCATCCAACAATCTCATCCTCTGTCCTCCCCTTCTCCCACCTTCAATCTTTCCCAGGATCAGGGTCTTTTCCAAAGTAAAGTAAGTTTTTCGCATCAGGTGGCCAAAGTATTGGAGTATCAGCTTCAACATCAGTTCTTCCAATGAATATTCAGGACTGATTTCCTTTAGGATGGACTGGTTGGATCTTCTTGCAGTCCAGGGGACTCTCAAGAGTTTTCTCCAACACCACAGTTCAAAAGCATCAATTCTTCAGCACTCAGCTTTCTTTACGGTTCAACTCACATCCATACATGACTACTGGAAAAGCCATAGCTTTGACTAGATGGACCTTTGTTGCCAAAGTAATGTCTCTGTTTTTTTATATGCTGCCTAGGTTGGTCATAACTTTTCTTCCAAGGAGTAAGCATCTTTTAATTTCATGGCTGCAGTCACCATCTGCAGTGATTTTAGAGCCCAAGAAAATAAAGTCTGACACTGTTTCTATCATTTCCCCATCTTTTTGCCATGAAGTGATGGGACTGGATGCCATGATCTTCATTTTTTGAATACTGAGTTTTAAACTAACATTTTCACTCTCCTCTTTCACTTCATTAAGAGACTCTTTAGTTTCTCTTCGCTTTCTGCCATAAGGGTGGTGTCATCTGCATATCTGAGATTATTGATATTTCTCCCCATAATCTTGATCCCAGATTGTCCTTCATCCAGCCCTGAATTTTGCATGATGTACTCTGCATATAAGTCAAACAAACAGGGTGAAAATATATAGCCTTGACATACTCCTTTCCCGATTTGGAACCAGTCTGTTTTTCCATGTCCAGTTCTAACTGTTGCTCCTTGACCTGCATACAGATTTCACAGGAGGCAGGTAAGGTGGTCTGGTATTCCTATCTCTTGAAGAATTTTCCAGTTTGTTGTGATACACACAGCCAAAGACTTTGGTGTAATCAATAAAGCAGAAGTAGATGTCTTTCTGGTATTCTCTTGCTTTTTCAATGATCCAATGGATGTTGGCAATTTGACCTCTGGTTCCTCTGCCTTTTCTAAAACCAGCTTGAACATCAGGAAGATCATGGTTCACATACTGTTGAAGCCTGGCTGGGAGAATTTTGAGCATTACTTTACTAGCGTGTGAGATGAGTGCAATTGTGCGGTAGTTTGAGTATTCTCTGGCATAGCCTTTCTTTGGAATTGAAATGAAAACTGACCTTTTCCAGTCCAGTGGCAACTGCTGAGTTTTCCAAATTGGCTGGCATATTGAGTGCAGCACTTTCACAGCATCATCTTTTAAGATTTGAAATAGCTCAACTGGAATTCCATCACCTCCACTAGCTTTGTTCATAGTGATGCTTCCTAAGGCCCACTTGACTTCACATTCCAGGATATCTGGCTCTAACCACCATTGTGGTTATCTGGGTTGTGAAGATCTTTTTTGTACAGTTCTTCTGTATATTCTTGCCACCTCTTCTTAATCTCTTTTGCTTCTGTTTGGATCATACCATTTCTGTCCTTTATCGAGCCCATCTTTGCATGAAATGTTCCCTTGGTATCTCTAATTTTCTGGAAGAGATCTCTAGTCTTTCCCATTCTATTGCTATCCTCTATTTATTTTAATTGATCACCTCGGAAAGCTTTCTTGTGTCTCCTTGCTATTTTTTGGAACTCTGTATTCAGATAGGTATATCTTTCCTTTTCTCCTTTGCCTTTAGCATCTCTTCTTTTCTCAGCTATTTGTAAGCATTCCTCAGACAGCCATTTTGCCTTTTTGTATTTCTTTTCCTGGGGATGGTCTTGGTCACTGCCTCCTGTACAATGCCATGAACCTCCATTCATAGTTCTTCAGGCAGTCTATCAGATCTAATCCCTTGAATCATTTCTCACTTCCACTGGATAATCATAAGGAATTTTATTAGGTCATACCTGAATGGTCTAGTAGTTTTCCCTACTTTCTTCAATTTAAGTCTGAATTTGGCAATAAGGAGTTCATGATATGAGCCATAGTCAACTCCTGGTCATGTTTTTGCTAACTATATAGAGCTTCTCCATCTTTGGCTGCAAAGAATATAATCAATCTGATTTCAGTGTTGACCATCTGGTGATGTCCATGTATAGAGTTAGCTCTACAAGGTCTTGTTGATCTTCATAGAACCATTCAACTTCAGCTTCTTCAGTGTTACTGGTTGGGACACAGATTTGGATTACTGTGATAGTCAATGATTTGCCTTGGAAACGAACAGAGATCATTTTGTTCTTTTTTAGATTGCACCCAAGTACCACATTTCAGACTCTTTTGTTGACGATGAGGGCTACTCCATTTCTTCTAAGGGATATCTACAGTAGTAGATATAATGGTCATCTGAATTAAATTCACCAATTCTAGTCCATTTTAGTTCACTGATTCCTAAAATGTCGACGTTCACTCCTGCCATCTCCTATTTGACCACTTCTAATTTACCAGATAATCATGATGGTTTGATCACTCACTAGAGCCAGACATCCTGGAATGTGAAGTCAAGTGGGCTTTAGAAAGCCCACCTTTGTTCATTTCACTATGAACAAAGCTAGTGGAGGTGATGGAATTCCAGTTGAGCTATTTCAAATCCTGAAAGATGATGCTGTGAAAGTGCTACACTCAATATGCCAACAAATTTGGAAAACTCAGCAGTGGCCACAGGACTGGAAAAGCTCCGTTTTCATTCCAATCCCAAAGAAAGGCAATGCCAAAGAATGTTCAAATTACCACACAATTGCACTCACCTCACACACTGGTAAAGTAATGCTCAAAATTCTCCAAGCCAGGCTTCAGCAATACGTGAATTATGAACTTCCAGATGTTAAAGCTGGTTTTAGAAAAGGCAGAGGAACCAGAGATCAAATTGCCAACATCTGCTGGATCATCGAAAAAGCAAGAGAGTTTCAGAAAAACATCTGTTTCTGCTTTATTGACTATACCAAAGCCTTTGACTGTGCGGATCACAAGAAACTGTGGAAAATTCTGAAAGAGATGGGAATACCAGACCACCTGATCTGCCTCTTGAGAAACCTATATGCAGGTCAGGAAGCAACAGTTAGAACTGGACATGGAACAACAGACTGGTTCCAAATAGGAAAAGGAGTATGTCAAGGCTGTATATTGTCACCCTGCTTATTTAACTTATATGCAGAGGACATCATGTGAAATGCCAGGTTGGATGAAGCACAAGCTGGAATCAAGATTTCCAGGAGAAATATCAATAACCTCAGATATGCAGATGACACCACCCTCATGGCATAAAGTGAAGAGGAGCTAAAGAGCCTCTCGATGAAAATGAAAGAGGAGAGTGAAAACGTTGGCTTAAAGTTCAACATTTAGAAAACTAAGATCATTGCATCTGGTCCCATCACTTTATGGGAAATAGATGGGCAAACAGTGGAAACAGTGTCAGACTTTATTTTGAGGGGCTCCAAAATCACTGCAGATGGTGATTGCAGCCATGAAATTAAAAGATGCTTACTTCTTGGTAGGAAAGTTATGACCACAAAACCAATACAATATTGTAAAGTAATTAGCCTCCAATTAAAATAAATAAATTTTAAAAAACAATATACAAATAAAGTTGAGCAATATTCAATGAAAAAATAAAATAAAAAGCAGAGACATTACTTTGCCAACAAAGGTCCATCTAGTCAAGGCTATGGTTTTTCCAGTGCTCATGTATGGATGTGAGAGTTGGACTGTGAAGAAAGCTGAGCGCCGAAGAATTGATGCTTTTGAACTGTGGTGTTGGAGAAGACTCTTGAGAGTCCCTTGGACTGCAAGGAGATCCAACCAGTCCATTCTGAAGATCAGTCCTGGGTGTGCATTGGAAGGACCGATGCTAAAGCTGAAAGTCCAATACTTTGGCCACCTCATGCAAAGAGTTGACTCATTGGAAAAGACTCTGATGCTGGGAGGGATTGGGGGCAGGAGGAGAAGGGGATGACAGAGGATGAGATGGCTGGATGGCATCACCGACTCAGTGGACATGAGTTTGAGTAAACTCCGGGAGTTGGTGATGGACAGGGAGGCCTGGTGTGCTGCGATTCATGGGGTCGCAAAGAGTCGGACATGACTGAGTGACTGAACTGAACTGAATTTACCTTGATTCATGGACCGAACAATCACGGTTCCTATGTAATATATTATTTACAGCATTGGACTTTACTTTCATCACCAGTCACATCCACAATTGGGCATTGTTTTCGCTTTGGGTCCATCTCTTCATTGTTTCTAGAGTTATTTCTCTACTCTTCCTCAGTAGTTAAGGGGTGGATCATGGAATCACATACAGCTTTCCCAGGCAAGGGCATTACTTTGAGAGACCCAAAGGTACTGATTTTCTTTGTAAATAACTGATGTTCTGGGGCTGCATTTTCCTTTTATTTCTATCATGCCTACTTTGGTCACACCAGTGAAATAGCTAATAGGGCAAGTGTTATTCTGTATCCACTTCAATTTTTCAAATTCGTATATAATCTTTCAAACTTCACCCAGAGGTACCTACCCAGCTCATCATGCAGAAGAAACACTCTGAATTATTAAATATGCCTAAGGGTGGGGAGTCAGTACATCTTCATTTGATATTAGATTCATTCTAATTATCCTCTAGAGCTCAGAAAATTAGGGAGTGACTGCAGGTGCCTATTCCTGGGAGTAAATGTGAGAGTCAGTAGCAAACACAAGTGTAACTCAGCAGAATACATGACAAATATGAAGCAGAAGCACCATCAATTTATATTTATCAATCAAGTCTCTAAGACAGAGCTCTGGAAGTGAGAGGACATCTGGGAATGTGGACATGACCTCCAGCACATGGTCATCTTTTCTGAGGGCTGACAAGGCGGGTTTTTGGATACATTTGGAGTCCGGACTGTTACATTTTGTCCTACGATGCTCAGGCTGCTTTTGTAGGTTCCAGGTCCTCTTAGATCTAGTGGTATGGGTCCCTAACGTCACAACATGAGCCCCGAAATAAAAAAGACTGAGAGAGGAGCCAAAGGATTCCAGCCCTCATCTTCTCGCCTCTTGACAGAAGACTACAAACTCTATTAACATTCCTCGTGGAAGACAATGTTGCTTGGTTGACATGAGAAGAAAACCTCACAATGGTTTTTTTGGACTAAGGGCCCTGTGTCCCAGATAACATCCAGAGATCCTCTTGGATGCCTTCTAGCCCCATGATTTCATGCCAGTCTCTCTCAGCCATTCATTAGCTAAAACACAAGCTAACAGGCATTACTCATGTATTCTTTTCTGGATATTTTATCATTTCCAAAAAATGTTATCAGTTTTATTGAGGTATAATTTATGGACAATAAAATGCACTCATTTAAATTATAGAGTTCAGTGGCAGGGTGGATGCACGGGGAGTTTCATAGAGAATGGATATGTATATATGTTTGGTTGAATCCCTTTTCTGTCCAACTGAAACTACCACAACATTGTTAATGGGCTATATTCCAATACAAAATTAAAACTTAAAAAAAACAGAGTTTAATAAGTTTTGACAAATATATACATCTGGGTCACCATCATCACAAGAGGTTCCTTGGGTACTTTTGGAGTCAATTTCTAACATCGTGATCCCCAGGCAACCAGTGGCCTCATTTCTGTCACTGCTAGTTCTGGACTTCACAGATATGGAATTATTCAGTAGGAATCCTTTTGTCTTTATCTTCTTTCATTCAGCTCAGTGTTAGATATGCACCCAAACTAGTGTATATGGATAGTTTGCTTCTTTTCATTGACGAGTATTACATTGTCTGGATAAACTACAAGTCAGTTTCTCTATTCACCTGTTGATTGACACTGGCTTCTACTTTCTGGTACTATAAATACAACTGCTAAGAACATCTGAGTTCATCCTTGTAGACGTGCTTGCATTTCTCTTGGTAACCATCTAGAAGTACAGTTGCAATAAGTAAACATTTTCTTTTAAAAAATTAAAACAATTTTAAAATGTCATTGTCAATCACCTTATTTCCACTTAGACATTTAAAGGGAAGAAATTCTGCCATAAATCATAGGTCAACCTGCAACTAAAAAAGGGCATATGGGCTTCCTATGGGCAAGCAAAGTATGAAACTCTTGAGGTCCAAGCTTTCTCTGAGCACAGGGAAGGAGCTCAGAACTGGCTCAAGGAGTGGCTTGAAATTAAGGAAATTAAGTGGCAGCTGGTCAGGCTCTAGGTAGGCAGCCAAAGTGGACAACTGTGCAGCCTCTGCATCATAAGAGCCATGCTCTGGGTGGGGCTGGGGCCCCTGAGTTCCAGGATATTCCAGCTTTGCAAGAAATGCTACTCTGAAACTCAGCTGTTGGTTGCTAAAAATAAGGCTAGAGTGTAATAAAGTTTCTGGCAAGAATTAAAGTGCAAGAATTCATCAGTATTACATACAAGGAGTTAAATGAGGATCATTTCTTCAATGTTCCAGTCATGCTTTTTCATTTGATTATAATGGTTACTCATGACTTCTGCTAAATTAAATCTACCGTAGTCAACTAAACACATATCAGAGGTAAATAATGCATCACCCTGTCCTGTTTCTCTGCAACAAACTCCTCAATTCCAGAAGGAATTGCCTAATTCAACATCAAAGACTGATTAAACATTTGGTAAAGGAACTTAAAAAATGATTGTGTGATTTTATTTTACATATAAAAACCAGATAAAAAATAAATAAAAACGTCCTCTGGGTGCTTAAAGTTTGTAGTCAAATCTTCTAAAAGGCAGAGAATGGGAAAAATAATGAACCACTTCAGAGTTCATGAAAAAATTAAAATCTCCTGTCTCAAAATTTTACAATTAAGCTATGAGGTCACTAATCATCCTGCAGTTACTAACCAGTCATCAAGCCAAGGGCTACATGTTCATAGTCCTTCATAGTCTCCCTTTTCAATTTAATATTTAAGAAAGAACAGAAATTAGAAAATACAAATTTACAGAGAAGAAAAAATAAGGGAAATTTTATAAGTATTTTCCAAGGCATTTGGCCAAACTAAAACTACTCTGTGTTTTTGGCTCTCACAGCTTATAATGAGGACTTAAATAGTGTTTCCTTACGGCATGGACAAGGTGGGCAAAGAAGTGAATTGGCCTATTTTCAGTTTGGTTGGTAACTCAACACACGGTCTGCCATAGCAGAACCTCCTGACAGAGGACAAAGCGTGAGGCACAGAGGCCGCCAGCCCAAAAAGTCCTGGCAGCATTGTGGTCTGAGCTAGCTTAGAAGTAACGCGCACTGGAAGCAGGAACTCTGGAGTCCTTGAGCACATTAATTACTGTCTTTGGTTTTTCGTTTGTGAAATGAATAATAGGTACCTTTCCTATCTGAATTCCGGAGGCTGGGCCCAGGCCTCTCACTCCTAGACCACCTGCTCAACACCCCGTCCTGGGGCTTCCTCTTTCTAGACGGTGATGGCCCTTCAGCAACACACAGGCTGTCAGAATTGGTGCTACTTGGTGGCTGTCTGGTCCTTAGTTTTATAGTCTTGAAAAGAAAGGCCCAGGGGATAGTTCTATGCTTCCAAATTTTATCTTTAGAAAATAACAAATAATGTACTAAAGAAACACCTGCAAAGAACCTAGCTGCAAATCCATCTGATACACATATTTGTCTGCCAACAACTCCCATTACCAGGTGGCTTCCAAAACATCCTTTCGAAAGTTGGCAGATAGTACCTGAAGACTTTCAGGTCCTGGTCTCCTCACAGCTGAAGGAGGCAGGACCAGCTCTAACAGCTCCAACAGGAAGACATCAGATGCATGTTTGGGCTGAAATGACCAGCCAATCCAAGTGCTACTACCTCCATTTTTTTTTTTTTTTTTTTTGAAAAAAGAATTCAGCTCCTGCCAAAGAGAGTTTCAGCCACAAGGATGTACCTGGAGACCTTTGACCACAAGATGTGTGAGGCTCCCATGCCCCAACCCCCATCCTAGGACCTCCGCAGCAGGCACACTAAGGCCTATGATAGAAGTCTCCTGAAGCACCTTGCAGACTGGTGCTCGCCCAGGAACCTTTCTGCACTTGGACTGAAACTTGAATCATGTCTGACATTCTCTCAACCTTTCTGGGCTCCTTCCCCAACTCTCCTGATAACATTTTGTACTTTTAGCCCCACTCGGGGAGAAGGAAATGGAAACCCACTCCAGTACTCTTGCCTGGAAAATCCCACGGACGGAGGAGCCTGGTAGGCTGCAGTCCATGGGGTCACTAGGAGTTGGACACGACTGAGTGACTTCACTTTCACTTTTCACTTTCATGCATTGGAGAAGGAAATGGTAACCCACTCCACTGTTCTTGCCTGGAGAATCCCAGGGATGGGGGAGCCTGGTGGGCTGCTGTCTCTGGGGTTGCACAGAGTCGGACACGACTAAAGCAACTTAGCAGCAGCAGCAGCAGCAGCAGCAGCCCCATCTTGGCACCTGCCTCTCAGAGGTCCAAACAACGTATCATTCATTCACTTGAGGGATGTTAACTGAGCACCTACAATGTTCCTGGGCTTCCCAGGTGGCACCAGCGGTAAAACTTGACTGCCAATGCAGGACACATAAGAGACGTGGGTTCAGTCCCTGGGTCAGGAAGATCCCCTGGAGGAGAGCAAGACAACCCACTCCAGTATTCTTTCCTGGAGAATTCCATGGACAGAGGAGCCTGGTGGGCTACACAGTCCATGGGGTTGCCAAGAGTTGGACATGACTGAAGTGACTATGCACGCACACACAATGGCTCTGGCACTTGTCCGTAGCCCTGGGGAGAAGGGTACAGGACTGAAAGGCCACATATTTCGAGCCCTCCCTCTCGGGGTCATGAACTGCTTCCTCTCTTTGGCTTTCACCATGTGCTGAGAGCACATGACAGCCTCAGCTCATTCACTTTATTAATGGATTGCTTCATGGTTAAGGAAACTGTTGCCAGGGCTTCCCCCACTGGGCCAGCCTTTTTACTCTAAAACTCATGTGTTTTTTTTACCATTAGGCTATGATAACCCAGTTTGGCTGACAGCTCTGAGCACTTTTCTTTTCTGGCTCCTGAGGGCCAGGAAAACCAGTTACAGAGGCAAACTGTATTTCAGAGCATTCATAGTGCTACACAGGTTAGTGGTGATGCTGTTTAACTCATACAGAAGGGGAGGTCCCTTGTCCAGTGTGAATTTCTAGCTCATCCTCACCATGTCAAGAAGACAGAGAGGATAGACAAAGCCTCAGCTTCCTGCTCTCTATCACCTCAGCTCAGCTCTGGCAAACTGATAGAAGGTGGCTGCATACACCCAAAGCTTTCCCCAGAGGCCGCCAGGCCCACTGGACAGTCAGCCACACCAGCCCACCTGTCATCCAAGAGCAGCCTTCTGAACACTGATGCAAATTCATACCATGATCTCCAAGGTCAGCTATGGTGTCCTCCACATTTGACCCAAGTGTGCAGAGATCCAGGGAAGGAATGGGCTGAGACTCAGGCAGGTTGTCTGAAGCTGGGTCATCACATTCCTTGCAAAAAGTAATGAACAATTCATGAGAAGCTGATCAGAGGAAACAGCATTACCACAAATGAAACAATATTCTTGTTTAGAAAATGATTTGGAAACAAAAGCCTACCTAATCCTCTCCCTTAAACATGGTAACATTTTCAAATCTTAGGAAGGCAGCTTGGAATGAGAGAAACAGCTTTGAATTAACTTGGCAGGTGACCCTGGGCAAAGCATGTAACCTCCCTTGGCCTGAGTGTCAGGGTCATGGTGAGGGTGAGGCAGAAGGGATGCCCAGGGCACACACGGGAGGAGGTACTGACTTGCAGCATCGGCTGCTGAGAATGGGGATCTCCTTCCATTGTGCACCCAGGCCTCACGCTCCCCGCAGCCTAGTCCAGCCCTGCTCAGCTTCCTCATCTCAAGACTACAGGTGCTGGCTTCCGTAATGTTCAAGCTCTCTTCCAGCTTTTTCTGTGATTTTATGAATTTCAATTCCCTAAAAGAAAGAGATCTAAGAGGTGACATAAGAGTTTATACTTAAAAAAAAATGTTAAGTTAAACTTCTCAAATATATCAACAGGCATTTCAGCTAATCACTGGGTCTATATATGTGTGTGTGTGTGTTTGCCACCCAGACCTAATGACGAATTGACCTCTTTTCCAGGATAAATGGTTTTCATGGAGAACTAGTCCAAGAGTACCTTCTTATCAAAAGGGGAAAGTTCAAACTATCCTAAATAAATAAGTAAAACACAGCTGTGCTACACTGTGATATGGCATCTGTGGAAATACAGTCATAAATATTTTTAAGAAAAATAGTCCATTTTTTATACTGTATAATAATTGCTGCAGGAGGTGAAACTGGGGCTCCAAATTTCAAAGGATCACCAATAATGCAAAAAAACAGAGACTGTGTAAAATGTGCCTTTGTGCCTATTTCAGAAACTTTTTGAAAACAAGTATTTGAATTCTCAATTGACTTCGATTTTCTGAGGTTCTCTTTGAAGAGAACTGTTATAATGGTCTTAGAAGGAGCAGGACATGACCTGCTCTTTGATCCCCAAGACTATTTCACATTTGCAGGCCTGACCTGCCACACTCTTCACAAAAACCTTCATACCTGCATATACCCCAGGATAAAAGAAAGACTGGGCTTAGTGTGTGCATCGTGGCATCTAGTTGTTTTAAGCTACCATCCTTTAAGAAATGGTGCTGACACGATTCCACAGCCAACTACACTTCAAGATTTCAAAGCCCAAATCCAGCACAGCAGAAAATGCCTGCCAGAGAAAAAGGCCCCGTCAGTCAGGATCTGAAAAACAAAGCAAGCCACTCTCCTAAACGCCTCAAAGAATTTTTATAATGTTTAAGGGGTGACACAATCAGCCTCTCTCTGAACTCTGATTCTATCTCCAGCTACTGCTTTTGAAATATAATGAGGTTTGCTTCAGCTCGCCAGACAGAAGCAAGAGGACTGGAGAACAGAGCCCAGTGAGAGGAGGAAAAAATTCAACCACAAGTGCGCCTTTGGGGAAAGACAGGAGTGTGTGCCTCTTATTCCTTCTCTCCTTTTAAATTAAGTTTTTCTTTAGCTTCTCGCACCTGAATGATCCAATTTATTTCTCACACTATACCTCACCCTTTTCAGCTCGCTGATGCTTCTCCACAAGATGTCTAGACCCTTTGGACCATCTGCAAAGTGTTCAGCTCTCTGTCCTTGGTTCTCTGAATATGTTACACCTGCCTCACTCCTGGGCTTCCCTACTGGTTCAGTCAGTAAAGAACCTGACTGAAATGCTGGAGACTGTGATGTGATCAGACTGGTCTCCACTCTGCCTGGCCTCCTCTCTCCATCCTCCTCCAGGGGGAACAAGAACCTTCGCTCAGGCTGCCTCTCCTTTTCTTCCATTCCCATTAAATGTTCTATTTTTTCTAAAGAGATAATAAGAAGGTCTGCTCATCATGGCTTTCCCAGATCCTCCTCCATCTGAAGCTGCTTTCAAGAACCCAATTTCTGTTCATTACTAATCAGTGTGATCCTGGCCCAGCAGAATCACCAGGGGGTTTGTTAGAAATGCAGTATCTCAGGCCCCACTTCAGACCAGGCAAGTCAGAATCTGCATTTCAACAAGACCAACCAGTGATTCAGGTGCGTTTTGAAGTTTGAGAAGTGCTGCTAGAAGCCATAAGAATTTGAAATAGCGCCAGCTGACTGTGGAGCTGAGCGGTCAAAGATGGTTTTCCTGAAGAGGAAGTGACATTTGAAAGAGGGAGAGTGGGATGGTACCAACGGGCCAGAGAGAAGCAGCTGATTGGCCCAAAGGAAGGTGAGAGACCTGGGGTGCTGAGCGACACCATGCGCTGAGCACAATCAGCACTTCCTGTCCTCATCAATATGCAGCTGAGGAAAGCTGCTTCTGCAAAGCTCAGGACCAAAGACTGAACTGAATCCTAACAACCAAAGAATGAACCACCACCGTCTCTGACCAAGACAGCCGCAGCCACCTCCCTCCTGCCTCTGCTCCTTGCTGATGGATGGGGATGGAATTGGGAGAAACTAGGCAGACACTGTGGAGGTTATGAGTTGGGACTCCATAAAATCTGTGAAATCCTCACGTTCCTCATCTGAACTGAGCCAAGATCTGGAATCCCATGTTCTGTAGGATAATATAGAGTTAATAAAATCTTAAGTGACTTTATGATTCCCCAAGGGCCCTGATTTTTATAGGATGAACAGGACCTCATACAGTGCAGTTGCTTCACACTGATAATAATCATATCAGAAATTAAAAACAACACAAAAATGGTGATTTTTGAAGGCCCATGAAGAAAAGAAGAAGTTATCAGACACTAAAATATAAGATTATACTTGAAACTATGTTTTTATTTACCATATGCTAACTTCATTATGGTTAGAATAAAGTTATTTAGGCTTTATAATACAAAATATTACCACATCTGTACTTCTCAATATCCAGTCTCTGGGGGTAAAATCCCTTAGAAGCAGGGGACTCTGAGCATTCCAGGAAAAAAAACCCTCCCAACCCCCACATCTCTGAAGCCATCTTCCCTGAGAAAGGGGCTTGGGATAGAGCAGCACCAGCACCCCCATGTTGTCTGCTGAGGGGTCAACTGATAGAGACTCCTAAGGTCAGAGAAGGCTGGACCCCCATCTGCTCTAGCTTTGGGTTTTCAGAACTTGAGAGTACTCACAACCACTAAGTCATTGAGAAAGGTGACTCCTCAGTCAGAGAGCAGCAGAAAACAATGTTCCCAGGCTCTGCTTTGTCTGCAAGTGAGCTCCAGTAGGGACTCCTGCACACCCCAGATCCAGAGCCCTCTGCTGACTGAGCTACAGTAGTAGAAAAAGTGTCTTCAGGCCTAGGGATCACCCCCACAATTTCAGGGGGTCTGGCCCATCCTGCTAAAGGAAAGACTTTCCCTCAGATGCAGGAATCGCCAATGAACAAATAACCAGAATTTGAAACAGTAAACTTCTCCCAAAAAATGACTCCTTCCCAAGTTGCTTTTACCAAAAGAGCTGCAAGGTTGGTGTTGATGTTCATTATCCAAATACAACCCTGAAGAAAAATTACATTAAGTATCAAAGCCCACATTAAGGTCAATGAAGATATGTTTAACCATTGCTGCTGCTGCTGCTGCTGCTAAGTCGCTTCAGTCATGTCTGAGTCTGTGCGACCCCATAGACGGCAGCCCACTGGGCTCCTCTGTCCCTGGGATTCTCCAGGCAAGAATACTGGAGTGGGTTGCCATTTCCTTCTCCAATGCATGAAAGTGAAAAGTGAAAGTGAAGTCGCCCATTCATGCCCGACTCTTAGCGACCCCATGGACTGCAGCCTAACAGGCTCCTCCGTCCATGGGATTTTCCAGGCAAGAGTACTGGAGTGGGGTTGCCATTGCCTTCTCTGATGTTTAACCATTAGGGAATGGTATTTGCTATTCAGGTGCCTGGGATGCAGAGGACATGAATCTGGGGTGCATTTCATGTGAGTCTACAACCTAATTTATTACTGGATATCTAGGGTAATTTGCCAAAGGAGTTATTAACACAATGTATGATGATATGGATAGGAGACAGAAAATAAAGAGAGAAAGAATGAAAAATAAGACAAAAAGAACAATGGACTAGAGAGGTAAAGCATGGCTGAAATTCAAAATTAGATAGACACATATCTGTTCTGCAAAGTCAGACCTTTAACTCAGCTGTTCATTCCATCCTGATGAAGTCACCTTTAAACAGCAGGCACTTGGTGCAGCTGCTCTGAAAAAGTGTTGTCTCTAATTTCTGGCCTACAGTTAGCACTCAAAACAAATCTCAGTACATCCTGGAATTGGGCAAAGTTGGTCTGGATGTTTTTTTTCCCCTACCTTGTCCCCCTTTCCTACCCAGTTGGCCCTACGAATCTGAAGAATCCGAGGCAAGAAAAGGTCTTTTGTAAAATTTAAAACAGAAGCGCACTCACGTGGAGCACATCCACAGTCTGCCGCTGGAAGTTCCGCGATCTCAGTTCCCGCATTCGTTTGTTGTTTTCTTCATATTTTTCTTCCACAAGCTTTCTGCATAAAGTGAACATAGGCAAAGACCTGAAATTTGCTAAGATGACATCTGTTTCATAAGAAAGTGTGATCCCTGTTTCCACAGGCAGACCAGGGTGTTGGGCAACCAGCCTGCAGTCTCTCTCTCAATGGATGAGTATGGTGCAGCCTCAGTGGGCTCTCCTTTAAAGCATGCAGGATGCCAGCTCCTTGTTCCCCCAGGACTCAGCGTAGGAGGGCAGTGCCATCCCTGTGTGCTCTGGCCTGTGCTGACAGGGGTATGTCTCAGATGCCCGATTGAGAGCCCACCACATACCAATAACTAGGTGACAGCCATAGACACGGAAAATAGACCCACATTTTAAAGAATTTATGGAAAAGAATATGAGAGCTACTGTGAAGAGGACTTTTTCTTGGACATTTCCAGTTTCCTCTACAACAGGAATTGAATTTACTAGACCTGTTGTTAAACTGGAGGAAAGATTTGAATTTTTGTGATTACTTGTGCCCTAATCTATACTTAGATTTCTTGAAAAAATCACTGAACATCCTGTTGTCAAATTTTCTTGTCTTTAAATTGTGTGGGTACATTATAACCCTCATGAAAATGAAGTCATTTTCTAGCTAACACCCATCCTTTCTTGAATCCTAGAAACAAAAATCAAAACAAACTTTATTTAACAAACTATTGCCTTTAATAACAAAAATATTAAATGTCACGAGGAAGATCAATGGCTTTTTTGCATATTAAAGAAATTTTAACCTGAGAAATAATTTGTAATGTGCAAATTATTAAATTGCTTTTTTAATCTGTTACTGTCAGACATTTAATTTTCCTTTCACCCTCAACCAATGACACGAACCATGGCACCCTGGAAATAAACGCATTCCTGAGGTGTTAGATCTGGGGCTATGAGTTGATGCAACTGTTCAAACAATATTCATGAATATATTTTCTCAACCAAATCCACACTTAGTGGTGTACTGGATTTTACATATTTTCCAGCTTAACACTGAATAATATCACATTGGTACCTTGAAAGGGCATTGTTGGAACATTTACACCATAGAATCAGCAAACAAATTATTAATAGTAGCTACTCCTCTGGCCCCCACAGACCCAGAAGCTTCATCAGCAAACTACTGCCCATGAAGCACTGTGACAGAAATCTTTTCCCATATTTATTAAAGAAAACATTTGATAAGAGGAAGTGGTCTCTCAGGTTCTTACATGGTTCATCATGATAGGCACTTTAAGTACAAGGACACCTTGGATCATTTTTCAGATACAATGTTGTTGCTGTTGTTCTGTTGGGAAGTCATGTCCAACTCTTTCCGAACTGAAGTATGCCAGGCTCCCTTGTCCTTCACTGTCTCCCAGAGTTTGCCCAAATTCACGTCTGCTGAGTCAGTGATGTGATCTAACCATCTCATCCTCTGCTGCCGTCTTCTCTTTCTGCCTTCAGTCTTTCCCAGCATCAGAGTCAGCTCTTTGCATCAGGTGGCCAAAGTATTGGAGCTTCAGCTTCAGCATAAGTCTTTCCAATGAATATTCAGGGTTGATTTCCTTTAGGATTGACTAGTTTGGTCTCCTTGCAGTCAAAGGGACTCTCAAGAGTCCTCTCCAGCACCACAATGCAAGAGCCTCAGTTCTTCAGTGCTCAGCCTTCGTTATGGTCCAACTCTCACATCCGTATGTGATTACTAGAAAAACCATCGCTTTGACTATATGGACCTTTGGCAACAAACTGATGTCTCTGCTTTTTAATATTCTAAGTTTGTTCTAGCTTTCCTTCCAAGGAACAAACTTCTTTGAATTTCATGGCTTCAGTCACCATCTGCAGTGATTTTGAAACCCAAGAAAATAAAATCTGTCACTGCTTCCACTTTTTCCCATCTATTTGCCATGAAGTGATTGGACCAGATGCCATGATATTATTTCTTTAATGTTGAGTTTTAAGTCAGCTTTTTCACTCTCCTCTTTTCCCCTCATTAAGAGGTCAGATACATTAACAAGGTCATAAAATGGACAGATTTTATTTTCAGGCCTTTTTGTCTCTTTAGTTCTTGGTTGGGGCTTCTAAGCTTCAAAAAAAAGGCAGAGGAAGAAAGAACAAAAATCGGTCAATTGGGCTACTTACCAGCTGAAAAATCAGTTTTTGAGAAATTGGGAGTCTGGGGTTCCTTGGAAGAACCCTTTCATGTGTAAACTCTGAAGACTAGTGATCTCATACAAGCAGCACTGCCCCCAGACTGCGAAGGCCTTCACTTCGCAGAACAGAGCTGCTTCCAGTCTTCTCTCTCAGTTCAGTCGCTCAGTCATGTCCCACTTTTTGCGACCCCATGGACTGCAGCATGCCAGGCTTCCCTGTCCATCACCAACTCCTGGAGACTCCTCAAACTCATGTCCATTGAGTTGGTGATGCCATCCAACCATCTCATCCTCTGTCATCCCCTTCTCCTCCTGCCTTCAATCTTTCCCAGCATCAGGGTCTTTTCCAAGGAGTAAGTTCTTCACATCAGGTGGTCAAAGTATTGGAGTTTCAGCATCAATCTTCAGTCTTGTCTCTACAGACAACAATTTTCTGCAGATACATTCTTCTCCCTAGAGAGCAGCCAGTACTCCAAGCAGAGGGGGTTTAGCAAACACCTGGGGAGTATGGACAGAATAGTGAGGCCGCCTTATCACCCCTCACAGGGCTATGTAAAGAAGGTATCAGCAAAAAGGAGGCTTTGTCTGGAGGTTGTCTCTGTATTTTCATTCCTAATAACCTCCCTGATAGTCCATCGTTCTTTTCACATAAGACTGAAAGCTTGATATTAATACTGTCTGACATCTAATCACCATATTTTGAGCGAATGAGTGAAAGAAAAAATTAATAAATATATAAGAATGTACATTTTAATTTTCTCTTGTGGTTTCTGCTTTTATTTAGCACATTCTTTTAGAGTCCCGAGAGGCAGCCTTCACTAAGGGAAGGTCACTTACTTCAGCTTCCTGGCCTCCTCATCAGCTGCCTGGACCTTCCTCACCCGCATCCTCTCTCTTGGTGTCATCTTCTGCACCTCAGACAGTGCCCGCAGGGTCTGCAGGTGAATCTTTTTTTGCCTGTAAGAATAAAGATTCCCATATGCAACCCATCCCAAACATGCTCAGAAAAATTAAACAAGTATTTTACAGAAGTATCATTACACTGCTGAGAAGGGAAAAAGATCTCAAGACTTGCCAAGCAAAAACTAATAAACCCTGGGTAGGTAATTAGCCAAGCAGTACTGTGGTTAATTGGCAATATTTTTAAAATTAGATTTCTGTTTAAAAGCAAATTTTGTACTTTGCAAATTTCTGCTCATTTCACTGCCTATGACTGATTTTCATAGTGTAAGATAAATTAGGATCTTGACTATTAAGGAGTAAATAACAATATGGATAGGACACAAATTTAGAATTAGACAGACAGGGTTGGAATCCCATCTCTCCCATTCATTAGCTCTGCATCCTTGAGCAAGTTACTGAACCTTTCTGAACCTCAGTTTTCTCGTCTATTAAGTGAAGTTGCTCAGTCGTGTCTGACTCTTTGCTACCCTAAGGACTGTAGCCCACCACGCTCCTCCATCCATGGGATTTTCCAGGCAAGAGTACTGGAGTGGGTTGCCATTGCCTTCTCCAGAGGATCTTCCCAACCCAGGGATCGAACCTGGATCTCCTGCATTGTAGGCAGACACTTTACCATCTGAGCCACCAACAGGCTATCATGAGTATTACATGAGATAATGTATATATAGTGCCTGACACATAAAAGAATCCCAAAATGGTGCTATTAGAATGTGCATGCTCAGTTGCATTCAACTCTTTGCAACCCCATGGACTCTAGCCCGCCAGGCTCCTCAGTCCGTGGAATTTTCCAGGCAAAAATACTGAAGTGGGTTGCCATTTCCTCCTCCAGGAGATCTTCCCAACCCAGGGATCATACCTGTGTTTCCTGCAGCTTCTGCATTGGCAGGCAGATTCTTTACCACTGAGCCACCTGGGAAGCCCCAGTACTATAATAGCTAAGTGTTATTGAATATGCCCTGTCTTCTAGGCTTCACACAGTAGATATTTTTTAATATTTTATTTATTTTTTAATTGGAAGAAAATTGCTTTACAATGTTGTGTTGGTTTCTGCCATACAGCACTGCAAATCAGTCATAATTATATATATATAATAATTACAATATATATATAATTATATATAATAATATGACTGATTATACATATATATCTCCTCCCTCATAAGCTTCCCTCCCTTCCCCCCATCCCACCTCTCTAAGTAATCACAGAGTGATAGACTGGGCATCCTATGTTATACAGTGGCAGCTTCCCACTAGCTGTTTATTTTACACATGATAGTGTTGTATATATGTCAGTGTGACTTTCTCAATTTGTCCCACCCTCTTTCCCTTGCTGTGTCCACAACTCCATTCCCTCTGTTTGTGTCTCCTCTCCTTCCCTGCAAATAGGTTCATCAATACAATTTTTCCAGATTCCATATATATGTGCTAATATACAATATTTGTTTTTCTCTTTCTGACTTACTTCACTCTACATAACAAGTTCTAGGTTCATCCACCTCACTAGAATGGACTCAAATTCCTTCTTTTTATGGCTGAGTAGTATATATATGTACCACAACTTCTTTATCCATTCATCTGTCAATAGACATCTAACTTGCTTCCATGTCCTGGCTACTGTAAATAGTGCTGCAATGAACATTGTGGTACATGTGTCTTTTTGAATTGTGGTTTTCTCAGGGTATATGCTCAGTAGTGGGGCTGCTGCATCACATGGTAGATTTAGTCCTGTTTTTTGTTTTTTTTTTAAAGAACCTTCACACTGTTCTCCATAATGGCTGTAGCAGTTTACATTCCTTCCAACAGTGTAAGAGGGTTCCGTTTTCTCCACAAACTCCCCAGCATTTGTTGTTTGTAGGTATTTGATGATGGCCGTTCTGGTTGGTGTGAGGTGATACTTCATTGTGATTTTGATTTGCATTTCTCTAATAATGAGTGATGTTGAGCATCTTTTCATGTGTTTATTGGCCATCTTTATGTCTTCTTTGGAAAAAATCTGTTTAGGTCTTCTACTCATTTTTTTATTGTGCTGTTTGTTTTTCTGATTTTGAGCTGTATGAACTACTTATACTTTTTGGAAATTAATTCTTTGTCAGCTGTTTCATTTGCAATTACTTTCTCCCCTTCTGAGGGTTGTCTTTTCATCTTGTTTATTGTTTCCTTTGCCATGCAAAATCTTTTAAGTCTAATTGGGTTCCACTTGCTTATTTTTGTTTTTATTTTCATTACTCAAGGAGGTGAGTGAGAGATCTTGCTGCAATTTATGTCAAAGAGTGTTTCGACACAATGGTTTCTTCTAAGAGCCTATGTTTCTTCTTAGAGCCTATATTTTCTAAAAAACTATGCTTCTTTTAAGAGCCTATGTTTTCTTCTAAGAGCTTTATAGTTTCTGGGCTTACATTTAAGTCTTTAATCCATTTTGAGTTTATTTTTGTGTATTATGTTAGGAAGTATTCTAATTTATGTGTAGCTATCCAGTTTTCCCAACACCATTTTTTGACGAGGCTGTCTTTTCTCCATTGTATATTCTTGCCTTCGTCAAGGATAACATGTCCATATGTGTGAGGCTTTATCTCTGCAATTTCTATCTTGTTCCATTGTTTTTCATTTCTGTTTTTGTGCCAGTACCATACTATACTGATGACTGTGGCTTTGCAGTATAGTCTGAAGTCAGGAAGGTTGACTCCTCTAGCTCCATTTTTCTTTCTCAAGAATTGCTTTGGCTATTTGGAGTCTTTTCTGTTCCCATACAAACTATAATATTTTTTTATTCTAGATCTGTGGAAAATGCCCTTGGTAATTTGATAGAAATTGCATTGAATCTGTAGATGGCTTTGGGTACTATAGTTATTTTCACAATATTGATTCTTCCAATCCAAGAACATCGTATATCTCTCCATTGCATCATCATTGATTTTGTTCATCAGTGTCTTACAATTTTCTGCAAACAGGTCTTTTGTCTCTACAGGTAGGCTTATTTCTAGGCATTTTATTTGAATGCAAGGGATTTCTTTGTATTAATTTTGTACCCTGCAACTTTACTAAATTCACTGACTAGCTCTAGTAATTTTTTGGTGGCATCTTTAGGATTTTCTATGTATAGCATCATGTCATCTGCAAACAGTGAGAGTTTTATTTCTTCTTTTCCAATCTGGATTCCTTTTATTTCTTTTTCTTCTCTGATTGCTGTGGCTAGGACTTCCAAAACTATATTGAAAAACAGTGAGAAGTGTGGCATCCATGTCTTTTTCCTGATCTAGAGGAAATGCTTTCAATTTTTCACCATTGAGAATAACGTTTGGTGTGGGTTTGATGTATATGGCCCTTATTATGCTGAAGTAAATTCCTTCTATGCCAATTTTCTGGAGAGTTTTTTTTTTTTTTCTTTATCATTAAGGTGTGTTGAATTTTGTCTAAAGCTTTCTCAGCATCTATTGAGATGATCATATGGTTTTTATCTTTCAATTTGTTAATATGGTGTATCACATTGATTGATTTGTGTGTATTGAATCCTTGCATCTCTGAGATAAAACCCACTTGATCATGGTGTATGAATACTTTTAAAGTGTTGTTGGATTCTGTTTGCTAGAACTTGGTTGAGGATTTTGCATCTATATTCATCAGAGATTTTGGCTGGTGATTTCCTTTTTTGTGTGACATCTATGTCTGATTTTGGTATCAGGGTGATGGTGGCCTTGTAGAATGAGTTTGGGAGTTTTCCTCCCTCAGCAATTTTTTGAAAGAGTTTGAGCAGGATATGTGTTAGCTCTTCTCTAAACATTTGATAAAATTTGCCTTCAAGCCATCTGGCCCAGGAATTTTGTTTGTTAGAAGATTTTTAATCAGAGTTTCGATTTCAGTGCTTATGATTGGTCTGTTCATATTTTCTATTTCTTCTTGGTTCAGTCTTGGAAGGTTATACTTCTCTCAGAATTTGTCCATTTCTTCCAGGATGTCCATTTTATTGGCATATAGTTGCTCATAGTAGGCTCTTAGGATCCTTTGTGTTTCTGTGTTTTCCATTGTAAACTCTTTTTCATTTCTTATTTTATTGATTTGAATCTTCTCCCCCTTTTACTGGTGATTCTGGCTAATGGTTTGTCAATTTTGTTTATCTTTGGAATGAACCAGCTTTTAGTTTTATTGATCTTTGCTATTATTTTCTTCATTCCTTTTTCATTTATTTCTGCTCTTGTTGTTGTTGTTCACTCAGTCATGTCTGACTCTTTGTGACCCCAGGGACTGCAGCATGCCAGGATTCCCTGTCCTTCACTGTCTCCCAGAGTTTGCTCAAACTCATGTCCATTGAGTCCAAGATGCCCCCTTCTCCTTCCCTCTATCTTTCCCTGCCCTTAATATGTCTGCTCTGATCTTTATGATTTCTTTCCCTCTACTAAATTTGGGGGTTTTTTTGTTCTTTTTCTTGTTGCTTTAGGTGTAAGGCCAGGTTGTTTATTTGATGTTTTTCTTGTTTTCTGATGTAGGCTTGTATTGCTACAAACCTCCCTCTTAGCACCGCTTTTACTGCATCCCATAAGTTTTGAGTTGCTCTGTTCTTATTGTCGTTTGTTTCTAGGTATCTTTAAAATTTCCTCTTTGATTTCTTCAGTGACCTCTTGGTTATTTAGAAGTGCACTGTTTAGCCTCCGTGTGTTTGTGTTTTTTACATTTTCCCCCCTGTAATTGATATGTAATCTTATAGCATT
The DNA here is from genome assembly GCF_055505025.1 of Bos grunniens. Lineage (NCBI taxonomy): Eukaryota > Metazoa > Chordata > Mammalia > Artiodactyla > Bovidae > Bos > Bos grunniens. Next base: position 18,848,364 of record NC_141165.1, on the reverse strand, counting down.
GTGGTTAGAAAAAATGCCTGATATAGTATTAGTTTTCTTAAATTTACCAAGGCTTGATTTGTGACGCAAGAAATAATTTACCCCAGAGAATGTTCCAGATAAAAAACATATTCTACTGCTTTTGGATGGAATGTCCTATATCAGTTAGGTCTACTGGTCCAATGTGTTATTTAAGGCTTGTGTTTCCTTATTAATTTTCTGTTTTGATAATCTGTCCATTGGTGTTAGTGGAGTGTTAAAGTCCCCCACTATTATTGTGTTACTGATTATTCCTTCTTTTATAATTGCTACCATTTGCCTTATGTATTGATGTGCTCCTATGTTGGGTGCATATATATTTATAATTGTTATAATTTCTTTTTGGATTGATCTCTTGGTCCCTTTATTATTATGTAGTGTCCTTCTTTGTCTCTTCTTTGTCTCTTTCTTTTGATTTCCATTTGCATGGAATATCTTTTTCCAGCCCCTCACTTTCAGTGATGTATGTGCCCCTAGGTTTGAAATTGTCTCTTGTAGACAGCATATATAGGGGTCTTGTTTTTGTATACATTCAGCCAGTCTGCGTCATTTGGTTGGAGCATTTAATCCATTTACAATGTAAATGAATTAATTATTGATATATATGATACTATTACCATTTACTGTATTGTTTTGAGGGTTTTTTTTTTTTTTTCTTGGTAGGCCTTTTCTTTCTCTTGTGTTTCCCATCAAGAGAATTTCCTTTAGCATTTGTTGTAAAGCTGGTTTGGTGGTGCTGAATTCTCTTGACTTTTGCTTATTTGTAAAGCTTTTGATTTCTCCATCAAATCTAAATGAGATTCTTGTTATGTAGAGAAATATTGGCTGAAGGTTTTTTCCTTTCATCACTTTAAGTATATCCTGCCACTCCCTTCTGGCCTGTAGAGTTTCTGCTTAAAGATCAGCTGTTACCCTTAAGGGGATTCCCTTGTATGTCATTTGTTGCTTTTCTCTTGCTGTTTTTAAATATTTCTTTGTGTTTAATTTTTGTTATTTTGATTAATATGTGTCTTGGCATGTTTCTCTTTGGGCTTATCCTATATGGGACTCTCTGAGCTTCTTGTACTTGGGTGGCTATTTCCTTTCCCATGTTAGGGAAATTTTCAACTATGATCTGCTCAAATATTTTCTCATACCCTTTTTTTAATCTTCCTCTTCTGGGACCCCTTAATTCGAATGTTGGCACACTTAATGTTTTCCCAGAGGTCTCTGAGACTGTCCTCATTTTTTTTTCATTCTTTTTTCTTTATTCTACTCTGCTTCAGTTATTTCCACCATTCTTTCAGTTCACTTATCCACTCTTCTGCCTCAGTTATTCTGCTATTGGTTCCCTCTAGAATTTTTTATTTCAGTCATTATGGTGCTCATCGTTGATTGTCAGGCCACTGCCCACACTTTCCTGGGAGCCTGTACAGTCTGGCATTGCCAAGGAACCCACGAATTGGGGCCAGTTCCCCTGGAAGAACGCATGACCTGCCTCAAGCTGTAGCAAATCCCTGCAGGCCTCTGCCACTACAGGCACTCCCCACACATCCCAGCTGTGTCTGCTGTACCTCTCCTATTCCCCAGCCTGATTAAGCAAGGGAGCCCTGAGCTTTATTTCTCCTTTGTTTCTTATAGGTCCCCATGTCTTCTCAGTCCGTGCCTCCATTTTAGTTCTGGGATTTGGGATCACCTTTACTGCCGTTGTTCTGAGTCCTTTTCTGGGCAGATGGCCTATTTCCTCTTCATTTGTTTGGCCTTTTTCATTTTTAGCATCCTCCCTCAGCTGCCGCATATTTCTCTTTTAATTTTGTTTAGTTCACTGTGTTTGAAGTCTTCTTCCCTCAGGCTGCAAGGCTGTTGTTCCTCTTACTTCCGCCTCCACTGGGTGGGGGCAGACCAGTGCCTTGTGAAGGTCTCCTGTTGGCAGGGGGACTGGTGCCTGTGTTCTGGTAGGTGGAGCTGGATCCTGTCTCTCTGAAGGGCAATTCCATGTCCAGTGGCATGTTTTGGGGAGTCTGTGAGCTCAGTATGCCTTTGGGCAGCCTGTCTGTGAACGGGTAGTGTTGTGCTCTTGTTTTGCTAGTTGTATGGTGTGATCATCTGGCATTGGAGCTTGCTGGTCTTCGTGTGGAGTCAGGTCTTAGCATTGAGATGGACAGCTTTGGGAGAGCTCTTATTGATTAATATTCCATGGGGTCAGGAGTTTGCTGTTGTCCAATGTTCCAGACTCAGTCTTCCACCTTGGAAATTCAGGGTCAAACCCTGGCTGGAGCACAAAGACTCCACAAGCCACATAGCACAGAAGATAAAAAGAAAGAAAGAAATAGAATAAATATCAAGCAAACATACAAACAAACCAAAAGAATGGATGGACAAAACCCCATGACAAATGGTAAAAGCAACACTAAACATACAGGAACACACAATGAAACTCACACAAAGAAAAAAGAAGAAAGGATAAAAAGAGGAACCAACAAAGAAGAGGCAATCAAACCAATAAACAAACATACAAATGAAAACAAACACTAAAAAACTAGAGTAGCAAAAATACAAAACCAAAAACACAGGGGAAAATACAATATAATGAAAAACTACTGTAGAAAAAGGGAAAAATACAATAAAATAATTTTTTTTAAAAAAAGCATTAAAAAAGGAAAAAGTAAAAACAAAAAATTAAAGCACTTATAGAAAAAAAGAACAACAACGGAATGAAATGAAAAAATAAAAAAGACAGAGAGAGTGGTAGTAAGAAGAATATTTTCCTATGGCCTTACTTGTCCTTGCCACATAGTGAGCTCCAGCCAATCTACATACTCAGAAAGTCCTCTAATATTTCTAGGAAGGGCTCTGGACCTGCTGGCACTGTGGAGTCAGCTCAGACTCGGATCTGGTCTTACTCCAGCTTGTACTTGCTTCCAAAGTCCACAATTGCCCCCAAAGTCCACAGCCTCAAGCTAATTGCGGGGATTTAACCTGCTACACCTGCAGCTACAGAGGTGAATTCCCTTCCTCTTCTTTGGTCACACAGCTCCTCATGTTCAGCATTGGTTTTGGCCCCACCTCTGTTTGTAGGCCACATTCCATTGTTTGTTCCCAGCCCAGACAGTGAAAGTCGCTCAGTCATGTCCGACTCTTTGTGACCCCATAGACTGTACAGTCCATGCAATTCTCAAGGCCAGAAGACTGGAGTGGGTAGCCCGTTCCCTTCTCCAGCGGATTTTCCCAACCCAGGGGTCAAATCCATGTTTCTTGCATTGCAGGCAGATTCTTTACCAGCTGAGCCACCAGGGAAGCAAATGCAGCAGCTGCGTAGGGCTCATTGTTCAGTCGGGCTGGGGAGCAGGAGAGGTACAGCAGACACAGCTGGGATATGTGAGGAGTGTCTGTGGTAGCAGAGGCCTGCAGGGATTTGCCTGAGGCAAGTAATATGCTTTCCCAGGGATGTTGGCCCCAGCTTGTGGGTCCCTCGGTAGTGCCAGACTACACAGGCTCCCAGTAAGGTATGGGCAGTAACCTGCCTGCTCACAGCTTGATGGCAGTTGCAGCAGCCTTCACACCCACTCCTGGGGTCACAGATTGCAGCAGTGGCCCATCCTGCCTCTGGCACTTATAAAGGTGGTGTCCTGCCATCTGCAAGCGTTCAGAGTTAGAAAGTCCCTTGTCTCTCTGGCTGGCCCAGGCTTTCCCCTGGACTCCCTCAACTGTGGGCGGAGGAGCCTGGTAGGCTGCAGTCCATGGGGTTGCTAAGAGTTGGACACGATTGAGTGACTTGACTTTCACTTTTCACTTTTATGCATTGGAGAAGGAAATGGCAACACACTCCAGTGTTCTTGCCTGGAGAATCCCAGGGACGGGGGAGCCTGGTTGGCTGCCGTCTATGGGGTCGCACAGAGTTGGACATGACTGAAGAGACTTAGCAGCAGCAGCAGTCTATCTTCATGGCAGTTAAACCTGTCCTCTTCCTAGGGCCTGACTCCAAAGACTGAGCCTCAGCACCCAGCCCCGACTCACCATGGCAGGCATGCAAACAAGCATCTCAGGCTGGGAAGTGCTGGTCAGCACTGATCCCTGTACTGAATTCTCTCTGCTTTGCCTTCTGCTCACCTGTTGCTATGCTCCCCCCTCTGAGGCTCTGAAGCTGCCCCCATTTCCCTCCATGAGGGGGTTTCCAAGTGTGTGGAAACTTTTCCTCCTTTATAGATCCCTCCCTGAAGCACAGGTGCTGTCCTGATCCCCTGTCCTGATCCCTCTGGCTCTTTTTTTTTTTTTTTTCTGATTTCTTTTGCCCTACCCTGTTACATGGAGATTAGCTTAGAGGTCTTCTGCCAGTGTTCAGTAGATGCTCTGTAGGAGCTGTTCCACATACAGACGTATTTTTTATTTATTTATGGGGAGGAAGATGATCTCCACATCTCACTCCTCTGCCATCTTGAAAGCCCCCCCTCCCCAGTAGGTATTTTCATGGCATAGTGATTAATTGTGTGGTTAAGAACATTCACTGGGTTCATATCCTAGCTCTCAAAGTGAAAGTGAAAGTCACTCAGTCGTGTCTGATTCTTTGCAACCCCATGGAATATATAGTTCATGGAATTCTCCAGGCTAGAATACTGGAGTGGGTAGCCTTTCCCTTCTCCAGAGGATCTTCCCAACCCAGGGATAGAACCCAGGTCTCCCGCATTGCAGGCAGATTCTTTACCATCTGAGCCACCAGGTAAGCCCAAGAACACTAGAGTGGGTAGCCTATCCCTTCTCCAGCAGATCTTCCCAACCCAAGAATTGAACCAGGGTTTCCTGCATTAGGCTACATGCTATATGCCTTTAGACAAGTTACTTAAGCTCTCTATGATCATTTAAATAATACTAATTATAGTACCTATTTTATACGGTCACTTTGAGGTTAAATGAGCTAATTCAGGCAAAGAGCTTATAACAGAGCAAAGCATACGGTCATTAACTCTGAAAATGTTAGCCAATATTATTCAAGAGCCTCTTTCTTCAGTTAAAGTAATATGCATATGTTAAATGTACTGAAAGGTCTGCGGCCACATTCTTAATGGCATTTGGCTTGATTATAGCCCAATAATGGAATGCCTTTTGCACTCAACTCCCTCCTGAAGAAACACTATGAGGAAATTTTAATGATTGCTAGGCAGTTCTCATTCTTCTGGAATATAGTTTGGACCAGAACCTCCAGGGGCCATGCAGTTTTCAGGAATACATATGCCCTTAGTCTTTGTAAGACCAAAAAGAACCCTCAAAACAGAGTCATATATCTTGAAAATAACAGTGACAATTTGAAATCAATATCTCATAATGTGAAAGACCACCCAAAGAATTGAATCCGAGCACACGAAAATTGTAAGGACAGGCAAACTGTTTCACAATTACAGTGCAAATTGATAGCTCAAGTAAGTCCATTATTTTAAAGATAAGGTATCTACTATTGTCACGTATCCTGTTAACAAAATAAAATGAGAAGTTCCAAGCACTCTTGAAAAATTAGGTAGTAACCCAAGAAAACTAGGTTACAGGAGCATGCCTAAAGATATATCTCTTAAGGTACAGGGTATTTTAACTGGAAACCATGCATTAAAAAATGACTGAATACCTTTGGTGGCCCAGTTCCCTCAGTTTGAATGTGGATATGGAAGACAAACACAGCACAGTTGACAAACCACCGGACTGGGAGATAGAGAAGCATATTTGTGTAATTTGGCCTTGAAGATCAAGCTGTTAATGGCTAAAGTTCTTACTTCACAGCCTTGCACAGCTCTGGGAGGGACTGTCACTCTCATTGGGTCCTCACAAAATTAAATACAGTTCCGTGAGCAAAATTATAGATTTGGTCTCATCAGTGGTGCCCTCTGGAGTTGTGCAGTAACAGCCTGCACAGCTGCACATGGCTATTCTGACATAAAATAGTATTCTAGGCTCTTGTAAGTTATGGCATAGGAACTCTGAATCAGGCAGGAGAGAGAAATATGAAACACACATTCTCTAGTTCTTATGTACATCTCAAGAAAGTAAATTCTGGCTTATTTTCAATCATTCCAAGACTCTAGATACTCTGCCAGTTCCTGTTAAATTAACAATATGTGATAGCCATTTATGCTTAATCTGAATGTTCATAAGCATAAATGTCACTAAATGCTTGAAAGATAAATTTCTTTATATACTTACAGTGCAACTGCAGAGCTACCCTGCAGATCTGTAAGCTTTGTAGCTTTGTAGAGGTTTAAACTTTTATGGTTTGTAGAGGTTTGTAGAGGTTTAACCTTTTATGGTTTCAATTTGCTACCACCTCGGGCAAAGGGATTTGAAACATCAAGTTACTGAAGCTCCTTAATTTCTTGGCAAGACTTAAGTGAATTCTAGGATACTCCATGCAGTCAGCTTATCACTAATAGATTTTTTAAGATAAATGCATTTAACATTTATACTCAATGGGCTTTTTTTAAATAAAGCAATTACTTACACAGCATTAATTATATAAGTTGCCTCCTCCTGACTATTCAAATTCTTGTCTTCCAGGGCCATTTCTGAATATCGACACATCAGGTCCTGAAAAAAGAACAGCCATATCATGCCTTAAAGAATCCTCTTCAGGGATGAAGAGGCATAAAATGACCAGGGGCCTTTTCTGATGTGTGATACTATTGACCGTGTCTGGGGCTTGAAATCAAACCCACCAGTAACATTTTTCCTTCTGTAAAGGGTTTAAAACATTACACAGCAGCTCCTGTGGGGTCAGGCCCCTGCCCACCTCTCTAACCTCATATTGCTCTTCCTGCTCTCTCACTTCCAGTCACAAAGACACAGATAGGCCTTTTCTCAGCTCCAAGAACACACAGCTTTCTCCCACCTCAGGGCTGTTAGCGGACAATGTCTTCACTCCCAGTGAAACCAAGCAGAAACTTATGGGGCTCCTGGGCAAGAAAGTCTATCTGTGTTACCTGTTTCTCTCGTTTACAGGGAACAGACTCAGCCTCCATGACCTTCCCTGATTCCCAAGGGCAGGTTCAAATAGCTGTAGATCAGGGAAGGGAGGGGATGCAGAGACAAGGGAGGAGTAGGCAAAACACAACAGTGCAGCCTTGGGGCGGAGCCCTGGTTCCCCCTCGAGGGAACCAATTTACTGACACCAGATTGTGGTGCAGCAAAGTACAGTGTTTATTGCAGGGTGCCAAGAAAGGAGAATGGGCACCTAATATTCAAAAGACCCAAAATCCCTGATAGCTTTCAGGGAAGGGTTGTTTTTTTCCCCAAACTTTAAATGTGTGTGTTGGCGTACAGCCGACTCACAATGTTGTGGTAGAGTCAGGTGAACAGTGAAGGGACTCAGCCGTACACGTACATGTATCCATTCTCCCCAAACCCTCCCTCCATCCACTCTGGCACAGAACTTTGAGGAGAGTTCCATGTGCTAAACAATAGGTCCTTGTTGGTTATCCGTTTTGAATATAGCAGTGTGTACATGACATTAGGGAAGGTTTTTTAAAGGCAACGTTTGGGGCAAGGGTTGCAGCTCAGAGACTTCCTTAGGACTGGTAGATGGTGAGGTGACAGGTAGGGTGGTGTTTTGGAAATCTTAATCATCAACCAGTCTGAGGTCTACGTACTGGTGGTCATCATATAGTCACCACCTGGGTAGGGGGTCTTAGATTCTGCAGAACAACTCAAAGGTATGCAACAGATCATTATATATATCCCTTGGGGGGAGACCTAGGACTCATGGAACTATTATTTAGACTATCTTACTTTTCTTGCTTGACTGCTTTTCTTTTGTTTCTGCATTCCCTCATTTCTCTAATTAGTAACAGTTTGAGTCTTCATTTTGGAACTCAGGCGAGAGCTAGGAGACTAAAAAGGCCTTTTTATACAGTGACAGTGGCCATGGAGGGACTTTCATCTCTGGGAAAGCTCTGCAGTGTCCTGCTTCATTTTAGCTTCACCTTAATCCTAGCCTTGTTGGATCCTGTCCTTGAACTTTCAGTACTTTGATACTATGGATTTTTTATTAGCATCACTTTGGATTTTTTTAACATTGCATTACAACACAGTTTATCTTGATTACCGAGTTTTGGGCATCCTCTTTAATTTTGCACCAGGGCAAATGCCTCACTTGTCTCACCCTATTCCCAGGGAATCCATTGGATACCTTGTGAATTGTTTGTTTGTCAGCTCACATACCCTTCATTGTGGTTTTGATCACAATAACCAGCCTCTTCTCAGAAGTCTGCCCTCAGACAAGAGGACAGCTATATTCAGGGAGAGCTACAAGCAGCAGGGAGCTCCTACCACCTCCTCTTCCTGTCATGCCTCATCTCACATCTTTAGGGGTTCCTCCTCCAGGGAATATCACCAAAGTCAGAGCTTTGTAGCACCCACTCCATGTGATCCCAACATTCTCACTCAGGCTTCTGTAGGGCTGGCTGCTTCTCATTGTCTCACTGATGTTGCAACGTCAACCTACTCCTTCTCTGACCAACAAAGCCCTTCCTTTACTGTATTTCACAGCATCCTGTTTTCTTTCTTCGTAGTGCTTCTGATAGTTTACAATTATTTTATTTACTTGCTTACTTTTACTCGGTTATTGGATCCTCTTACTAGCAGTCAAGCTTCAAAGGACAGAAGCCATATCTATGCCTGTCATTTAACCAACCTCCCCCCAGCCCTGGAATGTCAGCACAATCCCGGGTGCTCCACTAACAACTGCACATCAAGTCAGCATCCCTGCTTCCTGTGGACTGAGAACTGGATACTGATGAAAAGGTGTGCCCATTTGTGAAGGTGAATGACTGCTTTATGGGTCCACTTAAAATTATTCATAAAATTAAAGGAAATCTCCCTGAGGGATTTGGATTATAAAAGCCTATAAAATCTAAAACAAACAAACAAAAACAAAACCTCCTGAAAGGATATCATTTTCTGTTTTCTTACCATTGAAGGCAGATTCTCTGCATCAGAATGTCTAATCTACAGGAAAACAAAATAAACTCAGCTAAGCAATAAAAAGTATTATTAGGATACAAAATAAAGGAGTAGAATAATAAAGGCCTAATGAAACCTTCAGATTTTGCATCATTAGTAGAACATTGCTATACTGGCAGGAATACACTTACAAAGTATCGAGAAAAGATTTGTGAGTCAAGAGTTCTTAAGGACGGATATTGCTGTTAGGGAGAAAATTACAATTCTAACTTCTCATATCTGGGGCACCAGGGAACTGGAGTCCATACACCTACTTTGGCAAAGAGACTGACTACTAACAATTTCCCCCAGCTTTTAAAATATTTCTTGTTTCTTCTTTCTGACTGATTCTTTAATGCAGCACATCTTCAAGTCCTAGAAGATATATAAATGCTAATATGTACTTTCCAGTATCCCTTTCATTTTAAATACCTGTAGTTGTTCATCTATGTAAGGAAGTTTTAGAATTTCTATTGCAGATGGTCTCAATGAAGGACTCTTGTTCAACATGCTGTAATGTTTAAAAAGAAGATTATTTTTCAAGTGAACTAAAATGTAAGCACAATTTAAAATTGTTTATGCAGCAATACATTTCTTTCCATACCTTTCCATAATGTCATTCAGCTGTCTTGGGTATCTCTCAGGGAGAGAAGGAGTGTCTCCTTCAACAATTTTTAAAACAATGGATAAGAAATTGGAGCCAGTGAATGCATGATTCATGCAGCACATCTCATACAAAATGCATGCCAGGGACCTGAAGACATAGTCAAAGAATCTGAATGAGGAATAAATGTCCTCTTTTAAATTTGATCATCATACAAAGTACAAAACCTCAGATGTGCTAGGGCACTGGATGTGAGGCACTAACATACACTTTGTTTTCTACTTAAATACATGTTTATTAAAAAAAAAAAAAGGAAAAACTGAAAGAAGAAAGCACAAAATGCAAGTTTGAATGAACACCTTTTGTCAGAGGAGAGCAAACAATCCAACAGGAATATGCCTATACAGAGTAGGGACTCAATAAATATTTGATAAAGGTAGTAAGGAATCTTTGAATTAACCTCTTTGAAGGAAAAATAAAATGCAGATAAAAACTGTCTTCCTAAGGCAGTTCAGTTAGTGTTATATATGCAAAATGAAATTTAAATTTATTAGCCTAGCCTTCCCTCTAATGTGTGCCCAAGAATTTTGAAAAGGAAGCTGATATCTTTATTAGTTTTCTAAATAGAATCCATTTGCAAATAGGGTGGGAGAGTGGTTGCCTGCAGCTCATATTAATATGCATAAATTCTCCCTTCAGGAATATGAAACAGAATATTAAGGTTCTAGATCAGTCCAACAGTAATTTGTAATAACTATGCAAATCACTCATCTCTAAACCAGTAGAAAAATATTTTAAATAATCTACATCATTAAGAAAACTAAGGGGAAATTTCTGCCTGAACTTAGTGTTAGGAAAGAATTTTTCTCCTGAATAATGGGTTAATTTTACCTTCTGGGTATTTTTAATTATATAACTAGCCAGGTCTCCCTTTTCTTATTAGTTGTTTGAAAGATCAGAAATAAATTTGCCACTGACCTTGTGTACCTGTGTTTTATGTAACTTCAAACATAAAAGGCAAAGTATATTATCAATATATACATACATACATGAATACTGTCTTTTTAACCATTTTGTGGGTGTTCAACAAAATGTGCATTTGTAAGAAAATCCTGGATGCATACATTGAAAATGTTTCTGTTCCAGTAAATAATAACACTAAAAATTTTTAAATGATTGGTACTTTACATATTACAAAGCGCTTTCATACAGATCTCAACAGAGCCTCATAATTTCCCAGTGAAATAGAGCCAATAACATATTTTCCCCCTTTTTGACATGATGAAACTGGCTCAGAGAAGTTAAATGATTTGGTTTAAGTTAAACTGACTCTTGAGTTAAGTACTTTTCTTTTCAAATCTGAGACTATTCCCATTATAGAACACTAGAAATAAGAGGCGGAGAAGGCAATGGCACCCCACTTCAGTACTTTTGCCTGCCTGGAGGAGCCTGGTGGGCTGCAGTCCATGGGGTCACTAAGAGTCGGACACGAATGAGCAACTTCACTTTCACTTTTCACTTTCATGCACTGGAGAAGGAAATGGCAACCCACTCCAGTGTTCTTGCCTGGAGAATCCCAGGGACGGGGGAGCCTGGTGGGCTGCTGTCTATGGGGTCGCACAGAGTCAGACACGACTGAAGTGACTTAGCAGCAGTATTAGCAGCAGAGTTACCACCAGAAGAATGGTAAAACAATGTATAACTGACAAGTGTAAAACTAACCAGTTACTAGAGGGAAAAAAATCAAACAATAAAAATTAAATTAAAACCAAAAAAGCAAGAAAGGACAAAAGAACATAAAACAAGTGAGATGTGAAGATTAAAAAGAAGACAAACTGTCATTAAGCATTTCAACATGATTATGGATATCAAAAAGGTCAAAAGACACTACAAACTACCAGAATTAACAATTGAATTTAGCAAGGTTGTTGGATACAAAGGTCATTTCTATAAGCCTGAGATAAATTTTAAAACAAAATTTTAAATGTCCTTTACATTAACATCACAAAATGTCAAATATGTAGGAATAAATTAAACACAACATGTGCAAGACGCTTCACTATAGCCTTAGTACTCTGCTGAGAGAAATTTTTTTAAAAAAAAAAAAAAAAGGAGGGATAAATTCACACTCTTGGATTGGGACATTCAATATTCTGAAGATATCAATTTTCCCCAGAACATCTATAGATCTAATGCAATATAAATCCAAATCCTAGCAGACTTTTTTGTAGCTGACTCTAAAGTTTACATGGAATTACAAAAGGAAAAGGGTAGCCAAGGCAACTGAAGATGAATAAGTTTGGAGGTTCTGTATTACCAAACAGCAAGATTATTATGAAGTTACATTTCTTATGAAAGTATGATACTGGCGAGGAAGAAAAAAATACAGCAGTGGAACAAAATACAGATCAAACCAGATCTGCACATAGTCAACTAGTTGACTAATGCAAAGATAAACTGCACTGTGGTAGAGAGAAAGATGATCTTTTTAATAAATTATGCTAGGACAGTTGAACATCCATATGGAAAATATTACATACGAATGCCTCTCTCACATCATATTCAAGCACAAAAACCAATTAAAGGTGGGTCTAAATGAAAATAGAGTCATAAAAGAGAAAACAGGTAAACATCTGCCTGATCTTGGTGTAAGTAAAGATTTTTTTAAGTAAAATGCAAAAAGCATGAACAATAAAGTTAGGGACTGATAAATGGACTTCATTAAAATTATAAACATCTATTCACAAAGTCAAATCTGGGTTTCATGAAGACATAATTCTACCTGAGTCATACTTGACGAATGTATTGGGGTTATAAAAAGATGAGGAACTATCTGGCTAGATAGACCATGGAACAATTAGATTTAGAGGACAACTCGGTAATCAATTTTGATGCAAAACTACTCCTTTTTTTGGAAATCCTCTCAGCTACACTGAATGCATGCTGCTTTCCATTTACCTATTTTATTTTGAGCTACTGATATTGGCTGTGCTGCAGCACACGGAGACTTCGGGATAGCATATTCAAAAGCAGAGACATTACTTTGCCAACAAAGGTCCGTCTAGTCAAGGCTATGGTTTTTCCTGTGGTCATGTATGGATGTGAGAGTTGGACTGTGAAGAAGGCTGAGCACTGAAGAATTGATGCTTTTGAACTGTGATGTTGGAGAAGACTCTTGAGAGTCCCTTGGACTGCAAGGAGATCCAACCAGTCCATTCTGAAAGAGATCAGCCCTGGGATTTCTTTGGAAGGAATGATGCTAAAGCGGAAACTCCAGTACTTTGGCCACCTCATGAGAAGAGTTGACTCATTGGAAAAGACTCTGATGCTGGGAGGGATTGGGGGCAGGAGGAGAAGGGGATGACAGAGGATGAGATGGCTGGATGGCATCACTGACTCGATGGACATGAGTCTGGGTGAACTTCGGGAGTTGGTGATGGACAGGGAGGCCTGGCCTGCTGTGATTCATGAGGTCGCAAAGAGTCGGACACGACTGAGCTACTGAACTGAACTGAACTGAACTTGTGGAAAGGGATCTGCTATGGTCCCAGTGCACCTATCTGGCACGGGAGCCAGTAAATGAAATATGAGACAATATGATCACAGAAACTTTGATGACATTTGGGGCAAAAGATTTTTTGATTATCCTGTACCAGTTTTACAATCCATCTACTATGTATACTTTGTATTCTAATGACTATACATATATGTAGCTATATGTCTATGTTTTAATTTTCTCCAGTTTACAACCAGGCATATCTACATGGGAATAATTACATTATCTCAAACTCATCACTTCTATCCTTTTTGAAAGCTTTTCTCTTATTTGACTCCCAGGTCTTAAATATGGCAATGCAACAGCAGGGAAGGGTCAGGGGCCAGGAGATGAGTTGAAAAAAACAAGAGATATATTTTACTTAGAAGTCTGCAACTTGCATTCCTTCCCCCACCCCCACCCCCTGCAAAATACAGCCAACTGTGAAGAAGTAAACAAATACATCCCTGAGGGGGTGAATGTGGCAGTGAAAAGGAAGACTGGGATCAGGTGTATGAAGCAAATTATACCTGAATTCCATAAACTTGCCATCTGTCCAAATCGACCAGAACTGCCCAGAGGATTTCTGAAGCACAGATTGATAATGAATTGCAAATGTAACTCTGACTTTGTCTTGTCTCAAGATGAATAAATTTTACTCTTTGAAATTTGCCCTGATTCTGCAGAGAAGAGCCTACCCCACAGTGGTGCATGACTTTAGTGATGGAAATTTTACTGATCTTCTAGATAATATGTTTACTTGGTATAAGCAAGGACTACCCTAACATATCCATCTGGAAAAGAGTATATATAATTTAAGCAGCTGAATAAGTAGAGTAATAGAAATTGAATACAAGTATAGCAGGTTTTGCTTTAATATGTTACCCTAAACAAGTCTTTAGTGTAGTAATGTTGAAAATCAACATAAACTCAGTCAATATGATGAATGTCTCTGGGGCTGCTTGAACAAATTTTAAGAAGTATATATTAATAACTACTATCTATTAAGGGCCAATCATATCCCAGAATCTGTAGTGGTTCTTCCCAAGCTTTAATGTGCATACAAATCTCCCAGGGAATTTGTTAGAATGCTAGGTCTGAGTATTTGGGGAGAAATGGTGGTTACATTGGGAGCATAGTTTCCGTATCTTCCTTGAATCCTCATGTAAAACAGAGCAGCTAGATAGCAAAACTTAAAACCAGGGCCAACATTTTCAACAAAGTTAGGTGACAAAGTATCTCCTTGAGCCTCAAGGTACAAGTATATGGAGACAAGTCACAATTGCCACGTGACCTGCGTAATGTCAGCATCTGTGTGAGAAGCAGCAGAGTCAATGGAGTGAGTGACTGAGAGACAAAACAACAGAAGACCCTCAAAACAGTCAACAGGTACTCCCTGAAAAGCACAGGGGGCCAATCTAAGAACAGCAGCTAAAACTCATAGGGGTTCTGCCCAATCCAAAATCAGAGGGAATGCGAGAAACCCCAGGGTAAGGCCTAAAGGGACTGCAGCAGGAAGATCACAGGGCAGAGGGGAAACAAAAGGGAAAGATTTTTTGATCGTTAGCTGTTCTTGGGGTCATGGTCATAGACTCCACACAAACCATAAAGTCTGGGAAATAAACATGTGTAGCGTTCAAAGCTGGGTCAAGAAGTGGGTTGGCAACCATGATGAAAGCATCTTTCCAATGCCAACTGTTACTCAGCCCCTCGCTGCACAGAGGCTGCTTGTGGCAGCAGCATGCCTTGCTCATGTGACATAAGAGACTTCACATGTTGGAATCTAAAGAAGGGTACAAATGAACTTATTTACAAGACAGAAATAAAGTTACAGATGTAGAAAACAAACTTACAGTTACCAGAGGGTAAGGGGAGGAGGGGTAAATTGGAATTGGGGGAATGACATACACATGCTACTATATATAAAACAGATAATAATAAGAACCTGCTGTATAACACCGGAAACTCTGCCCAATGCTCTGTAATGACCCATATGGGAGAAGAATCTAAAAAAGAGTAGGTATATGTATATGTACAACCTAGACAGTGTATTAAAAAGCAGAAACATCACTTTGCTGACAAAAGTCCATCTAGTCAAAGCTATGCTTTTTCCAGTGGTCAAGTATGGATGTGAGAGTTGGACCATAAAGAAGGCTGAGCACCGAAGAATTGATTCTTTTGAATTGTGATGCTGGAGTAGACTCTTGAGAGTCCCTTGGACTTCAAGGAGATCAAACCAGTCAACACTAAAGGAAATCAACCCTGAGTATTCATTGGAAGAACTGATGCTGAAGCCAAAGTTCTAATACCTTGGTCACCTGATGTGAAGCGTTGACTCATTGGAAAAGACCCTGATGCTAGGAAAGATTGAAGGCAAAAGGAGAAGGGGGTGGCAGAGGATGATATGGTTAGATACCATCACTGACTCTATGGACATGAATCTGAGCAAATTCCGGGAGATGGTGAATGACAGAGGAGCCTGGCATGCTACAGTCCATGGGGTCTCTAAGAATCAGACATGACTTAGCAACTGAACAACAACGACAAAAATAAATGATTCACTTTGCTGTACACAAGAAACTAACATAACATTGTAAATCAACCACACTCCAATAAAATTCTTTTTTTAAAAAAGATACTTTACACTTTGAGCGAATGGTTGTGTTCCAATGGCTTTCATCATCTTTGACAGTCTCCAGAGGCTCTTTTAAGATGGCCTTAGCCTTAGGACTTCCTGGTGGTTCAGTGGTTAAGAATCTGCCTTGCAGTGCAACGGGGATGCAGGTTCCATCCTTGGTTAGGGAACTCAAATTCCACATGTCACACAGCAAATAAATCTCGTGCCACAGCTACTGAGCTCTCCTGCCACAACTACAGAATAATCCATGCACAGAAATGAAAGATCTTGCATGCCCCTGCTCTTTCTCTGAGCACTAGACAGGCTCATTTCAGACCAGGACACAGCCTGGGTCCTGGACCTATGACACTGGAGCAGGAGCAGAGCAGGCTTGCAACCTGGAGCAGAGGCTCAGGCCACCTGTAGTTCTCTCGTAATGTGAAGAAGAAATACATTTTATAAGTACCTCAGAGATTTTTGGAGCTCTTTGTTATTTCAGCAAAACAAACTTGTACACCATCCCCTCATGTAACAGTCTTCAGCAGCTTCTCATCCCACAGAAAGTAAAATCCAAGGTCCTCACTATGGTCATTCACCACAGGAACCCTGACTGCCTCTTCAGCCACGTGGATTTATTGCACATCCCCTCCCCCCCCCCCCCCGCCACACACACACTCACACACTCACACTTTGTCCTCAGCTAGCCGGAGGACACTGAGCAGAGCTTCCCTTTGGAAGGACTATACTTCCATGTCCTTATAGTGCTCTCAAGGGCTTTCAGGAGTCAGAGAAGGCCCAGGTCACTTGCAACTACTTTCAAATTCTCAGTATATTTTGAAAATGAAAAAACACCAAAATGGAGTTTGAAAAATTAGATTTTGAAAATTTTACATCTAATAAATTAACACTGCAGCCTACTTCCATGCAGGTCCACCCCTCTTCCCCCAGTGGACACCCCCCTCCTTCAGTCATGGGCACTGGATCTTTCTGCCTGAAAGGCATTTTGTCAGACTTTTCTCTATCCTTCCCATCCTAAGCAGCAGCATCCACTCTCTGAGACTGTAGCTGATGCTCTGCACACTCACCCTGGCTCACACCTTTTACATCAGAGCCTTGTGCATATGGCAGTTTATGTCTGCCAATCTTTTGAAGACAAAGTCTAGAACTTTCATGTTTATCTTGATCTTTCTTTCTTTTGGTGATTACCTCATGGGCAAGACAGAGTAAGGCTAAGGGAGCTGGACATCCTGGTAAACTGGCTTCTGGATGGCAAGGGAAGCCCTAACTTGAAGCATTTATTGGTTTCTGTGAGGTTCAGAAGAGATGTGGGTAGTGGAGTCTTGTGAGCTGGTCTGAGCTGGCTCCTGTACACCACTGAATTATGGGAGGGATGGCAAGATGGTGCTGGAGTGAGAAGGTGGTCCAAGGCTGGGGCGAGCAGGAGAAGAGGAGTCAGGAAGAATGGAGGGAGGGTCTGAGGCACACAGAGAAGCTGCCGATCCAGCTTCTCAGCCGAGGCCCAGGTTCTTGGGCTCCATCCATCAAACGCACCGGCAAGCAGTACCAGACTGCCGTGCTGCACGAGCCACTTCTCTTCAGTCACTTCTTAAACTTCTTAAATAAGGAAAATGAACGGTGTCGGCTTGTTATAATGGAGACCCTGACCAGGAGCTGACTCTCAACTCCGCTTTACTGTCCTCCTGACAAAGCCTATTCTAGTCATCACTAAAAATAATAAAGCACCTCATAACCTAGTGCCTTCAAACAATAATAGTAATTCTGCTCATGAATTTATTCTCTCAGAAATTGACAAAGACAGCTTGAATCTTCTTTTCACGGCATTTTCTGGGCAAGCTCAGTTGAGGTTGGAAGATCCATTTCCAAGTCACTCACATGACTGGCTGATAGGTGTTGGCCATCATTTAGAAGCTTGGCCAGGGCTAAAGGCCAGAGGCCTTGATTCCTTACACTACACTCCCAGTGTGCTATACACAGGCTTTCTCACAGCACAGCAGCTGAATTCCAAGAGCAAAGATCTCAAGAGAATCAGACAGAAACAGTGTCATCTTCTGTGACCCAGACTCAGAAGTCACATAGTATCAGTTCGTCCATAATTACAGTCAATAAATCCCTTTATTCACTTAGCAAATAAACAAGCAAATAACAAGCCCAGAGAAAGGGGAGTGAGAAGAGTTGATACAATATATTATCTAAAATATCCAGTTTTCCTGAAGAATTTCCTGTGTATCCACTTCCATCCCCTTTAGACTCTTGGTGGCAAGATCCGCCATAACACAGCAATGGGCAGAGATGTGTTCGGTGATTCTTATATGCCTTGCTGACAGGAGAAATTGTGCCTTGAATATTTTCCTGTAGCTTCCACTCATGTAGTCCTTGGCCAGCTCATACAAGCTAAGGTGCATGTTGATGAGTGGATTAAGAAACTGCAAGCAAGGGGAACCACTGATGTCTCTGAATTTTTTAGCCTAAGAATTTAAAGTTGTTGAACTAAATGGAAAACTCTGATATTTCCCTTGTTGTTTTTACAAATGAATTCCAGTCATTCTGAAGCATTTTTCAGGGTAGGCTATCGGAACCATTCCAACTTGTGTGTCAACAATCTTCTTGAAGTTGAGCTAGAACAGAAGTTTCATATCCACGTTGTAACTCATGTCCGTAAGAGTGACTGGCGAGAATCCTTGTATCTCATTGCTTTAATTCACACTTCTTGGTTTACTAGTAAATTGAACTTCTCTTCACCAAATGGAGTTTTAAAGTCCTTTTCTGGCAACTTCCCATCCATATCCTTTGTTGATTTTAAAAGTAGGAACTCCTTAGCTTTGCCGTTGTGCTGTTGCTGTTGTCTCGGTAGTTCATTTTTAAGAATTTTTGGATCTGCTAGACTTTGACATTGCCTTATAGATATGTCTCAAAAACTTACTGTATGCTTCATCAGTTCAGTTCAGTTCAGTTCAGTCTCTCAGTCGTGTCCCACTCTTTGTGACCCCATGAATCGCAGCACACCAGGCCTCCCTGTCCATCACCAACTCCCAGAGTTCCCTCAGACTCACGTCCATTGAGTCAGTGATGCCATCCAGCCATCTCATCCTCTGTCGTCCCCTTCTCCTCCTGCCCTCAATCCCTCCCAGCATCAGAGTCTTTTCCAATGAATCAACTCTTCTCATGAGGTGGCCAAAGTACTGGAGTTTCAGCTTTAGCATCATTCTTTCCAAAGATCATACATATTGTAATATATATCTGAAAGTTCTTTATTTCTCTCACTGAAGCTTAACTCCCCTCCTGTTATGTGTGGGCTGGACTTAGTGACTCTCTTCTAATAAATAGAGAATAGAAAGTAGAATAGAAATGGAAAAGCAATAACTTTATGGTGGAGAAAACTGGCAGACATCAATTAACCTAGTGACCAAAGCTGATGTCACCAGTATTAAGTCATGCTGACATCACACTTCTCCTGATAAAACTGTGATGAGACAGACACATCACTTTTATGGTATTCTTACAAAAATTGGTTTTTCCCCCAAACCCCATTGAATCAAGAGAAAATACTGGCCAAATCCAAACTGAATAACTTTTTATAAAATACCTGACCAGTATTCTTCAAAACCATCAGGAGCAACAAGGACATGTCTGATAAACTTAAAACTTTGATAAACTGGAAATGACTGAGTACAGTGTGGAATCTTCAGACATCAGTGAAAAAATGACTTACATTCAAATGAAGTTTAGTTGATAGTAATGTATCAATGATAATTTCTTAGTATTGATAAACGTACAATGATTATATAAGATAACACTGTGTATATGTGTGTGATCAGTCATGTCTGACTCTTTGCAACCCCATGGACGGTATCCCGCTATGCTCCTCTGTCCATGGAATGTTCCAGGCAAGAATACTAGAGTGGGTTGCCATTTCCTTCTGCAGGGGATCTTCCTGACCCAGGACTGAACCCACGTCTCTTGCATCTCCTGTATTGGCAGGCGGATTCTTTACCACTGTACTACCTGAGAAGCCCCAAGATAACACCAGAAAATACAAATTTTAGAATTTTTGTTCTATTATGTGAAAAATACCATCAAAATTTTGATAGCAATTGCACTGTATCTGTAGATTGCTTTGAGTAGGATGGACATTTTAAAAATATTATTTTTTTCCAACCCATGAGCACAAAATATCCTTCTATTTGTTTCTCTTCAACTTCTTTCATTAACATCGCAGTTCTCAGTGTACAGGTCTTTCACTCCTTGGTTAATAAAAGTGTGGGCATCTTTGTCTTGTTCTTGATTGTAAAGGAAAATCTTTCAGCTTTCCATGATTGTGTATGAACATGATGTTAGCTATGGGCCTGTCATATAAGCCCTTTATTATGTTGAAGTATGGTCCCTCTATACTCATTGTGTTGAGTGATTTTATTAGAAATGAATGTTGAATTTTGTCAAGTGTATTTTTCTGCATCTATTGAGATGATCATATGATTTTTATCCTTATTTTGGAAATGCAGTGTTTCACATTGACTGATTTGTGGATGTTGAACTATTCTTGCAATCCTAGAATAAATCCCAGTTGATCATGAATAAAAATAAATTAAAAAATTAAAATGTCCAGTTTTCACAAGTTATGAAACATGCAAATAAATAGGAAAAAATGATCCATATAGGAGAAAAACAGCATGCAAGATGAACTACCCAACAGAGCCCAGATGTCAGACTTAACACACAAGGATTTCCAAGTATCCATTTCAAATATGTTCAATGAACTACAGGAAACAGTATTTAAAGGAATAAAGCATGATAAAATGTCATACAAAATGGAGATTATCAGTTCAGTTCAGTCGCTCAGTCACGTCCGACTCTTGGCGACCCCACGGGCCACCGCACGCCAGGCTTCCTTGTCCATCACCAACTCCCAGGCCTTGCTAAAACTCAGGTCCATTGAGTCAGTGATGCCATCCAACCATCTCATCCTCTGTCATCCTCTTCTCCTCCTGCCTTCCATCTTTCCCTGCATCAGGGAATTTTCTAATAAGTTGGCTCTTTGCATCAGGTGGCCAAAGTATTGGAGCTTCAGCTTCAGCATCAGTCCTTCCAATGAATATTCAGGACTGATTTCCTTTAGGACTGACTGGTTGGGTCTCCTTGAAGTCCAAGGTACTCTCAAGAGTCTTATCCAACACTATAGTTCAAAAGCATCAGTTCTTCGGCACTCAGCTTTCTTTATGGTCCAACTATTACATGCATATATGATTACTGGAAAAACCTTAGCTTTGACTAGACAGACCTTTGTCGGCAGAGTAATGTCTCTGCTTGTTAATACGCTGTCTAGATTAGTCACAGGTCTTCTTCCAAGGAGCAAGTGTCTTTTAATTTCATGGCTGCAGTCACCATCTGCCATGATTTTGGAGACCAAAAAAATAGTCTCCCACTGTTGCCACTCTTTCCCCAATCTATTTGCCATGAAGTGATGGGACCGGAGGCCATGACTTCATTTTCTGAGTGTTGAGTTTTAAGCCAGCTTTTTCACTCTCCTCTTACATCAAGAGGCTCTTTAGTTCTTCCTTCTTCCATAAAGGTGGTGTCATTTGCATATCTGAGGTTATTGGTATTTCTCCTGGCAATCTTGATTCTAGCTTGTGCTTCATCAGCTTGGCATTTTTTTTAAATTTTATTTTATTTTTAAACTTTACATAATTGTGTTAGTTTTGCCAAATACCAAAATGAATCCACCACAGGTATACATGTGTTCCCCATCCTGAACCCTCCTCCCTCCTCCCTCCCCATACCATCCCTCTGGGTCGTCCCAGTGCACTAGCCCCAAGCATCCAGTATCATGCATCGAACCTGGACTGGCATCTCATTTCTTACATGATATTTTACATGTTTCAATGCCATTCTCCCAAATCTTCCCACCCTCTCCCTCTCCCACAGAGTCCATAAGACTGTTCTATACATCAGTGTCTCTTTTGCTGTCTCGTACACAGGGTTATTGTTACCATCTTTCTAAATTCCATATATATGCGTTATTATACTGTATTGGTGTTTTTCCTTTTGGCTTACTTCACTCTGTATAATAGGCTCCAGTTTCATCCACCTCATTAGAACTGATTCAAATGTTTTCTTTTTAATGGCTGAGTAATACTCCATTGTGTATATGTACCACAGCTTTCTTATCCATTCATCTGCTGATGGACATCTAGGTTGCTTCTATGTCCTGGCTATTATAAACAGTGCTGCGATGAACATTGGGGTACACGTGTCTCTTTCAATTCTGGTTTCCTCAGTGTGTATGCCCAGCAGTGGGATTGCTGGATCATAAGGCAGTTCTATTTCCAGTTTTTTAAGGAATCTCCACACTGTTCTCCATAGTGGCTGTACTAGTTTGCATTCCCACCAAGAGTGTAAGAGGGTTCCCTTTTCTCCACACCTTCTCCAGCATTTATTATTTGTAGACTTTTGGATCGCAGCCATTCTGACTGGTGTGAAATGGTACCTCATAGTGGTTTTGATTTGCATTTCTCTGATAATGAGTGATGTTGAGCATTTTTTCATATGTTTGTTAGCCCTCTGTATGTCTTCTTTGGAGAAATGTCTATTTAGTTCTTTGGCCCATCCACGCACATATGGACACCTTATCTTTGACAAAGGAGGCAAGAATATACAATGGATTAAAGACAATCTCTTTAACAAGTGGTGCTGGGAAATCTGGCCAACCACTTGTAAAAGAATGAAACTAGAACACTTTCTAACACCATACACAAAAATAAACTCAAAATGGATTAAAGATCTAAACGTAAGACCAGAAACTATAAAACTCCTAGAGGAGAACATAGGCAAAACACTCTCTGACGTACATCACAGCAGGATCCTCTATGACCCACCTCCCAGAATATTGGAAATAAAAGCAAAAATAAACAAATGGGACCTAATTAACCTTAAAAGCTTCTGCACATCAAAGGAAACTATTAGCAAGGTGAAAAGACAGCCTTCAGAATGGGAGAAAATAATAGCAAATGAAGCAACGGACAAACAACTAATCTCAAAAATATACAAGCAACTCCTACAGCTCAACTCCAGAAAAATAAATGACCCAATCAAAAAATGGGCCAAAGAACTAAACAGCCTGGCATTTTGCATAGTGTACTCTGCATAGAAATTAAATTAAAAAGGTGACAATATACAGCCTCGATGTACTCCTTTCCTGATTTGGAACCAGTCTATGTTCCAAGTCCAGTTCTAACTGTTGCTTCCTGACCTGCATACAGATTTCTCAAGAGGCAGGTAAGGTGGTCTGGTATTCCCATCTTTGAATAATTTTCCACAGTTCATTGTGATCTATACAATCAAAGGCTTTGGGAAGTCAATAAAGCAGAAATAGATGCTTTTCTAGAACTCTTTTGCTTTTTTAATGATCCAGCGGATGTTGGCAATTTGATCTCTCGTTCCTCTGCCTTTTCTAAATCCAGCTTGAACATTTGGAAGTTCTCAGTTCATGTACTGTTGAAGCCTGGCTTGGAGAATTTTGAGCATTACTTTGCTAACATGTAAAGCAAGTTCAATTGTGCGGTAGTTTGAACATTCTTTGGCATTGCCTTTCTTTGGGATTGGAATTAAAACTGACCTTTTCCAGTCCTGTGGCCATTGCTGAGCTTTCCAAATTTGCTGGCATAATGAGTGCAGCACTTTCACATCATCATCTTTTAGGATTTGAAATCGCTCAGTTGGAATTCCATCACCTCTACCACCTTTGTTCGCAGTGATGCTTTAAGGCCCACTTGACTTCCCACTCCAGGATGTCTGATGCTAAATAAGTGATCACACCATCATGGTTATCTGGTCATGAAGATCTTTTCTATATAGTTCTTCTGTGTGTTCTTGCCACCTCTTAATGTCTTCTGCTTCTGTTAGGTCCATCCCATTTCTGCCCTTTATTGTTCCCATTTTTGCATGAAATGTTCCCTTGGTATCTCTAATTTTCTTGAAGAGATCTCTAGTTTTCCCCATTCTACTGTTTTCCTCTATTTCTTTTTTATTTATTTATTTTTTGGGAGGCTAATTACTTTACAATATTGTATTGGTTTTGTCATACATTGACATGAATCTGCCATGGGTGTACATGTGTTCTCCATCCTGAACCCCCCTCCCACCTCCCTCCCCATCCCATCCCTCTGGGTCCTCTATTTCTTTGCATTGATCACCTCAGAAGGCTTTCTTATCTCTCCTTGCTATTCTTTGGAACTTTACATTCAGATGGGCATATCTTTCCTTTCTCCTTTGCCTTTAGCTTCTCTTCTTTTCTCAGCTATTTGTAAGGCCTCCTCAGACAACCATTTTGCCTTTTTGCATTTCTTTTTCTGGGGATTATCTTGATCACTGCCTCTTGTACAAAGTCACGAGTCTCTGTCCACAGTTCTTTAGGCATTCTGTCCATCAAATCTAATCCCTTGAATCTATTTGTCACTTCCACTGTAAAATCATCAGGGATTTGATGTAGGTCATACCTGAAAGGGTGACAATATACAGCCCTGACATACTCCTTTTCCTATTTGGAACCAGTCTGTTGTTCCATGTTCAGTTCTAACTGTTGCTTCCTGACCTGCATATAGGTTTCTCAAGAGGCAGGTCAGGTGGTCTGGTATTCCCATCTCTTTCAGAATTTTTCACAGTTTATTGTGATCCACACAGTCAAAGGCTTTGGCATAGTCAATAAAGCAGAAACAGATGTTTTTCTGGAACTCTCTTGCTTTTTCCATGATCCAGCAGATGTTGGCAATTTGATCTCTGGTTCCTCTGCCTTTTCTAAAACCAGCTTGAACATCTGGAAGTTCACAGTTCACGTACTGCTAAAGCCTGGCTTGGAGAATTTTGAGCATTACTTTACTAGCGTGTGAAATTAGTGCAACTGTGCGGTAGTTTGAGCATTCTTCAGCATTGCCTTTCTTTGGGATTGGAATGAAAACTGACCTTTTCCAGTCCTGTGGCCACTGCTGAGTTTTCCAAATTGGCTGGCATATTGAGTGCAGCACTTTCACAGCATCATCTTTCAGGATTTGGAATAGCTCAACTGGAATTCCATCACCTCCACTAGCTATGTTCGTAGTGATGCTTTCTAAGGCCCACTTGACTTCACATTCCAGGATGTCTGGCTCTAGGTGAGTGATCACACCATCATGATTATCTTGGTCGTGAGGATCTTTTTTGTACAGTTCTTCTGTGCATTCTTGCCACCTCTTCTTAATATCTTCTGCTTCTGTTAGGTCCACACCATTTCTGTCCTTTATCTGCTTAATTATAGCACCCTTGTTTCTCCTACAAAACAACCATTCTAACAGCTTCCCTGGTGACTCAGCAGTAAAGAATCTGCCTGCAATGCAGGAGATGTGGGTTCAATCCTGGGTCAGGAAGATCTCCTGCAAAAGGAAATGTCAGCCCATTCCAGTATTCTTGCCTGGAAAATCCCATGGACAGAGAGGCCTAATGGGCTATAGTCCATGGGGGTTGCAAGAGTTGGACACAATTTAGCGACTAAACTGCTACCACTATCCACAGTTTAAACCAATTTAAAGAGCTAGTCTAGGAACTCAACTCATATATATTTTTCCTGTGGGGGAAAAATCTTCAGCAATAGCTTATACAAATCAGTCATGTTCAAAGTACTGCCCTCAGTGAACCTAATTATCCTAACTTTCTAAATAACTGTTCATAAACTTTCGTAACCTCACTTTTAAGAAAGAGACTTCCTGTACTTGATGGCTGTAAATAAATGAATCCCAAAAGGTTTAGGCAGATTGTAAAAGAAGGATAGTGTTACATATGGGCAAACATTAACAAATGAAAATAATAGCATTATAGTAATAACAATTCTTTAAGCATTATAAATAAATATGTACAGTCATTAGCGCTGAATCTAAACACCTGTTAATTATTCATAAGTGTTTCCAATCCTAACAAAATATCCCACAGTAAACAGAGGCTACAAACTGAGATTCAGTGGAAAAATTCTCAACCTCATTCAATCTAAATTTTCTAGGAGTGTCTCCCAAAGATTACTCATCACACTTATACATCCTTCACTATAATTTATAATTCTCTGTTATTCTTTCCACTTTAGGTTTAGCAATAGACATTTCATTACTAGATAAGCCCATTTGATTCAGATACAACCAAGGTAATCAATAAATTCATAATATGGTAGTTATCCTTAGCTAGAATTTGCTGAGTAGTTAGTAATCTTTGCAAGGAGAGCTGACCTTCTCCTACATTTCTATATTTGGGAGGTGTTAGCTTCTTAAAGTTTTGCCTGAGTCAGATATCATTTTTGTAAGATTGCTAAGATATTATAGCAATACTGTCTGATATTCCTATGATTCTTTATACAACATGAGGAGCAGTTTTTTTCGAAAAAAGTTTAATGGAGTCACAACTGAGACAAAAGTGGGTTCCATAGCCTCAGTTTTCTAGTGACATCCATCTGATTTGGCAAGCAAATATAGATTCTTGTCGCAAGGAATCAAAAATTACATACAGTTTTCCTGCTATATGTAATTCCAAAGACTTAAATAATGAGCTGCATAAAACAAATCTATTCTCCATTCAAATGACATGATGTAATATCTTCCTGAGATACCATGTAACTATAATCATGAATAAATTTTATATTTGTCTATTTTTAACTGACCATAATAATAATAAATGTGAAGAGAAATTTAGATATGTATCTTGAATTCATTCCAAAGCTCAATATTGATTTTTCTCTAACTGGAGAAAATTACATCAAAAAGAGCAAGAAAATTTCTCCTGAGGAACAGGAATCCTATCACCTTTGATTTTACACCCTAAGGGCTATTACACAGTCATGGGCAAAGAGATGTTCAATAAAGCAAAATTTTAAAAAATTCATTCATAACATATCTTTGTGGGTTTTTATCTGGTTTTGGTTTTTGGAGGGAATCAGGGAAGGAGGTGATTGAGGAAAGATAATAGGTGAATTGGGAAAGACCACCAGGGCAGAAAAACAGTTAACAATGAAAAAAAAAAAAAAAACACTGAAGAACCTAGAAATGCATAATCTCAAGAGTGACTAAAAGGGCAGGATGGATGGGGATCTGCCCTAGGTAGATCTAACTGTAACAGTGTTCTCTCCCATTTGGGAGAGATAAGAACAAAAAAGGAGTAATAACCCTGATGAAAATCCCAACACATAATCCCTATTGTGCTTACTTTTCCCTACCAGAGAAAAGGTAACTTTCTACTTTATCTTCTTTAGAAGAATGAAGTAGGCACAATCTTTAACACTGCTGATAGCTCTGAACTACTTTAGTTGATTTGCATACAATGATTATTTACTTAATTAACAAGCTCTCAGCTAAATTGTCCTTTCAACCCTTAACAAGTTGAAAATTATATAAGATTCCTCTTCAAAGGAAAGGAAATTTTCCCAAATAGGATCTATTGCTAACAACAGAATACAATTTTCCACTTGGTTTCTTGTACTGAGATTTAATCTGGTTCCATGATGAGGAAGGAGAAATTCTTTTGGAACAGAGCTCAAAGAAATCTCAGATGTAGCTATCACTGAAAACCCAGAATTTTTAAAATTTAAGTATCCTTAAAGCTAATACTTTTAGTAAATATTCTTAAAGGCAATAAGAAGACAAAAAATAAAAGAAAGCTACATATTCCCCACAGAGGTGGAAGTTAACCTTAAAAAAAATAAATAAAGCAGAGTGATTAGAATTACAAATGCTTTATGTAATAGGCTAGCAGAAATGTTATCAAAATTTAATGTTTATGATACATCAGGAACTTTCCCTTGTGGTTCAAGAAGAAAAAATCTAAGTCAACCAGTTAATCTATGAATAAAGAGAATTTTTGAAATCAATTTAATGAATATATCACATTTCCAACCTAAAAGATCTTCTTTACACTATTCACAGAATAGCTAACATTTAAAAAGGACAAATGAGTGGATGTAGTAAGTAAATGAGCCTAAAAACAAAATGCACTGTATCTCAAGGTAGCAAAATGAATAAGGCGCCTGGAATGGCCCATGCCCACTCACCAGATATCCGACTTTGTGTCATAGCCTTGATGTTTCAGAGCCTCCGGGCTCATATAATGGGGAGTTCCAGTTAAAGTGGTGGCTAGATCACAGGATCCCATTAGGAGTCGAGAAACTCCAAAATCCCCTTGAAATAATAATTAACTTCTATGAATACTTAAAACATGAAAACCAGTACTGTACTGGAAATTAACAACAATGTGTCTAATTTGACAATTTTAATACACAATTATTCATACCATGTTGAAGAAAAAGTTATACATTTTAAATTATATAATATTGGTGAAAAGCTTTAAAAATAAAAGCCTTGTAGGAGAAAGAAGAGTTTGATGATAGGAAAGTGAATTATGTAAGCTAAAACTGCTTTTTTTTCCTGGTATTAGGGAAAACCAACAACTTGAAACAAAAAGATATTTCAAGTCTGAGTAACAACAAACAGAATGATTCTGGAAGCACTGAATATATGATCTGCAATTTTATCTGAGTGAGGGGGGAATTTGTTCTTCATTTACAATAAAGAAAATTTAAATAAAAAACCTGAGACTTTTCAAGAACATGACTATAAAAACTTGAATCCACCAGTTTCAGTATAATTGCTTAATTTGTCTATGGTTTTATGTCTTCCCCTCTAAGAACATCTTACGTGAAGATCAAACAATTCTGTAACTGTTAGTATAGATACAGTTCTAAAGGAGAACTCGCTATATCAACACTTTAATAATCTGTGATAACTCCTAATTGCTTATGATAAAATAAATGTGGGAGTAGGAAAACTATAGTAATCAAACTAGTAAAACAAGTCTAATCATTTGTTAATGGTTAGTGCTTGGCATGGAATAGGAACTCAAAAGACATTTGTTGGATCTACTAATAAATAGCAAATGTTTTATACCTCAGTTTCTATCAGATAATCAGAAACAATTGGTCTTTTTGCTGTTGTTGTTGTTGGGCACAACCAATAAAGCACAAAAATTTAAGAAGTTTGAATAAACCAATGATTATTCTACTACTTTTAGTTACTTTATATTTTAATTTGATAGATAATAATAAAATCTAGAATGCACTCTTTCATGGAATACATATTTTAAAATCTTACCAATTTTAAGTTTATTATTTTTCAGAAATATATTCTTTGATTTCAAATCTCGATGAAGTATCTTCCTACAGAAGGAATAAAAGGATATTCAAATTAATGCAAATATAAAATTTTAAAATCCAAATATAAGTAACATATATGAATGAATGTGAAGTAATTCACACATAAATATACATTCCCAGAGATATATCTTTCAATGTTTGAAAGCTTCAAAGCCACAACATTGTTTAATATCACTGAGAAAATCAGTTTCAAAACAGATACAGGGAAACATGTAGCTGAAAGAAGTGTGATGTACTTCCAGATTTTATCATGCTTTTATACCCAGTTCACAGAGCAGTTATCACAAAGCTTTATAATCTATTATATACCATATATAATGTATTACATGGTATATATATCATATATGCATAATATATATATTAAATATTATAATCCAATTGTTCACATTTTATATACATGTGGGAAAAATGTTGATGATGGTATTTAATAATAGATAACATTTAAGTAAACAAGCAATGTAAATTATGTCAGTGAAAATTTCATTTCTGAAATTACGAAAACCAGACAACTAGAAAACCTTTGTCTAAAAAAACACCTAAAAATGCTGAGTAAAGTATATGAGTGTCTTCATATATAAACAGCTGAGTCCACAAGAAAATGAGGCAAATCCTTGGGGATTAAGCACAAATAAAACTGAAAATCAGAGGGAGCAATAGGTGCTAATTTCTTAGCAGCCCAAGGAACTCAGAACCCACAGAAGCCAAGACCTTGAGCCCATGTAATGTGGAGAGTTGGAACTAACAGAAATGTATAAAGTCAGAATCCCATATGTAGAACATATCTTAAGAGAAAATATAATTCAAGAAACACTCATTCACAAGTAAACAAAATCATAAGCTTATCTGTACAGATCTGAACTTTGAGAGGAGGAAAAAAAATATCTCCCTTCATATTTTTTAACCATGTGTCTGCTCACTTACATTTGGAATTCAAATATGCTCTATGGCTCTATGGCTTTAGGACATCCCAACCCAAGAAATTAACATAAAAGTTGGTTCTCTGCTGTTAATAATCTCCTAGGGCATCTGGCAGAAGCAAATGCAAACTGAGTCAGCAGATAATATATAATAAAATTAAACCCCTGAGAAATTTCAGATAACTTAATAGGATACAAACTATAAAATGAATGTATTTCAAATGATTAAAACAATAAAGAATAGAAAACATGAAACAGAAACAGAATACTATCCAAAAAAAGAGATGATGCTGATTTGAAAAACAACCAAATAGAATATCTAGGCAGAAAATGTGATCATGACATAAAAACTCAAGACTGAGACCTCAGCTTTCAACTGTGATGGGATTCCCTGTTGGCTCAGATGGTAAAGCGTCTGCTTGCAATGTGGGAGACTGGGGTTCGATCTCTGGGTCAGGAAGGTCCCCTGGAGAAGGAAATGGCAACCCACTCCAGTACTCTTGCCTGGAAGATCCCATGGATGGAGAAGCCTAGCAGGCTACAGTTCATGAGGTCGCAAAGAGTCGGACACGACTGAGCAACTAACACACTTTCAACTGTGATGAAGTAAGTTTATACCACACTAAATCACCCACCTTCAACAGTTGTACAGAGGACACTGTAAAATTTAAACAATGTAAAGTGTGAGTAAGTTTTTTAAAACAACTCTCTGAAGATATCAGAGATCAGTCAAGGTGAACAAAGGTAGGCAGCACTTGAGGGCCCAGAACCTAAAACAAGGGAGATACATGGAGGTGAGCACTTCCCACAGCATTTTCCTCTGGGGCACGGGCAGAAGCAGAGTGTTGTGGCCAGAGCTTGCAACAGTTTCACTGGGTTTGGAAAACAAAATCCTAGAGCTACAAAGGCAGCCAGGACTCAAGGAGTACATTCTCCAGAGAAAAGGGAACAAAAGTAAGTCTGACATTCTGAATGGGTTTTAACCTAAGGCACTTGCTGAATCCTAAGAAGCTCAGGGGCAAGACATTTAGGAGAAAGTAGCTGCTAAGAGGCAGAGCTTTCAGCAGATTCACAAAGCTGAGGAGGGGTCTAGGTAAACAACTAAAGTCTTCAGCTGAATACCCTGAATACTGGAAATAAAAGCAAACGAAACAGACCAGTCCTCAGAAACCTAGCCTTAAATATCTCAGTCCTAAATGTATTAAGGTGATCTGCAACTACTATCAGCCAGAAAAAAAATCATATCCTCTTGAGAGGAACATAATATCACCCAACATGTCTGCACTATTTTACATATATTGATTGTCCAGTAGTCCCTCAAAAATGACCAGATAAGCCAAGAGACAAGACCAAACCAAAAACAAACAACAACAAAAAGAAACAAATCCATATGTGATCCATCTATTGGAATTGTTGGACATGGATTTTAAAGTAACTATGATATGTTCAAGTAAATAAATGACACAATGACAGAACTAGATTCTATAAAGAGTTGAATGTCAATTTTAAGACTAAAACAAATATAATTACCAAAATTAAGAATTCAGTACATATGTATGAAAACAGATAAGAAATAGCAAAAAAGATTTAGAAACTGGAATAATGGTTAGTGAAAAATGCAGTTCAAGTATTGAAAAGGCGATCATGCAACCACCTCCAAAGGACTTATGCCAGCATGCCATGCCTTCCCAGGAGGGCTGCTGTCAGTGTCCCTGACCCCGCAGCAGGCCACTGTTGACCCACGCCTCTGCCAGAGACTCCAAAAACACTCACAGGAGAGGATGAGGGCACATCCTGCTACTACACCATCTTTGGAAAGGTGGAGATTTCTGACAAAATGTGGTCCCCTTGAGAAGGAAATGGCAAACCACTTCAGCCTTCTTTCCTTGAGAACCCTATGAACAGTATGAAAAGGCAAAAAGATATGAGACTGACAGGTGAACTTCCTAGGTCAGTAGATGTCCAATATGCTACTGGGGAAGAGCAAAGAAACAGCTACAGAAGGAATGAAGAGGCTGAACCAAAGAGGAAATGACACCCAGTTGTGGATGTATCTGGTGGTGAATGTAAAATCCCATGCTGTAAAGTACAATATTGCATAGGAATGTTAGGTCCATGAATCAACGTAAATTGGAAGTGGTCAACCAGGCCCAGTGTCAACCACCCCAAGAGTGAACGTGAGATATTAGCAATCAATGAACTAAAATGGATGGAAATATGCAAATTTAATTCACACGACCATTATATCTATTACTAAGATATAAGTAATAAGATCTACTATTAAGATATGTCTAAGGCAAGAATCCCTTAGACAAAATGGAGTAGCCCTCTTGTCAACAAAAAGAGCCTAAAATGTAGTACTTGGGTGCAGTCTCAAAAACAACAGAATGATCTTGGTTCATTGCCCAGGCAAACCATTCAGTGTCACAGTAATCCAAGATATGGCCCAGCCACTGAGGCCGAGAAGATGAAGTTGAACGGTTCTATGAAAACCTACAAGACCTTCTAGAACTAACACCAAAAAAAGCCCTTTTCATCACAGGGGACTGGAATGCAACAGTAGGAAGTCAAGAAATAACTGGGGTAACAAGTTTGACCTTGGAGTAAAAAACAAAGCAGGGCAAAGGCTAACAGAGTTTTGCCAAGAGAACGCACTGGTCATAGCAAACACCCTCTTCCAACAACACAAGAGAAGACTACACATGGACATCACCAGATAATCAATACTGAAATCAGATTGATCATACTCTTTGCAGCCAAAGATGGAGAAGCTCTATACAGTCAGGAAAAAACAAGACCAGGAGCTGACTGTGGCTCAGATCATGAACTCTTTATAGCCAAACTCAGACTTAAATTGAAGAAAGTAAAACCACTAGGCCATTCAGGTATGACCTACAACAAACCCCTTATGATTAGATAGTGGAAGTGAGAAATGGATTCAAGGGATTAGATCTATAGACAGAGTGCCTGAAGAACTATGGGTGGAGGTTCATAACATTGTACAAGAGACAGTGATCAAAATCATCCCCAAGAAAAAAAGAACTGCAAAAAGGCAACATGGTTGTCTGAGGAAGCCTTACAAATAGCTGAGGAAAAGAAGAGAAGTGAAAAGCAAAGGAGAAAAGGAAAGAAATATCCAACTGAATGCAGAATTCCAAAGAACAGCAAGAAGAGATAAGAAAGCCTTCCAAAGTGAAAAATGTAAAGAAAGAGAAAAAAAAAAAAAAAAAACAGAATGGGAAAGACTAGAGATCTCTTCAAAAAATTAGGGATACCAAGGAAACATTTCATGCAAAGATGGGCACAATAAAGGACAGAAACAGCAAGGACCTAACAGAAGCAGAAGATACTAAGAAGAGGTGGCAAGAATACACAGAACTATACAAAAAAGGTCTTAATGACCCAGAAGACCATGATGGTGTGATCACTCACCTAGCATCAGACATCCTGGAGTGCAAAGTCAAGTGGGCCCCAGGAAGCATCACTATAAACAAAGCTAGTGGAGGTGATGGAATTCCAGTTGAGATCCTAAAAGATGATGCTGTTTAAGTCCTGTACTCAATATGCTAACATTTTTGGAAAACTCAGCAGTAGCCACAGAACTGGAAAAGGCCAGGTTTCCTTTCAATCTTAAAGAAAGGTAATGCCAAAAAATGTTCAAACCACAGCACAATTGCACTCATTTCACATGCTAGCAAGGTAAGGCTCAAAATCCTACAAGTTAGGCTTCAGCAGTACTTGAACAAAGAATTTCCAGATGCACAAGCTGAGTTTAGAAAAGGCAGAGGAACCAGAGACCAAATTGCCAACATCTAGTGGATCATAGAAAAAAGTAAGAGAATTCCAGAAAAACATCTACTGCTGCTGAATTGACTATGCTAAAGCCTTTGATGTGTGGCTCACAAAAAACTGTGGAAAATTCTTCAAGAACTGGGAATACCAGACTACTTTACCTGCCTCTTGACAAATCTGTATGCAGCTCAAGAAGCAACAGTTAGAACCCAACATGGAACAATGGACTGGTTCCAAATTGGGAAAGGAGCACATCAAGGCTGTGTATTGTCATTCTGCCTATATAACTTCTAGGCAGAGTTCATCATGTGAAATGCTGGGCTGGAGGAAGCACAAGCTGGAATCAAGATTGTCGGGAGAAATATCAATGACCTCAGATATGCAGATCACACCACCCTTATGGGAGACAGTGAAGAGGAACTAAAGAGCCTCTTGATGAAAGTAAAAAATGAGAGTGAAAAAGTTGGGTTAAAACTCAACATTCAAAAAACTAACAACATGGCATCCGGTTTCATCACTTCGTGGCAAATAGATGGGGAAACAATGGCAAGAGTGACAGACTTTATTTTCTTGGGCTCCCAAATCACTGCGGATGGTGATTGCAGCCATGAAATTAAAAGGTGCTTGTTCCTTGGAAGAAAAGCTATGACCAGCCTAGACAGCATATTAAAAAGTAGAGACATTACTTTGCCAACAAAGGTCCATATTGTCAAGCTATGGTTTTTCCAGTAGTCATGTACAGATGTGAGAGTTGGACCATAAAGACCGAGGGTCGAAGAATTGATGTTTTCGAACTACGGTGCTGGAGAAAACTCTTGAGTCCTTTGGACTGCAAGGCAATCTAACCAATCAATAATAAAGGAAATCAATCTTCAATATTCATTGGAAGGACTGATGCTGAGGCTGAAGCTCCAATACTTTGGCCACCTGATATTAAGAGCAAACTCATTGGAAAAGACCCTAATGCTGGGAAAGATTGAAGAGAGGAGAAGGAAATAACAGAGAATAAGACGGTTGCATGGCATCACTCCGAGCAAACTCCAGGAGATAGTGAAGGACAGGAAGTGAAATGCTGCAGTCCTTGGCGTCACAGAGAGTCAGACACAAGTTTGCAACTGAAGAACAACAAAATTGAAAAATAATATTGATACTTAGACTAGGAAAGTAGGTGATGAGTTTTAGATATAACACAGTAACAGCTACCACATATATAAAAACGTAAATAAGAAAATCACCACCAGGTATTTTATGAACAAGACAAACATTATGTTGGAAAGCAGTTATGGGAAGTAACTGGCTGGAGCTGTTGTAACAGAGCAATTATTTCTATGCAACAAACCAGATATCAAGCTACTTGACTAAGGTTTTCTTAAGTATAATTTATTGACTTTGTGGTTACAGTAAGCAAAAATAAATCCAGAAAAAAAGTCCTGTCATGTACTTCGTTAGTATCCTTTCCTTTGAAGTATATAGAAATCAAATCCAAGAAATGACAAGGTGACTAGCAATTCAAGCAGCTGATATAAAATCTTTCTTCTAAAGATAGCTTTCAAATAGCTCTCCACATATGTCCCTGTCATTTCTATGTTTCATGATTCCCAAGAGATTTAAGTGCCCTGATTAAGACTGGATGACAGTGGTGATCAAATCCATGGTTGAGCTTTTGCCTCCATCAGGCTATTCTCCATACACAGCCTCCAGGACCACGGCAGTGTGAGGTCTGTGGAGGCAGCTACAGCAGGGTTTTCTCAGGCCCTGAGCCAGAGTAGGACTGTGGAGATGGTATGGACAGTTCAGTTTTCATTTCCCCTTAAGTCCTTATCTGAGTAGTTTCTGAAAATTTAGCTCCGCCCTACAGACCTGTTTATCTGACAGGGTCTCAGGGTGGCCTGCAGATTCTTCTTGCCAAAGGTGCTGGCATAAGCAATGGCTCTGTGGTGATACGTGGACCAGGCAACCCCTGTTGCTGGTCTCTGCCACATGGCCACTGTCCTAGATACTGAGGCTCACGCCTGGCTTCCTCATCAGTGTCCTGGGCACCCAGGACCATGATGAGCCTCTATGTTGTAAGCCAGGGGTGATGTCAGGTCCTTCTCGAATGCAGCTACAAAGTAGGAGTTGCTGACACCTGGCAATGGAGTGGGGTCTCCTTGGAAAAAGTGACCTAAGGACATCCTCAAGAAGTGGGAGGATGAAAGAAAGATTCCTGCCAAAAGAAGGCAGGAATCCTCCACAGCACCACACACACAACTTCTCTCTACTTTCCCATCTCTAGACCTGGGGAAGCATGCCTCCATCCCCCGTCACATTTACGGACCTGGATTCCCAAGTAGGTCCTTCCCCTAGGAGCCTCACTATGTTAAAAATCAATTCCTCACACGATCTTTTTGGGAAACAACCATTCGGGCTTCCCAGATGGTGCTAGTGGTAGAGTATCCGCCTGCTAATACAGGAGACATAGGAGACACAGGTTCGATCTCTGGGTCAGGAAGATCCCCTGGAGAAGGGCATGGCAACCCACTCCAGTATTCTTGCCTGGAGAACC
Source organism: Bos grunniens (assembly GCF_055505025.1). Classification (NCBI taxonomy): domain Eukaryota; kingdom Metazoa; phylum Chordata; class Mammalia; order Artiodactyla; family Bovidae; genus Bos; species Bos grunniens. The sequence continues at coordinate 18,812,150 of NC_141165.1, read as the reverse complement.
CCATAGACAGAGGAGCCTGGCAGGCTACAGGCTGTAGGGTCGCAAAGAGCTGGACACGACTGAAGCAACTTGGCATGCACCAAGCTCACTGGGGAAAGGTGTGAGCTGCTAGGTGAGGAGGCACTCATCTTACAGAAAGTGCCCCAAGCTTGTTCTCCCCTCCACTGTGAAAGCAAAAGCGATGTCAGCAAATGAGTTCTCTTCAGAGAGGCTGCTCTGTACTTCATCTTAGAAAATCTAGGCTAATTGAACAGAATCCGCTTCGATAGAAATGAGTTGGGGTGGGGGGAGTTTGTTTTGTTTTGTGGTTTCTGTGTTATCTCTGGGGGCAAAAAAGGAGAAGCAAGACATTGTCTCTGTCCCCCAAGGATTTCCTTCATGCCCAGTTCTGCTGTGGTATCCAGAGAAGATGATATTTCAAAGACTGGCCATTTAATTGAACCAAAGAGAAGAAAGGCTTTGAGTGCCTCATATACTGGTCCAGCTTATGGAGCATTGTGGGAGTTGGTGACAAGCCTCACAGGATACAAACACCTTTAACAAACTTAGAGCTGTCTATGTGCCAGAGGTTCAGGCCCAGGGGGAGGAAGGAGTTTTAGTGCTACATTCTCAAGATAGCTTTCAGTGAACTGTGAATATTTTCAGCTTTTAATATCATTATAAGTGTGTATGCCATATGCCATAGATTTAGAATATTACAAATGTATAAATAAACCAAATTAAATTAAGCACAGGAAAGCTCCAAAGGAGTAAACAAAACCTTCATTTCTTCTGTAACCTCATTCTTCCTAGTTTTTCTAGGGTCTTCTTTATATCTTCTGCCCCTGCACTGTATTAGTCAGAGTTCTCCAGAGAAACAGAACCAACAGAAGATATAGATATGGATATAATACAAATGGAGATTTATTACAAGGAACTGGCTCATGCAAAGATGGAGGCTGAGAAGTCCCAAGATTTGCTGTCAACAGGCTGAAGACCCAGGAAGTTGTTCAGTCACTAAGTCATGTCCAATTCTTTGCATGGACTGCAGCATTCCAGGCTTCCCTGTCCTTCACCATCTCCCAGAGTTTGCTCAAACTCATGTCCATTGAGTTGGTGATGTCATCCAACCAGCTCATCCTCTGTTGCCCCCTTCTCCTCCTTCCTTCCATCTTTCCCAGGATCAGATTAGTTCAATGAGTCAGCTCTTCACATCAGGTGGCCAAAGTACTGGAGCGTCAGCTTCAGCACCAGTCCTTCCAATGAATATTCAGGGTTGATTTCCTTAGGATTGACTGGTTTGATCTCCTCACAGTCCAAGAGACTCTCAAGAGTCTTCTCCAACACCACAGTTCAAAAGCATCAGTTCTTCAGTCTCAGCGTTCTATATGGTCCAACTTTCAAAGTCATACATAACTACTGGAAAAACCACAGCTTTGAGTATATGGACCTTTGTTCGCAAAGTGATGTCTCTGCTGTTTAATATACTGTCTAGGTTTGTCCTAGTTTTTCTTCCAAAGAGCAAGTGTCTTTTAATTTCATGGCTGAAGTCACTGTCCACAGTGGTTTTGGAGCCCAAGAAAATAAAATATGCCACTGTTTCCATTTTTTCCCCATCTATTTGCCATGAAGTGATGGAACTGGATGCCATGATCTTAGTTTTTTGAATGTTTTAAGCTAGATTTTTCACTCTCCTTTCACCTTCATTCAGAGGCTCTTTAGTTCCTCTTCACTTTCTGCCATTAGAGTGGTATCATCTGAGGCTGTTGATATTTCTCCTGGCAATCTTGATTCCAGCTTGTGATTCATTCAGCCTAGCATTTTGCATGATGGTTGATTCCAATATCCTCCTATCAATGGTTGTTCAGCAGATAGTTGTGATTTTTATATTCTCAAAGGAGAAGATGAGTGCATATTTTTCTACTCCACCATCTTTTTTGCTTGATGAAGACCCAGGAAAGCTGATAGTCTAATTCAGTCCTAGTCTGAAGACCTGAGACAAGGTGAGTCAATGAACTAAGTCTCTCAACCGAAGGGCAGAAGACAGGGTGAGACATCCCAGCTCCTCAATGAGGCAGGAAAATGGGAGCAAATTCCTTCTTTCTCTGCATTTCGTTTGTTTGGACTTTCAAGGGACTGGATATGTCCAACCACACTGGAGAGGACAGTCTACAGATTCCACCAACTCAAATGCTAATCCCATCTGGAAACTGCCTTACAGACACACCCAGAAGCAATGTTTAATCTGGGCATCTAACAGCCCTCCCAAACTGACACATAAAATTAACCATCACATGCACTAAAGTAATTCTCAAGGCACTGGCAACAGAGGAACCTAATTTATCTTCTTCTTTGTTCCAAAGTAATCTTCTGAAATTATTTGTAAGCAGAATTTTCAAAATACGTTTGAATATGTGCTCTAGACCATAAGAGGGAAAGGCTGGAATAATGCTTGTAAATAAATCTTTTATTGGTTATAGTTGAAAGATTTAAGTAGAAGGTTGAGGGAAACATTGTGATAGGCTGTATTCTTGTTCCCAAATATTTGCATCTCTTGTGCCTGGCAGTGAGTGTCCCCCTTGGGAGGAACAGGCACCTCCACTGGACTTGGTTGTTTGACTTGCTTGGATCCATGGCATGCAAACAGATCAGGCAAATATCAAGTCTGAGCAGAGTCTTAAAGAACCACTGAGTGTTTCCCGTAACTTTCTTGCTTTTTCTCTGCCAACAGAAAGCATGAGCTGCTCCTTCAGTGTAGACAGTGAGACAGGAAGACTTAAAGTGGATCTGCAGCTGCCAATAGGCAACAAAAGCAAGAACTGACTGTCCTAAGTCACTGAGTTAGGGTTTTGTGTTAACATAGCATAAGGAAGGAGTTTCAGGGCTATACCTTCAAGGTAGCTTTGAATGAACTGTGAATACTCACACATCATTATTCATGTGTCCATGCCATGTGCTAAAAGAATCATTCTTTTGGGTTTAAATTGTTTTTAATATTTTTTTTTGTTTTTAATTTTTGTCAGCTTGATTACTATGTGTCTTGATGTGTTCCTCCTTGGGTTTATCTTGCCTGGGAGTCTCTGTGTTTCAGGACTTGATTGACTATTTTCTTTCCCATGTTTGGGACGTTTTCAGCTATTATCTCTTCAAATATTTTTCAGGTCCATTCTCTCTTTCTTCTCCTTCTGGGACCCCTATAATACAAATGTTGGTAGATTTAATGTTGTCCCAGAGGTCTCTTAGGCTGTCTTCATTTTTTTTTTTTTTTTTCATTCTTTTTCTATATTCTGTTCTGTGGCAATGATTTCCACCATTCTGTCCTCCAGGTCATTTGTTTTTTCTTCTGCCTCAATTATCCTGCTATTGATTCCTTCTAGCATATTATTCATCTCTGTTTGCTCTTTAGTTCTTCTAGGTCATTGGCAAACATTTCTTGCATCTTCTCTATTGTTTCCTGAGATCCTGGATCATCTGCACTACCATTATTCTGAATTCTTTAGTTGTTTTTCTGGGGTTTTATGTTATGCCTGCATCTGGGACATAACTTTCTGCTTTTTCATCCTGATTAACTTTCTGTAATGTGGTATTTTTTCTAGCTGCTGTGGGATTGTGGTTCTTCTTGCTGCTTCTGTCTGCCCTCTGATTTGTCGTTGTTTAGTCACTCAGTTGTGTCTGACTCTTTGCAGCCCAACAGACCTCAGCACACCAGCTTTCTCTGTCCTTCACCATCTCCCAAAGCTTGCTCAAACTCATGTCCATCAAGTCGGTGATGCTGTCCAACCATCTTACCCTTTGTTGCCCCCTTCTCCTCCTGCCTTTCATCTTTTCCAGCATCAGGGTCTTTTCCAATGAGTCAGGTCTTTTCCAATGAGTTGGGTCTTTGCATCAGGTGGCCAAAGTATTGGAGCTTCAGCTTCAGCATCAGTCCTTTCAATGAATATTTAGGACTGATTTCCTTTACAATTGACTGGTTTGATCTCCTTGCCATCCAAAGGACTCTCAAGAGTCTTCTCCAGCACCACGGTTTGAAGGCATCAATTCTTTGGCATTCAGCCTTTTTTATTGTCCAGCTCTCACATCCATACATGACTACTAGAAAAACCATAGCTTTGACTATATGGACATTTGTAGGCAAAGTAATGTCTCTGCTCTCATGGAGGAGGCTAAGAGGCTTGTGTAAGCTTCCTGACAGGAGGGACTGGTGATGGAAAAATGGTCTTGCTTTGGTGGGCAAGGTCTTGTTCAGTAAAGCTTTAATCCAGTTATCTGCTGATGGGTGGGGTTACACTCCCTCCCTGGTAGTTGTTTGGCCTGAGGCGACCCAGCCCTGGGGTCTGCAGACTCTTTGGTAGGGCTAATGGCTACCTTCATGAGGGCTTACACCAAAGGGACCTTCAAGGACTGCTGCAGCCAGTGCCCCATCCCTGTGGTATGCCCTTGCCGAGCCACATCTCCACAGGAGACCCTCCAACACTAGTAGGTGGCTTTGGTTCAGTCTCCTGTGGGGTCACTGCTCCTTTCCTCTGGGTCTTGGTGCATGCAAGATTTTGTTGTGCCCTCCAAGGCTGGAGTCTCTGTTTCCCCCAGTCCTGTGGAAGTCCTGTAATCAAATCCCACTGGCCTTCAAGGTCAGTCCCTTTGTTAGACCCCCAGGCTGTGAAGCCTGACATGGAATTCAGAACCTTCACAATAGTGGGAGAAGTGCTTTGGCATTATTGTTCTCCAGTTTGTGGGTCATCCACCCAGTGGGTATAGGATTTGATTTTATCATGATTGCCATCACCTGGCTGTGGCTTCCTGTTTGTCTTTGGATGTGTAATATCTTTTTTTGCTGGGTTCCAGCATTCTCTTGTATATGGTTGTTCAACATCTAGTTGTGATTTTGGTGCTCTTGCAGGAGGAGATAAGTCCATATCCTTCTACTCTGCCATCTTGAACCAGAAGAAGTTAGGCTTTATTTTTTGTTTTATTATTTTGTTGTTTAGTCACTAAGTCGTGTCCAACTCTTTTGCAACCCCATGGACTATAGCCTACCAGGCTCCTCTGTCCATGGGGTTTCCCAGGCAAGAATGGGTTGTCATTTCCTTCTCCAGAGAATCTTCCCAACTCTTAATATCATTTAATAAGTGAATCAATAAATTTAAGTATAAAATTGAAATTTCTCCATCTGTAGAGAAAAACTTTGCAATAACTGGTTACAAAAAAAATAATGAAAGATGTATCATTTATTATCTGAATCACAAATTATGGTATTTCAGATCTATATATCCATAAATACCCAAATATTTAGCCTTATTTAATGACTTTCTTAGAATGCTGAAGGATTCAAAACAAATTTAAATCCTCTCTTTAAAGGATTATTTTAAACTCATTTATTTTAACTACTACTTAGCCAACCCAAAATACATCAAAAATGTTTGGGTTCCTTAATCAACCAGATTTCACTTTTGTATTTTGTACACTGAACATCAAAGTTGGCATCTTTATAGGTGCTGTTTTCCCTATGTCTAAGTTAACAAACATGCCAAGGAATGGTAGAGAAAATAAAAGGAATACAAATATAACTGTATGTACACAGAAGTCTTATATTCAGCAGTTTTGGTGGTTTATTAAAAGATTGTTTCATATTCTTTTATCATTGTCTCTTAGGATAGTTTGACACCATTCAAAAGATTGTTGTGAATTGTCAATAGAGTCAGTGGCTGTCTTATCAAGCATGTGTTTCAGAAGATATAGATAATCAGCAGAAGAAGGAGCACCAAATAATTAATTACTTTTTATGCCATCAGAAAGCACAGATGACACATTTAAACTATTTGACATTCATGGATTTCCAGGCCTTGGTGTACCCTACAAACTTCCACTTCTGTTTAAGAAGACTGTTACCATTCCTAAGTTGAAAGCTAACATGGATCCCTCAAAGCATCTACTTCTATTTGTCTATGTATGTTCATCTTTTCAAATGCATTCTTATCATATTATGGGTCTATAAAACATTTAACATCTAAAACATCTTGCTTTTGACCTGTAGGAAAAATAGTATAACATTAAAAAAAAAATTGAGGCCAATATTGCAAAGGTAAATTATAAATAGTTGAACCCATATAGCCTACTTTGACTGTCTTTATCAGATACTTAATGTCAAAACTGACTTTTGGTCTGAACATATATCTTCTGCCTTAATTCCTTAGCTCATCTCGTGAGTGAGCACATTTAGATGTGCACTGACACACTCCAAAGTAACCCCACAATCTATATGCAGCATGCTAGGGTATTCACAGCTCAAGCCTGCTGGAAGATGTAATAAATTGTAATAAATGTATAAATAAAAATAGTATGCTAAAGGCACCAAAGAAATGCTTATGGCTCACAGGATAGGATCAGATATAGAGAAATATGTTTAGTACAAGTTTCTGTTTTGTATTTAAAGTCAGTGCAATTTTTAGAACAACAAAAAAGGTAATCAAGTAAATCCTCTAGGTATAATCATTTGACAGTTTTTTCATAAAAAAAAAAGCATATCATAGATGTCTAAGTATAGTCATTTACCTTTGGACTTGCCTCCTTTTCATGGAAGCAAATTCCATGAAACTTGCTTTCCAAATTTCCCAAACTACCTCCCAAATTTCATTTTTCATGTTCAGACATGACTGTGAAAAAAACCCTGTTGCCTCAGTAACAAATGAACATACCTTTCATGCATGTAGTCAACTCCCAGCAACAGCTGGATAAACCATTCTATTATCTGACTCTCTGGAAAGGTTTTTCCAGCTTCTTTATATTCTTGAATTTTACAGTCCAGATCTCGACCCTGAAACAAAACAGTGTGTGTGTGTATATACATATATTTATGTTTCCATTAAGGGCTTCCCTGGTGGCTCAGAGGTTAAAGCATCTGCCTCCAATGCTGGAGACCTGGGTTTGATTCCTGGGTCGGGAAGATCCCCTGGAGAAGGAAATGGCAACCCACTCCAATATTCTTGCCTGGAGAATCCCATGGACAGAGGAGCCTGGCAGGCTACAGTCCATGGAGTCGCAAAGAGTCAGACACAGCTGAGTGACTTCACTTTCACTTTCAGTTATTAATACTATCACTGCAAGACCTCTCAACTTGGCCAAAAGCTGCCAGCCTCTGGAGCCCTCTTCTTAACTAGGCATCCCCTTTGGTCAAAAAAGACTTCAACAAATGTTAACGTATTTCTAACAGCTCGAAGTCACATTCCTAGGATGACCATAGTCCCCCATAATGTGCTGTTTGAGAAAACTCAAGGCTGCCAAAAAAAATTGTTCCAGCCACACCTCAAGATGGAGCCCCTGTTCCCTACTCACTGGGGAGGGCAGGAGCCCAACTTCAATAAGTGCCAGCTAGCAAAATCAAATGGTTCGGAGGAACCAACTGCCTTCCCACTTTCTGAGTCATATTTCAGCTCCCTGAATGCTTAGGCCCCTGCCTGCATTCCCTCCTCTGCCTCCACTCCATTGTTGTTCAGTCACTACGGCATGTCCAACTCTTTGTGACCCTATGGACTGCACCACACCAGACTTCCCTGTCCTTCACTATCTCCCAGAGTTTGCTCAAATTCATGCCCATTGAGTAGGTGATGCCATCCAACCATCTCATCTTTTGCCACCCTCTTCTCTGGCCCTCAGTCTTAGGGTCAGCATTAGGGTCTTTTCCAGTGAGTCAGCTCTTTCCATCAGGTTGCCAAAGTACTGGAGCTTCAGCTTCAGCATCAGTCCTTCCAATGAATATTTAGGGTTGTCTGGTTTGATCTCCCTGCAGTCCAAGGGACTCTCAAGAGTCTCCTCTAGCACCACAGTTGAAAAGCATCAGTTCTTCAGCGCTCAGCCTTCTTTATGGTCCAACTTTCAAATTCATATATGACTACTGGAAAACCACAGCTTTGACTATAGGGACCTTTGTCAGCACTGTGTCCATTTTATGTGGACTTTATCCATTCCATTACTCTCCCTTTAAATTGCCTACTCACTTCGTGCACAGCACAGTAGAGCTCAGTTCTTTCTACTCCCATCAGTGTTTACTGAAGAAACTCTGTATTTAGCACTTTGTCTCACGCCAGAACAAAATCCTTCTAAAGGGTATTAGCTTTTATTATATTACCTAAATATTACCTAAAAATTGTTTTTATTATGTTACATTACATATTAATATGTACCCACATAAAACTAGGAATAATTCCCTTATGCTTAGAATTTTACATAACTATAAACCCCCCAGAAAAACATCTATTTCTGTTTTATTGACTATGCCAAAGCCATTGACTGTGTGGATCACAATAAACTGTGGAAAATTCTTAAACAGATGGAAATACCAGACCATCTGACCTGTCTCTTGAGAAACCTATATGCAGGTCAGGAAGCAACAGTTAGAACTGGACATGGAACAACAGACTGGTTCCAAATAGGAAAAGGAGTACGTCAGGGCTGTGTATTGTCACCCTGCTTATTTAACTTATATGCAGAGTACATCATGAGAAACACTGGGCTGGAAGAAGCACAAGCTGGAATCAAGATTGCTGGGAGAAATATCAATAACCTCAGATATGCAGATGACACCACCCTTATGGCAGAAAGGGAAGAGGAACTAAAAAACCTCTTGTTGAAAGTGAAGGAGGAGAGTGGAAAAGTTGGCTTAAAGCTCAACATTCAGAAAACGAAGATCATGGCATCTGGTCCCATCACTTCATGGGAAGTAGATGGGGAAACAGTGGAAACAGTGTCAGACTTTATTTTTGGGGGCTCCAAAATCACTGCAGATGGTGATTGCAGCCATGAAATTAAAAGATGCTTACTCCTTGGAATAAAAGTTATGACCAACCTAGACAGCATATTAAAAAGCAGAGACATTACTTTCCCAACAAAGGTCCGTCTAGTCAAAGCTATAATAATAATATAATTGACACTTCAAAGTGAAATGTCAAAAGAAGGGTGTACACAAACACTCTTCTCAGGTAGACACATAAGAATAACAAATGTACTAGTTTTTAGCATTAAGCAAAGGACATATTCTACTGACAAGAGGACAGAATGCCAAAAAATTAAATTAATTGGAGAGCTGGGTCTTATTCTCCTTAAGTTATTCCCCACCCTGAAGTTTTCATTCTGCATGTTTATCTGTAAGAAAAGCTATTTGTCTTGTATTTACTTTGTTCTTTAATAAACACTCTGTAGATTTTCTTAGGATTTAATTAAGGTGGTCAAACCACTCACAAATTAAGACACAAGGAATTTCATACAAAAAGAAAGAAACCATTTTTTGTGAAGTAGTCTGATTTTAATTGAGCAATATGAAAAGCATTTATTTCTTTTGTTAAGCCATCATCGAAGTAAAAATCAAATGTTTTGGATGAAATGTCACAGTTTGGTTTCACAAGTTCTTATTACAGTATCTGTAGGCCCGTTCTGTTTCCTTGACTTTGTATTTGAGAAATATTTAACAATGACTTTTATTGCTAAAGCCACTCTAATGAGAAGGTTCAAGGAGACTTTAACTTGAGCCAATATTAATGTTGTTCTAAGTCTATGCCACAGACAGAAAATGTTTTCCTTCACTAACGTCATCCCCTTGAAAGTTTCAATAAAAGCCCTAATGTTAAATTCTAAGATTTCAAATATCTGTAACCCAAAATGTGCCATTTGATGGATTAATGGTCTTGCCTCCTTCCACCATCCAAGTTAACCAACATGAGATTGAAATGCCAAAACCTTGAAGAAATGAAGAGCAACTCAAATACAGTGTCTGAACTCCATCTTTGATTGCCATTAAAAAGTTTTAAATCTTAAAAGGATTTCATTTTAAAAGTTAATCTGTTTTTTTAAGTCATCAACAGAAGCACTTCTATCCGGTTTAAAGGAGGGAGGAGAGCCTTCTCAGACCTGGAATACAATGCAACTGCAATGTTCAGAGCATACACAAAGGGCAAAATAATCTCAGAATTTCAGGGCTAGAAGCAGTTTGAAAAATTGTTCTGCCCTACTTCTTCATTTTAAAATGAAAGAGCTGCCCCTGATTAATTTTCTGGGCTGACATCTTAAGATTCAGCTCCCTCATACTCTACATCACTCCCTCACACTCTACATCTCCTTTAAATAATGTTCTGACACATCCTTCCGGGAGGCCTCAAAATTTTGCATGTGTCAGACACATCCAAGTAGAGTGTTTAAAATGTATATTCCTGGGCTGTATCAACAGAGGCTCTGATTTGGTAAATTAGGAGAGAACCAAAGAATTGTGTATTTTTAACAAGCATCCTAAGTGACTTTGGGACAGGTTATAGACCACACTTTAAGAAAAGGCTGTTAGATAATAACACAGATGGGCCAAATATCTCACCTACTAATGGGAACATTTTGTCCAATAGTTTGAAAATTTTCAAAGGCAAAAGATGTATTTGAGAAAGTCAATGTTGAATAAGATTTTATAATCATATGCTTTTAAATCTGTAAATGGAGTTCATAAAAAGTGGGGAAGATGTCAAATCATGTTATGTTCTTAAACGCAAAATAAGGAGACCCAGTTTCTAAATGGTTACTAAAGAATACCTTGTAGTATCATGCTGCTTATGTCTGATAATATAACTGAGCACTCTTGGGTTTAGTTGCCAATTTTCTTCCAAATGCTTTTAGTGTACATTTCTTCCTGCTGAGGTAAATGTACATGAATTGGAATAAAATGATACAACTTACTTTTTCTTAAGAAGTGACATAAAATAATGCTTTTATCTATAAATGTGATGCCAAAGTCCACATACTTTCTACTTTCAAACCCTATATAGTCTCCTATTGATAGAAAATATAATAATTAATTAAATCATCATTACATTAAGACATATTTGTGTATTCAAATTGATACACATGTATTTCTGTGTGTATGCATATGCATGAATTATATAAATAGAGGTAGATAAAGACACAAAACATAAGTGAGAATAAGCCAAGGGAAGGAGCAGCTTTCATGTGCAACATGATAACCTGGTGAGCATGTGCACTGTGAGATGACTGCCACAGTCAAGTTGATTGACACATCCAATATTTCAGATGGCTCCTGTGTGCATGCATCTGTGTGTGTGTGTGTGTGTGTGTGTGTGTGTATGCACATGCATGTGTGTTGAGAGCACTTAAGATCTATTCTCTTGACAAATTTCAGGTGTACACTGCAGTACTGCAAAGCATTATTTTCATATTTTGCATAATGCACAAAGACAGGCTTGATTACTGTGGCTGTGTTAAAATCTATCTTTAGTTTAGAGCCACCATCTGAAACATGTTTGGTTAGCACTGCTGATATGAACAATAAAACAATCCAACTATATTAGTTCACGTCCAGGTAGAAAGAGATAATTTCATGTTTGGGAAGATAGGAACCATGAACTAGTTGGTTGACTCCATTAAATATTAAGGGAGGAACAGGAGTAAGCCAAGTAAGAAAAAAAAAGAGCACTTTCCCTGTTCCCCTGTGACCCTGGTCCTGCTCTGGATGAGATCCAACATTCCAGACATGAGATTGCCAGAAAATCACTCCACCTCTCCAGAGTCCCATTTCCTCATCTACAAAATATAACTAAGAAATAAGAACAAAATTCTAGCAATCAGAATCCAACAATACATTAAAAAGATCATACACCATGACCAAGTGGGCTTTATCCCAGGCACGCAAGGATTCTTCAATATCCGCAAATCAATTAATGTAATTCACCACATAACAAATTGAAAAATAAAAGCCATATGATTATCTCAATAGATGCAGAGAAAGCCTTTGACAAAATTCAACATTGATTTATGATAAAAAAGTCTCCAGAAAGCAGAAATAGAAGGAACATACTTCAACATAATAAAAGCTATATATGACAAACCCACAGCAAACATTATCCTCAACGGTGAAAAATTGAAAGCATTTCCCCTAAAGTCAGGAACAAGACAAGGGTGCCCACCCTCACCATTACTATTCAACATAGTTTTGGAAGTTTTGGCCACAGCAATCAGAGCAGAAAAAGAAATAAAAGGAATCCAAGTTGGAAAAGAAGAAGTAAAACTCTCACCGTTTGCAGATGACATGATCCTCTACATAGAAAACCCTAAAGATTCTACCAGAAAATTACTAGAGCTAATTGATGAATATAGTAAAGTTGCAGGATATAAAATTAACACACAGAAATCCCTTGCATTCCTATACACTAATAATGAGAAAATAGAAAGAGAAATTAAGGAACAATTCCATTCACCATTGCAACGAAAAGAATAAAATACTTAGGAATATATCTACCTAAAGAAACTAAAGACCTATATATAGAAAACTACAAAACACTGGTGAAATAAATCAAAGAGGACACTAATAGATGGAGAAATATACCATGTTCATGGATCAGAAGAATCAATATAGTGAAAATGAGTATACTACCCAAAGCAATCTACAGATTCAATGCAATCCCTATCAGGCTACCAATGGTAGTTTTCACAGAGCTAGAACAAATAATTTCAAAATTTGTATGGAAATACAAAAAACCTCGAATAGCCAAAGCAATCTTGAGAAAGAATGGAACTGGAGGAATCAACTTGCCTGACTTCAGGCTCTACTACAAAGCCACAGTCATCAGGACAGTATGGTACTGGCACAAAGACAGAAATATAGATCAAAGGAACAAAATAGAAAGCCCAGAGATAAACCCACGCACCTATGGACACCTTATCTTTGACAAAGGAGGCAAGAATATACAATGGATTAAAGACAATCTCTTTAACGAGTGGTGCTGGTAAAGCTGGTCAACCACTTGCAAAAGAATGAAACTGGAACACTTTCTAACACCATACACAAAAATAAACTCAAAATGGATTAAAGATCTAAACATAAGACCAGAAACTATAAAACTCTTAGAGGAGAACATAGGCAAAACACTCTCCGACATAAATCACAGCAGGATCCTCTATGACCCACCTCCCAGAATATTGGAAATAAAAGCAAAAATAAACAAATGGGACCTAATCAAAATTAAAAGCTTCTGCACAACAAAGGAAACTATAAGCAAGGTGAAAAGACAGCCTTCAGAATGAGAGAAAATAATAGCAAATGAAGCAACTGACAAACAACTAATCTCAAAAATATACAAGCAACTCCTGCAGCTCAATTCCAGAAAAATAAATGACCCAATCAAAAAATGGGCCAAAGAACTAAATAGACATTTCTCCAAAGAAGACATACAGATGGCTAACAAACACATGAAAAGATGCTCAACATCACTCATTATCAGAGAAATACTAATCAAAACCACAATAAGGTACCATTTCACGCCAGTCAGAATGGCTGCAATCCAAAAGTCTACAAGCAATAAATGCTGGAGAGGGTGTGGAGAAAAGGGAACTCTCTTACACTGTTGGTGGGAATGCAAACTGGTATAGCCACTATGGAGAATGGTGTGGAGATGCCTTAAAAAACTGGAAATAGAACTGCCATATAACCCAGCAATCCCGCTGCTGGGCATACACACCAAGGAAACCAGAATTGAAAGAGACACGTGTACCCCAATGTTTATCGGAGCACTGTTTATAATAGCCAGGACATGGAAGCAACCTAGATGTCCATCAGCAGATGAATGGATAAGAAAGCTGTGGTACATATACGCAAGGAGTATTACTCAGCCATTAAAAAGAATACATTTGAATCAGTTCTAATGAGGTGGATGAAACTGGAGCCGATTATACACAGTGAAGTAAGCCAGAAAGAAAAACACCAATACAGTATACTAACGCATATATATGGAATTTAGAAAGATGGTAATGATAACCCTGTATGCAAGACAGCAAAAGAGACACAGATGTATAGAACAGTCTTATGGACTCTGTGGGAGAGGGAGAGGGTGGGATGATTTAGGAGAGTGGCATTGAAACATGTATAATATCATATAAGAAACAAATCGCCAGTCCAGGTTCGATGCAGGATGCAGGATGCTTGGGGCTGGTGCACTGGGATGACCCAGAGGGAAGGTACAGAGAGGGAGTGGGGAGGGGGGTTCAGGATGGGGAACATGTGTACACCCGTGGTGGATTCATGTTGATGTATGGCAAAACCATTAAATACTGTAAAGTAATTAGCCTCCAATTAAAATAAATAAATTTAAATTAAAAAAAAAAAAAGAATCTACTTCTCTTTGAAAAAGAATGGGGCATGGTTAGAGGACACAGGAGCCAATTTGAAGAAGCCCCACCAGCCAAAGCTGTGCCAAATTAAGAAACAAAATAATAATGATAGCATCGGGCAATAACCCATAGAATAAAATAAATATCCACGAGTCCATACTGATATGAATAATTGAATAAAGACATCAACGGAGGGGAAGGAACAATGGGATAGCTCTTTCTAACAGAAGAACCCTAATTAGTAAATGTAGAAAGAATGAGGAAAATTCATAATCACAATTAGGCAAACATGACAGTATAGCAGCTCCAGGCAACTACCACTAAAAAAAAATGCAAATATCAGGGCATGAAAGTTTGAAAAGAAATAATAGGACAGAAAGTTGCTCAGGGAACCAGAAGAACAAGACGGGGTAATTTTCATGAATAAGAGCACCCAGCTAATGGCCTGAGTAGAAAACCACACCAACCAGCAGGGCCTGCCAGATTCCCCCCTCACCAGCTCCCCCCTCCCCCATCCCCCGCCCTGTTCACAGCTGAGCCTTATCTTTGCTCAGTGATCCATAAATGCTGACTCAGTTTTCATTTATGACTCTGCCTTTCTGTTTCTACACTGGCCATCCTCCCTTTTTTGCAGTTCTCTGCCCTGGCATCCCATTAGATCACCTGGAGAGCTTTCAAAAGTCCTTCTGGGTCATACCCCAGATCAATTAAATCAGACTTTCTGGATGAGGGCTTCAGCCCTCAGGAGTTTTGAAAGCTTTCCAGATGATTCCAAAGTGCAGCCAAGGTTGAGCACTACCACTATATTGATATAATTTTTATTTAGCCATGTTAATATCACAGTTGAGGAAAAAGACAAGTCCAACCTTCTCTGCTTTCTGGCAAAGTGATTTCAACATATATTACAGATAGGACGCAGTATTTAATCTTTTACACATCGGCACTTGACAGAAATGAGGTGGGAAGCAGCTGGAAGCAAATGGTAAAGAATTCGTCAAAAGGAAAGAAATTTCCTGAGTACTAACTTCTTTGTGGCTCACTACACGGGCTCATGATGCGACACAAAAATGAATTAGAAAAAGATCAGTCCCACATGCTGAGAGTCTAAGATGGATTATACTATGTATAATGTGCTAAGTGTCACCCAGCTGAAACGCTATGAGACTCAGGGATTGA
This sequence comes from Bos grunniens, assembly GCF_055505025.1. Classification (NCBI taxonomy): domain Eukaryota; kingdom Metazoa; phylum Chordata; class Mammalia; order Artiodactyla; family Bovidae; genus Bos; species Bos grunniens. The sequence continues at coordinate 18,796,844 of NC_141165.1, read as the reverse complement.
GTGAGGGGTGATTTTCAGCCAGGAGATAACAGGAGTCTTTGTAGAGGGGGTGGCATTTCACAGGACCTGGGAGAATGGGTGGGAAGTGAAAACTTGGAGCCAGGAGGAAGGATGTTGTGAAAGGGCAGAGATAAAGAAGTGTGAGACTGTGGAGAAGAGGCAGGGGACAGCAGGTAGTCCCATTTCCCGGGGCTGGAAGAGAATAAAGACACCGATATTTGAAATATCCTGTCACTTTTGTAGTTTGGGTACTATTCCCCATTGAAGATTTGGTTACATCTTGACAGGAACTTGTGAGAATCAGGTTATTTGCTTTTTACATTCATAACTGGTCTTCCCTGGTGGTTCCATGATAAAGAATCTGCCTGCAATGTAGGAGACTCAGGTTCAATCCCTAGGCCAGGAAGATCCCCTAGAAAAGGAAATGGCAACCCACTCCAGTATTCTTACCTGGGAAATTCCATGGACAGAGAAGCCTGGCAGGCTATAGTCCCTGGGGTCACAAACAGCCAAACACCATGTTGAACTAAGCAACAACACAACACTCATAACCTGATGTGACGAGTCCAAAGCTCTGGGTGGTGAATATAAGGGGCCTTGTGAATGCATTTATATGTATTTCAGTCTTGAAAGGCCTCAGATTAAATTACAGAGGAGGAAACTTGGAGATTAAAAAACACCAGCTATTTCAATGGTGATAACATTCCCTATGAGGTGCAAGTCTGGCCATCTGCCATTTCCAATATTATTACTTTACCTCAATAAAAAGAGGATAATACCAGGCTTCTGTGAGTTAAGATGAAGTTTGGGTGTGAAGATGAGAAATATCTCGGTTAGCAAGGAGAAACAGCGACCCACACGTCGTCATCCCTCCGAGTCACAAGCTGACAGCTCAGCAGGTGGAGCCAGGAAGCCCCGCAGCTGTTCCCTGGCTGCTGGCCAAGGCCATTACCATGGCAACGCCCCTGGGGTGGGAGGGGCAGCTTAGCCTGCGGAAACCACCAGTTTTTAAAAAGTAACACAAATGATCCTGGATTGGATCCTGCGGGAGAAAAAAATTCCTATAGAAATGTCCTTTTTAAAGATATAATTGGGACAGATGGGCTCAATTTGAGTGTGAACTGTGGGTTAGATGGGTGTTTCCCAAATTTCAGTGTGCTTCAGGCTCACCTGGTGGGCTTGGCAAAACACAGATGGCCAGACCCGACCCCCAGAGTTTACAGATTCATTACGGCTGAGGTGGAAGCTAACAATCTGTGTTTCTCACTAAAGATTCCGAGTGATGCTGATGCTGCTGGTATGGGGTCGCACAGAATCACCGTATGACACACTGGCATTGCATCAATGTTCACTTCCTGAGTTTGATCTTTTTACTGTAGTTATGTTAAGGAAATATCCTTAGTCTTAGAAAACACTCACAGGAGGATTTAGGACAAAGGGGCAACGGGTCTGCAACCTACTGTCAAGTGGTTCAGGAAAAAAGTAGATAGATGAACAGAATAATAAAGCAAATGTGGGAAATAACAACTGGTAAACCTGGATGAAATTAAAGGACACTTACCCCTTGGAAGAGAAGTTATGACCAACCTAGACAGCATGTTAAAAAGCAGAGACATTACTTTGGCAACAAAGGTCCATCTAGTCAAAGCTATGGTTTTTCCAGTAGTCATGTATGGATGTGAGAGTTGGACTATAAAGAAAGCTGAGCGCCGAAGAATTGATGCTTTTGAACTGTGGTGTTGGAGAAGAATCTTGAGAGTCCTTTAGACTGCAAGGAGATCCAACCAGTCCATCCTAAAGGAAATCAGTCCTGCATATTCATTGCAAGGGCTGATGCTGAAGCTGAAACTCCAATACTTTGGCCACCTGATGCAAAGAACTGACTCATTTAAAAAGACCCTGCTGGGAAAGATTGAAGGTGGGAGGAGAAGGGGACGAGAGGATGAGATGGTTAGATGGCATCACTGACTCGATGGACATGAGTCTGAGTAAACTCCGGGAGTTGGTGATGGACAGGGAGGCCTGGCGTGCTGCAGTCCATGGAGTCGCAAAGGGTCGGACATGACTGGGAGACTGAACTGAACTGAACTGAAATTTGAATGGAGGATATATGGGAGTTCACTGTGTTTTGTAACTTTTCTAGTAGATCCAAATTACATTTAAATTAATAACTAAAAATTAATATAAGAAATAAAGTTATAGTTTATCATCAAGATCTGTTCAATATGGTAGCCACTACCTAAACATGGTTATTTACATTTAAATTAATTTAAATTAAATAAAGTTCAACATTCAGCTCCTCAACCACACTAGCCATACTTCATCAGGTGCTAAAGAGTCATGTGTGACTAAGCAACTACCATATTGGACAGCGCAAATATTGAGTGGAGAAGGCAATGGCACCCCACTCCAATACTCTTGCCTGGAAAATCCCATGGACGGAGGAGCCTGGTAGGCTACAGTCCATGGGGTCATAAAGAGTCGGACATGACTGAGTGACTTCACTTTCACTTTTCACTTTCATGCATTGGAGAAGGAAATGGCAACCCACTCCAGTGTTCTTGCCTGGAGAATCCCAGGGACGGGGGAGCCTGGTGGGCTTCTGTCTATGGGGTCGCACAGAGTCAGACACGACTGAAGTGACTTAGCAGCAGCAGCAGCAAATATTGAGCATTACCATCATCACACAAAGTTCCACTGAACAGTTCTCACTACAGCGGAAAATATTTTACAACTGAGAAAGTCTTTGTGGAAAATTCAGTGTGCTGAAAGCAGCAGCAGAGGTAGTAAAAGCAATAGGAGTCAGTTGTTTACCACAGAAGATAGTTTATTAACTGAATGGGGCAAAAAGAAAAAATGATTAAATTATGGCTGATGGATCACAGTGTAGCTGCATTTGTAAATCCCTGGATTTTGCATGGATCAGTGGCATAATTGCTGGAGTAGGTGTTCTTAGCCACATTCTGTACACCTCATCATTTTACTGGTTTTCTTAACAATCTGTTGGATGAAGGATATATAATCACTCAAATGTTCTGGTTATTTTTCTTTTTTTCTCCTCCTTCTCCTTCAAGCAGAGGAGGAACAAGATTTGATGGGCAAACTCCCAACAAGGCTGTGCCAGGGAGACTGTCCTGAGGGGGAATAGCTAAGACCTGGACAGTATCAAATTTTCAAATATTCTAACTTGGCTACTGGTTTCATTTTGCATGACACACCAGCTACTGTGTAAAGCAAATCAAGGCTGAGTTTCGTTGCTATCTTTACTCCTTCCGAGTTGCTTCTCCTCCCTCTTCTTTTCTGCATCTCAAATACCCAGCACTCTCTGAGCCAAGCAGGCCTGCCACCCACTCTAAAGAGCAACTTCTTTCTTCCTAGCATCATTTCACTTGGGCTCCAGCAACATCCAGATGATGAACTGAACACATTCTAAACACAAGATTCTTTGTTGCATTTGACTTAGGCTAGCTCTCTGAATGTTCTGGGAGATACTTCCTGAGCAGGGTCAAGTTTGGACATTCTCTTTCTGACCCAACTCCTGTAACTCCCCTCTCTCTAGCCTCTCAGAAGTGAACACACAGACCCACATTACGCTGCACCTTGCCAGCCCCACCCCTGGCACCTTTCTCAGCAACTTCATATTCACTTGGGGCTCAGTAAAATGCACAACTATTATCACTTGGGGGAAACATGGAATGGCAGGGAAAACTGCAAACACCTGAAGCCATGAATCACAAGTCAGTTAACATGAAGACTTTTCATAGGGAGAATGAGCTGTATTCCCACTTCCAAGTTTCCACTGGGGAAAATGAACCACAGAGCTAGAATCCAGGACTCCAGCAGTATCCCTCTGCTCTGCCCAGGCCTCTGTTATGGCTTTAAATGTCCATCTAATAATCGAACCATTGTAAGAGGCTTAAGGATACACCCCCCAATCCACACACACCAAAAAAATGCTGGATCATTTTTATGCAGCAATTCCTCCTTAAAAATACATCGATTCTGAGTTTTCCCCAAAAAAGAAACCCTTGGTCAGAAAACAGTTTGCCAGTTACATAGAGATGATTACTCTTAGCAGCAAGACACAATATCCCAGGTAATATTTTTATTCACTTTGTGGCTGGCTCATTCAACTTCTGAGATATCTCTTTACAGACACCTTTTTACTATGAAACAGATTTTTATTAAGACTTCAAAACCAGAAGGAGAGTCTCACCTCACAGTACTCTGTGATAATGCAGAACTTATCCTGCTCCACAAAGTTTGCATGGAACTTGACAATAGCTGGGTGATTCAGCTTGGAAAGGAGCTGGGCCTCTAAAGTGGCCTGCACAGTCTCATTTGGATTAAGTTCTCCAATACAGATTTCCTTCAGTACCTTTCTGCAGCAAAAAAAAAAAAAAATTAATACATTTAGAACTAAAATAAAGAAAGCTGAGTGCCAAAGAATTCATTCTTTTGAACTATTGTGTTGGAGAAGACTCTTGAGAGTCCCTTGAACTCCAAGGAGATCCAACCAGTCCATCCTAAAGAAGATCAGCCCTGGGTGTTCACTGGAAGGACTGATGTTGAAGCTGAAACTCCAATACTTTGGCCACCTTATACAAAGAGCTGACTCATTAGAAAAGACCCTGATGATGGGAAAAATTGAGGGAAGGAGGAGAAGGGGACGACAGAGGATGAGATGGCTGGATGGCATCACCAACTCGATGGACATGGGTTTGGGTGAACTCCGGGAGTTGGCGATTGACAGGGAGGCCTGGCGTGCTGTGGTTCATGGTGTCACAGAGCTGGACGTGACTGAGTGACTAAACTGAACTGAGAACTAAAATACACATTTAAAGATATGGACAGTGTTACAGGACCATCTAATTAATGCCCAGGCCATAACCTACTCGGAGGTCTGCTCCGGCCTGTGACTCCTGGGGACCTGGCCTGCTTCTGTCCTTGTGGGGCCCTCTGCACCTGCCTCCCTCCCCTCTGCTCAAACCAGCGGAGCCAGAACTAAGCTTGAGTGGGCATGGCCGAGGTGGCTCTCCCTCAGCCGCTAGGTGTCTCCATTTCTCTTTGCCTCTCAGGACATCTCTATTTCTGTCTTTCTCCATCTCTTTGTATATTACCTGCATCTCCTTATCTGCTTTCCTGTTTCTGTCTGCTTTTCTATTTCTCTCATTATTCCTATCTTGGTGTTTCTCTTTCTCTCTCACACACTGTATATTAATGTATATATATATATGTGTGTGTGTGTGAATATAATTATAAAATCCACTGTGTCTCTGCATCTGATTTTCTTTTTGACTCTCTCCTTTCCTCTCTGATTCTGCGTATAAATACACATGCTTCTCTTTGTCTCTCAGCTCTAATATTTTCCAAATCAACTCAATATCAGCAGAATCAATATCTGTTTATTTTCTTTTTAAAACTACCCTTAGCATGTGGTTTGTGGTTTAGTCACTAAGTCGTGTCCGACTCTTGCAATCCCATGGACTGTAGCCTGCCAATCTCTGTCCGTGGGATTCTCCAGGCAAGAATACTGGAGTGGGTTGCCATTTCCTTCTCCAGGGGATCTTCCCGACCCAGGGATCGAACCCAGGTCTCCTGCATTGCAGGCAGACGCTTTACCGACTGAGCTATAAGGAAAGATCAGGGAAGACCTTTAGCATAGCATACTTTATTTAGGAGTATTTAGGAGCTACCAGTATTGAGGAGAAGAAAAAAATATAAAAACATTGACAGAGGTATTCAAGCATGTATAAATGGAACAAGAGCTCATCATCTCTCCAATTTATTAATTCAAAATTTGTGATAACTAATGAGGAGTGGACCAAAACATTATCTCTTCCCATCTACCGAAAGAAAGACTGATGAACAAACCAATTACAGTCCCACGGTGTAAACAGATTGCCAGGGAGAAGCACTTTAGCATACCAATTATGTGTGCAGACAGATTCCACTGATTAGAAGTGAGCCTTAGCTGTTCATTAAGATAAGTTCTGCAGGACCTGTACTAGAATACATTTTGTAGTAATGTTATTTGAGAGTTTCTACCTATGCATATTAATGAAAATATATTTATAGTAGAAACTCTTAATTAAAGGCCCTATAACCAAATCCTAGATTAACCAGAGCTCTGCAGTCCTTTCTAACAGATGCCCAGGGCTGCCTTTGTTTGTACTGGGGATGCTGCAGCCAGCAGGCACTCTCTGGACCACCTTCCAGTTGAGATATGTGTTTACCCAAGTCACAGCGTCTATTCCCAAACTTGTTTGTGCCACTTGTACCCAGTATTATAAATCTGTAACCTAAATATGACAAACTGATGAAGGGTGAGTGAGTGTTGTCTCTGCTAGAAAAACTAGGTCAACTGTTTACCACAATGGTTAATAATGACAAGTTGCAAAAAAATTGCTGTTAAGTAACTGTTAAGACAGTTTTTAAATATTCATTTAAAAATGTAAAAATCTAGCATTCTGAACTGAGATTGCTAAATTTTCATTTCATTTTAAAGAAGGTAAACTTAGAAAACTTAATCAAGTTTATGCAAAAAAGATGAAAAGACCTCTCATGAGAGGACGTTAGACATTGGCTGCACATCAAAAAATGAGAGAAAATGTACAATATTTTCCTTAAATTGGGTATAAATGTTTTAGTTATGTCATTTTATCATTTTAAAATTGTTCCCTTATATAACCAAGGACCACCTCCAGTCACATCAGACAGAGGCTATCACATGGGTTTTCTTAGGTCTTGAACACCCTACTGGACCCCTACTTGATAATGGAGTAGATTCTAGAGAAATTTTTGCTGGGTATCATGTTCTATAGAGAGGCTGTTCTAGCAAGAATTTGGTTTAAAATGACCTCATGTTATTAACAGTGGCATCTCAAACTGTTGGTATAATAAAGGGGCTTGAAATGACGGATGCAGCTGTTCTCCTGTAATGCCTAAAGATGATGAAGCTGCAGCGAAATGACATCTTCATGGTGTTTTTCCAGTACTCACCATGTCCCAGCCAACTTGCAGTTGTAAAAGTGACAGTGGTTAACATGCATGGTGATACAAAGTCACACACAAACCTGCAGTATTCTCCTACTGGGAAGGAACAAATGCTATCCGAAGCTTTAAGATGCTTACTTTTTCCTTGCAAATATCAACTACTGTGCAACAGAGCATGGGATTTTACATACATACTTAGATTTTATCTAAGCCCTATCTGGCAGCCTGATGATAAAGCATCAAATCTCATTTGTCCACAGCTTTGCAGACAAAGGAAGGGCTATCAAGGCAGGTAACATCTACTACAATCATCTTTAGCAGAAGCCAAGATATTTGACCTTTCTTACCTAAAACTGATGGAGGAAACTCATTGCGTGTCACATAGTGTGAGAGTCATATCAGCTGAGAAGAGCAAAGAAACCAAGTCAAGAAGCTTGCCCCTACTCAGTGACACTCAGTCTGTCAACCACTGCTAAGTAACATGACAGATATTTATTTTATCAGAACTTCAGCTATTTGGGAGAAACTTTTTAGCAGCTGCAAAGACAGGCACCCCCTCAGACTCACTAATTTTGTAAAGTTTCTGTTCTCTTTCCTGAGTGGCAATGTTTCTTTCTAGGGAACTGACAAACTTTGGAGAGTGACTGGAAATCTGGATAACTACAGCTAATTTCACTCCCGTCAAATTGGCCCACTTTCCATATAAATGGGGTAGGTGATATCTTTGAGATCTTCAGGGTTGTTTTCCTCCAAATTTCCCTGTAGCCTTTCACATATTTCCCATTGAACAAGCAGCATAGGCTGTGTCAGGAAAAAGATGACACCACAAACCACAGAGAACTTGAGTCAAATTCCCAGCTTTTGATTCTCCAAGGAGAGACCAAGGCCAAAGAGAAAAGATCTGAAGGAGCCCCTGACCAATGGGATGAGGGTCCTCCCTGCCCGAAGTGAGAAAGAGACACTCAGAACCAGATGGAGCAGGGGCAAGAACATTAGGTACACTGAGCCCTTGAAAAGAGTTCATGCTCCCCAAACTAGGTCCAGAGGAGGGGGCCAGGGACAGAACTTCCAGATGGGGAGGGGAGCCCCAGAGCAGAAGTCATGGCTGTCTTTCCAAAGCAGGAACTGCACACTTCTTTGTGTCCAGCAAGGGATAGGAGTGCAGGAAAGATCTTCAAGGGGCAAGTAAGTCAAACGGCCTAAGAACTCTGGAACCTCAGTGAGGAGTGCAGAAGCACCTCTGTGTGTCTGTGGTATAGTGCGCTCTGAGGATTTGTGACCCCTGCCCTTGGGTCTCTTGGAGAAGCCAACAGATCAGTGTGCACAAATGTGTGTCTATGTTTGTATTTTCTAAAACTTCAAACCGAAATGGGTTCTATAAAGTTAGGGTGAGCGATGTGTGAGGCCCTCCTGATTTAAGCTGCCATGACTCTCTAATTTGATCAGCAGCTACTGCACCCACTGAGGGCAAAGTCACAGGAAATAGATTTTAACCTCAGCTTAAATAAGAGAGTAACTTTTTGCTTTTTGAAAAAATTTAAATATTCACCTATTTAACAGATTATTCAATCTGCTTAGGACTTTCAAGAGTTTTCATCCATCTATTAAGGCAGCAATTATTTTAACTAATCCTTTCTTTAATGGTCAACTCTTATTTTTCTAGTTCATAAGAAAATATAGCTTTATTATAGAAAAATCTGAAAACAAAACATAGATCACAATCTGCCACAGAGATAATCAACATTAACAATTTTGTATATTTCACTCTCATCTTTTTGCTACACTTTTTTTTAACACTAGAGGCCAAGCAATTTAGACAATTTGGCTGCTATTTTCATGAGACGTTATTGTAGCAGACATCTGTCATGTTAGCTGCACAGCATCTTAGACAGCCTCCCTACACTGTAGTAGATCCCTGGGCTGTGGGGTCCTGCCTTCCACAGATAAAAGCAAACAGACAGCAAACAATTACTGTATCTCCCGCCTGCCTTGAGTTGGGATGCCAATATGGGACATAGGTTCTGCCAGTCAATTGGACCAACCTGGGACCCTGCCTTGGGGGTGAGCTTGAGGGACAGGGTGAGCACAGGACCCTCCCACACACACCATCCTAAGAAATGGCATGGGCTTGGGGGCAGTGGTAGTGGGCCACTTCCATGGTGTGGTTCCAGCTGACGTCCCTGGAAATTTGGCCTTCACTAACCCCCAGCCCCCTCAGCTGTAAGAGCCATCTGTGTTCAGCACACATCCCCCTCTGCCTCCACTGCGTAGCGGGTGACTGCTCACATCCGCATCTGGAGTCCTGACCCACATGATTATGTGTCACAGAAGCACCGTGAGCTAGTCCCATACTAGCTCTTACTTTGAGATCATTAAAACTGAACCTCCAAAACTCTGATACATTTAGGTTAATTTTTGTTCCTTTCTGTCTGAAAACTTAGGATCTTCTGAGGGATTTAGGGACATTTATGGGTAGAAGGAAATTTGGAAAACTCAGCAAATTTGGAAAACTCAGCAGTGGCCACAGGACTAGAAAAGGTCAGCTTTCATTCAAATCCCAAAGAAAGGCAATGCCAAAGAATGCTCAAACTACCACACAGTTGCACTCATCTCACACGCTAGTAAAGTAATGCTCAAAATTCTCCAAGCCAGGCTTCAGCAATACGTGAACCATGAACTTCCAGATGTTCAAGCTGGTTTTAGAAAAGGCAGAGGAACCAGAGATCAAATTGCCAACATCTGCTGGATCATGGAAAAAGCAAGAGAGTTCCAGAGAAACATCTATTTCTGCTTTACTGACTATGCCAAAGCCTTTGACTGTGTGGATCACAATAAACTGTGGAAAATTCTGAAAGAGATGGGAATACCAGACCATCTGACCTGCCTCTTGAGAAATCTGTATACAGGTCAGGAAGCAACAGTTAGAACTGGACATGGAACAACAGACTGGTTCCAAATAGGAAAAGGAGTACATCAAGGCTGTATATTGTCACCCTGCTTATTTAACTTCTGTGCAGAGTACATCATGAGAAACGCTGGGCTGGAAGAAGCACAAGCTGGAATCAAGATTGCTAGGAGAAATATCAATAACCTCAGATATGCAGATGATACCACCCTTATGGCAGAAAGTGCAGAAAGGCAGAAAGCCTCTTGATGAAGGTGAAAGAGGAGAGTGAAAAAGTTGGCTTAAAGCTCAGCATTCAGAAAACGAAGATCATGGCATCCGGTCCCACCACTTCATGGGAAATAGATGGGGAAACAGTGGAAACAGTGTCAGACTTTATTTTGGGGGTTCCTAAATTACTGCAGATGGTGACTGCAGCCATGAAATTAAAAGACGCTTACTCCTTGGAAGAAAAGTTATGACCAAGCTAGATAGCATATTGAAAAGCAGAGACGTTACCTTCCTAACAAAGGTTCATCTAGTCAAGGCTATAGTTTTTCCAGTGGTCATGTATGGATGTGAGAGTTGGACTGTGAAGAATGCTGAGCGCCGAACACTTGATGCTTTTGAACTGTGGTGTTGGAGAAGACTCTTGAGAGTCCCTTGGACTACAAGGAGATCCAACCAGTCCATTCTGAAGGGGATCAGCCCTGGGATTTCTTTGGAAGGAATGATGCTAAAGCTGAAACTCCAGTACTTTGGCCACCTCACGTGAAGAGTTGACCCATTGGAAAAGACTCTGATGCTGGGAGGGACGGGGGGCAGGAGGAGAAGGGGACGACAGAGGATGAGATGGTTGGATGGCATCACTGACTTGATGGACGTGAGTCTGCGTGAACTCCAGGAGTTGGTGATGGACAGGGAGGCCTGGCGTGCTGCGATTCATGGGGTCACAAAGAGTCGGACACGACTGAGCGACTAAACTGAACTGAACTTATGGGTAGAAGGATCATAAAAGTGGACAAACATCCTTTTAAAAGTTATTTAATCCCCTTTAAAATCTAAAAGGACATGAAAAATGGCAGAGTGATATTTATTCAAAAACATGGCACATTAATAAAAAACGGAAAAGCCAGGAACTAAACATACCTAAAGAAGTAGCTGAAAAAAATTGTAGGTGTTAGTGAAGACTATACTACAGGTAGAATTTTATTTCATTGCAGTTGTTTTTCCTTTCCACAATTCAGAAACATTTTAAATGTCTATGGTCAGAGAAAAGGATAAAATTATTTTACAGATCATCATCATATGCTATAATCTATGAGCTGCCTTTGCTTTTAACAATTAAATTCCTGACTCCAGTTGTTTCAGGGCAAAAACTCTGATTCATCCGGTCTTTTCCTCCCCACCCCTGATCACAGGCATGTTGCAGGTTTTGGACACAGAAGGGGCTCAAATGACATCACCATACAGTGTGGGGACAGGTGAGCAGCAGACACCAGCACCTAAGGAGCAAAGTTCTTCTGCTGAGCTTGACTCCAGGGTCCACACAAGGCACCAGGCAGCCACTGCCAAATACCCTCACATCAAAAGTCCCACGTTTCTGTTATTTCACCGTCTATTGACTGCTATCAATATGCCAAACACAATGCCATGTCCTGGGGACACAAAGATGAAAAGGATAAAACAAAGATACAAAGATGGAAAGGACAAAACTCCTGCCCTCCAAGAAAGCTCAGAACCACAGGGAATGCCAACAAATGTAAAAATAGTTGAACAACTTCATGATAGATGCAATAATAGAGCCGGGGATGGGGGTGAGGACCTCTAACCCTCCTTTGAGAAAAGAAAAAAGACAAAATCTATAGACTGGAGCCCCAGGACATTCACTTTTGCACACAGAAACTACTTTGTAGTTAGCTGAATTGCCTTCTCCCCAGGTGGATTCCAAGTAGCATAAGACATGAATTCACCATTCTTTACTATTTGCCCTCTACAAACCTTGCCTGGAAAATCCCATGGACAGACGAGCCTGGTGGGCTGCAGTTCACGGGGTCGCAAAGAGTCGGGCATGACTGAGTGACTAACACACGCTATTTGCCCTATATAAACCAATAGTCTGCAGAGGGAGGTCTATGTTTGCATTATGTGAATAGACTATGAGAGTTAATAAGCATGTGATTTTTCAAAAAAAGAAAACTACTTGAGCTGCTGCTAAGCCAGAAGGAAAAACACCAATACAGTATAATAACGCATATATATGGAATTTAGAAAGATGATAACAATAACCCTGTGTACGAGACAGCAAAAGAGACACTGATGTATGGAACAGTCTTATGGACTCTGTGGGAGAGGGAGAGGGTGGGAAGATTTGGGAGAATGGCATTGAAACATGTAAAATATCATGTATGAAACGAGATGCCAGTCCAGGTTCAATGCACGATACTGGATGCTTGGGGCTAGTGCACTGGGACGACCCAGAGGGATGGTATGGGGAGGGAGGAGGGAGGAGGGTTCAGGATGGGGAGCACATGTATACCTGTGATGGATTCATTTTGGCAAAACTAATACAATTATGTAAAGTTTAAAAATAAAATAAAATTAAAAAAAAAAAAAGAAAGTGAGAGAATGTCAGCAGCTATATATCATTCTCTAGAGTAATGCACATACAGATATACACACACAACCACAGTATACATTATGGAATGTGGAATAAAAACGTTACAGGAAGGGGTGTTTCTTAAAAGCTAAAAAACTGGCAGGTTCATAAACTACTCCTTCCTCCCTTCCCCCTGCCATTTATCTATCCAAATTTTTATCCCCCCAAAAGCATTTGAGCTTTATATAACTAGATTTTAAAAGATAACGTGGGTATTGAGCCATGCTCTGTTCTAGAGAACTCTCTTAGTTTGGTGTACCCAGGAAGCAAACATTGAGACAGGACATGAAGCAGGTAATCAATCCAGGCAAGGGGGTAGGAAAGTGAAGTAAAGGGAGGGGAACCATTCAAAGGCCTGTTATCAAGCAAGTTATCACTGTGGATGACTGGGGCTTAATTCTGTGGAAGAACCCTGGGGGCAGGCATAGAACACGCCTCTGGGCTCCTCTGTCCAAGGGCAGGGACCAGCTCGCTTCATCTACTGGCTCAGGCTGCTCCTATGAGTATCAATTCCCCTGCTGGAGCACAGAGACCCTGACAGCCAGGGATATCTCAGGCAGAGCTGCCCATGAGGCAGGTGGACATTGGGTCCATGTACAGGAAATGCTAATCAGCCAGGGGATAGGTGGGGCCCCAACAACATCTTCCACAAGGATGAATAAAGGAAACTTCCTCCACTTTAAATGCTGCTCTATTTTGTCTATACACCTGAAGAGAGCTAGGATATAGTGATTCTGAGGGTTTCCCAGGTGACAGTAGTGTTAAAGAACATGCCGGCCAATGCAGGAGGCATAAGAGACCAGGTTTGATCCTAGGTCAGGAAGGTCCCCTGGAGGAGGGCATGGCAACCCACTCCAGTATTCTTGCCTGGAGAATCCCACGGACAGAGGAGCCTGAAGGGCTACAGTCCATGGGGTTGCAAAGAGTCAGACATGACTGAAGTGACTTAGCACGCATGCATGATTATGAGACACAGTGCTGGTAACACTGAATAAAGTGAAAGAAAGTGAAAGTCACTCAGTCAAGCCCGACTCTTTGGACCCCATGGACTAATCAGTCCATGGAATTCTCTGGTCCAGAATACTGGAGTGGGTAGCCTATCCCCTCTCCAGTGGATCTTCCTGACCCAGGAATTGAACCGGGGATTCTTTACCAACTGAGCTATCAAGGAAGCCCTTATACTGAATAATGAAAGTGCAAATCAATTAGAACCTATAGGTAAATTCCATCTCCTATGCTTTTCCAACAGTCATGTATGGATGTGAGTTGGACCATAAAGAAGGCTGAGCACTGAAGAACTGATGTTATTGAATGGTAGTGCCGGATAAGACCCTTGAGAGTCCTTTGGACTGCAAGGAGATCAAACCAGTCAATCCTAAAGGAGATCAACACTAAATATTAATTGGAAGAACTGATGATGAAGCTGAAGCTCCAAAACTTTGGCCACCTGATGCAAAGAGCCAACTCATTGGAAAAGACCCTGGAGTTCGGAAAGATTGAGGGCAGGAGGAGAAGGGGATGACAGAGAATGAAATGGTTTGGATAGCATCACCAACTCAATGAACATGAGTTTGAACAAACTCTGGGAGATAGTCCCGGACAGGGAAGTCTGGCATGTTGCAGTCCATGGGGTTGCAAAGGGTCAGACATGACTTAGCAACTAAACAACAATGCTTTTCAAGACTTAGTTTACAAACACATTAGCAGCATATAGGTGTATTATGTACAGATAATAAAAAATAATTAATAATAATAATACAGATAAATATGAAGAACAAATAAGAGCAGAAGTGTTTCAGATATTTTTGTTTGGCAAATATGCTATTCCTGGCTCCTGTGTAGATTATATTTTCATTTGTGGTGACAAGTTCCATGCAGTGTCTCAATGCTGGAATCCTAACAAATTACACAAGTTGCCTTTTATTTTTAAGGAACAAAAAAGAGTAAACAGAAACTTTAGAAGTAGGAGTTTTGAAGATATATATTGCCTGAATAAAAAGTATCTAATAATCATGTGAATTCAATGACTTTTCCTATCTGTGCAAATTTAAAAAACAGAAATGGCTTGAACAAAAAAACAGAACTGGTTTGAACACACATCTCAAGGCTGGAAATGGCACTGGTGCTCAGTGGAGGTTGTCCACAGGGAACCTCTGGTGTCCATGTAAGAACAGAGTTGGATTTTGGACAGGCCCCAACCAGCCTTTTCCCAGGGGGCTTCTTGGAAGTCACATGGGGAAAAGACAAAGTATCTGCTCTGTTGTGCAAAGCTCCCCCCTCCAACGGCTTGACAGAGAGTCCATGGCTGAGCCCACGAATCCGTGAGTGAGCGTGAACTGATGGGGGTTGAGAGGCTGTGTATCTGCGCCTTCATGGCCAGGTAGCTTGCCTCCCTGTGTCTGAGTCAGTCTCCACCAAAGCTGCTGGGACTGTATCCTGAGAGTTTACTGAGAACAAACGGCCCTTCCCTCTCCTTTCAGCCAAAAAATGAGTGGGTTCCCTTCATGATGAGCAATGTCCTGGAGCTCCTTTCCACAGCCTGGCAAATTTATCTTTACCACCGGGGATGTAATAGAGCCAATTCTAATTCTCTTCAGAACCAGTGAGGACTCTTCCACCCTCTCCTTCTCCCACACACCTCCCAACAATGGTCAGACAGTTCTGTCTTTCTTATTCACTTATTCTTATTTCTGCTCACACAGTTGAGCAAAGTCATTAAACATTGTGGCTTAATGAAGAGACACCGGTGGCTCTCTCCCCGTCCCTGGGTGATTTGTAACTGATCTAAGCCTACCATGTAACCCCTTGCCAGTGATCAGTCTAGACATGTGGTGTAATTCTGACCTGGGAGATATGGGGAGAAGTCTCATGGATGGTTTCCTGGGACAGATGCTCCTCACTGATAAAAAAAAAAAAAAGAGAGAGAAGCATGGGAAGAAAGTCTCATTTCTTCCTTCTCTGCACTGCTGTCATTTGCCTGTGAGTCCGTCAGCCGTGGCAGCCAGCTGGCATCCTGGAGGAACTGCCCTGAGATAGCAGGCTGGGTGATGGGAGGCACCAACACCCCTGCTGACTTCATCACCAGTATCTACTCTCCCTCTGGACTTCCTGCTAGGGAGATATGTCTTTCTTATTTTTAAGCCATCCTGGTGGCCAAAGATGGCCTCATACCAACACTTTGCTACAAGAAGAAAGAGGATACTTTTTAAAAAGAGATTAGAAGCAGAAGTGGAGAATGCGGTGAACATTCCACTCATCTATACAGACTTCAAGCTGTGAAAACTCAAAGGATGGAGGTTAGGTTTAGCTGTGTTGTACACAAAGATTAGAACAGAGAGAAGTCCCTTGAGAACAAGGGCTATGT
Organism: Bos grunniens; assembly: GCF_055505025.1. Lineage (NCBI taxonomy): Eukaryota > Metazoa > Chordata > Mammalia > Artiodactyla > Bovidae > Bos > Bos grunniens. Next base: position 18,780,941 of record NC_141165.1, on the reverse strand, counting down.
GTTATTTCCTTAGAAAGTGCTAAGCCTCCTATCTTAAACTAGAAAAGATAACCCGGCTCTTTTTTTAGACATTGGTACAAATCTTCAAAAAAAAATCATGACAAAGTAAACTACAATGAACTATACAAAAATGGATCTATTGTGAGAAAAAAGTATTTGAATAAAGGACTATAAATTATCTGTTGCTAGTGAATCTGGAAACTAAGATAACATGGGATTTTTTTTTTAACATGGGATTTCTTTAAATAATTTGAAAACAACTTTATTCACTGTTTCAAAATTCTCATATGTCAAAATCTTAGCAGTTATCAAAATGTATCAGGATTCAGAAAAATTAAAATTCCACAACTGTTTCTTTCCTTCCCTTGGGTACAGATGTTGGAGTTGTGATAGCAAATAGGAAGTTTCTAAAATAAAGGACAATGAGGAAAAGAGTGAAGTAAAGGGCATGGATAGTCCAGCCATCAAAAAATAAAAATGAAACAAAATATACAAATAAAAAAATGAGATAAAAATAACCGAGGGAAAAAAAATACAATTTCTAAAATATTTGGTCTCTTTCCACTCCTGCTCCCCATCCACAAATAAAGAAAACATATTTTAATAAATAAAAATATATATACATTTTTCTATAATTCTCTGGAGATAGAAAAAGTTGCTAATGTAAGGAATTATTTTGTTTTTCATAGTCTGAAGCCTCCAACTTAAGAAATTACAGATGATATCATTAGGTGTTAGAGGCACAAGGCTGATCATTATAATTTTTAGAAGAAGGTAGGACAAAGTTTCAAGAAGTGCAGGTGATTTTTATTCATGTGGTGGCATTATGAGAAGCATCCATGCAAGAGAAATCTCTCTTGACCCCTCAGGGCCAGGTCCTAGGACAACGTCTAGTCACATATGAGCTCCCATATGGGCCTGCAGGCACCCAAAGTCAGCTCCGAGTCCATTCAGTGGGATTCCCAGCACCTGGCAGACCTGATGTCTCTGAATGGAACCAAGCTTATGCACTCCCCATGCTTCAAAATTCAGCTCATTCATTGCCTCCACCATAGTGACCATCACTCTGACAACTATGTATTTTTATATTCATTTCTTGGTCTCCAACTCCAGACTGAGAACATTTACATTTTGCTCCTTTCTATAGCCTTGGTGTCTAGCACAAGTCTTAGCACATAGTGGATGCTCCATCAATGTTCATTGACTCGTAAATGATCTAAATTAATGCCACACTAAGCACTGTTGCATAGATGGTGGGAGACACAATTCCTATTCATGATTTTTCCCCTTATGGAAGCATAAAAACTTGCATGTTGGGCATCCATCAGAAAATGAAAGTTTCTAAAAATGTGCTTCCTAACATCACTGCTGGAATGGCCCTCATCTGGAAGTGACTTACACACAGGAGCTGATAGTAACATTTGCATAGACAGAGAGAAATGGCAAAGAGATATTTCAACCTAAAAATGGTTCTGCTCAGATGTTTCATAACATCTCAGAGATAACTCCCACCGGATGACTTGGCCCAGGAGAAGCACAAAACTGTCCAGTTTCTAATCCTATTCCCTCACTCAACCTCTTTCCCAATCATGGAATGAATTTTATGTATTTATAGAACATTAAAGCCAGTAAGAACCTCAAGTAGATCCATCAGAGAAGCTCAACCTATTGAAGTTCTGAGGATTGAATGCTTTGTTTTGACTGTCAGTTTTGTGGTTTTTTTTAGTTTATTGGAGTATGGTTGATTTACAATGTTGTTATTTACTATTGTACAGTAAAGTGATTTAGTTATACACATACATATATCTACTCTTTTCCCTCTTTTTTTAGATTCTTTTCCCATATAGGTCATTACAGAGTATTGAGTAGAGTTCCCTATGCTATACAACAGTTCATTATTGGTTATCTGTTTTATATATAGCAGTGTGTATATGTCAGTCCCAATCTCCCAATTTATCCTTCCTTGCAGCCTTACTCCCTTATAATCAGAGGTTTGTTTTCTACATCTGTAACTCTATTTCTTTTGTAGATAAGTACATTTGTACCATTTTTCTTTAGATTTCAAATATTAACAATATCATATTGTGTCTTTCTCTGACTCTCTTCATTCAGCATAACAATCCATGTTGCTGTAAATAGCATTATTTCATTCTTTCTATGGCTATGTCATATTCCATTATATATATACCCCACATCTTTTTTATCCATTCATCTGTTGATGGACATTTAGGCTACTTCCATGACTTGGCTATTGTAAATAGTGGTGCAAAGAACACTAGGGGGCATGTTTTGAATTATGTTTTGCTCCAGATATATGACCAGGAGTAAGAGTATCAGATCATATGGTAGTTCTATATTTAGTTCTTTAATGAACCTCTATACTAGTCTTCCTAGTGGCTGTATCAATTTACATTCCCTCGAACAGTGCAGGAGGGTTCCTTTTTTGCCACACCCTCTCCAGTGTTTATTATTCGTAGATCGTGTGATGATGACCATTCTGACTGGTATTGAGGTGATACTGCATTGTAGTTTTGATTTTCATTTCTTTATAGTATCCAAGATTGAGTAATGCATCCAAGGTCATAGAGAAGTTACAGCAGAGCTGACATTCACCTCTTGGAGGAGGAAAGGGACCACAGCTCCAAAGAACAGACATTCATCTCCAAGTTTAACAGTTTACCCTCTCTCGTTTGTGTATAGAATCTACAGTGCTAAGACAGCCCCAAACTGTCTCATTTTTCAAACCATTTACCAAACAACAAAAACTCCTGTCATTTGTTCTACTTACCTGCTCCTTAACAACAAAGAAGAGGAAACAAAATGACCAGAGGAACAGTCTTGCTCCTGATGAGGCACTGCCAAAACTAGGTCTGTTTTCATTAATTTTCATTTGAGTGCTATGGAAAATCTAACCAAGAGTCTAACCAAGAGTCAACAATTTTGTCAGTTCCAGAGCCCCAGAGTTGAAAGTTTGTGATAAGATCACACAAAAGGAAGACAATGTGCTCCAGGAATTACCTTTCCTAGCAAAGTGGTAAAATTACATTTCTGAGGTTGTCCTGGGTACAACAAACCTGTAAGTGTGACACTGTGTGTGTGAGGGCCAGTTTTTAAAAAGCTCAATTGTGTAAAACTCATTTGATTCAAAACTGTTCAACAATGCAGCAACATGCCTTGAGAATAAAAATAAATATCAATAATATAAGATTCAGAGACATTTCACCCAACTACTGCTTAAGATGTTTGCTGGTCCATTCAGGCCATGATGAAAGTTTAGAAGTAACTAGTGTAACTAATAAATTCTTATCTGTGTGGATCACAACACATTGTGGAAAATTCTTCAAGAGATGAGAATACCAGACCACCTGACCTGCCTCCTGAGAAATCTGTATGCAGGTCAAGAAGCAACAGTTAGAACTGGACATGGAAAAACGGACTGGTTCCAAATCAGGAAAGGAGTACATCAAGGCTGGACATTGTTACCCTGCTTATCTAACTTACATGCAGAGTACATCATGAGAAATGCCAGGCTGGATGAAGCACAAGCTGGAATCAAGATTGCCAGGAGAAATACCAATAACCTCAGATATGCAGATGACACCACACTTACAGCAGAAAGCGAAGAACTAAAGAGCCTCTTGCTGACAGTGAAAGAGTGAAAAAGTTGGCTTAAAACTCAGCATTCAGAAAACTAAGATCATGGCATCTGGTCCCATCATTTCATGGCAAATAGATGGGGAAATAATGAAAACAGTAAGAGACTTTATTTTGGGGGGCTCCAAAATCACTGCAGATGGTGACTGCAGCCATGAAATTAAAAGACACTTGCTCCTTGGAAGAAAAGTTATGACCAACCTGGACAGCATATTAAAAAGCAGAGACATTTCTTTGCCAACAAAGGTCCATCTAGTCAAAGCTATGGTTTTCCTAGTAATCACATATGGATGTAAGAGTTGGACTATAAAGAAAGCTGAGTGCCAAAGAATGGATGCTTTTGAACTGTGGTGTTGGAAAAGACTATTGAGAGTCACTTGGACTGCAAGGAGATTCAACCAGTCAATCCTAAAGGAAATCAGTCCTGAATATTCATTGGAAGGACTGATGCTGAAGCTGAAGCTCTGATACTTTGGCCACCTCATGCGAAGAGTTGACTCATTGGAAAAGACCCTGATGCTGGGAGGGATTGGGGGCAGGAGGAGAAGGGGACGACAGAGGATGAGATGGCTGGATGGCATCACTGACTCTATGGACGTGAGTCTGAGTGAACTCCAGGAGTTGGTGATGGACAGGGAGGCCTGGCGTGCTACGATTCATGGGGTCACAAAGAGTCGGACACGACTGAGAGACTGAACTGACTGACTAACTGATGCTGGGAAAGACTGAAGGTGGGAGGAGAAGGGGACGACAGGGGATGAGATGGTTGGATGGCATCACTGACTCAATGGACATGTGTTTGAGTGAACTCCAGGAGTTGGTAATGGATAGAGAGGCCTGGCGTGCTGCAGTCCATGGGGTCGCAGAGTCGGACATGACTGAATGACTGAACTGAACTGAACTGAACTGAACATAAGATTCAATGCAACGAATCACTCATTTGCTCTATCACACTTTGAAAGGTACTGATTTTAGATCAAACAAAGGTCCTGTTTAGTCAGCAATGAAATTAAGGATGACAATGTCAGTAGGACGTGAAAGAATAATTTACCACAGATAATCAGGTTAGCTCTTGTTACGACTGTTCTATGCTCCAAATTTACAATTACTGTTAGGTTAATATTCAAAATGCAAAATTCTAATGCATAATTCATGCCAGATTTTATTTTGAATATTATAAATATCCTAGAACTGCAGATTTCAATGAGATAATCAGATGTGATGCAAAGCCTACCATGAAATCAAGACATAACGAATTGAGTTTTAAGAAGCAACAAAAACTGATTAGCTCCATTTCCCGGACTAGGTAAAGCCAACAAAGGATAAACCCTAAAGTAAAATTAAATTAGGACCCAAGCAAGAATAAAGTTGGTGCTCCAAAACTAATACCCCCCCCAAAAAAAAAAAATCTAGGGTTTCAATGAAATAAAGTCATCTGATTATATTTGTAGCAGGTGCTGGCTGGTTTCAGGGTAACATGAAGACAGCCAAATGGGGTAAAGTTTGTATTTTTAAAAAGCTCAACTGTGTAAAACACATTTGATTCTCTATTTCATTATCATAGTACTTACAGAGATTTAAGCTAAAACTCTCTCTTTGACTATAGCACTAGTCAAAGAGAGAGTCAAATGTTACTGCATTTAATTTTGAGAGAGAAAGGAAGGGAAACAAAGCTCTGGATTAGCAAACTCCCATTAGAGGATTTAAGCAACTGGGTTTTTGGGTCTTACTTTTTTGATGAGTTTTGCCAATGCTGAAAAAAAATCTGTTTTTATAACCAAGAAAGCTAGGGCTTAATGTACTGACAAAGCTCCAATAAGAATCTGCTACTAGGAAGGAGCCAGTTTCCCTGAATGACAGCTTATGGGTTTAGTCATCAATCTGTAACACACAAAAAAGTCACAATGGGCTGTGTAAGGAGAGGAAGGGGTGGAGGAATTGGGGCTGGCCCACCCCTGATCAACACAAGGCTTCATTATCTAGAGTGAGGAGGCTGAGGGGAGCCTGGCTGAAACACATGCTCTGGAAACACATGTCTGCTGCATCTCACAGGGTTGCTATGTCAAGCTTTCCCATCTGCCCAAGGAGTCTGCAGGAGCCCAGCAGGGAGGCCCACTTCTCAGCCTACCACGTTGAACAAAGGACACTGAAAGAGTATTAAGCATGGTTTTCCACCAGCACTGTTTCTAAAGGGTATGGAATTATTCAAGGATCAATCAAAGTGTTTTCATGTTCATACAGTGAAAGAAAGAAGAACCCTTAGACTCATAAAGCATGCTATCTGAGGAAGCCTCAGTGCTTCTCAAATTGTGCTGTGCACAGAGAAGGAAAGGATGCTGATGGCTGAGATCTGAGAAAAACATTTATTAATATTCTTATATTGCTGTGGATTTTTTCTTTCTTTTTTTTTCTCTGTTGCTATTATTGTTGATTTTATTATTATTATTATTATTATTATGAATTCAAAGCTTTAATCCCACTTTCTATCTCCTTTATATACTTCTATCTCTATGTTGGCTTTTTGTGATTCTCTGAGGGTTTTTTTCTTATTTTAATTTTTTTGTATTTCTTATTGTTCTTTTCCTGTTACAGTTATCCTTTAATATATATAATCCTTTTTACATACTTCTATTTAACTTTTCCTTTATTTGTTTTCTTTTCTTCCTTTCTTTCTTTATCTCACCAGGCTTGTTAGTTTGTTTTGTTTTCTCTCCTTTAATCCCCAGCTGGCATTCTGCTTTGATCTTGTTTTCTGATTTGTGCTTTAGTTAGTTTTGTTTTTAACTAGTCAATATCATTTTTGGTTTCCTTTGCTTGCTGGGTCACTCCCTTGTACTTTTTTTCCTTTGGACTATTTTGGTTTTGTTTGTGTGTATGTGTGTGTCTGTGTGTGTTCCTTTGTTTTTGTTATTATTTCTCTGATTTTATATTTACCATTTGTCTAGGGTTTGGTTGTTGTTTCTTGTTTGGTTTTGTTTTAATTCCCATTGATGCCATAGCAAACAGCTTGTGGAATCTTGGTTCCCCAGCCAGAGATCAGGCCTGAGCCTTTGGACACTAGACTGTCAGAGAAGTGACCCCAGGTAGTATTAACTAGTGAGGACTCCCGCAAAGCCTGCCACCTGTTCCAACACCAAGCATCACACAACTGCCACAGCACTCAATGCAAGACGCCTCACCTAAACAACAAGCAAGACAAAAACACAAATCCAATCATCAGCAGACAGGCTTCCATGTCCCATAGACATCACAAAACATACCACCTCACACAGGCCCTTCCCATCAGAGGGAAAAAATTCACCTTCTCCACCAGAACACAGACACAAGTCACTCCCAGCACAAACTCTACATAAACCACTGGACCAACCCACACCCTGAGGGCAGGAACCAAAAGGAAGAAGGAATATAATCGTCAAGCTTGGGAAAAGGAGACTCAAACACAGTAAGTTACAAGAAAAATGAAAAGACAGAAATATGGTGCAAATGAAGGAATAAGGTAAAAACTCACAAGACCAAACAAATAAAACGGAAATGGGCAAACTATTTGAAAAAGAATTCAGAGTAACAATAGTAAAGACTATCCAAAACCTTGAAAATAGAAAAAGATGCAAGAATTAATTAACACATTTAACAAGGACCTAGAAGAAATAAAGAATAAATAAACAGAAATAAACAACACAATTACTGAAAGTAAAAATACTCTAGAAGGAATCAATAGCAGAAGAACTGAGACAGAAGAACAAATAAGTGAGCTGGAACAAAAAAGAATGCTGGAAATAATGGTTGAAGAGCAGAAAAAAGGAAAAAGAATGAAAAGAATTGAGGATACTCTCAGAGACCTCTGGGACAATATGAAATACACCAATATTCAAATTATAGGGGTCCCAGAAGCAGAAGAGAAAAAGAAAGGGTCAGAAAATTTTTGAAGAGATTATAGTTGAAAACTTCCTTAACATGGGAAAGGAAATAATCAAGTCTAAGAAGCACAGAGAGTCCCATACAGGATAAACCCAAAGAGAAATGCTTCAAGACACATACTAATCAACCTAACAAATATTATACACAAAGAAAGAAAAATAAAAGCAGCAAGGGAAAAGCAACAAATAACATATAAAGGAAATCCCATACAATTAACAACTGATCTTTCACAAGAAACTCTGCAGGCCAGAAGAGAATGGCAGGATATATTTAAAGTACTGAAAGAGAAAAATCTACAACCAAGATTATCTGGCAAGGGTCTCATTCAAAATTGATGGAGAAATCAAAAGCTTTATGACAAGCAAAAGTTAAGAGAATTTAGCACCACAAAGCCAGCTTTACAACAAATGTTAAAGGGACTTCTATAGTTAGGAAACACAAGAGAAGGAAAAGACCTAAAAAAACAAACCTAAAGCAATTTAGAAAATGCCAATAGGACCACACATATCAACAATTACCCTAAATGTAAATGGATTAAACACTCCAATCAAAAGACACAGACTGACTGAATAGATACAAAAACAGGACCCATATATATGCTCTCTACAAGAAACCCACTTCAGACCTAGGGACTCATACAGACTGAAAGTGAGAGGATGGAAAAATATATTCCATGCAAATGGAAATCAAAAGAAAGTTAGGTTGCAATGCACACATCAGAAAAAATAGATCTTAAAGAATATTACAAGAGATAAGGAAAAAAACTATATAATGATCAAGGGATCAATCCAAGAAGAAGATATAACAATTGTAAATATTTACACACCCAATATAGGAGCACCTCAATACATAAGGCAAACACTGACATAAAAGGGGAAATTGACAGTAACATAATAATAGTACTAATGCTAATCCTTCTTGCTAAGTCACTTCAGTCGTGTCTGACTCTGTGACCCAACAGATCATAGCCTCCCAGGCTCCTCTGTCCATGGATCCTCTAGGCAAGTATATTGGAGTGAGTTGCCATGCCTTCCTTCAGGAGGTTTTCCTGACCCAGGGATCAAACCCATGTCTCTTTTCTCCAAAAAATTCCAGAGGAAGGAAAACTTCCAAATTCCAAACTCATTCTATGAGGTCACATCACCCTGATACCAAAACAAGATAAAGACATCACACACAACAAAAGAGAAAATTACAGGCCAATATCACTGATGAACATAGATTCAAAAATCCTCAACAGAATTCTAGCAAACAGTATCCAACAACACGTTAAAAAGATGAGACACCATGATCAAGTTGGGTTTATCCCAGGGATTCAAGGGTTCTTCAATATATGCAGATCAATGTGATACACCATATTAACAAACTGAAAAATATAAACCATATGATCATCTCAATAGATGCAGAAAAAGCTTTCAACAAAATTCAGCACCCATTTATGATAAAAAAACTTTTCAAAAAATAGGCACAGAAGGAACATACATCAGCATGATAAAGGCCATATATGATAACCCCACGGCAAACATTATTCTCAATGGTGAAAAACTGAAAGCATTTCCTCTAAGATCAGGAAAAAGACAAGGGTGCCCACTCTTACCACTATTATTGAACATAGTTTTTGAAGTCCTAGCCATGGCAATCAGAGAAGAAAAAGAAATAAAAGGAATTCAGATCAGAAAAGAAGATGTAAAACTCTCACTCCTTGCAGACGACATGATACTATACTTCAGATCAGATCAGATCAGCTCAGTTGTGTCCGACTCTTTGCGACCCCATGAAGCGCAACACGCCAGGCCTCCCTGTCCATCACCAACTCCCGGAGTTTAGCCAAATTCATGTCCATTAAGTCGGTGATGCCATCCAGCCATCTCATCCTCTGTCGGCCCCTTCTCCTCCTACCCCCAATCCCTCCCAGCATCAGAGTCTTTTCCAATGAGTCAATTCTTTGCATGAGGTGGCCAAAGTATTGGAGAAGCCATACTAAATTAACCAAATTCCTTTTTGTGAGAGAGCTATTTGATTGGAAGATCAGAGAGAAGCAATTAGTCATGAGATATGATTCCAGCCCATCTGATGAAGGCATGTTAACAGCTGTCAGTGAAAAGAGTCTTGTGACATCCTTTAATGTGGGAGAGATGCAATCTCCATGTGGACTCATGGCTGACTGAACAAGCAGCCCAGACGTCCTGGAGCCTTGGGCCTCAGGCTGTTTTGCAGGTGCACCCTCTTGTAAGACCCTCAGTTCCATCCCTAGTGACATTTTACTTCACCAACATTTTACTGACTCAGATGCAGATCCCAAAGGACATATTAGCCAAGTTTGCAGAAAATGCAAAGCCAGGCAGCAGCATCAATAGACAAGGGCTGAGTCAATTTTCCAAAGCGATATAAGATGCTGAAACATGATCTGGAAGCCACCCAAGTTAGACTTGCAAGGTTAAGCCTGAAATTCTCCAATCACAGGTGGGAAAATCAAATCCTCAAATTGAAGATGAGTAAAATGTGGCTGACAAGTAGACTGTCTCATCTATAAACATTCTGGAACTAATGCATGGGGAGAAGAGTAGCTGCCCTCTGCAATTCAATAGGGGACCACAATACAATGTGACCACTAAAAGAGCTCTTGAGACTCTAAACTGATTTTGAAATGTGTGAAAGGTTTTAGCATCAGTAAACTTGGTTCCATCCAGGAGCCCGTGTTCAGGCCTGGGAACCTCATTTCAAAGGGAATATTGTCACCAAGGAATGACAATTGAGATGTTCATGACAATTAAGATGTTCAGTTCAGTTCAGTCATTCGGTTGTGTCCGACTCTTTGCAACCCCATGGACTGCAGCATGCCAGGCTTCCCTGTCCATCACCAACTCCTGGAGTTTACTCAAACTCACATTCATTGAGTCGGTGATGCCATCCAACCATCTCATCCTCTGTCATCCCCTTCTCCTTCTGCCTTCAACCTTTCCTAGCATCAGGGTCTTTTCCAAGGGGTCAGTTCTTCACATCAGATGGCCAAAGTGTTGGAGTTTCAGCTTCAGCATCAGTCCTTCCAATGAATATTCAGGACTGATTTCCTTTAGGATTGACTGATTGGATCTCCTTGCAGCCCAAGGGACTCTGAAGAGTCTTCTCCAACACGACAGCTCAAAGGCATCAATTCTTTGGCACTCAGCTTTCTTTACAATCCAACTCTTACATCCATATGTGACTACTGGAAAAACCATAGCTTTGACTAAAAGGACCTTTTCAGTAAAGTAATGTCTCTGTTTTTTAATATGCTGTTTAGGTTGGTCACAGCTTTTCTTCCAAGGATCAAGCATCTTTTAATTTCATGGCTGCAGTCACCATCTGCCATGATTTTGGAGCCCCCCAAAATGAAGATGTTCAGAGTTCTTAAAATAAGGTTACCAAAGGAACAGAGGAACAAGATGGAGAGAGCTGATATATTTTGAGCAATAACTTATGAAAAAGTACTAGGGATATTTCCTGTGTTATTCATTTAATACTTATATACATACAGAGTAGTAATTACCTTTCCCATTTTACAGATGAGGAAACTGAGACTGAGAATTTAGGCTATCATCCCAACTACATAGAGACACTGAGACATGAATGCAGGAGAGTCTGCCTTCAAGGCCAAGCCTCTTTCCATTCCAGTATTAATGTAACCTCCAAGTAGCAGTTAAAATAATATTGAAAAATTATACTAAGATAACTACTACATCATATAGTTTCCATTATTGCCAGGGTTCCATGCTATTTCCTTTGCCTGGGATATCCTCTCTTTACCCTTTCTCTGCCACATTCATATTTGTCCCGTAAGACTTGGCTCCTACACACCCTTCTGATATTGCAGAAATAGGGTGAGTGCACCAGCGTCTAGCATGCACTGTTGAAAGTGCCTATTTACATCCTGCTTGGCCTGTAAGCCCTTTGAAGGCAAGAACCATGTCCAATTCAGTTTTTATTTCTCCTTCCTAACAGCTTTACTGAGTTATAATTCAGATATCATAAAATCTACTCTTTTAAAGTGTACAGTTCACTTTTTTTTTTTTTAGTACACTCTCCGAGGTTTGAAACTATCACTGTGTAATCAGAACACTTTCATCATCCTTCTTATGGACTGAATTATGGGCTCCCGACCACCAAAACTCACAGGTTGAATCCCAACTCCTAACACCTCAGAAGTGCTTTAAAGAGATGATCAAGCTGAAATGAGGATCAGTACTGGGTGTTCATTGGAAGGACTGATGCTAAAGCTGAAACTCCAGTACTCTGGCCACCTCATGCGAAGAGTTGACTCATTGGAAAAGACCCTGATGCTGGGAGGGATTGGGGGCAGGAGGAGAAGGGGATGACAGAGGATGAGATGGCTGGATGGCATCACTGACTCGATGGACATGAGTTTCAGTAAACTCCGGGAGTTGGTGATGGACAGGGAGGCCTGGCGTGCTGCGATTCATGGGGTCGCAAAGAGTTGGACAGGACTGAGCGGCTGAACTGAACTATCTGAGGGTGGGGCCCTAATCCAGTATGCCTAGTGTCCTTATAAGCAGAGAGAGAGAGGGCATGCTGCAGGGGCACACAGAGGAGAGGCCACATGAAGATGATGAGGAGGCTGACATCTACAAGTCAAGGAGAGAGGTCTAAGAAGAAACCAATCCCACCAGCACCTTGTCCTTGGACTTCCAGCATCTAGAACTGTGAGAGATACATTTCTTTTGTATAAGTCAGTCAGTCTGTCATATGTTGCTATAGCAGCCCTTGAAAACTAATTCAGTCCCCAAAATAACTTCTCCCCCATTAGCAGTCACTCCTATCCCACAACCCATGTTTCATGGCCACCACTAACCTGTGATTTCTGTCTCTATCAGTTCAGTTAGTTGCTCAGTAGTGTCCGACTCTTTGTGACCTCATGAATCACAGCATGCCAGGCCTCCCTATCCATCACTAACTCCCGGAGTCCAACCAAACCCATGTCCATTGAGTCAGTGATGCCATCCAACCGTCTCATCCTCTGTCGTCCCCTTCTCCTCCTGCCCTCAATCTTTCCCAGCATCAGGGTCTTTTCAAATCAGTCAGTTCTTCACATCAGATGGCCAAAGTATTGGAGTTTCAGCTTCAACATCAGTCCTTCCAGTGAGCACCCTAATCTGCCTGTATAGATTTGCTTATTCTGGACATTTCATGTACATGCAATCATACAGTGTGATATTTTGTGACTGCTTTCTTTCACTAATGTTTCCAAGGTTTATCCATGTTGTTTCAGTACTTCACTCCTTTTTATGGCTGAATAGCTTCCCATGTATGGCTGGATCACATTTTGTTTACCCATTTTTCAGTTGATGGACATTTAGATTACTTCTATTTTTTGGCTATTATGAATAATGCTGCTACAAATTTTTGTGTACAAGTTTTGGTGTGGACATGTTTTTTATTTGGGGTTAGACTAGGAGTAAAATTTCTGGGTTGTGCGGTAATTCTATGCTTAACCTTTTGAGGAGCAGGCAGATGGTTTTGCAAAGTGGTTGCACTATTTTATATTCTCATCAGTAGTGTATGAGGTTAATAATTTCTCCACATCCTCAAGGACATTTATCTTTTTTATTCTAGCCATCCCAGTGGGTATGAAGTAATCTCTCATTATGGTTTCAACTTGAATATCTTTGATGGCTAACGATGTCTAGTATTTTTTCATGTGCCTATTGGCCATATTTGTATCTTTTTTGGAAAAATGTATATATATTCTATTTGTTTTTTACTCTCCAGCCTCTGGTCCAAACTGGGCATACAGCTGGGACTCGATAAACAGAAGTCACAAACCATTTACAGTAGAATCATCCAGAGCTCCCAGGTCCCTACTGAGACCTACTGGGTCAAACTTTCCATGCTCAGGACTCCGAATCCACATGTAAATAAGGTCTGGGGAGGTTTCCACCACACACTGAAATTTGATTGAACTAAATTAATTGAACTACCTTAACTGAACTAAAGATTCTTTAAACATCTGAAAGCCATGATATATTCAGAGGTAAACCTGAGATCTATGCTGTTCTAGAATGCAGGTGTGGGCCTGGTGGACAACAGTCACAGGAAGACATCACTTCATTATGTGGTTGACTAAGCTTGGCATTACGCTGGTCTATTTGCTATGAAAGTTGCAGAAGAGAGTCTGACTGGCTGAGATGTAGAACAGAAGGTGGTCTTTGTAGGGAAAGTACCTGGTAGATTCTATTAATTTTAAAATATTCTGTCCTATGATGACATATCCTGGTATATGCTATATCTAAAATGGACCAAGTCTCTACTGAAGAAGAATGTGTATGTTTTTCCTCCCTCTCGGATGTATTTTCTATGTTTTGCTTTTCTCTGAGTCCCCCAGACTTATACAAGCTATCTCACTCTAGAGACCATAATACACGTCTTATCTTCCTGTTGTCTGCCACATTTCTTGGTTCCAAGCAACAAAATAAGAGGTTGTTAAGTGAAGCCCAAAAGGAATTTATTACAAATTTAGTGGGTGGGTCACAGAGTCACCAGGAATTTCAGGAAGACTGGAGCAGGGACAACCTCCTTGCTGACATCACTGGCCCTGGGAACTGCACCTTGTGGCCACTGCCAACACCAGAGTGGCTGTCCTGAACCCCTGATTCTTGATGTATTCTTGATCAGTGCCTAGTTTTAAGTCCAGGGCATCAGGTTGTAGAGCTACAATGTTCAACTGATGAATGGCTGACTCGACTATAAGTGAATTTAATGGACACTGGGAACACTGGGTACCATGCTGTTGTTCAGTTGCTCAGTTGTGTCTGACTTTTTGCGATCCCACGGACTGCAGCATGCCAGGCTTCCCTGTCCTTCACCATCCACCGGAGCTTGCTCAAACTCATGTACGTCAAGTCAGTGATGTCATCCAACCATCTTGTCCTCTGTCGTCCCCTTCTCCTGCCTTCAATTTTTGCCAGCACCAGTGTCTTTCCTAAGAGAGTTGAAGAGAGTCAGCTCTTCACATCAGGTGGCCAAAGTACTAGAGATTCAGCTTCAGCATCAGTCCTTCCAATGAATATTCAGGACTGATTTCCTTTAGGACTGACTGGTTTGATCTCCTTGCAGTCCAAGGGACTCTCAAAAGAGTTTTCTCCAACACCACAGCTCAAAAGCATCAATTCTTTGATGTTAACCCTTTTTTATGGTCCAATTCTCACATCCATACATGTCTACTGGAAAAAAATCAAAGCTTTGACTAGACAGACATTTGTCAGTAAAGTAATGTCTCTGCTTTTTAATACACTGTCTAGGCTTTTCATAGCTTTTCTTCCAAGAAGCAAATGTCTTTTAATTTAGTGACTGCAGTCATATATCTGCAGTGACTTTGGAGCCCAAGAAAATAAAGTCTGTCACTGTTTCCATCATTTCCCCATCTATCTGCAATGAAGTGATGGGACCAGATGCCATGATCTTCATTTTTTGAATGTTGTATTTTAAGCCAGCTTTTTCACTTTCCTCTTTCACCTTCATCAAGAGGCTCTTAGTTCCTCTTTGCTTTCTGCCATAAGGGTGGTGTCATCTGCAAATCTGAGGTTATTGATATTTCTCCTGGCAATCTTGATTCCAGCTTGTGCTTCATCCAGCCCTGCATTTCACATGATTTACTCTGCAAATAAGTTAAATAAGCAGGGTGACAATATACAGCCTTGACACACTCCTTTTCCAATTTTGAACTAGTCCATTGTTCCATGTTTGGTTCTAACTGCTACCTCTTGACCTGCATATAGCTTTCTCAGGAGGCAGGTAAGGTAGTCTGGTATTCCCATCTCTTTCAGAATTTTCCACAGTTTGTTGTGATCCACACAGTCAAAGGCTTCAGTGTAGTCCATCAGGCAGAAGATAGTTTTCTGAAATGCTCTTGCTTTTTCTATGGTCCACCAGATGTTGGCAATTTGATCTCTGGTTCCTCTGCCTTTTCTAAAACCAGCTTGAACATCTGGAAGTTCTCAGTTCATGTACTGTTGAAGCCTAGCTTGGAGAATTTTGAGCATTACTTTGCTAGCATGTGAAGTGAGTGCAATTGTGCGGTAGTCTGAGCATTCTTTGGCACTGCCTTTTTTTGGGATTGGAATGAAAACTGACCTTTTCCAGTCCTGTGGCCACTGCTGAGTTTTCCATATTTTCTGGCATATTGAGGGCAATACTTTCACAGTATCATCTTTTAGGATTTGAAATAGCTCAGCTGGAATTCCATCACCTCCACTACCTTTGTTCACAGTGCTTCTTAAGGCCCACTTGACTTCGCACTTCAGAATGTCTGGCTGTAGGTGAGTGATTACACCATCATGGTTATCTGGGTCATAAAGATCTTTCCTTTATAGTTCTGTGTATTCTTGCCACTTCTTCTTAATACCTTCTGCTTCTGTTAGGCCCATACCATTTCTGTCCTTTATTGAGCACATCTTTGCATGAAATGTTCCCTTGGTATCTCTAATCTTCTTGAAGAGATCTCTAGCCTTTCTATTGTTTTCCTCTATTTCTTTGCATTGTTCCCTTAGCATGGCTTTCTTATCTCTCCTTGCTTTCTTTGGAACTCTGCATTCAGATGGGAATATCTTTCCTTTTCTCCTTTGCCTTTCACTTGTCTTCTTTTCTCAGCTATGTGTAAGGCCTCCTCAGATAGCCATTTTGCTTTTTTGCATTTATTTTTCTTGGGGGTGGTTTTGATCACCGCCCCCGGTACAATGTCACAAATCTCCGTCCATAGTTCTTCAGGCACTCTGTCTATCAGATCTAATCCCTTGAATCTATTTGTCATTTCCACTGTATACTCGTAAGGGATTTGATACAGGTCATACCTGAATGACCTAGTGGTTTTCCCTACTTTTCTTCAATTTAAGTTTTCCTACTTTCTCAATTTAACTCCTTCAACAAGGAGTTCATGATCTGAGCCACAGTCAGCTCCCAGTCTTTCTTTTGCTGACTATATAGAGCTTCTCCATCTTCAGCTGCAAAGAATACAATCAATCTGATTTTGGTATGGACCATCTGGTGATGTCCATGTGTAGAGTCTTCTCTTGTGTTGTTGGAAAAGGGTGTTTGCTATGACCAGTGCATTCTCTTGGCAAAACTCTGTTAGCCTTTGCCCTGCTTCATTTTGCACTCTAAGGCCAAACTTGCCTGTTATTCCAGGTATCTCTTGACTTCCTACTTTTCAGTCCAGTTCCCTAGGATGGAAAGGTGTTGCATCTTTTTTTGGTGTTAGTTCTAGAAGGTCTTGTAGATCTTCATAGAACCATTCAACTTCATCTTCTCAGCATTAGTGGTTGGGCCATATCTTACTGTGATATTGAACAGTTTGCCTTGGAGACAAACAGAGATCATTCTGTCATTTTTGAGATTGCACCCAAGTACTGCATTTTGGACCCTTTTGTTGACTATGATGGCTACTCCATTTCTTCTAAGGGATTCTTGCCCACAGTAGTAGATATAATGGTCATCTGAATTAAATTCGCCCATTCCTGTCCATTTTAGTTCACTGATTCCTAAAATGTTAATGTTCACTCTTGCCATCTCCTGTTTGACCACTTCCAATTTACCTTGATTCATGGACCTAACATTCCAGATTCCTATCCAATATTGTTCTCTACAGCATTGGTATTTACTTGACCACTGGACACATCCACAACTGAGCTTGGTTTGTGCTTTGGTTCAGTCTCTTCATTCCTTCTGGAACTATTTCTCCACTCTTCACCAGTAGCATATATGGCACCTATCGACCTGGGGAGTTCACATTTCAGTGTCATATAATTTTGTCTTTTCATACCATTCATGGGGTTCTCACTGGGTGCCATGAGGCATGAAAAAGCAAAAAAAAAAAAAGGCTCAATTCATGTCTTCTAGGAACTTAGATTTTTATTTTTTATTTATTTATTTTTGGCTATGCTGGGTCTTCACTGCTGTGTGGGCTTTCTCTAGTTGCAGCAAGCAGTGCTTCTCATTGCAGAGCACGGGGTCAGGGTCTAGGCATGTGGGCTTCAGTAGTTTTGGCTTGTGCGCTCTAGAGCGTGGGCTCAGTAATTGTGGTGCATGCGCTTAGTTGCCCTGAAGGATCTGGAATCTTCCCAGACCAGGGATTGAACCCCTGTTCTCTGCATTGGCAGGTGGATTCTTAACCACCAGACCACCAGGGAAGTCCTAGGAGCTTAGATTTTACGTGAAGAGCTGCAGTGTACAAAAATTGTTGTTAGGAAACAATTACAAGGTTCTGCATAACTACGGAACCGAATTCAAGGTGACAGAACCCGTATGTAGCAGGGTACCAGCAGTGCTATGGGGTAGTCTGTGCATCACCATATAACCAAAGAGTAGATGGCACTTGGCAGCTTGCCACTGGTCTCGGGGCTCTCTGGTCAACAAAAAGGACATTTTTAACCTTGTAATATGAACCAGAAACCTTTCCAGCTTAAAGGCTAAAATGTCTTTGCACACATTCTCTCCTAGGAGCATGGGGAGGGGAAGTGAACTGGTCATGTTGGGGAATAATTACTGATACAGTTCAGACAGACAGAGAGAGGGTCCAGCTGACAGAATGTCTTGAACAAGAGGCTTAATTTAAATTTTGTCTGACAGAAGGGATTCGAGAGCTGTAAGATCTTTAGCAAGAGAGTGACATTACAAAAATAGTATTTTGAAAAACAGTTACCTTTGAGCTTGAGGCAAAAGTAGTCGCCCACCAGCCAGGAAGCAACTACAGATGTAAAAATCACAAAGGCTTATAGTGAGATCACAGTGGAGAATAAAGGTAAATTTGAAAGATTCTTAAGGAAGAACTGGCAGGTAACTGAATATGTGGTGGGCAGAGAAGGCAGTCACATGTGATACTATTTAGCATTATTCACAATTGGGAGTGGTAACTACCAGAAAAGGATACTTTCCCCTGGATTTGCTAAATTTCAGATACTGCCTAGATATTCAAATGGAGATTTCCTTTAGACTCTAGAAATACAAAACTGCATAACAGGTGAAGGAGCAAAGCTAAGGCCATTTGCTCTCAGGTAACAGGGAAAATTACTTTGCCAACAAAGGTCCATCTAGTCAAGGCTATGGTTTTTCCAGTGGTCATGTATGGATGTGAGAGTTGGACTGTGAAGAAAGCTGAGCGCTGAAGAATTGATGCTTTTGAACTGTGGTGTTGGAGAAGACTCTTGAGAGTCCCATGGACTGCAAGGAGATCCAACCAGTCCATTCTAAAGGAGATCAGTCCTGGGTGTTCTTTGGAAGGAATGATGCTAAAGCAGAAACTCCAGTACTTTGGCCATCTCATGGGAAGAGTTGACTCATTGGAAAAGACCCTGATGCTGGGAGGGATTGGGGGCAGGAGGAGAAGGGGATGACAAAGGATGAGATGGCTGGATGGCATCACCGACTTGATGGATGTGAGTTTGAGTGAACTCTGGGAGTTGGTGATGGAGGCCTGGCATACTGTGATTCATGGGATCGCAAAGAGTCGGACACGACTGAGCGACTGAACTGAACTGAACAGGGAAAATCAGGAAAGTAAATGGAGTGAATGTGGAGCACCACCTATGATTAATCTATCGTCCTTCACCCCAGAGAACACTGTACAGATAAACTTCAACTCAGTTAATCATTAGAAGGCTAGACAAATTGCCTCAATGAGGAAAGCAATGAAAGTCCGTTGACAAAGGACAAAACAAACCATATTTCCTCTTGTTAAACATGGCCTCCCAGGCCTTTATGTTAAGATTTCATGTGAGGTTATAAAGATCTGTTCAAACAAGATTACTTCACCCTTGCTAATTATCTTTAGACCCCTGGAACCAAAATAGTAACTGTTTTGAAGCTACTGAACTTTGCCATAGGTCTGTCATATGGGGGAGACTCTATTTGCTGGTCCCCCTCCTCCACAGCAATCTCCATTGCTATGCTGTGCTCTGGGCTGGCTTCCTGGGCACGGGGCCTATGCAGGTGCACACGACCTGATGACTGGAAGGGATAACTTGATTTACTGCTCTGTTATCACAAGCTTAAAATTCTTAATAATTTTTAACAAGGGGCTTTGCATTTTCATTTTTTACTGCACCCCAAAAACCTTATAGCCAGTCCCACCTATCATATTCAAACATAAAAGCTGTATATAATTGACTCTTGTTAAATGGGCCAAACTCATTCTTGGTCACTGGATCAATTTTGCTTTTACACGTTTGATAAAGTGAGGCAGGGCTCAAATCAGTCAGTTATCTATGTGTCTATCGCCGCTGTAAATGTTCTTAACATGGAAGGCCTGTGAGACCATGGTCACAGGTGAGGAAGTCAGGAGGCCATAGAAACACTTACAGAAACTGAAATGTCTTTATCTGCCCACACAAATCACGTACTCAGAGCAACGCTACCACCGGTGGGCTCACTTAAAAACTGACGTTCTAAAGTCAGTAGAAAAGGTCAAACAGGAATCAACTACATGCAAACTCTGATTCAAGTGCCATTAAATACATATACGTCACACCATGTGGAGAGATCTTAATTTGGTTCAGTTCCTGAAGGAACTATATGGAAGGATTAAGTATGCTGACAGAGCTCCCATGAAGGACGAGACTCTCTGATGGGATTTTTATTACATTTTACAATTAGGCTTTATTTCTTGTGGGTTGCACATCTAAAATTCTAAATTACATCAGGGAAATATGACTATTAAGTTAGAAAAGCTATACCCTAGCTCTTCAAGAATACAGGTAAAAAGCAAAATTGACATATATAATAAAATTTCCTCTTTATTTGTATCTCCAGCTTCAGAAAAAATACCCTGAAATAAAACGGATGCAATTCATAGTAGTTTCAATGAACTAAACTCTAGTTTCATGAGACCCAAGAATAATAATGCTTCTCCTTAAAATCATCTGAAAAAGTATTTTTAGTATTACGGGTTGTCCTGAACTAGAGATCAGCAATACCTTGTAGTTTACCTAGAATTTTTTTAAAAGTTTTTACTTGAAGCATCCTCATTGAATTACTGAAAACTCAAATGAAATGATACTGTTGAAGTACTTTGTTCTTTCAAACGAAAAAGTTATACTATAATTAATGGGAAACTATAAAAAAACAAATTTCTGGGATTTTCAGGATCAACTTTGATGACTTTTATATTCGTAGAAAGTTAAAACAAAGGAAAATAAAATACTTCATCCTTAATCAATTAGTTTGTTTTCAAAGTAAAATTGTTTTCAAAGTTAAACACTCAGTTATGATACAGGACATCTTATGTTTATTCTCGGCTCTCTAGCACCCCCTAGAGCTACGCCCATCACCTCTCCACAGTGACCACCGCTATAGAAAGGGAACTGTGATGGAGGCTTCCGGACATAATGAGATGGAGATGAGTCCATGTGCTTCATTTATACAGACTACAATGACAAGCAATATCCAGCTTGTCAGCTTGTCATCAGCAGCTTTCAGCCCTCAGCCTGAAGAGGAGATTCTTCAGTGTCTAAATAAATAGCCCTGACTCAGAGCCAGTTTGGCTTTCTCTGAGACTGGGAGCCGAGGAAGAAGGAGGTGCCCACCCGTGGAAGGCACTGGCTCTGTTGGGCTATCCTTTTTCATGGTAGAGAGCAGGCCCACATCTGGAAGTGCAGTGATGAGGCCAGCACCATGGACAGCACGCTGGCCTGCTTTCCCACCACAAGGGGCTCTGCTCAGAGGCCCTGTCAAATGCTGCATGTTTTCCTCACTGCAGTGCACAGTCCATCTTTCAGAAGGGGGGCACCTATATCTCAGGGTGACAATTAAAAATAACAAAGTAGTCATTGAGCATTAGACCCATGTGCTTTCTGAGAGGAATCATTAATGAAGGCGTCTGGAGGCTTTCAGGCCCCACATGGAGGACTTCCTGAGGGCCCCCATCACTGAGCCTGATCATAGGAAAACAAACAGTATGCAGCTGGCTGCTGATGGAGGCACGATGTGAAGCTGAATGCTCCTCTAAAAACACTCGGTTCCTAACAGCGGGGAGCTATCCCCTTTGAGATCTCGCTCAACCCAACACCACAGCACATTCATCTCTCCAGCAGAGAAGGACACACAATGAGGAACAGACAGTGTGAACCAGCCAGAGATGTCATAGAAGTCTCCACTGAACCTCAAGGCAGTGAAATGAGGTTAAAACCCTTCAGAGGAAAACTCAAGGGCCATCTTCCCAGCCCACAGTCATCTTTTTTCCCCTGTAACCTGGTTCCCACCTCCAGAAAAAAGAAACTGAATAAGACACATTAGAAATATAAACATATGCAAAAATGTCTCCCTCTGCTGTTAGGAAAACAAGAGCTTTAGTGACAGGTTTTGCTCCAAAATGCCTTCTGATGGTCTTTTATCTCAGCTGTTTTTGTTAGAGTCACTATTGATTACCATTCTAATACCAAACATAATAGGAACCATGGACAAGCACGGATCAGACAGATACACACCCAGCACTCTCATCATCTTTCTACATCCTATTCTTTCCATAGCACTTCATCACATTTCAACGCGTTATGACCTGACTTATTCATCATCTCTCTCTCCTCAGCTCCACCAGAATGCTCCCCCTCCTGCACTGAGAACTGACTTTGCTGTGTTCACCACTATATCCCAGGCCTAGAGCAGCACCTGAGAGTAAGCCACCCACCCACTCACTCCTCTGCGTGTTACTTAAGGTACACACTGCTTCCTAATCACCACTGACTGAATGACTCTGTGGCATCAAGCATTTGGCTGATATAAACTGGGTCTCTTTATTTTTCCCTGTGGGACTCAGCGAGATAGATCCTCAAGACTGACCCCGCTCCTCACCTGGGAACAGTGAGGCATCGTAGCCCTCCTGTCTCTGGGGTGGAATATGGTCTAGCTAGTTAATATGGACATCAACCCTACTCTGCTACATCAAGAGAGGCAAAGCCAGCTCAGCCTTGGAGTGAGGAGGAGGGAGGGACAGGAGGAAAGGCTGCCCAGCTACACTTCTGGAGGGCCATCAAACTGGTCCTACACATCAGGACACACCCATCAACCTAAGCTATAACCACTCCCTAGGCCATCCCAGCAATGCCACACCCATCAGGTGCCCTTCCCGGGAAGAGCCTCTCCTTGCAGCTCCTCTGGGTTTATCATTTGCATCAGTGCTTCTCACCAAAATGATTAAAATGTCCTTCTGCTCAGGGCTGCAGATTCCTCAAGGGCTTTGAACATTGTCTCTTGACCAGAGCTCTAAGCCCAATTGCACCCTCTGTCACACATATACACTGGCAGCTCCGAACTATGTCCCTACCCAACTTTAAATATATTTCCCATTTCTGGGCCACTCCAGCTATAACACACTAGGAATTATAATTTATAGTAATTCTATAATTATCTTGTGAGCAATACAGTCACACTGCATCACATTTTTGCATTCTGAATTGTTTTGTGTTTAAACTAAAAATATACTCCATTTTTGCTACCCTGCTTTACAAGGTCTCAAAGAATAGAAGTGGCCCAGAGCTTTCTCAACCTTTAAGAGACCCTGATCCCGCCCACCTCATGGCCCTTCTGATAGAGCTATTTGCACTCAAATCCTATTTTCAGCCCAATGCAAGCTCCTGGAGGACAGTGGCCATAGCCACCAGCTGGATGCTTGTTAGATGAAGCTGCTCTTGGCCATGCTCAAGGGCAGTGTAGAGTGAAGTTCAGTCAAATTTATGGCTTTTTCTTTCAATATAGACTGAAACTAGGGAATGTCCATCTAATACAGGATGGCAAGAAAAAACAAACCTATTTCATGTCAGTTAAAATAGTCTGTGAAGATAAGAGGGTTTTTTTCAGCTCACTTTTCCTTTCCTAGAGAGAAATTAAAAGTACATTAATGATCTTTTTTTAGCCTCTTATTCATTTAACCAGTGAAGTTAAAATATGGGTAGATTATAACCAAGTGAAGATGGCATGAGGACTTGAGTTAACCCTACAGGAAGAGATGCTGCCCTCTCAGTAGCGGGTCTGCATGTCACTTTACCGCCACCTGCTGGTCATGACGGTCAGCGTCATGAAACAGCGTCATTAAAAACTGACTTTCATTCCCATTCCTCTTTCTGAATCTCTTGCGAACTTAGATACCACAGATCCCTGTGACCAACAACTTCCACTTGGTACCACGGTGTTCAACATGGGTAGTAACTCCTGAGCTGGCTCCTCAGAACACCAGTGCTAGTCAGAGGGGCTGGGGAAGGGAGTTCAGTGGCTGAACACTCGGTAAAAGCTCTGGAAGGGTCACAGTGTAGCCAGCAGATTTCAGGCTCTGAAGAGTTCCTTAGCAAACTGTCTTAACTCTGTGGAATCCAAGCGTTTTCCAAACTCATTTAATCATGTAACCACTTTTGACACAGAACACCTATCCACATTTTCAGGTACTCTAAAGGCTTAAGGTTAGAGGGCACTGAGCTAGTTCCAAAAATCACAGCTGTAAATGTTTCATGGTATCGAATGCTTGCCTACCCCACAAACTAGACAATTTCACAATATGATTTTCATTTATAAATGACTTGCCACCAGATTTACACCCTTTCTTACATCACCTCCAAGACACACAGAATGGCAAAGTAATATTGTTGTGACTATCACGTCACAGCCAAGTTATTTCAGAAACGGAAAAAATCATCTTACCATGAGACCTCTGTAAGACGTTTCCAGCAGTGCTTCTCAAACTTTTCCAGCAAAATACCTCTAGTAGCCAAGAAGGGAAAACTTATACTCTGGAACAGAACTGCCAAAAGCAGAACATGCCTGAAATCTCATGCTTTAAAAATTCATGTAAGAAACCGACGTGTTTGTGAAAAGATAAATGTTCAGGCTTACTCACTGCAGCAGTGTTTTTAATACCAAAAGACTAAGAACAACCCAAATGTATAGCAACAGGAAAGTAGCTAAATTATACTACAGTCATACAGTGGAATATAGTAACTATATAGTTGTTAAAGAATGGAAACATTCTCTATATGTTGTGCTTGTTGTTTAGTCAAGTTGTGTTCAACTTTTCACGACCCCACGGACTGCAGCACACCAGGTTCTCTGTCCCTCACCATCTCCTGCAGTTTGCCCAAGTTCATGTCCATGGAATCAGTGATTCCATCCATTCTCTATATAGTGACATGCAAAGCTCTCCCAGATATCTTGGCATACGAAAAAAAAGCATGAAACAATAGTGTATAATATACTAGTTTTTATCAGAAGGGGACAAAAATAAGAATCTGTATTCCAGATATGCCTATATATGCACAAAGCATCTCTGGAAGGATCCACAGGAAACAAACCCATTATATCTTGGGGAAGAGAACGGGAACTCAGAAAAAGGGGAACGAGGATGAGAGGAGACTTTTCACAGCACAGCTTTTTATATTTTTTGAGCCATATAAATGTATAATCTATTAAAATTATATTAAATTTATATAATATAAAATTTATATTAAATTAAAATTATATAAAATTTCAAAATTATGCAAATTTTTATTCTACTCCATGACATAGTCATATTTGCTCTAATTTTTTTTTAATTACACATATATTTTCACAACTGTAAAATGAAATCCATATTTAAAGTCCTGCTTCATGGGTCATCTGGGACATCATATGTGTGGTTCAGTGTGAAAAGTATGGGTTCTGGCCATTTAAATCTTGCTTAAATATTTAGCCTTCATTTCATTTGGAGAACCAACATCAGCACACAAAAAATCTGAGAATGCTACTAAAAAATGCTTTCTCAACAGTTTGGGATTTTTATCTACAGGCTGGGGTTTCTAATTGGGGAAAGATTAACCCCAGCATCTTAGAGCTCTTATGCCCAAAATCAATACCAATCTATCTTTGGTAATTAAAAAAAAGCCACCACACTGAGATGGCTCCCAGAGTGTAAAGCTCACAGACTTCTGCCCATTCGTCAACGCTAGTGAATCCAGCGGCAGCCAAACCCCAAAACCAAACCTCTGCTTCACGGCGCAAGTAACTGAACTTCAAACTCTTCAGCTATTTTCTACACGTATTTAAAGGATTGGTGATTATTTTTTAAATTAATCAGTCTGGCTTAAGTCAATTTCCTATTCCCTTAATGGAAAAAAATAATTAGGCTTCTTTTGGTTATACTTCCACACTTTTATTAGAATGCTTTTCATATATTATATGTGAAAAAATATAGCATTTCTTTTTTATATGAAAGATATGGGCTAAAAATAAATAAAATACAACTCAGATATAACTGATGGAACAAGCAAATGCAGCATGACTAATGTCAATAAAAGGTACAATACGTACCTAGTGCATTTTGTCCCAGAAAAGATATTCTAAGGACAAGTTTTGCATCGTTGTTTGCCTCCCAGGAGTAGTTTAATAAACCAACAGTGCTATAAATGTCTCCCAAATTCTCCCAAACTGAAATTTTATTTCTAGGTATAAATAAGGCCAGAGTTAAAAGGACAAACAGCGTGCAGAGATGAAGCACTGGAGCATGACCAGCAGGGAGTCATCTGCTGCTGCTTTCATCCTCGCTGCTTCCATTTCAGAAGGCTGTTCTCTCTGGGATCCCTTCAGACAAACAAACAGAGAGTGGGGACCACGAGGACTTAAAACTCTACTGCAATCTCCTGACGATCTGTTGGATATTCATGAGGGGTAGAATGACTCCACCTTTAGATTTTATATCAGCTGTAATAATGAGTTATGAATAATTGATCTCTAGGTAGTAAATTATTCAGGCAAGCACACAGTTTCCAAGGAATCCTGGAGAGAGTCTAGCTAATGGCATGAGATGAGTCAGAGGCAGCTGCCGAAGGGACACCCCACATCACCCCACGCAGCGGTGGCAGGGGAGTCAGGGATCCCAGCAGGTGCTTTTCAATGAGGGGGCCATATTAACGCCTTTTGAATTAGTATAAAGTGGAAGTTCCCCACAGGGCACTCCAGTGTCTCTCCAAAATATGAAACACTGAGCCCTGACCACTTCATCCGTCAGACCAGGATATTTGTTATCAGCTGAGTACAACCTCTGCTGCTGAAACTAGCGCTGAACTGAAAAACTATGAAATCAAGAATGTACGTGTGTGAATACACACACACACACAGACATCCTTGTGTTTATGTGTATGCATATATGCACACACAGTGTACGTATACATACATGTTCACAGTTTGTGTGTTTGTGTACATATATACAAAGACACACACACACCAAGTTTTTGTCATTGTGCAGAGAGCAAAATAATGCTAAAATAAGCTTTACCTGGAGGAAATTATCTACTGCTCTTGGTTTTCAAGACCTGTTGAATACACCTTGCCCCTTCTGAGTTCAAAATTCAACCTTTTTAAAGAGAATACGGCTTACTTCAGGTATGTGTCGAGTCCCATCCATATCAAACACCCATTCTTAAGCAATGTTAAACTGCCTTGCACATAACATGTCATTGAACCTTCTTATAATTTTCATTTCTAAAACAATTCTGAAAATAATGGAAATTATTCATAGTTAAAGCTCAATAATCACTGTACTGAAATATCTTTCAAAGTGCACATGAAATAAAAGCAGCTGATCAACAAATAGCAAATCCATTACTGTAAAAACTGCATTGTCTGATCTTGCCTCCAAACCCACAACATCTGTACTTGTGTGAGGCCCATGAGAAGGAAGATGAAGGAGAGAGGAAATGAAGGGCTGCCAGGCTACAACTTTCCTCAAATCTCTCCTGAGGGATGGCAGGTATAGCTACATGATTAGGTTTCTAGAGGTTTCTCCAAACTCAAACTAAAAGGGAAGTGGAAATATCATTCAAACTTAAACACTGAGTGCCAACCACATGTAGGAATTTGAGGAAACTGACACCCAGACACATTCTAATCAAAGCTTCAATATTCCAAATTTTCTATTAGAAATTTGGAAACTTAGAACATATGCATTTAACCTTCCTTCCTCACTTGCTCAATAAAGGTCCTGAAAAACAAAGCCTTTAATTTTTCTCTGATCTAAAAACAAGATTGATTGGTCTGAACTCAAAGATTAAGAAAGCAACATTAAGCTTAAGCTATCAAATTTTACAGTGATCATCACTAGCAACTGCAAAATCAACAAGCTTAACAACCTCAGAGATTCCATGTACCGTGGTCCAGGGTTTGCATTTTTTTTAATTTATTTAATTGGAGGCTAATTATTTTACAGTATTGTAGTGGTTTTTGCCATACATTGACATGAATCAGCCATGGGTATACATATGTCCCCCATTCTGAACCACCCTCCCAACTCCCTTCCCATCCTATCCCTCAGGGTTGTCCCAGTGCACCAGCCCTAATCACTCTGTCTCATGCATCAAACCTGGACTGGCAATCTATTTCACATATATGTTTCAATGCTATTCTCTCATATCATCCCACCCTCGCCTTCTCCCAGAGTCCGAAAGTCTGTTCTTTATATCTGAGTCTCTTTCGCTGTCTCACATATAGGGTTATCGTTCTCATCTTTCTAAATTCCATATATATGTGTTAATATACTGTATTAGTGTTTTTCTTTCTGACTTACTTCATTCTGTATAATAGGTTCCAGTTTCATTCACCTCATTAGAACCGACTCAAATGTGTTCTTTTTAATAGCTGAGTAATATTCCATTGTGTATATGTACCACAGCTTTCTTTTCCATTCATCTACCAATGGACATCTAGGTTGTTTCCATGTCCTGGCTATTATAAACAGTGCTGTGATGAACATTGGGGTACACATGTCTCTTTCAACTCTGGTTTCCTCGGTGTGTATGCCCAGCAGTGGGATTGCTGGGTCATATGGCAGTTCTATTTCCGTTTTTTAAGGAGTCTTCACATTGCTCTCCATAGTGGCTGCACTATTTTGCATTCCTACCAACAGTGTAAGAGGGTTCCCTTTTCTCCACACCCTCTCCAGCATTTATTGTTTGTAGACTTTTTGATAGCAGACATTCTGACCGGCATGAAATGGTACCTCATTGTGCTTTTGATTTGCATTTCTCTGATAATGAGCAATGTTGAGCATCTTTTCATGTGTTTGTTAGCCATTTATATATCTTCTTTGGAGAAATGTCTGTTTAGTTCTTTGACCCATTTTTTTGATTGGGTCATTTATTTTTCTGGTATTGAGCTGCATGAGCTGCTTGTATATTTTTGAGACTAATTCTTTGTCAGTTGCTTTGTTTGCTATTATTTTCTCCCATTCTGAAAGCTGTCTTTTCAGAAGGTTTGTATTTTCTAAACACATCTGTGCTTTGTGCTTAGTCACTCAGTCGTGTCTGACTCTTTGTGACCCAATGGACTGTAGCCCGCCAGGCTCCTCTGTCCATGGGGATTCTCCAGACAAGAATACTGGAGTTGGTTTCCATGCCCTCCTCCAGGGGGTCTTCCAAACCCAGGGATCAAACCCAGGTCTCCCTCATTGCAGGCAGATTATTTACCATCTGAGCCATCAGGGAAGTCCAAGAATACTGGAGTGGGGTAGCCCATCCCTTCCCCAGGGTGTCTTCCTGACCCAGGAATAGAAGCAGGGTCTCCTGCCTTGTAGGTGAGTTCTTTACCAGCTGAGTTACCAGGGAAGCCCTATACACACTTATTAAGGTATAATTGGCATGTGATACACTGCACATATTTAAGGTATATAATTTGATAAATTTTGACATCTGGATATGCCCACAAAACCATCTCCACAATCATGACAAGGATGCCCTTCAGCTCCAAAAGTTTCCTCATACTCAGGGTTTGCTTTTTAAATAACTAAAACTTTGGGTAGATTTTTCACATGATTACTAAATAATAGCGATGCTGTCTTAATTAGTATGTTCTACATGTCAAAGGTTTCATAATTGTTCATTCATACTTATAATTATCAGGTAAAGGGGGCTATGAGAGCAGCTGAGAAATAAAAAGTGATTTTATCCCTGTTAAGACTATGGAACATAAACTCAATTTCATAGTATTTTAAAGCAATGAGTCACATAATATTAACGGCATATTTTTAAAACTACATGAAATTATTTATATAATGCACAATTAATATAGTACATAAGCTACTTTTAGAAATCTTTGGTGTTAACTATATCTATTTCCCATGTAAATATAAACTTACAAATCATTGGTTCTAAAAGTGAAGCTTAGAAATAAGTGACCAAGAAGCTAATAGTAATATACAGGTTGTTGTTTTTCTCCCTTGTTGACTTTCAAGTCATACAGGTCAATCTAAGTTTACTATTTAGACATGAATGTCATGGCAACCAAACCTTTTCCCCAGGAAAATCTGCTCAGGAGTAATAAAGTAAGCCAAAACTAATTTTAACCTGAGAGCTTCCTGCTTTCTCATTTCTTTGACAATTAAGTTATAGATGAATATCATTTTCCAAGTTATTTAAAGGTGCACAGTATCACAACTCAAATTTTCAGGTCAAAATATTATAGAGGTGGGTACTGGCCAAAACTGCCCATACCTACTTCCAGGTCAATGCACGTGTCAAAAAAGGAAGCAGATCAGTTCAGAAGGGAAAGGCCTGGGAAAACAAGATACCCTCTCAGATGATCCTCAGGAGCAAGCGACAGTACAGGGACCTGCCAGCTGTGCCAGGCCCAGTGCTAGCTGGCTTGTTCCAACAAACGCTGCTGGAGCAAAGCTTCTCTCAAGAAGGAAGGCTGCTTGAATAGAATCAAGAACAAGAAGGGCTAGTTACAGTTTGTTCTGGCATCAGGAAACTATAAAGTTAGCTTGAAGAATATTGTGACGTCAACCATTAAAAACCTTGGATTTGAAATCTATCGAAACTCATCTCAGTCTTTGCTGTAACACATCTTGCAGGAAAAAAAAAATTTTCTTTATTTGTTAGGGGATTAAAAACTTGAACTGTCCTACACCTATAAAGTTTTTTCTTGTGTATTGTACATTTATTCTCAAAGCATTTTGTTGTATTTACTGAACGCTAAGTGCTAAGTTGCTTCAGTCGCATCCGACTCTTTGCGACTCTATGGACTGTGGCCCACCAGGCTCCTCTGTCCAAGGAATTCTCCAGGCAAGAATACTGGAGTGGATTGCCATTTCCATCTCCAGTTTATTGAATAAATTAGACAAAAATCACATTTAAAATAATAGGCTTACACACTCTTGTGTTTTTAAAACTTGAAGTAGTCAGCAATGACAATGTTAAAGGGACCAGCATATTCAAATACATTAAAAAATATTATTTATTAAAATAGCTTAGATATCCCTACCCCCATCTCATACATTTATAAAGAATAATATTCCCTATTTACCTGGGGGTATTATTCAGTGTTAGCAAAACCATTAGCCTCTCTACTCACAAATCCACCAAAGCAATACACTGGAACAACAGAGTGGTATAAGGAAAGAATTTAAATAGTCTGAAAACGTAATAAATATACTAAAGTAATTTATCTATACTCTTCTCCTGTCAACATATTTTAAATAAATCACTTTTGCTTTCTTTCAAACAACAGTAATGTAAGAAAAAAAGGATTTTAAAAAAAGGCTTTTTGTGTGTTGTTGTCTTCCTTCTGAATGCTTCTTGGTGGTTCAGTCTTCAAGGCAGGCTTGTTTGGCTCCTGAAGTGGAGGGTTTCCTTGCACCCTACTCATCCTAAGGTATTGTATTTATTAGTCATCCCTCATTCCTAAGTATTACATCCAAGATAAAAAGCTCATGGTTTCTTTCCTGCTAATACATGCAGCCTCAGGAAGACGTGAATCACTTACCCCAGAACGTCAACTTCATTATCACAATTGGGGCAAACCAGTGTGCACCCACTCTCTCTCCTCCCTTTTCCCTTCCAGCTCCCAAACCCTAATTATGTAAGATGGCCAGAATCTCACAGGACCTGAACTGCAGACCAAGTGGCAAAGCTCAAAGTGAAGTCTAAGTTCAAACTTACCCTGTCCAGATTTACCTAGGAGGAGCCTATACACAATATGTTCCAGAACATGAACTACTTTAAAAGAGATTTTAAGATGCACTCATATTATAATCTGTATTAAAAGACTGAAGATTTTAAGGGGAAAAGACCTGATCACTATAATAAAAAAACAGAAGAAAACTATATTTTCTGGCATGGCAAAATGGAAAGAAATCATTAGTTTCCTCCAAATTGCTTTTATAACTCTCCACTGCATAAACCATTGAATCCTATTAAATTAGCTCACTCAACAATCCAATTCCATCATCACAGATACCTGCTGGGGAGAACTCCTGATCATAATATAGAAATAAGAGCTTTAATAAGAGTACAGAGAACAGGCTCAAAGCAAGACTCATTAAATTTATTGATGTCTTATTTAGAATGACTCAAAACTGAAAGTAAAGATATGTCCAAATAATTAAGTAAATCAGACAGAAAATCCATAATAGGTACAATATATAAACAGTAGCTTTGCTGAAGGCTATCTGCTATTAAATAGCAGAAATTAATGTCATTCTGAGTCACTGAAAGCTGTTTCAAATATTATAAAATCTATACATTCTGATAAAGAACTATTACTCATTTTTAATTACTTTGACACTAGCAGGTTACTAAAATCAATTTATTAATTTTCTAAGAGGAAATAATGTCCTTTTCCATAAACAGTGAAAACATACACACAGAAAGGGAGGCTTTTTAGTTCATTCCTTATAATAAGAAAACTGATTTCTCCATGTCTCAGTGTGTTGGAAACAAACTTGAAAATGGATGAAGTCCTTTTTTTCTAATTACATTGAGCATCTCAGCAAAAGTGGCTATAATCCACTGAAAGTGAAAGTGAAAGTCACTCAGTCATGTCTGACTCTTTGCAACCCCATGGACCGTATAATCCATGGAATTCTCCAGGCCAGAATACTGGAGTGGGTAGCCCTTCCCTTCTCCAGGGGATCTTCCCAACCCAGGGATCAAACCCAGGTCTCCTGCATTGCAGGTGGATTCTTTACCAGCTTAGCCACAAGGCAAGCCCAAGAATACTGGAGTGGGTAGCCTATCCCTTCTCCAGCGGATCTTCCTGACCCAGGAATCGAACCGAGATCTCCTGCATTGCAGGTGGATTCTTTACCAACTGAATTGGCTCAAATATTCTTCAACTGAAGCACAGAAGGCCCATCACTTCTCAGTGACTGAAGCTTGGTTATTCATTAGTGTTCCAGACTTATACCACTGACAGAAAGGATACACTGAAATAGTCATTATATAATATCACTAAGGATACAAAAAGGCACAACAGTTTTTCACTTCCACTTCAAAGAATACCAGAATCTGGTCACCACATTTGTTGAATGAATATCAGGTTTCTTTATTATGAAGATTTTTTCAAGCTTTCACATGGTATAAAATTCCAAATGTACAAAAATGGTTCAGTGGAAAATAAGTCTCCTTCACTCCTTGTCCTCAATCTTTGAGGCAACTACCATGACCAATGCCATGTTTCCTTGAAGACTGAATAAATGCCTGTCAGTGGATACAGTAAACACCAGAAGTTGGATGGCAGGATTACAGATCATTTTCCTGCTTTATGCACACATGTATTTTTGTAGAATGTATGCATGTTGCCTTCAATACTGGAAAAGAAGGTAGCCAAGGGTTAACTGTAAGTACGTGCCTCTGGAGTGTTCAGGAGACATACACTGGCTCTGAGGGTTCCCAGGAAAAGAGTCAATGGGAACAATGTTCCCTATTATGAAGAAGAGACCCTTTGTCTGATTAAATCAAATAACTCTCTAATTCTTCTACCTATTTCATTTTAGTTATACTTTCACTTCTGATTAGATATTCAGCTTCTCCAGACTCACCCCAGAAAATAGTGGGGAGGTACATGAAAGGAGGTGCTTATTCATTCTCAGCCTAGGATTAAGAAGCTGCATCATGATTTAGAGTCATCTTATCTGAATTTGTTCCTCACCTAGACTGATCATCTCTAGGTGTATTAAGATGAAAGCTGAGGAATGGATCTTAATGGGATGGCTTTAGCATAGTTCTGTCCTTCAAAAGCCCTGACTCCCTTGACCCTACCCCTGTTGGTGGTTACAACATAACACTTTGGAACTGGGCTATAAACCTGAGATATTCTCAGGAGGGACTGGGCTAAGGACAGCCATTTTTTTAGCTTTACAATAAAGGACCTGGACTATTCTGGGTTTCTTTTTCTTGCCTCTGTATAACTTTTCACCTCCTTTGTTCTCAAGGTCTAAGACCACTGTGCTCTTGCGGTCAATATGATTAGTTCTGTCAGCAGCCCCCAGCCTCCATCTCTCCCATATTGTTTCCATGGCTGGGAGGGAAACATGCTTGTTAAGGCTTTTAAAAATCCACTGTAATACAGGCCCCAGAGCTTTCCTCGCTGTGTGGGCTTGGGGAAACTTCTCCAAGGATTTGGTGGCCTTTCCTATTTAGGATCCTCATCTCATACTAAACAGACTTGATACTGGGAAAAAATGTCCTGTGGAGAGAAAAGGCATTTCCATGTTAACCATGTTGAGCATATTCAGGCGAAGACCAAAGTGTAGGTGCACAGTTATGGAGGGAAATATTTAGATATTTTCATGGATAAAACCAAAGGGGGAGAAAATGAAAGCTCTGAGATAAAGCACAGGAACCAGCAAAATAATGACCTCACGTAGCTAAGAGGAAGCTGGGCAGCGGCCATTCCCACATCTCTAAGAGCAACCTGCCACGCAGAGGCTGAACAACTGCACTAGCCGCTGGTTGTTTCATGTCTCTTCTAGAAAGAAGTTCCTAAGGGCCAAACCTTGTATCCTATTGCTTCAGTTTCCTTCCTGGTTCTTGGTCTAAGCCAAAGATTTATTACATAAATTGTATTACACGCTTGAGTTGACAAACTAAAAGACTAGAGCAGAAAATCAACTCCACATAATAATGTCACTGAATCTTAAATGTGATAAAAGTTTTTTTAAAAACCAGCATTCTATGCTGATAAGATTAATGTTGAAATTCACCAACTGTGGCCCATGATTCCTATTAAATTATACATACTATTCTAAGTATCAAAGTAACTTCCTAGTTTATCAAAACCTTTGGTTTGTATAATAAAAAATTGACAGCTTAACAAAAAACAAATATTATGAGCCAGAATTGGAATAAACTTTAGGAATATGCATTAACTTTATCACCACCTTCACATTATCATTAGACCAGAGTTTCTGTAATTTATTATGAAAGAAAATATTCCCAGATATTGTTTTATGAATTTCATGACACAGAGTATAATAAAGTAAAATCCCCTATCTCATCTCATTCACTAATCATTTTAAGCTTAATTTTATTCTACTGTGATAACTAAAACAGAATGCCAGATATTTCTATGCCCAAAAAAACCCCCCTCTCTCCAAACATTTATTAATCAAGTATAATGCCCATAGTCTTTTAAAAAATCTCATAGTAAATGCAGAAAGTCAATAAAAATGTAAAGGAATGTGATATTTACATTGTAATTCAAATTCACAAATTCATGAATAATGTAGATGGTAGAGTGATGCCCTCAAGAGGCACAGTAATGAATTGCAACTGTCTAAGAAAGTTTTTTAATTAAATCTAAAGTGCATATTTCCTGGACCCAGAGTTCACAGGAACTGTTAACAGTGACCTACAGACCAGATGAAGCTCATGGACTGTCAAATAACTCCTTTACTACGGGTACCAAGGCAGTAGGCTGGCATTTGAAGGTACTATGCATGCATGTGTGCATGCGTGCTGACGCTAAGTCATGTCTGACTCTTTGTGACCCTAGGACTGCAGCCCATCAGGCTCCACCGTCCATGGGATTTTCCAGGCAAGAATACTGGAGGAGTTGCCATTTTCTCCTCCAGGGGATCTTCCCGACCCAGGGATCAAACCTATATCTCCTGCATTGGAGACAGATTCTTTACTGAGACACCTGTGAACCCAAAGATACCACACCCTCTACTTATCAACTCAAAAAGTTAGGAGTGTATCTGAAAACATGAAGAAAGTCAGATCTACTCTGATCTGTTAAGGGAACAGCATTCATAACAATACAGAAATCTTTTTAGGAGGTATTTTCTACCCATCTCTAAACCAATTTCCTAAGTTTATGACCTAGTATGTAAAGCAGAATAAAAAACATAATCTAACGAAACTGCCTGGAGAATGGGCGGTGCTTGTTAACGTGGTTTGATCACAAACCAAAGGTACAACTGCCAACACTCCCGGGAAAGGATGTAAAAATATGGGCTCAGTCTCCTGCTTCTATGTGTGCATTAAAACAACAATCAATGGTGAGCTGCTGCCCTACACAGCTAAAAGGGCAGCGTTCCGAGGACCAGTTCCTTTCAGACAGCCATAGAGACAGGAAAGAGTAGGTGACAACAGAAGCATTATGATCTCATGAAAGATTCTAGAAGTTTCTAAGATCACACACCTAATATCAAATAGCTTTGCTTGGAGACTTTTCTCTCTTAAAAGTGGAATGCAAGGGCTTCCCTGATGGCCCAGAGGTTAAGAATCCACCTGCCAATGCAGGGGACATGGGTTTGATCCTAGTCCAGGAATACGCCACGTGCTGAGGAGCAACTAAAGCCTGTGTGCCACAACTAGTGAGCCCACACTCTAGAGCCTGCAAGCCGCAACTATTGAGGCCTGCGTGCCTAGAGCCCATGCTCCACAACAAGAGAAGCGACCACAATGAGAGATCAATGCAGTGCAACAAAGAACAGCTTCTGCTCACCGCAACGAGAAAAAGCCTGCTGAGCAACGAAGACCAAAGCCCAGCAACAAGACACAGCCAAAGAGAAAAAGAGAAAGAAAGAAAGAAAGAGGAATGCAAAAGAAAGCTTCTACTTAGAGAGTCCCAGTTGCAGTTGAGCTTCCCTGGTGGCTCAGATGGTAAAGAATCTGCCTGAAATGCAGGAGACCGGGTTTGATCCCTGGGTCAGGAAAATTCCTGGAGAAGGAAATGGCAACCCACTCCAGTATTCTTGCCTGGGAAATCCCAGGACAGAGAAGCCTGGTGGGCTACAGTCTATGGGGTCACAAAGAGCTGGACACGACTAAGTGACTAACACTTTTGTTTCACTTCCAGTTGCAGTTACCAGGTGGTGTCTAAGAAAACTGAAGCTCGGATTAGGAACCTGTATAATCTTAATCTCAGTTAAGAACAAGACTAGCTTTACTTACTGATCTGTTCACCTTCAAGGCCTGTGGACTTAGCCATGACACTGCACTGCCTTTCTTTGAGCATGCTAACGCTCCATGAGCAGCCATATTCACAATCTTTCATAATTTCAGCAGCTCTAAAGTCAAACGTCAAAGATGGGCTCGATAAAGGACAGAAATGGTATGGACCTAACAGAAGCAGAAGATATTAAGAAGAGGTGGTAAGAACACACAGAAGAACTGTGCAAAAAAGATCTTCATGACCAAGATAATCATGATGGTATGATCACTAACCTAGAGCCAGACATTCTGGAATGTGAAGTCAAGTGGGCCTTAGAAAGCATCACTATGAACAAAGCTAGTGGAGGTGATGGAATTCCAGTTGAGCTGTTTCAAATCCTGAAAGATGATGCTGTGAAAGTGCTGCATGCAATATGCCAGCAAATTTGGAAAACTCAGCAGTGGCCACAGGACTGGAAAAGGTCAGTTTTCATTCCAATCCCAAAGAAAAGCAATGCCAAAGAATGCTCAGACTACCGCACAATTGCACTCATCTCACATGCTAGTAAAGTAATGCTCAAAATTCTCCAAGCCAGGCTTCAGCAATACGTGAACTGTGAACTTCCAGATGTTCAAGCTGGTTTTAGAAAAGGCAGAGGAACCAGAGATCAAATTGCCAACATCCACTGGATCATGGAAAAAGCAAGAGAGTTCAGAGAAACATCTATTTCTGCTTTATTGACTATACCAAAGCCTTTGACTGTGTGGATCACAATAAACTGTGGAAAATTCTGAAAGAGATAGGAATACCAGACCACCTGACCTGTCTCTTGAGAAACCTATATGCAGGTCAGGAAGCAACAGTTAGAACTGGACATGGAACAACAGACTGGTTCCAAATAGGAAAAGGAGTACGTCAAGGCTGTATATTGTCACCCTGCTTATTTAACTTATATGCAGAGTACATCATGAGAAACGCTGGGCTGGAAGAAGCACAAGCTGCAATCAAGATTGCCAGGAGAAATATCAATCACCTCAGATATGCAGATGACACCACCCTTATGGCAGAAAGTGAAGAGGAACTAAAAAGCCTGTTGATGAAAATGAAAGAGAAGAGTGAAAAAGTTGGCTTAAAGCTCAACATTCAAAAAACGAAGATCATGGCATCTGGTCCCATCATTTCGTGGGAAATAGATGGGGAAACAGTGGAAACAGTGTCAGACTTTATTTTTTGGGGCTCCAACATCACTGCAGATGGTGATTGCAGCCATGAAATTAAAAGACGCTTACTCCTTGGAAGCAACGTTATGACCAAGCTAGATAGCATATTGAAAAGCAGAGACATTACTTTGCCAACAAAGGTCCGTCTAGCCAAGGCTATGGTTTTTCCAATGGTCATGAATGGATGCGAGAGTTGGACTGTGAAGAAAGCTGAGCACTGAAGAACTGATGCTTTTGAACTGTGGTGTTGGAGAAGACTCTTGAGAGTCCCTTGGACTGCAAGGAGATCCAACCAGTCCATTCTGAAGGAGATCAGCCCTGGGATTTCTTTGGAAGGAATGATGCTAAAGCTGAAACTCCAGTACTTTGGCCACCTCGTGCAGAGTTGACTCATTGGAAAAGACTCTGATGCTGGGAGGGATTGGGGGCAGGAGGAGAAGGGGGATGACAGAGAATGAGATGGCTGGATGGCATCACCGACTCGATGGACATGGGTTTGGGTGGACCCTGGGAGTTGGTGATGGACAGGGAGGCCTCGTGTGCTGCAATTCATGGGGTCTCAAAGAGTCGGACACCACTGAGCGACTGAACTGAACTGAACTGAACTGAAAGTCAAATGTCTACAAAAGCAGGCAAATAGTGGAAAGTGTAAGAGACAGTAAGAAGGGGCAAGAATATAGCTAACTGGAGAGGATTCTAAGATCAGCCTAAAGAAGGCCACTGCCTGCAGCTTCAGTCTGCACTGGCTGTACAGGCAGCAGCATTAGCAAATATGATCAAATCTTCTAATTTTTTTTCAAGAGAAGATGAAAAGTTCAACTTTAGGAGAGTTGTTAGGATAGCTGTCCATTTTTAAATACTGGCAGCTAATTTAGATTTTAAAAGAAACAACTCTGCAGGCCAAACCAAATGTATACAAAGTGATTATGACCAGTATATAATATGTTGTAGAGATTCTGATGATGAATGATTCCTGTCTGAGAGATTTTGGACTAGACCTTTCCTATTAAATGATTTGTCAGTTATCCTCACTGTCAAATTCATTCTACACATCCAGGCTTTCTTCAGCTCAAGTCATAATTCTTAAGTTCAGGTACTGCCAAGGTCACTAACAAATCACTTCCCACCCAATCGTCCCCAGCCCCCTCTTCTCTCCCAATCTCCTCTCCACTTCCCTATACACTTACACACATACACAGACCCATTATTACCCATTATCTCAAGTTTGAAATGTTCAAGTTTAGTCTTTATACAACTTTTTAGGCCTTCTGTTAACTCTAAAATTCTTCACATTTCTCATTAGTTGAAGAAACTAAAATTGTATACATTCTTTACACTGTGATTTTTTAACTCTTGGGTCAGATTTAGGTCTACTCTTAATGTCTCCATAAAGAGTCAATAATTTTCATAAATGTATCATCCTGTTCTAAATGTCTTGGGTATTTCTCGTATTTAAGGTAATAAATTATTTTTTGGAGTCATAAAGTATGTTCTAAGGACACCAGAAAAGTGCCAGCACTGTTCCCATTCTTCACATAGGAGTTCATCAAAAATTATTAAGTCTAGATACTTACTTTTAAAAATTCTGGACATATAGACCATTTAAAAGGTTGATTTTTTAAAAAATAAAATAGTAGTATCAGTGTAACAATTCCTTTTATAGCTTTTATTGCATATTAAGAAGTAGAAAGAAGTTTATCACACTGATTTTAAACCAATGGGCAAAAGCTGGAAGAATTCAGAGTAGCATCAAAACCTCTAAGATAGATTACGGGATGGAACTTTGTTCTTCTCAAGTTAAGGGCTAATTTCTCGGATCACTCTTCCTTCTCCTTTCTTTTCCTCCTGTGTTTCTGATGTACACGTTTCTTATTTTCAGTTCCAACTAAGTTTTTACTGCAGCAAATTCAAACAACTTTAAGCTAAAAATGAAGATTCATCCTTATTTGTAAGAGATGTACTGTCCAATAGCATTAACAGGTTTTCTCTACCACGAAAGTTTATAGGGTTCAATTAAAATCAAAAGTAAAAAAGTAACATGTGCATCATAAATACAAGATAACTTGAGATGGGAAGCTCTGTTTGGTTTAAATGTCTACTTTGAGGGCTGTATGACTACAGACTTTGAACAACTCCTCCATGGAAAAAAGCCAAAAAAGTCAATGTTATATTTCCTTCACTTGTGGTTCAGCTGGTAAAGAATCCACCTGCAATGCAGGATACCTGGGTTCTATCCCTGGGTGGGAAGATGCCCTGAAGAAGAGAAAGGCTATCCACTCCATATTCTGGCCTGGAGAATTCCATGGACTAGTTCGTGGGGTCGCAAAGAGTTGGACACGACTGAGTGAATTTCACTCACTTTCAGTACCCTCTATTTACCTCAAATGTGAATTACCATCCATTTGCATTTCATAACATTTCTACATTTTCTTCAGGATGGACTGGTTTGATCTCCTTGCTGTGCAAAAGACTTCTCCAGCATCATAGTTGGAAAGCATCAATTCTTCAGTACTCAGCCTTCTAAAAATGCAGTTTTTATAAACAATTTTTATTTTCTTATTCAAATCCCAATCAAGTTAAGCAGAAGCAGACTTTGGTATGCATAAAAATCTTACTTTCATATAATCTACCCCATACCAGACCACCTGACCTGTCTCTTGAAAAATCTGTATGCAGGTCAGAAAGCAACAGTTAGAACTGGACATGGAACAACAGACTGGTTCCAAATAGGAAAAGGAGTACATCAAGGCTGTGTATTGTCACCCTGCTTATTTAACTTATATGCAGAGTACATCATGAGAAATGTTAGGCTGGATGAAGCACAAGCTGGAATCAAGATTGCCAGGAGAAATATCAATAACCTCAGATATGCAGATGATACCACACTTATGGCTCAAAGTGAAGAAGAACTAAAGAGCCTCTTGATGAAAGTGAAAGAGAAGAGTGAAAAAGTTGGCTTAAAGCTCAACATTCAGAAAACTAAGATCATGGCATCTGGTCCCATCATTTCATGGCAAATAGATGGGGAAACAGTGGAAACAGTGGCTGACTTTATTTTGGGGGGCTCCAAAATAACTGCAGATGGTGACTGCAGCCATGAAAGTAAAAGATGCTTACTCCTTGGAAGGAAAGTTATGACCAACCTAGATACCATGTTAAAAAGCAGAGACGTTACTTTGCCAACAAAGGTCCATCTAGTCATGGCTATGGTTTTCCCAGTAGTCATGTATGGATGTGAGAGCTGGACTATAAAGAAAGCTGAGCACCAAAGAATTGTTGCTTTTGAACTGTGGTGTTGGAGACTCTTGAGAGTCCCTTGAACTGCAAGGAGATCCAACCAGTCCATCCTAAAGAAGATCGGTTCTGAGTGTTCACTGGAAGGACTGATGTTGAAGCTGAAACTCCAATACTTTGGCCACCTGATGCAAAGAACTGACTCCTTGGAAAAGACCCTGATGCCAGGAAAGATTGAAGGCAGGAGGAGAAGGGGACGACCAAAGATGCAATGGCTGGATGGCATCACCGACTCAATGGACATGAGTTTCAGTAAACTCCAGTAGTTGGTGATGGACAGGGAGACCTGGCGTGCTGTGGTCCACGGGGTCGCAAAGAGTTGGACACGACTGAGTGACTGAACTGAACTGAACTGAACCCCATTATATTATACTCACCGGCTGAAATGCCTTTAACAATCTCATCTGAGGACACCATTCAAGCAGCTTTTCAATCTCTTATTAAATTCTTATTTTAATGCAAAGAGCAAAGTAAACAGCACTTCATAAGAGCTGCACACACACAACAGCCAACTCAAGATTTGCATGAAATATTTTTTACTTACAATTCTTCTCCTTGTTTGGCTTTCTTGTCTGACACCAGAAAGACGGTTCCAAAACTTCCGCTGCCAAGTTTCTGTTGAAGCATGTATCTTCTCGCGATCAAGGACTTTGGACATGTGGAAACAGCTATTGATCCACTCACACACTTAGCAGCCTCTCGGAATTTCAGCATTGCTCCAAACAAGAGAGAACTGTTTGTTTGTTTACTAATGAGACTTAACTCCAAGTCTCATTCAAGTCTCCTAGGAGATGGTCAAATGCATCCAAGTAGTACTGGTCAATGCCTTAAAGAGGAAAGATCCAGAGGTCAGATCTAATAGGTGCTGAACTATTCCTAACAAAAAAATGTAAGTTTCTGATAGTGATACTGATTCCTTGATTAGTGGATTGAATGACCCAATGTTGGTTAACTTTAACTACTTGAGAAAATGTTAAAAGGTAGAGATACTGCAGATTCCAATATAAGGCAGTCTTTCACAAAAACAGAGCCTTCCCTCAGATAGCTAAATTTGGCAAAACTGAGTAACAGTCAAATTTCCCCAGGGTTCTGAGATGTATCTATGTTTTCCAATCAACAATCTGTTTAAGATTTTATACTCCCTGCCTACTTTTCAAAAAACATCCAAATAAAAGAACTTTATAATTCCCTAAAATATACACATCTCCATCAAGTTTTATGTAATTCTTTCCACCTTATGTTTATTTTTTTAATATGGGCCATTTTTAAAGTCTTTATTGAATTTGTTACAATATTACTTCTGTTTATGTTTTCAGTTTGTTGGCACAAGGCATGTGGGATCTTAGCTACTGCAGCAAGGATCAAACCTGCACCCACTGTGTTGGAAGGAGAAGGTTTAACCACTGGACCACCTGGGAAGTCCCTTATGTCTACTTTGACTAACAAATGGTGCTGCTGATGCTGCTGCTGCTAAGTCGCTTCAGTCGTGTCCGACTCTGTGCGACCCCATAGACGGCAGCCCACCAGGCTCCCCCGTCCCTGGGATTCTCCAGGCAAGAACACTGGAGTGGGTTGCCATTTCCTTCTCAAATGCATGAAAGTGAAAAGTGAAAGTGAAGTCGCTCAATCATGTACGACCCTTCGTGACCCCATGGACTGCAGCCTACCAGGCTACTCCGTCCATGGGATTTTCCTGGCAACAGTACTGGAGTGGGTTGCCATTGCATTCTCTGAACAAATGGTGAGTTAGGATTAAACCAGAAATTAGCATGACGCTGGTTTGATTTTTTTTCCTGTAGATTTTAAACCAGGATATTTGCATTTGTTTTTATAGATGTGAAGAGGGATATGGATTTGAAATGAATTTTTTCCCATCCCAAGCAAATTCTGATCCAGTTTCTGAAGTTTTTTTATTATACACACTGTGATAGAATAATCTCCCTGGATTGAAAACAACAAGTTTCACAAATGCAGTTCAAATCTAAAATTGTATTTTTATTAGCTGAATATAAATTTGTTATAGGTAAAGCTGTAATTCCTCAAGAAATTATATATGCATAGCAGAATTATGAAAAGCAGGACTGTTTCATATGAGTATGTGCATGGTAAAATCACTTTTATTTCATCAAAATGGAAAATGTTTTTCTAATAATTACGAAAAATGAGCTTCATTTTAAATTGCTAAGAAAGCATGATTTTAAACTGAATACTGGTCCTTGGAGTCAGATCAATGCCAAAGCTATAAAACAAAAACTGATTGTGCATAATGAGAAAACAAAATGTTATCTGTGTAGTTTGAGGTATATGGACAACGGGCTTCATCAGGGTGGTGGCCAATTACAAACATCCTTGGAATCCAACATAAACAAGGAAATGTCTATTTACACCACTTCCTTTCATGAAATAATGTATTAATCAGTTAAGTTTTTCCTAATGCCGGTGAGAAGGAAAACTAGTAACCAGCGAAGGATGAAAAGAAGGCAGGAAGCAAAGAAGGAAGAGAGGGAGGGAAGGAGAAGGCAAATCACCTAAGTGGCTAGGTGATCACGACAGTACTAAAACACAATGGACTGGAACTTCAGAGCTGGGGCCCATACCTGGAAATCCCGATATAACGTGGGATTATCAAGATCACAGAAAATATCAGTGAAATCTGATGAAAAAACAACTGGAGAACAGGACTCTCAATGTATCTTTGTTTGCTTCTGATCCCATAAAAGTGATGCTTTCTGGCCAAATGAAGCTGTTAAGAAAAGTGCATGGACTCATAACCTTTTCAACTGAAAAGACCCTTTCAGTAATCCTCCTTATTGGAGAGATGAGATAAAGGTCCCGGCCTAGGGAAGGTCAGAATAGTTCTGAGGAAGTCCAATTTCCCAGGAGCTCTCATTTGTAAATGAGCATTTAAGCCCAGCAGTGTCTCAGCAATGCGGCCAACGCTACAGGACTCCAGACTAAGCTCCCTCCAGCCCAGTCTCTCAGTGACAATCCGCCGCCCTCTCCCCAGTCCCACGGTGGGCCGATGGTTTCATCAGTCTCCTCTTTGCGACTGCACAGCCATCTGAGAACTGATCAGTGTCCCCTTGCCCCCACATTACAGAGGCTATGAAGGAACCTGAGCACAAGGAGCACACCTTCTTTCTGTGTCCTCGGCGACTGGCACAGAGTAGGTGTTCAGTAAACTCTGTCAGAGCAGCTAAATGCCCAGCAAACCAGCTGCTACCCAAAGTGTGTTTGGTGGGATAAGAGAGATAAGAGTCTAAAAGCTGC
Source organism: Bos grunniens (assembly GCF_055505025.1). NCBI lineage: Eukaryota > Metazoa > Chordata > Mammalia > Artiodactyla > Bovidae > Bos > Bos grunniens. Next base: position 18,736,431 of record NC_141165.1, on the reverse strand, counting down.
ACATTGACTCTTGGTGGGTGGAACTGTAAGTTATATCAATCTCGGCTCAGTAACAACAATGGAGAAGAAGCAGATCTGACACCACATTCTTCTAAAGTAGGGATCTAACCTTAAGGGAAACTTTAACCCTAGGGTCAAACGAATAATTCCTTGCCTTAAATTTTTTAAATTTACGTTTTCTCAAAGCAGCTTAACACAAACGGAGGAGGCAGGAGCATCCTCTCAGGGCTGGAGCAGGTCCAGAAGGTCAAGAGCCAATAGAAGCGAGGAGGCGCGGATTCGGAGTCCCGGAGAGGCTGCCCTGAAACCATCACATTCCTGGAACGCCCGCGCGCCCTGAGGAGTCTCCCCGTACCTTTCCGGGTGGAGGGCGAGGGTGCGTCGCGCACTCCCAGGGTCCCTCCAGTAACCCGGAGTCCGGAGGCGCCGCCTCACAACTCGATTGCCAAGCCGGGCGAGCTAGAGACCCAGACTGCGGGGGCCGTTGCCAAGGAGACAGCGCGGGCCGTACCAGGAAGTCGGGCGCGGCTGCTGGGCGCCGTTGCCAGGAAGCAGGCGCGGGGCATACCGGGAAGTCGCGGAGGCGGCCCCTAAGAGGGTCATTTAAGCGGAAGTGTGCGCAGACCCAGGTGGGCGGGGAAAAGGCGGCCCGTCCTGCGGCCTTGCTACCCTAGCTTAACGGCAGCCATTCGGAGGGTGCTTCCTGAATGACCTCATGCGAGGCCTGTGGACCCCTCACACCCTGCGGAGTTTGCGCCACTGACTTCCGGTAACCGGGGTCTCCGTGACGTCAAACGCGGAGACTTCCGATTCCGCTTGGGAGGTCTGGCTCAGTTGCTTGGTCCTCCAGTTCTCGCCGTGGTCCCCAGGGTCCTCCCAAAGGACCAAGCAGGTGGCCGCTGCCGGCGTGGGGACAGGGTGTGAAGGCCCGTGTTTGAGGACTTGGAGCAGACCTTTTGTGCGCCCTCCTATCCAGCACTAATTTGTTGAACATCTACTCTGCAAGATGCTGTAACTAGCCTGGGATGAGTTGATGTGGTCTCTACTTTCATTTGCTTTAGAAGAGAGACTTGCAGAGAAGTAGGTACCCTACAGGGTAAGGTGTTGAGACACACAGGGCCAATATTGAGGTGAAGTGAGTTGGGCACTGAATGCAAGAGGAAGCCCAAAAACTCTGTAATCAAGGTAAATTCTAACACAGTTTCTTTAAAAATCAAAACTAATGCAAAAGAAAGGATCCATGTTTGACAAAATCTCACAGTTTTAAATAAACACAGCATTAGTAACCGTGCATTGCTGAGCCATATTGGAGCCTGAGGGCAAAGGAGAAACTAGCAATTCTTATCCTGGAACTTAGCTGGTTGGGGAAGGATATGTTCAGTAATCTGGCAGATATGCAGAGACAGATGAGAAGAGTCCCTTGTTAGAGTGAAACTGGAGAATTCAGTTCCTCCCGGCTTGAAACTTGGAACTATGCTAATTAAGACAGGCCCTAGAGCCAAGGCCTCAAAGAAATTCTCAAACACTGATTATCAAAATAGAAAAACTGGATCCATATCAGGGACCCTGAACACTAGTTAACTGAAGCCTATGTTTTCTGATATATTAAGTGATCGAGGTTATCATTTTTATAGCTTAGGATTTTTTACTTTGACCCCACAAAACAAATATTCTGTGTTGTAGGATGATGACTATCTCAATATTAAAGTCTGCAGAAGTTCTGTACGTCAGCAGCCTCTATCCATGTCCAAAGAGCAGATTCCACGAAACCATTGAATTTGTGCCTTGTAACACTTGGGGAAAGCGAGAGAGAATGAAAAAGAACTCAGCTAGGTGGTGTTGGCTCAGAATCTAGGTAAGAACTAAGGTGCTAACACCTAATGTGTTCTATTTAAAGATTTCTTCATAACCTTTGCTGTTCATTTGATGGTGCTGAAAACAGTTACTTTGTTCCCCATCTGTGACATCAATTAAAAATGTGTTCTCTTGTTTTAAACAGGCAATTCTTCAGATGATCATGGGTATCCGAGGTCTAATGAGTTTTGTAGAAGATCATAGTAATGAGTTCTTCACCGATGTTAAGTTGCGAGACACAAAAATTATCATTGACGGTTATGCCCTCTTCCACCGGCTTTACTTCAGTTCAAACTTGGAGCTGCGGTATGGAGGGGACTATGATTCTTTTACAGATGTTGTACAAAAATTCTTTGAATCACTATTTGCTTGTAAAATCTGTCCATATGTTGTCTTAGATGGAGGATGTGACATTTCAGATAAGAAGCTTAACACTTTAAAGGATCGAGCTAGGGAGAAGATCCAGATGGCCCATTCCCTTTCTGTTGGAGGGGGTGGGTATGTGTGCCCCTTACTCATCCGAGAGGTGTTCATACAGGTTCTGACCAAGCTGCAGGTATGTTTCGTCCAGTGCTTTTCGGAAGCAGATCGGGACATTATGACCCTTGCTAATCACTGGAATTGCCCCGTCTTATCATCTGATAGTGACTTTTGCATTTTTGATCTGAAAAGTGGGTTTTGCCCATTGAATGGCTTTCAGTGGAGAAATGTGAACACCATCAAGGGCACACGAGACCGCTACATCCCTGCCAAGTGCTTTTTCCTCGATGCGCTGTGCTGTCACTTTGGCATTATGAACAAAACGCTGCTGCCTCTTTTCGCGGTGCTCTGTGGAAATGACCACGTTAATCTGCCTGTCATGGAGACGTTCTTGAGTAAAGTACGACTCCCTCTTGGGGCTGCCAATTCTAAGGGTAGGAGACATCACCGAGTGCTGGGACTTCTAAATTGGTTGTCTCGTTTCGCTGACCCTACTGAAGCATTAGACAGCGTTCTGAACCATCTCCCCAAAAAGAGACGAGGAACCGTGAAGGAACTTCTGTGCAGATCCATGGAGGAGTACGTGCAGGCCCAGGGAAGGCTTCAGGACTTCTTCCAGCATGGTGCTTACACCTGCCCAGACACCTGGAATCCCGGTTTACCACCATGGGTGCTTGCGGCCTTAGCCAGGGGCCAACTGTCCCCTTTCATCAGTGATGCTCTGGTGCTGAGACGGACCATTCTCCACACACAGGTGGAAAACATGCATCGACCAAACGCCCACAGAATCTCTCTGCCCATCCGGCAAGTCATCTATGGGCTCCTCGTGAATGCTCCTCCACATGTACGTAATGTGGCCTGGGATGCACTGCCTCCTCAGCCTCCAACTTTCAGCGAAGTAGAAAGGATTAATAAAAATATCAAAACATCGATTGTTAATGCAGTAGAACTACCCAAGGATCATTCTGACTTAAGCAAATTGACTGAGGTAAGTGTTTGTAATACCACTGCAATTTCTGTAAATTACAGATTATAAAGTGCATTCATGTGTATTAACTCTCAATATAACAAGCTGAGGTCGGTTGCTATATTGCCTCTATTTCGTAGCTGAGAAAACTAGAACTCTAAGTAAAGTATGTGAATCATCAGCCAGTGAGTTATCCATGTTAGGCCTCAAACCTAGATCCTTTAGTGCCAAATTTACCATTTCCACTGTACTTCAGTAGCATGTGTTAGCTTTGTGGTTATTACTACTGGTGTGTTGTTAACTAGCTAGTAATAGAATGGAGTTAGTGACTAAAAATGAAAGGGAAAAAAATTCTGAGCTGCACAAAATGGAAAGTTTGCCTTCAGGCCTTGACCAAAGGCATAACGAATATCTCAGACTGCACTGAATTGCAATTAACAAAATTGATACTGATGCTTGGGCCTAGTTTTTCATGTTTATTGATGAGAACTTTTTTTTAGACTTGAGGTTTATGGCATCAGGATGATCTGCTTAGTTTGATACTGAAAACATGAGTTTTAACCTAACTCATTGTTGCTTAAACCTGAATAGCAGGCCAACCCCCTTTTCAAGTTAAAAAAAAGTCTCTTGGATCCCAGTCTTTACTTTGTTTTTTAGTAATATTACATATATATATTAAAAACTACAAATAGATATGAAGCTGCTTATATTTACAAATTAATTGCAGATAAAATCACAATTCCAATTGCAATACTTATTTGTGGGAGAGGGGGTAAGGGTGGGGGTTGGATCCCTGGTGGCTCAGAGGGTAAAGAATCTGCCTACAATGCAGGAGATGTGGGTTTGATTTTGGGTTGGGAAAATCCCATGGAGAAGGGAATGGCCACCCACTCCAGTATTCTTGCCTGGAGAACCCCATGGACAGAGAAGCCTGGCTGGCTACAGTCCATGGGGTCGCACAGAGTCAGACATGACTGAGCAACTAAGCTCATTAGATCCAACTCAGTATTCAGACTCAGGAGTCTCCCAGGCCACTCCAAGTGCCCATCAGCTCCAGGATATAGGACCTCAGGACAGCATCCCTGGATGCTGAATCAGGAGCTGGAGTCCTCCCAAGGTTATATACCATTGATTCTCCATGGCAGGTGATTTTGCCCCCAGGGGACACTTGGCGATGTCAGGGGACACTTGATTGGTAGTACTTGGGGAAGAGGCCTGTTGCTACTGCCATCTAGTTAGGAGAGGCCAAGTATGTTGCTGAACATCGTATATTTGGCAGAACAGCATCTTCAACCAAAAATCATTCATCCCAGAATGTCTACACAGGTGACCAGGAACTAGCCCTTTTAGCCTCCCCATTGGTAACAGCTCAGGCAGGATGAATAGGATTCACATCAGTAGGTCCAGGAGCCTTCTTGGCAATGAGGAATGACTGCTAATAGGAAAAGTTTTCTTTCTGGGGTGATGAAATGTTCAGGAATTAGTGATGGTTGCACGTGCTTATTTCTAGTGGTAAAGAACCCATCTGCCAGTGCAAAAGGCTTAAGAGACCCAGATTCGATCCCTGGGTCAGGAAGAGTCCCTGGAGGAGGGCATGGCAACCCACTCCAGTATTCTTGCTTGGACAATCCCATGGACAGAGGAGCCTGGCAGGCTATGTCCATAGAGTCACAAAGAGTCAGACATGACTGAAGTGAGTTAGCATGGCATGGCACAGCACAGGCATTCGTTCAGTTCAATTCAGTCACTCAGTCATGTCCGACTTTGCGACTTCATGGACTGCAGCACGCCAGGCCTCCCTGTCCATCACCAGCTCCCGGAGTTTAATCAAACTCATGTCCATTGAGCCAGTGATGCCATCCAATCATCTCATCCTCTGTTGTTCCCTTCTCCTCCCACCTTCAATCTTTCCCAGCATCAGGGTCTTTTCAAGTGAGTCAGTTCTTCACATCAGGTGGCCAAAGGATTGGAGTTTCAGCTTCAGCATCAGTCCTTCCAATGAATATTCAGGATTGATTTCCTTTAGGATTGACTGGTTGGATCTCCTTGCAGCCCAAGGGACTCTCAAGAGTCTTCTCCCAACACCACAGTTCAAAAGCATCAATTCTTCAGCGCTCAGCTTTCTTTACGGTCCAATTTTCACATCCATTCATGACCACTGGAAAAACCATAGCCTTCATTAGACGGATCTTTGTTGGCTAAGTAATGTCTCTGCTTTTTAATATGCTATCTAGGTTGGTTATAGCTTTTCTTCCAAGGAGCAAGCGCCTTTTAATTTCATGGCTGTAGTCACCATCTGCAGTGATTTTGGAGCCCCAAAAAATAAAGTCTGTCACTGTTTCCACTGTTTCCCCATCTATTTGCCATGAAGTGATGGGACCAGACGCCATGATCTTAGTTTTCTGAATGTTGAGTTTTAAAGCCAACTTTTTCACTCTCCTCTTTGAATGCATGGCATGGCGCGAATAAACTAAAACCATTTTAAAGGGGTGAATTTTATGACATGGGAATTATGTCTCAGTTAAAGAAGGAAAAAGTCCCATTGGTCTGCTTCCCCACAGGATCTAATCTTTCTTGTAACAATTCCACATACATAACTTCTGAGGTCCCTGCAAGGGACATGCCTGATTACAAGTCACCATGCTCAGGGAAGCCCAAGATTGGACATTCACATCTGGTGTGTATAATTCATTTATCATTTAAGTCTACATGAGAGACATTCTTATCATGTTAAGTAGCACAACTGACTAGAGCTGAGCATAGGTCAGATTCCAAACAGGGATTTATTAAAACTTTACCCATACCAATAAAAAATAAGTGTGGCTGTTAGCATGACTGATGGTGTCCTGAATCCTTATAGCTCTTCCTGTTCTTCTGCTGACCCTTCCCAGGAGTGTACTTGAGGGCCATCAGTCACTCCTCTGTCATAAGGGCTCTATGGTTAATAGAGACTTTTTAATAATCATTAGGACCCTGTGGCCTCTATGCTCTGCTAGTCACAAACAATGGAAATCTTTTCTGAAGCAGTCTGACTATGTCCATGAGACCAGTTACCCATTCACGAATTTTGACTTAGGAATGTATACCCTGTTTCCAAGCACCCACTCCCAGGTTAACTATAAATTGTCCCAATGGCCCCTGCAAATGCTTCTGATCGATTGTTGTCCACCAGATCCTGATCCCACCCTGAGTGAGTTACCTGATAATAAACCAATCCATTGATTATATGGAGCCACATGCCTCATTTTTCAGTCTCAAGATGCCTTCTCATTCCCTCCAACAGCAACATTCTAAAGGATGTGTTGCTGAAATTACATTTCTACTCACAACATAAATGGTGCAATGTTGGAGGCCTTTTTTTTTTTTTTTAATCTATGGCTTTATTGAGAAGTAACTGATGTACAATGAAATGTCTGTTTTAAGTGTGCATACTCTGATGAGTTTCGATGTACATTTACATCCATGAATCCATCCTACAGTTAAGCTAATGAGTGCATCCATCAGCCCTAAATATTTCCTTTGCCGCTTTGCCCTTCATCCTTCCCTGCGTGTGTCCACATAGCAAAGTGCACAGATAATTTATACCTTGATGAGTTCTGACCAGCTTGACAGTTGCACATAAGGAGAACCCGGGTAAAGACTCATTATCAGCACCCCTGCTTGCCCCGTGTGGCTGCAGTCACTCTCTCCCTCACCTCTTGTGATCATTGTCTTCATCTCTAACAACACTGAATAGTTACTTTTTACACTTTATAAATCATCTGTCTTATTCAACATGATGTTCATGAGATTAATGAGATTCATTCATATCACTGTGTGTAGTTGCAGGTCATTCATTTCTCATTGCTGTGTATTTTTACATTGAGGGAATATGCCACAATTGATTTTTCCAGCTGTTTTTTTTTTTAAATAGCTGATGGGCATTTGGGCAGTTTGCAGTTTAGGCTGTTAGGAATAGTGCTATGAACATCTGAGTGTACAGCATTTAGTAAACATATGGTCACATTTCAACAGAACGTGACAGTTGCACGTTGTCATATGTCCCAGCTACTCCATTCCTGGTTATACGTCAACTAGGAGAGTAGTAGCTGGGACATAAGACACACATACATTCCTCCTAGGAGACTGCCAAGTGCTCTTGTACAGTGGTTTCACCAGTAAATATTCCCACAGCAGTTTATGGGCATTCCTCTGACTACACCGTTACCCTTACTTGGTGTCTTCTATCCTTTTAAAACATTTTAGCTATTATGGTTGCCATCATTTTAGCCAATTTGATGGGTCTTAATCTGCATTTCTCTGATGACTTTATTTGAACACCTTTTCATGTGTTCATTGGCCGTGTGCATATTCTGTTAAGCTTCTATTCAGTCTTTTCCCGTATTCCTGTTTTTTGGTTTATTCCTATATACAGGTCCTTTATCAAATAACATGCATTGTGGGGAGTATGCTGTGGATTGTCTTTTCACTCAAGTATGTTTTCATGAACAGAAGTTCTTAATACACTCTAAAATTTCATTATTTATGCCTATCACTTTTGTAACCTGCTTATTGCCTGCTCCAAAGTCATGAAAAAAATTTTTGCCTTTCACATTTAGATCTGAAATCTATCTGGAACTGATATTTGTGTGTGTGTATGGTATGACACAGGGGTTGGGACACTTTTCCTGCCTGAAAATCAAGTTGAGATAATGAGTACAGTGTGATAATACTCCTGGCTCAGTGGCGGTGACAAGTATGTACCTGTATTCAAAGTGAGGTGAGATCTTAGTTGTATCTGCAGATGTCATTTGGGTTTCCATTGGCACAGTCAATTCTGTATTCTCATTCATGCTGTTAGCTCTGATTAGCCCACGGTAATTCTAAAGGGTATCGGTGCAGATGTGATTCCAGAGATGTGAAGTTCACATATGGAAACTTTGTGATAGTATGTGTTTATTTTGTTTGCTTAACATGATGTGGCAATAGTACTTCACCTGGGATTTACCTGGTGGCCCAGTGGTAGGCAATCCGCCTTGCAGTGCAAGGGATGCAGGTTTGATCTATGGTCTGGGAAGATTCCACATGCTGCAGTTAAGCCTGCATGCCACAGCTGAGACTCGATGCAGCCAAATAAATTTTTTTTTTTTAGCTTAAAAAATAATAATACTTCATCTGCTCTGTGCCAGCTCTTGTAATAGAAACTTTATAATCTCTTATTTAGTTCCCACAGTAACCACATAGGATAGAGTTTCCATTTTCACTGTGTTACTTGCGGTGGACAGAGCACCATTCAAGTGAACCCTCAAGAGGCTATCCGTAAGGAGAGATGGAAGGGGTCGTTCTTGGAGAGTAAGGCAGTGTGCCAAGACCAGCCTCTCTCCTCTGCCTCTGTGGCAGCTTCTTCTGCAGATTTGTCAAAGTGGGATGAACCCTCACTAGATTTAAGGGCTGTGAGCAGAGCAGTTCCCCTTTGGGAAGGGAACATGGATGAGTGAGTCTTACGAAACATCTTGTGTAACTCATACTAGTGTCCACTATACAGATGATCAGACCTGACTATAGAAAAGCTCAGAAACTTGCTCACGGCTGCAGAGTTAGTGAAGGGAGAACCTGTCTGAAGTCAAAGGCCAGACTCTGCTTGGTTTATAAAAGTTGTAACTTGGCTAGAGAATTCAATAATTTAAGCATTATGTCAGAAAAGAATTCATGTGTTTTCTTAGCTTTGCTTGGTATGTCCTTTTATCAGTTTAGGAGATTATGAGGAATATATTTAAATTTAAGTAATTAATGCTACTTCCCAAAGGGGTGGGTGACTGCTGTAAACCACTTTGTGTATTTCTAATTTTAAAAAGTTCATCAGAGTATCTAGTTATTAAAACCAGTACCTATAAATCATTGTATTAAAAGCTGTCATACATTGACAGTGAAACTGTGTTGTCAGTTACAATGTGTTTTACTTCAAGGTCACAGCTCCATTTTCAGCTGTTGCGAGGCGTTACATGCCGAGAAATGTGCCAGGCAGTCTCATCTTTCCAGAAAATTAAGAAGGAAGTCTTTTCTGGCTTTGTGCAGACACCACAAATACAAACTATTATTTTTCCTCTCAGAGTTTGATGGTGAAGTCACCCTGAGGTGCTCTTCTAATAGACCTAATTTCCTTTTCTGTGAAACTCTGTGACCTGTCCCTTATGTTTCTTAAATCTTAAGAAAACTATTCTTCAATTAAAAAAGAATAAAAATCAAAAAGAAAGAAGAAAAGATATTCATTAAGTTAAAATTATTTCAACCAGAGCCTGAAGCTCTCATAGCTTATTACTTTCTTTATGTGAAACCTGGAGTAAAAGTTGGTGTGGTGAGTTACTAGCACGATGCAGGCAGTCCGTAAATATTCCTGTTCCCCTGGAATATACCCACCACTAGAAGTGGCCATCCTGGGGCAATTCTCTTGTGAAAGAAAACAGTAAGACATACATTTGAGTCAGGACCCAGACAAACAGAGGCTGTGTGGGATGCTGCAGAGGGTGCATGTCGTCCCAGTCTGCCTTCTGGAGGTGGTCAGTGATGCCCTCATGGAGGCCGGGGCCGGCACAGTCACTGGCAGGAAGGGTAGGGTTGAATGTAGATCTTTGTTTCTTAAAGCAGAAGTGTTCAAATGCAGATTTCTGGGCTCCCCTCAGATTTACTGAATCAGTTTTAAGGGATGGGGCCTGAGGATTGTTTTCACTAGCTTCCTGGGTGAGAGGCACACTGAAGATAACCAGCAGCCCACACGGGTTGTGGACCGGGGCACGGACTGATGTAAAAAAGGACCACAGCACGTCCAGCCGGTCACCAAACTTATGCCAGCCCTCACGAAGGTTCTAATGCTCTAAGTGGGGCTCATTTTTTTCCACAGAAAGATAAAAAACTGACCTGGTTTCATTTGCAGGAAAGTGTCTTCATACTAGAAAAAAAAAAAGGCATTCCCCAAAGTAACTTGCAGAATGTCTGGTGTGTATTTCCAGCTCTCCTTCGCTAGCCGGCAGATGCTTCTGTTAGAAACGCTGAAGGTGAAACAGAGCCTCCTGGACCCAGTCCCTGCCGCGCTGAAGTTGCCTGTCGCTGTCAGCTGCTACTGGGTACAGCACGCAGAGGCCACGCTGAAGCTGCATCACCTCCAGGCCCTGCTGCTGGGGATGCTGCTGGGGCCCTTGCGTGCCATGGCCAGCAGCCCTGGTAGGTGCCTGCATGTTCCAGGAGTATGTCTTCATGAGCTACGTGCATGTAATCAACAGTTGAAACAAACAAAAGTTCCCAGATTATTTACTTCCATCAGTTGTATCAGAACTTAGAAGTGGGGCACCCAGACAGCTCTGATTCCTTGATCAATGTTTCTGAGCACCACGTGTGCCCTGACCCCAAGGGCACAGCGGTGAAGATGTGCTGATGCTGTCTCACGCACCTGCCCCACGGCACCTGAGGCTGAGTCTTGAAAGCACGATTTTCATGTGCATTTTTTTCTCTGTGTTCCCTGTCCCTCTCTTCAGTGCAGCAGCAGCATCTGCCCTGGAGACTTACGTCCAATTGCCCATTAGTGGAACTTCTGAACACCTACAATAACAGTAAATGTGAATGCTTATGCTGCTGTTTTTTGTTTTCTCCACTGCAAGTTTCTGTTAGTATGTAAGTTAATGATGGTAGAAATAGTGATTTCTCTTTCTATTAGAGAAATACACTTTGAGGTACTCTCATCTTCATTTCGGAGAAGGCAATGGCACCCCACTCCAGTACTCTTGCCTGGAAAATCCCATGGATGGAGGAGCCTGGAAGGCTGCAGTCCATGGGGACGCTAAGAGTCGGACACAACTGAGCGACTTCACTTTCACTTTTCACGTTCATGCATTGGAGAAGGAAATGGCAACCCACTCCAGTGTTCTTGCCTGGAGAATCCCAGGGACGGGAAGCCTGGTGGGCTGCCGTCTATGGGGTCGCACAGAGTCGGACACGACTGAAGCGACACAGCAGCATCTTCATTTAAACACCAGGTGAAATAAAATATTGAAGCATTGGAGCCTGTCAGTCCTCTAATGAAATTACCCTTTGTACAGGATTATGAGCTTTATCCAACATGTATAACAGTTGTCACACTCTAGAACAGCACTATCTAACATGATAGCTGTGAGCCACATGTGGCTGTTTAAAGTTGAACATTCAGCTTCTCAATGAACTCACATTTCAAATGCCCCGGAGCCACAAATGGCTAGAGGCTGCTGTACTGGACAACATTCCCATCATTGCAGGAAGTTCTGGACAGCGCTACTCTGACATTTGCTGCTTAAATTAAGTTCATGAAACAATGAGCCAACAGAGACTCCAGGACACCCCAGAGTGTGAGAGCCTCTGTCAGAAGAGACTATTGTAAGCAAGTAAGTTCCAGCCTGCTACCAATTAGGACAGAAATTAGGGTGTTTCCCCTCACTGAATATAAACATAGTTTAAGAAGATTGTCAGAGCACCAGCCTATTAGGTTTTTACCTGAGTCCAAAAGAAGGGGCATGTCAAGGGTCTGTTTGTTTTCTTTTAGGAATGTGGACCCCCACCCCCACCCAGGCAGTCTCAGTGCCTTGGTGCTCGCTCATTGGTAAAAGGTGGGCCTCCTTTTCCTTCCTTCCAAGTTGGTCTGGAAGGCAGGCTGCATGTGGACCTGGGTATAGGCAGGTCTCCTGGGGTGGTTGCTGCTTTTCCTTCAACACTGAGCAGGTGGATGACTTGCCAGATTTTCTGAGAGTCTTGCTTTTGTTTTTTCCCCATAAAACAGAAGTTAAAGCGTGTTTTGAACACACGACTGTTCTTTGAGGAAATTTAGCAAAAGAGAATAGTAAAGAGAATGGAATTTTTCATAGTAATTGGTATTTTTCAGAGACAGATTTAGGGTTTGGAGAGTTCAAATGCAGATGTGTTTAAGGTCAGGTAGTAGATCAGAGGAAGAGATATTATTCTAAGGAAAAGTAAAGAATTTGGGGTTGAATAAACTTAGGTTGTCACTAAAAAGGCATCTCAGTATAAATATTTCAGTTTATATGTCGAAAGGCTTTTACACTGACATGAAAATAGCTAAGAGCCAGAAAAGAAAAGCATTTTGGTTATTTAAACTAGTTTTTTTCTTTATGGAATCTGAAGTTTTATATATGGAAAAATACTACAAGATGATACAGTGTTTTTGGAAATACTGCCCTTTGGCTGTGTCTCTTATCTAGAGGAGAAAGCTGTGCGGGGCGGTGGAGCTGAGACGCTGTATGCAGAGCTGCAGAGAGTGAAGGCACCTCCAGGCACACGGCTGGACCTGGACACCGCTCACGTCTTCTGTCAGTGGCAGTGTTGCCTGCAGATGGGGCTGTATCTCAACCAACTGCTGTCCACGCCTCTTCCGGAGCCAGACCTAACTCGGTAAGTAACTACCAGGAAGCCGGTTCAGGTGGCCGCAAGTCAAAGTTCTATTTACATTTAAAGCAAAGAAGGTTTTTTAACGAAACCAAATTTAGTATAATTGGTCTTGGATCACTGTTATACCTGAAGAACTATAATGCTAAGTTTAAAAAATATTAAATTATTTCCATATTTCCGAAGAAAGTTTCCATGATTTTTTTTTAAAGCTTTCCAAATTACAAAAAAAAAATCAATTCCTTAAAGGTAAGAGGCAGTTGTTGATAGAGTATAACTTCCCCTCATTTCTTTCAGATATCACAGTATGAAGGCTTTTTCTGATGATCTTACTGAAATATTCTCTACTTCTAGCCTCTGTAGTCCTGCTGCTCTTCTGTGTCTTTGTACTTGCATTTCTTACCACTTGGCATATTATTATTCATTCATTCATTCAGATGGTAAATATTTACTCTGTGCTAGGGTGTAGTGAGCAAAACATCTAAAAAGTCTGTTGTCACAGAGTTTTTAGTGATGTGACTATTAGATGCTTATGTTGATTTTTTTTTTTGTCTGGGGCTTTTGTTTTGCCAGACAAATATGAAGGGAGAGACAGCCTGCATGCTAGGACGTGAGTTAATGTTTGGCTGTGGAGTGTAAAATGTGTAAGGAAAGGCTAGCAGTAGGGTGTGGGCCAGTGAAAAGGGTGGTAGGATCAACAGAGTGGCCATCTGAGTGATTTGTATATTTGAGGGAGTGAGTGAGAAAGATAAAAGGGAGATGGTTAGAAAATAGACTTGCAGTTACATGTATCTCTGCACTTGATTATAAGCCCTGGGAGGGCTAAGGACTTGTTTGCTGTAGCCCCAGAGCCTCGCATTCAGTAAAGTACTCACATATTTATTGAATAAATTAGTTTTATATGGAGGCATTTCATGTGTACTGGTATGACTTGAAATGTTTCAAGTTCAAAGCTTCCTAGCAGTAAATACTGTTGTTAATGTTACTGAAGGTAAGTCTGTGTGCCGCTCAGTGAGGCCAAACACCACCAGAATATTGCAATTTGGAGCAGAGAAGGGTTTATTGCAGGGCCATGCAAGGAGATGGGTGGCTTGTGCCTTAAAAACCGAAAATTACCCCAAAAGCTTTCAGCAAAGCCCTTTTATAGGAAAAGTAAGGGAGGGCATGGTTAGTTGTTGCAAACTTCTTGATGTCAGATCCTTTGTTCTTGGTCAGGTCCTGATATTCCTGTACACTTGTAACAAAACAGTTGTTATTCTCTGTTTTGAGAAAGGGAAGGAGAGGCATTAAATTCTGTTTCCTTGCTTCCTTGCGGCTTTTAACACCTAATTCCTTAAGCAAAGCGATGTTACCCCTCATTTTACTTGTTCAAAGTCCCAAGGCTTGACTTTCATCCTCTGAGGTCCAGGCTCTGGCTAAGAGCAGAGGGTCCTCATGTGGGCCAGTCCCCTGCCCAGGAGCACTCGTCCAGCACCCAGTCGGTCCTCGCACCCAGGCCTGGCTAGAGGCAGATCTCAGCTGCCAGTGCACTCAGGACCAGGTCCCCAGACCCTGTCCAGCCAGTCCTTAGCCTGGGACTCGGAGAACACCGCGATCAGCCTGTCCCCACATTGTCCTGGCACCCCTGTGTGACCCTGACTGTTGACAGAGTAGGACCTCTAACCACCTGGCTACCTCTCCTGTGCTGAGGGCCGGGTGCCTGCCTCTCCCGTTTCATGAGTGCAGTGCCTGAAGCTCTTGCTGCCAGCATGTCAGCCCATCAGGCCTGCCAGCTTGACAGCACCTGGGCCTCAGCTGCTCCCACAGACCCCCAGCAATCTCAGGTGGCCACACAAACCTGCTAACCCAGCCAGGCCCCTATTACATTAATACACCCTGGAACTTTCTACCAAATAAGATTAATTGCCCTTTGACCTATGGATTCTTTATTCCTTTCCTTTAATAATTTTGGCCATCCTTGACTGGATCCTCTCTAGTGACCACAGATCTATTTAAAACAAAACAGCAGAAACAGTTCCCTTAATAGTGATTTCAGCAGGAGAGTTGTTCCTGCATCTCAGCATCAAAGGCTCTTTAAGTCATGATGTATACTAAATAAATGGTGGTTCTCCATCAGTTGCTAAGGTACCAATCAACCTTGGCAGTAAGTTATATATTAATATTAAATCTGTGGCTTCCAGTTCATCTCAGCTTGTATTTGTGGAGTTTTTAATCCAAGTGAACCAATGACCTCACAAATGATGAAATTAAATTTTCTTGTATTCAACAGCCTACCTGTGTGTTTAATCAGAGGCATTTTAACTCCTTTTCTTTGAAGTGTTAAGAGGCCTGCTCAAATTGGGGCCAGTTGCAGAACCAGCAAGCACCCATCATTTACTTTGTAGATAAAAAGTTCTAAGTATTACCAGCCAAGAAGTAATCTTTGTAACAATTCAGTTCCTTCTTTCAAGAAACAGATTATCCTTGAGTAAGTAATAATGATTTTATAGAAGCAGTGTTCTCAGTATTTGATGCATCTGTTGAAGCCACGTTAGTGACAGCTGTCCCAGCGCAGGAGCCTCGACTGTAATGATACCCTCTCCTCTTCCCTGAGCAGACTGTACAGTGGCAGCCTGGTGCATGGTCTGTGCCGACAACTACTGACATCGGCCTCGGTGGAGAGCCTCCTGCGCTTGTGTCCTGAGGCCCAGCAACTCTACGAACATCTGTTCAGTGCCACAAGATCCTGTGCCCCTGCTGAACTATTCCTACCAAAGGGTAAATTAAATTCAAAAAGAAGAAAGCAGAAGAAATCAGGTATCAGCTGGTCAGAGAACAGAGTGGGAACCACCCTGAACGCCAGGAGTTGGCATGAAGGAAGCAATCCGTTTGAGCTGTTGATGGTGGAGACCTTGGAGAACGAGGAGGCCCCAGAGCTCAAATAAACTCAGTTTATAATTCTTATCAAGAATTTGTGTTACCTCCCTTGAAATGATAGTTTTTTCTTTAGAATTAATCTGTGAGAGGATAAACACTGCACTACTTTGAATTGCAAAGTATTTTGTATTCTGCTTTTGATAGTGATTTAAGTAAACTTTTTGTATTTCTTAAACATATGTGAAAACATGTTTGTACTTGCCACATTCCACTTCAGTAAGTTAATAATAGTCTAGTCTTCAAATTGCAGCAACTCAGTCTAAGCTATGTTTTTTCAAAAAGAACAGAAGTCCTATGTCAGTTACTTCCTATAAGCTGAAGCTGACTTATCATCATTTAAAACAACTTTTTTACATCTGTATCTTCTTCCTCCTTCATTAGGAAAGGTCTAGGCCCTGGAAGATAGAAGCAGCCAGACAGAAAATGAGACTCTTAAGTACTTTGACAAGAGCCCATGGCAGGGCTGATGAGCACTTTTAGAACAGAAATTGAAACTGTTAATTGTCCCAACAATAGAAGAAACAGCATCCTGGTGGTGAGATGTGCAAGTAATTTGATGTCATAGCCAGCATTTTTAAATGGAATTATCAGATACACATATCATGGATTGTGCAGCTTCTTACTGTGGACTGCAGTCAAGACTTTGAAAGGCACTGCTCTGGAACACACTAGAGGCTACCAACATTAGAAACACCTACAGAACGGTGAAGACATGGCCAGTTCTAAATAAAGAACTGAAAATAGAAAAGCAAGTGGAACGAATATATTTGGGCAAGATCTGAGAGTATACGCCAACCTTCATTTTTTATGTATTCATGCAAATGGCGTTCTGCTGTCTTTACTGTCTCGTTGCTATATTCCATCAGCAGCTAAATGTGGTTTCAGCTGTTTTTTGAGCAGGCCTATCTTAAGTTACTTTTGTACTGTTCATGGGGTTCTCATGGCAAGAATACTGGAGTGGGTTGCCATTCCCTCCTCCAGTGGACCACGTTTTGTCAGAACTCTCCACTATGACCTATCCGTCTTGGGTGGCCCTACACAGTATGGCTCATAGTTTCCTTGAGTTATACAAGCATATAAGATCTTTGTCATATCAAAATTCTCTTCCTTGATTCTTGGAGCTGGGGGCCAGTGGAGAAATTATATTAGTAGCAGTGTCCTATTTCCTGGCTTATCATCAACACTGCTTTTTAAAAAAAATGTTTAATTAGAGGATAATTGCTTTACAATATTGTGCTGCTTTTTAAAACACCAACCTTGCATGAAAAACCATTCTTTCCCAGTTCTGCTTTGGCAAGTGTACTGGTTTGATAGGCACCAAACTGAAGAGTGTAAGGCTACATAATTTAATTGTGTAGGGCTACAATTCAAAATTGAACTGTATCATTTACCTTCTTCTTGCATTAACAGGAGTTTTTCAATCGAAGGAGCCTGCCTTCTTTCAGCAGACGCAAGAAAACAGGTTCCTTTCTTTCACTGTTGGAATTAGGGCCATTCACTTGAAACTATCTAGCCTTGCAGTAAAGTTAAAATCTAATAATGTCCATTAACTCTTACTGTGAGAATTCAGGAAAGTTACCTACTCTGGTATGTATCTTCTCCTGTGTTCATTAAGCAAGAGGTCACAAGTGCTCCACAATACATCCGAGGGGGTTTACCAAAGAAATATGACATAGTACCTGACCCCCAAAGTCATACTTGTGTAAGCTGCAAGGGGAGGTGAGACAGTGAAATAATGAGAACATTTTATGATGCAGTTCATCAGATGCAAAATGGCAAAGTACAGACTGAAGGCTACAATCAGGAGAGATCGGCCATGAAGACAAGGAGGCGAAACCTGAGGATTCTCAGACGTGGCTTTTGAGCTTGGCTGAGAGAGAGAGATGTGATTCGGAGGAAGTACAGGTGGGGATGGGAGCATATGTAGAACGTCACATACTCTACTTGGAAAACCTGTTTCCTATGTTTTTTAATCAAGTCTTTACACCTTGCTCTTTCTGATTCAGTTCTAGATACTGAAATTTCACTTGAGTCTTTGGGGATGTTAAGTCTTCAATTAGCAATTTAAGTAATAAAAAGGAACTCTGGACAGCTAAGATCAATAAATTTTAGGAATAAAGCTGGAGAGAGAAAAACACTATAATGTGATGTTGTTCTCTGTTTAGCTGTGATTAAACTTTTATTTTTACAAGTCCTTTTTGAGATACCTGGACATGGGAAGTTGAATATGTATATCCTTTAAATATAAATTTAAAGGCCTTTTTTTTTTTTGTCTTCACACTAATTTATTCTTTTTTTTCTTTTTTTTATTTTATTTTTAAACTTTACAATATTGTATTAGTTTTGCCAAACATCAAAATGAATCCGCCACAGGTATACCCGTGCTCCCCATCCTGAACCCTCCTCCCTCCTCCCTCCCCATACCCTCCCTCTGGGTTGTCCCAGTGCACCAGCCCCAAGCATCCAGTATCGTGCATCGAACCTGGACTGGCGACTCGTTTCATGCATGATATTATACATGTTTCAATGCCATTCTCCCAAATCTCCCCACCCTCTCCCTCTCCCACAGAGTCCATAAGACTGATCTATACATCAGTGTCTCTTTTGCTGTCTCGTACACAGGGTTATTGTTACCATCTTTCTAAATTCCATATATATGCGTTAGTATACTGTATTGGTGTTTTTCTTTCTGGCTTACTTCACTCTGTATAATAGCTTCCAGTTTCATCCACCTCATTAGAACTGATTCAAATGTATTCTTTTTAATGGCTGAGTAATACTCCATTGTGTATATGTACCACAGCTTTCTTATCCATTCATCTGCTGATGGGCATCTAGGTTGCTTCCATGACCTGGCTATTATAAACAGTGCTGCAATGAACATTGGGGTACATGTGTCTCTTTCCCTTCTGGTTTCCTCAGTGTGTATGCCCAGCAGTGGGATTGCTGGATCATAAGGCAGTTCTATTTCCAGTTTTTTCTTAATAATTATGACAAAGGAATTCAAATTAATTTCATATTTGAATTTCTAACTCAAACCAATTAGTTTTAGAAGCTAGAAAGATCTTACAATTATCTTTTCCTCCTTTGTGCATAAAATAAATGAACCAATGACTATGCCTCAGTTACCCTATCTGCTGGAGTAGGAAATGGCAACCCACTCCAGTATTGTAGCCTGGAAAATTCCATAGACAGAGGAGCCTGATGGCTACAGTTCCTGGGGCTGCAAACAGTTGGACACGACTGAGCATACACACACACCCTATCTGTAAAACTGGAATCAGAATAGTTCACATTGTTGTCCAAGGGATAAAATGATGTGTACTTTTAGTTAGCACAAGTGGCTCTAAAACATGCCACAAGTGACAGCTATTATTAAATCCACACCTGAGAGCTAAGAGCAAAGCAAGGGCTCTGGGAGAAATGAGGGTGCTGGGCAGAAACATACGGCATTGTGAAACCAGTGGCTGCCAGAGCTCATGGCAGACTCTTGCAGAGGCAAAGCAGGTCAACATTGTTAAATACGGCCGAGTTGAGAAGGGCAAGAATGTGAGAACATTAGCGCAGCTTTAGCAGAGCTGCCAGAGAAGGCAATGGCACCCCACTCCAGTACTCTTGCCTGGCAAATCCCATGGACGGAGGAGCCTGGTAGGCTGTAGTCCATGGGGTCGCTAGGAGTTGGACACAACTGAGTGACTTCACTTTCACTTTCATGCACTGGAGAAGGAAATAGCAGCCCACTCCAGTGTTCTTGCCTTGAGAATCCCAGGGACAGGGGAGCCTGGTGGGCTGCCGTCTCTGGGGTCACACAGAGTCGGACACAACTGAAGTGACTTAGCAGCAGCAGCAGAGCTGCCAGGCTGAAGCCACACTGGAAAGTGAAGAAGTGCTGGGAGAGTGCGAAGCAGCAGCCAAGCTCAACTCCAGGAAACAATGAATAAAGACCAGAAGGAACAGGCCCTGTGTGAGCATTTTGCTGCTTCTGTCCTTTTTTCTTGTTATCAAGGAATTTTCTGTAGTGTTTTTAAACCCAATTTGAGACTTCAGGATGTGTTTAGAGACAAGAGAAAATTAGGAGCAAGTGTTACCTTTTCCTGCAGCTGCAAGGGTTATATCCTGACCCTATCCCATAACCCTAAGGAGACCAGTCTCCCACATAGTGAGGCTTCCAGAGTTCACGGAACACTGCTCTCTAGCACATGCCATCTGGCTGGTTTGCACACCACAAACCCAGCAGCACCCAGCAAGCAGTCACTCGCAAGACCAGGAGAAATAATTCCACTTCTGTGAAAGGACAAACTCTCACTAGTATCTGACTCCAAACACAGTGAGCCTGGATTCTTAGTGCGGTGTTAATGGAGTACTCAGTATTTATCTCTGGTGCATTTCAGTCAGGGCAGCTAGAAATGATTCTGTACTTGTACCAATTTAAAATGAAATAATCTTTATTTTGGAGAGATGTCTATTAAAAAGATGGCTCTCCACTTGTAGCAACAGCTTTCTGAGCCATACAGGATACGTTGCTTTAGCATTTCTTTCCAGGTCTGAATAATAGTATAATTCAAGCACATCCAGCTATAATAATTCTTAGATGAGAACTTCCTGCTGAGGAAGAGCATTTTAAATTTCAAAGGCATGGACTGCCCCCAGGCAGTGTACCAGTCTGTTAAAATGGGTGAAAGAAATGAAGAGGTAAAACATGGAGAATTGTTCCAGCTAGTTTCACTGGATTTGGTGTTCAGGGAGAGAAATTCCATATGTTACATATGCACATTCAATCACTTTTTTTTTTTGGGCCTCACAATGTGGGATCTTAGTTCCCCAAGACTGAATTCGGGCAACACCAGTGAAAGTGCCAAGGTCTAACCACTGGACCACCAGGGAATTCCCCCACATGCAGTCACTTATTCCTAACTAGTATAGATAACATTTTAGGTATTTGGTTAATATAGCTAAAGTTTTTATTAAAAAACCTAAATTGTACATATTTTAAGAAATTTTCCCATTATCACTTTAGGAGATACTTGGAGATTTCTATGTACAATATAACACACTATCATCAGGATCAAGGAATACCTAGGAATGTTTTTGCAAAAAACAAAATTAAACAATAAAAATGTATCAATGCTGGATTTTTGATAATTTGTTAAGACTGAAACATAACCATCACATGAGCTAGCATACAAGATTGGGGAAACTTTTCAGGCATGTTGATGTATATAATTAGGGCTTTTTGGAGGATTAACTGAAGTGCTTGCTCTTCTTGAAAAACTGCTGTATGTGTATCCAGACATCACCCCCTTCCCCATCTTCCTGTGTCTGGCTTATTTGTGTTCTTGTAACGATGGAATAAAGCAAAGGATGTGGACAGGAAAAACAAGTCTACTCTGCAGTGTCTCAATGCATTCTGTCATGGATGCAGAGTGATGAGCTCTATTTCAAAATAGGTGGATTAATGTACTTCTTAAAAGTCAACTTGCTCTGCTATAGAAACCTTTGAGTAAATACATATTAATATTACTCTAAAAAATGGAGTTAATAAACATACCAATGAGAACAGCTATAAATCACTGTTGAAACTGCCACAACAACACAGCATTTTTATGTTTTCATTAAAAAAAAAAAAACACCTTATTTTCAGATTTCCTATTCAGCTGTCATTCAGTATTTCTATACGATGGGGTGTAGTTGAAAATGAGGGAACTGGGGGTTCTGTTGTGGACTGTTGCTGTTTTTTAGTCCCTAAGTCATATCCAACTCTTTTGCAACCCCAAGGACTGTAACCCACCAGGCTCCTCTGTCCATGGGATTTACCAGGCAAGAATTCTGGAGGGGGATGCCATTTCCTTCCCCAGGGGATGTTCCCAACCCAGGGATTGAATCTCTGTCTCCAGCATTAGTAGGTGGATTCTTTACCACGGAGGCACCAGGGACAACCTGGTGGATATGTTAAGTTAAACATAGCTTTTACGTGCTTAAGTAGAGAGAAGCCTAAATTAAAGTCTTTGAGTGTTATCATGAAGTGTTTTCCTCCTTCTCTGTTTACAAATATCTCCAATAAGTATATTGTACTATTGTAATCCTTTAAAAAAGAAAGAGGAATTAGACATCAAATTGTCAACATTTGCTGGATTGTAGAAAAAGCAAGGAAATTTCAGAAAAATCCATCTGTTTCATTGACTACGCTAAAGCCTTTGTCTGTGTAGATCATGACAAACTCTGGAACGCTCTTAAAGAGATGGGAATACCAGATCATCTTACCTATCTCGTGACAAACCTATGTGCAGGTCAAGAAGCAAGTGAGAACCCCCTGTGGATCAACCGATTGGTTCAAGATCGAGAAAGGGGTACAAACAGGGTGTCTGCTGTCACCCTGTTTGTTTAACCTATATGCTGAACACATCATGAGAAATCCTGGGCTGGATGAGCTACAAACTGGAATCAAGATAGGTGAGAGAAACATCAACAACCTCAGATACACAGATGATACAGTCTAATGGGAAAGCAAGAGGAATGAAAGAGCCTCCTGATGAGAGTGAAGGAGGAGAATGAAAAGAACTGGCTTAAGACTAAATATTAAAAAACTAAGATCATGGCATCCGGCCCTATTACTGCATGGCAAAAAGGGGAAAACGTAGAAGTAGTGACAGATTTCCTTTTCTTGGGCTTCAGAATCACTGTGGATGGTGATGACTGCAGCCATGAAATCAGAAGATGATCACTTCTTGGCAAGAAAGCGATGACAAACCTAGGCATTATGTTGAAAAGCAAACACATTACTCTGCCAACAAAGGTGTGTATAGTCAAGGCTATGGTCTTCCCAGAGGTCACGTATGGTTGTGAGACCTGGATCATAAAGAAGGCAGAACGCCAAAGAACTGATGCCTTCGAATTGTGGTGCCAGAGAAGACTCCTAAGAGTCCCTTGGACAGCAAGATCAAACCAGTCAATATTAAGAGAGATCAAGACTGAATATTCACTGGAAGGACTGATGCTGAAGCTCCAGTATTTTGGTCATCTGATATGAACAGAAAACTCACTGGAAAAGTCCCTGATGATGGGAAAGATTGAGGGCAGAAGAAGAGGCCATCAAAGGATGAGATGGCTGAATGGCATCACGGACCCAACAGGCAAGAGTTTGGGCAAGCTCTGGGAGATGGTGAAAGACAGGGACGCCTGACGTGCTGCAGTCCATGGGGTCGAAAAGAGTCGGACATGACTGGGTAACTGAACAACAACTATTATAATCAGAGAACTGTCTGTAATAGTTAAGATTCTAGGAAGGACGCCATTAAGAAAGCAAGCTTCTGACAGTCCCTTGTCTAGCCCCCCAAAACTGAGGAAAATAAGAGGCAAAAATGGTGGGCAGGGGGCCTTTGGTACTGAAACCTGGGAATGGTGACATTCACAAATCCGAGTTCCCAATCAAAGCACTATAGCTCTGTAAGCTCCCACATTTATGCAAGTTTTTTTAAAACACACCCTATTATGATCATCATAAATCATTTTGCAAAGCTGCTTTTGGTAAGTCGAATAGCCAAGGGGAATTCACGAAGTAATCCTGTCATAACTTTACTGTAGAAATATATTGTGCAAATATGTTGGTTTTGTTGTAACATATATGCAAATATATGTTACACAGTCCAGTCTGTGTTAAGACTGGACTGATAGTATATTTTGGATAATATATTTCAGCCTGCTCAAACAATGATGCCTGTTTTTGTGTTTGTGTTAGGAAGAAACAACTGACAAGAAGGAAGTCCATCCAAGGGGGTGAGGACAGGTAAACAGAGGAGCAGGTGAGTGGGGTTGTGTGTGTGGGCGGGGGGAGAGGGTGGGGGGGAAGGAGGCCGTGTGTGTGTTGAAAAGCATAAGTCAGATGGGACAACAGAACAGAACACCCCAGCCCATTGTAAGAGGGAGCCTTGGTGATGAGCTGGACCAGTAACAGCTGCCATGTCCTTCCTGTTGATGATGTTCTGAGAACAGACTGAGTCTCTGACTTTTTCCGCAGACAGGAACCTTGGTGGAGACCCAGGAGTCACTGACAGCAAATCTGGTATCAGCTGCATCCATTTCAGACAGAATACCTTGTTGAGAAACTGGAGGATAGAGAAGATTGATGCCCCCTCCTTTCTGGTCCACTGAACACACTGCAGAGGCCTTATTCTGCTCTTTGTGAACAGCTGCATCAGAGGCAACCTTCTATGAAAGACCAACATGAATGCAGTGGTAAACAATATGGAAGTGAATGTGAGTACTTGTGTGTGAATAAAATTTGCGGGCAATGGTCTGTCATCCCCTAGATTAATAAATTAACAGCCCTATGTGGGTGAGTTAGGAAAATATTAAACAGTTTCTCTTAATTTTTAACACCTCTAATTCATGGGCTATCTATCTAGACCTACTCCCTGAAGAAAGATGGTTATAAATTCCAATGCAGTCATATTATGCAACTATATGGATGAATATGATAAAGGACCATGAAGACACACTCATTTATAACTACCTAAAATTCATCAATCTGGGGCGGCAGCCGAGAGGAGCAACCCCACGTCCAAGATCAGGAGGGGTGGCAGTGAGGAGATACCCCACGTCCAAGGTAAAAGAAACCCAAGTAAGACAGTAGGTGTAGCTAGAGGGCATCAGAGAGCAGACAAACTGAAACCATAATCAAAGAAAACTAGTCAATCTAATCACATGGACACAGCCTTGTCTAATTCAGTGAAACTAAGCTATGCCATGTGGGGCCACCCAAGACAGCCGGGTCATGGTGGAGAGGTCTGACAGAATGTGGTCCATTGGAGAAGGGAATGGCAAACCACTTCAGTATTCTTGCCTTGAGAACCCCATGAGCAGTATGAAAACGCAAAATGATAGGATACTGAAATAGGAACTCCCCAGGTCGATAGGTGCCCAATATGCTACTGGAGATCAGTGGAGAAATAACTTCAGAAAGAATGAAGGGATGGAGCCAAAGCAAAAACAATACCCAGTTGTGGATGTGACTGGTGATAGAAGCAAGATCCGATGCTGTAAAGCACAATATTGCATAGGAACCTGGAATGTTAGGTCCATGAATCAAGGCAAATTGGAAGTGGTCAAACAAGAGATGCCAAGAGTGAACATCAACATTCTAGGAATCAGCGAACTAAAATGGACTGGAATGGGTCAGTTTAACTCAGATGACCATTATATCTACTACTATGAGCAGGAATTCCTTAGAAGAAATGGAGTGGCCATCGTGGTCAACAAGTCTGAAATGCAGTACTTGGATGCAATCTCAAAAACGACAGAATGATCTCTGTTTGTTTCCAAGGCAAACCATTCAATATCACAGTAATCCAAATCCATGCCCCAACCAGTAACACTGAAGAAGCTGAAGATGAACTGTTCTATGAAGACCTACAAGACCTTTTAGAACTAACACCCAAAAAAGATGTCCTTTTCATTATAGGGGACTGGAATGCAAAAGTCGGAAGTCAAGAAACACCTGGAGTAACAGGCAAATTTGGCCTTGGAATACGGAATGAAGCAGGGCAAAGGCTAATAGAGTTTTGCCAAGAGAATGCACTGGTCATAGCAAACACCCTCTTCCAACAACACAAGAGAAGACTCTACACATGGACATCACCAGATGGTGAACACCGAAATCAGACTCATTATATTCTTTCCAGCCAAAGATGGAGAAGCTCTATATAGTCAGCAAAAACAAGAACAGGAGCTGACTGTGGCTCAGATCATGAACTGCTTATTGCCAAATGCAGACTTAATTGAAGAAAGTAGGGGAAACAACTAAACCATTCAGGTATGACCTAAATCAAATCTGTTATGATTATACAGTGGAAGTGAGAAATAGATTTAAGGGACTAGATCTGATAGAGTGCCTGATAAACTATGGACGGAGGTTCGTGACATTGTAAAGGAGAAAGGGATCAAGACCATCCCCATGGAAAAGAAATGCAAAAAAGCAAAATGGCTGTCTGGGAGGCCTTATAAATAGCTGTGAAAAGAAGAAAAGCGAAAAGCAAAGGAGAAAAGGAAAGATACAAGCATCTGAATGCAGAGTTGCAAAGAACAGCAAGGAGAGAGAAGAAAGCCTTCCTCAGGGATCAATGCAAAGAAATAGAGGAAAACAACAGAATAGGAAAGACTAGAGATCTCTTCAAGAAAATTAGAGATACCAAGGGAACATTTCATGCAAAGATGGGCTCGATAAAGGACAGAAATGGTACGGACCTAACAGAAGCAGAAAATATTAAGAGGTGGCAAGAATACACAGAACTGTACATAAAAGAGCTTCATGACCAAGATAATCACGATGGTGTGATCACTCACCTAGAGCCAGACATCCTGGAATGTGAAGTCAAGTGGGCCTTAGAAAGCATCACTACGAACAAAGCTAGTGGAGGTGATGGAATTCCAGTTGAGCTATTTGAAACCCTGAAAGATGATGCTGTGAAAGTGCTGCACTCAATATGCCAGCAAATGTGGAAAACTCAGCAGTGGCCACAGGACTCAAAAAGGTCAGTTTTCATTCCAATCCCAAAGAAAGGCAATGCCAAAGAATGCTCAAACTACCGCACAATTGCACTCATCTCACACACTAGTAAAGTAATGCTCAAAATTCTCCAAGCCAGGCTTCAGCAATACGTGAACCGTGAAATTTCAGTTCAAGCTGGTTTTAGAAAAGGCAGAGGAAGCAGAGATCAAATTGCCAACATCCACAGGATCATCGAAAAAGCAAGAGAGTTCCAAAAAAACATCTATTTCTGCTTTATTAACTATGCCAAAGCCTTTGACTGTGTGGATCACAATAAACTGTGGAAAATTCTGAAAGAGATGGGAATACCAGACCACCTGACCTGCCTCTTGAGAAACCTATATGCAGGTCAGGAAGCAACAGTTAGAACTGGACATGGAACAATGCACTGGTTCCAAATAGGAAAAGGAGTTTGTCAAGGCTGTATATTGTCACCCTGCTTATTTAACTTCTATGCAGAGTACCGCTAGGCTGGAAGAAACACAAGCTGGAATCAAGATTGCCGGGAGAAATATCAATAACCTCAGATATGCAGATGACACCACCCTTATGGCAGAAAGTGAAGAGGAACTCAAAAGCCTCTTGATGAAAGTGAAAGAGGAGAGTGAAAAAGTTGGCTTAAAGTTCAACATTCAGAAAACTAATTTCATGGCATCCGGTCCCATCACTTCATGGGAAATAGATGGGGAAACAGTGGAAACAGTGTTAGACTTTGGGCTCCAAAATCACTGCAGGTGGTGACTGCAGCCATGAAATTAAAAGACGCTTACTCCTTGGAAGGAAAGTTATGACCAAGCTAGATAGTATATTGAAAAGCAGAGACATTACTTTGCCAACAAAGGTCCATCTAATCAAGGCTATGGTTTTTCCAGTAGTCATGTATAGATGTGAGACTTGGACTATGAAGAAAGCTGAGCAGCAAAGAATTGATGCTTTTGAACTGTAGTGTTGGAGAAGACTTTTGAGAGTCCCTTGGACTGCAAGGAGATCCAACCAGTCCATTCTAAAGATAAGTCCTGGGTGTTCTTTGGAAGGAATGATGCTAAAGCTGAAACTCCAGTACTTTGGCCACCTCATGCGAAGAGCTGACTCATTGGAAAAAGACTCTGATGCTGGGAGGGATTGGGGGCAGGGGGAGAAGGGGACGACAGAGGATGAGATGGATGGATGGTATCACTGACTCGATGGACGTGAGTCTGAGTGAACTCTGGGAGTTGGTGATGGACAGGGAGGCCTGGCGTGCTGCAATTCATGGGGTCACAAAGTGATGGACATGACTGAACGACTGAACTGAACTGAAAATCCATCTAGCAATGCTTCAGTATGAAAGCTGTCATGTCCTTTTTATCAAGCATACATTTTTCTGCCATTTGGTTGGGGCCTGCTATGTATTGCTCAAAGATAATATTTTGTGCGACTCACATAACCAGTTGTTTCATATTGGCTTTTAAGGTGCCGACTTGATGAAAAATGAAAAATCGTCAAGGCATTATGGTATTTTATAACCACAGATGACACCAAATTGTTACTTCTAACTGTATAACACGGAAGGCCTCAACATAAAACTAATATAGCTGAGTGAATTGGTATTTAAAAAAGAAAAAAAAACATGTATCCAAGAGCTTTTTTTTTTTTTTTAATTCAAAGGCTGAAAATACTCAGAAAACAAAAATACCATCTTTAGGATCATGTAGAACAATGTGCCCAATTTCCCACACTGTGCTTTAATACTGTGAGATATAATTTCTACCCTTATCTAAGTAGCAAGAATGCAATTACTGCTGAAGAAATAATGGTGATGGGGCATCTGGGACTGATGTATGAAGGCATTTCAGCCAGGCCAGTAGCCTTGGGGCCACTGTAGATGCATGGGCCTTTGCCAGGATATCTGCCAATTTGGCTAGACTCAAACACAAAGGGAACAGAATGGCAGAGCCAGGTACGTCCTGTGATCCGCACAGGAAGCACTGCCTACCTGGAGCAGTGCAGACACGGGCAGGCCCCACACTCTCAGGTACATGGAGTGCTGGCAGGTCTATATCAGAGGGGAATTTACAAGGATCAAAACTAAAGCCTCAAAATGTTTTTCCTACCCAAACTTCCACCACCTAAATTTACTCTGAATATAAACAGAAGATTATAGCAAATTTCTATCTGCATTTATCACTTAAGTGGCTTATACTTAAAATTTAAGCTTTCTAAAAAATAAAATCCCACAACTGTATATGCAAACTTATGGCTCCATTTATTTTAACCAGTATTTACCCCTCACACACACATACATACACATACCTTTAGAGCCATCTGGAAAGGCCATCCTGGTTGGCTCTTCAACTGGGCTTTGAAGAACAGGTAAAATCTCTGATTATCAAATTAAAACAGAGCAAAAAGGATTTCAAGTTGAAGAACTACTGTCCAAAAAGACCAGTTAAGTGGACTGTGTTCGAACAGTATGTGTGAGATATGAGGTTAGAGAGATCCAAAGAACTATGAGTAAAATACAAACAAACAAACAAAAAAATCAGCACTGTTTTCTACTCTCTTACCATAACTCTTAATAACAAAAGAAATTACTTTCAAAGCTGAGTTCACATTCATTTATTGCTTTACTTTTTTAAAATGTATTTTTAATTGAAGAATAACTGCTTTACAATGTTGTATTAGTTTCTGCTGTACAACAACGTGAATTAGTCATAGTATACATATACCCCCTCTGCTTGAGCCACCCTCTCAACTCCCCACATCCCACCCTTTAGGTCCTCACAGGGCACCAAGATTCTCTATGGACATATTTATAAGTCCATACCATTATTTATTTTCTATTCCTGCCTTGCAAATAGGTTCATCACTACATTTTTCTAGATTCCTATTGCTTTACTTCAGTTCAGTTGTAAAGTCGTGCCCGACTCTTTGTGACCCCATGGACTGTAGCATGCCAGGCTCCCTGTCCATCACCAACTCCCAGAGCTTGCTCAAATTCATATCCATCAAGTCGGTGATGTTATCCAACCATCTCGGCCTCTGTTGTCCCCTTCTATTCCTGCCTTCAATCTTTCCCAGCAAAAGCGTCTTTTCACATGAGTCAGTTCTTCACATCAGGTGGCCAAAATATTGAAGCTTCAGCTTCAGCATCAGTTCTTCCAATGAATATTCAGAACTGATTTCCTTTAGGATTGACTGATTTGATCTCCTTGCAGCCCAAGGGACTCTCAGGAGTCTTCTTCAACACCACAGTTCAAAAGCATCAATTCTCAGCTATCTTTATGGTCCAACTCTCACATTGATACATGACTACTGGAAAAACCATAGCTTTAACTATACAGACCTTTGTCAGCAAAGTAATGTCTCTGCTTTTTAATATGCTGTCTAGGTTGGTCATAGCTTTTCTTCCAAGGAGCAAGCGTCTTTTAATTTAGTGACTGCAGTCACCATCTGCAGTGATTTTGGAGCCCAAGAAAATAAAGTCTGTCACTGTTTCCACTGCATCCCCATTTATTTGCCATAGTGATGAGAACAGATGCCGTGATCTAAGTTGTTTGAATGTTGAGTTTTAAGTCAGCTTTTTCACTCTCCTGTTTCACTTTCATCAAGGTGCTCTTTAGTTTTTCTTCACTTTCTGCCATAAGGGTGGTGTCATCTGCATATCTGAGGTTATTGATTTTTCTCCCGGCAATCTTGATTCCAGCTTGTGGTTCATCCAGCCCAGCATTTTGCATGATGTACTCTGCATATAAGTTAAATAAGCAGGGTGACAATATACAGCCTTGACATATTCCTTTCCCAATTTTGAACCAGTGTTCCATGTCTGGTTCTAACTGTTGTTTCTTGAGCTACATACAGATTTCTGAGGAGGCAGGTAAGGTGGTCTGGTGTTTCCATCTCTTGAAGAATTTTCCACAGTTTGTTGTGTTCTACAAAGTCAAAGGCTTTAGCATAGTCAATGAAGCAGATGTTTTTCTGAAATTCTCTTGCTTTTTCTATGATCCAACGAATGTTAGCAATTTGATCCCTGATTGCTCTGCCTTTTCTAAATCCAGCTTGAACATCTGGAAATTCTCCATTCACATACTTTGAAGCCTAGCTTGGAGAATATTGAGCATTATTTTGCTAATGTGTGAGATAAGTGCAACTGTGTGGTAGTTTGAACACTCTTTGACTTTTCCTTTCTTTAGGATTGGAATGAAATAATTTTACTTATATATACATACATACATATATATATATATGTATAAAATCAATGTGTGTAAGAAGAAATTATTTTCCTATTACCTATAATTAGTCAGCCATGGTTTTAATTCATCCCAGGCTAGAAACCTCATCTAATATGAAAAAGAACATCACAAACTTCACACTTGAAATCAACCTGTGTCCCACTAAAAGCTGCTCAGCTCTGGAAATTTTCCCAACACTCTAATACCCAAGCCAAAAAGCTAGAAGATGTAGTATCTTCTTGTCCTCCTATCGGGTCATGTCAAATGCTCTTAGAAGGCAGAAATTCCATGTTCTCCTCTCCATACTAATTGCCACATCTAAGTTGGTCCCTCTAACCCTTAAGCGCCTACAGTTCTCTAATCAGTCTCTCTGTTTTATCTTTACCCTCTGAACTCCCCTCAGCATGTTACAAGACAAAACCCCCAACTCCACACTCTTGAAATCTTCCAGCAGGCTGTAATTCAGATTCTTCTCCTCCACCTCCTTCATGAGGCTCCAGCCTATCTGTCCTGGCCTCAAATTAGGCGAGGCCTTGCCATAGCCCTAAACTCCTGTGATTTTCACCTGTCCCTTCCAGACTCCACCAACACTCTGCAGAGGTTATGCCTTTTGGTTGCCACATCCTGCTGTCCTTGACTGGAGTTTCTCAACTTACGGTGTGATTCAGATGCCACTAGTTCTAGGAAATTTCCTTGATCACATCTTCCAATGAAGGTATTTCTCTCCTTTCGCTACTGCAGCACTTGAGGCAGCACTTAACCACTGTATTTAATGTATTTCACTTTCGTCTCCAAGTTAAGACTGAGAAACCTACCAAACTATTTGAAGACTATTATACCTACATTAATATCAAGGACTGGTTAACCAAGATCCATTATTAATAATAACCAACTCTGAAAACCAAACCCCTAAACCCAACAAGAGTTCATAGTCATTCCAAGTACTAACGGAGCTCAAGGGAGCTTAATTATCAGGATAATCTGTCTACCCATATACCAGTTAGGATTAACATTTATCCACACCATGTTTTAGTATGCAGAGCAGCTACTATTTGGGTCGCAGCTTACTCTAAAAAGGCATTTCAAAGATTTCCAAAAGTCAATGTCAATGGAACCTTTCAGTAAAATGCACTGTATTCATTTTTAATGTATGTGTATTTCCAAAATAAATATGCAAATACCACTACGAACTTTCATCAGACAGCCTGTTAACGTTATATCCTCAGCTAACCTGTTCCATGAACTCTTGAAGGGCACAGATGCTACCACCTTTCTATTCCTAGTACATCTAAGTTCTAAAGAAAAGTTTTCTCAAATGACAGTCAATTCATCCATCTAAGTTCAGGTTAGTTCATATGTAGAAATAAAATGCACACAAACTGCCAAGTGACAGAGGCAGAAAGCAAGGTAAAGTTAACTGAGGTTCTTAGATCTTATATTTATTGTTTGCCACCAAACCAGGTCTAGTCACTGAGAATCTGTTGTGAGTATGGCCAGTGTTCTGGCCATACTTTACTTAGGTACTACATGAAAGAGATCAAAATGTGCAATGACTCAGAAAGACTGTCAGTGTAACAGATATGCCTTGCTAGGGTATGAGATATAAAAATGTGTTTTATTCTTGTCAGTGAAGTTACTGCTATTAAAAGAAGCCTGTGTTCTGAGGGGGAGGTTGTTTAGTTTCACAGTTTCATCTCCGGGTCATGCAGTGCTCAGCACAAATCTGAGAGAACATGCTAAGTCTTGTTCCTCTGCAGTTGATTTGAATCATTTGAGGACTGTCTACCTCGTTGGTGAATTAAAGTTCCTTTTCTTCCCTGACATTTAATCACTTTGAGGACAGAAAACTTCATGAGGTAGTCTAACATGGAAAAATCAAGTTAGTATTGTTAGGGGCTACATCTAGCAAGTCTTAGGGTCAGGAAATGGGGAAAAATTAAAAATTTAGATACTAGTGCATTTGGATTATCCATGCTAATTCAGATAATATACTATATGAAATACACACAGAGACGAACTCTAATTTGTTGTTTTACTGTGGGAAATCTGTTATACAGATGATATCTGTACTATACATTTCACTTCTTTTTAAATCACAGATTCAGTGTACTATGAGTACTGTGTAATTTCTGTATCTTCAACATCCATATGATTTTAACATTAACAGTCCCAACTGGAAGAACCTTAACTTTTGAAAATAAATCATTCTGGGGGGAGGTTTAAAATCTTAAATATCAGAATAGGCACATTTATTTCATATGAACCTAAAATGCAAAGCAAAAGATTGACGTGCACTTAATACGTATTTGAAGTCTTTGTAACAGAGAAGAAAACTTATTACAAAATTTAGATATGAAACATCACCATCACTAAAGAAAAAGTTGATTAGACAATGGCTTCCATGTACATTTGACTATCAAGCCTTAAAGAGTAAAGCAGAATCAACTGCAGACATCTCAGGTCCTTATACTAAATTGTTTCAGTTATATCCGCACAGACTCACAGAACAGGTATCTTTCCTATCGTTAACAAAAGTACTGTGGTGCTAACAGTGCAGTTTAATATTGGAGATAAAAACTGGAAAGTATAATTATAAAATACAAAATTCAGTAAACTTTAGGAAGAATTAAACATGTAAGAAGTTGAGACCCGTTTCTGTTTCAGAGAGAAATACTCAACAGAAATGTATTTCTAATTCTGAATTTCTGGCCCAAATTTGCCACACACTCAAAACAAATTACCTACACCCCATCCAGCTATTACAAAAACTGATGGCATTCCAAGAGCAAATCTATCTATTTCTTTAGCTTGCCCAGTAAAGCAGAAAGAAGACAGAAGATACTGGTGGGAGGAGGAGAGGGACAGACTCTGGGCTGTGCACCACCTAGGCCCCAAAGCTGCAGATTCACAGAGACCAAGGTCAGCACAGAATCTTCCGCTTACACTCTGGTCCATAAACTGTCTGTTAAGTTTGGGGCTTTTCAATTCTTGAAGTTTACCACTCTATACTTTCTAAAAAAGATTCTTTAAAGTACACATAAAAAGACACTGAAAATAATACAATTCAGATATTCAGGTGAGGTACTTGGATTTATATTTAGGAGGTGACTTCATCAAGATGATACTTGACAAAATATGTATTTACATTAACTCTAAAAAAAGGCATAACAAGTTAATATAAATCTGCTATCAGTTTCAGCTCAAACAGTCTTAAATATTTTTGACTCCATGACTAAATGTTAATTACTACCCTACCTAGCTACCCTACCTAGAAAGCCACTCAACAGCTCTGTATTTATTAATTTTGCTAGACCAAAGACTCATACCAAAAATAAAAAAAGGAAGAAAAAAGGCAACCATTTACACTTACAAAGAAAAGCAAACATTTACTTCAAATTGCAGTATAGGCTTTTCAATCACAAAAAGAAAGAAAAGAACAGTGATCTGACAGTGGTCACATCCTGTGCAAAAAACATGAGATACAAAAATGATAACAAGGTAGCTGAACTGCTTACACTGCAGGGAAAAGGACATACAGTAGCTGAAATATGGCACTCCTGGGAATTAACTTCCTAAACCAAACAGAATGCCTTTGAAATGATTAAATTTATTTGTGTATTAGTAAGAAAGCCCCACCACCATAAATAGTACAATATTTAAAAATTAAAAAAAAATCATATCTATCTAGAATAGATAGTGTATTTGAACTGTTAGACCTCTTTAAGTGCAGAAGGTGGTTCAGGTTTTACCTTTTTTTTTTTTTAATTAAATAACTGCCCATACACTTTATGAAGTTCCATTCAGTTGCAAAAGCCAATTTAAATCAAGGAAAATGTTACCAAAGTTGCATAATTTCATTTGGGACTGTCAGCAGGTTAAAGTCTCAAGTCTTTAACACTCATTTTTAGTCAATAGAAAGTTCAAAAGTTCTCAAATCTTCATTTTATCCTCTTGAACTTGCCCTTCTAAATGATCCTCAGACTGCAATTCCTAGTTTGCAAATAAAAGAATGCAATATGCATCATACTTCAAGAAAAGACGACGATGTCGAGCTAACAGGCTTCTGGATCTTCTCTCTGCTCCTTTCAACCTTCTTGATAATTTCTGCCACTATGCACACTGACGAGGTGAGACCCAGAAGAAACAGTAAATCTGCAAGAAAAAACAGAGTTTTACAATTCTTTGAACTTATAATTTCAGAGGTTAATAGCTTATGTTTTTTTAGCATTTTACCACAGCTTTTAAAATACATTACTTCTCAACCATTCCTTGAGTAGCCACAATTAGCCTCAGTTTAAAAATAAGGAAAGTAAAGCTCAAATGCACCAAATGACTTACCCAAAGTCACACAGCAAGGACAAGCAGCACCAGAGAACTAGAACCCAGAGAACAAGTCCTCTGACTGCTTTCCCTGAATAATAACCTGAGAATCACAAACTTCAACAGCAACACAACCAAGAGGAGTTTTCTGTTTTTTAAAGGCTGTTCAAGCAGTGGGAAATACCTTGACTGAAATCTGCATCTATTCCACTTGCAAGTTACTGTTAAAAGACCATGTCTTTACAATGGTGTTCACACTATCTCATTCTTATTTACTGCTTCAAAAAATCTCACGTGTCTTCTTAAAACTGCATTTTTTTTTAAAGAGGAAAGAATATGAGTATGAAATTAAAATCCTGAAATTAAACTAGTTCAACATTAAGATTAACTTACAGCAAAAAATAGTGATCAAAAATATCCAAATTAACTTTAAAAACCCAAGAGTGAGAACTAGCATTATCATAAAATGCATCCATCCTCACATTTACACAGGAAGATTAACCTTTAAATGTACTATACAATGATACATTTCATGCAGAGTGTATGAAAAAATAATGTCTGTATTCCACATCAGGCTTCCCTGACAGCTCAGTTGGTAAAGAATCCGCCTGCAATGCAGGAGACCCCAGTTCAATTCCTGGGTCAGGAAGATCCGCTGGAGAAGGGATAGGTTACTCCAGTATTCTTGGGCTTCCTTTGTGGCTCTCAGCTGGTTAATAATCCACCCACACAAAAAAAAAATAATCCACCCACAATGCGGGAGACCTGGGTTCCATCCCTGGCTTGGGAAGATCCCCTGGAGAAGGGAAAGGCTACCCACTCCAGTATTCTGGCTAGAGAATTCCATAGACACAGTCCATGGGGTCGCAAAGAGTCGTACACGACTCAGTCACTTTCACTTTCCACATCAACTTAGTAAAACTCTGTTTTTAGGGCTGTTATTTCATAAAATAAGACGTGCAAAGAGGAAAATGTTAGCTTAACAACCAAAAGGGTAATTTTAAAGACAAGCCATCTAGTTTTTAGTGAGCTTAAATCTAGTTTTTTCTTCAAACAAAATTAAAAAGTTATCAACTACAATTACTCTGTCTTTCAGAATCACCAAATATGATTTTGACAAGTGATAACCTATAAAAAATTAACAAGAAAAAAATTACCAGAAAAGTTTAAAACCAGATTTGGAAGAGTGACTCTCCTAAATGTGATTCCAAATACAAACAGCACACATATTTTTCAAAGCAAGCCACTTACTTCACTTTTTAAAAGAAGTTTTCTTAGGACAAATACATTAGAAAATATTTACAACTCATTTATAATATATAAATTATAAAACATAACATTTCTTTTACCCAGTATACTTAGGCTCTCAGTCTGAAAAACTTTCTGAAGTGGAGGAAAGTAAATAACTAATAACTGTCCCATGATGGATCCAAGAACTGCATAGCAAAACATTTTATTACTGCAGAGTCCAATCTCAAACACAGATTTGGTCTGTTGGCAGAGCAGAGAGTTCAGTTATTACCAGAAACAACTTCTTTACTATAATATTCACCTCTAGTTTTTAGTAAGCTGGACTGAATTCTACAATACTAGTACATGAAATCTCTTAATTATATTTTGGAATAATTCACACGGAGTAGGGTAAATTTTAAAGCAGCTTTTCTTTATCAAGGACTTTCTTTAAAAGTGATACTAGGTCTTTTCTGGCTGCCCCATGGTTAAGACTCTATGCTCCCAATGCAGGGGTCCTGGGTTTGATCCCTTGTTGGGGAACTAAAAATCCCACATGCCACACGGCACAGCCAAAAAAAAAAAAACAAACAAACTGATTTTATTAAAAAATAAAGGCCACAGAAAGAAACTTCCTTTAGCTTTCCAGAGCATAACAAACTTTTTTTGTATATGATTATTTTCTAAATCATTTCATTAAGGTACATAATCTAAGAAACTTTCTTGAAGATTAGACTTAGTTACATGTATACTGAAAAAGTAAAAATGCCTTTCATAGAACAAAAA
The DNA here is from genome assembly GCF_055505025.1 of Bos grunniens. Classification (NCBI taxonomy): domain Eukaryota; kingdom Metazoa; phylum Chordata; class Mammalia; order Artiodactyla; family Bovidae; genus Bos; species Bos grunniens. The sequence goes on along the minus strand of NC_141165.1, from coordinate 18,699,722 downwards.
CCAAATACTATAGCTTCTTTAAAAATTAGTCTAAATTAATGACAATGCATTGTACTTGGAAAGTTCAAGCATGGCGAATGGTAATAAATAGTTAAGGATGCCTAAGGTGCTCTAAAATTGAACAATCAGGCGGCAAATATAACTAGTTTCCAAGAACAACATGCTCTGAAAAAGTATCATTAGGTTCTAGCCCACTAATTTCTATCAAAGCACTTCAATCAAGAGAAGACCATCCACCTTAAGATACAGCATGGGAAAAAAAGAAAATTTTAAATGTCCTAAGTTTTGACACACTAATGGAGATAGTAAGAAAATGTTAATATGCACAAAACTGCTCCTGTATGTCTAACAATACTTTCTTCTATAATGAGAAGAAAGTACACCATCTTAACAGTAGCTATGAACTTTGTCCTATGCTCAGATAATGTTAACTTGAACCTATCACATAGCTACAGATAATATGAAAATGAGAGGAAAAATCAGGTGATGACATCTGTGATTTACTTTAATCTTCTGGCCAAAGTTAAGGCCTATTTCCCCAAATCTCCCATCCCTGTTAGAACACATGTCTGTAGGAAGGCTATATCTGAACCTGTAACCAAGGCTACAAAAGCAAGCAAAGCTAAAACCTTGCCCACTTACAGAGAGAACTCTACCCAATTGAATTAGCCAGCTACAATCACTCAAGCGTACCTGAGATCTGGAACTCAGTGCATTGAACATGTCAAAAAACACAAAGCACGTGAAAGTCATTGTTGTGTCCCGAGGTGTTATCACATTGTCTCGCAGCTGTTGAGAGGAGAAAAAGATTTTCAGTTGGCTGAATTTAATGGACAAATTCTACATGCTTTAAAAGGGCTAATATTTTCTTTCTCTTAAAAAAGCTTTAGTCTAAGATATAAGACATATAAGCAACTTAAATTTCCCATACACCCTTTAAATAAGTCACCTAAAGAATAGCTGTAGTCTACATAAAGAAAAAAGTCTTCTCCCAAACTGTAAACTGGATATTAAAACAACTTTCTTTTTAATGACATTAAAATAGCTATACTAAAGGCTCAGATTTTCTAACTTCTTCCCAAATATTCATGTTCATTTTTATTGTATTTGATATTTCTCTGCATATTTAAATAATTCTAAAATATGAATCAGGAATTCTATTAACCTATAAATACTGAAATCAAACTATTTTTAAATGTTTTATTCTATTTTTGAAGGTTATCCTAACTTCCAGCCTTCTGTTTAATATACAAAAATAATGGAATCCTGTCATACAGAATGCATATAATAAAACAGCTTATCCAGTGAGTATACCTCCCGCCAGAAGACAAACAAAGTCCCACAAACAATGATTATTGAGGAAACAAGTATTTTAAGTATCAGGTTTTTGGTCAAAATGCTGTCTTTCCAGTTGCGTGGAGGTTTACGAATGACATCTTTATCCACTGGTTCTACTCCAAGGCTTCAAAACAAACAGAAAAGTGAATTAAAGTTTTAAGTAAAATTTGGATTTATTACTTTCACAAGTTCATTGACCTCAATTATCCCAGAAACTAAATCCCTTCTTATGGAAACAAAATGTTGAATTATGAAGAAAACCTTGGCTATGATAACTCAAAAATAACCATACGTTTTATCACTCTTTGCTGTTTATTTGCCACAGTTTGGTAGGGGCCTGATAATCAAATTTCAAAAAACTGCCCCATTTCATTTATATAACTTATTTCAAATATGGCCTGAAATACATGACTAACCAACTGGATTTTGAAATATCTTTCATGCAAGGAAGTTTCAACTAGGATAATTTGTTATACATTGATACATATTAATTACTTTGTTAAGAAAGCTGTATCTAGGGCCCCGTTATTATAAAAGAAACCATTAGATGCTCAATACTACAATATTGAAGTAGTCCTTCAGTACTTTCCCAAAGTCTCTAAGAATGATGGTGGAACCTTGGTAATAGCACTAAAGCCAGAGAGAGATTTCTCCATTACATTCTAGTCCAAGAAACAAACAGCTTACTTAAAGGACAGGGACTATACCTGTTCCCTGCTCTGATCTCAGTGTAAAAGCTCAGATCCTAATGCATGAATGAGCATCCCAGAAGAGTAAATGATACACTCACATCACACAACTTAAAACAAACATGATGCTGCAGAGATTTCCGATGCTACTGGGAATGAAGTCTTAGAGCTTAACTATCAGGATATAAGGCTATCCTTGTCCTTCTAGTTTACAAATGAGGAAATTCTTACCTCTGAGCTGGAGGTCCATCCATAATAATATTGATCCACAAAATCTGCATGGCATTGAGAGGATTGGGAAAGTTCATTAATGTAGCCAGTGAGATTAAAGTTAATGCTGCTATACTCCTATCGAAAGAAAGAGTTATTTTTAAAAATGTATCAACATTGTATAATTCTTGCTAATTTTATGAAATCACTTTCTTATCATTTAAAACTCTCATGTTACTACTGTTCTTTTAAAGGAAGCCTATATTTCCAAGTAAGCTACTGCTTCATTAGTGTGACTATTTAGCCCTTATGATCTAAAGAGTTAGCCCTTATGATCCACAGCAATTTAATAAAGGATTTGCAAAGTGTTTAGATAACAACAACAAAGAGGAAGATTTTTTTAACTGAGTTCAGATAACAGTTAAGAGTTTCAATGATATTTTTATAACTGTGTTTTGTAATAGACTACAATAAAAGCCCTTCTGCTTTTGGAAAAAGATACCAAGAAGAAAAATTAAAATTTGACACCCCTTTCTTAGTTACTTCAGAAGGTATTAAATAAGCCACAACAATTAATATATTTTGATGATGATATACACAAGTAATTATATTTAGCTTTATATTTACTATATTTAGTAATTATAATTATCATGCCATGTTTAGTTTTAGGATAGAATCCAGTTTTCACAATGGAAAACTTACATATGAGAATCAGAGCCAGAAGCTTATAGGCTTTTGTTTCAATTCTACTTTTTGAATAATTTATCTGTAAGACCCACAAGTTTGTCACAATTTCTTACAAACTTACGTGCTCAGCTGGAATCTAACAAAATTTTTAATGTTATTATAAATCCCTTTACCCTCTTCAATTGCAGACCTGAAAGTTAGAAATAAAATTAGGTGAGAAAATATAATCACAAAAAAATAAGGATACAGCAATACTGTGGAACTAATTTTGAAAACAAGTTCCCAACTGATAAAACCCATACATTAATAAAACAATTTTACTTAACATAATTAAAACTAGAAAAAAATACAGAAACACTATCTGGCAAGGCATTAAAGTCAAGCCTCCTACTGTACCTGAACTAATTTCATAACACAATAATTTTTATTCTTAAAAGACATGTCAACATTAAAATCACATACTGTGTTTCTATACAAGACAATAATATACATTTATAATACTAAAATAATGATCTTTACCCCTCCTAAGTTTATTTGTCTTAAAGGTACAGATGTATGTATGGTAAGGGGTTAAGTTAATGCAGGTCAGAAATTAAGTGGCAATGTTAACTCATCTGTTATTCCTAGATACAATTAGATATATGTTGTACCAGAATTATAAAAAGAATATATTTTACAAAGATTCATGAAAATCCTCTCATTCATTTTGCTCAGTCTAGGAAAACATGTATTTTATAAACAAACTATCCTATCTTCTGAGATTTTTATACAATTCTAAGAATGGAAATTAAGTATCTTCTATCCTTAGAAGAACCTTGCAATTCTGGGTCCTGAGGGCCCACATGTTCCACTTGAGGCCACATGGGTTAATGACACCAGCAGGTTATTATGGAAGAATCTTAAATCAATTAGAAACTATAGATGAAACAAATCTATTCAAATAAACTGCATCATTGGCAACATGAAGAATTCCTAACATGAGGAAACAGATATGGATGGGATCTTTATTTATAATCTTTGTCATAAAGCCAGTCACATGCTTATTCCTGAGAGCCTGAATTTAACTTGAATAAACCCACATGAAGGTTCACTGCTATACCACCACGCTAGTGGCAAGGAAATGTGAAACTTGGCTGGTACTCAGTAATATTTCTTAAATGAATAGCCCTGCCATTTTTTTATGTCCATTCCATACAAATAATTTCCCCCAAAACTACACACTAGGACACAAAACGAGATTGCTTAGTTTAGTAAAATAGTTTAGCTCATCCAGCACCTAAAATTGCTAAACACTTTTCTGCAAATGAGGTGCAGAAAAGGATAGGAAGAAACTCTCTGATGTGCGTTCAGTGAAGGAAAACTTACATGATGGTTTGGAAATCATCATCCACCAGGATCATGTCAGCTGCCTCTTTGCAAACATCTGTGCCAGTCTGACCCATCGCAACTCCAATGTCTGCAGCCTTCAGAGCAACTGCATCATTTACTCCATCTCCTGTCATGGCCACAACTGACCCATTCTTCTGCAGAGACTGGGGGTAGGAGGGGTGAAGTGGGAGGGAGGCGTTCTGATTAGAATGTTGCTTTCACACAGATAAGGAGGTATACAAATCCTCCCTTTTTCTTTCCCACATAATCAAAAACTGGAAATAATATATACCATCACTTTTCCAAAAAAAAACTTCAGTATACAGAGGTCTTAGGATAAAGCTTAGAAAAAGCTGCCATTAATATTCCCATGTGTGAGAACTCTGTGTGTAAAGCCTGACGTAAAGTCAATTACACAGTGGTTCTCAGGGCACACCTGGCAATGTCTGGAGCCATTTTTGAGTGTCATGACTTTGTGGACACTACTGGCATCTAGAGGACAGGCGCCAAGGGTGCTGCTAACCCTAAAATACACAGGACAGTCTCTTGCAATGAAGAATTATCCGGCCCACAAGTGTCACGGTGCCAAGGCTGAGAAACCCTTACCTTACTACAACGCAGCACTGTTGTGATTAATAAGCCGATGAATTGATGGATACCATGTCAGCTGCTTTGTATATATTTGACTAATATAAATATCATAGCTCTTTAAAATTGTTCACAATCTCAAAACATTTTTTTCTTTTTGTATTTATAGTAATGATTCCTATTCACACTGGAATGATCTGGCTGTAGACTCCTATCAGAACAGACTTACACTATTCAAATGTTAAAAGAAGACTATATTTGCAGCTATTTCCTTAAAGTTTTCTTCTACATCTTCCTTTGCTAACGAAATTCTGTTACTGTTTCCATCTCAGGCTTTAAAAAGCACTTGGTTTGCTTCACAACACTTCTGACTTTAGTACTCTAAGAAAACTCCCAGTAGTAATGCAGACAGACAGAAGCATTTTGAATACAGAGATGAAACAATGTGATTCTTAAAGACCCACCTTGATAATTTTCATCTTGTGCCTTGGGCTAGCTCTGTAAAATACTGCAACCTGTTAAAACACAAGATACACTAAAATTCTTAAACATTAAGAATTATCAGAATATCCTATGTACGTATAACTAAGAATATTTTTTAAATTACCAATTTGAACTGTTTTGCCATAGAGATCAAACTCAAGAAAATACCATACACTTGTTAGGACACTCATTCGACAGGGCCATTTCAAACTTTAGGTACTAAAGGAAATACACAATCTAAACAATTCACCCAGTTTATCCCACCCATGTTTAAGCTCTGAAAAGAAAATAGCTTTATCTTGAAACATTGCAGAAACAGAGAAAGGAAAAGCTCTCTTGCATGTTTCCTCAACACTGACACTCAACTAATATAGCCTTTTCCCTTCTTCTGTCTTCATGAGATTTAAAGAACAGCTGCTTCTCAATGTCTGTTGAGCCCTTTTTTCTGTTAAACAGTATGAAGTGACTGCTATGCTGTTCTACTTAGTTTGAGTCATTAGGCGGTCTTCCTTTGTGTCTCCACTTGCTTATATGATCTTCTCTCTCCAAAGAATATATTTAATCCCTTTTCCTCATGCCACTTCCTGGTCTCCTAAAATGCTCACAGCTGTGCCCCAGCTAGTCATCCACAAATCACCTGTACCCCCACTCCCTCCCACACTGCTCTAACTTGCTTATCCACAAGACATGGGCTGTTCCCCAGTCCTCCCCAACAGCACTATGAGGAGAGGAGATGGGTAGGCGTCTTCCATTCCCTTCTTCAGTGACAAATCTTACCTGTGGTCAGTGCTGCTCTGGGGGCTACCTGCCATGGTTCACAAGGATATTTAACCACTGCCTCCCCATCACTCTTTCCAACACACCCAAGCCAGGTGACTTACCACCTACAGGACTCACCATTCTCTTTCCTACTCTCCCAGAGGACAGGTCTACACTAGCTTTCCCTCCTCATGCTTCCAATGTATCCCTTTCCTAGCCCCACTCTCAGTTAACAACCTCATTTCCTACTTCAAAGCAAGCAGGAGTCAGGAGAAAGCTTCCACAATTCCCACCAGCAACATAATATATACATCTACTTATCTTAAGACTAAAACCTCCATGAGGCAAAGATCTGGCCCTCCAGTGCTCAATAAACAAGTGTGAAATGAATGAATAAGTGACTGAATCTTAGGATAAAGATCTAAAACTTTCTCAGGGGTTAACTATACTATCACATTATTGATTACCCTTATATCCTCTAGGTACCATGAACCACATAACATATGTGGAAAGCATTCTTCCTTTACAAAGATTCAAAATCCATTTGGAAATTCTTTAGTGCTTAAAAAGTACTATACACACCGATTGGAGAAGGCAATGGCACCCCACTCCAGTACTCCTGCCTGGAAAATCCCATGGACGGAGGAGCCTGGTAGGCTGCAGTCCATGGGGTCACGAAGAATCAGACAAGACTGAGCGACTTCACTTTGACTTTTCACTTTCATGCATTGGAGAAGGAAATGGCAACCCATGCCAGTGTTCTTGCCTGGAGAATCCCAGGGACGGGGAAGCCTGGTGGGCTGCCGTCTATGGGGTCACACAGAGTCGGACACGACTGAAGTGACTTAGCAGCATACACACAGATGGTCAAAAAGCACATGAAAAGATGCTCAACATTGCTAATTATTAGAAAAATGCAAATAAAAACTACCATGAGGTCTCACACCCAGTCAGAATGGCCATTACTAAAAGGTCTACAAATAATAAATGATGGAAAAGGTGTGGAAAAAAGAGAACCCTCCCTACACTGCTGGTGGGAATGTAAACTGATACAGCCACTATGGAGAACAGTATGAAAGTTCCCTAAAAAACCAAACAGAGCTAACATATGATCCTTTAATCCCACTCCTGGGCAACTGTACCCTAATACTCTGCAGCACTGTTAGTAATAGCCAAAATATGGAATCAACCTAAATGTCCATCAATAGTTGAATGGATAAAGAAGATATAGTATATATAAATATGTGCCACTTGGGGTATGTGTGTATATATATATATATGTGTGTGTGTATATATATATATACACACACACACACATACACACACACACACACACACACACACATACACATATATACACATATGGGGCTTCCCAGGTGGTGTAGTGGTAAAGAATCCACCTGCCAATGCAAGAGACATGTGTTTGATCCCTAGGTCAGGAAGATTTCTGGAGAAGTAAACAGCAATCCACTCCAGTATTCTCACCTATAAAATCCCATGAACAGAGGAGCCTGGCGGGCTACAGTCCATGAGGTTGCAAAGAGTCAGACATGAATGAGTGCATATATATATATATATTCACACACACACACACACACACAAAGGAATACTCAGTCACTCAGTCATAAAAAAGAATGAAATAATACCATCTGCAGCAAAATGAATGGACCTAGAGATGCTCCTACTAAGTAAAGTAAGCTCGACAAAGTATCACATTATATTGCTTACATGTGGAATCTAAAACAAAAAAATGATACAAATGAACTTATATAAAAAGAACTTATATGCAAAACGGAAACAGACCCAACAACATAAAAAATAAACTTGTTACCAAAGGGGAAGGGTGCTGATGTGTATGTGCTCAGTCGTGTCCAACTCTTTGTGACCCCACGGACTGTAGCCCACCAGGCTCCTCTGTCCATGGGATTTTCCAGGCAAGAATACTGGAGTGGGTTGCCATTTCCTCCTCCAGTGGATCGTCCCAACCCAGGGATCAAACCCACATTCCTTGTGTCTCCTGCATTGGGCAGGTGAGTTCTCTACCACTACTGCCACCTGGAAAAGGGAAGGAGAGTAAATTAGGAGTTTGGGAGTAACAAATACACACTGCTATATACAAAACAGATAAACAAGGACCTACTTCTACAGCACAGGGAACTATACTCAGTATTTTCTAATAACCTATAAGGGAAAAGAATCTTACACACACACACACACACACACGTATAAAATGAATCACTCTGCCGTACACCTGAAACTAACACAACACTGCAAATCAACTACACTTCAATTAAAAACAATTTTTTAATAAAATAAAAAGGACTTGGCTGCATATGTATTTAAAATGTACCAGTTACCTTCTAACTGAAAATTCTACATTATTGCAAAAATTTAATCATGTAGCACACAGAACGGAGTACAAGAGCATTTAGCAAAGACTACAGATTTTACAGAATTTTTAAATAAAAGGCTAATTACTAATTACAAACACTCAGGTCATACAGAGTAAAAATTTGCCTTTGTTTCACAGCAAATCATTCAAAACATTCAAATCACCCCTTCACAGCCACTACAGGTTATCACTAACAATGGCAGTGAGGATAATAGATCAACTGTTGGGCTGAAAACATACTTCTTTTGTATAGTCACAAGTTACTTTGGCATGCATCCAGTACACCTATCACTTGATATAGATATTTCAGCATTTCAAAGCTCTGATGGCAAATCAAAAACAAAAGCAGCTTCTTTGAGACTAAGCAGATCTCTAATACAAAGCTGAAGACTTCCACGGAATATAATGCTGCACAGAGTAAAGTCTCCTTAAAGCACCAAGATTAGCACATCAATCTTTTTGGTTGAGTAAAAACACTGAAATTTAGTGACACAAAATTATGGCCTGAAGAAATTAGGTATTAAAAAGAAACTAGAAGTGAGTAAAAACTCAACTACTTATCACAGAGCTAGGACTGAACTGGGGGGTAACTGAAATTCCTCTATTATAATCTTTTTAATCTTTATTTCTGTTTCTCTACCTAAAAGGGGGTGAATAAGCACAGAATACAATCACTTAGTATAGGAGCAGGAAGGGCAAATCAGAATGAGCACAGTAGACCAGCACAAGGACAACAGGAAAGAAGCAGAACTCTGTCAGCGGAAAGTGCAGGGAATATTGTGGAGGGAAATGGAGAAAGGCTGTGTACTTTCAAAGGAACCCACAAAAGGGTTTTTCTCTTCTCGTGGATCTGTCTCTCAGTGTCATATTTGTAGTCCGTACTCACAATTCTTTTGATCAACATTAACAGAAATGAAGTTATAAAGAGAAGAAAGTAGGTAAATACAAATAGGAGAAGCTAATGAAAGAAATATTATTCTTGGCATTAAAATAATGTCCCAAAGGTCTCCAAATCTTCCAGTATAGATTAAAAAATACCTGATGTGTTGAAATAAGTATTGACAACGTACCAAAAATTAAATAGTACACAAACTGGGATTTTATTATAGGGACCTGGTTAATTAGTAAAAATACGAATGGAGGCAGTGCTATAAAAAACAAACGAGAAAAGAGAATGTCCATTTTTACCAATAGCAAACACACTCAGGAAATCATAAATAAAAAAACATGGAGAATTCCCATATGGAAATTCCATTTCCATACTATTTTTTAATTGTCCTAGGTCAAAAGGACAGAGAAATGTTACAGGATTGGGAATGTGTGATTGAATTATAGAAGAGGAGTGCCAAAAACCCTTTTATAAAGGAAAATAGTCAATTAATATGATTTTAGTACATGCGGTAAAACCTCACTGAGCTGGCCATTTACAAAAAGTTTTGTTTTGTTTCTAACACTAATAAATGAAAAGCTTTTCAAATTTCTCTAAAGTAAAAGCCTAAGACCAAGACTTAAGAGTTACATGAACACACAATAAAAATGGGGAAAAAGGCCAAGGAGGGTTGAGGGCATAGGAGGTCATGGGGAGAAGTCCAGCTCAGCTCAGCTGAAACGACTGAAATAATTCATTGATAGTACTGGAAGAAGAGACATGATAAACCTGAAAGAAGCTCTGGTATTTACGGAATAGGACGACTCTAAGCAATTCATGAGCTCCTCTCTTTGGAATAACATCAGAGCATCTGCCACAACTGATGCAAAAAAACTCTTATTTGGAAATGACCAATGATGTAATTTGTCATGCTAATAATGCAATTTATAACTTACTTCTCTAACTGCCTTTCTTCCTTCTCTAACTGCCTTCAGGTTGGTTTTCAGAGTTCATTAGCATTTTTATCAGAAAGCCAGACAGTGAACTGAAGAAAGCAAATAAAATGAACCTTCCAGTCTGTCTGATGTCACTACTTGTTAGCATCTCTGGGAAAAGGCTAAACAAAGATCTAATGGGAAAATGTTTAATTAATCGCAGATTTCATATATATTTGCTAATGTACATTGTCTCAATACCCTCAGGGAACTTAATACAGGATTTATTCTTTTAGAAATAAATGTAGGGAAAAACTATCAGGAGAAGACACACACATCCATACTGCTCCCAGATGCTCTAAAAAGGCATTTCAATGAAAAAAAGCACTGTCTTTTCAACAATTGGAGAAGGCAATGGCACCCCACTCCAGTACTCTTGCCTGGAAAATCCCATGGACGGAGGAGCCTGGTAGGCTGCAGTCCATGGGATGGCCAAGAGTCGGACACAACTGAGTGACTTCACTTTCACTTTTCACTTGCATGCATTGGAGAAGGAAATGGCAACCCACTCCAGTGTTCTTGCCTGGAGAATCCCAGGGGCGGGGGAGCCTGGTGGGCTGACGTCTATGGGGTTGCACAAAGTCAGACACGACTGAAGTGGCTTAGCTTAGCTTAGCTTTCAACAAGTGGAACTAAAATGACTAAATAACCATACATTAAAAAAATGAACCTTACCCCACTTCTCACAGACAAAAATAATTCAAAATGGATCAGAAACATTAGTATAAAACCTAAAAGTATGAGACTTTGATCTTAAAAAATAAGAAAAAATCTTTGTGACCTTGGGTTAGAAAGAGTCCTTAGATAATACATCAAAAGCATGATCCATAAAAGAAAAAAATGATAAACTAGATTTCACCAAAATTGAAAACCACTGTTTTTTAAAGTAAAATGGTAATAGACTAAAAAGATAAACCAAAATGGAAAAAACTTTCTTCCCATCAAATATCTGATAAGACTTTTATCCACAATATATCCACTTTTATCCACAAAATAACTTCCAAAATCCAAAAATAAAATATTTTTTAAAAATAGGATGGTTAAATAGTTCACTAAAGAAAATATATGAATGGCAAATAAGCACATGAAAAGGTACACAAAATCATTAGTTGTGAGGGAAATGCAAACTGAAACCACAATAAGACAACCATGATATACCTATTAGAATGGGCATGGGGAAACTAACAATGCCATGTGCTGGTAACCACTTTTCAAACACTGCTGATGGGAATGCAAAACAATAAAGCCGCCAAGTAAAACAATCTGGCATTTTCTTACAAAGTTAAACATACATTAACCATATGACCCAGCAATTACTCTCATGTATTTATCTAAGAGAAATGAATATTTATTTTCTTACAAAGCTATATACAAATGTTTTTAGTAGTTTTAACCATCATCAGCAAAAATGGAAAATAATCCAAATGTCTTTAAACTAAACTGGTGCACTGGTAACATTCACTAAGTGCAGTGGAATTCTACTCAGCAATTAAAAATGCATTATGCTAAATCAAAAAAAGCTGATTCAAAGGCCTCATGCTGTATGATACCATTTTCAGCATTTTGAAAAGGCAAAAACTACAGGGACAGAAAACAAAATCAATGATTGTTGCCAAGTACTAGAAGCAGAGGGAGGAGCTGACCACAAGAGGATCTGGGATGGGAGGAACCTGTGTGGTGTTAGTTACAAGGACCACAGGCATCCATCAAAACTTAAGAGCTGTACATTAAAAAGGAAAAAGTTTACTGTATGCAAATGACAGCTCTTTAAAAAAAAAAATCATACCCGCATTCAATTAAAACAGAACACAAGGATAAGAAGTATAAAGTAATGATCTGTCTCCATTCTGTACTTTATAAATACAAGCACCACTGTTAATTTTCCACAGTATCTTTCTCAGAGGAAACTGAGCTCTTGCTGAAGTTAACAAATTTGCACTGGTATTCATAGACACTCAACGATAAGACAGATCTCAGTGATAAAATTTTGCCTCATGATTTAGACCAACAAATGTGGTGGCCATGTCCCAACTGTTTTCAAATGAATAGCTTCATTAACACTGAAGGAGGAGAGGTAATGCCTACAATAAAGCCTTAGTCTGAAAGGTTCTGGTTTACGCCTACCTTTGGCACTATTTGTGAAAGCTGCTGGACATCCATTGCATCTATTTCTTCTCCTGAGACTGACTGGGAGGTTTTGGAATATAATCCCAGACGACTAGCTAAAGTGAAATGGGAAAGAAAACATAATTAACCAAACTGCTTTTGCTTGATAGGCTAGTCAACATAATGCTCACTTAACGATGTTATTAACTCACTTTCTCTTTAAAAGTATAAAACATCCTTGTATCAAGGGATTACAAGACAAGACTATGGTAAGACAGATAAAACCGAATTAGTAAAAAGTCTTGAGTTTTCTGTTTGACTCTTTTTGCTTAAATTTAAGAATAAAGAGTTTTCTCAATTCGACCCTAAGAATTTAAACTTAGGTACCATACCTAAGAATTTAAACAAGGCCATGTGGGTTCTGCTTAAGAGCTCAATTTTAATGAAGATTAAGAGTGCTTTTTAACTAAAAAACCAGGCAAGATGGTGGCTCATCTGAGGTATTATGTGCATATCTGCTCAGTCGCTCAGTCATATCCAACTCTTTGTGACCTCAAAGACTGAGGCCCACCAGGCTGCTCTGTCCATGGGATTTTCCTGGCAAAAATACTGGAGTGGGTTGCCATTTCCTCCTCCAGGGGCTCTTTCCAACCCAGGGATGGAACCCACCTCTCCTGCAATGACAGGCAGATTCTTTACCACTGTGCCACCTGGGAATCCCATGAAGTATCATGTAGTTTTATGTAAATGAAAATAAACACTGAGAAATTTCTCTAGAAATAATCTTCCCAACAATGGTATGTTTTCAGTGACGTATTCTTCTTAAAGTGTGAAATTCTTGTCTTAGTCTCTTTCCATATTAGTAAGAATTAATGAACTTTAGCACATTTTAAATTTATCAGTATGAATTATAGTTTACAGGTTCTGGAAGATTAACTTCCATGTCCATTTCTTCCCCTTGTATTTGGTAAAGTATCTTAAATGGCATTCAAACAACATAGGCATATATGTGATCAGACGATGGAAATATAGACACAAGCTATTTTCTTTCAAGTCAGGTACAAAGTCTGCTCTTAAAAAATTATATTCAAGTTGAAAGAAAAACTAAATGTCATAATTTCATGCATTCTTTCACATTTATGATCTAGTGCTTTTAGTCATCAGAATGGTGTACTAGTAGACTAAAAATAATCAACTATCCTTTTATGAATATAATAATGTGATTTCACAATGCTTTAATTATTTTCAACTAAAAGTATTATTTTTTTAACTAAAATAAAATCTCACCCACAATTTTATAGTGTATGAGCAAACAAAAGCATCAGTTTTTAAACTGTATAGCTCAATATTTTGTAAACACACTTCATGTCTAATGCTCCACTATGCTCTGCAGTAATTTAAGAAAAACTAACAAAAACGAAAGAAGCAGCCTAGTTATACCGATGGCAACTGCAGTCTCCTGTGAGTCTCCAGTAATCATTTTTATTGATACTCCCGAGGCAATGAGTGTTGTAACGGCTTCTTTCACACCAGTTCTAGGAGGATCAATGATTCCCACCAGGCCAAGGAACGTCAGTTGTCCCAATTCAGGACCAGAAGCCAAAGCAAGAACTTGGGAGATAAAATCCAAAAAGAAAATGTGAATCACAGAAACATTAGAATTTACTTTATAAAATCTGGAGGCCATAACACTTCTCACTCAGATAAATCACTTAGGACTAGAAAGTCATTGCAGTAATAACAGAAATTTTAAAAATCAAAACTTCTTACGTGCAAAGATACTACAGTTTAATGGTTCTTGATATGGAATTTCTTTAAATTATTAAAAATTAAACGGAATAAGACTACACAACTGTTAAGCAGAGAAAGCGGGAGAGGAACAAATAGGAATATTTTCACATAGCAAAACTTGCAGCCCCTTTCAGTAGAAACTATTGACTCTTAAGAAAATACAATTAATTATTTGGAAAAGTATAGGTTTGTTGAGCTTTAAAGTCAATTTTAAACAGACATCTTTGAATAGTGATTTCTACTATTGTATCTTCATCTTTCCATCTTACAGGTCTTCAGCATAATTCAATAGCTTGAAGTTTTAAAAGGCTATATTAATTAGACAACATGCAACAATTTTGTACACAACAAACTCTGGAAGATACAGTTAACCTGTAAAGTAATTGTAAAACCACTAATACCAACAAGAGTTTATATTCTCTCTTTCTTTCTATATTAACAGGTGTTTCTTATTCATACCTTTGGTTCTCTTAAAACTACATAAATAATACCACCATCAGATCAGATAAGATCATATCAGTCGCTCAGTCGTGTCCGACTCTTCGCGACCCCACGAATCGCAGCACTACCACCCTTTATAGTTAGTTTCCTATCATCCTTAGAACTTAAGATACAGGACAAAGTGCTATTCATTTCCAAATATCATTTAGCTTATTCTCAGAATTCCAGAACTTTGGCAGTAGCTGCCTTTTTAGCCAGAGGGATGTGTCTACATCTGGGATATTATACTAAAAGACTGAACAACTTACCAAACACACACACACACACACACACACACACAAAGCGCACAAACTAAACATATGTATCTCGTGGGGTAACTGAAAAGCCCCAGAGAGACCACAGGATGTATCTATCCTTACTCAAGCACAAGGTATGAAGGATAAGATACATTTGGAAAACCATGGTTAGAGGCAAATGACTTCCAACACAAAATCTATGGAGATATGAGCCCCACCAAAAGCTTTCACTCTGGAGGGAATAAGCCACATGACAGTTCCTGTGTTGGAACAGAGGAAGATGGCAACAGAAGGGGGAAGTGAGTATCAACCCATGTGTCAGCAAATTCTAAGCAAGGGACACCAGCTCCTGGCACCCTCAGTGGACGGATGGTATCAGCCCAGAGGTCAGTATTTTGTATTTATTTGTTTGCTTCTTTAGCATAAATGAAGATCTAATGCTACTGTATGGGACAAAGGTATGTAGACCTTTTCATGTGAAGGATCCCCAACTCCCTCCTTTATATTTGAAACACAAAAGCAAAATATATTCCAATTTTAAAATTAACAACCACATGTATTTTAAGAAACTTAGGTTTTATAAGGTACAAGATAAGTTCATATCAAGTTAAACTTAAAATCTTTATTCATTTATTCTTTACTTTTCATCATGGCAATTTCAGCAGGGGGAGGAAAATGGAGCATAAGAAGAGGAAGAGATGTGAAGCAAGAGATGGATGCCCAGAATGTTTCCCAGAGCCTATGAAACAAGGATGTGCTCCACACCATGTCTGGTCCATTTCACAAAGTTACCACACCAAACCACACATACACAAAGCTCCACAATCTTTCAGATTAAGAGAACTAGGCCTCCCCACCTCCCCCCACCAAAAAACTGTGACGCTTCTGTTAAAAAAAATTAAGGAAAACAGGGAGCACATACCATACTTTTAAGATTCTATAAATGCAAGTCAACTCAAAACCCTCTAGCTGTGAGCTACTAAGAATAACAAAACACTGCCCTCAAAGGAAGCCACAAGAATATCTTCCTAAACCTACACTATAAGAACAGAAGTCCTGTAAATCTATGGTTCACCTTGCTTAAGTGAACCATGATTAAGAATACTTTTTACATACTTGTTTCCTGCTCCCAGAATTGTGGCGCTTGACTTTCGTTTTGTAAATAATAATAAAATTAAGGAAGACAACTCTTGTAATTTCCTTGAGAAAGACTACAGAAGTGCATGCATGCATGTGTGCATGCACCCATGGGCGCATATTCCCCACAAGCCAGAACGTAAAGACCAGGAATGGCCCTGACCCCTGATCTTCAACCCTACTCATGCTGATGTGTGTGTGCCCAGCTGACCCCCTCTCCCTATCACTGTCCAGTCAGCAGCATTTCACAAAGCCAAGTCTGGACACCTCTTTCCTCTCTGGTGACAGACGGGAAGGAGTCAGCAACTACCTCAGTTTAAAGAATTAGAGATTTAAGTCTCTTAATATTTAGTAAAGAATTCCAAATTAATAAACAACACCAAGTGATGACATACGGAAGGAGTAACATCACTTTACTTCCATTCATTACCCTTCTCACAAGATAAACTTGTCTAAAATGAAATTTCTGTCAGCTGCTCAGAAGACCACTGCAGATCTCTAAGAACTAGAAGTTTCATATTTAGCTATGTTTCCAACTTATGTTCTAGGGGCCAATTAGTCAACTGAAACCTAGCATTTCAGAAATGGCAGGGCTCTACAAAGCCTGCGTAGAGCTGGGCAGCTCAGATGTGAAGCACGAATCCATCTGCAGTTAGCAGCACTACCTCTCCACCAAGGTGACTGTGTGGACATGGACTTACCTCTGAGCCCTGCAGAGCCCATCTGGGCCTTCTCTTGCTGGTACAGATCTCTCTGCTGCTGGGTGAGTGTCAAGGTCTGTCCTTTGCTGTGATATGTAGTACAATACTTAATCACCTGTTCATAAGCACCCTTCATAAAACAAATCTCTGGTCTGTCCTAAGAAAAAACAGAGCAAATAAATTCAAGTTAGTTTTAATTCATATATATCAGCCATTGGGGTCAAAAACAAGCAGCATGGATTCCCATAATACACAGAGAAGTAACTCAAGATAGCACTTGAACTCTGATGATTAAAAGTTCATGAGAGAGCTTTCTGCATCCTTTTTAGAACACAGCATCTACTCTACCCCTTCAACCTCCATACTGAAGGTACGTCTACACTCAGCTCCATACTCTGAGATCTGAGCTCATAACATAACAGGAGAGGTCTAACATCAGCCCACGAACAATGGTTCAGGCTTTCTACAATGCTGTTACATGCATATATGTGACTCCATTTAATGCTCACAACAAGCTTGCAATTGTGGGTATTAGCAGACTTTTTATCTTGGTTAAGTAATATTCAAAAGCTTACAATGAAAACCTGCAGTCCCCTGCCCAACCTCCTCACCTCCAGTCCTATGCTCCACAGAGGCAAACCAATTTTAACTCTTCTGGCTGTTGTCCTGGGTACTTATTGTCATGTTTTAAATTACATTTTTACAGCTACTTTTCTACTTGTCAGTTTATACTGTCTGCTGTGACAGGTGATAGTCTGGCCACCCCCACTCCCTATTCCTTCTCTCTCCATTGTTCTAATACACACAGAACAAGAATCACCAGTGTTCTGCTCACTTTCTAACTCCTCACTGCTGAGCCAAGTGGCCACCAGAACAGTTCACAAATGTCTCAGCTCTCCTTGGAGGCACGTGGCAGAAATGTATTTCCTGCCCCTCTGTACCACTCTGAAGTCAGATGTGCTTTGCTTTGGCGAATAAACATAAGTAGTACTTGTGTCTCTTCCAAGTACTACTTGTGGTGATTTATTTACTACTACTGGTGATTTATGAACCAGTCCATAATGTGGCCCTCCTCTGTCCCTGGTACAACAGTATGAGCTCACACTGAGAGGAGCATCCATCTCCCTGGTCCCTGGGTAAGAAGATGCAGCAGAGGCAGCAGAAAGGTATAATGTTCTTTCCATGGCCTATTATAAGCCAAATACATTTCTTCCTGTTCAAGTTTTGTCTTTCATACAGTTAATAATTGCCTCTTTTTTTATTTGCTTAGTTTCCTTTATACTTATTACTAATTAATTCCAAGCTCTCCATGTCATATTATGAAGCACCTCTCAATGTATTCTGCACATGATCCAATGAGCAGGAAAGCTATTACTCCTCCCATATGATGTCTGAGGAACTCCCGCCTTTCCTTTTCTAGCTCATTTCCAGGCTTGCTACACAACTGGCATCCTGGAGCTTCCCTTCACTCCTCCACTGGTCAGAACTCACTGGATTCTAAGTCTCCCTTTAGTGTATATTCTTACCTTGGAATAACTTATCCATCAATATCGCTCTAAGAAAAGGTATGTGGGCTATGCATTTTGAGACTTGTGTGAAAACATTTTTATTTCACCCCCACATATGTAAGTTCAGCTGGGAAGAGACTTCCTCTCAGTTGAAGGCTCAATCACCTCCCAGCCTCTAGTGTGCAGAGTTGCATCTGGAAAGCCTAAGAAGCCACTTAATTCCTAATCTGTATGTATACTCCCTCCCCCTTGCCCTTCCTCCCCACCCTAACAACCTCTGAAATTGTTTAGAATTCTCTCTCAGTGCCCTCAAATTACTTGAATCAGGGGCTTTGGTGTGTTTATTTCCTCACCCCCACCCCTCTGTAACCCACTCACTGTGCAAAGCAGCCAGTGGGCAATTTTATTCTAGAAACTGAAGTTCTCCCTCTAGAAAATCTCCTGATGTTGTTCAACTCTTGTCATTTTCTGTCACCACTATTATGTGGATGTTGGAACTCCTACATCTATTTTCTGATTTTCACATCTTCTCTTTTATATTGTCCACCTTTTTGACTTCTCTAGTTTCTGATAGACTCCTTCACTTTATTTGAAAAACAATCTATTTAAAGTATTTTGTTGTCATTTTTCATGGTCTCTGGAAATCTTCTTTAAAACCCAGCACTTTGTTTCTCTGAGATCCCTTTCTCTGCTGGCTTGGTCTGCATCTTTTATACTGAAGACCCTCCCCAAGGCTCTCACAACCCCTGTCTGTCTGTTTACATTCAAGACCGAAGCAAATAAAGGTCTAGAAACTCCATGGGTACTGCAGGGTTTATCAACTGATGGCCCTCACAGTGGAGTGAGGAGACAAAGGCCAGGAGCAGGGAAACTCTTCTGGTGAACAAAGAGCTTACGCAGGACCACTCCATACTGTAGGGATCTCCCCAGAACCAGTCAGCTTCTCTGAAACTCTTCCATCTTCTGACACAAAGAATGAGGATATGGGGAGACCTGCCCCTGCAGGCATTCTGAGAAAGGAGAGTTAGCAGCCCGGACAACAACTTTCCCTTAATCATCCTGTGTTTAGTCTTAAAGCGTAATTCTGCCTTCTATGCTTGTGCCCTGGATAAGATTTCTGGTCTGGCCTCAAAAAATAGAAAAGGTACGTGGAACATTTCTATGGGCTCCTTATGAAGAATTTCAACCTGATCTCCTGTTTTTAGCTCTGTATTTTAGGCCTCACCTTTAAAAGATAAACTAATAAAAGAGGAAGTATAGGAAAGTCTTATCTTTTATTCACTGGTTGTCATTTTGGTAGGTTCCAGGGAGAGAGCAGAGATAAATACAGACTGATTGTTGTTCAGTCACTAAGTCATGTCCGACTCTTTGTGACCCTTTGGACTACAACATCCCAGGTTTCCCTGTCTTCACTGTCTCCCAGAGTTTGTTCAAATGGCCACTGAGTTAGTAACGCTATGTAACCATCTCAACGTCTGTCACCTTCTTCTCCATTTGCCTTCAATCTTTCCCAGCATCATCTTTTTCAGTGAGTCTGCTCTTCGAATCACATGGCCAAAAATACTGTAGCTTCAGCTTCAGTATCAGTCCTTCTAATGAATATTCAGGGTTTATTTCCTTCAGGATTGACTGGTTTGACCTCTTTACAGTCCAAGGGACTCTCAAACATATTCTCTAGCACTATAATTCAAAAGCATCAATTCTTCAGCACTCAGACTTCTTTATGGTTCTACTTTCACATCAGTAAATGACTACTGGAAAAACCATAGCTCTAACCTATACAGAACTTTGCAGGCAAAGTGATGTCTCTGCTTTTTAATACACTGTCTAAGTTTATCATAGCTTTGCTTCTAAGGAGCAAGCGTCTTTTAATTTCATGGCAGCAATCACTGTCCTCAGTGATTTTGGAGCCCAGGCAAAGAAAGTCTGTCACTGTTTCCATTTTTCCCCAACTATTTGCCCTAAAGTGATGGGACTGGATGCCATGATCTTAGTTTTTGTGAATGCTGAGTTAGTTTTAAGACAGTTTTTTCACTCTCCTCTTTCACCCTCATCAAGAGGTTCTTTAGTTCTTCCTAACTTTCTGCCATTAGAGTGGTACCATCTACATATCTGAGGCTGTTGATACTGTTCCCCACTATCTTGATTCCAGCTTGGGATTCATCCAGCCTGGCATTTGATTCGCATGATGTACCCTGGATATAAGTTAAATAAGCAGGGTGACAATAGATAGCCTTGATGCACTCTTTTCCCAATTTGGAACGAGTCCATTGTTCCATGTAGGGTTCAAACTGTTTCTTCAGGTTTCTCAGGAGGCAAGTAAGGTGATCTGGTATCCCATCTCTTTCAGAATTTTCCAGTTTGTTATGACCCACACGGTCAAAGGCTTTAGCATATGCAGTCAATGAAGCAGACATAGATGTTTTTCTGGAACTCTTTGCTTTTTTGATGATCCAATGGATGTTGGCAATTTGATCTCTAGTTCCTCTGCCTTTTCTAAATCTAGCTTGAACACTGGAAGTTCTTGGTTGAAGCCTAGCTTGGAGAATTTTGAGCATTACTTTGCTAGCGTGTGAGATGAGTACAATTGTGCAGTAGTTTGGATATTCTTTGGCGTTTGGGACTGGAATGAAAAGTGATCTTTTCCATTCCTGTGGCCACTGCTGAGTTTTCCAAATTTGCTGACATACTGGGTACAGCACTTTAATATCATTATCTTTTAGGATTTTAAATAGCTCAGCTGGAATTGTACTCTGCTTTTCCCCAGTAGCATATTGGACACCTTCCCACCTAGGGGGAGGGCTCATCTTTCAGTGAAATATCTTTTTGCCTTTTCATACTGTTCATGGGGTTCTTGCAGCAAGAATACTGGAGTGCTTTCCATTTCTTCCTCCAGTGGACCATGTTTTGACAGAACTCTTCACTATGACTCATCCCTCTTGGGTGGCCCTGCAAAGAATGGCTCATAGCTTCTTTGATTTATGCAAGCCCCTTCACCACGACAAGGCTGTGATCCATGAAGAGGAAATGCAGGCTGTGAATTCAAGTGAAAGTCCCCTAAAGACAAACTACTTGATCCTGGGCAGCTTTTAAATTGATAAGTTTTTCCTGTCTATGCCAGGCTGACCTCTTCTAGATCCTGAGTCAGGTCAATGGATTTGGGTTCTGTTAGTTACACTGGTTGATTTGTTTTATAGGAAAAACTCATCAGCAAATAGGAAGAAAAGTCAAGCAGTTTTTCCAGATTTATTACCTGCCACTCTGTACTTCTACCCCACAACTGAAAAGATTTAATATACAAGTGAGGCTAGTATATTTTAAATTGCTGAAGTCAAATCTTAAAACTTCACATGGGCCACATTACCTTGAAGTAGTGTGTGATCATATATAAAATATAAAAAACAGACCTTCCAAGTAAACTCATATACATATTCTTTCTATATCACTATATGGACAAGGGACATCAACTGAAAATTATCTAATTCTGATGCAATTTTTGAAAGCTTAGATTACAAAGCTTAAAGTAACAGCCATTTTATTTTTTATAGTTTTGTTTCCAAATGTCCCCCTTCTCTGAGGTCATAAAAGTTCCTTTAAACACTAAACAGAAATTTATTCTTCCCCTCATCATCAGTTTCTGGCACAAGTTTAGTGTTGGGCAATTTAAAACCAATGTTTCCTACTTATTAGAAGTAAGAGGGAATCCTCTCCCTAATTCCCATCTACAGAGATGTAATTGGTTTCAAATGTTTGTTCACAGGCAGAAATACATAACCAATTACTAATTCCTAATAAAGAAAATATAAAAATAACAACTATATATTTTTCAGGGCAAAGTAAGTTTACACATCAAGCTGGTAATAGCAACTGTAAGTGATATGATTATACAATGTAGATTTCATGACTCAATACATTGCGTAAAAATTTCTAAAGCAGCTAGAAATACGGGAGAATTTTGATATATCAGTGTATTTCATTTTGCCAGTTTGTAAGCTGGACCAACTAACATGAATCATACACATTTGGTAACCACTCTTCCGCAAGAGAATATGGTTCTGTTCAGTCAGAAGACAATACATTCTTCAGTGGAAGAACACAGACAACAGTCAGTCAGCAGAAACTTGTCACCAAGAATAAAAAACGTGTCAAAAGACTGATGTCACAAGCTCCAGGACACTGAGACCAGGCTCCAGCTCCTTTCAGTTGTTTGCTCACACAGCAAAACTGACATGTTTGTGCATAAATTCAAAGAGAACACAAAACAACCAGGGCTGAGTCTACTATGAATGACACACACTTCAGAGCTGGTCTGCGTTATGGTCTATGACAGCTTAAATCTAAAGGTGCATAGTAAATGAAAAATAGTAATCTAGTTAAACAATTCAGAGTAAGTTTTCTGTAAATGGAAAGATACCTGCTGTGTTCGGTGCACACACTTAACAGCCATCCACTTCTGCTCAGAGCTAAAAGGGTATTCAGCTTTTCTGATATAATCCTGTTGAAGTCCATCAAGACCCATCTATATGGCACAAAAGAAAAGTTAATTCTCACCAATTCTTTTTCCTTTAACAAAGAAACAAGAGTCACAACTTGCAGGGAAGCAGGTTAGAGATACCTGGATTATCTTCAAACAGCAGCACTCCATCTATACCATACTTCTCTGAAAAGCAGCATACATGTTCAGTGTGAAAGCCTGGGCATATAGATAGTCCAGGGCACACTACTGAACTATGTGCAGAGCAAAATTTCAACACTGACTACATTAAAATCTCAACTGGCTCAAACTCTGGGAGGAAGTAGGGTAAGAAAGAAAGGTATCCAGCCAATACATACTGTATAATCAATAGAAGTTTCAAACTCAACTCCTCGATTCTCAAACAGGGTAGATACTCAAATCTACCCTGCCTGCTGCTGCCATCCTATACCCTCTCGCCCCACCACTGACACACTGACTACTACTAATGCCATGCAGTAGTATGACATTAAAATTATTCCAAAATACTACTCAAAAATATTCTTCAAATTATTCAAAAATCAAGTTTACTGCTCCTTCCTGGCTTTTAAAGGTCCTGCAGTAACCCATCACACAGCCAACTCAACAAGCCTCTAGGCCATTCAAACTGTTCATTTCACCTAGGCTAACCAATTCAAAAGTCACAATCCAGTCTACCCTTATGTATTCCTCAAGCTTTTATTCTTCCTCTTCACCTAGCTTACACCCCACTCCATCCCTATCTAAATCCCTCTTTCCTTTCAAAGTTCAGGTTCCAAGTCTTAAAGTGCACTCTTCTGATACGTGGCTCAGTGTTAAGACTGTCTGCTTCCTTGGTCTGCCTTTCATTTGTTCCAGTCTGTTACTACTGAATTCCTACCTAAACTGTGAGGTCCCCACCCATAAACAGGTGGTTTCATGTTCTTTATTTCTCAAAAGGAGAAAGTTAAACACAATAAATTTCAATATTTTTAAAAAGTGATACTATGCTATTTTTAGTTACAAGGAAAACAAATGGTAAAGGAAAAAGGAAAGTGACTTCTCGTTAAAGAAGTAGATACATTATAAAACCACCAATTTGACTTTATCAAATCAATATTATAACAACCTACATTTCTATACTGAATCTCAACAGAAGCAACCTCATTCAGAGGCATCCTATTTTATACACGTTTCCTAAAACTGCTCTTAAAAGCAGTTTTATTTTTGTTATGGGAGTGCCAGGTTGGACTTTTAGGTTTCTCATTTAATCCACTGTAGGACTTAGAAAAGGAGATTAACTGGGGTAGAGTCACTGAGATTAGCACCCTTTCTTCCCAACAGAAACACTATCTCTACATTAATTTTAAGAAATTAATAATGGAAGGAAAGGGAAGACTGGAAAAAGAAAAGCTGATTTCTCATCTTGGCCTTAATACCTTTACATGGAAATACTAAAGAATGTTGCCTATTTCATGTTTGAAAATTGGCACTTATCAGCAATTACACGTATTTATAAAACTTTTCATACAACACTCTGAATATTACGAAAAACAACAGCATTTCTTTGTAAGAATAAACCCATCACTGGTCATTAGTCTGTATGCTGCATGTAGGAGATAGAAAGTTATAGTGAAAACCCTCATGCTCTGTATTTCCAGAAAGACTACAATTGGTTCCCAAAAGGCAGTACAAACTATGAAATCCTGTGCATCTTCTTCACTCCACACCTAAAAGCCAGCAACACTCAAATCCACGGGTTCATATTCTCTTGTGAGAGTGATGTTTTCACATGTCAAAGAAGAGAGGACCAGGCACATACCTTCATTGCAAGAGCAATTAAGGCTCCTTCCGTTGGTTTCCCCATTAGAGTGTTATTTCTAATTACAGCATCATTGCACACACAGCCAGCCTAAGAGAAACACACAACTATGAACCCATCACTGAATCCTAAGTCATTATGAAGAAAGCCACTTTCTTAAAAAGAAAGCAGTATTTACCTCAACAATTCTACTAACAGATGGGTTATAGAATCCATGAACAACATCACCATCAACAATCACTTCCCCAAATGGATTGTAGCCAACTCCAGTAACCTACGGAACATAAAGTAGAGTCAATAATACACTACAGTAGGCAGTGACAATACTTATGAAAACAGAAAAGTGATGAGCTGTGTTCATCATGACACTATTAAAAGTAGAGAAGCATTTAAATTTATCTAAAAGAACATTTAATAGTAAAAGGAATAGATAGTAATTTTCACTACAATGATAAACCTACAGTTAATTCCATACAAATAATTAACTATTATGCTAATTATAATACATAGTACATTGTAAGTAAACAATATAATTGCTAATATAACCTTCTATTGCTTCTACTTACAACATATTATTAAAAAGGGAAAATAAACCATGAAAATCTCTATATATAAGTGAGTTTAAATTTACATAACATTACATTTATAGGTGTGTGTGTATGTGTGTGTGTTAGTCACTCAGTCGTGTCCAACTCTTTTCGACTCATGAACTGTAGCCCATCAGGCTCCTCTGTCTATGGAATTCTCCAGGCAAGAATACTAGAGTAGGTTGCCATTCCCTTCTCTAGGAGACCTTCCCGACCCAAGGATTGAACTCAGGTCTCCTGCATTGTAGGAAGATTCTTTACCATCTGAACCACCAGGGACGTCCTACATTTATATAACACTACAATTTGCAAAGAATTCCAATCTATTACATTTGACATTTGTGACAAACCTATGACCTAGACAAAAACAGAGTTCATTTTGTAAATATGCAAAGCTCAGAGATAAGTGATTTACCCTAGCACTTACCAACTACTTTAACATAGTGTGCTACACACCAATTTTAAAAATCAGAGACAGAGACAAGTCAGATACTTACATATTGCAACAACAAGCCAAGCCAAATACAAGCTAAAGTTCACGATAAAAATAAGGCAGTTTAAGGGAATTAACAGTTAATGCTTAACATACAAAATTCTGGGCTTAAAACACAAGATAAATTTATATCCTACCTTTCACACCTGGACCATATAAGCACATGTAAACCCAATGACCCTTCTGAATCATCCAGAAAAGACACATCCAACAACACAGCACTGGGTATCCTAACCAAATCTAACACCCTAAATATACAGTCTCATTTTGAGGCCTAGTAAACTAGGATTAAATAGACCCAAGTACAACTTCTGTTAATTTGTGAAATTCTTCCTTTGTTCACAGAACTGGCTTTAAATACATTTTAAAATACTGTTCCCATAACAAGTAGTATTAATGAAAATTCCAGTCAGAAATTCTGCCACAACTAGCTGAGATTGAAACTTGTCCTCATACAGCTTCAAAATTAACCAATGTACATACACTAACATGCACTTCAGGGGCCACTCATATACAATTTTTAAAGTAGAATAATTCATGCATTCATTTATTCTTTCAACAAGTATGTACTACTACAAAGCAGACCCTGTGCTGGGCACCAGAATTTCTGCTCTATTATGCTCAGGGCATCATGGGAAGAGAGACAGAGGACTTCACCTAAACAAAGAGGGAGGGAGCTATGAAAACATGCACCACAGGGTGAGTTCTAGGTGATCAGCAAAGCTTCTCTGAAGGAATGGGTTAGAAATGAGGTGCAAAGGATGAAGGTGCAGAAGAGGTGCATAAACTGTTTAGGACAGTTTAATGTTTAGGACATTAAACTGTCCTAAACAGTGAGAACAGCACCAAAGGTCCTTAAGTAGGAGCAATTCTGTCACACTGCAAGAACCAGAAAGTCAGTGTACTTGGTCTATGGAAAGCCAAGGGGAGATACAGATTGAGGAAGGAAGTATGGGACAGAACCCAGAGCCATGAGCAGCCCTACTTCAGGACCCTGGTCATAATGGGAAGCCATTAAAGCATCTTCACTTAAGGGATTCTGAGAGGTTCCTTTGTTGCAGATAGAGCAAGGGTCCAGAGTCTGGTAACAGATGGATGTAGAGACAGACAGAAAGGGTTTGAGGGAGATCAACATTTCTGCACTGAACAGCTGGAGCAGAATCAAGACTTGGGAGAATTACACGGGATGGAAAAATACTCAGCTGTCAACTAACTTGCACCCTTGTGAAGACACTGGAATGGTTAGGAACTCTAAACACCAAGACTCCTAAAAAGGAATTCTGCTGTTAAAAAAAACATCTACAGTACCTCAGCACGCAGGCCATCCGAAGTAAATATGTGGGTAACAGTCATTTCATTCTTGGTCAGGGTTCCAGTCTTATCTGAACAAATCACATTACAGCAACCTGAAGAATAAATCACTATAAGTCACAAGAGTCATTTAAAAAAAATGAAAGTTTACACTGAAAACAAATTAAAGATTCTAGAAAACTGCCTTGCTTCTCTGAATATTGTAAAACTCAAGCTCATGGATAATTTTAGGTTGTTTTCTCTAATCATGTTTACTTATCATAAGGTAATTTCTGGAATTAAAAAGATACTGATAAATGCTTTTTTTTTTTTTGAGAAAGCTACTTGATATCAACTCTATATAGCAACTTTATACATTTTCTAGAAAGTTTCAAGGTTACCTAAATATAAACTCATGTAATTTTTTCAGCAAGTATTTTAAGGAATTTTTGCCTTCTCAATATTAAACTACAAACTAGAAGCTAAATTTAACATTTTTGAATTCCTAAATAAAAAGAACCTTCATAACATACATAAAGTTACCAAAATTTTCGTATCATACATATAATTACATTATAGCAATATAACTACTATATACTTACTGTTCTTAATAAATTCAATTCAAGAATGACAGTTTAGGATCTATCATTATCAATTATTTTTCTTGAGATGTCAAACAAGAATAAATCTCTGTAATTCTACAGTTTCATGTTACTTCATTTTAATATATATATATTTTCTATTGTAGTATAGTTGACTTACAATGTTTCAAGTACATAGCAAGGTGGTTCAGTTACACAAATCACATTTATTATTTTTTAAATTATTGTCCATCATAGGTTATTACAAGATATTGACCATGGTTCCTTATGCTATATAGTACACCTCTGCTGCTTGTTGTACACTATTTTTTAATTAGAAATCTAGCATTCTATTCATAGTAAGTCAAACAAGCAGAACCAAAATGTTGTAATTTTTTTAACTGGGCAAAAATTCATGTTATGTTCAAAAAACTATAAAGCATATATATTATGTATACCAAAGCTTTTCTACAATGCTTGATAAAGACCTGAAAAAGAACACCCAAAAAATACTGGATATATTGGAGAACATAAACTAAATGAAATGGGAGCACTGAATGTGAAATAGAAAAACTGAAACAAACTAGGTAGAGCACCATACAGTCCAGTTGTTTTTAAACATGATTGCTCATTTGAAATTTATCTCAAGCTCTGGAGGAAAAAAAGCAATACCTGAGCATTTGGACTTTTCAAAACATTTCAAGATAATTCTGATCTACATTTAGGTTTTAAAAAGTGATCACAGGTTTTTCTAATAGAGCCTAATGTTGGTGATACAGAGTTCTACTATTCTTCTGTTGACCAATCATGATACAAAGGTATTAAGTAAGTTACATAATCACAACAGTAAAAGATGTTTATCAGTTTTCACACTCAACAGCCAGACAAAAAATAAAAGATAACTACAATTGCAAGCCATAATAGGAACATGATTAATTTAACAATATAAAATAATTACATACAATTTGAGGTGGGGGGTCAAGCAGAGTGATGTGGTAAGTGGAGTGCATACATGCACATGTTTTCATCCACCCAGCCAGTCTATGTCTTTGGTTGGTGCATTTAATCCATTTACATTTAAGGTAATTATTGATATGTATAAACCTGTTACCGTTTTCTTAATTGCTTTGGACTTATTTTCTGTAGGTATTTTCTTTCTCTTTTGTTTCCTGCCTAGAGAAGTTCCTTTAGTATTTGTTGTAAAGTTGGACTGGTGGTGCTGAATTCTTTTAACTTTTGCTTTTCTGGCAAAGCTTTTGATTTTGCCTTCAAATCTGAAGGGGAAATTTGCTGGGTATTCTTGGTTGCAAGTTCTTCCCTTTCATCATTTTAAATGTGGTGCCGCTGCCTCTGGCTTGAGAAATTTTGAGAATTTCAGCTGATACTTGATGGGAGTTCCCTTGTGTGATATTTGTCATTTTTCCCTTGTTGCTTTTAACATATTTTATCTATCTCTTTCATTTTTGTCTGTCTTGTGTGTTCCTCCTTGGCTTTATCCTGTCTGGGACTCTCTGTGCTTCCTGGACTTGGTTGACTATCTCCTTTCCC
Organism: Bos grunniens; assembly: GCF_055505025.1. NCBI lineage: Eukaryota > Metazoa > Chordata > Mammalia > Artiodactyla > Bovidae > Bos > Bos grunniens. The sequence continues at coordinate 18,670,573 of NC_141165.1, read as the reverse complement.
ACATTAGTGAAGTTTTCAGCTATTATCTCTTCAAATATTTTCTCAGGTCCTTTCTCTCTTCCTTCTCCTTTTGGGACCCCTGTAATGAGAATGTTGGTGTATTTAAGTTGTCCCAGAGATCTCTTAGGCTGTCTTAATTTCTTTTCATTCTTTTTTCTATATTCTGTTCTGTGGCAATGATTTCCATCATTCTGTCCTCCAAGTCATTTATCCATTCTTCTGCTTCAGTTATTCTGTGATTGATTCCTTCTAGTGTATTATTCATCTCGGTTTGCTTGTTCTCTAGTTCTTTCAGGTCTTTGGTAAACATTTCTTGCATCTTCTCCATTGTTTTCCCAAGATCCTGAATCATCTTCACTATCATTATTCTAAATTCTTTTTCTGGAAGATTGCCTATCTCCACTTCATTTAGTTGTTCTTCTGAGATCTTACCTTGTCCCTTCATCTGGGACACAACTTTCTACTTTCTCATCCTAACTTTCTCGAAAGTGGTTTTTGTTTTAGCTGCTGTTGGGACTGTGTCTGTTCTTGCTTCTTCTGTCTGCCTACTGATGGAAGAGGCTAAGAGGCTTGCGTAAGCTTCCTGATGGGAGGGTGTGGCAGTGGGAAAAACCGGGTCTTGCTCTGGTGGGCAGAACCTTGTTCAGTAAAGCATTAATCCAATTATCTGCTGACGGTTGGGGTTGTCTCCCTTCCTGGTAGTTATCTGGCCTGAGGTGACCCAGCCCTAGGATCTAAGGCTCTATAGTAGAGTTAAAAGTGACCTCCAAGAGGAATTAGCCCAAGGAGGGACCTTCCCAGACTGCTACTACCAATGCCCCCATCCCTGTGGTGAGCCCCCACCCACACCTCCACAGGAGACCCTCCAACACTAGTGGGTATTGTTGGTTCAGTCTCCTATGGGGTCACTGTTCCTTTCCTCTGGGTCTTGGTGCAGGCAAGATTTTCTTTGTGCCCTCCAAAACTGGAGCCTCTCTTTCCCCTAGTCCTGTGGAAGTCCTATAATCAAATTCTTCGGGCCTTCAAGGTCAGATTACCTGGGGATTCTGAAAGAGTTAATTCCTAGGTAGGTTGATAAGGAGTCCAGGGCCCTCAAGAAGGAAAAAGGGACAAACTTTTTTTCCCTCTACATTCCTTCATCCTAGTCACATGTTTTTTCCTTAAGCTTTGAGTTTTTATGGCAACAATCTATTTCTTCCAAGACTAGTTTTCTTTAAGCCCAGAGCTAATGATTACACAAGAAAACAACTCATCTTACTCAAGGGTATGTTTTCCCTTACTATGGGTATGTTTTTCCTTACTTACTCTGTACTAATGATTATATAATAACAATGCATGTTGCTCCAGAACATGTTTCTTCTTAAGAACCTTCTGACTAATCCTGTTATCTTAAGATATATGTTGTGGGAGTGAATCTGGTAAGACCTTTCTATTGCTGGTTGTTAGTAACCAACATAAAAGTAACCAGAAAGTATGTAAGGCCTTGATAAGACTAGCCTGTGAGGCACTCTCTGCCCCCTTCTGATGTCTGTGTCAGAAGCTTTCTCTATCCCTTTTTTACTGTAATAAATCTTTTACCCCACCAAGTTTTGAGTGACTGAAGCCAAGTCTCTGGTCCCGAAGCAAAATTGTCTCCTTCAGATCATGAATCTGAACTGTTCACCATAAGCTATCAATTCCCATCCCTTTTGTCGGATCCCCAGGGTCAGAAGCCTGATGTGGGGTTCAGAATCTTCACAATAGTGCAAGAACTTCTTTGGTATTATTGTTCTCCAGACTGTGCATCACTCACCCAGCAGGTATGGGCTCTGGTTTTTATCATGATTGTGCCATCCTACCATCTCATTGTGGCTTCTTGTTTGTCTTTGAACATGAGATATCATTTTTTGGTGGGTTCCAGTGTTCTCCTTCAACAGCTAGTTGCAATTTTGGTGCTCACACAGGAGATGAGCACGTGCATTTCCTTCTACTCTGCCATCCTGAACTGAAAGTTACTTTATTTTTTTTTAAACATGACTTAAGCATTAGAACACTCCATGATGCAGAAAGATTTAAAGTTCCCTTACCTGAGTGATATGAATTTTTAATGACCTTTTTTGGTTAGTAAAACCATCCTCAACATTGCTGTATGTCCACCACCACCATGTAAACCTCTAGCACAAAAGCTATAAAACCTTAAGATCTCTGTTAATGTAAACTAACATGTCAATGGACAAGTATGCTCTAACCAGAGACTTACCCAGAGTTTCAACAATAGGTAGTTTTTTCACAATCGCCCTCTTCTTCACCATTCTCATAACACCAAGGGCTAGAGTCACTGTGACCACAATGGGAAGACCTTCAGGAATTGCTGCTACAGCCAAACTGTAGCCAACAAAGACACAGCATTTAAGTATAAATTCAGTAGTACCCATAACAATAATTTCAATTAGCTGTTACTCAGAGACTAAATAATGTAAAATCAATGCTGTCAAACCCATAAAAGGCCTTACTTAGTATGTGGAAAAATTGATTAACATTTATTGGCTACCTACAAGCTACCAGATTAAGCACAGTGATTAAAGAATATACATTCTTACTTCATTCACACTGCCTAGATTTCTACTCCAAGCTTCAATTTTTACCTTAAGCTATTATGCTACCACCCCTGTAGTTTAGTTTCCTCATCCATATATATAGTAACAGGTGTTCACACAAAAACTTGCACATGAATGTTCAAAGCACCATTATTCATACTCAAAAGATGGAAAGAGCCCAAATGTTCAACAATTGATGAATGTTAAATTGTGGTGTATGCCCGTACAAGGGAGCACATAAAAAAGAATAGAGTATGATTCATGCTAAAAATGGAAAAACCTTGAAAACATCATGCTAAGGAAAGCAGCAGGACACATGTTGCAAGATTTCACTTATATGAGATGTCAGGAATAAGCAAATCCAAAAAGACAGAAATCTGTTTAGTGGCTACCAGAAGGCAAGGAGAGGGCAGAATGGGGAATGAACAGGCACAGTGTTTTCTTTCAGGGGTGATTTAAAAGTTCCAACACTAGACGTTGGTGATGGTGGTAACGATGTTGGTGATGGTGGTAACAATATGAATGTACTTAACACCACTGTACTGCATACTTTAAAAGGGAGTATTTTACTGGTATGTGCATTTTATCACAACAAAAAATTACTTATTTCTCTTCATAATATTAAAAAAAAAAAAAAACATTCAAATTAAAACTCCACTTGTCCCATTCCCGGTATTACCCCCTGACTCTGGCACAGATGAGGACAGGTAGGTACACATCCATCCTTCACTTTAACACTGCTCCCTGCACCCACCTCTACTGCTCAATTTCTATTACCAACTTTTTCTTTAGCATGATCTAACTTGTTTCTGCCCCCTTCTGATGTCTGTGTCAGAAGCTTTCTCTCTCTCTTTTATACTCTAATAAAACTTTATTACACAAAAGCTCTGAGCAATCAAGCCTGGTCACTGGCCCCAGATTCAATTCTTCTCCTCCGAAGGCCAAGAATCCCAGTGTCTTTTGTGGTTCAGCAGCAACCTTTCATCTTGAGGGCTTGTCTGAGATTCCTCAGGACAAGGTAAAGTGGTTTGGAGCTCTAGTTCTTTATTCTCCTAACAAACATGTTTTCTGCTGTACTTTTTACTAACTCTACAGTGTGCTTGTGTCAATGAACGGCACACTCTGTGCGAAGCAAATGAGGAGCCCTGCTCAGCGGTTCCGTGGTGACCTCATACGGCTTATGGCAGAAACCCTGTCAGGGGTTTATACCGACCTGCCAATGGACTTCCCTGGTGGCTCAGATGGTAAAATGTCTGCCTATAATGCAGGAGACCCAGATTCTATCCCTGGTCGGGAAGATCTGGAGAAGGAAATGGCAACCCACTCTAGTATTCTTGCCTGAAAAATCCCATGGACAGAGGAACCTGGTAGGCTACAGTCCACAGGGTCACAAAGAGTTGGACACGACTGAGCGACTTCACTTTCACACTTTTAACTTGCCTATCATTACACCATGTTCTACAGCCATCATCAATTTTTTATACGTTGATTCTAAAAGCTAAAATCCAATAAATAATATTTATAATTACTGGCTGAATAGTACACACACTGTATAACCAAGAAATATGTGTCATCATTAATACTTCATTTTCTCTTTTGAACCTCTAAGTACAAATAGAATCTTCTTTACTTATGCTTCCATTAACTCTCACTGTATCAGCAAAGACAGCCAGCATCATTTATAACTTAGATCCAATGGACCTTCTCATTCTTTTGTATTTAAATCATTTTATAAATAACTTACAAAGGAACAGAACGGATTAAGAAAAACTTCATAAATTTTTACTTGGATTTTAACCCCAAACTATACTCTTGGGATTTGAAAGTATATATATCTGAACTGGATCATGTCCTTTGAATGCAACTGCTCATGAACTGTCACGAATAAACCTAGAACACATTTACCTTACAAAATAGTGATTTCAAATTAAAAAACCATTTTTAACAGGTCGTAGGTTTATCAGTTCTGGTTCCTCTGTTTGCATCTCTCTCTAAAATGTAACACTTCTGAAAATGCTGATGACTTATAACTTTTAGGAGAGTCATCTTCTTTGTAACACAATACTACATGACAAATTCCTTGCTACAGAATGATTACCTATAAGAGAATGTCTGTCCTTCTCCTTTTATCCTTAAAAATAAAGCAGTTCAGTGAATTCCCTGGTGGTCCAGTGAATTAGGACACAGCGCTTTCACTGCCATGGCCCAGGTTTAATCTCTGGTCAGGAAACTAAGATCCCACAAGCCACACAGTGCAGGTGAAAAAAAAAAAAAAGTTTAGTCATTAATTCAGGAGTTTGAGAAAATCTAGAGTATCATCATCCAAGGGTTTGGTTCTGAGATTTCATTTTATAATGATTCAATTTCACCTTCATCATTATAGCCTAGAGTGGTTGCTGCTTTGCATTCATCTTCTGGTTTGTGTAATAATTATGAAAACTCTTCTGTCAATTCTTATTTGTCATTATGGTAAAAAAAAAAAAAAAAAAACTCAATTTCTCAAATTTGTTTAATGAATGCAAGAAAACCCCCAAAATTTTATCCCCAGACTCCTTTTATACCTTTTTAAATGACAATACTATGGGCAAAATAATAAGATAATTGAAGCATAAAATAATAATAATGATTTATTATTACAGAAGGGACAGGCTACCCACTTCAGTATTCTAGGGCTTCCCTTGTCGTTCAGCTGGTAAAGAATACACCTGTAATGTGGGAGACCTAGGTTAGATCCCTGGGTTGGGAAGATCCCCTGAAGAAGGGAAAGGCTACCCATTCTAGTATTCTGGCTTGGACTATACAGTCCATGGGGTCACAAAGAGTTGGAGAGTAGTTTTAAAAGCTATTTATTCTTCTGCTTTCTCATTGTTTTACTCATTTTTAGCACAGTTGGAAATACTTGTTAAAATTACTGTTAGGGTAACAAGAAAGCAAGATATTTCAAGACACAGGAAAAATAAAGTCACTAAAGATCCCATGTGTATTTTAAAATTTATAAAAATGCAATAGACTCATATGGTCATTGTGAAATAGAATGAGTTTTATTCTATTAAAAAATGGTTTAAATGTTTGATCTCTTGGAGGACCCTGAGGTAGGAATAAAAGTAATGATGCGTTAATCTTCATGAAGTACTCTTTAAAAAATACTCTAAAAAAACATGAGTCCAACAGATGATATGCCAATGATTAATAAAATTCATGCCTAATTTTAAATTCATTTTATATTTAACCCAATGCTTTTTTACATATATTGAAGCCAAGAATTTCAAGTTGCATTTTTGCTCCTCCAAGGAAAAACTATACTCCTTCACTCTATCACAAATATCTTTTAACTTATTCATCCTAGTTATTCCTTGTACTCCATTTGATTTTTTTTTTTAATCCACTGGTTTTTATTCTAAAAGCCTAACTATTATTTGCTAGACCTATCACAGAGCTGTCATCCAGAATTTCTCCATAGAGGACTGAGTCCCACTTTTTCTTACACCCTATACAACACTGTCTTCCTTTCTTACACTCTTGATTTTCTAGAATTCATACAGGAGTAGGTAAGGAATATATTTTCTGACTACTTGCTTACCCTGAATTGATACTTTCGCTAGTCCTAGATTTATAGATTTAAAATCAATTCCCCCATGTTTTAATTGTACTGCCCCACTTTCTTCTCCTTTAATTCAAATTGGCTGTGGATGAAGGTTTTTAAAAAATCCTTTTTCCCTTCTCTATTTGGTTAAATCTCTAGCTTTGTTCCCTTAGTGGTGACAGTATAGCAACTATGTTGCTAGGCAACACTGCTTATGATAAAAGGATCTCCTGACCAATAAATTACTGCTTATGATAAAAGGATCTCCTGACCAATAAATTATCTATGGATTGGAAAAATTATAATTATCTTATAGGAAGCCATAGCTTTGGGTTTCCCGATTGTGGTGAATCTCGTAACTGGACATGGTCCTATCAGGCATCCTGGAAAGTGTGTGTTTCCAGAGATGTTGGTTCCTACAGAATATGAAGCATTTTAACCCAGGACAGCTCCGGCCCTCACATGGTCATCTCGTCTGCTTGTTTGAACCGCTGCAGGGACTGCTGCAGGAACACTCTCAGAAGAGGAAGTTGCCCTGTGGTGTTCAGGACACAGGTACCAGGTATGACCTAGGAAAGTCTTGTGAGGTGAAGTCTTAGTGGAGACTAAAAACACCCTGTGATGGAAACTGCAGTTGCTAATGAGAAGTATGATACAAGTCAAATTTTCCTTCCTTTACACACGACCTGGACCTGTTTTCTTGACTTTCACAATGATGTTTCTAAGCTGGAGTTTTGGTCCTCCTGCTTGGCATCTGGAGGATCCCTTCGATGTATAAAGATTCATGTCTTGCTTCATTTCTTATGTAATTTCTTATCTCTTTTTAAAACTCCTTTTACTGAGATATGGCATGTATTGAATTATTCTCTTTGACACTTATCTCCTCTGTTTTGGACATTTTATTCTATTTTGGGGAGACCATTTTGACTTACAATTTTTAAGCTGAGTTTTTAATTTCAGTAATCATAATCTTTTTAAGATTTTTTTTTTATGTAGACCATTTCTAAAGTCTTATTGAATTTGTTCTATATTGCTTCTACTGTTTCTCTTCTGGTTTTTTGGCCAAAAGGCATGGGGGATCTCAGCCACCCAACCAGGGATCAAACTCATACCTCCTGCACTAGAAGGCAAAGTCTTAACGACTGGACCACCAGGGATGCCTCTTAAAAATCATAAACTTAATAACTAAAAAAGAAAAAAAATGTGGGTCCTGTGATCCTTTTCTAAAACAATTTGTCTGTCACGAATGCAATCTCTTCGCAAATCTCTGAAAATATGAATACTTTTCTGTTCATTTTCAATTTTTCTTCTATTCCTGCATATTTGGTTTTCCTCTGAGTTGATTATTCAGTTTCCATATTGTGGTCTTTCTTTCTCATGCTCCTAGATTTCAGTTTGGTGATCCTTGATTGTCTAAGTTTAAAAATGCAATATTTGGTTGGTAATACCAGATATGTAGTGTGGAGTTTCTCCACTGTATACATGTAGGTTTTCATTTTCCTAGAGCTCATTTCAATATATGAATTCTGAACTATTTAAGTACACTTAATATACTCTTATGTGCTCATATAAAACCCATAATGAAATACAAGCTATGCCAAACAAAAAAAATGAGAGGCAAAAGACTTCAAATTATAAACAAACCATTAGAACTTACCTTACACTAATAGTAAACATTTCCAATATGTCTTTTCCTAGCAACCAGCCAACCAACATGATGATACCTATAACAGAATCAAACAGCTATTTTTCCCTTTTATATAAAATCACCTGAGCATACAAGGGATAGAACAACAAACTGAGGGCAGCAAAAGTTCCTTGATATAAAAGGGAAAGTTTATCAGATCACAGTTGCAAGATTTTATAAAACTCCATTAAGGAGGGAAGATTAAATTAAGGTTAAAGCTGTGTATGCATGCACACACCTACAGTTTTACCTTTTGCTGCCACCCATCCTTTAAAGTAATAATATCTGAAAGTTCCCAATATAAGAGAACATTACCAGTATTTTTGTACAATGGGGGAAAAAAAGAAGGCAACGCATACATGTAGGTTTTCTATTAACTGTGAGGTTTGCAAAAAATAAACCCTAGAACTTTACTTCTCATAACTCAATACCCAGATACTACACATTAAATTTGTACTGCAAACCAAGAAGTATTTAGGACTCAGCCCAGAGATGATGTAAGACAGCTAAAACAGCAATTAACATTTAAAAATTATTAACTTTGCAGTATTTGAAAGTTAAAAAGCAATTAACATATACGAAACAACTGATTCTTTACTCTATTTTTCAATCTTTATCTTTGAAAAAGAAAGTGAGGGGAAGGGATGTACCACTGGTTTTGTGAGGAAAAACACAGCATCAGAGTCTTAATAAAACAAAGTAACTTTGTATTCTAGATCAACATGTACATTTAAAACAAGATTTCCTTCATCTTTCTGCAATTACAAAAATAATGATCCAGATTGTGATCTTCTCAGATCCCATCCCAAATACTACCCTGATAAAAGGAATTATGTCTGATGAATTATACCAGGGTCAAATAAACTACAATCTGTGCCCCTCCTATGTGTTTTTGTAAATAATTTTTTGGAACACAGCCATATCCATTTGTGTTGTGGTTGCTTTTGTGCTGACAAAAGAGCTGAGTATTTCCATCACTGAAAGTATGAACCAAAGGCTAAAATATTTACAATCTGTCCCTTTACCAAAAAGTCTGCTGACCCTTGATTTTGATCTTGACCCTTCTCCTATTTCATACTAACAAGAAAATATATGTCCAATGCATTATATTAGAACCATGGAATCAAAAAGCTGAAAATTTTTTTTCAAAAAATTTGAGGTGGTTTCATGGTAAAGTGTTACATAAACTGGAAAGGTTTAATTGGCTAAACTTCCTTTCAATTTATCAAACTGACTATAAATTCTAAAAAATAAACAGCAGAACCAAATGAAGGGAGCTATGAGACACACCATTTAAACAAATGAACAAAACAACCTTCCCACTTTTTACTTTGCTTACAATAATGATCATAATAATAATATTTATTATATATTATATATAATATATATATTATATTATATTATATATTATATATATAAATAAATAATATTATTTATTATATATAAAACATAATGGATCAACAGAATTAATACTTAAAGAATTATTTTATTGCAACTGTACAGCTAAAATTGCATTATTTTTAAAGTTAGCAAGAAAAATTAAAATAACATCGTGGAAGAATTAAAGAAAAAGACTCCAAAATTGATGTGTTTAATGCTATAATAAAGATGTCATTTCAACTCCATGAATAAAGAATGGAATATAGAACTTCTGGTACCAGGATAAATAAATTTTTAGTAAAAGAGTACTAACTCTACCCTAAATCTTATACTAAAATAAATTCTAAATAAAATAGTAAAATTAAGTGTCAAAAATTAAGAGTGATGTTTAAATAAACATAAACATTTTCCCACAGGGGGTTGGAAAAGCCTTTATGAATGGAACACAGAAACCTAACTGCAGAGATTATCAGTAGGAGGGTGTGATCAGAATCTCAGGCAAGAGAGTGTTTCATTACACACATCTCTCCCCTCCCTACCAAGTTTATTATACAGCCCTCAAAAGCAACTTAAAAATCAAGGAAAAAAAATGTATTTCTAACTTAAACAATAAAAGGATTATATCCTAATTATACAAAGAGGTGTGACCAATCTAAGGCTTAAGCCACAAAAGAAACAGACTGGCAGTTCATAAAATAGAATAAAATTAAAAAGTTGTAAGATATATATGACAAAGTGCTCAGTTTCTCAAATAATAAATTTTGAAATAAACAAAAAAGTCGGCAATAGTGCTGGAAGAGAGACACTTTTTTTGTTGAGGTAGGGTATTATTTGGCAACAGCAAAGAAAAGCCTTTAAAAACATGCCAAAAATTACAAAACCACCACTCTTTGACCCAATAATATCACTTTCAGGAATTTATCCTAAGGAAATAAGAGCAGTTTATAACAAGATATCTGCACTGAACAATCACTTATACAATTTTTAAAAGTTTTAAAGACCTACACAAACATCTAAAAAGAGTGCTGACTTTTTACATGTGTATACATACACTCATAATACTACACAATCTTTAAATTTGTTTAAGGTGAGCATCTATTTAATGACAAGATGTTTATGATGGGATGCACGAAACAAAAAAGAAAAGCAGTCGTAACACAATACTATCATATTTTATTGAAGACTAGAAAGACATACTAAAATGTTTATAGAAAGGTTCTTTGATTATAGGAATTACAGATTTCTATCTTTGTAGAAAAGGACAATGGCTAGGGATTAGTTTAACAGTTTAAAAAAAGTAATAGTAGCTTAACACATGAATGAATTAATGGATTTTTTAAGTATGTACCTAACTCCCACTTCCCACTCAAAAAAGAACACCTAAGTAAATATTATGAGATATACATACTCACTCTTCTCTTACCTATTATACCAAAGGAGTAAAAGGAAAGTTGTTTTCCTAAGAGGTCCATGCTCTTCTGCAGAGGGGTTTTTGGTGCCTTGACAAATTGGAGAAGAGTGTCACCACAATTACCTAAATTTAGTCAGCTTTACTATGTGCCAGGGCCTCTAAGTGCTTCACACACTCATGACATGCACGACTCCTTCAGCGAGGAAAGTGGGAGAGCTAGACTTTTTAAAACCTGTTTATTTGAAAAGGTCTGTGCTCTCTGTGCCTCTTTGGAGAAAATCTATTCTCCCTAGCAGCTTCCCCAGGATTTCAATATCATCAGCTGCTCCTCACTTTTCTACTTTTTCCTTTCTAGATCCACAAACATGCTTGTAACCGATCTTTTTATCCTGCTGGGTCCCTGGTCTCTGGCAATCCCTCTACTGCCAAGGTTGAGATGATTTTACGCACTGCATCACATCCGGGAATCTCAGAAGGTTACCTGAGAAAATGATACTGTAGAATGCACTTTCTTTTTTATACATAAGGAGATATTTTAAATGAAAGAACTGATTTTCAATAACCTTAAACAAGGATATCGTACAAGTTATTTATTTCACTTTGCAATCATTTTTTTCTCCAGATACCTGCAATTATGTCAAGCTGGGAATTTTGGCAGAAGATATATTCTAAAGCACAACTATACTATTTAGTTGTGCTTTAGAATATAAAGATTTTAAACTAATCTTTAAAATTCATATGATAAAGTAATTGGTAAAAATAATTAGCCTTATAAATAACTGGCCATAAATCTTTTTCTCCTGTAAACAATGAATACATATCAGAATGTTTCAGAGTATTAACAATATTAATTCAAGCCCTTCCAATTACAAGCCTTCCAATTATGCTTTTAAGCACAGACAACTGATATTCTGAATAAAATACTACTTTTGAAAGTAATAAAATAATCCTCCAATGTTCTGTTTTCCCCTACTTAAAACGGAGAATATTTCAGATTTGAAACCAAAACATAAACTAAATACTCACTTCTTCTGCTTGCATCATTTTAAAAACTTCTCCGAATTCAGAATTTTCTCCTGTTCCAATGACAATACCCTAAAGGAAAAAACAAGAAATCGTATTTACATTCAGATGGAATCACCTTTCTCAAATGAAAACAAAACCCCTTCATTTCTTTTCTCCAAAGCTACCCATAAGTCAACATGTCTGACATAATATACCCAGGATTGCCTTTGGAAATTTACTTCCAAGGTTACCATAGATCCCTAAAAACAAACACCTCATTAAATTTATCAATGACTCAGTTCTGAGGCCCATTTTCCGGTCTATATTAATATTTCTGAAATTTGAACCTTTCTTATTACTTAAACATTTAATGTTTCCCCAACAAATACTAGTGAATAAAGCCTTTTATATTTGTGTAATATTAGAATCCAGTAAGGGCTTCCCTGGTAGCTCAGCTGGTAAAAAATCTGCCTTTAACGCAAGAGACCCCAGTTAGATTCCTGGGTTGGGAAGATTCCCTGGAGGAGGGATAGACTACCCACTCCAGTATTCTTGGGCTTCCCTGGTGGCTCAGATTGTAAAGAATAACTGCCTGCAGTACAACAGGTCTGGGTTCAATCCCTGAGTTGGGAAGATCCCTTGGAGGAGGGCATGGCAACTAACTCCAGTATTTCTGCCTGGAGAATCCCCATTGATAGAGGAGCCTGGCGGGCTATAGTCTGTGGGGTCACAAAGAGTCAGACACAACTGAGCGACTAAGCACAGCACAACACAGAATCCAGTAAATAAAATATTTGAAATCAGTAGCTGAATGATACACAGTCAGAATATTATAGCTAGTACCATATCAACTAAATTGAAATTTTATTCAACCAATGGTGAACATATCCATAAGCCACTGTTTCTATCTAAAAAAAAAAAAAAAAAATTGCCTGGTAAATGGAAGAACTATGGTTGTATTTTATCTCAGGGACACAGCTTACCCTTAGTTGCACAAAGAGCTGTCAAGGACTATGTTCAATTCTGCTGTTTCTTCCTCGTATATTTTTTAAAGATCCACATAAAATTAGCCAAAAAAAGAACTGAGAAAATGGCTGAAAATGAAGGAACTGTTATCTTCAAAACAAGAATGGAAATTTACCTTTGCTTTGCCACATCTGACCAGTGTTCCCATGAAGGCAATGTTACTTCTTGATGCAAGATCTCCATTAGTAGCAGCCGGCTGAGGAGCTGTCACCTTAGAACAAGGTGTTGTCTCTCCTGTCAAGCTGGACTCATCAACAGAAAGATCCACAGCCTTGGGGAACATAAAGCACTCTAGTCAGTTCAAGTCTGAAAACTCCTTCTGCTAAAATTAAAATCTAAAGAGTCTGTAATCACCATTTCTTCTGCAAATATCCTCCCCATTACAAATTACCCAAAACTTTTACCATATCCATTACTCAACAATCATATTTAAAAATGAAGCTAAGTCAATAAAATTTTGACTTGCAAGGTTGACAGACCCATGAGACAAAATTAGCCTGAACTTCAAAATACAAGTAGGGATAAGGAGACACTAGCTAAAACAATCTCTATCTAGACTTGAACTGCAAGGAGATCCAACCAGTCCATTCTGAAGGAGATCAGCCCTGGGATTTCTTTGGAAGGAATGATGCTAAAGCTGAAACTCCAGTACTTTGGCCACCTCATGCAAAGAGTTGACTCATTGGAAAGGACTCTGATGCTGGGAGGGATTGGGGGCAGGAGGAGAAGGGGACGATAGAGGATGAGATGGCTGGATGGCATCACTGACTCGACGGACGTGAGTCTGAGTGAACTCCAGGAGTTGGTGATGGACAGGGAGGCCTGGCATGCTGCGATTCATGGGGTCGCAAAGAGTCGGACACAACTGAGCGACTGATCTGATCTGATCTAGAGAAGACTCAACCCTCAGGAGTTTTCTAAAATTATTTCCTAATTTTGCCCTATCCTAAAGTCCTGAAAATGGATTTGGCAGGTTTAAACCAACTGTAACAGAAGAGAAATATAACTAAATATAACTAAAAAGAAATATAACTATAACTAAAAATAAAAAAATGTTTTCACAATTTGGGTTTAATATTCATGAATTCTTGCTATATATCCCTAACATTTATTTTAAATTTATGTCAGCAAGAATCAAAAATGCACATAAGTGTTTCCAAACAGATCATGAATATCATATCATCATCCAACTCTGCAACAGGGTTCAATACTGAGGGCTGCACTTCTAACACAATTAAGAATTCACCTACCCAAGCATGAAAAAAACAAACATCATTTTATATGTGGAAAATACTGCAGATGTGACCTGGCTCTGTTTATGAGTATGGCCCACAGAACAATAATTCTAAGGATGTTAATAGGCATTGTGTATAATGTTACAGACAGATGATCATTGATTAAACCAACACACACATATTTACACATACACACAAGGGAGGAGTACTATGGTTAAGTAAGTTTTAGAAACACTGTATTAAGAGGTAAACAGCTTCCCTTATGGTACTGTTTCTCAAAACTTGCAATGCATCAGTGTCAATCACCTCAAAAGGAATATAGATATAGCAGGGATTGTGGAAGAGTGACCTTAGCAGAACCAGCAACACCTCTAACACCTCAGAGCTTATTAAGGCATTTACTGCCCTACCACAGACAGTTGGGAGAGTGAACCTAACAGACTGCCTTTATACACCCCCCACATAATTCTGATGCAAGCTCAAGCTTGAGAATCAATAAAATAGTGTTTCCCAAACATCTCTGATGGAGAAGGGAAATGGCAACCCACTCCAGTATTCTTGCCTGGAGAATCCCAGGGATGGAGGAGCCTGGTGGGCTGCCGTATATGAGGTCACACAGAGTCAGACACGACTGAAGCAACTCAGCAGCAACAGTAGCAGCAAACATCTCTGATGAAGCTCTTGTTCAACGATCAGTAGGACAATCTCCAGAAAACTACAACCTGGTTCATGATTTTACTCATTCATTCACCCAACCAACGTTTACCGACTACCTTAACTATGTACCAGATACTGAGTCAGATCCAAGAAAAAAAACAAGATAAGAAAATGAATTCAGAGCAATTAGATAATTGTGTAGTCTCACTGCTATTATCAACTGAGCTGGTGTTCTGAATCAGGCCTCCTGATTGACAAAATTCATACTATGTACAAAGTACTCTAAATTTGTGTGCTCAATCGTGTCCAACTGTCTGTGATCCTATGGACTATAGTCTGCCAGGCTCCTCTGTCCATGAAATTTTCCCAGTTGTTATTTCTTACTCCAGGGGATCTTCCCAATCCAGGGATCAAACCTATGTCTCTTTCAACTCCTGCACTGGCACACAGATTCTTTACCACTGAGTCCCCTGGGAAGTCCATTCTAAATTTAAATCCTGTGTTTTTCTTTTCTCAGAGGGTGGGGAAAGGGAATAAATCTCATCTTTTTAAATGAGTCATTTTGTTATGAGCATAAATACCTTAAAAAAATCTCATGGAAAATAATTATTAAAAATTGAGTTCATGGATTCTTTCCCCCCATCTACATAATAAAACTTTGACTTATTCATTTAAAAAGTTGTTTACTAATGCTTATAATGTCCCACCCCCTGTACTATATCACATCCAATGGGAATCAGCAGTAAACAAAACAAAGGTACTCTCTTCAGCTTTTAATCTAATGGGAAAATGATTTGAAAAAATAAACAAGTGTATATAATATAATGCCAGATAGTGGGGGAAAATAACATGGTAAAAATGGAGAGTGACACTTTAGGTAGAGAAAAGCTCTCAAAGCAGATGAGCCTTTTGCAGAGTCCTAATTCCCTTCTCCAGGGGATCTTCCTGACCCAGGGATCAAACTCAGGTCTCTTAAGTTGGAGGCGTATTCTTTACCATCTGAGCCAACAGGGAAGCCCCAAATTTGGGTTCATTACTTCACCTCAACTACAAATAAAAAAAACACCTGCCATGCTAAAAGGTAATGGACTTTTTATTTCTACTTTTTAAATTAAAAGAACACATTTGACTTTTCTTCCCAAATTAATCTTAGGATTGTCTGATTTTTCATGCTTTATTAATAAGAAAGAAAAAAGTAGGGCTGCCCAGGTGGCACTAAAGGTAAAGAACCCGCCTGCCAATGCAAGAGAAGTAAGAGACGTTGAGTTCAATCCCCAGGTAGGGAAGATCTCCTGGAGGACGGCATAGCAGCCCACTCCAGCATTCTTGGTTGAAGAATCCCATGGACAAAGGAGCCTGGCAGGTTAAGGTCCATGGGGTCAGAGTCAGACACAACTGAGTGACTAAGACACTAAGAAAAAAGTTAGGTCTTTTTCTTCAAAGATGATACTAACACTAAAAATAGTCAGCTGACACTTTGTTGCTCACTCTCTGGTAGGCACCAAGCAACATACTTATACCAAGTAAACCACAAACAGTTAGATACTAGCAACTCCAATGAGGCAAGCGCTAGTAGTTCAGTTCAGTTGCTCAGTCGCATCCAACTCTTTGCGACCCCATGGACTGTAGCACACGAGGCTTCCCTGTCTGTCACCAAGTCCCAGAGCCTACTCAAACTCATGTCCATCGTGTCAGTGATGCCATCCAACCATCTCATCCTCTGTCATCCCCTTCTCCTCCTGCCTTCAATCTTTCCCAGCATCAGGGTCTTTTCCAATGGGTTGGTTCTTTGCATCAGGTGGCCAAAGTATCGGAGTTTCAGCTTCAGCATCAGTCCTTCCAATGTAGTGAACGTGAACGTGAAGTCGCTCAGTCATGTCCAACTCTTTGCAACCCATGGACTGTAGCCTACCAGGCTCCTCTGTCCATGGGATTTTCCAGGCAATAGTACTGGAGTGGATGGCCATTTCCTTCTCCAAGGGATCTTTCCAACCCAGGGATCAAACCTGGGTCTCCCGCATCACAGACAGACACTTTACCGTCTGAGCCACCAGGGAAGTCCAATGTAGTAGTATCCCTATTTTTCAGACTTGTTGAAGGATTAAGGCCTCCTCCAACATCATACAGCTAGTAAGCTGTGGAGATGAAACCTAAACATTGACAAATTAATGATTTTTCTAAATCCCAAATCAAAAGAAAAAGTTTTCTTTGTTTAGCAAGCTCCTCATTAATACTTGTTACTAAAATCATTAATGCTTGTAATTTTCTGAGCTTTTAATCAGAAAAACTTAATACTTAATAAGAAACAGAAACTTGTATACAAGTTATAGAAAGAACTCCTTTCTCTGTGAGAAAAGTGAAATTTACGTTTTTCCACTGAAGACTTTTTACGTTAAATGTAAATCTTAAACAAGAATAAGTACCAGCATTAGGTGGGTGTCTGTAGGGACAAGGAGTATAAAAATGATTTGTATTTTTAAAGAGGCAGGAAGTATGGCTTTACTGACTATGTCAGGGACCCAGCTCTTCTGTGTCAGCCTTAGCAGTGCTATAATCATTTAAGAGAGTAAGAATCTTAATTCAAATCAGATTTTTCTACAGAAAAGAGGCCATGTAATTTTTTATACAACAGCCCTGTCTTAGTATACAAACTAATGTGGAAGAGAAGGGAGCTTTGGGCCCTTATCTTTTTCCTTATATAATTATAAATTTGTAAAACTTAAAAATATTAACAATACATTATCAATGAAATTTGTCTAAATCATACAATATAGCATAACTCTCAACTGTCTGCTGAACAAGAAAAAGGACAAGGTACTTTTTCTTAATGGTGATTATGAGTCACCAATAAGTCTCTCAACTGCTTTTCACAGAAAGCAGTTTTGAAAGAATGAGGGGAAGGCAATCATTTCTAAGAAGGGTAATACTTAATAAGGCAGGAAAGCCTAATTATTACAGTTTAACAAAGTCACACAATTTAATTCATCTGAAAACAAACATATCAGAGTCATTTATCCAATGCATTCATGAGAGAAAATTAAGATAAAATGAAATCAAAGAAATAGCCAGCTCCAAACATAAAACCTTCAAAAGAGTTGTTAAAAGGGAAACTGATTATGCTTCCTCAGGCACTATGGTGGAGATATAAATAAGACCCAACACAGTTCAAAAGGCAGACTGTAAAAAAGAATCAAGGTGCATACATAATCCATAATCTGAATATTTAACATCTACAGAATTAAAATGGTTGATAAAAATATCAAGATTATTCCTATAAAACATTAGGGAGAAAGAAGGTAAATACTAACTAAAATCACAAAGATTTCCTGGAAAGCAAAAAGTGACCGCTTAAAAAAAAATTCGTTAATACAGTACAACTGCTAGCCACAAATAAGTTCTTAAACTAAAGAACATCTTGGTGTCCTGTATGCTGCTAGATTAATCACCTCGAGTCCAGAATTAAAAGCAATTGGAAATGGGTTTCTTTCCTCAGAAATGTATTTTTCAAAATGTTTCATCTGCAACTGCCTGATCATGATAAAATTTCTTACTTATGCTGTCAAAAATTAAGATTCCTCTTACTGTTTATTCAAATGAAGGAAATATAATTGAAAATTCTTCAGGAGCTCTAGCTTATTAATCAAAGTCCACCCACCCCAGTGTTACAAGAAATGAATTTGATCCTATGGTAAATGCTTGCAAACTTTGACTTAAGAGTTCAGATTCAACTTGATCAAGTTGCTAATAATTTAAATTCAGTTAATGATTTATAGGATATTTCACTAAGATTATTAAAAAGAACAAAATTTTAAAAGGGAACCTATTTTTACAACAGTTCTTTCCCACCAACGTACAATGAGGATCTTAAAGTTAGTTAGTGTTAACGTTAGTGGCTCAGTCGTGCCCAACTCTGTGACCCCATGGACTGCAGTCCACCAGGCTCCTCTGTCTATATGATTTTCCAGGCAAGGATACTGGAGTGGGTTGCCATTTCCTTCTCCAGGGGATCTTCCCAACCTAGGGATCGAACCCAGGTCTCCTGCACTGAAGGCAGATTCTTTACCGATCGAACCCAGGTCTCCTGCACTGAAGGCAGATTCTTTACCGACTGAGCTACAAGGAAAGCCCAAACAAGGACACTAAGTCTCACTTCTAACCTACCCATATAATTAAATTCTAGTGACTTGGTAAGAGATCACAGAGTTGGACATGACTGAGCAACTGAACTGAACTGAATGAGGAAAAAAGAAACTCTTTCTCTTCAGCATTTTAAAATGAATAGCATTCTTCAGCTCATTATGCTATTTAACAACTGAACTATAAAAAGAAGACAACAAAACACTAAGCAGAGCTTCAGTTTAAATAATAAGTCTTAGAGAACCAACACTCTTATTGCTCTAAGTATGGACCTGTCTTCTCAGTTGTATGATAATACTATTAAAGAAAAATACATCTTTTCCAAACTCAAACACACATGATAACATCAAACAGCTTTTAGTGAATATGCATGTTTCCACATTCCACAAATAAACCATATACCTTTTCCAACATTTTAACTTAATTTCTTTTGACAGCTAGTTTAAAATCCCTAAGTTTGTAAACTGCTCTTTTTAACAAGTGTGCATGTAAGTTTAATAATTCAGAAATTTAAAAGCAAAGTTTCAGTGACAGATCACAATAAGGAAGGGCAACATGCTTATTTCAATTTATCAAAACACCTGCCAAAAAAACACATGGAATTCAATATAAATACTTATAATTCATGAATAACATCATAGAAAACAGTAGAGCAGGACACTCAAACAATCAGTCCAGTCCCTCCACTAAAACAATCATAAGGTGGCAAAAATGGACAGAATGAACTCTGGAATAAAAAACAAATCAATTAGGGAAATGCTTAACAGGAAACAGGCATTTTTATTTTTCTATCTGCTTGTCCCCATTCCCAAGAGAAGCAGCAACAGCAATGAGGATGGAAGCTTCTTTCCTGGACCCTATTCCTAAAATACTGTAAGTTGTGTGTTCTGACCTGTCTGGCAGTTCCCTGAAGGACTGGTACCGAGGCTGACCTTTATTTCACATCCTAACTCCAGCTAGAGTGGCTTTCCCGGTATTTGCCCAAAGATTAAACATACATAAGTTCATGATCTGAGCCACAATCAGCTCCTGGTCTTGTTTTTGTTGACTGTATAGAGCTTCTCCATCTTTGGCTGCAAAGAATATAATCAACCTGATTTCGGTGTTGCCCATCTGGTGATGTCCATGTGTAGAGTCTTCTCTTGTGTTGTTGGAAAAGGGTGTTTGCTATGACCAAGGCGGAGTACGTCAAGGCTGTATATTGTCACCCTGCTTATTTAACTTATATGCGAGTACATCATGAGAAACGCTGGGCTGGAAGAAGCACAAGCTAGAATCAAGATTGTCGGGAGAAATATCAATAACCTCAGCTATGCAGATGACACCACCCTTATGGCAGAAAGTGAAGAGGAACTAAAAAGCCTCTTGATGAAGGTGAAAGAGGAGAGTGAGAAAGCTGGCTTAAAACTCAACATTCAGAAAAAGAAGATCATGGCATCTGGTCCCATCACTTCATGGGAAACAGATGGGGAAATAGTGGCAACAGTGTCAGACTTTATTTTTTGGGGCTCCAAAATCACTGCAGATGGTGACTGCAGCCAGGAAATTAAAAGACGCTTACTCCTTGGAAGGAAAGTTATGACCAACCTAGATAGCATATTCAAAAGCAGAGACATTACTTTGCCAACAAAGGTCCATCTAATCAAGGCTATGGTTTTTCCAGTGGTCATGTATGGATGTGAGAGTTGGACTGTGAAGAAGGCCGAGCACCAAAGAACTGATGTTTTTGAACTGTGGTGTTGGAGAAGACTCTTGAGAGTCCCTTGGACTGCAAGGAGATCCAACCAGTCCATTCTGAAGGAGATCAGCCCTGGGATTTCTTTGGAAGGAATGATGCTAAAGCTGAAACTCCAGTACTTTGGCCACCTCATGCGAAGAGCTGACTCACTGGAAAAGACCCTGATGCTGGGAGGGATTGGGGGCAGGAGGAGAAGGGGACGACAGAGGATGAGATGGCTGAATGGCATCACTGACTCGATGGACGTGAGTCTGAGTGAACTCCGGGAGTTGGTGACAGACAGGGAGGCCTGGCGTGCTGCGATTCATGGGGTCGCAAAGAGTCAGACACGACTGAGTGACTGAACTGAACTGAACTGAACTAAACATACATGCTAGCAGGCAAAGGACAGAACACGGCAAAATAGCAGACACACCCAAAGACTGAAAAGGAAGAGAGTAAGGTAGAAGTTCTTTGAAGAAATAAAGGCTTGGAAGGGCCACCACGTATACCAGGGAAGACAAAGTGTAATGTCCAGAATCAGAAGCAAGTCCAGAAAAGACCTGAGAGGACCCTACAGATCTGAGTCTGGCACAAGAAGAAGGTGAAGGTGTGTGAAGGTAGAGTGGCAGGCAGCCTAGCTCAGTGATGAAGAAGTGCCCCAACTCAGAGAAAAGCTGCAAAGAGCAGGAGAGTGGCACCCCCCTCCCCGACTCCCGGTTTTTTGGCTTCAGATGGATACGGGTGACTCTGAAGATAATAAAACAGAAACTTCAGGGCCACAAACAACAAGGAATCTTGTCTTTGTAAAAAACAATTTGGAAAAGTCACTAAACAAAGTGGACTGCTGCAGCCCTCAACAACCAAAAACAAACCCTAAGGAGCAAATCTGATGTACAGAGTTACGACGTCATAATACCCCAAATACCTACTTTTCAACAAATAATTATAAGTACAAAGAAATAGCAAAGTATGGCCCTTTCACAGGAAATACTAAACTGACAGAAACTATCCCTGAGGCAGGCCAGACATTGGACTTACTAGAAAAACCTTAAGTCAACTGTCTTAAATGTGCTCAAAAAGGAAACCATGGATGAAGAATTAAAATAAATCAGAAAAGCAATTAATGAACAAAAAGAGAATATCAATAGAGAAAGAAATTTTAAAACTGTAAAAAAAAAAAAAAAAATCTAGGAATTCCCTGGTGATCTGATGGTTAGGACTTTGCACTTCCACTGCCAGGGGCCTGGGTTTGATCCCTGGTCAGGGAACTAAGATCCCACAAGCAGTGTGGTGTGGTCAAAATAAGAAATCCTGATGCTGAAAAGTATAATAAATGAAAATTTCACTAGAGGGGCTCAGCAGCAGATCTGAAAAAGGTGGTGGGGGTCGCGGTTGGGGGGAGATGAGCAAATCTGAAGACAGGACAATTGAAATTAACCAGTCTGAAAGGCAGAGAGAAAAAAAGAAAATGAAGGAAAATGATCAGAGCATAAGTATCTGTGGAACAATATCAAACGTACCAATTTCAGCATTTTAAGAGTCCCAAAAGAAGGCGGGGGGGGGGGGGGGCGGTGGCGCGCGGTGGGGAAGGAACCTAGAAATGGGCAGAAAGAATATCTGAAGAAATATTAGATGAAAACTTCCTAAATGGAATGAAAGACAGGAATTTACACGTCCAAGAAGACAAATACACAACAAACAGGATAAATTCAAAGACATCTATACTGAGAGATATTATAACCAAACTGCTGAAAGACATAGACAGAATCTTGAAAACAGCAACAACAAAGCAATTCAACATGTACAATGAACTCTCAATAACATTAACATCCCATCTCTTATCAGAAACCATGGAGGCTAGGACCAGTAGAATGACATATTTAAGCACTGAGGGGGAAAAAATCAAACAATTATATATCCAGCAAAATTATCTTTCAAAAATGAAAAATTAACACATTCCTATTTTTTAAATAGCTAAGACAATTCATCACTAATAGAAATGTCAACAAGAAATACTGAGTCCTTCCAGATAAAATGAAAGAATTTATAAAATACTTTAAAGCCATGTGAAAAAATAAAGATTTCAGTAAAAATAATAACAACAAAAATAAAAAATAAATGAACAAAGGATCTGAATACACAGTCTCCCAAAGAAGACATACTGATGGCCAATAGGCACATGAAAAGATCATCATCACTAACTGCTGCTATTGTTCAGTCGCTAAGTCCAGTCTGATTCTTTGCAACTCCATGAACTGCAGCACACCAGGCTTCCCTGTCCTTCCCTCTCCCAGAGTTTGCTCAAACTCATGGCCATAGAGTCAGTGATGCTATCTGACCATCTCATCCTCTGGCAACCCCTTCTCTGTTTGCCTTCAATCCTTCCCAGTATCAGGGTATTTTCCAGTAAGTCAACTCTTCGCATCAGGTGGCCAAAGTATCAGAGATTCAGCTTCAGTCCTTCCAATGAATATTAAGGGCTGATTTCCTTTAGGACTGATTGGTTTGATTTCCCTGCAATCCAGGGGACTCTCAAGAGTTTTCTCCAGCACCATAGTTCAAAGGCATCAATTCTTCAGTGCTCAGCCTTCTTTATGGTCCAACTCTCATATCCATACATAACTACTAAAAAAAAAAAAATCACAGCTTTGACTATATGGACCTTCATCAGCAAAGTGAGTTATCTGCTTTTTAATAAGCTGTCTAGGTTTGTCATAGCTTTCCTTTCAAGGAGCAAGCATCTTTTAATTTTATGGCTGTAGTCACTGTCTGCAGTGATTTTGGAGCCCAAGGAAATAAAATCTGTCACTGTTTCCACTTTTTCCCCTTCTATTTGCCATGCATTGATGAGACTGGATGCCATGATTTTAGTTTTTTTAATGCTGAGTTTCAGGCCAGCTTTTTCAATAATTGTTAGGGAAATGCAAATCAAAACCTCAATGAGATATCACCTCACACCTATAAGAATGCCTATTATCAAAAGGACAAGAAATAACAAGCCTTGACAAGGATTTGGGAGAAAAAGGAACCCTCATACACTATTGCTGGGAACGTAAATTGGTGCAGGCACTATGGAAAACAGTATGAAGATTTCTCAAAAATTCAGAATAGAATTACCATATAAACTCAACTATTCCATAGTTGGTATTTATCCAAAGAATACAAAAGACATTAATTTGAAAAGATATATGCACCCATATGTGTTCCCTACATCATTATTTACAATAGCCAAGATATGGAAACAAAATTAAGCGTCACTGATAGGTAAGTGAATAAAGATGATCACACACATACATATACACACACAATGGAATACTACTCAGCCATAAAAATAAATGAAATTTGTCATTTGCAACAATGCATATCATCTCTGAGAGTATTATATTAAGTGAAATAAGACAGAGATAGACAAATAGCATATGATTTCACTCATATATGAAATCTAACACACACACACACACACTAAAATAAATAAATTCAAACTCATAGAGAACAGACTGGTGGTCAACAGAAGGAAAGGAGGTTTGAGAGGGGGCAAAAGGGATGAAGGGGTCAACTGTATGGTAATGGATGGTAGCTAGGCCTTTTGTGGTGATCATTTTGTAGTATATACAGATATCAAATTATAATGATATACAGCTGAAACTTAAAAAACATCATATACAAATTTTACTTCAATTAAGACCCCCCCAAAAATCAATGAAAACCAATTTTCTATTTGAAATTTACAATAAAGAATGCTGTGTGATTAAGTAAAATAAACAAATGAATGACATGAATCAATGCATCATGGACTTTCCTGGTGGTCCAGTGGTAAGAATCTGCCTTCCAATGCATGGGGCATGGGTTCAATCCCCAGTAAGGGAACTAAGATCCCACGTGCCACAGGGCAACTAAGGCCACACACTGCAACTCGTGAGTGGCCCACAGCAAATATTGAGCCCACCTGCTCTGGAGCTGACACGCCACAACTGGAGAGAAGCCCCCACGCTGCAATGCAACCAAGACCTGATGCAGCTAAATAAATAGAAAAATTTTAAGTGAATCAAGCATTTTAAAAAGGGGAGACTGGAGGAAATCAGAAACAAAAAAATAAAACACATATAGAAAACAAATAGCAAAATGGCACAAAAAAGTCTTTCTCTACCAGTAATTCTTTAAATGTAAATAGATTCACAATAGTATAATACAGTCATACAACAGAATACTATTATTTGACAATAAAAAGCAGTGATGCACTGATACATGCTACAGCATAATGAAAACATTATGTTAACTGAAAGAGGCAAGACACAAAAGACTGTACAGTGTATACTTCCATTTACATTAAATGTCCATAACAGGCACATGTATTCTTGGACACCACTGAAGTGACTTAGCATAGCATAGCATTCAAACAGAACAAGCAGATTGGTAGCTACCAGGCTCCGGGGCAAGGAGACAAAGCTAGTGAATGCTAAAAGGTAAGGGTTTTCTTTTGGAAATGATGAGAATGTTATACACTTTGTGGTAACGGCCGTACAACTCTGAAAACTACTGAATTGTACATTTCAAATGTGTTAATTGTTTGGTATGTGAACTATATATGTCAATCAAGCTGTCTTTCAAAAATATATATTTTTACCTGTGGTAGATGTACCAGTACTTTTGGCACAGACTAAGAGCTAGTTATGAATGCCCCACCTCAGATCTGCCAAAACAGAACCCAGATAAGTCCAGCTCATATTAAAAGTTAGGATGCACTCCCCTAGGGCCATTCTATGTTACAGAAAGAAAACAGCCCTGAAAGCTCACACAGTTAATTCATTACATAAGAAGTCACATTTTATTCTTTTAATTACTTTGCTTGCAAGTTGGTGTCTCCCAGTAGAAAGGGCACAAAACTGTCTTTTGCATTTCCGAACTTTGAAATCTGAAATAGCAGTCTATACACGGTACTCAACTATTTGTTGAATGGCTAAAAAAATGACCTCGTAACACAGACTGATTTCTAACGAGAGGGACAACATTTTGCCTAAATATGCTAGCAAATGTTAGAAAAAATTCTCTTTTGAAAAAGAAAAGCAAATCAAAGCAGAATCTGTTTTGTCAGAATATCAAGTTTTCCACTGAGTAAATGGAGAATTTACTTAGTAACTGAGGAAGTCAGATGTTCTGACATAGAAAGATAGCTCCACTAAATGGAGTTACCCAACACAGAGGAACCTGCTTGCTAGTGGTTATTAACAAAAGAGCGGCCAAGAACGTGAGCCTCACAGAAAGGGACATAACGCATAACTGAGGTTTCAGTCAGAGACTACCTCTGACCGTAGCCAAGGGAGGTCTGTGCTTATTCAATTACACTCATTGTCTTTGGTTTTTACTCGCCCTGGGTACTAAGGAACAACCCTAAAGACACCAGAATCTACTCAGTGAGCCAAACTATTGTTCTATAACAAACTGCGTGGATTCCTGAAGTAAAAAGGGTCTCTACGCAATGCCAACTGGCAGGTTCTACATTTAGACTTCCAAGCCTGGCCCAAGTCGATCTTGACTCCTTGTGGAAATATCCTTTCTGCGCAGATCTGAAAGGTCTGATCTAGTGTCATAAAAATGGCTTTCTGGCTCTCAACCACATAAGTGGTAGTTGTCTAATAGAAGTTTGATACATTTAGAAAAACATCCTATCAAAAATTGGGATTGGGAAAAAAGAAGTAGCAACTGTACCCTGTGTGTAGATTGTGAGGACGGTTTCAAAGAATGATATGTGGCACATAAGCCACAAAAGAAAGTGTCAACAGAATTGATCTTTCAGAACTCCAAGTACAGAAAAATCTTGGTGTATTTCAGTCAACGTTTTGGGGTTAGTTAGAAATTTTCAGCTAAGAGGTAAAATATTTTCAACAGTCAAAAGTAACCTGCTTTTCCTCTATTACATTGTTTTCTCTTACAAAGAATTCCTTATTCAAATACTGATACAGACTTTACCTGGAAGATTATGAAAAGTATTTTATGCTTCCAAAAAGGCAAAATGTACTACTATACAAATACATGCAGTCTATAAGACTGCTTTATCTAAAGTCACTATCAGACCAATCCCTCAAAAGTGTTAGTTGCTCAGTTGTGTCTGACTCTTTGTGACGTTATGGACTATAGACTGTCAGGCTCCTCTGTCCATGGAATTCTCCAGGTAAGAATACTGGAGTGGGTAGCCATTCCCTTCTCCAGGGGATATTCTCTACTGAGGGATCAAACCCAAATCTCCTGCATTGCAGGCAGATTCTTTATCATCTGAGTAACCAGGGAAGCCCAATCCTTTGGCAGCCACCAATTAACTGGCCAGGATGCCTCTTTTCAACTACTATTTAAAAATTAAAATAAAAATCCTTCGGTAAAAAAACTAGAAAACATGTCCATAAACTCAATTCCTCTAAATTTTACTATCCCAGCTCCATGAATAATTCTAAGGTTCCTATACTGGTAAGGTTACTGCCACCAACACATATTCACTCTTTCCTTGGCTATGGAAAACTGACTCAGGCAAGAAAACACAATACAAAAATCTTTAAGTTATCAATATTAATCTTCTTTAAAAGGGGTTTTACAAAAGATAGGTTCAGCCTGCTATGGACTGAATTCTGTCCCCCTAAAATTCATGTTGAAGCCCTAAACGCCAATGTGAGGTGATGGTAACTGGAAATGAGGCCTTGGGAGGTGATTAGGGTTAGAGAAGGTCACGTGGGTGAGGCCCACATAATGGGATCAGGGGCACTGTCACACGAATGGAGATCACTCTTTGTACCATATGAAGATATAGCAGAAAGGTTGAAAGACAAAGAGAGCCCTCACCAACAACCCAATTCTGCCAGACCTTGACTGTGGACTTCCCACTGTTCAGAAACAAACAAAATAACTGTCTGTTGTATAAGCCACCAAGTATATCATATTTATTACAGCAGCCTAAACTGACTTAAGACACAGCCAAAAAACACCGGAAAAAAGTTATATAGCAGTCAGGTCACTGAACATACCGACAATATGCTACTGCAGGCCCAAGTAAGAATTAGAGCTAAAATATGAACCAAAGAAATTATGACAGGAACCCCCGAGTTGCGACGGTGACAATGCTGAAGTGGCAACCTTGGCCACAGTCCACGTCCACAAGAAAAAGATTATACAGCAGAAGTCCTGGGCTTGCTTTTTCCTAAGTGAAATCCAAGTTCTTTATTGTGAGAAATTAATAATATCCCAAGGCTGAGGAGTCTTCTGTTTCCCTTACACTTTAATGAAGAGTTTGTTTGATATATAAAGTTGATACAAAAGTAATTGCAGTTTTTGTACTGTTATAATTTGTCATTTGATATTGGAATACATTCTTAATAAAAGTGATTGTTATACATTATTTTAATGCACATTTCTTGCTTTATGCTTTCTTGTTAGTGACATTATTTGTTGTTTATTTTGTATCTTAAACTAGGGATTTGTGTTAGACAAAAAGCAAATTCAAGTCATTTTCTTATTTGAGTTCAAAATGGGTCATAAAGCAACATCAACAATGCATTTGGCCCAGGAATTGCTAATGAACATACAGTGCAGTGGTAATTCAAGAAGTTTTGCAAAGGAGACGAGAGCCTTGACAACGAAGAGCTTAGTGGCTGGCCATTGGAAGTTGAAAGTGACCAACCGAGAGGATCATAGAAGCTGATCCTCTTACAACTACATGAGAAGTTGCTGAAGAACTCACTGTCAACTATTTGACAGTCATTTGGAATGTAAAGAAAACTGGAATCTGAAAAAAATCCAATAAAAGTTCATCGGTGCCTCTTGAGCTAACCACAAATCAAAAAAAAAAAAATCATTGTTTTCAAATGTCATCTTCTCTTATTCTATACAACAACAATGAATCATTTCTCTATTGGATTGTGAGATGCAACAAAAAGTGGATTTTACATAACAACTGGCAATGACCAATACAGTGGTCAGACCTAGAAGAAGCTCCAAAGCACTTCTCAAAGCCAAACTTCCACCAAAAAAAGGTCACAGTCACTGTCTAATAATCTGCTGCCTGTCTGATCCACTACAGCTTTCTGAATCCCGGTGAAACCATTACATCTGAGAAGTATGCTCAGCAAATCCATGAGATGCACAGAAAACTCCAAGGCCTGCAGCTGGCACTGGTCAACAGAAAGCACCCAATTCTCCACGACAATGCCCAAGCACACATCGCACAACCAACACTTCAAAAATTGAATGAACTGGGCTACAAAGTTTTGCCTCATCTGCCATATTCACCTGACCTCTCACCAACCGACTACCACATCTTCAAGTATCTCGACAACTTTTTGCAGAGAAAACGTTTCCACAACCAGCAGGAGACAGAAAATGCTTTCTAAGAGTTCGTCAAATCCCGAACCATGGATTTTTATGCAAAGGAACGTTTTCATTTTTCTTGTTCAGTCAGTAAGTCCTGTCTCTCTGCAACTCCATGAATTGCAGCATGCCAGATCTCCCTGGCCTTCACTATTTTCCAGAGTTTGCTCAAATTCATGGCCATTGAGTCGGTGATGCTATCTAAACATCTCATCCTCTGCCACCCCCTTCTCCTCGTGCTCTCAATTTTTCTCATCATCAAGGTCTTTTCTAAAGTGTCAGCTCTTTGCATCAGGTGACCAAAGTACTGGAGCTTCAGCACATCAGTCTTTCCAATGAATATTCAGGGTTGATTTCCTTTAGGATTGACTGGTTTGACTTCCTTGCAGTCCAAGGGACTCTCAACAGTTTTCTCCAACACACAATTCAAAACAATCAGTTCTTCAGTGCTCAGCCTTCTTTATGGTCCAACTCTCACATCTATACAAGACTACTGGAAAAACATAGCTTTGACTACATGAATGTTTGTTGGCAGAGTAATATCTCTGCTTTTTAATACACTGTCTAGGTTTGTCATAGCTTTTCTACCAAGGAGCAAGCATCTTTTAATGGCTGTAATCACAGTCCACAGTGATTTTGGAACCCAAGAAAAGAAAATTTCTCATTGTTTCCACCTTTTCCCCCATCTATTTGCCATGAAGTGATGGGACTGGATGCCATGATCTTAGTTCCCTGAATGCTGAATCTTAAACCAGCTTTTTACTCTCCTCTTTCACCCTTATCAAGAGGCTCTTTAGTTCCTCTTCACTTTCTGCCATTAAAATAGTATTATCTGCATACCTGAGATTGCTCATATTTCTCCTGGAAATTTTTATTTTAGCTGTGAGTCATCTAGCCTGGCATTTCTCAGTCCAACATTTTGCAACAGGAATAAACAAACTTATTTCTCCTTGGCAAAAATGCGTTGACTGTAATGGTTCCTATTTTGGTTAATAAAGATGTACCTGAGTCTAGTTACAAGGAATTAAAATTCAGTCCGAAACCGCAATTACGTTTGCACCAACCAGCTAGCCTTAGAT
The DNA here is from genome assembly GCF_055505025.1 of Bos grunniens. Classification (NCBI taxonomy): domain Eukaryota; kingdom Metazoa; phylum Chordata; class Mammalia; order Artiodactyla; family Bovidae; genus Bos; species Bos grunniens. The sequence continues at coordinate 18,640,728 of NC_141165.1, read as the reverse complement.
AATCATTCACCACAACCATATTCAGCATACAACACAGCACTCCAATAAGCCAGTTTAATTACATTAAAGATAGTAATCTGTGTCTAGAAAAAGAATGTACCTCATTAGCTTTCTTATGCCTTCAGTCAACACATTTAAGTCTAGAAAAAAAAAAGGCTCAACTCTTTCAGTAAAGTTGCCTCAATCTACTGTCAAAGTAGTTGCAAAAACCTGCCTGTGGTACCAAGTAGTAGGTAAAATGAATAGGAGAGAGAAGTTATCAAAAGGAATTAAAGATGGTCAACTATATATGTAAAGTGGATTAACTGAAACAAAATCAACCTAAGCAAAGCACTGCCAAATAAAACATGTGCTGATGAAGTGCTGAAAAGCTAACAGATGGGGGGAAACAATCACAACTAATCAAATACTCCACAAAGCATATATTTCTCAATTTTATAGCATCAAGTGTTAAAATGTAGAAAGTATTCTCCTATTAAATTCACACTGTATATTTAATATATTATTTGCTGAATGGATAAAATATGTACGAATCCATATTCTGACATTTTTCTACATGCATGAGATAATTTTAGTTATTTGAGGTAATTCTCAAGTGCTGCTGCCCTTGTGTGCTCAGTTGTGTCTGACTCTTCTCAACACCATAAACTGTAGTCCACCAGGCTCCTCTGTCCGTGGAATTTTCCAGGCAAGAAAACCTGAGTGGGTTTCCATTTTCCACTCAAAGGGAATCTTCCCAATTCAGGGATTGAACCTGCATCCCTTGTGTCTCCTGCACTGGCAGGTGGATTCTTCACCGCTGCACCACCCTTGTGTAAATGAAAGCACTTAAATACTTTACCAAATCAAATGGTGTTTTGAAGTTTCTATGTCATTATACTGTAATGGGAAACATTTTCTTCTATCTATCCCAGTGAGGAAGTCTGCTTCTGAATAAGAAAAGAAGCATTCCAGAACAAATGGTAACCAAAACTTCCCAGGTTCAAATAAGGGTTCTTAGGCAGAGAAGAGGATTTATATTAAGTGACAGGCCTACTACATCTCTAAGGAAAAATAATTCAAGGTCTTTTCATTAACTAAATATCAAGGATAGGAGGAAGGGACAAGAATGAGTAAGAAAGATATAGAAAGACCTACTAAGGGGAGAAAGAAGGTAATAAAGTAAAATTAACATTCTCAATACTTACTGTATTGTATTATTTCCACTCAACAATTAAAGCAATCTGATATCTTTCAAAGAATAAATTTTTAAGTACTTGGAAAAAAGACTTCTCTCTATTCCAGGATTAAATGAAGCTCGTACTTACTATAATTTCAAATGTCCTTCAGGCTTTCCATAACCTCCATATGAGAACACTCATGTTTTGGGACACATTCAGTTCAGTTCAGTCGCTCAGTCGTGTCCGACTCTTTGAGACCCCATGAATCGCAGCATACCAGGCTTCCGGGTCCATCACCAACTCCCAGAGTTCACTCAGACTCACGTCCATCGAGTCGGTGATGCCATTCAGCCATCTCATCCTCTGTCATCCCCTTCTCCTCCTGCCCCCAATCCCTCCCAGCATCAGAGTCTTTTCAAATGAGTCAACTCTTTGCATGAGGTGGCCAAAGTACTGAAGTTTCAGCTTTAGCATCATTCCTTCCAAAGAACACCCAGGACTAATCTCCTTTAGAATGGACTGGTTGGATCTCCTTGCAGTCCAAGAGACTCTCAAGAGTCTTCTCCAACACCACAGTTCAAAAGCATCAACTCCTCAGCGCTCAGCTTTCTTCAGAGTCCAACTCTCACATCCACACATGACCACTGGAAAAACCATAGCCTTGACTAGATGGTAGGTATTCAAAGAATGAAAGCTCCGAACATGTCAATTGCTATAGATGAGACTGGTGTGGCTCATGGACTGAGGTCTCCTTTCACTAGGTGCCTAAATCTGCCCCTTCAATGTATCCTACACCTAGTGGCAAGATTAAAGGTAACATCATTGCCAGCTGGTTATGACCTTCAAAGACAAATCCCAACCAATAAAATCTGAAGCAGAGCTTGGTTTCCAACACTCCACTGGATTCTGATTCCACCAGATATGTTCTATCTACTCCTAACTACTCCAGCTCTGGATCACATACCAGAACACTCATGGTGATTCTGCAGATTCTAAATTCTGCAGCTGCTCCATCTCTACCCAGTACTACCCTTTGATTGGGCTTCCCCAGTGGCTCTGGCATAATGGTAAAGAATCCGTCCGTAACACAGGTGACTTGCAGGAGACTCAGGTTCAATTCCTGGGTTGGAAAGGTCCCCTCGAGAAGAAAATGGCAACCCGCTCCAGTATTCTTGCCTGGAAATCCCCATGGACAGAGGAGCCGGATGAGCTACAGTCCATGCATGGAGTTGCTAAGAATTGGACATGACTGAGCAACTAAACAACCACCACCACCTGTCAATTATCACCACCAAACCAATTGCTGCCTTGAGGCATTCTCTCATTTCACTCCAATCAGAAGTAACCTCTCCCTTACCGAAATTTTCTACTCCATTTTTTGTACTTCTCTTTCATTTACCTAAGAACTCTATCACAACTTCTCTGTGTTTCCCACAATACATAATACTCCCATAAAGATCTACCGATTCACTACATGGACACCTCAAGAGACTCTATGAGAAAGACGTATATTTAAGGGAAAAAATTTTTAAATCATGTTTAGATATGTCACTTTTTTATACCTACTTTGATAATCTCAGTGTTTTCAGTGAATATTTAACACATTTACAATTAAAATAAGCAATAATACAGTGGGATTCTATACATCTTCCTACTATTTGTTCTCCACTTGAGCCAACTACTTATTCTATATTCCTATTTCTGTCCTTTTTTGTCCTTCTGTCCAAAAAATATTCCTATTTTTTGCCTTCATTTAAATTAAAAAAAGTTGTTTCTTTTCTTATACATTTTTTAAAATTTTAAGTATAGCTGATTTCAAATTATAGTATCAGTTCAGTTCAGTTCAGTCGCTCAGCCTTGTCCAACTCTTTGCAACCCCATGAATCGCAGCACGCCAGGCCTCCCTGTCCATCACCAACACCTGGAGTTTACCCAAACTCATGTCCATCGAGTCGGTGATGCCATCCAGCCATCTCATCCTCTGTCATCCCCTTCTCCTCCTGCCCCCAATCCCTCCCAGCATCAGGGTCTTTTCAAATGAGTCAACTCTTTGCATGAGGTGGCCAAAGTATTGGAGTTTCAGCTTCAGCATCAGTCCTTCCAATGAACACCGAGGACTGATCTCCTTTAGAATGGACTGGTTGGATCTCCTCGCAGTCTAAGGGACTCTCAAGAGTCTTCTCCAACACCACAGTTCAAAAGCATCAATTCTTCGGTGCTCAGCTTTCTTCACAGTCCAACTCTCACATCCATACATGACCACTGGAAAAACCACAGCCTTGACTAGACGGACCTTTGTTGGCAAAGTAATGTCTCTGCTTTTTAATATGCTATCTAGGTTGGCCAGAACTTTCCTTCCAAGGAGTAAGCATCTTTTCATTTCATGGCTGCAGTCACCATCTGCAGTGATTTCAGAACCCAAAAAAAATAGTATAGTTGATTTCAAAGAACAGTTAAGATCAAACCAGTCAATCCTGAAGGAAATCAACCCTGAATATTCATTAGAAGGACTTATGCTGAAGCTGAAGCTCCAATACTTTGGCCAACTTATGTGAAGAGCAACTCACTGAAAACGATTCTGATGCTGGGAACGACTGGGGCAAGAGGTGAAGGGGGAGACAGAGGATGAGATGGTTGGATGGCATCACCAACTCAATGGACATGAGTTTCAGCAAACTCTAGGAGATAGTGAAGGACAGGGAAGCCTGCGATGCTTCAGTCCATGGCGTCACAAAAAGTCAGACACAATTTAGTGACTGAACAACAATACAGTTGATTTTAATGTTGTTTTCATTTCTGCTATACAACAGTGATTCAGTTATACATTCTATTGTTTTTCCTATTCTTTTCCATTACGATTTATCACAGGACACTGAATATAGTTCCCTGTGCTATACAGTAGGACCCTGTTGTTTACTCATTCTATGTATCATAGTTTACATCTGCTAACCCCAACCTCCTGTTCCATCCCTTCCCTAAACCCCATGCCCTTGGCAAATACAAGTATGTTTCCTATGTTTGAGTCTGTTTATTTCAAAGATAGGTTCATTTGTGGCATATTTTAAATTCCACATATAAGCAATATCACATGGGGTTACATATCTTTCTTTTTGCTGCAAATGGCATTATTTCATTCTTTTTCATGGCTGAGTAGTATTTTATTGTATATATGTACTTTCATTGTAAACAAATACCTATCCATTCCTGTGGATATGGAATGGATTAGGACATTTAGGTTGATTCCATGTCTTGGCTATTGTGAACAGTGCTGCTATGAACACAGAGGTGCATGTATCTTCTTGAATTATAGGTTCGTCTGGATATATTTTTTAGCCCCTTGCACCATATGAGGACACAGCAAGAAGGCACCAGCAAGGAACGAGGAGGAGGGTCCTCACCGGGATGCAACCATGCTGGTCCCCTTGATCTGGGACTTCCAGGTGCCAGAACTGTAAGAAGTAAATCTATCTCTGTGGTAGTTTGTTAGAGCTGCTCGAACAGACTAGGACATCAAACTCACCTCAAACAAGCGCAAGTCAGCAGGAACCCTGTCCCCAACTGAAAGGCAAACTGTATCACCTGGAACTAAGTCTCGTGCAAGTGTATGCTCCAATTTTCCTTCACGCACACTGTAACATAAAATAGAAATAGCCACAGCTGAAGAAAGCAAGCAAGACCACTTACTTTAAGAAATTCCTTCTAGTGGGCTTGCCTGGGAAAAATACATTGCATTATCACACAGTCACATACAAAAGTTATCTGCTGAATAAATCCATGTCTCAATAATCTAAATAAAATTAGAAGTAACAAAAGTTTTAATAGTACAACTTGCTATAATGAATAGAGCATGAATTTTTCATGTCAGATTAATGGCTTCTACCTTATGTTCAGACCATCTTGGGCCACAAGGTATATTGTACTAGTCACATTTAATTTCTACTTTTAAGAGTAGAAATCCATTATCAGAAACAAGGATCATACCAATGGCATTCTGGTGGCATAAGTTTATTTAGTTCTTCAAGAGATTTTTCTGAACGATATTCCTATTTAAAAAAAAAAAGAATATTAGGAAAAATATTTATAAAGAAACACAATAAGCACATTCTTAAGAACATATGCTATGTTAGACTTAAACATTTACCTAAACCATTATTTTAACATTTCTCCAAATTTTTATCTTTTGTTTACTTATACTCCCATGCAAAAGCACTTGCCCTTTATTAAATAATGTTAAATTATAGTGACCAAACAATCTTTTATAATTAAATATTCTCAACTCTATATTTCAATATTCAGTGTACAAACCTACGGTCAAGTTACTGATAAGAAAGTGAAGAAAACTAATACTAGTGTAACCAAAGAGTATATAATTTTCAGTCATTAAAAGTTAAGATTACTGAGCCTCATAATTAAGATAATTTTACTTTCAGTGTTTAATGACCAAGGAAGTCAGACAATTAAATGCAAATACACTGGCACTGAAGATTCACGCCCATGGCAACTGTAAAGGTTTGTGAAATAAGTCTGTGTAGGAGAAACATGAATTAAACAAGGAGACATGGCTGCCCTACCCCAAGAGACATGTTTCCCAAGACTCTGAATCACCCAAAGGGGAAATTGTCAGGAGCCCTAACTCTGTGAGGCTCAGTCTTCCTCCATCCATATAATCACAGCTGAGAGTCAGAGACATCCTTCAACACACTATACTGTTCAGTCCAACTTCCATGGACTGTCTCACTCCATGCAACATCACTGCTATTTTTGTCTCATTCTGCACTAAGTACACCAACCTTTTGATCTAAGGTTAAAAAGGGAGGAGAAGGAGTAGGGAGAGTAATGGAGGTGAAAGTTGGGGTGGGGGGAGTTCTGAAATGACTGCAGTGCTAGCACTAATCAAAACTGCACATTCATCACAAACATTTTCAAATAGAAAATGCAAAGTTATATAAGAATAACTTAGAAATAAATCTGTCTTTACTACTAAGGCAAGAGGAACAAATGTGAGAGTAAGGTAAATCTGTAAATATAAAAATCACAAGACACCCAGTGCAATATACAGCATAAGGAACATTATAATTTTGTATGGGGACAGATGGTTGCTAGACTTATCACGGTGATCACTTCATAAGGCATACAAGTATCAAATCACTATGTAGGGCACCTGAAACTAACAATATTGTATGTTAACTATACCTCAATTTAGAAAAAAATTGCAGACATCCCTCCCCTAACTATACTAAGGATATTAAGGAATTTAGAAGTTTTCCAAAAATTCCATAAAAGGCTAGAAAATACTCACCAGTCCTAGATTCTAGTCATGTAAGACATAAAAGCTGCCCTATCTTTACCTCCCTCTTTAAACATCTTAGCCTTTACTCCCTACAACTACAAAGATATCACTATATCAAAATGATCCTTCAACATACCACCAAAAACTTGACAGCCATCTCAAATGAACACCTAAAAGTTAAATTTTAAATTTACTGTAAAGGCAGCATCAATATGTAATTATACAGAACAATTAGCTATTTTTATGGCTGCAAGGAGGTATAACAGGGATGGGAAATGGAGATTAGAAAGGATAGTGGAGTCACATATAAACATTAAAAGACTATAAAAAGCACTCTTCTAAAATATAGGTAAAAACACAAATATAAATAATACTAAAAAATGAAGACTTTCTGAAAGATTTCTGACAGTTTTCTGACAAAGCACTAATGTAAGTTCAACAGAGAGTAAATAAGACCCTTGTAGAGAGGATTTTTAATTGTCACTTGTAGAATATTTTGTTCTGTCATAAGCACATTTGGGGAAAAGGCTCACATCTGTATAAAAAAATCAGAACTACCAATCTGAAACTGGGCTTTTCATAAATGTTTCAATTTGTTCTTGAGTTTTCCTTCAAACGGACCTATCATAAAGATACTTGGCAGATGGTTTCAGTCATTAAGATTTAAGGTGTGCAACACCATTTTTGGTCAAAGTCCATACAATGTTAAAATCGTCATTTTGTGGAACTTTTTTTTGAGGGTAGGAGTTATTTACCAAGCTACTAAGGTCTTTGATGTTGTTGTTGTTTAGTCACTAAGTCATGTCCAACTCTTCTGCAATCCCATGGACTGCAGCCCCCCAGGCTCCTCCATGGGATTTCTCAGGCAAGACTACTGGAGTGGGTTGTCATTTCCTTCTCCAGGGGATCTTTCCAACCCAGAGATCAAACCCTGCATCTCCTGCATTGGCAGGCATATTCTCTACCAGTGAGTCACCAGGTAAGCCCATAAGGTCTTCCATACAAAATGATAATTCTGTAAGAATTCTTATGAAGCAAGCCACTCCACACGTCTGTAGCACTACTAGTGACGCAAAAGCATTCCAGCTACTGGTCCAATGGGTCGGTCATACCATGCAAATGACCATGAATGAGACCCAGCCTGGAATGACCTCTGCTAAACTAGCCCTCAACCTGCCTTAAGGTAATGTTTATGTTAAAACATAAAAGAGCATTTCCTAGATACAGGATCCCTGATGGTGTACTAAAGCAACTCACAAAGCTGTTGCAGATAATCTGATTCCAACCGGCATTTTTACACTGGGTGGCTATAAAACAAATTACTAAATTAGAGATTATCACAGGACACCTGCATGATGACAGGAAATATCCAAGGAATATATCACAGATGCGAAAATAACCACAGCCACTTAAAATATGCTCTTTCGATTATAAACATGAACTTCAAATGACACATTACAGTTTTCCTTAAACTAGAATAATTCTTCTAGTCTTATTAACGATGCTTCAAATTTTTAACCATCAAATGACGCCTGCCAACATTGTTCTAAAACCTGCAGAAGTTATTAGATATTTAAAGAAACATAAAACTAAGCCCATGTTTTTATTTATGTCTACACTGCTGCTGCTGCTGCTGCTAAAGTCGCTTCAGTCGTGTCCAACTCTGTGCAACCCCATAGACGGCAGCCCACCAGGCTCCCTGGTCCCTGGGATTCTCCAGACAAGAACACTGGAGTGGGGTGCCATTGCCTTCTCCACTAGTCAATAGAAATTCAGACATTATCTCTACAATATTCACATTAATTTTTTTAAACAGGGTTCCTTTTCATATATTTTCTTTACTGTCTCAGTGCCTGTGCTGAATGGGGGAGTTCGATCCAGATCAGAACATCCCTTCCATGGATGAAAAGGAGTCTGAACCCTGACCCAATTTTTTAACTGGAAAACATTTAAAAGAGTATTGCTGGATTTTATTTCTATTTCTGTACTTTTTGTTTCCATCTGCTTCAGTTAACTTTAAATAGAAACACCATCAAATAGAAAACTAGATTTTCTTCATGCCACTGTCTATATCAAAGCAGTCGTGTTGGTTCCACAAACTTCCTTTAAGAGTTACTGTTTCTGAAATTATTTCAAAAACACAGAGCAAATTATTCTGAACATACCCATCCCCCAATAATTACACATTTTAACATAAACCAACTTGATGTTTTGAAGCAATTAACTAAAATACCATTTTATGATGTTATCAAAATAGACGTACTCACCTGAACGAAGGCGACCGTAACAACGATAAGTATTGCCTAAACAAAACAAAGAAACAAGTTTTTTAAATCAGACACTGCAACTTCTGAAATAATTATTAAATCATATTTTATTTTTCTGACTCTGCAGCCCCAAGACACCAGACACTAAGCACAGGAGAGCCAGGGAAGGACTCACAATTCTGCCTTGAGGCCTAGGGGTGGAAAAACCCACAGCTGACAGGAGTCTGCCTCCCCAGGATTGTTTCTTAAACCCTTTGATCTCAGGATCCCTTTACAAACTGAGGGCCAGCTTTTGTTTATGTGACTAATAGCTACTGATATTTACCATATTAAATACTTCTTTAATTACTGGGTTTTAACTTACTAAAAAACGTAAGCCCATTACATGTTAACACGTACAATATTTTTTATGAAAAACTCTTTTGCAATCCCACAGATTGTAGCCAACCAGGCTCCTCTGTCCATGGAACTTCCAGCAAGAATACTGGAGTGGGTTATCATTTCCTTCTTCAGAGGATCTTTCCAACTCAAGGATGAAACTCATGTCTCCTGAATAGGCAGGCAGATGCCTTACCACTGAGCCACCAGGGAAGCCCTATGAAAAATATATCCCTCCCCAAAATTGTGAGAAAAGTGGCAGTGCTTTCAATTTTTCTATCGTTGGTGTCCGCTTTAATACTGGGTTGGCCAAGAAATTCATTTGGGTTCTTCCATTCTCCTATCTGCTTCTGCATTTAATTTACTGACATATGTTAATTTGGCTAAAGCATATGAAAAAAATTCAACCTCATACAGATACTGTTGGAAAGGGAGGAGTTTATTTTAAAAGCCTTTTCAAATAATCGTGGTTTTTATTCTTAGCTACTACACCAAAATTAGACAACTGCTAGTAACTTTAAAAGTAATGTGCAATGTAGACTCTAAAACTAGATCAGTGAACTTTTCATAGTCTGTTACATTAGAATCAGTCTCCTTACTATTGTGAATGAATATTTTGTATCATCATGCACAGGTCATTTAGAAAAGGCTGATTCACTGGGTTATTCAAATCTTCCAAGTGTTGACACATTTTATAACTGTTAAAAAAAAAATCACATTCACTGAAATCCCTACTGATCTCATTAGAATAAGGTCTTAAAATAGGGGAGCTATCCTGCATAAAAATTTTGCAAAGTTCTAGTTACTACTGAAAGCTTGAATTTTACTATTGGTAACAAATTCTGTCAGTTGTTTCTCTTGTAGTGAAAGGTTATTTCACTCACTTTCAAAAAAAGGTATGCCAATTATTCAAGTCTTAATAACCACAGTTTGTGTATCAGTCATTCTTTGGAGTAAAAGGCTAGTTCACTTCAGCACACAACCTTTCCTTGGGACAATCCCCATACGTCAATGAGTACTTCGTATTTCATCACAAAGAACAATAAAAAGGTATATACTTAAGGATCAAAATTCAGTAAAATTAATTTTTACTGTTTTATCGAAAACATTACTAAGAGAAACAGTGAAAGAAAACAGTAAGTACTAAACAGTTTACTAGATGGGTGCCACTATCTTGATTCAGACCGAAGCTCTAATGGTTTTACCCACATCACTTTTGCTCCATTAATGCAAATGTCTATAGCAAAAAGACAAATAACGTTTTAGCTTTATGAAAGTAGTTCTGGCCTCACATGCTCCCTAAAAGAATCTCATAGACTCCCAGGAGTCCACAAGCAAAAGCTGGAGACTTTGAAGCTCTGTGTTCATTTCTCCTGTGCAGTTAAGCAAAACACACTTGCTTTAATCAATGCTTAGACTTACTATAAAATTTTATACTACAATGAAACAGAGGGGCAAGAAAAAAAAAAGATGAAAACTAGAATAACCTAGCTGGAGAGAACAAAATCTTACATAGTAAATATACAGTGCATTGTTAAATATTTTTAATTTCAAAAATGTTAGGCTTCAGTTCACAACTAGTCAAACATACTCTCAATTGGAAAGTAAAAGAAAGTAAATATTTAATTGGAAAATTATTATAAAATGTTTCACATCTATGAAATTATCAGGTTGTTAAATAATTTCCAAGGGTGCCAATCACAAACCCTTGAACATTACTTGAGATCACTGCAACTAAAACCAGAATCTAAAAAAAAAGCAAACCTGAAGAAAACAATAAGGCATCCCTCAATTCATTTTCTAAAATAAAAGCCAATCCTAATTTATACAATTAACTACCAATTTAAAAATACATATATTTTTCTTACCACAGTGATACTGACAGCATCATCAAACTGATGCATTAAAACACTGATGACTGCAGAAGCCAGAAGCAGCATAATAAGGGGATTTTTAAACTGAAAGTGAAAACAAATAGCAATTCAACAGTTTTGCATGAATGATAGTTGTATACCATCCAACAAAAGCCTTAAAAAAAGAAAACAATATCACAGCATTATTATGTAAAACTAAGAATTGACCAATTCTTAGAATACACATGTATTTTTAGTACTTATTAATTTAACCAATAAGCTGTTCTGAATTTCTATTGGGTCTAGAATAAATGGAAAATGACTTTTAAGATAAAGATTTATATTAAGCACTGGTTAGAATACCTAAATTATGAACTTCAAACACTCTCATCAATCCTGTATTTTAAGTAAATGGACATAAATTACAATTCTGTGGTTGACTCACCCACCACAGGAACAACCAGATCCCACCCACCAGTGCAACTAAGAGCATACAGTAAGATCCTCGCCACAGAAGAAGCTGAATATTTTCCCAACACTGGTTTCCCTGACATCTAGCTAGCAGAGACAACAGTATCTAAAGAAATAAAAACCACAGCACCAACTCAATCAAGAAGCTCTTAAAACAAACAAGCATCAGAACAACCCCAAATCCTTCCAGTTGGACATCCAGTTAAACATCAGAGCTCTGCTGCTGGATTGCCTTCCTCTGATGAAACGCTGCCAATAGCTGTCAAAGCTGCAAGGTCACTTTGCAAAGAATCCATCATAGCGGATAGCCTCAGCCTCTGGATATCATTAACTCTGAAATTAGACACCACCACCTCCTACTTCCTTTATGGTTCCATTCCCTGGCACAGCGTTTACAACTCTGCTTCACATCAGAATCTTGTGAAGGACTTCCAGCAAATGTCCACATTCACACCACAGCAAACAAACCAGAATCTCTGGGCACAGGACCCAGGCTTTAGCATTTTTAAAGCATTCCCCCAAGTCACTCTAATGCACAGAGGACTGAAAATAACTGCTCTAACAAAATAAAACTACATCTGCAATGTGGTTCAGGGTTTACAAACCACACACAAACTGAGTCAGAATACCTGTGTTTGAATCCAATTCCTTGATTTTTTAAGCCCCAGAGGTGCTTCATCTACTAAAATACTACCTTGTACTAAAAACTGTGTAAGGATTAACCAAGAACGTATATTAAAGCACTGTGTAGACTATAAAACCCGCCAACGTTAGCTGTTATTATCACACTCTGAAAGCAAGGTCCACGATCATTTCATGTGCCCCTAAAAAAAGCTGTGCCGTGGTACTAAGGACACTACCTGATAGATGGCAGGCTCTAGACAAATGTCTGTAGAACAACAAAGACGCTGTTCAATGTAGAGGAATGAAGAGTCACTCAGTGCTTTATGATTAACAACTGATATTTAATGCTAATTATAGCATTAATAATTGATGCTAATTATTACTTAACTATATTACAAGCACTATTTCATTTCATTCTCACAGCAATACCATGATGCAAGTACTCTGACTTTGAAACAGGATCAAGAAAGTAAAACATTAAATCATATTACCCAGTGATAAGTCAAATCACTGTAATTTGTAAATCCAGAATAAACTTCCTGAAGTTCTGGATGATGCGGAAATACGGTAAAGGTGAGCATACAAAAATACATAAAAAAATATTCCATTAAAAACAAGATGGACACAAAGTTCGTCCCTAAAAATTCAGTTTTTCTACTTTAGACAAATTCATTTAACAACAGGGTAAATTTTGGTTCATTAACAAGCAAGGCCCCATAGAAAAGTTAAACATAGATTTTGTAAAAAAAAGAATCTAAAGATTAGAAGGCATTACAAAGTTTCTTTACTAAAAAGAATCTGTTTGACAAAACTAACTCTACTAGCTAAAAATTGGCCACAGGAAGTTTGTAGCTTTTCACTAACATGCTTATTATCAAGGTAAGAAAAACCCTACAGCAAATCTTTCTGAAAAGATTACGATATTAATAAAATATAATAGGTTGGTGCAAAAGTAACTGCGGTTTTGCACTGCTTAACTTTGCCATTTGATATTGGAATACATTCTTAAATAAATGTGGTTATGTTATACATCATTTTAATGCACATTTCTCACTTTGTTTTTTTGCTAATGACTTATTACTTGCTATTTATGTTTATTTTAGACTAGGGAAATGAGATGTTAGACAAAAAGCAAATTCGAGCAATTTTCTTGAGTTCAAAATGTAAAGCAGCGGAGATAGCTCACAACATCAATGATGCATTTGACCCAAGAACTGCTAATGAATGTACAGTGCAGTGGTGGATTAAGAAGTTTTGCAAAGGAGACAAGAGCCTTGAAGGTGAGGAGTGCAGTGACTGGTCATCAGAAGTTGACAACGACCAATTGAGAGGATCATTGAAGGTGATCCTACACAAGAAATTGCCAAAGAACTCAACACTGACCATTCTATGGTCATTCAGCATTTGAAGCAAATTGAAAAGGTGAAAAAACTCCATAAGTGGGTGCCTCATGAGCTGACAGCAAATCAAAAAATCATCATTTTTAAGTGTCGTCTTCTCTTTTTTATGCAATGAAAACAAAGCATTTCTTGATCCGACTGTGATGTGTAACAAAAAGTGGATTTTATATGACAACTGGCAACAATCAGCTCAGTGATGGACCAAGAAGAAACCACCAGGGAAGCCACAAGAAACTCCAAAGCACTTCCCAAAGCCAAACTCGGATCAAAAAAAGGTCATGGTCACTGTTTGTTGGTCTGCTAAAGGTATCATTCACGATAGCTTTCTGAATCCTGGCAAAACCATTACATCTGAGAAGTATGCTCAGCAAATCCATGAGACACACCAAAAACTACTAAGCCTAAAGCCAGCATCTGTCAAAAGAAAGGGCCCAATTTTTCTGCACAACACCCGACCTCACAGTGCACAACCAACACTTCAAAAGTTGAACAAATTAGGCTACAAAATTTTGCCTCATCCACCATATTCACCTGACCACTCATCAACTGACGACCACTTCTTCAGGCATCTCAACAAGTTTTTGAAGGACAAATGCTTCCACAACCAGCAGGAAGGAGAAAATGCTTTCCAAGAGTTTGTCATATCCCAAAGCATAGATTTTTATGTTACAAGAATAAACAAACTTATTTCTCATTGAAAAAATGTGTTGATTGCAATAGTTCCTATTTTGATTAATAAAGATGTGTTTGAGCCTAGTTATAATGATTTGATATTCACAGTCTGAAACCGCAATTACTTTTTCACCAACCTAATAATTAAAAATAGCTATTTTCTATTGATAGCTACTATCTCCTAAGATTATTATCTCCATTTTCTAGTTAACACTCAGAGGATAATAAGGGACACACAAGCTATTAATAGTAATAAAGAAAGGTGGAATTTGTAACCAGGCAGTCTGGATTGCCTTTTGCTAATTTTCTAAACTAGTCATATTACTTTAAAAAATACTAACATTTCTATAATAAAAAATATATATAAGACACTTCCAAAGGAAACCACTATATCACCTCCATGTGATATAAGCCCTTAAAGATTTACACACTAAAAATTATAGAAATTCCAACCGAAGAGTAAACTCTAACAAATGAAACAAATTAAGTAAAAAAAAAAAATTTTAATATTATTTTCTTTCTCCATAAATAACTTCACAAAAGTCAAAAAATACATTAACAAAAATACATGTAAAGTACACAGCATGAGAAAATAAAAATATACCTGAGAAATATACTTCTTCCATAGTGGCTCATCTTCACTGATATCAAACTCATTCCAGCCATGGAAGGCTCTCCTATGACTTACTTCACATTTGTTTAGACCATTCTGAAGATCAGCCTATGAGATTTTATATATACAAGTTACTGAAAATATTAGCAGAAAACAAAGGAGAAAACACAGAAAAAGTACATAGGTATGGTCATATTTACAGGAACTTCTGTGACAGTCAAAATTCATCTATGGGGACAAAGCGTATCAGTGACTGCCTGGGGCCAAGAGCAATAGAAGGATTAGCTACAAAAAACACGTGGAATCTATTTAGAGTGATGAAAATTTTCTACATCTTCATTGTGATGACGGCTATATTTGCCAAAATGCAAATTGTATATTTAATGAGTACACTGTAGTCTATATAAATTATATCTCAATAAAAAAATGTTAAGATAAGCAACTAGATTAATAAACAAAAAATTATGATTTTTATGTGGAAAGAGGAGTAACACAAACCAGTGACAATGTACAGAAAGCAAATTGTAAGTACATTTTAACTAGTTTTCTTGGTTCCCACTGTTGTCTTACTGTCTTCTAAAATTAGTTTCTCCAAAAGATTATGCATCTTTCCTGTACTCTGAGCCTATCAAAACTGAGGTTGGTATTACCTTTTGTTCTTAGACTGTACATTTATTCCAAGAAGAAAATCTGTGGTTCCTAAATTACTGAAAATAATGAAGTTAAGTCCTCAAACACCACCTACATTCTTCAGTCACTACCTCTCCTGACTTGTTATTTGAAACTATCAAATAGAATGAAATTACGTGCATCTCTGAAGTAGTTTCTCTGACCAAAAGCTTTATAATAGAGGTCAATAACAGAGTCTTGCGATACCTAAATATATTTAAAGTAAGTGGCTTTAAAACAGAGTATAAATACAACCCGCCCCAAAAAAACCTTTACAAAAAAAGGGGGGTTATGCAATGTTTTTAATGCATTATTAAATTATGTGAATTCTGAAGAGAAAATTTTAAATATTCTTTTCCTCATGTTTCATTAGACTGTGAAAAACTAGGAAGAGACTAAATTACATAAGCAAAAATTTATTTGCAGTTCCGAACTTATATTTAGCTTTTACAGTAGGAAACATAAAAAAGGATAAAACTCCTAACTCCACTTATGTTATAATTAAATTGATCACTTTCCTAATCCAACTAATCCTCACACAGCACTAACAGTTTCTGGGAACACTAATGATCCAGAGCTGCACCATCCTATCAGGCAACCACTAGCCACACACACCTGCGGAACAGAGAATTCTACTGGATAGCACTTAGCTAAGTGGCTCATTCTACTATACACTCCCTTCCTCCCCACCAAGAACTTACTTGGAGAATGCTTGCAACTTCACTGACTGGTAATTCACTTGCTTTTTTTGATGTCAATACCGGAATCATTGTCTCATTTTCAGCATTAGGAATTTTTTGAAAACGTGCAACCTAGGAAACAAAACCAAAGGAAAAATATTTGCATATACTAAACAATTCTAATGCTGTCCAGAATAAATGAAAATTCAAATGTTCCCAGAAACTTTTATCACAGTTAAAAAACAAATATTTTCAGACTAATAAAGAGTATCCAGTCCTATTAAGATAATTTTATACTAACATGCTATTCTAAAAAGCACATTTCAGAAAATAAGCTACCACTGAAAGCTAGAATACAAAATAATTTTCATACTGCAAAAAAAGATGCTATTTCTACACCAAATTAATCAGTAAAAAGTAAAACAGATGTCCTGTCTAGCAGATTCCAATCGTTACACAGAGTCATAATCCTCTAAACTCATTATGTTTAACATGAGGTACAAGGAACAGCTAAGCTTGTTCCATTCTAACACTACTGTTGATCAGCTCATTTCTTAACTATCCAGGCACCAGGCTACTCTGCCAAAGCACCAACACAGAACATGAGACTTATAGATCCATTCCCAAACTAGAGGAAATGGAAAGCAGAGACCAGACAAGCAGAGGACACATAGGAAGAGTGAAGGGACAAGCAGAATGAACCTTAGAGATGACAGTAACCATGACACCTACTCGACATAGCTTCATAAACAAATATCTACACAAAGTGTTTTAACACAGTTCTAGAAATAAATCCCCAATCCACACTTCTTTGTAGACAAAGTTTTGACGAAGTATGTGAAAGAGAGACAAAAGCTACACACTGAAACTTTAGAGAAGAAAACAATTCAGTCGCCTGCCCCACATCCACTGATTTAAACAATACTGAAAATGAAGTGATCATCTTAACGCCAAGACACAAATCTTTAAGCTATCAGGTGAAATGTTTTCAATCTTGAATAATCAACAAACAGGATTAAATATTCCTCTAAAGACAATTTTAAGACAACATATAAGGTCAAAGAATAATAATTTAAGTTAAAGGGTCACTATAGAGGCCTCTATTCATTAAAAAAAAAAAAGCTGTACTTACTCCAAAAAATAGTAAATAGCAATAGCAATGCAAATAACCAAGTTTTGGAACAATCATATGCATGTTTTCTAATCCCACCTATTACAAAGACAATAAATATTTAAGTATTTTAAAGAAAAGACCATAACAATTTTCCTTTAATGATAAGATATTAGTGACCAAAAATTCTTAAGAAACTGAAAACAGAGTACTTTTCTCAACATGGTTATTTTATCTTGTGAAATAATTAAGAAGGATCAAATAGGTTTCCATTGCCTGCAGTGACAATGAGATTAAGAAAATCTTTTATTTCTAAGGTTCATATATATCAGTTTCTTCATATGCGAGGATAAATAGTGCCTAAAGTTGTTTGAGGATTACATCCATTTATGGAGCATTCACCCAACTAGTAATAAGCACTGAAATAGCTGTTTTTCCCAAAACTAATATTTATATGTACATTCTCAATAATATAATGAGCTCAGTAAAGAAGCAAATCATTAAAGTTAATAAAGCTAGATTTGCAACAGTTCTTCTATTAAATATATTACTACTCATAAAAACACTTTTTAAAAAGTTATCCTTTGGTATTTGATACATAATAGGGTCTATGCTGGAATACACTACATAAAATCCCTCAGAAGCATTACATGGGCTCAAAAGAGGTCAAAAGAAGGAAGTGAGACTATTTCACTTAATAAAGGATAAGATAACCCTCTAAATATAAGAAAGGAAGAGGGCAACCCAAAACCAAAGGGTGACTTTACAGAAGACCAACATCAGACTTAGAATAAAGGGTGCCCGATGCTAGGGATGGTGGCAGAGCTGGATGGCCATCCACTGTAAGAACCGGTTTCCACAACACAGAGGGGACACAGCACAGAAAATTCTTGCTGAAAGGCTATGATGCTAACTGTATTTATGCTCCCTAGACTCCATGTCAACTTAAAACTATGAGATCATTAAGTTTTAATCCTATTATCTTTTTAAGCAAATGTTACTGACATTGACCAACTGTGATGGATTGTTAGTTATATAGATCATAAAAATATTTTATCAAAGCAAGATCCTCTATGACCCACCTACTACGGTAATGGAAATAAAAACGAAAGTAAACAAGTCAAACCTGATTAAACTTAAAAGCTTTTGCACAGCAAAGGACACTATAAGCAAGGTGAAAAGACAACCTTCACAATGGGAAAAAATAATAGCAAATGAAATAATGGATAAATGATTAATTTCCAAAATATACAAGCAGCTCATACAACTCAATACCAAAAAAACAAACAGCCCAATCAAAAAGTGGGAAAAAGAACTAAACAGACATTTTTCCAAAGACGACATACAGATGGCTAACAAACATGAAAATATACTCAACATCACTCATTATTAGAGAAATGCAAATCAAAATTACAATGAGATATCACCTCACCCCAGCCAGAATGGCCACCATCAAAAAGTCTACAAACAATAAATGCTGGAGAGGGTGTAGAGAAAAGGGAACACTCTTGCACTGTTGGTGGGAATGTAAATTGATACAGCCACTATGGAGGATGGTATGGAGATTCCTTAAAAACCTAGGAATAAAATAAAACCACCATATGACCCAGTAATCCCACTCCTAGGCATATACCCTGAGAAAATCAAAATTGAAAAAAGACACATGTATCCCACTGTTCATTGCAGCACTATTTACAATGGCTAGAACATGAAAGCAACCTAGATGCCCATCAACAGATGAATGGATAAAGAAGGTATGGTACATATACACAATGGAATATTACTCAGCCATAAAAGGAACGCCTTTGAGTCAGTTCTGATGAGGTGGATGAACCTAGAACCTATTACACAGAGTGAAGTGAGTCAGAAAGAGAAGGATAAGTATCATATCCTAACGCATATATATGGAATCTAGAAAAATGGTACTGGGGAATTTATTTGTGGGGAAGCAATGGAGAGACAGATATGGAAAATAGACTTGTGGACATGGGGAGATGGGAGGAGAGGGCAAGATGTATGGAAAGAGTAACATGGAAACTTCCATTACCATGTGTAAAATAGACAGCGGATGGGAATTTGCGGTATGGCTCAGGAAACTCAAACAGAGGCTCTGTGTCAATCTAGAGGGGTGGATGGGGAGGGAGATGGGAGGGAGGTTTAAAAGGCAGGGGATAGATGTATACCTATGGCTGATTCATGTGGAGGTTTGACAGAAAACAACAAAATTCTGTAAATCAATTATCCTGCAATTAAAAAAAAAGAATATTTTAATTTGTTCATTACTCTTTCAACTAACACCTGCATTTATTGAGAATCTGACTCTGTGCTCGGCCCTTAGAATTTAACAAAGAGCAAAGTGACGGGGAGGACAACTGGAGGGAAGACAGACATTAACAAGAATAGCACAAAGGAAGAGAAACTGAAATAGTCGCTAAGGCTGAGCCAAAGCCTAAACGACACCCAGCTGTGGATGTGTCTGATGGTGAAAGTAAACTCTGATGCTGTAAAAAAACAATACTGCATAGGAACATTGGAATGTTAGGTCCATGAGTCAAGGTAAATCGGAAGTGGTCAAACAGGAGATAGCAAGAGTGAAGATCAACATTTTATGATCACTGAACTAAACTGGATGGGAAAGGGTGAATTTAATTCAGATAACCAATATATCCCTTAGAAGAAATGGAGTAGCCCTCACAGTCAACAAGAGTCCAAAATGCAGTACCTGAGTGCAATCTCAAAAATTACAGAATGACCTTGGTTCATTTCCAAGGCAAAACGTTCACCATCACAGTAATCCAAGTCTATGCCCCAACCACTAACACCAAAGAAGCTGAAGCTGAATGGTTCTATGAAGACCTACAAGTCCTTCCAGAACCAACATCAAAAAAAGATGTCCTTCTCATCACAGGGGACTG
Source organism: Bos grunniens (assembly GCF_055505025.1). Classification (NCBI taxonomy): domain Eukaryota; kingdom Metazoa; phylum Chordata; class Mammalia; order Artiodactyla; family Bovidae; genus Bos; species Bos grunniens. The sequence continues at coordinate 18,620,625 of NC_141165.1, read as the reverse complement.
GAATGCAAAAGCAGGAAGTCAAGAGATACCTGGAGTAGCAGGCAAGTTTGGCTGTGGAGTACAAAATGAACAGGCAAAGGTTACAGAGTTTTGCCAAGAAAGCACACTGTCATAGCAAACATCTTCTTCCAACGACATGAGGCAACTCATGGACATCACCAGATGGTTAACACTGAAATCAGACTGATTATATTCTTTCGAGACAAAGATGGAGAAGCTCTAAACAGTCAGCAAAAACAAGACTGGGAGCTGACTGTAGCTCAGATCATGACTTATTGCAAAATTCAGATTTGGAATTGAAGGAAGTAGGGAAAACCACTAGACCATTCAGGTATGACCTAAACCAAATCCCCTACGATTATACAGTGGAAATGACAAATAAATTCAAAGGATTATATCTGACAGAATGCCTGAAGAACTATGGACAGAGGTTCATAACACTGTACAGGAAGTGGTGACCAAAACCATTCCCAAGAAAAAGAAATGCAAAAAGGCAAAAGTTGTCTGATGAGGCCTTACAAATAGCTGAGAAAAGAAGAGAAGCAAAAGGCAAAGGAGAAAGGAAAAGATACAACCATCTGAATGCAGAGTTCCAAAGAATAGCAAAGAGAGGTAAGAAAGCCTTAAGTGAACAATGCAAAGGAATAGAGGAAAACAACAGAATGGGAAAGACTAAAGATCTCATCAAGAAAACTGGAGATACCAAGGGAACATTTCATGCAAAAATGGACATAAGAAAGGACAGAAACACAAGTACCTAGCAGAAGCAGAAGAGATTAAGAAGAGGTATGAATACAAAGAAATGTACAAAAAGGTCTTAATGACCTGGAAAACCACAATGCTGTGATCACTCACCTAGAACCAGACATCCTGGAGTGTGAAGTGAAGTGGGCCTTAGGAAGCATTACTACAAACAAAGCTAGTGGAAGTGATGAAATTCCAGCTGAGCTGTTTCAAATCCTAAAAGATGATGCTATGAAAGTGCTACACTCAATATGCCAGCAAATTTGGAAAACTCACAACCCTGGAAAAGGTCAGTTTTCATTCCAATCCCAAAGAAGGGTTATGCCAAAGAATCTTCAGACTACTGTACAACTGTACTCATTTCACATGCTAGCAAGGTAATGATCAAATCCTTCACCCTAGGCTTCAACAGTATGTGAAACGTGAACTTCCAAATGTTCAAGCTGGATTTAGAAAAGGCAGAGGAACAAGAGATCATATTGCCAACAAGCGCTGAAGCACAGAAAAAGCAAAAGAATTCCTGAAAAACACCTACTTCTGCTTCACTGACTATGCTAAAGCCTTTGACACTGTGGATCACAACAAACTGTGGAAAATTCTTCAAGAGATGGGAATACCAGACCACCTTATTTGCCCCCTGAGAAACCTGTATGCAAGGTCAAGAACCAATAGTTAGAATTAGACATCGAACAAAAGACTGGTTCAAAACTGGGAAAGGAGTATGTCAAGGCTGTATATTGTCACCCTGCTTATTTAACTTTTATGCAGAGTACATCATGAGAAATGCCAGGCTGGATAAATCACAAGCTGAAATCCAAATTGCTGGGATAAGTATCAATAACCTCAGATATGCAGATGACACCACTCTTTTGGCAGAAAGTGAAGAGGAACTAAAGAACCTCTTGATGAAGATGAAAGAGGAGAGCGAAAAAGCAGGCTTAAAACTCAACATTCAAAAAACTAAGATAATGGCAACTGGTCCTATCACCTCATGGCAAATAGATGAGGAAAAAATGCAAACAGTGACAGACTTTATTTTCTTCGTCTCCAAAATCAATGTAGATGGTGATTGTAGCCATAAAATTAAAAGATGCTTGCTCCTTGGAAGAAAAGCTATGACAAACCTAAACAGCGTATTAAAAAGCAGACATCACTTTGCCTACACAGGTCCATATACTTAAAGCTATGGTTTTTCCAGCAGTCATATATGGATGTGAAGGTTTGACCATAAGGACGGCTGAGGGCCGAAGAATTAATGCTTTCAAACTGTGATGCTGGACGAGACTCTTGAGAGTCCCTTGGACAGCAAGGAGATCAAACCAGTCAATCCTAAAGGAAATCAACTCTGAATATTCACTGGAAGGACTGATGCTGAAGCTGAAGCTCTAATACTTTGGCCACCTGATGGGAAGAGCTTACTCATTGGAAAATACCCTAAGGCCGGGCAAGACTGAAGGCAGCAGAAAGAGGAAACAGAGGCTAAGATGGTTGGTTGGCATCACCAACTCAATGGACATAAGTCTCAACAAACTCCAGTAGATAGTGAAGGACAGGGAAGCCTGCATACTGCAGTGCATGGCATCGCAAAGAGTCGGACATAACTAAGTGACCAAAAAACAACAAGAAAGAAGGCTTCCCTGGTGACTCACATGGTAATGAGTCTCCCTGCAGTGCAGTGAGTTCAATCCCTGGGTCAGGAAGATGCCTGGAGAAGGGAATAGCTACTCACTCCAGTATTCTTGCCTGGAGAATCCACAGACGGAGTAGCCTGGTGGGCTATAGTCCATGGGGTCACAAAGAGTGAGACACGACTGAGTGATTAACACACACACACACATGAAGGAGAAGTCCACGGCTAAGGGCACTTGGAATCAGAGACCTAAGGAACTCCAACCAAGGCAGGTAAGGTCTGATGAGGAAGTGATGCTTATGGACCTGAGCGGCAAGAAGCCGCCTGAGGCAGGGGATGGTACGAACAGAAGGGCAAGTGAGGAAGGGGGAGCACTGCGAGAGTGAGTCACTAAAAAAGGCCAGCATTCATCCACTCACTCAATTCAGATCCTTGACACATCATCAATGCTCATTATTCTTGCTACTAGGGACACAAAAGTGACTGAAGAGGTAAGAACTCTGGCCTCGTGGAGCCACATACCAATAGGGAGCAAAAGACCATGAATGATACGTTACACAATAAATGTTCTAGTGAACAAGAAAAGAAGGATAAGCAGGAGAGTTGTTTCACTTTACATGAGGGGAGGTGGGACACAGCAGGGCAAGAACCTTCCAGTAAGGTGATGCCATTTTTCAGGCAACTTCATAATTCCATCTTTTCCAAACTTTTTATCTTTTGAGAAAACGGAACTGAAATTTTTTCCATTAAGAGAATTTTGTAAAGACTGAAATAAATAGAAACCTGAAGGTGCAACATCTGGTGAATACCATGGATGAATCAGAACGTCTCAGCCAAGCTGTAACACTTTTCCCTCGTCATCAAAGAAACATGTTGTTTTGTGCTATCCTGATAGAAGATTATGCATTTTCTGTTCACTAATTTCAGACATGTTTCACTCAGTGCTGTCTTCAGTTGGTCTAATTGGGAACAGTACTTGTTGGAATGAATTGTTTGGTTTTCCAGAAGGAGTTCATAATAGAGGACTCCCTTCCAATCCCATCACATACAACATCACCTTCTTTGGATGAAGACCGGCCTCTGGTGTGGTTGGTTGTGGTTCATTTGCCCCATGATCTCTTCTGTTCTACATTATTGTACAATATTTACTTTTCCTCACCCATCACAATTCGTTGTAAAAATGAAACATTTTCATTACAGTAGAGAACTGCATGAGGAAATAGCCAGGAAGGCTTTTTCCACTTTTGTGGAAACCAAACATGAAAGCAATTAACAAATTAACAAGCTGGACTTCCGGTTCAAGATGGCAGAGTAGAAAGGCATGAGCTCATCCCCTCCAGCAAAAGCACCAGAAGTGCGACCAGCCACTGAACAAGTATCAACAGGAGGACACTGGAACCCACCAAAAAAAGATACTCCACGTCCAAAGACAAAGAAGAAGCCGTAGCAAGATGGTGGGAGGAGTACAATCACAATAAAATCAAATATGTCATACTTGCTGGATGGGTGACCCAAAGACTAGAGAACAATAATACCAAAGAAGTTCTCATACTGTTGTAAAGGTTCTGAACCCCATGTCAGGCTTCTAAGCCTGACGATCTGACAAAGGGACTGGCAATTCCCAGGGAATCTGGCCTTGAGTGTCAGCAGGATTTAATTACAGGTCTTCCTGGGGACTGGGGAAAAAGAGACTCCAGTCTTGGAGGCACAAACAAAATTGTGCATGCACCAAGATCCAGAGGAGAGGAGCAGTGACCCCACAGAAGACTGAGCCAAAACTGCCTGCTAGTGTTGGCAGGCCTCCTGTGGAGACGCGGGTCGAGAGGGGCTCACCACAGAGACAGGGGGCACCGGAAGGTCCCGCTTGGTGTAAAACCTCTTGGGAGTTCACCATTAAGCCTACTATAGAGACAACTCTACACATGGGCATCACCAGATGGTTAATACTGAAATCAGATTGATTATATTTTTTGCAGCCGAAGATGGAGAATCTCTATACAGACAACAAAAACAAGACAGGGAGCTGACTGTGGCTCAGATCATGAACTCCTTATCGCCAAATTCAGACATAAATTGAAGAAAGTAGGGAAAACCCCTAGACCATTCAGGTATGACCTAAATCAAATCCCCTATGATTCTGCAGTGGAAGCGACAAATAGATTCAAGGGATCAGATCTGACAGAGTGCCTGAGGAACTACAGATGGAGGTTCATGATATTCTACAGGAAGCAGTGATTAAGACCATCCCCATGAATAAGAAATGCAAAAAGGCAAAATGCTTGTCTGAGGAGGCCTTACAAATAGCTGAGAAAAGAAGAGATGCTAAAGACAAAGAAGAAAAGGAAAGATATAGTCTTCTGAAAGCAGAGTTCAAAAGACTTGCAAGGAGAGGTAAGAAAGCCTTCCTCAGCGATCAATGCAGAGAAATAGAGGAAAACAACAGAATGCGAAAGACTAGAGAGCTCTTCAAGAAAATTAGAGATACCAAGGGAACAGTTCATGCAAAGATGGGAACAATAAAGGAAAGAAACATATGGACCTAACAGAAGCAGAGGCTATTAAGAAAAGGTGGCAAGAATACACAGAAGAACTATACAAAAAAGATCTTAATGACCAGATAACCACAATGGTATGATCACTCACCTAGAGCCAGACAGCCTGGAATGTGAAGTCAGGTGGGCCTTAGGAAGCATCACAACGAACAAAGCTAGTGGAGGTGATGGAATTCCAGCTGAGCTATTTCAAATCTTAAAGGATGATGCTGTGAAAGTGCTGCACTCAATGTGCCAGAAAATTTGGAAAACTCAGTAGTGGCCACAGGATTAGAAAAGGTCAGTTTTCATTCCAATCCCAAAGAAGGGTAATGCCAAAAAATGTTCAAACTACCGCACAATTGCACTCATCTCACACGCTAGCAAAGTAATGCTCAAAATTCTCCAAGGGAGGCTTCAATAGTACGTCATCCAAGAACTCCCAGATGTTGAAGCTGGATTTAGAAAAGGCAGAGGAATCAAATATCAAATTGCCAACATCCGCTGGACCATAGAAAAAGCAAGAGAGTTCCAGAAAACTATCTACTTCTCCTTATTGACTAGGCCAAAGCCTTTGACTGTGTCAATTACAACAAACTGTGGAAAATTCTTCAAGAGATGGGAATACCAGGCCCCCCCATAATGATGAACTAGATTTCTAGTTTGTCTTACATGCTACATAGTAGCACTATTCACCCTGTTAAAGACTAGTAAGAGACTCTTTTTAGCAAATGGTGGACTGGCTAACCATACAAAAAAATAAAATACTGCTGTACCCCTCCTCACACCACATACAAGTTAACTCAAATTGATTAAAGACTTAAATGTAAGAATTTAAACTATAAAACTCTTAGAAGATAAAGACTTAAATCTTCTTGATCACGATGCCCTAGACATAACACAAAAAGTACAAAAAACAAACAAAAAAATTTGATCATCAAAATTGTAAAGTTTCGTACTGCAAAGGACATACATCATCAAGAAAGTTATTTAAAGGGATAATTCACAAAATGGGGAAAAATACCTGTAAGTCATTCATCTGTTAAGGGGCTTATATCTCAATAATTAAACTCTTACAATTCAATAATAAAAGGACCAATAATCCATTTAAAAATGAGTAAAACATTTGAACATATATTCCTACAAAGAAGATATACAAATGAGCAATAAGCATGAGAGCTCCCTCAACATCACACAGATCAGTTCAGTCACTCAGTCATGTCCGACTCTGTGACCCCATGAACCGCAGCACACCAGGCCTCCCTGTCCATTGTCAACTCCCAGAGTTTACCCAAACTCATGTCCACTGAGTCGGTGATGCCATCCAACTATCTCATCCTCTGTCTTCCCCTTCTCCTCCTGCCCTCAATCTTTCCCAGCATCAGGGTCTTTTCAAATGAGTCAGCTCTCCACTTCAGGTGGCCAAAGTATTGGGAGTTTCAGCTTCAATACCAGTTCTTCCAATGAACACCCAGGACTGTCTCCTTTAGGATGGACTGGTTGGATCTCCTTGCAGTCCAGGGAACTCTCAAAAGTCTTCTCCTACACCACAGTTCAAAAGCATCAATTCTTTGGTGTTCAGCTTTCTTTATAGTACAACTCTCACATCCACACATGACTACTGGAAAAACCATAGCCTTGACTAGATGGACCTTTGTTGGCAAAGTAATGTCTCTGCTTTTGAATAAGCTGTCTAGGTTGGTCATAACTTTCCTTCCAAGGAGTAAGCGTCTTTTAATTTCATAGCTGCAATCACCATTCTTCAGTGATTTTGGAGCCCCAAAAAATAAATTCTACCACTGTTTCCCCATCTATTTGCCATGAAGTGATGGGACAAGATGCCATGATCTTCGTTTTCTGAATGTTGACTTTTAAGCCAACTTTTTCACTCTCCTCTTTCACTTTCATCAAGAGGCTTTTTAGTTCTTCTTCACTTTCTGCCATAAGGGTGGTATCATCTGCATAGCTGAGGTGATTGATATTTCTCCCGGCAATCTTGATTCCAGCTTGTGCTTCTTCCAGCCCAGCGTTGCTCATGATGTACTCTGCACAGACGTTAAATAAGCAGGGTGACAATATACAGCCTTGATGTACTGCTTTCCCAATTTGAAACCAATCTGTTGTTCCATGTCCAGTTCTAACTCTTGCTTCCTGACCTGCATATAGGTTTCTCAAGAGGCAGGTCAGGTGGTCTGGTATTCCCATCTCTTTCAGAATTTTCCACAGTTTATTGTGATCCACACAGTCAAAGGCTTTAGCATAGTCAATAAAGCAGAAATAGATGTTTTTCTGGAACTCTCTCGCTTTTTCAATGATCCAGAGGATGTTGGCAATTTGATCTCTGGTTCCTCTGCCTTTTCTAAAACCAGCTTGAACACCTGGAAGTTCACAATTCATGTATTGCTGAAGCCTGGCTTGGAGAATTTTAAGCGTTACTTTACTAGTGTGTGAGATGAGTGCAATTGTGTGGAAATTTGAGCATTCTTTGGCACTTCCTTTCTTTGGGACTGGAATGAAAACTGACCTTTTCCAGTCCTATGGCCACTGCTGAGTTTTCCAAATTTGCTGGCATGTTGAGTGCAGCACTTTTCACAGCATCGTCTTTCAGGATTTGAAATAGCTCAACTGGAATTCCATCACCTCCACTAGCTTTGTTCGTAATGATGCTTCCTAAGGCCCACTTGACTTCACATTCCAGGATATCTGGCTCTAGGTGAGTGATCACACCATCATGATGATCTGAGTCGTGAAGATCATTTTTGTATAGTTCTTCTGTGTATTCTTGCCGCCTGTTCTTAATATCTTCTGCTTCTGTTGGGTCCACACCATTTCTGTCCTTTATTGAGCCCATTTTTGCATGAAATATTCCCTTGGTATCTCTAATTTTCTTGAAGAGATCTCTAGTCTTTCCCATTCTATTGTTTTCCTCTATTTCTCTGCATTGATCGCTGAGGAAGGCTTTCTTATCTCTCCTTCCTATTCTTTGGAACTTTGCATTTAAATGGGTATGTCTTTCCTTTTCTCCTTTGCTTTTCGCTTCTCTTCTTTTCACAGCTATTTGTAAGGCCTCCTCAGACAGCCAGTTTGCGTTTTTCCATTTCTTTTTCTTGGGGATGGTCTTGATCCCTGTTTCCTGTACAATGTCATGAACCTCCGTCCATAGCTCATCAGGCACTCTATCAGATCTAGTCCCTTAAATCTATTTCTCACTTCCACTATATAATCATAAGGGATTTGATTTAGGTCATACCTGAATGGTCTAGTGGTTTTCCCCACTTTCTTCAATTTAAGTCTGAATTTGGCAATAAGAAGTTCATGATCTGAGCCACAGTCAGCTCCCTGTCTTGCTTTTGCTGACCATATAGAGCTTCTCCATCTTTGGCTGGAACAAATATAATCAATTTGATTTCAGTGTTGACCATCTGGTGATGTCCATAAGTATGGACACCAACATCATTACTCATGAGGCAAACAGATATCAGAACCATAACGAGGCAACATCACACGCACTAGGATAGCTACACTTAAAAAGACAGACAATACGGAATGCTGGAGAGAATGCATAAAAACTGGAGCCCTCATACACTGTTGGTGAAGTGCTAAAAGGTACAACCACCATGGAAAGGTTTGGCAGCTACTACATACTATTACTATGTTATTATGCAAACATTTCAGCTTAAAAACTTTTGAGCCACCTAATGCTCCAATTTTGACAATTATAAAATGCAAATAAGTTCACAGAAGTTTAGTCGAAAGTAACCATCTTACCATCCAAAAGTAAACCATTTTAAGAGATAATATGTCTTTCACATGTTATTTAGGAATTCATGTCTGCAGACTCAGGTTTCAAGGAAAACTTTCCTGAGTTAAGCCATGAAGAATGGATGGCAGAGAATGGCTAAGACATGCCAAGGAAGTACTCCCTACAAGAGATGAACACTACTAAAGGTCACAGCAATGGTAATTTAATTTGTATATAACAACTTCCAGATGTACAAGCTGGATTTAGAAAAGGCAGAGGAATCAGAGATCAAATTGCGAACATTCACTGGATCATTGAAAAAGCCAGAGAATTCCAGAAAAACATCCACTTCTGCTTCACTAACTACGCTAACACCTTTCTCTGTGTGGAACACAACAAACTGTGGAAAATGCTTAAAGAGATGGGAATACCAGACCACCTTACCTGCCTCCGGAGAAACCTCTATGCAGGTCAAGATGCAACAGTTAGAACCAGACAAGGAACAATGGACTGGTTCAAAATTGGGAAACAAGTATGTCAAGGTTGTGTATTGCCACCCTGCTTATTTAACTCCTATGCACAGCACAACATGCAAAATGCCAGGCTGGATGAACCACAAGCTGGAATCAAGATGGCCGGGAGAAATATCAACAACTTCAGATATGCAGATAATACCACTCTAATGGCAGAAAGTGAAGAGGAACTAAAGAGCTTCTTAATGAAGATTAAAGAGGAGAGCAAAAAAGCTGGCTTGAAACTCAACATTCAAAGAGGAGAGGACAACCCACTCCAGTATTCTTGCCTGGAGAATCCCCATGGACAGAGAAGCCTGGCAGGCTGCAGTCCATGGGGCCACAAACAGTCAGACACGATGAGCGACTTAGCACAACTTTCTGGCAACCAAAAGACGTTCCAAGCTTATCTTTGTATCTCCCCTGCCCCTATGTTAGAATCAACCATTTCTCCATGGAACCTTAGTTCTTTTCATTGACAAGTATTATTTGGAAGTGTCACGGCTTTAAGGCCTTATTAACAGACTGCGTTAAGGAATATATACATACATGCAAACTCATGTCTGTATCTACTTTTATGTTTATCTATAAATATGTTAAAAACCGTTAGTCCATACTGAAACTGCCAATGCCAATCTAACTTTACAGAAGTTCATTTCTACCTTTTCCCTTTCCTTATCTGGAACACTTTCCTCTTACAGTGAAACACTTGACTTTCATAATCACCCTTATACATATTTATTTGCTCTAATCTAGAATACACAGAGTAGTTCTGGGAGTTCTGACCATTATCACTGTAAAAAACAAAAATCTACTAAGTCGAGTACAATATTTGTGTGCAGCTTTTTTTCTCTTTAGTCTCAGGTTTGTTTAGAGTTCTTTGTCAATAGCATTACAGAGTCAAAACCTGTATTCCCAAAGTATTTAGACTAGTTCTTCCCATGGTCATCCTTCAGAGAGTTATGTTATTCATTTGAAATATAGTTAGGTTCATTTGCTTCTGTGTTTATTATTCCATTTAGAATTTGGAGGTTATTTTCTCCCCTTCTCTCCCCTATCCTTGTAAATCTTATTTATTTGAGAATATGAAACATCAATTTAGTTCTAACAGTTAAAACTAGTCAAAGAGGTAAACACAGACAAGCGTGAGGCCATTCCATCCTTTCAGTCTCTCTCTACCCCACCCTCTTTATGTAACCAATCTCCTTTCCAGAGGGTCTTTCCTGTATTTCCTTCTGTTCAAATGATCATTATGTGTTTGTATTTTATTTCCTCTTCTTCTGCTTATAGTAACATAACCTAGACGAAAGGTTGATGATACCACCCTAATGACAGAAAGTGAAGAGGAACTAAAGAGCCTCTTGATGAGGGTGAAGGAGGAGAGTGAAAGAGCCAGCTTAAAACTAAATATTAAAAAAAACTAAGATCATGGCATCCGGCCTTATTACTTCTGGCAAATTGAAGCGGAAAAGGTGGAAGTAGTGACAGATTTCCTCTTCTTGGGCTCTAAAATCACTGCGGCTGGTGACTGCAGCCATGAAATCAGAAGACATTTGCTTCTTGGAAGGAAAACTAGGACAAACCTAGACGGTGTGCTGAAAAGCAAAGACATTACTATGCCGACAAAGGGCCATATAGTCAAAGCTATGTTCTTCCCAGGAGTCATATACGGTCGTGAAAGCTGGATTGTATAGAAGGCAGAGCGCCGAAGAATTGATGCCTTCAAACTGTGGTGCTAGAGAAGACTCCTGAGAGTCCCTCGGATAGCATGGAGATCAAACCAGTCAATCTTAAGGGATATCAACCCTGAATACTCGTTGGGAGGACTGATCCTGAAGTTGAAGCTCCAGTATTTTGGTCATCTGATGCAAACAGCTGACTCACTGGAAAAGTCCCTGATGCTGGGAAAGATTGAAGGCAGAAAGTTCTAGAAGATGGCGCCAGAGGATGAGATGGCTGGATAGCATCACCAATGCAATGGACGTGAACTTGGCCAACTTCGGGAGATGGTGAAGGACAGAGAGGCCTGGGGTGCTGCAGTCCATGGGGTCACAGAGTCGGACACAACTAGGCGGACTGAATATCAACAACCTTAACAATATATCCTGGACATCAGTTCATCAGAGTCCAGTTCAGATATCTTCCTCACTCTTTTTACAGCTGCATACACACACTTACAGACACACACACACACACGCATACATACACACATCATATATATACCATAGTTTATTCAACTACTCTTCTATGTAGCAGATTGCAAACAATGACCCATAAATAACCCTGTATATGGATTTTCATATCACTGGAGTTGTACCTTCAAGAAAAATTCCTACAACTGAAACTGATAGGTCAAAAGGCAAATGCATATGCAGGGCTCTGCCAGATTATCACTGAGTTGTACCAGTCTGCCTTGTCAGCAATGTATGTTTCAGTTTCCTCATAGCCTCATCAACTGCTACACTTTAACTTCTGTCTATCCAAAAGCTTAAAAAATGGCATATGGAGCCATTTTCATACATTTTGGGGGATTATCCTTACTGTATTTCAATCACTTTTCTATCAGATTACTGCAATCTATTCTCTCAATTTTTAAGAGTTATTTATATATTAGAGATCTCAAACCTTTATCTTGATATATTGCAGATATTTTCTTCTAGTCTACCAACTGTCTTGACTATGTTTTTTGTCATGCAAAAAAAATGTTTCATTTTCATGTTACAAAATTTCTCAATCCTCTTACTGTCTCTGTATTTTAAGAGCTAAAATTATCAATTCCATTAACCAGGTGATACTCAACAACTAGGGTATATATAATGACTAAACATTACACAAGGTAGAACTTAGAAAGTAACTACCAAACTTAACAATGCAGAATCTTTAAAGGGGAAAAAAAAAAAACAGTATGTCTTATTCGTAACTACAAAATTCAATGATCAAGCTCACATAATTCTACGTTTAGCTCAAAATGGATCAACTACCTAAATATAAGCACTAAAAGCCATAAAACTCTCAGAGAAAAAAGGATGAATCTTCATGACCTTGGATTCTTGACTCTTGGTACCAAAAGTACAATCTATAAAAGGAGAAAAACTAGATGAACTGGACTTCATCAAACTTTAAATCTTTTGTGCATCAAAAGATATTATCAAAAGAGAAGATATATTATTCTTTTATCAATGAAAAGAGAATCTATAGATGTTATTACAGATTATCAGGGTTTAATATCCAGAATATATAAAGAACTTCTGAAACTAAACAACAAAAATACAAAAACCCAATTAGAATATGGTCAAAGGACCTGAATAGACATTCCTCCATTTATATGTACAAATGGCCAATAAGCACATAAAACGATCTTCAACATAGTCATAAAGGAATGCAAATCAAAACCATAATGACATCCTTCTTCATATATACTAGGGCAGCAAGAATTTTTTTCTTAAAAAAGAAAAATGATAAAAGATTTACTCTGCCGGTAAAGATGCAGAGAAACTGAAACTCTTGCCTATTGCTGGTGGGACTGTAAAATAATGCAGCTACTGTGGATAACAGTTTTATAGTTCCTCAAAAAGCTAAATACAGAATAATCATATGACCCAGCAATTTGACTCTCAGGTATATATCCAATATAATTAAAAACAGACACTCAAATATTTGTAGGCCAATGTCTAATGCAATATTATTCACAACAGCCAAAAGGTGGAAACAACTCAAGAATCCATCTACAGATAAACAAAATGTGGTATAAACATACAATGGATTATTCTTCAGCCACAAAATGAAATGAAATTCTGATACATACAAAACACAGATAAAGCCTGAAAATACGCTAACTGAAATAAGCCAGAAACAAAAGTACAAATACTGTATGAGTCCACTTAGGTGAAATAGAACAGGCAAATTCACAGAGGAAGAAAGTAGATCAGTGGTAACCACCTGTAGAAATAAAGAGAAAATGGGTAGATTTATTATTTAATAGATACACAGTTTCCACTTAAGGGAAAAGTTTGGGAAATACACAGTGGTAATGGTTGTAAACTGCTGTGACTGTAATGAGTGCCACTGTATTGTAGACTTAAAAATGGTTAAAATAGCAAGTTTTATATTAAATATATTTCACAATTTTAAAAATGCTTCATACATAAAAATATTTCAATGTTACTATCCCTTCCAATCTAAAGTACTAGGTTATGACATTTACAAATTAACAAGTGAATCTAGTTTATTACTCTGGAACACACTGCCACAAATGTTTCAAATCAGGATTACCACTATACAAGCAACAGAGAAGGATGGTTTGGTCAACTCCCTGAAGCTGAAACCTACAATGCAGACTTCCCACACCATGATCACTGTACCAAGAGCCAAGAGCTAAAGGTTTGTTTCTCATATATTCCTAGTCCTGAGTGAAAATGCAAAGGTGAAGGTTGTTCTTCAAAATGAAAGCACAGTCTGAAACAGTTTCCATCAAAGTCCTGGTATTTCCTTCCTTAATCCTATTCCTTACAATTAAGTGTTTTATTGATAATTTAAATCTATGTTCTCAATCTGTTTTTGCCCCACATATTACAACTTTCTCCTTCTCCCAAGGAAAACATTTTCATTGTCGTGCTTATCTACTAATTCATGCTTATGTGTGTGTGTTAGCCACTCAATCGTGTCCAGCTCTTTGCAGCCCCACGACTATAGGCTGCCAGGCTCCTCTGCCCATGGGATTTCCCAGGCAAGAATACTGGAATAGGTTGCCATTCCTTTCTCCAGGGGATCTTCCAGACACAGGCATATTTTTTACCACCTGAGCCACCAGGGAAGCCAAGGTCAGACAGAAACAGCAGACCCGAGGGTCAAGAAGGTTTCACAACAGGGCATCCAGCTCCAACTTGCAAGGGCGGGCTAGGACTGCCAAATAGTTTCTTAAAATAAAAAATGTAAAAACAGTAAAGAATATGACAGCTACAATCCCACCTACCTACCTTTCTGTATATCTAGTTCATTATACATTCAATTTGGGGCCATTTAGTCAATGTTTAACTTTGGTATTAATGCTGGCAGCCCTCTGGAATTCCTCTGACCCACCAGACAGAATTCTTCTTGGTTCTTCCCTCCTTTCTTTGGCAAATATTTCTTATCGTATACATACAGGGGTAAAGAACAGGATTACTGACCCTTTTCAAGTTTATATTAGCCATATTACCTTCAACTTGAAAAAACTCCAATATACATACTTCTTTGAACAAAAGTCCTTCTTAAAGCGCTTTATAAGGTATACGTGTAGCTTTTTTTCTTCAACAATGCCATTTAAAGAAAAAATAATCACACAGATTCTCTTGCCAAATTTCATCCATCTGATCCCAAGTTTCAGCATTTTTTTTAACACATCCAAGTAAAATAAAGCAGAAGTGTTTCATTTTAATTTTCAGTGCACAGAATTCTTTAAGATACAGAAATACACTCTGGCATTCATTCCCAACTGTTGTCTGTTGAATACAGTTGTAAACCATCTGTAATCCAACTGAGACTAAAGTATTACATAAAATGAACAATCCAAAAAAGCTCACATTTTTAATATGCCACCTTTAAAAAAAACCCTCTTTCCAAGTTAGATAGGTTTATTTTTTGTAAAATCCACTGCTCAATACTTTGTTTCTGCTAACTAATGACCTCAGCTGCTTTCTACCAACACAATTAGGAGGAATGAATTCATAATCAGTATACACTAACAAAAGCCATGTTTCGAAAATCCAATCCCCAACATCAATGAAAAGAGCAGGCAAGAAAATACCACTTTTGTATACAGACAATCAAAACATAAAGAGAACCAGGGGATTAAGTTACACCAAAAGCTAAGTTATCGTAGATTCAGTCTCCCACTTCATTAGCCAGACAACTTGAATTCTGCACTGGTATCAGCTACTTCTTTTCCAAGCCAAAAGAAACTGGTACTGAAGTAATACACAATGGTTTGAAAAGCAAAGAAAAATAATAATAATACAAGTCTAAGCGCTGATTAACTCTATTAAACAATCACATTCTAACCCAACCCCCAAGGAAATCTTAGTTCCTATATCACTTTAAACACACACAACCCATAAGTATCTCTAAAAGGAATGTTACCCAATAGGACCATAAGAATACTATTATTCTTAAATATTTCATTGCTTGAGACACAAATAAGTTTTCTTTACCTGTCCTAATAATCTTGCACCATGCAGGAATGGTGTATCCTCTATTATTGATTTATTTAGAGACAAATTTTTATCACATAAACTGCAGAGTATTTAGATGATTCTTAAGTTTATGAATGAATAGGTTTCTTTCATGTATGACTTAAATCAAATCCCTTACGATTACAAACTGGAAGTGAGAAAAAGATTCAAGGGATTAGATCTGATATACTGCGTGAAAAACTATGGACAGAGGTTCCACCATCCCTAAGAAAAAGAAATGCAAAAAAACAAAATGGTTATATGAGGAGGCCTTAAAATAACGTGAAAAGAAGAGAAGCCAAAGGCAAAGGAGAAAAAGAAAGACATACCATTTGAATGTAGAGTTACAAACAATAGCAAGGAGAGATAAGAAAGCCTTCCTGAGGGAAGAAATAGAGGAAAACAACAGAATGGCAACAACTAGATCTCTTCAAGAAAATTGGAGATACTAAGGGAACATTTCATGCAAAAATGGGCACAAAAAGCACAGAAACGTACGGACTTAACAGAATCACTAGATATTAAGAAGAGGTGGCAAGAATACACAGAAGAATTATACAAAAAAGATCTTCATGACCCAGATAATCATGATGGTATGATCACTCACCTAGAGCCAGATATTCTGGAATGCAATGTCAAGTGGGCCTTAGGAAGCATCACTATGAACAAAGCTAGTGGAGGTGATGGAATTCCAGTTGAGCTATTTCAAATCCTAAAAGGTGATGCTGTGAAAGTGCTGCACTCAATATGCCAGCAAATTTGGAAAACTCAGCAGTGGACACAGGACTGGAAAAGGTCAGTTTTCATTCCAATCCCAAAGAAAGGCAATGCCAAAGAATGCTCAAACTACCGCACAATTGCACTCATCTCACACACTTGTAAAGTAATGCTTAAAATTCTCCAAGCCAGGTTTCAACAGTACGTGAATCGTGAACATCCAGATGTTCAAGCTGTATTTAGAAAAGGCAGAGGAACCAGAGATCAAATTGTCAACATCCGCTGGATCATCAAAAAAGCAAGAGAGTTCCAAAAAAAAAATCTACTTCTGCTTTATTGACTATGCCCAAGCCTTTGACTATGTGGATCACAACAAACTGTGGAAAACTCTTAGAGATGAGACTACCAGACCACCTGCCTCTTGAGAAATTGGTATGCAGGTCAAGAAGCAACAGTTACAACTGGACATGGAACAACAGACTGGTTCCAAATAGGGAAAGAAGAACGTCAAGGCTGTATATTATCACTCTGCTTATTTAACTTATATGCAGAGTACATCATGAGAAACGCTGGGCTGGAAGAAGCACAAGCTGGAATCAAGATTGCTGGGAAAAATATCGATAACCTCAGATATGCAGATGACACCATCCTTATGGCAGAAAGCAAAGAACTAAAAAGCCTCTTGATGAAAGTGAAAGAGGAGAGTGAAAAAGTTGGCTTAGAACTCAACATTCAGAAAACTAAGATGGTGGCATCTTGTCCCATCACTTCATGGCAAACAGATGGGGAAACAGTGACAGACTTTATTTTTTGGGGCTCCAAAATCACTGCAAATGGTGACTGCAGCTATGACATTAGAAGATGCTTGCTCCTTGGAAGAAAAGTTATGACCAACCTAGACAGCATATTAAAAAGCAGAGACATTACTTTGCCCACAAAGGTCAGTCTAGTCAAAGCTTAGGTTTTTCCAATAATCATGTATGGATTTGAGAGCTGGACTACAAAGAAAGCTGAGCACCGAAGAATTGATGCTTTTGAACTATAGTGTTAGAGAAGACTCTTGAGAGTCCCTTGGACTGCAAGGAGGTCCAACCAGTCCATCCTAAAGGAAATCAGTCCTGAATATTCATTGGAAGGACTGATGCTGAAGCTGAAACTCCAATCCTTTGGCCACCTGATGCAAAGAGCTGACTCATTTGAAAAGACCCTGATGCTGGGAAAGATTGAAGGCAGGAGGACAAGGGGACGACAGAGGATGAGATGGTTGGATGGCATCACCAACTCAACAGACATGAGTTTTAGTAAACTCCGAGAGTTGGTGATGCACATGGAGGCCTGGCATGCTACAGTCCATGAGGTAGCAAAGATCGGACA
Source organism: Bos grunniens (assembly GCF_055505025.1). Lineage (NCBI taxonomy): Eukaryota > Metazoa > Chordata > Mammalia > Artiodactyla > Bovidae > Bos > Bos grunniens. The sequence continues at coordinate 18,603,166 of NC_141165.1, read as the reverse complement.
CGACTGAGTGACTGAACTGAACTGAAGCTTCTTTCTACTGAAATACATGTCTCCACGCTAAAAGTATGCCCTGGAAAAGAAAGGTGAAAGATAAAAGAGCAATGAAAAGTCTCTGAAGTATTCATTCCTCAGCATCTACTTGTGTAAAACTTTTATAACTTAATCAATAACTCACATGTATGTTTTTAACTCCTTGCTTCTATTTCTAATTCTTTTATTAAGGTATAATCAAAGACACTTCAAAATGATACCACTGAACCCAATGTGGCAAAAAGTAACTTGGCATGAATCACTAACTTGAATGAATTTTCAGTTGTAAACCTAATGCCTTTCAGCTCAATTCAGTTCAGTTGCTCAGTCATATCTAACTCTTTGCAACCCCATGGACTGCAGCATGCCAGGCCTCCATGTCCATCACCAACTCCCAGAGTTTATTCAAACTCATGCCCACTGAGTCAGTGATACCATCCAACCATCTCATCCTCTGTCATCCCCTTCTCCTCCCGCCTTTAATCTTTCCCAGCAGGGTCTTTTCAAATGAGTCAGCTCTTCCCATCAGGTGGCCAAAGTATTGGAGTGTCAGCTTCAGCATCAGTCCTTCTAACGAATATTCAGGACTTTAGCCCTAAACTATAAAGAACCAAAATTTCCAGTTACAAGACTTTATGCAGTACATTCTCACATTAAAAGACAAATTATTTGTCCTTGAAAGATCTACAAGAAATATGGTGTTTTTATTACTTTGAAGCTTTGATTTAAAAAAAAGAAAAAGTCTAAAAACTGATTCAGCGTAATAGTAGTTAATAAATGTTATCACAGTAGTAGTTGGAAGAGAGATGATAAAGAACTAATAGTAGTAACAGTAAGGTGATACAAAACACAGGAAGAAACCAAAAGGAAATCCAAGAGCTGCAGAGTACAGTAACGGAAATTAAAAATTCATTAAGAGGACTCAAAAACTCACTTGAACTGGCAGTAGGTACCAGCAAACTTGAAGATATGAAATTAGAAATTTAGAATTTGAGGAAAGAAAGAAAAATAATTGAGAAGTGAACAGAGCATAAATGACTTGTGGGACACCAACAAAAACGAAAAAGATGAAAGAAAGATCAGAGAGAATATTTGAAGACTTAATGACCAAAATCTTCCCAAATTTGATCAAACACTTCCAAGAAGCTCAGTAACATCCAAGCAGAAAGAACTCCAAGGGACCTACACCAAAACACATTATAATCAAAAGACATAACAAAGAATCTTGAAAGCAGCAAGAGATAAGTGATTCATCACATACAAGGGATCAGCAATAATGTAATCGATTTCTCATCACAAAGTATAGAGGCCAAAAGAAAGCAGACACGTATTTAAAGTGTTAAAAGAAAAAACTAAACTAAGAATCAAATATCTAGAAAACCTGTCCTTCAAAAGTGAGGAAGAAATTAAGATATTCCCAGATAAACAAAAGTTGATGGAGTTTATTACCACTAGGCTTGCCTGACAAGAAATGCTACAGGTTCCTGCAGGTTAAAATAAAATGGCACTTGACAGTAACCTGAAGTCATATGAAGAAATAAAAATCTGATAAATAAAGAAATAAAAATAAATATACAGAAAACAGTAAAACCTAGTATTGTTAAAACCTTGATTTGTAACTCCACATTTTATTTTCTATGTGATTTAAGACACTAATGTATTTTTTTAATTAGGCCTGTGGACACACAATGTATAAAAATGTGATTTGGGTACGTAACAACTAAAAGGAATGAGGGTAGAGATACAGAACAGACTTTCTATGTTACTGAAGTTAAACTAGTACAAATCCAAATCAGAGTGTAGTACTTCAGAAAGTTAAATGCAATGTTGATGACCACAAAGAAAACAGCCAAAAAAATACAAAAAGTCAGTAAGATAAGAACTTAAATGCTTCATTACAAAACAAACAAACAAATCAACTAAACATAGGAAGTAATGACATACAGAAAACACACAGGAAAAGAACAGAAGTCTCATCAGTCAGGCTTAAAAAAGAAGTTCTAAAGTACTCTACAACATGGATGAACTCTGAGGACGGACATTACGCTATGTGGACCAAGCCAGTCACAATAAATGATTCCACTTATAAAAGTGAAAGTGAAGTCACTCAGTCATGTCCTACTTTTTGTACCCCATGGACTGTAGCCTACCAGGCTTCTCTGTCCATGGGATTCTCCAGGCAAGAGTACTGGAGTGGGTTGCCATTTCCTTCTCCAGGGGATCTTCCTGACCCAGGGATTGAACCTGAGTCTCCTGCAATGCAGGCAGATACTTTACCCTCTGCGCCATCAGGGAAGCCCTTTCCACTTATATGATATACCTAAATTAAGTAAATTCATAGTGAAAGCAGATTAGACTTATTTGTTGTTGTTCAGTCACCCACTCATGTCCGATTCTTTGTGACCCCATGGACTGCAGCACATCAGGCCTCGTTGTCCCGCACCATCTCCCGAAGTTTGCCCAAGTTCGTGTCCATTGCATCGGTGAAGCTATCCAGCCATCTCATCCTCTTGACGCCCCCTTCTAGAACCTACTGCCCTCAATCTTTCCCAGCTTCAGGGACTTTTCCAATGAGTCAGCTGTTCGTATCAGATGACCAAAATACTGGAGCTTCAACTTCAGGATCAGTCCTTCCAACGAGTATTCAGAGTTGATTTCCCTTAAGATTGACTGGTTTGATCTCCATGCTATCCGAGGGACTCTCAGGAGTCTTCTCCAGCACCACAGTTCGAAGACCTTAATCTTCGGGTGCTGTCTTCTTTACAGTCCAGCTCTCACAACCATACGTGGTCAATGGGAAGACCAAAGCCTTGGCTATATGGACCTTTGTTGGCAGGGTAACGACTCTGCTTTTCATTTTTCAGCACATTATCTAGGTTCGTCATAGCTTTCCTGCCAAGAAGCAAACGTCTTCTGATTTCATGCAGTCACCATCCGTAGTGATTTTAGAGCCCAGGAAGAGGAAATCTGTCACTTCTTCCACCTTTTCCCCCTCTTATTTGCCATGAAGTAATGAGGCCAGATACCACAATCTTAGTTCTTTTTAATATTTAGTTTTAAGCTGGCTCTTTCACTCTCCTCCTTCACCCTCATCAAGAGACTCTTTAGTTCCTCTTCGCTTTCTGCAATTAGAGTGGTATCATCCGCATATCTGTGGTTGTTGGTGTTTCTCCTGCCTATCTTGATTTCAGCTTCTAACTCATTCAGCCTGGCATTTCTCACCACGTGCTCTGCGTATAGGTTAAACAAACAGTGTGACAGCAGACAGCCCTGTCATCCTCCTTTCTCAATTTTGAACCAATCAGTTCTTTCATACAGGGTTCTAACTATTGCTTCTTGACCTGCACACAGCTTTCTCAGGAGACAGGTAAGATGGTCTGGTATTAAAATCTTTTTAAGAGTTCCACAGTTTATTATGATCCACACAGTCAAAGGCTTTGGCAGAGTCAATGAAACAGAAGTAGATATTTTCCTGAAATTCCCTCGCTTTCTCTATGATCCAGCCAATGTTGGCAATTTGATCTGTTTCCTCTTCCTTTTCTAAACCCAGCTTGGACCTCTGGAAGTTCCTGGTTCACATAATGCTGAAGCCTAGTATGCAAGATTTTAAGTATGAACTTACTAGCATGGGAGATGAGTGCAACTGCCTCATGGTTAGCATGTTCTTTACTACCCTTCTTGAGAACTGGGATGAGGATTGACCTTTTCTAGTCCTGTGGCCACTGCTGGGTCTTCCAGATTGGCTGACATATTGAATGCAATGCCTTGATGGCATCATCCTTTAAGGTTCTGAATAGTTCTACTGGAATTCCATCATATCCACTAGCAGCAGTGCTTCCTAAGGCCCACTGACTTGATTCTCCAGAACGCCTGGCTCTGGGTGACTGACCATACCATCGTAGTAATCTGGTTCATTAAGGTCTTTTTTGTACAGTTCTTCCATGTATTCTTTCCATCTCTTCTTGATCTTTTCAGTGTCTACTAGGTCTCTACAGTTTCTGTCCTTTACTATCCCCATATTTGGGCAAAATGTTCCCTTGATATCCCTAATTTTCCTGATGAGATCTCTAGTCTTTTCCCTTCTGTTGTTTTCTTCTAGTTTTATATACTGTTCTTGAAGAAGGCCTTCTTGTCTCGCCATCCTGTTCTTTGGAACTCTGTATTTAGCTGGATATACCTTTCCCTTTCTGCCTTGCTTTTTGCTTCTCTTCTCTATTTGTAAGTAATTATTTGTAACTATATTATCCTCAGATAACCACTTGCCTTCTCGCTTTTCTTTTTCTTTGAGATGGTTTTAGTCACTGCCTCCTGCACAATATCACACACCTTTGTCCATAGTTCTTCAGCCACAGTTTACTAGATCTAATCCCTTGAATCTATTTGTACCTCCACTGCATATTCACAGGGGATTTAAGTGGTACCTAACTGGCCTAGTGGTTTTCCCAGCTTTCTTTAGGTTAAAACTGAATTCTGCTATGAGAAGCTGATGACTGGAGCCACAGTCAGCTCCAGGTCTTATTTTTGCTGCCTGTATACAGCTTCTCCATTGGCTACAAAGAATGTAATCAATTTGATTTTGGTATTGACCATTTGGTGATGTCCATGTGTAAAGTCATCTCTTATGTTGCTGAAAAAGGGTATTTGCCGTGACAAATTCTCTTGGCAGAATTCAGTTAACCTTTGCCCTGCTTCATTCTGTTCTCCAAGGCTAAACTTGCCTGTTACTCCAGGTATCTCTTGATTTCTTACTTTTGCATTCCAAATACCCAATGATGAATAGAACAAATTTTTTTTTTTTTTTGGTGTTACTTCTAGGAGGTCTTTTAGGTCTTCCCAGAACTGATCAACTTCAGCTTCTTTGGCATCAGTGGTAGGGGCACAGACTTGAATTACTGTGATACTGAATGGCTTGCCTTGGAAACAAACCGAGCTCATTCTGTCATTTTTGAGGTTGCACCCAAGTACTACATTTTGGAATCTTTTGTTGATTATGAGGGCTATTCCATTTCTTCTACAGAATTCTTGTCCACAATGTACAAATAATGGTCATCTGAATTAAATTCGCCCATTCCCGTCCATTTTTGTCCACTGATTCCTAAGATGTTGATGTTTATTCTTACCGTCTCCTGCGTGACCAGGTCCAATTTATCTTGATTCATGGACCTAACCTTCCAGGTTCCTATGCAATACTGTTTTTTGTAGCATCAGATTTTACTTTCATCATCATTCTTAAAAAAGAAGTTCTAAAGTATGCTACAAGATAGTTGAACTCTGAGGATGTTACGCTAAGCAAAGCAACCCAGTCACAATAAATGATTCCACTTATATGATGTACCTAAAATAAGTAAATTCATAGTGAAAGTAGATTAGGGGTTATACCAGTGGCTGGAAGAAGGGAGGGAACAGGAAATTACTGTTTCACTGATACAAGTTTCATTCTGGAGTGATGAAAAAATTTTGGAAATAGACAGTGGTGATGGTTGCCCAACACTACCAACATTCTCAATGCCACTGAACTGCACACTTAAAACAGTCAAAATAACAAATTTTGTTATTACTTGTCTTATAATTTTTTTAAAAATGTGTAATAATACCAAAAACAACTTAAAATGGGTGAATTTACTGAATCACAGATCAGTAAAGCCATTTTTTAAAAATCTAACAAAGCTTTTTAACTAAAAACAATCTAGGCGTAAAGAAGCTTTTCATCCTCCCCCTCCCAACACATGCTCAAAAAAATCTTTTTTTTTTTTTAAGGTTAGATATATAAAATATGTAGGTTATTTTTCCAGTGATTCTTTTCTTTTCTTTTTTTTTTTAATTTTATTTTTAAAACTTTACATAATTGTATTAGTTTTGCCAAATATCAAAATGAATCCACCGCAGGTATACATGTGTTCCTGAAGAGATATAGAGACAATTTGAAAATAGTGGAAAAGAGAAAACAATGACCCGCATCTATCTGAATATTTCTCACAAGGAACACTAAGAGATGGTACACTCTCCTGATGCCAAAAGAGAGGATTTAAATTCTGTCACATGACAAAAACAGAAAACACATGGGCTAATAACCTGGGTAGACTCCTGGCTAGGTGGGCCAAAAGTATTAATAAGTCAGTGCCACTAAGTGTGCCACTAGGCTCCGTCCTGTTTAATAGTGTATCAACAACTCAGATACCTAAATAACATGCTTATCCAAGATGACACCAATGCAAAGCCAGAGAGGGTTAGCCACTCTGCCTCATAATTCAAACAAGCTTATCAGGCTAATAAACCAATAGGTAGAGACAATATGCCACCACCTTCATGTTTACAAAAGCATATACATATATATACTTTATAGAGATAAATGTAAAAACCACAACTCAAAAAGCAACTACTAAAGCACCAGATGCTAAGGCTCTATACTGCTGAAAAGGTAAACAACATTTTAAACCGCATTATGAGAAATACAACTTTTAAGTCAAGGGAGTAAGGACCCCAGAGTACTATCTGATCCAACCACACCCTAACAACTCTATATGCAGTTACACCATCATTAGGGTCTGCCCCAAAGGGTGGCATACTGTGGTGACATACTATGGAAATGAGGTCTTAAAACAATTGGTGGAATAAGTTAGGAATATTTGGTCTAGAGAAGAAATTATGAAGGAGCAGTGCATGACATTAACTGGACTTCAATAAAAGTTTCTAAATATTAATAAAGGATATGACAGGCACCTTCAAATATTTTAAGGCTGTTACACAAAACACAACATTCTGCTGAGATTAAGGAAATAACTAGTGCCAACAGACAAAAGCGCAGTTCCCGGTCATCCAAACTTTCTGGTAGAGAATATTGGTGATTTTTATATGGGGTGGGAAGCTGGTCCCCTCAGTGCAGGGAGATACCACTGGCTCTTAATGCCTGTGGTACTAAGGTTTCCGACAATGAACAGGTAACCTCAGGTAAGGAAAATACTGTGAAATGGTCATCTCTCACACTGAGCTTTAAGTGCCAGAACATGGACCCAAAGAGCAGAGCATAATCAGGCTCCAATGTAGACCAACACTTAAATATTCCTCATTTGACAAAAACTAGTACAACTGCAAATCCTATTTTTCTCCCATACTTAGAAAACTTGGGGAATGAAGCAGTAGGTTCTAAATGCTATTGAATATTTGCATCCAAGAGCTAATTCTAATCCATTTTGAGTAAAGCAATATAAACTACACACACACAAATCCATTTACCTCTGCAGACCAACAGGGATCATACACAAAATAATCAACTTGAGAGAAAAAAAACAAATCTTTTGTTACTAGCACAGTATGAATTCCTAATTATATTACTAAGTCATTTTTAATGATTTTTTTTAAATAAAACCTGCTCATTGTTTTTTAAGAACCAAGTAATAAGAAAGGATTTAACGTAACTAGTATATCTCCCCAGTTCCATTGCCCAGGAGGAACCTCTGTTAACTCTGTGTACACTGCCAGCCATTTCTATGCCCATGTTACAAGTTTTGTTTTGTTCAAATTACAAATGGAATCACGTAACTACAATACATTCACTCAATACATCTTGGACCTCTTTCTATTTCACCACACATACTGATGTGCCCCAAGTGACGCTAGTGGTAAAGAACCTGCCTGCCAATGCACAAGACTTAAGGGATGCAGGTTCAATCCCTGGGTCAGGAAGATCCCCTGGAGAAGGAAATGGCAAACCACTCCAGTATGGCAACCCACTCCAGAGTTCTTGCCTGGAGAATCCCAGGGACAGTGGAGCCTGGTGGGCTGCCATCTATGGGGTAACATAGAGTCGGACACGACTGAAGCGACTTAGCAGCAGCAGTAGCAGCCAGTATTCTTGCCTGGAGCATCCCATGGACAGAGGTATGGTCCTGCTGCTGCTAAGTCACTTCAGTTGTGTCCGACTCTGTGTGACCCCACAGACGGCAGCCATCAGGCTGCCCCGTCCCTGGGATTCTCCAGGCAAGAACAGTGAAGTGGGTTGCCATTTCCTTCTTCAATGCGTGAAAGGGAAGTCGCACAGTCGTGTCCAACTCTTAGCAACCCCATGGACTGCAGCCTACCAGGCTCCTCCATCCATGGGATTTTCCAGGCAAAGTACTGGAGTGGGGTGCCATTGCCTTCTCCGAGGTATGGTCCACAGGGTAGCAAAGAGTAGGACACAACTAATGTGACTTCACACATACACATACACACACACACACACACACACACACACACACACACACTGATCTGTCCCATTTTTTTTTAATGGTTCACAAAGCACTTCATTATACGGTAGTGCCCCAGTTTAGTCCTCCTGATGACAGATGTTTAGGTCATTCCCACCTTTTGCTATTATAAATGCTGCTATTATACTTATATGATATCTTTACATGTATCTTTATATGCTTATACAAGTACAAACATAGGATAAATTCCTGAATGTGAAATTGCTGGGTATATTTTTTATTCTGACAACTATCACTAAGTTGCTCTCCAAAGGAATTTTGTCGAATGAACTCCCAACACCTGTCAGGAGCTTCTATTTCCCCTGAAATCTAGCCAAGATTAAGCATAACCACATTTTGGAATCTTTGCCAGTTTGATGAGTGGAAAACATTATTTTAATTTCCATTTCTTCATTACTGAAGTTGGGGACCTTTTCACATTATCTATTGGCCTTCTGAAGTAAAACACTTGTTCATATCCTTTGGCCACTTTCTCCTAAAAGTTACTTCCTATTTCTTATAGATTTAAAGAGCAATCTGCACAAAGTAAACTTTTATCATTTGTTTCAAGTGTTTTTAGCACTGGTTTACAGTGTATTTACTTCTTTTCTTTCTTTTTAAAATTTTATATGATCACTCTTTTGTACTATGGTTTTGATATTTTATCTCAAGCTTAGTTTTTTATAAAAAGTCTTTCTTATTCCAGCCTTACTGTTTTGTTTTTTATTTTTTGCCAAAAGTAAGCTAATAGCCCCAACACCATTTACTGAATAATACAGCTTCCCTCATTGCTCCCCAACCACTAAGTTATTCTCTAGAGAGAAGGGCAAAGAAAGTAAGAATAAAATATTACTAACTCAAACTTTTAAAGCCACTTTGCAACGTTAACTAGAATAAAATGATAGCCAAATGTTCAAAAAAATATTATGTTTGCACCTATAAAAGAACATTGTATCTTCAAAAGTAAAGGACAATTCAGGGCAATGCCTATGAAAATTCTGTCTTTTTTACAGGAATGGACAAACTGATTCTAAAATTCATACGGGAATGCAAGGGGCTAAGGCTAAAGGAAACAATCTCAAAAAAGCAGCACAGGACTTCCCTAGTAGTCCAGTGGTTAAGAATCTGCTGCCGATGTAAGGGACTGGTTCCACCCCTGGTCAGGAAGATTCCACGTGCCACAAAACAACCAAGCCCAGGCGCCACACCTACTGAGCCTGCACTCTGAAGCCCAGGAGCAGAACTACTGAACCCCAAGCACCCTTGAGCCCATGCTCCACAATTAGAGAGCAGTCCCTGCTAGCCACAACTAGAGAAAGCCTGTGCACACCAATGAAGATTCAGTGCAGCCAAAATAGAAATAATAATAATACTTTGTTTTAAGTTGACAGATTCATAATCCCTTTCAAAACTTAGTACAAAAGCTACAAAAATCCAAACAGTGAGGTACAGGTATCAAAACAGACATATGGATCAATGCCACAGGACTGAGAATCTAGAAATAAATTCATATATCCACGGTCAAATGATTTTTAACAAGGGTACCAAGGCAATTCAATGGAGAAAAAAATAGTCTTCAACAAATAGTGCTGGGTAACTGGATATTCCATGCAAAAGAATGAAGCAAGACCCTCATCTAACACATATATGAAAATTAACTCAAAATGGATCAAGATTGAAAGCTATAAGCTATAAACTCCTAGAAGAAAACACAGATCTTTGTCACCCTGAAGCAGGCAGTGGTTTCTTAGATATAACATCTAAAGCACAAACAACAAAAGAAAAAATATAGATAAACTGGACTTCATCAAAATTTTAAAAGCTTGACTACAAAACACCAAAGACCCCAAAGAAAGTGAAAAGACAATCTAAAATGAAAGAAATATTTGAAAATCCTCTTAAAAGGGTCTTATAAATGCTGCAATAAACACTTTCACATAAACCTGTTTGTATGATTGTGCAAGTAGAGGCACAGTACATATTGTTATGAAGGATCCAAAATACATAGAGAATCTTAAAACTCAACAATAAAAAACCAAATACCAAAATCACGAAAGAGGCAAAGATGTGAATAAACATGTCTCCAAAGGTATGCAAATAGTCAAAAAGCACATGAAAGGATGCCTGATATCACTAGTCATTAGGAAAATAGAAACCAAAACCAAACAATACCATTTCATAACCCACGGGATGGCAATTTTTTAAAAAAGAAAGAAAATAACAAGTGTTGGAGAGGCGGAGCAGAAATTAATATAACAACTTTCTTGTATAAGAAAGTTCCCAGCATTATTATTCATATTAGCAAAAAAAAAAATCAGAAACCACCCAAATGTCCCTCAGTTGATATATGGATAAACAAAACATAGCATATGCATACAACATATTCTATAACATGGCTAAATATTGGAAACATCCTAAAATGAAAAAAGTCAGACACAAAATGTCACATTTACCCATTTACATGCAATATTCAGAACAGGCAAACCCAGAGACAAAAAGTGATCTAAAAGCTGCCAGAGGGTGGGGAAAGGAGAGAACAGAAGTGATTACTAATGGGAAAGGGGTTTCTTTTGGAGGTAATGGAAATGTTCTAGAATTAGATTAATGTATGACTTTGTGACTATGCTAAAAAACACTTAATTGTGTACGTTAAAATGGCAAATTCTACAGTACATGAATTATATCTCAAAAAAAAAAAAAGTAAAGGACAGGATCTGCTAAATAATGTCATGATTTACCCCAGCAACAAGAGAGTTAGTATTCAGCTTCTACGTGACTTTGGGTTTAAAACTACACAACCTGAATAAAGATTAATTGGGGGACTTACTTCAAGCATTTATAGTCATGGGACCATAGACAGTACAATTTCCCAAGTGCAGAAGATATAGAAATGAGAGTTGTAACCAAGAAACCAGATGAGCAAGCACAAGGTAATTATTTCCAGAGCACAGTTCCTTTGAAATAAACTGCTATGAGCCAAAGCACACTATAGCTGTACCTAACTTTAATCCAATCCAGTCCTTTTTATGAACGTATCTTCATTACAGAAAAATAGAAGAGGGATAAAATCACCAGCTACTTCAAAAGATTTTAAAAAATTAAAAATCAAACAGGATGTAAAAAGAAACTAAAAGAGAATACAAACAGTTAATAAACGAACCGAATTTTATTGCAAATGTGTGACACAACTGCACAAAAGTACGTAAGGAAGCAAAGAACCTGCCTAAGGAACTTTAGAAAGCAGATTTAGACTGCGTACTGTAAACCTAAGAAAAATGCTATACTGTAGTTTAAAAATGTATTTCTCAGACATCAGAGTGAAAAGCTACCTTTGCCTCTCCGCTTCAATCTACAACCACTAGACGGTTACACAATGCAACAAAACGTGATTCCGCCCAACACACCAATCAAAGCAGTTCAATGAGCTCAAGAATAAAATTAATGAACAGAAGGAACACTTTACCAAAGAGACTAAAACTCTAAACAGGAACCAAACAGAAATTCTGGAGCTGAAGAACAATTCAACAAACAAGATGAAGAATGAATTACAAAACACTGGAAATAGAGCAGACCATATGGAAGAGAAGGGCTTCCCTGGTGGCTCAGAGGTTAAAGTGTCTGCCTGCAATGCGGGAGACCTGGGTTTGATCTCTGGGTCGGGAAGATACCCTAGAGAAGGAAATAGCAACCCAGTCCAGTATTCTTGCCTGGAGAATCCCATGGACAGAGGAGCCTGGTGGGCTACAGTCCATGGGGTCGCAAAGAGTGGGACACGACTGAGCGACTTAACTTTATTCTAACTTTATATGGAAGAGAGAATTAGCCAACTTGAAGACAGAAACCTGAAATGATACAAAGTAGAAGAGGAAAGAGAAATAAGGTACTTAAAATAAAAAGGAAATTCCGTAAGAGCTATCAGAATCTTTCAGGAAGGGCAACATTAGGATAACAGGTATCCCACGAGAAGAGAGGGAGAAGGGAACAGGAGAAGGAACAGAGTTTATTTAAAGAAATAATACCTGAGAACTTCCCAAGCCTGGAGAAGGAACCAGATATATAAGTCCATGAAACTAAGAGAACATCTAATTACCTCAATGCAAAAAGACCTTCTCCAAGACGCTTTATATTAAAATTGCCAAAAGCCAGGTATTTTAAAGGCAGCCAGGAATAAAAGGATACTAACCTACCAAACCTAGATAGCATATTCAAAAGCAGAGACATTACTTTGCCAACAAAGGTCTGTCTAGTTAAGGCTATGGTTTTTCCAGTGGTCATGTATGGATGTGAGAGTTGAACTGTGAAGAAGGCTGAGTGCCGAAGAATTGATGTTTTTGAACTGTGGTGTTGGAGAAGACTCTTGAGAGTCCCTTAGACTGCAAGAAGATCCAACCAGTCCATTCTAAAGGAGATCAGCCCTGGGTGTTCTTTGGAAGGGATGATGCTAAAGCTGAAACTCCAGTACTTTTGCCACCTCACGTGAAGAGTTGACTCATTGGAAAAGACTCTGATGCTGGGAGGGATTGGGGGCCGGAGGAGAAGGGGACAACAGAGGATGAGATGGCTGGATGGCATCACTGACTCGATGGATGTGAGTTTGAGTGAACTCCAGGAGTTCGGTGATGGACAGGGAGGCCTGGCATGCTGCGATTCATGGGGTCGCAAAGAGTCGGACATGACTGAGCGACTGAACTGAACCTACCAAAAAAACCCCTAAGGCTTCCTGCAGATTTCTCAGCAGAAACAGGTCAGGAGGGAGTAGAATAACATTCTCAAAATATTGAAAGATAAAACCTGTCACTCAGGAGTATTCTAGCTAGCAAAGTTATCATTCACATATGAAGGAGAAATACTTCCCCAGACAAACAAAAGTTGAGGGAGTTCATCTACACAGACCTGCATCTACCAGAAACAAAAAGGCATAAATACACAGAACTTTGAGTAAGGAAACAAACTCAGAAAATTGCAACTCTTCATGAGCATACGTTCTTTAACACTTCATTATATCATAAAGGTAAAAGGGGGGAAGAAAAGTAGAAAAAATAACTACAGAAACTTCAATTTGCTAACAAACGCAACATGAACAGAGAAAATTAGAGACAACAAAAACACAAAAGAAAAAAAGGATGGAAACTATATAGGTAATTATTTCATCTTACCAGGAAAAAAAAAAAAATTCAATGTTTCTCAGGGGGGAAAGGTTAGCAATTCTGAAACTACTTTTGTGATTGTGCACAAGGACTGAAGAAAGAAGTAAATATATTGTGGGTAAGAATCAGGGTTCCTACCTTTGGAGAAGGAAATGAAAGGGGAAAAGCTGGCCAGGGGGTTGGGGAGCTAAATGCGTCTTGAGGTACGGGATGGGAAGTGGCAGCATCAGTAAGAACTCGTGATTTTTATTTACAGATTGATAGATAAGGAAATAAAAATGTATGTTTACTACAAACGTGTATTACTGTACATATATGTGCTAGCTCTGTCTACTGAGAGGACCTAGAAACAGTAACATCCCAAGAGTACTGAGCACACCTGGCACCCAGATCTTGGCTTCTAGATACCAATCTCCAATAAAATGAATCTGCTGCTGCTGCTGCTAAGTCGCTTCAGTCATGTCCAACTCTGTGCGACCCCATAGATGGCAGTCCACAAGGCTCCCCCATCCCTGGGATTCTCCAGGCAAGAACACTGGAGTGGGTTGCCATTTCCTTCTCCAATGCATGAAAGTGAAAAGTGGAAGTGAAGTCGCACAGTCGTGTACAACCCTTCGCGACCCCATGGACTGCAGCCTACCAGGCTCCTCCGTCCATGGGATTTTTCCAAGCAAGAGTACTGGAGTGGGGTGCCATTGCCTTCTCCAAAAATGAATCTGCCTTCTTTGAAAAAAACGGTTTGACTCCATGGCTGTTGCAAACAGGTAAAACATGAGATGTACCTAGAAACTGTGGTATCAGAAAGTGAATTAGTACTCACAAAATTATAGATGCACTGTATAAAGGACACAGCAGGCAAATTTGTAATTGTTCCCAATAACCAAAGCTGGAATGATTTGAGCAACAAAGCATTATGTTTTAACTCATATGGTAAAAATAAATATCCACAGATCCATGTAAATAAATAATTGGGCAATTAGTAAATGGAGGGAAAAGATCAATTCTTAACATAGAACTGCAATTAGCAAATATAGAAGGAATGAGAGTACAGGAGTTCAGAACAGGTCTCCCAAAGATATACCACTTTGGCATGTGAGTTTTTTTGAGCTAAATGCAAAAGAGATCCGGTACGCTCAAGGGATACTACTGCTCACGCCTTGACAACCTACTACAGAATCTGAACTAGCGATTTTACCCAGAAAAAGAGTTACAACCAGAGATTAAGTTGCTCTATCAATATAGCAAAGCAAATATCTAATTACCAAACATGATCCTCTTGTCCTTGGAAGCCCTAGGCCCCTAACCCCATTCCTTAGCTCAGAATGGCATACTCATCTCATTTTACCTTCCTGTCTTTGAACCTCTCATATATGTGTAGTCTCTGACTCTCATCAATGTGGGGTTCCTATACATATGAATTAAAATTTGATTTTCTCCTGTTAATCTGTCTCATGCCATTCTAATTCTTAGACCAGCCAGAAAAACATAGAAATGTAAAGTTTTCTTCCTCTCTGACAAAAAAAACAGAAAATCATCATTAAGTAATCACCACAGTATTAACTGCTGCCAGCAAGAGCCTACAACAGAGGCAAAAATTGGCCTGTGAAAAGTATGACGAGATGCAGGATGCTTACAGTTTCAAAGTACCTCCTCACACGAGGAAGGTATTAATTACAATTAAATTATTACATTACGAAGAAAAATTACACATTATTAAACATCCAACTACCATTTCTTAAAGCCTTCAGCTAACAACTATTATTTTACCAGTAATAACAGAGTTTTAAAAAAGACTGTGGTCCTCTTTTGTTAAAGGAATCACTTTCCTTGAAATCTACAGACAAATGGTAGATTACTTCTCCTCCTTCCTCCTATGCTAATGACATTCATTTCATACAGTAATTGATGGACTTAATTTTACAGGCTATGGCAAACCAATCACTTATGAAATCAAAGACATGACTGTAGCCTTCTTCACACTCTGTACTTACCTGACTGAGATGGCTATAGGTACAGCAGGGAGCTGTAAAAGCCCTTTCAGCAATTTGTGGTCAGATACAATAGCATCAAAAGCTACCAACTTTGAATCTTAAGATTTAAGCTGAATGAGAATTACTTTGCTACCATAAAGTCACCTTTACTTTATTAATCTCTTGTGACAGATGGGGAAATTAATGTATAGGAAAACGGAACTGTTTTTTTTCCTACAGCTGCTGCTGCTAAGTCACTTCAGTCGTATCCAACTCTGTGCGACCCCGTAGATGGCAGCCCACCAGGCTCTGCCGTCCCTGGTATTCTCCAGGCAAGAACACTGGAGTGGGTTGCTATTGCCTCCATTTTTCCTACAGATATACCAATAAAAGATTCCTCAAAAATGACAATGCCACACAACTATATACATGTAAAGAAACATTAAACACAGTGAGAATATTAGAATGGTCCCTTGCATTAGAACTGAAAATACATGTTTCCTGGAGTCCCAAACACGAGTGGATGAGCTGGTGGTAATGTCCACACCTAACAAAAGAGAATAAAAAGATACCTGACAAGCAAAAGAAAGTCACCTATCCAAACCTAAATAAGCAAATCTGAAGAAATCACTGACTTCTAAGAGGAGGCTACTTGAAATTTTGTAACTGGATAAAAAGGAAAAGGACATCACAGACAGGAGGCCTGCCATTTTCTGAAACAAATAACTCACAACACTTCAAAGAACAGTAATACTGCTTTCAAACAGTAGAATTTCTGAAAGCTAGTGAAATAAAGAATTCAGCCTACATTAAAAACTTTTAATCCTGATTTTAACATTTTTGCCTATTAATAGAAACAAATCATGAAATACTCAAACCCAAGCCAACAGAGTCAAAAACAACATAATTTGAAGAAACTATGAGAAAAAAAGCTGTTATAGTTTGCTAGGTATCCCACTCATCTCACAGAAAAATATGTGAAGCCTTGAAATTAGAAGAAAGATCAATGCCAAAAGTAACATCCTCAAATCTATTTACCAACCAAGGTAAAGGAAATATTTATTTGTTGAACAGCTTTTTCATGAGGTAGAGTCATCATTCTCCCTTCACAAGTGAGGATATCAAGGCTTAGAGGAGTTAACTTCCTTGACTTTGGCTAGAACCACATTTCTCAATCTCAGCAGCACTGACATTTGGGGCCAGGTAATTATTTGTTCTGGTAGGGACAGCAGGACTGTCTTGTAAATCACAGGATGTGTACCAGAATCACTGGCCTCTATCCATTGCATGGCAAAAGTATCCTCCCACAGTTGTGATCAATGAAAACCTCTTTAAATGCTGCCAAATGCCCCATAGAGGGCAAAACTGCCCCCAGCTGAGCACTACTGAGTTAGAGTGAATAAGCCAGTATTTTCATTTAATGGACAAGGGCTATATGCCAGATCCTGTTCAAAATGAATGAGGAATAGCTGAAGATCTTTGCCCTAAGAGCTTGCTTTGAACCCTGGTTTTCTAGCCCAGTTCAGTTCAGTTCAGTCGCTCAGTCGTGTCAAAACTCTTTGCGACCCAATGAATGGCAGCACGCCAGTTGTCCATCACCAACTCCCAGAGTTCACCCAAACTCATGTCCATTGAGTCGGTGACGTCATCCAGCCATCTCTTCCTCTGTCGTCCCCTTCTCCTCCTACCCACAATCCCTCCCAGCAGCAGGGTCTTTTCAAATAAGTCAACCCTTCGCATGAGGTGGCCAAAGTATTGGAGTTTCAGCTTTATCATCAGTCCTTCCAATGAACACTGATCTCCTTTAGGATGGACTGGTTGGATCTCCTTGCAGTCCAAGGGACTCTCAAGAGTCTTCTCCAACACCACAGTTCAAAAGCATCAATTCTTCGGCACTCAGCTTTCTTCACAGTCCGTCTCTCACATCCATACATGACCACTGGAAAAACCATAGCCTTGACTAGATGGACCTTTGTTGGCAAAGTAATGTCTCTGCTTTTCAATGTGCTATCTAGTTTGGTCATAACTTTTCTTCCAAGGAGTAAGCGTCTTTTAATTTCATGGCTGCAGTCACCATCTACAGTGATTTTGGAGCCCAAAAAAATAAAGTCTGACACTGTTTCCCCTGTTTCCCCATCTACTTCCCATGAAGTGATAGGACCAGATGCCATGATCTTAGTTTTCTGAATGTTGAGCTTTAAGCCAACTTCTTCACTCTCCTCTTTCACTTTCATCAAGAGGCTTTTTAGTTCCTCTTCACTGTCTGCCATAAGGGTGGTGTCATCTGCGTATCTGAGGTTATTGATATTTCTCCTGGCAATCTTGATTCCAGCTTGTGCTTCTTCCAGCCCAGAGTTTCTCATGATGTACTCTGCATAGAAGTTAAATAAGCAGGGTGACAATATACAGCCTTGACGTACTCCTTTTCTTATTTGGAACCAGTCTGTTGTTCCATGTCCAGTTCTAACTGTTGCTTCCTGACCTGCATACAGGTTTCTCAAAAGACAGGTCAGGTGGTCTGGTATTCCCATCTCTCAGAATTTTCCACAGTTTATTGTGATCCACACAGTCAAAGGTTTTGGCATAGTCAATAAAGCAGAAATAGATGTTTTCTGGAACTCTTGCTTTTTCGATGACTTCTAGCCCAAGTGATATTCAATTTTAAAACAAACTTCTCTCCACATACAATGTGACCTTCAACACCGTCCCTCTGGCCAGCCCCCACATCAGCCAACTCCTCCAGCCAATCAGCAGCACCTCCACTCACCCACTTGCACTGGTTCTACAGCTGTAGTCACTTCTGACTCAACCTTCCCCAGCATTCCCTATTATTGAGATACTGTCCAAGTTCTGCTAGTTTTCTGGAGGAGTAAAATGGGTCTCTCATCCATCCCTACCCCACATTTCCATCATTCTAATGTAGATACATGGCCAATTCCCCTCCTTTCTACCACTGGTAGAAATTCGAAGAAACTCACCTCTTGATCCTTCAAATGAATTAAGGGTACACATCAAGGTATAACAGACTACCAACCTCTAGGGTCAGGGGCTGGTAGATATTAAAGAGTGGTCAGCAAACACCATATCCTCTTTTTTTGGAGTAGGAAAGGAAACTGAAACTTAACATCCCATCACAGTAAAAAGCAGCCCTGACAAGCATTAAGAAAAGGACTCCGAGAGATTAGTTGACCTGCCATTAAAAAGCGGCTCGCATGCTATTCCTGGCACTTGTGCCATGCATCACTTTTGTCTGTTCCAAGCGAATGTAGAACTGACATTCAAGAGGGAAGTGAGATAAGATTCCCAAAGAAAGCCTGAACCAACTAGCATTTCTGCCCATCCCAATGTATAAACGCAGAGGTAAATGCAGCAAACATTCCACTAGGGAAACTCTAAAACCAACAATCAAACGAGTCTAGTGAAATAACTGCATATACGGGTGGACTCCGGGAGTTGGTGATGGACAGGGAGGCCTGGCGTGCTGTGGTTCATGGGGCTGCAAAGAGTCGGACACGACTGAGCGACTAAACTGAAGTGAATTCAATAAAGACATATATAGCACATTCATAACATGATGTACAGCACCAAAATGTTAATTTATTTAGCAAATGAAAGGCTTTGAGGTGACATAAAAATCCAGGATCTGTTTTAAAGTTGATCTTTATTCTATGCAGACAATAGAACTTCATTATATTAATGGTTCTTAGGAAATGCTTTATTGTGACTTTAAGACATCACAATCAAGATAACTTTAAATTCAGTACCTAAAATTCACAACCTAATCAAAAGTTTTAATTTATAATTCACAGTTAAAAAAACAAAACAATGATCCAGAAAAGTATTATGGGTAACAACCTAAATACTTCTGCCTTATTATTCTGAGTTTTCCTATAAAGGGTTGAACATTAAACACCAGTACAGGGTAGCAAATATATTCAGTGTCAGGGTCCTACTGCTATTCCAACTTTATCAGATTATTTGTTCTATGTAAGTAAATAAACAAATCAAAATAATTTCTACAAGGATCCTTCAATGTCTCAGAGTTTTCTGAAAGAATAAAGAAATGCATTGTGCTAAATTGCTATTATTTCCTCATGAGGGATACAAGTTTAAGTCTGTGTCATCATGAAATGATCAAAAGCCAAGCCAAAAGATCTCCCTTAAGAAATTATCATTAACAGGAATATTAAAGACATAATCATATTCATACATTCTCTAATACCAGATGCAGAAAGACTGAAGTTGAATTAGATGCCCAGTTAGGAATCATCTTAAAGTGATGCTTCTGACCCCTGCTGTTACTGTCTTTCTCCTTCCTTAACCTACTATATATAGCCTTGTAACATTTCATTCGTTTTTTTCCTAAATGTATCCAATAAGCTTAGCCTAAACTAACCTAATTTGAGTAATGGCCTTGTACAGTCAACTCGCCTTATTGCCTTGTACAGTCGGCTCGCCTTATCCACAGGTTCTGTATAGCAGATTCAACCAACTGCAGATCAAAAAAAAAAAAAATTCCAGAAAGTTTCACAGAGCAAAACTTGAATTTGTTGCATGCCAGCAACTATTTGCATTGTTTCTACAGGTATTTACATAAAACATTTAGATTGCATTAGGAATTATAAGCCATCTAGAAATAACTTAAAGTGTAAGGGAGCACCTGCACAGGCTTTATGTAAATTATGACACCATTCTGGATCACGGACTTGAGCATCCTCAGATTTTGATATCTGTTGGGTTCCTGGAACCAATCCCCAGATACTAAGAAAAGACTAGTTTTAGGATGTATACCTTTGTCAATATTAACTTAGAACCTTAAAAGCTGGAACACATATTAACCAATGCATATAAATAGCAGCCATATAAATTTAAGAGGAAATTGCACTGAAGGCCTTTTTTTTTTTTTTGAGAAATCTTTTCCTGCAGGAAACAATGGCATTAACCAAGAGTTCACCCAACAAGTTTTTACTTTACTGTCTTTTACCAACACTTGTCCTCATGAAAACTGTAAAAATAATCTTGTCACAACTGATGCCTGAAATTACTATAAAGAAAATCTGTCTTTTAACAAAGTAAAGGTGGGAAGAACTTTTGAACATATAAAGAGATCTTTAAGATATTACATGTAACAACGGTGTAATTTAAAATTATCCCAGCTAATTTTACTATCAAGCTAAGGTGTTCTTAGAGCTTTCCTTGTAGCTCAGTTGATAAAGAATCTGCCTGCAAAGCAGGAGACCTGGGTTCAATTCCTGGGTTGGGAAGATCCCCTGGAGAAGGAAATGGCAACCCACTCCAGTATTCTTGCCTGGAGAATCCCATGGACAGAGAGGAGCCTGGCAGACTACAGTCTATGGGGTCGCAAAGAGTCAGACACGACTTAGCGACTAAACCACGACCAAGGTGTTCCTTCCTACTTTAAAACAAAATTTAAACTTGATTATGAAATTTAAACAGATTATGGTTAACCAAGATCACAAAAGAAAATCAGCCTTGAGGTTCAAGGGGGATGTTCCCTAGACTATTTTGATTGGTACTGCTTCAGTTAACAGAGTTGAATTCTGCTGACATTAAATGAATAATAAAAACATTAAGACAAATCACATCTTTAGGGCTGAACTGTCAGAAGACATTTTACCAACATTCTCTGCAGCATCCTAACTCTGGGTTACTACAGTTTATAAAATGCTACCACATAATTTTTAGTTTCAACTCTTTTCTAGAAATAACTGATTAAAATTATTTTATTAACAAAACAACAAACATAATAAATTATTTTCTACAGCTAAAGATATAAAATATTTTTACAACTTGGTTTTCTATTATTTCCTGTTAAAGAAATACAATTAACATGGCTTCTCATCCCTTTTTCCTTACAGTTCCTCCAACTATCCTAACATAATCTTTTCTTAACACATTTCCAGTGATTAACAATTTGAACTTGAATAAGAAACTATTTTAAAAAGTGCAAAGAAACATACTATCATTTTCAAATGCTATCCAAAAAGCTCGAGTGAATTTATTCTAGATGGACTAGCCTATCCTCTAACCTTAATTAAGCATGTCCTAAAATCTTGAAGGTTATTAATCTCTATATTTAAGGTTACGTTAAATAGTTTCATGTGTATTAAATTTATAGTGGTTTTTCTATGTAAAAGACCAGATTTGCTCCAAAGAAAAAATCCATTATTGGGAAGGATTTGCAAATTATCCAGCTGGAAATAGCTTGTCTAATAAATCGTCCTTTTAAACATCCAAATGATAAATTTTTAAAAAATCAAAAAAAGAGCCATTTTTTTGTGCATCTTCAATTCCTACATGCTATCTGCTTTGATCTAGGATATGGATAAAATCCTAACCCACGAATGGAAGTGTAGGACCAGTCCCTGAAATTCCCAGGAAACCAACATTTCAGATACTTTCAGGGACTGACTGGAGTATTCATCCTGGAGGCTAAGGCTAAAATCTGGTCAAGGTTTGCGGATAAAGTGGGAGAAAGGTCCAGAAGAATCAAAACTAAAGAATAGAAAGAAATGAGCACCGTGGCTGAAAGGAGTCATACAGATGAAGTTGTAGACATGGCACATGCCCTAGGACCTCCAGGCTCCTGCTCCCGGGGCCACTGGCAATTCCATCCTGCGCACACCTAGAGGTAGGGGGAACTTACCTACACACCAACCAGAGGAGTCTCTGTTTCTGGGGAACAGCAGCAAGCAATCACTCAGAGGCTCACCAGGCTGTGTATCAGCCATCCTCCTGGGCACTTTACATACCAGGCTTCATTCTCTCCTTACACTCACCTTCCAAAAAAAGGCATTTAGCCCATTTACAGATGGAAAAACTTAGCAGCTAAGAAAGCTTTAGAAACTGAGTAACTCGTGAGACTTTTAGGAGAGGAAAAAAAAGTACCTGACAGGATTCAAATCCAAGCCTATCTCTTTTTACACTGTCCCCTGGTTTGTTGGCAGAGCTCCAATTTTTCTCTATGGGTTTAAGGCCTTAACACTAAAGAAAATACTGCCCTTAATTCTACCCATTCCGTAACTAATAATGACAACTTCATGCAGAGCATTCTGGCCACTACTGTACCCCCTTTCAATATTCAATGTTATAACATTACAATGTAAACACTAGGCAAGGCTATTTACAATTAACATTTACTGAGCACTGCCACATACTTTTTCTAAACACTAACAACCTAAACGCTATTCACATGGTATGTGTGTGTATGCTCAGTTGCTCAGTCATGGTAGACTCTTTTGAGACCCCATGAACTGTAGCCTACCAGGCTACTCTGTCCATGGGATTTTCTAGGAAATAATACCAGAGTGGGTTGCCATTTTCAACTCTACAGCATCTACCCTACCAGGGATCGAACTGGCGTCTCCTGCATCTTCTGCACTGGCAGGCGGATTCTCTACCACTGCATCACCTGGGTAAACTCTATCAATACCTTTATTTCACAGATAAAGAAACTGAAACAAAACCAGCTTTATTAATGTGCACAAGGCCACATGATGGTAAGTGGGGATCCAGCATTCAAATCAAGTTGTCTAGTTCCACAATGCATATCTTCAATGCTAGCCTTTCTCTCTCCCAAGAGAATTTATGCAGGGTTTCTCATTTAACTCTCCTAAATATGTAAGCTAAATATTATCAATCCCATTTATAAATGTTTCCAGAGGGGCTCAGAAAGATGAGTTTACTTAAAAGTCACACAACTTTTAGTGGTTAAGGTATAATTCCAATCCATTTGTTTCACACCCGTAAGATGCTAATAATATATCTTATCTGAAAGAGAACACTGTCTATAAAAAGGAAAGCAATCTAAGTATTTCAAAACGGCCAAATGGTTTTGAAAATTTCTAGGCTATATACAAGTTCTTAAAAATGTTTTAAGAAAAAGGAAAAAATGGTGTAATGGGAATGAAAAGCTGACAAAAATGGCCTCAATTATGAGGCAGAAACCCCCACCAGTTTCTAAGAATTGAATAACCTTTTACTATGAGGCCAAATCATTATTTAACCATAAAGTACCAAGACTCAGTCAGCCACAAGTGTACACCAAGCTTCCAAAGCACAACCACTCCCTCCCACCTCATCCTATCTCAAAACCACTCCCTCCCAGCTCATCCCATCTCACAACCACTCCCTCCCACCCCAACAGACAATAAGAATCAGCTTTATTAGTCATACTCCTTTTCAAGAAAGAGCAAGAAACAGAAAAGCAACATATAACAACCCACTGACTTTAGGCTATACTCTTAAATCTGGTAACATTCTGGTAAACATGGTAAAGCAGAAGCTCAAGTTTCACATGCTATTTAAGATGCAACTACCAACAAACAGGTATATGAATGCTTAATATTCTTTGTCTCTTCTGAGGAAAAGATCTGCCTTCCTTAAACCTATTAATACAGACAAGGCAGAAAAAATTCAGAAAAGTGATTTTTCATATTACCAGCAAAAATCACTGCTTTCGAACGCTGTTTCTAAAGATCCAATTTAGACAGTAAACATCCTCTGCAGTTATTTACATTAGTATTTCAGAAAATGTCTTCTACCAATTATCCATCCAGAATAAAATTAAGCAAGATAATCATGCCTTTTGTCATATTTCCCTCACATCCCAGGGGTCTCAGACAACAAAATAGATTATCACATATAAGAAACATCTATTTTAAACTAACTAGTCCTACTTAGTACAATCAACCTTACGTTTTCAACAATGGAAAAACAAATTAGAAAGCTGCCAGAAAGCCCAATTGCAGCTCCGCTGTACCAGGTGCAAATTTTAAAAACCAAAGATACATGAGTACAAAATGTGATCTGTAAACATTTTTCATAGCATCTTGCAGCCCCACTTTATTAAAAAAAAAAAAAAAGGAATAAATTTAAAAAGATGATCACACACAAGTCAATCCAAAGAATAGTGCGGTTTTTTCAAGAGGGAAAAAACAACGACATTTATTCAGAGTTGTTCAACGATTAAAATAAAAAAAAGTGCTATGTATGAAAGTACTAAATATTTCATAAGGCCAAAGGAATCGAGTAACATGTGCATGATAATCCGGTGTATTTGCAGCGTCCAGTGGACGAACAGGTTCCACTGTCAACCTCCTATAAGGCATGTTTTGAAACGAGGAGGAACTTTCAAGAAAGGAAATCACCTCATAATATCTAGCTAAAGTCAGAGTTGATTTTTGTGAACTGAAAAACACTGAATTTTTTTCCCCAAAACTGAACTTAAATTATTGTTTTCTTTCTTATAAAGGAATCCAGTTAAATCAAATAAAGGCAAATACAGAGGAATGCAATGCAGAGCCTTCCCTTCCCATCTCCACCTCCCCTGGAGTGATTCCTCTCTGAGAGCCATGGAAACAGCAGAGATGCCATCTGAAATGAAAACTTCCCTTCCAAACCCCAAGCTAAAGAAAGCTGGTTCCTCCGGAAAGCATTATCAAGCTCAGTCACCCTACAGAACCTTAATTTCTGAAACTCCCTATGCTACGAAAATACAAGCTAGATATCTCAGGAAGGCAATTCCTTGGACTTCACAATCGAAGGAAAAAAATAAAATCAGAACCAAAAACGTGGAGAAAGACAACTTAAAAGCCAACCACCACACCCTCAACTCCGCGCTGCAACCCGCCTGCCGGGGGGCCTTTACCTTCATCTTCCATCGAAACTGCACTTGGGTTGATGGCTACAAAGTCTTTAGTGTCAGCCACGGCCACACTGGGAAGAAGGAGAGGAGGAGAACAAGAGAAGCCCCCGGAATCCCAGGCCGTCACCCCCGCTCCCGGCCACGCGGCCCGCGGCTGCGCCCACCACCCCTAGCAGCAGCATCTGCAAGAGAAACCGGAGAAGCAGCGCTGACGGGGGCGGGGAGGGACCACCGCCCACCGCCCCAGGAGCTTCAGGCCCCGCGCCCGCGCCCTGGCCGCCCGCATCCCTCAACTCAGGCCGGCCGGGCAGCGCCCCGGAGACGCCCCCAGCCGGGTACTCTGGACGCCCCCCAAGACCTAGAAGTTTCTGGAAACGGGGGGACAGTGGGTAATCCGGGCGCCCCCCCCCCCAAAGCCCCATACCCTTCTCTGGGCTGCGGGGCACTCACCCGCAAGCTCGCGGGAGCGGCTTGCCAAGCGGCGGCGCCGTACGGGGGCCTCTCCCGGCGTGAGGGCGGTGACCGGGAGGGCGGGCGGGGCGGGAAGGGGAGCAGGTGAGGAGACCGGTCTCGAGCCGGCCCGGGCTCGATGCGGCCGTGCTGGTCTGCTCCCGCCTCCGCCTCCTGGGCTCCGCCCTCCCTGCCGCCCGCCGCCCCGGCGCGCCCCGCACCCCGGGTCGGCCCCGCACTCCCGGGCGCCCGCGGACCGAGCTTTGTCGCCACCACTTCCGCCGTGAGGGGCGCGGGCGCAGGCGCACTAACACGCCCGGGCGGGCACGGCGGAAGTGAGTGGAGGCCAGGCTGCCGGTCCGGAGGGGGCTGCGGCTAGGGGCGCCCGCTCAGATCCGATCTCCCCTGCTGTCACCCCTATCCTACCCCGGAGACGTGCTCGGCCTCTCCACGCACCTGCCCGGCGCAAGTGTGGGAGAGCCACCCGCTCCCCCGCGCCTGCCGCGCCTCCTCAGAAGGCAGCCGCGGGGTCGGTCCGAGCGGGCAGGCGCAGCCATGTTCGCGGCCCGCGAGATGTTTGAGCGCCCGGACGATGAGGTGGGGAGCCCCTCCCGCCGGGCGGCCGTCACAATCTGGGCGGGCGACGCGCTGACCCGCAGCCTCGCTTGCAGGCCTATCGCTGCTGCTGTCCGCTGACCGTGGGGCAGGTCCCCGCGGGGCCTCGTCTCAGAGTTCCATCCCGATGGGGTTCAGCCTCAGCGCACTCGGGCAGAGGAGCCGAGATCATCGGTTCCAGTGTGCAACCGGAGAGGCTAGAATAGCTAAAGGCCTCGCGCCCCCAGATGGAAGCTAAGGAACCGGCGTTACCTTTAGACTCTTGGCACTTGAAATTTCCCCTTGCTCAGCACCTAACCGAGACCCCCATCAAGTCAGTTTTGATGGACGGTTGAGTTTAATAATCCTTGTCAAGTCTGACATAGCAGAGGTTGAACCTAAATCCTCTCGCCCCCAAATCCACTAGAGGGCAGGTCTATACCTGCTGAGTTCCAGCGCATCCTGCAAAGAACTCAGGAGATGGCCAAAGAAACGTCTTTCCTTATATGCTTAGAGGTGTTTTTCTTCATCTACACTTAGGCCTGTTGAAAATTTTGCCCCTTAGCCTTCAGGTCCTGTAACATATCCTTATGTGCTCTTACCACATGTTCAGCATCAAAATAAACAAAGGGACAGAGTTACCTATTCTGTTTGGCCCCAGGATAAGTGGAACTAGTCTAGGATCAAAAATCCTGATTGAAGGATTGATTGAAGAAACATCGCGATTTTATTCTGTGAGGTCACTTTAAAATTTCAAAAGTGAAACCCTAAAATCACACTATATATATAGCCATCTTTGGCTTATATGCTTAATGATTTTTGTTTGTTTAGGGCTGATACGTGTAAGATTATGATCGGTACAACAATGAAAGTTCTCTCTCTTACTCAATGTTTTAATCAATTTGGAATGATTGTTACTATGGACTTTGACAGCACAGTATCACATTAAAAACATAAAATATCTAAAATAGGAAATGCACAGATATAGACATTATTTGTTATTAACGTGTGATCTTACAAAATAGTAATTCTCCATTAAATTCTTTGATGACCTCGAAAATTTTTTCAAAGGCAACTTTTCACAGTTATCTATTGTAAACTGCAATACTCCTGCATTGCTACTGAATTCCTAGTTAATACCTCCTCCATAGATTTATCACTCCATGGTTTATATCTAAAGTAACTTACAATGGAATTTTACTCTTTGGTTGCCTCAGTTGTAAAAGCCATTATCTGTATTACCAAGACAAAAAACCTGATTAACACCAACGGGTTGTCCAGAAAAATTGTTACATACTTCATTCTTAACCCTGCAGTTATCTCACAAATTCCAGGAAATGGCAGTAACAGAAACCTGTAAAGGGTAGCTTTCAACCACTTAGCTGATTCTTAAGCTTCATCAACATATCTCTACAGTCAGTCAGTTCAGTTGCTCAGACATGTCCGACTCTTTGTGACCCCATGAACCACAGCATGCCAGGCCTCCATGTCCATCACCAACTCTGGAGTTTACCCAAACTCACATCCATTGAGTCAATGATGCCCTCTAACCATCTCATCCTCTGTCGTCCCCTTCTCCTCCTGCCTTAAATCTTTCCCAACATCAGAGTCTTTTCAAATGAGTCAGCTCTTCACATCAGGTGGCCAAAATATTGGAGTTTCAGCTTCAACATCAGTCCTTCTGATCCTCTATTCTATGCCTGTACACCACCTCCACCAAGCTGGCCAATATTAGTAACACCAACTTTTACTTCCTGTGTATATGAAAAGTATCGTTTGTTAACAATATTTAAGTAGGAGCAATGGGGAATGCTTTGGCTACAAGCTTCAGCAATCTCCCTTCTCTCAGCATCTCCTCTGATAAATTAACCTGCATGAAACTTTGATGTAGCAGTCTCCACTTCCTCATCTCTGCAGGAAGGGGACTAAAATGTATGAACGCTGCATTACCTACATTTATGTGTGTATATACACACAACCAGCTTGAACATCTGGAAGTTCACGGTTCATGTATTTAGAAAAGGCAGAGGAACCAGAGATCAAATTGCCAGCATCCGCTGGATCATCGAAAAAGCAAGAGAGTTCCAGAAGAACATCTATTTCTGCTTTATTGACTATGCCAAAGCCTTTGACTGTGTGGATCGCAATAAACTGTGGGAAATTCTGAAAGAGATGGGAATACCAGACCACCTGACCTGCCTCTTGAAAAACCTATACGCAGGTCAGGAAGCAACACTTAGAACTGGACATGGAACAACAGACTGGTTCCAAATAGGAAAAGGAGTATGTCAAGGCTGTATATTGTCACCCTGTTTATTTAACTTCTATGCAGAGTACATCATGAGCAACGCTGGGCTGGAAGAAGCACAAGCTGGAATCAAGATTGCCGGGAGAAATATCAATAACCTCAGATATGCAGATGACACCACCCTTATGGCAGAAAGTGAAGAAGAACTAAAAAGCCTCTTGATGAAAGTGAAAGAGGAGAGTGAAAAAGTTGGCTTAAAGCTCGACATTCAGAAAACGAAGATCATGGCATCTGGTCCCATCACTTCATGGGAAATAGATGGGGAAACAGTGGAAACAGTGTCAGACTTTATTTTTTGGGGCTCCAAAATCACTGTAGATGGTGACTGCAGCCATGAAATTAAAAGACGCTTACTCCTTGGAAGAAAAGTTATGACCAACCTAGATAGCATATTGAAAAGCAGAGACATTACTTTGTCAACAAAGGTCCATCTAGCCAAGGCTATGGTTTTTCCAGTGGTCATGTATGGATGTGAGAGACGGACTGTGCAGAAAGCTGAGCACCGAAGAATTGATGCTTTTGAACTATGGTGTTGGAGAAGACTCTTGAGAGTCTCTTGGACTGCAAGGAGATCCAACTAGTCCATTCTGAAGGAGATCAGCCCTGGGATTTCTTTGGAAGGAATGATGCTGAAGCTGAAACTCCAGTACTTTGGCCACCTCATGTGAAGAGTTGACTCATTGGAAAAGACTCTGATGCTGGGAGGGATTGGGGGCAGGAGGAGAAGGGGACGACAGAGGATGAGATGGCTGGATGGCATCACTGACTTGATGGACATGAGTCTGAGTGAACTCCGGTAGTTGGTGATGGACAGGGAGGCCTGGCGTGCTGCGATTCATGGGGTCACAAAGAGTCGGACACAACTGAGCGACTGAACTGAACTGAACTGATACACATAATATGCATATATATTATGAAACTTTATAGATCTAGACATAATATCCACCCTTTTTTCCCTCAAAAGATCATTGTGACGATCTGATAAAGATGAAGACAGGTGTGAATTATAAGCTATGAACGTTTAAGATTATCATACAGAAAAACCAGCTAAATTATGGACTATAAGGAGCTAAAATAAGATTGATGGCAACAAAAGATATTATGTTCAAGTTTCCTCTTAATTCTTCTTTAGAAATAAATGCTCTAAAAATCTTTAACCCCATTTTGTTAAAATCTTTAACCTATAAAATTAAATACATCTAATGCAAAAGGTGGTCACACATGAGCAATAGAGGGGCAATTTGTCAGACATCTCTTCTTTGGGGAATATTACAAAGAGGGAATATTGAGGAAGGACAGACATGATGTTCTAATTTTATTTATACTGTGCCTTATTACACAAAGGTTGTGAGCTATCCTGTTTTTAGTATCAAATTTGATAGCCGGCATTTTTATAAACCTGGATTATAAAGATAGATGTGGCCTTTAGGATTTAAAATTAACTTAGGAAAGGTTATTTTTTAAATCTCTCCTCAATGTCTTGACTTTTAACTTGTTTAAACTACTCAAAGTTAGTAATTAAGAAATTTTACATAGCTGCTGGAAGAAAAAGCTGTCATATTTGAAATTGAGTCTTCTAAAAGCATATAAAGACAATATTTTTGTAAGTTGACCCACTCCAACAGAACAAGAGAAGTATTTTTCTTCTTACAGGATAAAGAACACGCTAAAGGACATGCTAAGGGTCACATTTGAGAAAATACAGTCTTATTCCAAGAAATGTCCTATGAAATGAATGTCATAACAACAACCTGCCAGTATTGCTATAGATCTCCTTGGTTCTATGTTTTAGCAGTAGTGGAAGTGTAAAAGCTGGAAGCAGGAATGAAAATCAAATGGGCTCAAAAATGAGCAGTAGAAACAAGGGAATTTAAAGTATATTCTTTTAATTTTTAAAGCAGTTTATTCCAAATATGACTCAGGTCCCCTGTTCAAGGGTTCTGAGCATGCAGTGATATTTGGGATCTTTGGTACATAGTACTACCAATCTTCTGGGTTGGAGATAAGGGTAGGTCGGGGTGCAGGTGAATGAGGAAAGAAAGAGAGGGAGGAAAAATGAGTGTGACTTCACGTCCAAGAACCAACTCTGCACTTGATTATTTCCATGGAAAATAGCCATAGAATATTCCACATTACATATACAATGTAAAATTTGAGATTCAAATGTACCCATTTAAAAGCCACTCTGTCCAGTTTTCAAGCTGGCATAATTCATCTCTAGTCCCAAAATATATTGTCTATAATAAATACATAATAAAAAACTTATTGAATAAATGAGTAATCTGAAAAATTTTGTTGTTGTTCACTCAGTTGTGTCCGACTCTTTGCAGCCCCATGGACTGCAGCACCCCAGGCTTCCCTGTCCTTCACCATCTCCCAGAGCTTGCTCAAATTCATATCCATTGAGTTGGTGATATCATCCAACCATCTTGTTCTCTGTCATCCCCTTCTCCTCCTGCCTTCAGTCTTTCCCAGCTTCAGGGTCTTTTCCAATGAGGCAGTTCTTTGCATCAGGTGGCCAAAGTATTGAAGCTTCAGCGACAGCATTAGTTCTTCCAATGAATATTCAGGGTTGATTTCATTTAGGACTGACTGGTTTGATCTCCTTGCAGTCCAGAGGACTCTCAAGAGTCTTCTCCAAAACCACAGTTCAAAAGCATCAGTTCTTTGGCGCTCAACCTTTTTTACAGTCCAACTCTCACATCCATACATGACTACTGAAAAAACCATAGCTTTGACCAAATAAACCTTTGTCAGCAAAGTAATGTCTTTGCTCTTTAACATGCTATCTAGCTTTGTCATAGCTTTTCTTCCAAGGAACAAGCATCTTTTAATTTCATGGCTGCAGTCACCATCTGCAGTGATTTTGGAGCCCCCAAAAATAAAGTCTGTCACTGTTTCCATTGTTTCCAGCTTGTTCTTCATCCAGCCTGGCATTTCACATGATGTATTCTGCATATAAGTTAAATAAGCAGGGTGACGATATATAGCCTTTATGTTCTCCTTTCCTGATTTGGAACCAGTCTGTTGTTCCACGTCCAATTCTAACTGTTGCTTCTTGACCTGCATACAGGTTTCTCAGGAAACAGATAAGGTGGTCTGGTATTCCCATCTGTTTAAGAATTTTCCACACTATGAACAAAGCTAGTGGAGGTGATGGAATTCCAGTTGAGATATTTCAAATCCTAAAAGATGATGCTGTGAAAATGCTGCACTCAATATGCCAGCAAATTTGGAAAACTCAGCAGTGGCCACAGGACTAGAAAAGATCACTTTTCATTCCAATCCCAAAGAAGGGCAATGCCAAAGAATGTTCAAACTGATGCACAATTGCACTCATTTCACAAGCTAGCAAGGTAATGCTCAAAATTCTCCAAGTTAGGCTTCGACAGTACGTGAACCAAGAACTCCCAAATGTTAAAACTGGATTTAGAAAAGACAGAGGAACCAGAGATCAAATTGCCAATATCCACTGGATCATAGAAAAACCAAGAGAATTCCAGAAAAGCATCTACTTCTTCTCCACTGACTATGCTAAAGCCTTTAACTATGTGGATCACAACAAACTGTGAATACCTGGAAAAGAGTCATCATAAAAAAATTTCACTGTTGAATAAATAAACATAATCCCACTGTTACTTTGCTACTTGTTTTCTATGAACAAACAAAAACATGAGTCTCTGCTTTCCTTTAAAGAAAAAAAAAAAAACAACATGGATTTTCAAAGGTTTAAAAATGAACTCACATCTCCAAACCACAAAAGGGTTAGCTAGGACAACTTGATCTGAATGAAAGAGGTACTAATCATTAACATGGGTATTAAGTATTGAGTACTGCCCAGAACAGATGAAATTTCACACTTGGATTTTGAACTCAGGTAACCATTTGAAGGAGATCCAACCAGTCCATTCTGAAGGAGATCAGCCCTGGGATTTCTTTGGAAGGAATGATGCTAAAGCTGAAACTCCAGTACTTTGGCCACCTCATGCGAAGAGTTGACTCATTGGAAAAGACTCTGATGCTGGGAGGGATTGGGGGCAGGAGGAGAAGGGGACGACAGACGATGAGATGGCTGGATGGCATCACTGACTGGATGGACATGAGTCTGAGTGAACTCCGGGAGTTGGTGATGGATAGGGAGGCCTGGCGTGCTGCGATTCATGGGGTCCCAAAGAGTCGGACACGACTGAGCGACTGATCTGATCTGATCTGATCTGAACCATTTGAAATTAAAAAATATCAATGTTGAGGTGGCTTCCTTTGTGCAAGTAGCAAATTTCAGGTGAGCTTGTGCTTTAGATTCTAATGGCATGCATATCAATGCCTGACAAAGCCAAGAACACTCGAATTCTCAATACAGTCTTCAGTTAATTCCTTAGAGATATCTACCCTTCAGTTATTTCCTTAGATCCATGGCATCTACTCTTAATTCTTGGAAAAGATGACTCAGAGATGAGGTGTAAGCCTTAGGACTTAGGAAACCCAAGAAATTTAAATTGCTATTGGCCAATACCTCCTACTAGCTTTGAAAGCCTTGCTTATGGGTTGGATGTCATAAGTAGTTGAAATTATTGGACAGATTCCGTAGTGTGTCTAATAGCCCCCTGCTGTGTTGGCAGTAATAGCCTAGACCTCCCCCCTCCATTTAAAAGCTTCCTCAATTTCACATCAGTAACACCTTCAATTTCTCTTTACTCTGCTACACACTGGAATCTGAGAAAGCTTCAGGAAAGGCTGCATTTCTTCAGACCTCCAAAATGATTCATTTTACACATAAAGTTTTCTACCCAACCATTTTCTAGAAGTTAAATACTTTTGCAAAGCTTGCATCTTTGCCTGAATTTGTCCCCTGTCTTTCCAGGCCACCCACAGACATTATTTCCCTCCACTGTGCTTCCCATTGGGAGAACAAATGAGAAAAAAGGCACCCAAATGCCATTATGATAATAAATGAAAGAGAAATCCACAGCCCAGAAATTTCCCAAAGCTTTATGAAGATGCTGAAGGTTAGCCTAGGACAATCAAACAAACAGACCATGTTTCTGTTGAGCATCCTACATGAAATGGAGGACCCACACCAAAGGGATGGTGCAAGATGGGTGATAGAGGAGAAGAATTGCCAATTGGCAGGAAGAAGCTTTAACAACACAAGCAAACTTTTAAAGCGTAAAAACTTCAGGTTAGAAAATCCATCACTACAAATAAAGACCAGGGACTTTCCTGGTAGCCCAGTGGCTAAGAATCCACCTTCATGGGTTAGATCCCTGGACAGGGAATGAAGATCCCACATGCCATGCTGCAACTACTTAGCCCACATATTCTGGAGCTTGGGCAATGCAATGAAATATACCACATGGGGCAACCAAGATCCCATGTGCCACAACTAATGCAGTAAAATAAATATTTAAATATTTAAAAAAATAAAGATCAGATGGAAAATTAGATTAGCAGCACTTACAGTATAAGCTCAGACAACTTTATTTTTGCTTTTTTCATTATAAAAGACAATGATCATGTAGCCTCTTTGAGAAGGTATTTTAAATAATTTAACATTGCCAAATTATCCCCCTTTATTTGGGAGATTAGGAAAATGTGGATTCTAGAAAGAAAAAGAGCTCTCTACAAGACAGGAACAAGTAAACTGAAGTGCAAACTGGTGGCTTGAACCAATCCTACCAGTCCTCAGTTCAAATAGTTGAGACCCAAACTATTTTCTGAGAAACATACTTCACAACTACTGGGAGTACTGGGCAGTGGTCCACTCTACTAGGTTGGTGCAGAGTAATTGAGGTTTTGCATTATTGAACTTTGCCATTTGATATTGAAATACATTCTTGAATAAATGTGGTTTTGTTATACATCATTTTAATGCACATTTCTCACTTTATTTTGTTTTTGCTAATTTCCTCATTATTATTTGCTGTTTACTTTATCTTTATTTTAGACTAGGGAAAGGACATTGGACAAAAAGCAAATTTGAGTGATTTTCTTACTCAGGTTCAAAATGGGTTGTAAAGCAGCAGAGACAACTCACAACATCAACAGTGCCTTTGGCCCAGGAACTGCTAATGAACATACAGTGCAGTGGTGGTTCAATAACTTGCAAAGGAGACAAAAGCCTTGAAGATGAGGAGCACAGCAGTGGTGGGTGATTGGAAGTTGACAACAACCAACTGAGAGTATCATCAAAGCTGATCCCCTTACAACTACACAAGAACCTACCTAAGAACTCGATATCAACCATTCTATGGTCATTCAGTATTTGAAGCAAACTGGAAAGGTGAAAAAGCTCCATAAGTGGGTGCCTCATGAGCTGACTGCAAATCAAAAAAATCGTCTACACAACAACAATGAACCATTTCTCAATCAGATCTTGATGTGCGATGAAAAGTGGATTTTATACAGCAACTGGTTATGAACAGCTCAGTGGATGGACCAAGAAGAAACTTCAAACCACTTCCCAAAGCCAAACATACACCCAAAAAAGAGTCATGGTCACTCTTTGTTGGTCTGCTGCCAGTCTGATCCACTACAGCTTTCTAAATCCTGGTGAAACCATTATATCTGAGGCATATGCTCAGCAAATTGATGGAAAGTGAGAGTGAAAGTGTTAGTCGCTCCGTCATGTCCAACTCTGTGTGACCACATGGACCAAAGCCCTCCAGGCTCCTCTGTCCACGGGGATTCTCCAAGAAAGACTACTGGAGTGGGTGGCCATTCCCTTCTCCAGGGAGCTTCCTGACCCCGGGATCGAAACTGAGTCTCCTGTCTTGCAGGCAGATTCTTTACCACCTGAGCCACCAGGGAAGCCCAGCAAATTGATGAGATGCACTGAAAACTGCAACACCTGCAACTGGCATTGGTCAACAGAAAGTGCCCAATTCTCCATGACAAAGCCTGACCGCATATCGCACAGCCAATGCTTCAAAAGTTGAAGGAATTGGGATATGAAGTTTGGCCTCATCTGCCATATTCACCAGACCTTTTGTCAACCGACTACCACTTCTTCAAGCATCTTGACAACTTCTTGCAGCAAAGATTTTTCCAGAACCATCAGGAGGCAGAAAATGCTTTCCAAGAGTTAAATTCCAAAGCACAGTTTTTATGCTCTGGGAATAAACAAACTTATTTTGTCTGGCAGAAATTTGTGAATTGTAATTATTCCTATTTTGACTAATAAAGATGCATTTGAGACTAGTTTAAATTATTTAAAATTCACAGTCTGAAACTGCAATTACATTTGCACCAACCTAACAAAATATTTAACAGTGAGCTGACAAACTAGAAATGGCATCAGGCACTATGAGGAGAGTAAAAAGAGCTTTGTTCTACTCCAAATGATAAAGTACATCTTGTATTGAGTGTTACAGTGATCCTCAAGCATCCACCTACCAGCAGTTTCAGCATCACTTGTAGAGTTATAAGAAATGCAGATTTTTAGAACCTACCCAGACCTACTAGTAATGCTCAAAATTCTCCAAGCTAGGCTTCAACACTACGTGAACCGTGAAATTCCAGATGTTCAAGCTAGATTTAGAAAAAGCAGAGGAACCAGAGATCAAATTGCCAACATCCACTGGATCATTGAAAACTCAAGAGAGTTCCAGAAAAACATCTACTTCTGCTTTATTGACCATGCCAAAGCCTTTGACTGTGTGGATCACAACAAACTGAAAAATTTTTAAAGAGATGGGTATACCAGATCACCTGACCTGCCTCCTGAGAAATCTGTATGCAGGTCAGGAAGCAACACTTAGAACTGGACATGGAACAACAGACTGGTTTCAAATCAGGAAAGGAATATGTCAAGGCTGTATATTGTCTCCCTGCTTATTTAACTTATATAAGAGTACATCATGAGAAACGCTGGGCTGGATGAAGCACAAGCTGGAATCAAGATTGCTGGGAGAAATACCAATAACCTCAGATATGCAGATGATACCACCCTTATGGCAGAAAGTGAAGAAGAACTAAAGAGCTTCTTGATGAAAGTGAAAGTGGAGAGTGAAAAAGTTGACTTAAAGCTCAACATTCAGAAAACTAAGATCATGGCATATGGTCTCATCACTTCATGGCCAATAGATGAGGAAACAGTGGAAACAGCAACAGACTTTATATTTTTGGGCTCGCAAATCACTGCAGATGGTGACTGCAGCCATGAAATTAAGATGCTTGCTCCTTGGAAGAAAAGTTCTGACCAACCTAGACAGCATATTAAAAAGCAGAGACATTACTTTGCCAACAAAGGTCCGTCTAGTCAAAGTGTAGGTTTTTCCAGTAGTCATGTATGGATGTAAGAGTTGGACTATAAAGAAAGCTGAACACCAAAGAATTGATGCTTTTGAACTGTGGTGTTGGAGAAGACTCTTGAGAGTCCCTTGGACTGCAAGGAGATCTAACCAGTCCATCCTAAAGGAATCAGTCCTGATTATTCATTGGAAGGACTGATACTGAAGCTGAAACTCCAATCCTTTGGCCACCTGATGCTAAGAACTGACTCATTTGAAAAGACCCTGATGCTGGGAAAGATTGAAGGCAGGAGGAGAAGGGGAGGACAGAGGATAAGGTGGTTGGATGGCATCACTGACTCATGTCCATTGACTCAGTGAGTCCATTGAGTAAACTCTGGGAGTTGGTGATGGACAGGGAGGCCTAGTGTGCTGCAGTCCATGGGGTCACAAAGAGTCGGACATGACTAAGTGACTGAACTGAGACCTACTGGATCAGAAATTCTGGGGATTGGGCTCAGCAATAAATGACTTAACAAGCCTTCCTCTTTCCCCCATGATTCTGAATGCTTGGAAGTACTATAACCTTCTTATTACCACTCTTCTTCATGGAAAAGCCAATACCAAGGAAGTCAAGACCTTTAATGCATAATCAAGCTATCAATCAGCCAACCCTGGAGCCTGTCCTACCACAAGACTTCCATTACTACAAGATAATAAACATTTTCAGCTACTTTCAGCTAGAAACATCCTAATTTATAGAATCTTAAATGAGAAACAATAGTTTACCTCATATACACAAGTTAAAAGATAGTCATTTATGCTTGTGCAAGCTAAGTCACTTTAGTACTGTCCAACTTTTTGCGATCCCATGGACTGTAGCCTGCCAGGCTCCTCTGTCCATGGAATCCTCCAAGCAAGAATACTGGAGTGGGTGGCCATGCCCTCCTCCAGAGGATCTTCCCAAACCAGGGATCAAACCCATGTCTCCTACATCTCCTACTTTGGCAGGTGGATTCTTTACCACTAGTGCCACCTGGGAAGCTAAATGAGAAAACATACTTTACTTTAAATAAGTAGGTTAAAAGTTAGTTGGTTGATGCTTAGGCTGCTCCTATGCTGCTGCTGCTGCTAAGTCGCTTCAGTCGT
Organism: Bos grunniens; assembly: GCF_055505025.1. Classification (NCBI taxonomy): domain Eukaryota; kingdom Metazoa; phylum Chordata; class Mammalia; order Artiodactyla; family Bovidae; genus Bos; species Bos grunniens. Next base: position 18,565,398 of record NC_141165.1, on the reverse strand, counting down.
GTCAGACTCTGTGCGACCCCATAGACGACAGCCCACCAGGCTCCCCTGTCCCTGGGATTCTCCAGGCAAGAATACTGGAGTGGGTTGCCATTTCCTTCTCCAATGCATGAAAGTGAAAAGTCAAAGTGAAGTCGCTCAGTCGTGTCCGACTCTACGTAACCCCATGGACTGCAGCCTCCCAGGCTCCTCTGCCCATGGGATTTTCCAGGCAAGAGTACTGGAGTGGGGTGCCATTGCCTTCTCTGAGGCTGCTCCTATACAAGTTTTTAAAATTTCAATATCATATGACATATTTAAATGATAAAATGTTAAATAAATTACTTAAAATGCTAAAGGCAGTGTTAATTAATAGGAAGTTACAGAATAAGATGTAAGTAAAAACCACTGAACAAGAGAGTGACATCTGTTTTTTTAACAGATTTCCATACTAGCATAGAAAGTTTTAAAATAGCTGTTGATTCTAGAAACTGCTTTGGGAAGTTTTTCTTATTACTGGTTAGGAGTATTTTAATATTATGCAGCTACACATTATATTTGGAAACATTATATCTTAGAATTTTTATTTTTTTAATGTAGTTGTGTGTTCTAATATAGACTTCTTCCTGGGTAATTCTTCAACTAATGACTACTAAGTGAGAGATTCTACTAGAAAATTGTTAAAAATTAAGTTTACACCTTCTTAAAGTATGACAGTCATTTTTTTTTTCACACACTTGAAAAAAAAATCTTGAAAAAGATATTTATTACTTTAAGGTCTGGACACCATCTTTTTTACATTTTATGACTCAAAGTATAAAATTAAAAGTTAAAAAGCTGTGACATTTAAAAAAATCTATTTGTATTCTTCTTTAGTTTAAAAAGCCCTCTTCCAAAAACACAAGAGAAGACTCTATACATGGATATCACCAGATGGTCTATACTGAAATCAGATTGATTATATTCTTTGCCACAAAAGATGGAGAAGCTCTATACAATCAGCAAAAACAAGACCGGGAGCTGACTGTGGCTCAGATCCTGAACTCCTTGTTTCAGAATTCAGACTTAAAGTTAAAAACATAGGGAAAACCACTAGACCACTCAGATATGACCTAAATCAAATCCCTTATGATTATACAGTGGAAGTGACAAACAGGATTCAAAGAATTAGATCTGATGGACAGAGTGCTTGAAGAACTATGGACGGAGCTTCGTGACATGGTAGAGGAGGCAGTGATCAAGACCATCCCCAAGAAAAAGAAATGCAAAAGGCAAAATGGTTGTCTGATGAGCCCTTACAAAAAGCTGAGAAAAGAAGAGAAGCAACAGGCAAAGGAGAAATGGAAAGATACACCCATTTGAATACAGAGTTCCAAAGAATAGCAAGGAGACATAAGAAAGCCTTCCTCAATGATCAATGCAAAGAAATACAGGAAAACAGTAGAATGGGAAAGACTAGAGATCTCTTCCAGAAAGTTAGAGATACCAAGGGAACGTTTCATGCAAAGATGGGAACAATAAAGGACAGAAATGGTATGCACCTAACAGAAGCAGAACATATTAATAAGTGGCACAAATACACAGAACTATACAAAAAAGTTCTTCATGACCCATATAACCACAGGATGTGATCCTTCACTTCCATATCCCTTACCTGCTGGTCCCCGGCACTTCACCTAGAGCCAGACATCCTGGAATGCAAAGTCAAGTGGGTCTTAGGAAGCATCACTGTGAACAAAGATAGAGGAAGTGATGGAATTCCAGTTGAGCTATTTCAAATCCTGAAAGATGATGCTGTGAAAGTGCTGCACTCAATATGCCAGCAAATTTGGAAAACTCAGCAGTGGCCACAGGACTGGAAAATGTCAGTTTTCATTCCAATCTCAAAGAAAGGCAATGCCAAAGAATGTTCAAACTACCACACAATTGCACTCATTTCACACACTAGCAAAGTAAAACTCAACATTCTACAAGTCAGGCTTTAACAATACATGAACCATGAACTTCCAAATGTTCAAACTTGATTTAGAAAGGCAGAGGAACCAGAGATCAAATTGCCAACATCTATTGGATCATCAAAAAAGCAAGAGAGTTCCAGAAAAACATCTATTTCTGCTTTATTGACTAAGCCAAAGCCTTTGTGTGGATCACAACAAACTGGAAAATTCTCAAAGAGACGGGAATACCAGATCACCTGACCTGCCTCCTGAGAAATCTGTATGCAGGTCAGGAAGCAACACTTAGAACTGGACATGGAACAACAGACTGGTTTCAAATCGGGAAAGGAATACGTCAAGGCTGTATATTGTCTCCCTGCTTATTTAACTTATATAAGAGTACATCATGAGAAACGCTGGGCTGGATGAAGCACTGGCTGGAATCAAGATTGCTGGGAGAAATACCAATAACCTCAGATATGCAGATGATACCACCCTTATGGCAGAAAGTGAAGAAGAACTAAAGAGCCTCTTGATGGCTTAAAACTCAACATTCAGAAAACTAAGATCATGGAATCTGGTCCCATCACTTCATGGCCAGTCAATGGGGAAACAATGGAAACAGTGAGAGACTTTATTTTGGGGGGCTCCAAAATCACTGCAGATGGTGATTGCAGCCATAAAATTAAAAGGACCTTGCTCCTTGGAAGAAAAGCTGTGACCAACCTAGACAGCATATTAAAAAGCAGAGACATTACTTTGCCACAAAGGTCCATCTAGTCAAAGCTATGGTTTTTCCAGTAGTCATGTATGGATGTGAGAATTGGACTATAAAGAAAGCTGAGAGCCAAAGAATTGATGCTTTTGAACTGTGGTGTTGGAGAAGACTCTTGAGAGTCCCTTGGACCCCAAGGAGATCCAACCAGTCCACCCTAAAGGAAATCAGTCCTGAATATTCATTGGAAGGACTGATGCTGAAGCTGAAACTCCAATCCTTTGGCCACCTGATGCTAAGAACTGACTCATTTGAAAAGACCCTGATGCTGGGAAAGATTGAAGGCATGAGAAGAAGGGGAGGACAGAGGATGAGATGGTTGGATGGCATCACCGACTTGATAGACCTGGGTTTGATTAAACTCTGGGAGTTGGTGGTGAACAGGGAAGCCTGGTGTGCTACAGTCCATGGGGTTGCAAAGAGTCGGATACTTCTAGAAACTGAACTGAACTGAACTAATTTACATGATTAAACCGCTCATTTGAATCCTGGAAAAGTGCTGCCAAGGTAAAGATGCCAACATTGCACATTTGATTAGAGAATTTAAATTACTTTTAAGAAAATTAGAATCAATTTTCACTGAACAGCCACCAAAACTACACATCTGTTTAGTGTTTTTCAGTCGACATAACACTTCATGTACATTATTAAATTTAATCCTCACAACCCTACGATGTGAGCAGACTAGCTCTATTGTTTTTTATAGCTGACAAGTCTGAGACTCATAAGTGAAGCTCCTTGTATAAAGAATTTCTCACTATTTAATGTCAAAGTCAGGAGCCAAATATCCATCTTGGCTTCAGTTTCCTTAAAAATTCCACAGTGACCATTAGAAATACAGAAGAAGATATCCTGTTTATTGAATTATCTTTTATCATTTTGTTTCATTAAATCATTGGCATCTTTCAAGCCCATTAATCCTGAGCCTAGAATATCTGCACCAGGGGCTTCCCTGGTGGTTCAGTCAGTAAAGAATCTGCCTGCAATGCAGGAGACTCAGATTATATCCCTAGGTTGGGAAGATCCCCTGGAGAAGGGCATTGCAACCCACTCCACTATTCTTGTTGGATAATTCCCATGAACAGAGGAGCCTGGAAGAGTACAGTCCATGGGGTTGCAAAGAGTCGGACATGACTGAGCGGCGAACACTTTCACTTTCATAGCTCATTTGGTGACATTCAAGAATGCATTAATAGGGACTTGATTCTAGAACATTCTTGGTCATTGTCCACATTTATTCATTTGTTCTTATTTAACCTTCAGACACCATCAATGGGAAACCATGCTCCAAGTAGAAGATGTTTTAGAATTCCTTGGATTTATCTTCTCAGAGTTGAAAATTACTATTAAAATAAGAATGTTATCTTATAATAATCACAAATAGGCATTTTAGAGAGATTATTCAATAAGTAATTAAGACATGTTCATTAACATGCTTTATTGGAAAACCAACATTTTAAGCATGTGTTCTAAGGATCTAAACTAGAGGCACTAAATAGTATTAGGAATACTAATTTCATCTTTCCAACTTGTAAAATGTTCCTTTGTCCTTAGTATTTATAATTATATTTACATATTTACCAGAGTAGGGGCAACGAAAAAACTGAGAGATACATTTTTAAATGCTAAGACCTCATAATGGCTTTAGATAGCATGGAGGACATAACAACTATTATACCTTTTCTATATTCTGCACTTTAAACCAACAATTAAAGTTGTCAGTTGCTCTATCAGTTCAGTCAGTAAACAGCTACAAAAGAACTATAGATACAATGTATTTTCAATTATATTCTTATAGGAATAAGACAAAGACACTGTTTAATGATTTCTTGCATTAAAGTATTGTATCATACTAGTAGGGTTGGGACAACTGTAGCTGGAGATGTTCAACAGGAACCTGTGAAGCTGTAAGTCATCATCACTATCCCCCTGGCTTTAGCAATGACTCTCCATCTTCTAAAGCGCACGTGTGCTGTTCTTGAAAAAGTAGAGCAATCCCTGTCAACCTTGATTTTGGAAATACATATCATCAAATGATCTATATCAGTAGTTCTCAAACTATGGTCCTTGTCACCTTAGAACTTCTCAGAAATGCAAATTTGGGGCTCTGCCTCAGACCTGCTGAATTAGCAACTGTGTGGGTAGGGCCCTGCAGTCTGTATTATATTAATTACTTCCGGTTTAAGCACTGATATACAAGAAATATAAAACTTTTGTGTAAAAAAGTCCTCAATTCCAAAGAACAGCTGAGAATGTATATCTGAATTTTAAACCTCCTCCAGCATTCTTTTTTTTTTTTTTAGCGATGTGGCATGCAGGACCTTAGTACCCCAAAGTGAAAGTGAAGTCGCTCAGTCGTGTCTGACTCTTTGTGACCCCATAGACTGTAGTCTACCAGGCTCCTCGTCCATGGGATTTTCCAGGCAAGAGTACTGGAGTGGGGTGCCATTTCCTTCTCCAGAGGATCTTCCCGACCCAGGGATCGAACCCGGGTCTCCCGCATTGTAGGCAGACGCTTTACCGTCTAAGCCACCAGGAAAGCTACAGTACCCCAACCAGGGATCAAAACTGAGCTCCCTTCAGTGGAAGCTCAGAATCTTAACCACTAGACCGCCAGGGAAATCCATAAACCTCCTCCAGCATTCTTAAATCATATATGGCTTTGAACTTTGAGTAGTTACCTGTTGGCTTAAGACCAGTTATTTTAAAAGACTAAGGGAAAGGGCACTAAGACCATGAAGAGATTCTTCTTCTCCCCTTTTAAGTAAGGCGGAGCGTCGCATCTGTATAGCGATGGAACTTTCGTATGGAAGAGAACAAAAGTGCAGTGCAGCGGCAGTGGAGCTACGGTTGTGTTCTCAGCTATGAAGTCAACCTTTGTTCTCCTATTTCAGGTTTGAAGACCTCTGGAACAATGCTTCTTTGACCAGCTGTATCAGGTTTTAGCAACACCAGTTAAATGAAAGTGGAGGAAGCTTCATAAATAAAAAATGCCATTACTCTTGAAATGGTGTGTTCGTCAGAGAAATAGTTTCATCCCTCAAAAACAAAACAACAGCAACAAAAACTATGTAGCATTTCAGAGGTTATAAAAAAATGTAAGTACATTATACAGAAATTATATGGTGGGTCCAGAGCAAAAGTGTAATTTTTCAGCTTTGGTGAAATAGGATTTTACACTAATCAATCACTTTAAACAATAAACTATGTACTCATTATATAAGACCAAAATACTTCAATAATATGATCTGTTAATAATATTGTTCACAATGGATTACCAAAATCATTCTGATAAAAACAAAGATTATATTAGCAGTAAAAAAAATGATAATATATTTATTTTAAGGTGTACTTATAAGCCATACTCTAGTTTAGTGGTAAATATTATAATAAGCTTAATGGTACAGGACACAAGTATAAGAACAGTTACTCATTTAGAACAAAGGAAAAGGAGTAAGATGAGTCAAGAGTTTTCCACTAGAAGGAAAACATACCCAAGACCCAAGAAAGCTAGGTGTTCAAATACATTACCAGTGAGAACACTTCAGTAAAGAGACCCAACATAAAGGTGATTTTATCCAGATACAAATTAGAGCAACTATGTTATAACTGCATATAAAAGTGAGTTTACAAAAGCTTGATTACATCTCAATGAAATCTTAAAGACTTTCTTTAGTGTTGCTATAATTTTTCTACTGTGTCATCTAACAGCAATAACATGTTCTTTCTCTATGTGTATTAACTGGCCTGCTTGGAAGGATAGCAAAGGGTGTTTTTAATATTAATTAGACCAATTTGGGAGTTTTGAGATCTATTGCATTTGCATATAACCCCATTACAAATAATGACTTTTGCAAATATAAATGGGGGTGGGGGTGAGGAAATCTTTGAGTTTGAGCAGTTCCAGAACATCTTCATCTCCATGGTACTATTTACTATAGTACAAAATACACTGAAAGAATATCCTTTGCCTCATTCAATGGTTTGGGGAGCTCAGGCTGTTCAGAACAGGACCTCATCCATTACTTTGGAAGCCACCCTATGGCATGTACTCTTGCATATTGTAGCAAACACTATTTTGTTTCTTTTGCCTGTTTGGTAAAATTTACAAAAGATATTTTAACTGCAAATGACTTTAGACCACTCTTTTTGCTGACTTTTCTCCCTTCAGAATTTTGGCCTTGGCTGCTCCAGTGCTATGATAGGAGACATGTGAAGGGAGAAAAGTCAGCGAAAAGAGTGGTCTAAAGTCATTTGCAGTTAAAGTATCTTTGGTAAATTTTACCAAACCATGAGACCTAGCATTTCTTTTAGGACCTTAAAAGGTACATCTGCAAGTGAGGGGCCCTCAAGCCAAAATTCTGAATCTGGCTTAAAGGAAGTTGAGATGAGGAGACATTTAGATTGCATTTGGATTTCATGACATATAAGTGTGGTTTGTAGTCATGTCTGTGTATGGTTAAGTTATCACTAGCTGTCTTGGTAGGACGTCTAGGAATATTCCCACCACGTATAATCCTAAATCACAAGACCTGAAATCTTCACCTAAGTGTGTCCAGTGGTGCCCAGCACCTGAAGTGTATGGTGGTAAAGGAGAAACAGAGCCAGAAACTAGTCACTAGAACTTTTCTAGACTCTAATAAAAACCAAATATAAATTAACCATGTTAGGAGTATCTGAATTATCTTTTGATGAGCTCTTTAGAAAATATTCAGTTCAGTTCAGTCGCTCAGCCGTGTTTGACTCTTTGCGACCCCATGAATTGCAGCACGCCAGGCCTCCCTGTCCATCACCAACTCCCGGAGTTCACTCAAACTCACGTCCATCGAGTCAGTGATGCCATCCTGCCATCTCATCCTCTGTCGTCCCCTTTTCCTCCTGCCCCCAATCCCTCCCAGCATCAGAGTCTTTTCCAATAAGTCAACGCATGAGGTGGCCAAAGTACTGGAGTTTCAGCTTTAGCAATAGAAAATATTAGAAAACCATTTTCACATGAAGTGGTGATCAAAGACTCTGTAGTCTAAAAATGTAGGAACAAAACACCTTAGGATGCATCCATGAATTAGCAAAAATGCGTTGTTTTTTTTTTTTTTAGATTTTGTGATGTTTCTTATATTTGTCACCCAAATCTGTAATTCATTGAGGTTTCTTATTCCATTCTAAGTCTTCACTTTATATCCAATTTAATACTATAATTTTGTGCTGGAGAGGGTGTGGAGAAAATGCAAACTAGTACAGCCACTATGGAGAACAGTGTGGAGATTCCTTAAAAAACTGGAAATAGAACTGCCTTATGATCCAGCAATCCCACTGCTGGGCATACACACAGAGGAAACCAGAAGAGAAAGAGACACATGCACCCCAATGTTCATCGCAGCACTGTTTATAATAGCCATGACATGGAAGCAACCTAGATGTCCATCAGCAGATGAATGGATAAGAAAGCTGTGGTACATATACACAATGGAGTATTACTCAGCCATTAAAAAGAATACATTTGAATCAGTTCTAATGAGGTGGATGAAACTGGAGCCTATTATACAGAGTGAAGTAAGCCAGAAGGAAAAACACCAATACAGTAAACTAACGCATATATATGGAATTTAGAAAGATGGTAACAATAACCCTGTGTACGAGACAGCAAAAGAGCCACTGATGTATAGAACAGTCTTATGGACTCTGTGGGAGAGGGAGAGGGTGGGAAGATTTGGGAGAATGGCATTGAAACATGTAAAATAGCATGTATGAAACGAGATGCCAGTCCAGGTTCGATGCACGATACTGGATGCTTGGGGCTAGTGCACTGGGATGACCCAGAGGGATGGTATGGGGAGGGAGGAGGGAGGAGTGTTCAGGATGGGGAACACATGTATACCTGTGGTGGATTCATTTTGATATTTGGCAAAACTAATACAATTATGTAAAGTTTAAAAATAAAATAAAATTAAAAAAATAATAATAATAAAAAGAAAAAAATAAAGAAAAAAAAATACTATAATTTTGTATTCTTTTTCTTAAGAGAAGTTTCCCCAAATTGACTAAACTTCAAATCTTTCAAAAACATAGATCTCTACCTAAAGGGATTTAATGTGTCTTCCCTACACGGTAGTTATGATGGTTGTATTTTTTAACTCCTTTATTCTTAATTAATGAGAGAAAACACCAGGAGAAAAAGGACAAAAAGAAAGGAAGAGGCAAGGGAAAGAACGGGAGAAAGGGACCTTACCGATGGAGGTATCTCAGTATGAGGCAGTGAACCAGACTGTGGAGTCAAACAGGCAAACCTGGAGCTGACATCTTCCTGCCATCATGTGTAAGCTATGTGCCAACTATATGCTACCCCTAACCTTACCTCTTGAAACCTCAGTTTTCTCACTCATAAAGTGGGGATAATACCACCAATTTTATAAGATTATTATGAAGATTAAATGACAACATATATAAAATATATTGCTAAGTGCCTGGCACATAAGACATTTAGTAAAAATTTTTAATTTCTTGTGTTTTTTTGTTTTTTGTTTTTAACTTTTTGGCTGTAACACAGGGAAAGCTGGATCTTAGTTCCCTGACCAGGCATGGAACCTGGACCCCCTGCAGTGGGAGCCTGGAATCTTAGCCACTGGACCACCAGGGACATCCATAAATTCCGTATTCTTGAATGAATAATCCAAGTTGTATTTCTTGAAATAATCTTACTAATAGCTACCTTTAGGATGCACAGGAAAGAGATAATTTCAACATTTTTCCTGCTCTCTTCACAGCACACTATGAGCTGTACAACATATGTGGGAAGCTCATTTCTTTTTCTGCTAAGGCACGAAACTATTTGTACAAGGTGAGAAAATATGTCATCTTCCATTCTGAACAAAAGTTAGCAAATAAAATGTTACAAACTGTCTGAGAAGTGGGATAGGGTAGCAAATTTAGGAATCTGCATAAAAAAGCTACATTATAGTTTAAAAAAAAAGGGTTTCATATATGAGTTAATGTGATTTTTTTCAAAAGCAAAGGATTTGGTGTTTATCCATTTCATCCTATGGTTCAAAGACATCTGAGCACAGTAGATTAGGAAAGTTTAGAAGCATATGACAATATTATAAGTAGCTCAGAAGTTAACTCAGGGTCCAGGTGTTTCCCAGGCATGTCTAAAACTTCACAGCTACAGCAATATGGACAAGAAGAGGGGAACACCTTCCAAAGAGACCATAATAAGCAACTGATTGTTAGCACTAAATGCAGAAAAAAAAAAGAAAGTAAAAGAGGCTTGATATCAAGGGGGGAAAGTGGTTAAAATGTCACACAATAACCTAAAATTTTTCCATGTACCCATTCATCAATGACTGCAGAAGTATACTTAGTTATTTATTTATACTGAAGAGGTTATAAAACCTGTAAAACTATGGGTGCAGGTAGTTCAGTGGTGGATCAGGCTCAGAAAAGCTAGTCACTGGTGCATAAGCTTTTCATCTGAGCTGTTTTCTAGGTGTAGCTTTATTTCCCTTCCTTAATGGAGGATTACACGCTACATGAATCTCCAAAGATGTTGGATTCTGTTTTCTTCGGGTTTTGATTTCAGAGTGACATGCTCAGACTGTGGAGTATTTACCACTGAGTTAAACAAATGAACTCTAGCTTGTGTACCTACGTCTTCTTTGTTCCTTGTTTTTGTTCAGTCGCTCAGTCGTGTCCAACCCTTTGCAGCCCCATGAACTGCAGCACGCTAGGCTTCCCTGTCCTCCACTATCTCCTGGAGTCTGCCCAAACTCATGTCCATTGAGTCAGTGATGCCATCCAACCATCTCATCCTCTGTCACCCTCTTCTCCTCCTGCCTTTTGTCTTTCCCAGCATCAGGATCTTTTCCAGTGAGTCAGCTCTTCATATCAGGTGGCCAAAGTATTGGAGCTTCAGCCTCAGCATCAGTCCTTCCAATGCATATTCAGGGTTGATTTCCTTTAGGATTGACTGGTTTGAGCTCCTTGCTGTCCAAAGGACTCTCAAGAGTCTTCTCCAAAACCACAGTTTGAAAGCATCAATTCTTCGGTACTCAGCCTTCTTTATGAACCAACTCTCACATCCATACACGACTACTGGAAAAACCATAGCTTGGACAATTTGGACCTTTGTTGGCAAAGGTCTCTGCTTTTTAATATGCTATCTAGGTTTGTTATAGCTTTTCTTCCAAGGAGCAAGGGTTTTTTAATTTCATGGCTGCAGTCACCATCTGCAGTGATTTTGGAGCCCAAGAAAATAAAGTCTGTCACTGTTTCCATTGTTTCCCCATCTATTTGCCATGAAATGAAATGATGGGACCGGATGCCATGATCTAGGTTTTTTAAATGTTGAGTTTTAGGCCAGCTTTTTCACTCTCCTCTTTTCACCTTCATCAAGAGGTTCTTTAGTTCCTCTTCACTTTCTGCCATTAGGATGGTGTCATCTGCATATCTGAAGTTACTGATATTTCTCCCAGCCATGCTGGATCCCAGCATTTTGCACGAGTCACCTTCATTCCTAAGCGGTCTGAATCATCTTTCTATTCACTTTAACAGAATATTGGGGCTGAAATGGGCCTCATGTATCATTCAATCTTCTCTTTCATGATGCAGAAACCATCACTACACTATCTCTCAAGGAGGGTCACAAGGAGGGTGGCCCATTGTTTAGCCTCACTTTTTCAGAAAGTTCATCCTTATTATTGTATCCCAACTCTCCCTACAGTTCTACTCATTAGTGATGGTTATTTTCTCTGGGACCTCCCAAATACCACCTCCATTTTTCTTCACAAATTGGCCCTATGTGTCTTGTGAAACACACAAGGAACAAGTACATACACAGAACAATCAGCCCTTACATGTCTGCCTCACAGAGCCTAACATTCAGGATTCCTTCCAACACCTCAGAATAGCATTCATTATCTGCCTAGACCCCTCCCCACTGCCACCCTCACCACCCAGCCCCTGGGAACCAATTCCACAAATGAGTTCTTAGTGTCTTCCAGGCAACCGGCACTTTATTTGCCCTCCAGGACATACTGGGAAGCAAGTGGCCTCCAAAATAGGTGCTCAATCGCTACTGAGATGAGCACAGCAACAGAGAGCTATAAGGTGCCTCCAAAGTAATACATGCTGAGAAGAGGGGACAAGGTAAGAGAGTCAGAAAAGGCTGCCCTCAGGGACCTCATATTGAATTAACACCTGAAGGGAGAGTAGGTATTAACTATGGGAGGATAGTGAGTAACAGTTGGGACAAAGGCCTAACCAGGATATGACAGGGATCCAGAGAGAGGAGAAGGAGACTGGAGTTGGGGTGCAGAGACCAAAGGCAGGCACACAGCAGGAAAGCACATGGGGGCTGGCAGCGTGGTGAAGCGGGGAGTTTCACGGTCAGTTTATCTCTGGAAGACCCCCTAACTGCAGTGAGAAGAACCCATTAGACAGGAGAGCAGTGGCTGGAGGGAGACCAATGAGACAGCTGTCGCAATATTTCAGATAAGAAGGGAACTGGCCTCCTGGGCTAGGGTGGCAAGACAGAGAAGTAGATTGAACAACTGGGGGCATGCTGCTGCTGCTGCTGCTGCTGCTGCTGCTGCTGCTAAGTCGCTTCAGTCGTGTCTGACTCTGTGCAACCCCATAGATGGCAGCCCACAAGGCTCCCCTGTTTCTGGGATTCTCCAGGCAAGAATACTGGAGTGGGTTGCCATTTCCTTCTCCAATGCATGAAAGAGAAAAGTGAAAGTGAAGACACTAAGTCATGTCCAACTCTTAGCGACCCCATGGACTGCAACCTACCAGGCTCCTCCATCCATGGGATTTTCCAGGCAAGAGTACTGGAGTAGGGTGCCATTGCCTTCTCTGAATTGGGGCATACTTGGGGATAAGACTGAAAGGATTGCTGATAAATTAGATACTGACTGAGGGAGCAGAAAGTGCTGGAGATGACTTCTAGGTTTCTGCCTGAGTAGCAGGATGGATGGTAGTACATTCTCTCAGAGAAGACAGGATTGGGAGAGAGACAGAGTATGAGCGTGTGCGCCGTGACCAGAAAAACGTTCATCTTCATACAAGCCATCAATCGCTGTCCTTGGGTGTTTATAGGCTATTTAGTGCTGCAGACACACGTGTTTGTGTCCCCCAAGTCTGTATGCTGAAATCCTAACCCCAATGTGATCGAATTAGGAGAGGGGCCTTTGGTAGATGACAGGTCATGAGAAGAGAGCCCATATGAATGGCATTAGTGACCTTATAAAAGAGAAGCTGCATAGCTCCCTCCTGTCTGCTATGTGAGGACACAGCTTAGAAGTCAGCATCTGAATGCGGGAAGCGGGGCTCACCAGATACCAGATTGGCTGGCACCTGGATCTTGTACTTTCAGCCTCCAGAACTGTGAGAAATAAACTTCTGCTGTTTATAAGTGTATGATATTTTATTACAGCAGCCCAAACAGACTGAGGCATGAAAACTATTGGAGACTTTTTATTTGGTGAATAAACAGCTCTCTTTTTAAATTTCTCCCTTCAGATAGAGACTGTTGCATTTACCATGATAAACTAGTTCAACTTTTAATGTCATATTTAATACTCCCAAATATTAAGGTTCAGTTTCATACTATCACAGCAATTTAACTGTCAATGTTGCTTAATTTAACTATCAGTGTTGCTTTGTATACAATCATGCAAATTCCTCTACAGAAATGGGGTAGAGTCTCTGACCTCTACCTTAAATTCTACAAAGGATCATCTTTTCTTCCTGCCTCTAAAGCATTAAAACTTTTTCTCTACCCAAGCACAAGGACAAGGGGCAAATGGCTTTAGTTTTCCCCTGAGATGTCATTTGAAGTACCAGTAGCATTTCATGAATTTTTTTGGAGGCTTTTAAAAATGGATAACTTTGGTATACTATCAAAATATAATAACACACTTACTTAAGAAGCTAAATATTCTTAATATTTCTTAAACCAAGCTGTATGGAAGTTTCTATCATTTTACCTAGAGAGGAAAGCCTGCATCAGCAACTCAAAACCCTATGCCGTGTTCCAAATCTCAACAGAGCTTTTTGGGGGCATCTGAGGGGACACCTTAATTTTTATACTGTCATTCAGAGCAGACATAAGAGCCAAAATGACAAACTAAGTTTCTAGGGTTCAAATTAAATCCAAATATTTATTTAACAACCCACCACTGAGGTTGGCATTTACTAAGAAACAAAGCAAGAAATAAAACTTCAGTGATCCTGTTTAACTGGAAAACTTTCTTTAAGCCACTGAAGAGAAACTTTAGAACAGCCTTCAAAACAAAATTCGGCTCTAATCTGTAACCACAGTATAGATATTATACATAACCCCTGACCCCCCAAAGACCATTCTCTCATTTTAAACTAATCAGGGCAGGTCTTGAGCCACAAAATACTTGCTATGACAGCAGTGTATGATTTTTGCCTCATTATAAACACTTGAGAACATCTCTTTCTACTAATTAAGACTGTAAACATCACAGAAGGGGTATACTACACCTGATCCTCATCACCTATGAAAATGCTCCACACACAATATATATTAAAAACTTGCCTAATCATCAAAAGAATTCCACAAAACAAGATGACAAAGCAGAGCGTTGTGAGCATGACGGTCAGTCTTTGCTAGGTCAACATTTGTATTCGTATTTATATATGAGGACATCATATATGTATGATGGTAACATGGTTGCATTTTCAGATAACAAGAATATGGAGAGATAGCAAAAAAAAATTATGTGTATTAATTTTGTTGGAAGATAATATTACACTGGTTCAAGGGTCTAATTCCAAAAAGCTTATTTATGTATAGCTATTGTACGTGCCCTCTGGCCCCCAAGATCACTCTCCTTCTCCTAAGTAAATTTACCATTAAATAGGCAAGACCTGTCAGGTCAGCTCTTAAATCTTATTTCTTGTTCAGAAAGAAGTCTTTCTGTTCAAGAGACAGGAAGGCACCAGGTCATCCCCCAAGTTCTTGTCTATTAGTCATCCTCTATGTTCTGATCCCTCATCTGTAGGATACATGGAAGAAGAGATTCAAGTTGATGAAGCCACCTCAGGGCAGTATAAGCTGTGTTGCTGTCACTAGGTCGTTAAGAGATCAAGCACGGTAAAACGGATCAGTTTAAAGCCAAGCAACTCGCGTTTCAATATGCCTTCAGCACTTGCTGGCTGGTGGCCTTGGGCAAGGCCTCTTACAGTCTGAAAGTCTGCCTTCCCTCAGCTTTGTATTGAGCATCCATCTTATGGGAATATAAGGATTAGAGATAGCTAATGAAGGTCCTAAAACTATACACATTAGCAACCTCCTTTCTAACTTTCCAATGAGCTTTCCAAGGTTAGCCATGACCGACTTTGACCTCATTTCTCTAATTCTGTGAGACCTTATGCTGCAGAGCTGTTAATTGGTTTCAGAAAGGAACTGAATATGTTATTTTTCTTACTGTCTCCATTAGTCTATATAGTGAGTTAAGAAATCAGCACAATGCTCGTCGCTATTTCAGGTCATCCCAAATGGTTGTCAACTGGGGAGGGGACCGTCCACTCAGCCCAAGACAGAGGATCCTATTAAATTCTAATAGTCCTCTGAATGTATTTTGTAGCATTTAAAAAATAAACTTAAAAAAAATAAAATGTACAAGCAATATAGCCACATCTCTGAAAATTTACAAATACTGAGAAAAGGGAGTGGCAATTACCTAATCCACATTCCACAGTTCCAGCCCCATCCTTTTAGCCTCCTCTCCCTCCCCTCCCCGGCTCATAAGGCCTGAAGAAGCCTGTGGGTGTGGACTTAGCCAATGTGGCCAACCCAGAAACAGCACTTGTGTCTCTGGCTTTCCACTTAAAAAGCAAGCATATACTGAGACTTGGAAACCAAGAGATATCCTTGTAATGCCAACACCTTGCCTAAATAAGAGATAATCTAGACCAGCCTAACCCCCATAGTTAGCACAGTCTGAATTTCCAGCACTTGTAAAATCATTAAAGGAACTGCATAAGAGCAGTTTCCCCTCAAACAGTAATAATAATTCTTATTTTTCTGAATTATGCATCGACTTTTGGGGAAACTTGTCATTAGAGGATTTTCTGTCTGCTGACTTTTGCTTTCTCATCTTGGAAGTGTTTTATTAAGTAGGGCATCTTGTTCAAATACAGGACACTGTTCCTGTCTCCCATGAGGTTTTGCAGTTCTAGTTACTAGCATGAAACACACACAATTTATGACTGTTTTGGGTCTTTGATGTGGCTACACATTTGTCCTTTACCACTACCATCCTTTTTCCTAAACTAGATTTAAGTGGATCAAACATAGCTATTTCTTCTTATAATTTGGTATGATTCAGAAAAACAGTTTTAGGAAATGCTCTTTCATAGATTATAAGGGATAGAATAATATAAATCTCAAAACAGTAAAATGAATGCATGGTTTTTAAAAAGAAATGATCAAACATTTTAGCAGTTTTTTTTTGTTTTTCTTTTGTTTTTTATGTTTAAACTCCCACATGCTAGAGTCTACTGCTAGAAGTACTTTTGATTGGCTAAAAAGACTAAAATCAGCAGTGCTCTGTCCTCTAACTTCTATCAAAAAAGTGACTAATTACTCTGAAAGATTCTCACAATTAGTGATCTGTTTAAGGCTATCACACTTACAGTCTACGAAATGTTTCTTTGTTTGGCAAATCCTGGTGATATTAACCTAGACATAAATAAATACAAAAAGCTGAGTATATTTCTGGGGCCTGATATTATTGTCTGTCAAAATATTAACAGTTTTAAAATTTGTATTTGAGGCCCTAGAAAATTATCAAGGAATCTACACAATTTAATTCAGAGTAGTTTAGCTATTCTGAAAAAAAGAAAGCACAAGGTTTTATTACAGAACTTGAGCTTAATCTCGGGATCCAAATGTTCCAAGTTCAAATAAATCCCCCACATGCCTGTTTGCTCCTCTGCCAAGTCTGAACAGCTGAAAGCAAATGCCGACTTGTGCCTACAAACAGGTAAATTAGCAGAAACTAAATCACCAAGTGACATAAAAGCAACACCCAGAAGCAAACCCCCATTAGCCTTAAAGGTAAAATAAACAAAACGGTACCTGTTCTTCTTCTTTTTGGTTTCTCAGCATCGATAAATATTTTCTAATTGCATGGATAGGATATTTTTTGAAATAAGAGAATCTTGACTGAGGCAACAGATTATCCATGATGAGGAGATCACAAAGATCCTTATTTGCCCCTCCCTGTCAGCAACCACATGAAATCTAGAAGCTTCACAATTCCTCAGATGCCTAGAGATTTGCTTGTAGCTTGACCACTTTCCTGAAAACAAAGCAGATGTTCTTCTCCTTGCTGCTTCCTCTTTCAGGAAGAATTCATGGTGAAAGCAGACAGCCACGTCCCAAGGCCGCCTGAAAGCTTCCAGAAACGCAATACCCAGAGAGCAGCAGGAGCCAGGAGGAATCCAGGGGCTGGTCTGCCGGATGCAAATTGCTTAGTGGTAGTGATGTGACTGTCCTATTTCTAGCAACAGCGTTCTGTTGCAAGCTATGTTAATATTAGGTAGCTGGTGACTTTCCACACCCACAGACTCTCATGAGGTTTAATCTTAATTCTTCTGACAGCTTTTCTAGCTCTTAAAGAGGACATGACATGGTTTTTTCCTGTTTCCTTCCAGAATTCTTATCAGCATGAGCACGCACACACACACCCTCAGCGGCATCTCAGTTCTAAAGTGTTGAATCATTCAGCCTTGAGAAGCATTGTTTCAGAGGATTTCTAAAAAAAAAAATTAACAAATTACTTCAGTCTTCATCCTTATCAAGGAGTTCAGTGTCAGCACTTAAAATGGTTGGTTTACACTATCATGCATTATGCAACATGCCCAGTAACCAGATACTTTATATCAGCTGAACAATAGCTGCAAACAGATTTTGTTTTGAGTTAAAAGGCTTCTCTCCATGAATCCTTATCACATACTCACAGGCTGAATCCTGGAACATTAAATTTCCCCAGACTCTATTCTGAGCTTAAGGAAGAAAAATGTTATACATTTACTTTCTAACTCTTATGAAAAGGATTTATGCTTTAAAAAGAACATGGTAAGAGGTCTGTGGTCATAAAGGACATGAAATCATAAAATTTGAAAGTTCAACATTTTCTTAATTCTCTATAGAAGTCGCAGGGTTTCTGAACAAATTTCCCTAGTAGGCTATGCTATATTATTACCCTTTTTAACTTTGCAGTAGCTGGTTTATTTGATGAAACATTTGGCCAGTTTTCTGAGGGGCAGTCATATATAGTCCAGGGTATACATCAGCCAGTGATTTGCTTTCAGGTGAAAGAGGAGAGCTGGTCTTTTCCCCTTCAGAGAGAACACTGAAGGCCAGAGTGCAGAGGTCAAGCAGAGCTTGGGGAACCCATTTTGCAGCCTGCGCCTTTCCCCTGGATAGCCTCCCTGACATCCTGGTTGGGCTACTTGCCTTCAGGGAACACACTCAGCTAACGTGGGCTGTGCTGTTAGCGGCCCAGGCCATCTGTCAGGCTGGCGTCCGCCCACTTGCAAGGTGATCTTCCAGTCAGCCAGGGCCAGGCTGGCAATTCCAAGAGGTCCCTTGCATAATACTGCTAGGGCTGGCTCCTCGGAGGAGGCCCTGCCCTCATGACCCCCCTCCATGTGCACTGCTACATGCTCACGGAGGCTCTTGCAGCCCTCTTCCTCCACACGCTGGGGGCAGCCCACTCTAATAGGAGTCGCAGAGAAGCACCATGCTTTTGAGCCACCAGAATGCTCAGGGCATGTGTGTTGTGCCCTCCCAGCCTGCTCTGGCCCTGGGAAGAGGGGTGGCCCTCAGGGCACTGGGCACAGGCATAGGTCCATTTATACACATGTTCCAGGAAGCCAGAAGCTGCCCTTTGGCTTCTCTTTTTGAAACTATCAAAAGCTTCACAGAGGCCTCTTATGCAGGCAAGGCCACACCCCCACAGCACGGCTGGTGATCAAAGCCTCTTCCCAATGGAGCAGCGCAAAGCAGACCTCATTTCAAATGGTTGTTTCACGGTCATCTTTTCCTGGGTTGAGGAGAGTGATGAAAAGAGATGGGGAGGGAGAAAAAACCTCCAAACCAAAAACTATCCTGACTGGATTGAGCATGAAAAGAAAAACTGGTGAAGCAAATGCAATTAAAATTCCTTTAGGTGTTTAGTTGGTAATAAATACAAATTGTGTCTAGTATTTACTAGGCCTTTGAGCTAGGTACTGTGCTAGATTCCTTACATGTATCATCTCGTATAATCCTATAGCCCTCTATGGGGTAACTGAAGCTCAGAGAGGGTAAAACAACTTGCTCAGGTCACACAGCTACAAAGTAGAGAAGAGATTCCAATCAAATAGTCTGACCCCAGAATCTTGGTTCCCAATTAGTACAATGCACAGCCTCTCAGCCCATTACAGAAATGGATTCTGAGGACCCCTCTAAGAATTAACTGAAAATGGGAAGGTGTGGAGATGCCTTGTAAAAGGAAGACACAAATGTCAATGATAGGAATTTACAGACCAAGATGACAAGGTTTGAGACCAGGTGCATCTTCATGAAGAATCATACACCTTCCTACCTTGGATTCTCTGTAAATAAGAGAGAATTATTATTTACCTCTTCAAGATTTCTTTGTGAAATGATTTTAGTGATCTTAAAGAGTTTGTATCCATGGATACAGGTTTTCTGCTTTGCAAATGTTGAAAACTGCTATAATCTCAGTTTTTGTTTGACATAGGTTGCAGTGGTCCATTTCTCTGAACATTTAACACAAACATGGTATAGGATTTGACACACCCAGTTTCTCAGGTAAATGCCATCATCCCTTTGTGTTCACCGTGGCCACCCCTGGCATCTCAGCCTGGAGGAGTTCCATGTTGATCACCACCATGACTCAGCTGCCTTGGCGAAAGGGAGTCGGCCAGAATGCTGGTGTCTGCAGTGTGTCTGCAAGAACCAGAAGAACTCTGTAGCTGCTTCAAATGATAAGAGGTTTATTCCACTCCCTGCAAAGAACACAATAAAGAGCGAAATGACGACCTGTTATTTGGACTCCCTCCCACCCTTTGTCCTCTATTCAACAGAAAAATAACCAGCAGAAGTCACAAATCAGGAAAGGCACTGATGGAGGCTACAATTTCACTAGGAAAGCATATTCATGTATTCTCTTTGATTTCTAAGAACTACCTGCTTTTTCACAAGCAGCTTAAACTATGGGGAATCTCACTCTCTTCACTTGAAGAGGAATATAAAGAGGCAAAACCAAAGCCAGAAAAAATAGTGACTAAGTGGTGAAGAGAGAGATTTTAGTTTATTCCTTTTCAAACGTTGGAGAAGATGAGATAAAAATGTGGGTTTGTGAAGCCACCTAGCACCATGCATTGCAAACAGTAGGTATTTCATTAATGCATGCCAATGTAATTTGTTAAAGGGGAAAGGCAAAGAGGAAAGAATGGGACCCAAGTGTTAAATTTCTGATGAGAAACAGGAAAGGAAAACAGAAAACATGTCTCCAGGATACCTTTAAGTGGGCGGAGTTTCCCTATTGAATCAGGACAAAACTAAAACCGCATCAATTTCTTTCTCTTTTTCTTTTAAAACCATCAGAGTTGAGAGTTTTATTCTTTGGGAGCTACTCCAGCCCAGATACCAAGTGACGGGCAGGCAGTTTGGATGATGGAGAAGCAGCTAGCCCTAGAAACAGAAACCACTTTTCATAATGAATACCACTGAAAAATCACTCTTCCAACTAGGTCTGTGAAAACTGGCCCAGCCTCCTGATCCCCCAAAGACAGTTTTAAATGAAATCAGGAGAGAGGAAAGGGAGGCATTTACCATTGGTCATCAGGACAAGTTAACACAGCACCAAAGTCTGCTTTTCTGTGCAATTAAAGCACTTGTGCCACTTCCTATGACATTTTCTCAGTGCCCCCACCATGTAGGGGTAATTGTATCTGTTTATGGGCTTTCCTGGTGGCTCAGAGGGTAAAGCATCTGCCTGCAGTGTGGGAGACCCAGGTTCAGTCCCTGGGTCAGGAAGATCCCCTGGAGAAGGAAATGGCAACCCGCTCCAGTACTCTTGCCTGGAAAATTCCATGGATGGAGGAGCCTGGTAGGATACAGTCCATGGGGTCGCAAAGAGTCAGACACGACCGAGCAACTTCACTTTCACTTTCATGGTTCATTTGATGGAAAGAACTGACTCACTTGAAAAGATCCTGATGCTGGGAAAGATTGAAGGTGGGAGGAGAACAGGATGACAGAGGATGAGATGGTTGGATGGTATCACCGACTCAATGGACATAAGCTTGAGTAAACTCTGGGAGTTGGTAATGGACAGGGAGGCCTGAGGTGCTGCAGTCCATGAGGTCGCAAAGAGTCGGACATGACTGAGCGACTGAACTGAACTGAATGGTGTATTTGAGGGCTTCCCCAGTGGCTCAGCAGTAAAGAATCTGCCTGCAATGCAAGAGCTGCAGGACACACAGGTTCGATCTCTGGGTAGGGAAGATCCCCTGGAAGAGGGCATGGCAACTCCAGTATTCTTGCCTGGAGAATCCCATGGTTAGAGGATCCTGAAAGGCTACAATCCATAACAACTTAGCACACATGCTTGATGGTGCATTTTTACTTTCCCAGAAAGCATGTTCAACTCCCACCCAAGTTCCTATTATAAGCACAGTTCAGCCAATGCAGAAGACCTGGGTTCAATACCTGGGTCCAGATGATCCCCTGGAGAAGGGAATGGCTACCCATTCCAGTATTCTTGCCTGGGGAATTCCATGGACAGAGGAGCCTGGCGGGCTACAGTCCACAGGGTTGCAAAGAGTCAGACATGACTAAGCAAATAACACTTTCACATATGCACTTTTTTATAGGTGCTAATCTTTTATCAGTATATCCTTTGTCAATTATTGCAAATGTGTTCTCCTAGTTTGTGGCTCACCACTTCACTCTTGGCTTGATGTTTGTTTTTCACAGGGAGATGGAGTTTTTTATTTGTTTGTTTTGATGAAGAGAAGTTCTTAATTTTAATTTTGTTGTGTACCAGTCTTTTCCTTTATGAATTACCTCAGGGTTCTGTGAACGAGGGTGCATGGTTCAAAGCAGACTTACTGCCTATTTTTGTAAATAAAGTTTTATCAGAACATAGACATGTCCATTCTTTCACGTGTTGTCTGTGATCACTTTCCTGCTACAGCAGCAGGGCTCAGAACTCCTGAAGTATTCACTCTCTGGTCCTTTACCCCAAGGTCATAAAGATCATCTACTTTTTCTGTGAGAGTTGTTCCCTAACTTCTACCAAATGGAAATGGAGTGCTTTTTCTTTTTTTAGTATTTATTTTTATTTATTTAATTTTGGCTGTGCTGGATCTAAGTTGTAGGGTGTGGAGTCTTTGATCTTCATTGCACCATGCAGGATCTTTAGCTGCAGCACGTGGGATCTAGTTCTCTGACCTGGGATTGAACCCAGGTCCCCTGCATTGGGAGCTTGTAGTCTTAGCTACTGGACCACCAGGGAAGTCCCAGGAGCCTCTTCTTTGCAACTTTAATATTTCTCTCTCTGTTGGTAAACTTTCTCTTGGGTTTCATTTTCCAGATTAGAAAAGAGTTGCAAACTAGCCATCACAGGCTAATTTTGTTTATAAAACAATTTGGTTGGTAACATTTTTAAAAAGTAAATGCAAGCATTTAAAGTCAGATTTGACACAAATATTTGAGTTTCTGATTTCTTTTGAAAAATTAAAAGTTCGAAAAGTCTTGGCCTGCTTCCACAGTGGTGACACTCTCTTAAGTAGATCTGCTGCCTCCTGCAGTTGAGCTGGCCTCCCTGATGACGCTGATGCTGTTGGCCTGGGGACCTCATCTTGGCCAAACCTGGGTCAGCTCCTTTGAGTTTTCCTTTTAACTATGTCCCAAGATTGCCTGCTTAGTTCTGGCAAAAGTCCTGCTGGGTCAGTTTAGATTAAATCTTTCACCTTCATATGTGATCACCATGGCTTGTCTTCGGAAGAATCCTGTTGAGTTGGTCTAGTAAGAATCTCCTAGCCTTGATCTTTCCTCTTAGTAATTTTCCATTCATTAACCCCAAACCCTGCTCTTTGGCTGCTGTTGGGCTGCACCCCGAGAGCCTGCAAGCCTTCTCATTGCTCAGCCTTCAGACCAAAGAAAGAGCCCAGGGTCAGTGACAAAGATATCAATAGTTTATTGGATAGGGGATTTTATGAAACTGAAACAAAAGGTCCTGGGGCAACACCCCATCATGTATGGCAGATGGGAGGCAAGACATGACAGCAATCTTCACGATTGGGGTAGGAGGCTACCATTCTTAGGGGCAGTTGATGTCAGGTTGACTCATCAGTTACCAGGGAAATCAACAGCGAGGACAGGGGACAAGCACTTAGGCAGATACCCTATAATTAAGAGGATTTGGATAGTCATTTGAGTGAAGCAGGGCTTGGTCAAGCAGGGGATTACAGACAGCAAGAGAACTGCCATCTTGTATGACCTGACCATACTGCAGTCTCCGCTTGTCCTTGGTATTTTCAGAGTTGAGTGCAATCTCTCTCCCCCACTATCAGGCCTCCCTTGTGGTAGTCCCTCTTGAATAAAGTCTCCTTTATCATCTTTAACAAGTCATGAAGAATTTTTTTTCTTTAACACAGTGTAGGTAAGAGGCTCAAGAGAGTTGTAACACATGTTTGGGTTAATGTCTTCCAAACTTTTTACATGATTCTAGTACAGTGCTTCTCAATCTTTCATATGCATATAAATCGCCTGGTAGGCCTGGCATGGGCACAAGATTCTACAACTCTAACAAGTTCCAGAGTGATGCCAGTGTTCCACATTCCCCGCCCCTCGCCCCCCCGCCATTATGACTGGCAAGACTCTAGCACCTGTCCTGGAATACACAACCAACACTATCTCAGAGCCTCCATTGGAAACTTCCATTCCGATGTCCTGCCAGGTGAGTTTCCCCATTATGTTCATCACAGTTTGCTATTTTTCTATTCCTTTGTTTCTTTTATTATCTCCTCCCTGCAATGTAAGTTCCATGAGGATAAGAAACACACCCATATATCAGTCATTCCTAACACCCAGAACAAACAGCAACAAACTGGAAGCCAGAGCACAGAACAAGTGGCCTCTGACTTAAGAGAATAGAGGAGCTGAAGCCTGAGGCAACAACACAGAAAACTGAGAAGAAATCCAACATGGTCTGCAGAATTCCCCAGAGGCTCAGGAATTGGCAGAGTGAGTAACTTTGGAAGTGGGAATGGACATAGGAAGGTCAGTTGGAAAGCTTTAAGAAGCATTTGGGGGCTTCCCTGGTGGTCTAGTGGTTAAGAATCTGCCTGCCAATGCAGGGGACATGGGTTCGATCCCTGGTTCGGGAAGAACCATGCCTGTGCACCACAACTACTGGGCCCGAGCTCTGGAGCCCATGTTCAACCACAAGAAGTCTCTGCAACGAGAAGCCCAAGCACTGCCACCAAGAGGAGCCCCCACTCGCCACAACTAGAGAAAACCCTGCTTGCAGCAACAAAAACCCAGCCCAGCCATAAGTAAATAAATAATAGATCTTTTAAAAGAAGAAGCAGCAGCATTTGGACCAGACCCCTCCTCACTCCCTTAAGGAGGGGACTGAAATTTCCTTTCAGAAGATCGGTGTTTATCTTCTCTCCTCTTCATTTGGTTCTTTGGGTTTGTGCCCCTCCTCTTTTTTTTTTTTTTTTAAGACATTGACTGTTATTTGGGAAGACACAAAGGTGAAGACCAATTCTCCCTGTGTGCAGCTGCCACCTTTTTCATTCTTTACATCTCAGCTTAAATAACACCTCCTTGGAGAGGGTTTTCATAGAGAATGTATATTCTGTGGAATACCTAGACTAAGTTTCCCCTGACTTTTCTCACTAACTGAGTCCTTTCTGGTGTAACTGGTTTACTGAACACACGGAACTCATAGGGTGGCATAAAAATAAACATTATTTTAGATGCCTGCTCTCCCTTTAAATGTGTTCTATGAGGAGTGTGTGTATGTGTGTGTGTGTGTGTGTGTGTGTGCGTGCGTGCGCGCGCCTCACCTTCCTTTATACAGGAGTAAACTTTTGGGCCCTCCCCAGGACGTTTTTAGGAACTGGGAAATCCTACAGTAACTTTAAGTCACAAGCACAGTTTCAATTTGATATTGCCTCATCTCAGGAAAAAATTTTCAACCTGATTTACCTGTGAGTCTTCTCCCCTCCCTCCAGCTGAGACCTGCTAAGCGCTGACTATCTGCCGTAGAAGAGAGAAGAGTGGTCCTCCTGCTCTTGTTCCCAGTATAGCATTTCTCCTCATCCCTCAGATTGCTGAGATTTCTGGATCTGCCAGTGCAAAGGCAGGGGATAGAAAGAGAAGTAATATGGATGGAAAGTTCTTTCTTGGCTGATGCTGCTGTAAGATTTCCTCATTTCTCTGGGCCTGGGAGTTGTTTAGGACTTTATCTTCCCCTGATGGTTTTTCACTCATTAAAGCCTTTAGCACCAGCTGAAGTTCTCCTCTCCACCCCAGGCCTGCCACCATCTTGTAACACATGTCAAGACTTACTAAATTTCCTAATAAGACTTCTCTGGCCCTTTTTAGATACATAAAAGTATTTCTATATATTTTCTAATGTGCTTTAATTTTTACATTTAGATATATAATACCATTTAAATTTTATTTTGTACAGTCATCCCTTGGCATCTATGAGGGATTGGTTCCAGAAGCCCCCTCAAATACCAAAATTTGTGAATTCCCAAGTCCCTTATATATTTACAATGGTATAGTACCATCGGCCCTCCACATCATGCACTCTGCATCTGCATTTTCAACCAACCGTGGTTATGTTATTTTGTATATTACAATTTTATAAAATCTGCAGATCTTGGTGTCTTCAGGGACCCAGAAACAAACTACTGTGGATCCTGAGGGACAGCTGTATTCAGTTCTAATTTATGCTGTTTATTAGTTTACTAGGTCAGCCACAATGAAGTACCATAGACCAGGTGCCTTAAACAACAGAAAAGTATTTTCTCACAGCTCTAGAGGCTAGAAGTTTGGGATCAAAGTGTCAGCAGGGCTGGTTTCTTTGAAGCCTTTCTCTTTGGCTTATAGATGGCCATCATCACTCTGTCCACATGGGGTTCCTTCTACACATGACCTGTGTCCAAATTTCCTCTTTTATAAAGACCCTGGTCATATTGTATTAGTACCCACCCTAATAATCTCATTGTAAACTAACTAACACTTACATGTACTTATCTCCAAATACAAACACATTCTGTGGGACAAGGGATTAGAACTCTAACAAATGAACTTGGGAAGGTCTGGGTGAGGGTGGGGAGACATAATTCAGTCAGCAACAACTTGGATCTATTTTCAGATGCTCTACTTATGCATTTCTATGTTATCACAGGTATAAATAACATACTATTAGAAATTAACTTTTCTCTTTTTAAAATGTATATATTTTTTAATCAAAGGATAATTGTTTTACATAATTTTGTTGTTTTCTGTCAAACCTCAACGTGAATCAGCCATAGGTATACATATATCCCCTCCCTTTTGAACCTCCCTCCCATCTCCCTCCCCATCCCACCCCCTAGGTTGATACAGAGCCCCTGTGTGAGTTTCCTGAGCCATACAGCAAATTCCTGTTGGCTATCTGTTTTACATAGAAAGTAACTTTTCTTAATGGTTTACTGCATTCCTATAACTTTCTCCAATCTCTTCTTCCTCCTACTAGAAACAAATATCTCCCACTGGATTTCATTTGAGTACATGTGATAACAATATTCCCTTCATAAAGAGATGTGTCCACTTCTCGCTTCAAACTTGTGGGAAGAGAACAAATTAGCCAAGTTGGCATGTTCAGGCTCTCTCATCCCATCCTTTGTAAATAATGACTATGTAGCAACTGAGATTATTTTACAGCACTGCGCATGTGCAGCATGAAGTACTCATGAAGTACTCACAGATAGTACACAGCTACCTGTGACGGCTACGATCATGGGCTACTTTGTGCTGTATGGATATATGAGCTCCACCTAGAAAGCAGTGGCATTACTGCTGCGTCAAGTCTATGGCCACTGTGCCAGCCAGAGAGAGGTTGTGCTGGGTTACATTATGCTATGGTAGCTGCTATGGCTGCTGCATCAGCCAGGAGAAAATAAACGTGTCTGCAGTTCCTATGGCTCCTCAACTCTTTTTCCAGACTCTTAACTTGTGCCTTGCCTACCCTGGGTTCAGCCAACAGTGTGAACAGCAAGACAATTGGCATCACGAACAGGGTCAACAATACAAAACTCAACTGCAAACTCCTAGGGCTCAAATAATTAACATCCAAAATTATCATTTGAAAATTCATATTTGACATTATTAACTGTTTGCTAATGACTTACAATACTTCAAACACTGTGTTGTGAGTTTTGCTTGCAATGTCTCCTAAGTACCCTGTAGAGTAGGAAAGAATATCACAGTAATCCAAGTCTATGCCCAACCACTAAAGCTGAAGAAGCTGAAGTTGAATGGTTCTATGAAGACCTACAAGACCTTCTAGAACTAGCACCAAAAAAAGATGTCCTTTTCATCATTGGGGACTGGAATGAAGAAGTAGAAAGTCAAGACACCTGGAGTAACAGGCAAGTTTGGCCCTGGAGTACAAAATAAAGCAGAGCAAAGGCTAACAGAGTTTTTCTAAGAGAATGCATTGGTCATAGCAAACACCGTCTTCCAACAACACAAGAGAAGACTCTACACATGGACATCACCAGATGGTCAACACCGAAATCAGATTGATTATATTCTTTGCAGCCAAAGATGGAGAAGCTCTATACAGTCAGCAAAAGCAAGACAGGGAGCAGACTGTGGCCCAGATCATGAACTCTTTATTGCAAATTCAGACTTGAATTGAAGAAAGTAGGGAAAACCAGTAGACCATTCAGGTATGACCTAAATCAAGTCCCTTACAATTATATACTGGAAGTAACATACAGATTCAAGGGATTAGATCTGACAGACAGAGTGCCTGAAGAACTATAGACAGAGGTTCATAACATTATAGAGGAGGCAGTGATCAAGACCATCCCCAGGAAAAAGAAGTGCAAAAAGGCAAAATGGTTGTCTGAAGAGAACTTACAAATAGCTGAGAAAAGAAGAGAATCTAAAAAGCCAAAGAAGAAGAGGAAAGATATATCCATTTGAATGTAGAGTTCCTAAGAATAGCAAAGAGAGATAAGAAAGTCTTCCTCAATGATCAATGAAAAGAAATAGAGGGAAGCAATAGAATGGGAAAGGCTAGAGAGCTCTTCAAGAAAATTAGAGATACCAAGGGAACATTTCATGCAAACATGGGCACAATAAAGAATAGAAACAGTATAGACTTAACAGAAACAGAAGATATTAAGAAGAGGTGGCAAGAATACACAGTACTATACAAAAAAGATTTTCATGAACCAGATAACCATGATGGTATGATCACTCACCTAGAGACAGACATCCTGGAGTGCAAAGTCAAGTGGGCCTTAGGAACCATCACTATGAACAAAGCTAGTGGAGGTGATGGAATTCCAGTTGAGCTATTTCAAGCCCTAAAAGATGATGCTGTGAAAGTGCTGCACTCAATATGCCAGCAAATTTGGAAAACTCAGCAGTGGCCACAGCACTGGAAAAGGTCAGTTTTCATTCCAATCCCAAAGAAAGGCAATGCCAAAGAATGTTCAAACTACCGCACAATTGCGCTTATCTCACACAATAGCAAAGTAATGCTCAAAATTCTCCAAGCCAGGCTTCAACTGTACATGAACCCAGAATTTCCAGATGTTCAAGCTGGATTTAGAAAAGGTAGAGGAACCAGAATGCAAATGACCAACATCTGGTGGATCATCAAAAAGCAAGAGAGTTCCAGAAAAGCATCTACTCCTGCTTTGTTAACTATGCCAAAGCCTTTGACTGTGTGTATCACAATAAACTGTGGAAAATTCTTCAAGAGATGGGAATACCAGACCACCTGACCTGCCTCCTGAGAAATCTGTATGCAGGTCAAGAAGCAACAATTAGAACTGGACATGGGACAACAGACTGGTTGCAAATTGGGAAAGGAGTAAGTCCAGGCTGTATATTGTCACCCCGCTTATTTAACTTATATACAGAGTACATCATGTGAAATGCCCAGCTTGATGAGGCACAAGCTGGAATCAAGATTGCTGGGAGAAATATCAATAACCTCAGATATAAAGATGGCACCACCCTTATGGCAGAAAGCAAAGAGGAACTGAAGAGCCTCTTGATGAAAGTGATAGAGGAGAATGAAAAAGCCGGCTTAAAACTCAACATTCAGAAAACGAAGATCATGGCATCTGGTCCCATCATTTCATGGCCAATAGATGGGGAAACAGTGGAAACAGTGATAGACTTTATTTTCTTGGGCTCCAAATTCACTGCAGATGGTGACTGCAGCCATGAAATTAAAAGACACTTACTCTTTGGAAGAAAAGTTATGACCAACCTAGATGGCATATTAAAAAGCAGAGACATTATTTTGCTCACAAAGGTCAGTCTAATCAAAGCTATGTTTTTTCCAGTAGTCATGTATGGATGTGAGAGTTGAACTGTAAGAAAGCTGAGTACCGAAAAATTGATGCTTTTGAACTTTGGTGTTGGAGAAGACTCTTGAGAGTCCCTGAACTGCAAGGAGATCCAACCAGTCCATCCTAAAGGAAATCAGTCCTGAATATTCATTGGAAGCACTGATGCTGAAGCTGAAACTCCAATACTTTGGCCACCTGATGCAAAGAACTGACTCATTTGAAAAGACCCTGATGTTGAGAAAGACTGAAGATGAGAGGAGAAGGGGAGGACAGAGGATGAGATGGTTGGATGGCATCACCAACTTGATAGACATGGGTCTGAGCAAGCTCTGGGAGTTGGTAATGGATAGGGAAGTATGACGTGCTGAAGTCCATGGGGTTGCAAAGAGTCAGACAAAACTGAGTGACTGAATTGAACTGAACTGAACTGAAAGTAGGAATAAGGCTCAAAGAAGTAAAGCTACTTGCCTGAGGGAATATAGCATTTAAGTGACCAATTGACAATTCCAGCCCAGTTCTATTTAACTTCAAATCCCAAACTCTTAACTATTATACAGTATTGCCTTCATAGCTATTTAGTGTCCTCCTCCATCACCAAGCAGAATGCCTGGTGCACAGAATGTGCTTATAGAATGAACTAAACTGAAGAGCACATCAATCAACATTTACGTTGTCATCCATTCCATGTAAAGCCATGTGACTAGTGAGCTGTTTTGGGTCTGAATTAGGGGGTGGTTGAAGTAACAGATATGTGGTCAGAGATCTCTCCATTCCCATTACACATGGAGCCTGTACTTCCAAATAAAGACAGTCACCTTTTCCAGTCTGTGTACTCCTGGTCTTTAACATAACTCTTGGCTCAAATTAAGCTCCATTATAGCTGTTCACTTAATGTTACCATTTCTTAGAATGTCAAGCTAATGCCATAAAACGTTCTCACTGAAAGATCAGAAATAAAACAACTGCTGTGAAGATTATCACACAGGCAGTCAACAAATGATAATTCTCCATTATTACTAGAGAATTTATACACTGGTTTACCTATGAGCTTCCCTGGAGGCTGTGGTGATAAAGAATCCGCCTGCAATGCAGAAGAGCCGGTGTGGGTTCAATCCCTGGATTGGGAAGATCCCCTAGAGGAGACATGGCAACCCACGCCAGTATTCTTCCCTAGAAAATTCCATGGACAGAAGAGCCTGGCGGGCTACAGTCCATGGGGTCACAAAGAGTCAGACACGACTGAGCAACTAACACTTTCACTTTACCTATGAGCAGTGTACTGCATAAGGATGTATATGATTTGGTGGAAATCTTAGTCAGCTTGGGCTGCTATAACAAAATAACCACAGATTGAGTAGTTTAAACAACAGATCTTTGTATTCTCACAGATCTGCAGGCTGGGAAATCCAAGATCAAAGGGATAACAAATCTGGTTTCTGGTCAAAGCTCTCTTCCTGGCTTGCAAACAGCCACCTTCTCACTATGTCTTCACATGGTCTTTCCTTGGTTGGTGCACACAGAGACAGAAAGGCACTGAGAGCATTCTGGGGTCTCTTCTTAGAAGAACACTAATCCTATTGGATTTGAGCCCCACACTTTTGACCTCAACAAAACTTTAAAACTCCGTCTTAAGGTTAGGCTTTCAACATTCTAATTTAGGGGGGAACAGAAGAAATATTGAACCCATAACGATGGGTCAAGTTGCCTCAGGATAGAAACAGGCCATTAAGGATCTCAGCACATTGTTGGGCGCAGGAATTATGATCAGAACAATGCCTGTTTCTACCTAAACTGTTTCCTCTTCCCTATATATGAGGACCTACATCTCTACAAAGTTTGGAACAATATTGCCTACTCAGAGGTTATTTGCAATGCTTGAGTTTTCTGGATGAAAGATCTCTGTATTATTTAATACAGTGAAAATTTAATCAAAATGAATAAAGTCTCCATTACTATCTTCAGCATTAAAATAAAATCTCATCCTCATTCACAGTTGCTTTATTTTAAATTGTTATTTTGAGTTATTTCCTTGAACTATCCCAAACAATTGAGACAGACTGGGACCTTTGCTGAAGTGCTTGCACCTGGATAAATGTCTCCTCAAGCAATAGAATACAAAAAAAAAAAAAAACTATAAGGGATTAAAAATAGCCATGTGCATGCATAACTGGGGCAAATTATGAACATCATGATACAAAAAGACCAACAAAAACAGGGTTTCAGGAGCAAAAGCAGAGTACTGCACATGCCCCCTGCAAACAGCACCACCAAGGGGTGGGTAGACCACATAAGCCACCCTCCCAGCCTGACCCCTGGACACATGCCTACCCTCAGTCTATATAAGGAACTAGCTCACACCCCCTCAGGGGCAAGCAAGGGAAGCTGTTACTTGTTTTCATACTCCCTGTTGCAGCAGTGGCCCCAGTAAAGCCTTGCCTACATTTCTTGTCTGGCCTCTTATCAATTTCTATTGATTAAAGAGGCCAAGAACCCTGGTTGGTAACACAATCTCATTCCTTTCTTAATATCAGTTTTCAGACAATTACATATAATTCTATCTTCCCAGAAGCCTTTGTTTACAGTTATAAAATCTTTATTGCTACAGAATTTCTTTTGGCTCTTTATGATTTCTCTTGCTGAGGTTCTGTCTGGATCTGACATCCTACAATTCTGAGATGCTCCATGATGAAAGCAATGTTTTAAACTCTAGACTTGTCGAGTGCAAAAAGAATATAATGATGAAGCAACGCAGAGAGCAACAGAAGTGTTGTTATTGTTACTGTTCCGTAAAATTGTAAAAGTAGTTCAAAATGACAGCACAGTTGAGTCACCTTCCTTCATGTAGCTGTAAATTCATAAACAAGTTGTTTTCCAAGAGCATGCTAAGGTTTTCTCCTACCCAAGACTTTTCCCCCAAGTGTTTTGGACGGCTTTCTACCACGCATATCTTATCTGTACAAAGTGACTCTCCAGCCCCTTAACAGCAGGTGCTCAACTCTCCACCTCCGTCTGCACAGTTTCTTACACTTCTGTCCCTGTTAGGAGAGTCTTTTCTGTTTTCCAAAGAGCTAAACTTGTAATAGGTGCCCTCACTCTGCAGCTTTAGATTGCCAGAGCTACTGAGTACGCGGAAGCTTGAGGCTGGGTTTCTTGCTATGGTGGAAGCAGATGCAATGCTGAGACTACCATTTGAAATTCAATATGCACTGGACTGGATATAACGTCTGAAAGAAGAATTTCATTTTGCTAATTTTAAACATTTAAGAGTTCAATAACACAGTTAAATTTTTTACTGGACAACATCCTTTCAGGATAGCTGAGGTCTTCTCTCCCTCTTCTCTCCCTCTATCTCCTGAAATATATAGAGTTCACCTTGTCCCTAGAAGAGGAGTCATTCTAACAGAGTTCACATTCTGCATATTTTTCTGCAAGTTTTACCAAACCAAACCTGAGTCCACCTGCTTGTGCTCAGTAAAGTCAATCTACTGACCCCAGGTGTGGTGCAGAAAAGTGGAGGGTTTACCGCAGGTGCCAAGCAGGAGTCCAGGTAGCTAGTGCTTAAAAGGCCCAAACTCCCCAAAGACTTTCAAGGAAAGGTTTTTAAAGACAGAGTGAGAAAGAGGGGTGTTGTGGGACATGTGGTCAGCTTCGTGGACATTTTTCTGGTTGTTTGATGGTGAGATAATCAGTAGTCAACATCATCAACCTTCTGGTTCCAATCTGTCTGGGGTCTATGTGCGTGCGGGCAGCAGACACTTAACTTTTTCTTCTTGGTGGGGGTTTCAGTATCTGCAAAACAGCTCAAAGGACATGGCTCAGAATATTATCTAGGAGGAACTAGGGTCCTTGACTTTGTCTAATGGCTAAACTGTCAATATTATTTTAGCTTGCCTGTTTTCCCATCTTTCTGCATTTTCTCATTTCTATGATTAAATGTACTGTTTGGAACTCAGGAAAAGCCTAGGAGGCTAAAGTTTTTCTACAGGC
The DNA here is from genome assembly GCF_055505025.1 of Bos grunniens. NCBI lineage: Eukaryota > Metazoa > Chordata > Mammalia > Artiodactyla > Bovidae > Bos > Bos grunniens. The sequence continues at coordinate 18,532,068 of NC_141165.1, read as the reverse complement.
AAGAGGTAGGCAGAGGACATGGGGGTAGGGGTCTATTCCAGGAAGGTTTTATAGGGTCCTGCTCAGTCGCAAAAGCACAACCAGCTCCATAATATCACTAGGCAAAAATTAACACAACCATTCCTTGGGACCACAGTTACTAACAGAGTCACAGGAAAAGAGCGATAAGACTCCCCCTCCCGCCCAGGCAGAGTGTGCTAGTTATTATGTAATTGTCTCTCAACTCCAAACACATCATTCTATACTCTCTTCAGTGATGATTGGCTTCTACAAACCATTTACCACTTTGCCAGCTACTCCTTCTTTAGGCCCTTCAAGTAGAGAATGACTGCAAGGTTGAAGGAATGAAAAGGGACTTGCTCCTTTCTGTTTCAGTTTTGCTTCCTGTTCTTGAGAATCACACCAGGGATGCTCCTTCACCCTGGCAGCAGCATTTATTTCTATTATTTCTACGGTGGAGGTTGAATCCAACTTGCAGATTTCCATCACTCTCAGAGCTAGCATTATTTTCCCTCTTGGTATCAGCACATCCAGTCAGTGCCCTGTCCTCCGAGGTCAGAGGCCCAGCCCCCAGGACCTTCCTCTGAGCCCAAAGATAAGAGAACCAGCTGGCTGGGTTCCAGCCTCTTTCCTCACTTGGTACTAAGAATGTTTAGTGGGCCCAGACTCCTTGCATTTGCATGCATGGAATTGAAATTCAGGTCATTTTATTTGAATGTTAAGGGTAAAGGCACCACAAGAAGACTAGAAGACTTGGGAACATTCAGATTACTTGTTAATATCTCACAAAACTATATCTGTAGGCCAGACATTTTCCTCAGGTTTAAGCAGAGAGGCTGTATGTGCCTCAAACTCAGAATGTCTACAGTTAAGTTATTGTCTTCTCCCTTAACTCGGTGAATGTTGACAGCATCTACCACTTTCCAGAAAGAATCACTTTTTACTTTCTCAGTCTCCAAATACTGTCAATTTTGGGCTTCCCAGGTGGCGCTAGTGGTAAAGAACCCACCTGTCAATGCAGGAGATTTAAGAGGTGCAAAGTTGATCCCTGGGTTGGGAAGATCCCTTGGAGAAGCACATGGCAACCCACTCCTGTATTCTTGCCTGGAGAATCCCATGGACAGAGGAACCTGGTGGGCTAGGGTCCATAGCACTGCAAAGAGTCAGACATGACTGAAGCGAATTAGCATTTTATTTCCCAAAATGTTTCCTACTCTCCATACGTAGTTCATGACCCTGTTTCAGACCCACTGATCTCATTGTGTTACTGTAAAACCCTCCTATTGTCTCTTTGCTTCCAAGTCTTTCCCTCTCAATATAATCTTTCTTGAGTCTATTTGGCTCTTAAAAAAACTAAAAAGATAATTAAAACATGTCATTTTCAGGACATAATCCCAGATCTATCCAGCAACTCTGAAAGACTCTCCTACAACTCTGAATCATTTAAGATTTTTCTTTTTATCACTGGTTATAATCAAGGCAAATTGGAAGTAGTCAAACAGGAGATAGCAAGACGGAATGTCGACATTTTAGGAATCAGTGAACTAAAATGGACTGGAATGGGTGAATTTAACTCAGATGATGATTATATCTACTACTGTGGGCAAGAATACCTTAGAAGAAATGGAGTATCCATCACAGTCAACAAAAGAGTCCAAAATGCAGTACTTGGATGCAATCTCAAAAATTACAGAATGATCTCTGTTCATTTCTGAGGCAAACCATTCAATATCACAGTAATCCAAGTCTATGCCCCAACGAGTAATGCTGAAGAAGGTGAAATTGAATGGTTCTATGAAGACCTACAAGACCTTTTAGAACTAATACTCAAAAGGATGTCCTTTTCATTACAGGGGACTGGAATGCAAAAGTAGGAAGTTAGAAACACCCAGAGTAGCAGGCAAATTTGGCCTTGGAGTACAGAATGAAGCAAGGCAAGGGCTAACAGAGTTTTGCCAAGAGAATGCACTGGTCATAGCAAACACCCTCTTCTAACAACAAAGAGAAGACTCTACATGGACATCACCAGATGGTCAATACTGAAATCAGATTGATTATCTTCTTTGCAACCAAAGATGGAGAAGCTCTATACACTCAGCAAAAACAAGACCAGGAGCTGACTGCGGCTCAGATCATGAATACCTGATTGCCAAATTCAGACTTAAATTGAAGAAAGTAGGGAAAACCATAGACCATTCAGGTATGACCTAAATCAAATCCCTAATGATTATACAGTGGAAGTGAGAAATAGATTTAAGGGACTAGATTTGATAGACAGAGTATCTGAAGAACTATGGACAGAGGTTCATGACATTGTACAGGAGACAGGGATCAAGGCCATCTCCAAGAAAAAGAAACACAAAAAAAGCAAAATGGCTGTCTGAGGAGGCCTTACAGATAGTTGTGAAAAGAAGAGAAGTGAAAAAAGGAAAAAAGGAAAGATATATCCATTTGAATGCAGAATTCCAGAAAATAGCAAGGAGAGATAAGAAAGTCTTCCTCAGTGGTCAATGCAAAGAAATAGAGGAAAACAGTAGAATGGGAAAGACTAGAGATCTCTTCAAGAAAATTAGAGATACCAAGGGAACATTTCATGCAAACATGGGCTCAATAAAGGACAGAAATGGTATGGACCTAACAGAAGCAGAAGATATTAAGAACAGGTGGCAAGAATAAGCAGAACAACTATGAAGAAAAGATCTTCAAGACCCAGATAATCACAATGGTGTGATCACTCACCTAGGGCCAGACATCCTGGAATGCGAAGTCAAGTGGGCCTTAGGAACCATCACTATGAATAAAGCTAGTGGAGATGATGGAATTCCAGTTGAGCTATTTCAAACCCTAAAAGATGATGCAGTGAAAGTGCTGCACTCAGCAGTGGACACAGGACTGGAAAAGGTCAGTTTTCATTCCAATCCCAAGGAAAGGCAATGCCAAAGAATGTTCAAACTACTGCACAATTGCACTCATCACCATCACAATTGCACTAGCACACGCTAGTAAAGTAATGCTCAAAATTCTCCAAGCCAGGCTTCAACAGCACGTGAACTATGAACTTCCAGATGTTCAAGCTGGTTTTAGAAAAGGCAGAAGAACCAGATCAAATTGCCAACATCTGCTGGATCATAGGAAAAGCAAGAGAGTTCCAGAGAAACATCTACTTCTGCTTTATTGACTATGCCAAAGCCTTTGACTCTGTGGATCACAATAAACTGTGGAAAATTCTGAAAGAGATGGGAATACCAGACCACAGAAACCTGTATGCAGGTCAGGAAGCAACAGTTAGAATTGGACATGGAACAGACTGGTTCCAAATAGGGAAAGGAGTACGTCAAGGCTGTATATTGTCACCCTGCTTATTTAACTTCTATGCAGAGTACATCATGAAAAATGCTGGGCTGGATGAAGCACAAGCTGGAATTAAGATTGCTGGGAGAGAAACACCAATAACCTCAGATACGCAGATGACACCACCCTTATAGCAGAAAGTGAAGAAGAACTAAAGAGCGTCTTGATGAAAGTGAAAGAGGAGAGTGAAAAAGTTTGTTTAAAGCTCAACATTCAGAAAACTAAGATCCTGGCATTGGCGCCATCACTTCATGGGAAATAGATGGGGAAACAGTAGAAACAGTGGCTGACTTCATTTTTTGGGGGGGGCTCCAAAATCACTGTAGATGGTGACTGCAACTATGGAATTAAATGACTCTTGCTTCTTGGAAGAAAGGTTCTGACCAACCTAAACAGCATATTAAAAAGCAGAGACATTACTTTGCCAACAAAGGATCATCTAGTCAAGGCTATGGTTTTTCTAATAGTCATGTATGGATGTGAGATTTGGACTATAAAGAAAGCTGAATGCCAAAAAATTGATGCTTTGGAAATGTGGTGTTGGAAAAGATTCTTGAGAGTCCCTTGAACTGCAAAGAGATCCAACCAGTCCATCCTAAAGGAGATCAGTCCTGGGTATTCATTGGAAGGACTGATGCTGAAGCTGAAACTCCAATCCTTTGGCCACCTGATGGGAAGAATTGATTCATTTGAAAAGACCTTGATTTTGGGAATGATTGAAGGTGGGAGGACAAGGGAACGATAGAGGATGAGATGGCTGGATGGCATCACCGATTCAGTGGACATGAGTTTGAGTAAGCTCCGGGAGTTGGTGATGGACAGGGAGGCCTGGTGTGGTGCAGTCCATAGGGTCACAAATAGTCAGACACGACTGAGCGACTGAACTGAACTGAACTGATGAGCAACTTGATGGTGTGTTTTGTGCTGTTTACCTCATGTTTCTTATGCCTATTGTTCACTGAGCTTGTGTCTATGGCTTTACAGTTTTCTTAGTTTGAAAATTTGGGGACCATCATTTCTTCCAATATTTCTTCTGCATCTACTTTCAGGGACCCCAAGATATTTTCGGCCACCTGTTGTCTCACAGCACACTGATTCACCATTTTTACATTCTCTTTCTCCCAGAGTTTCACTTCGTACACCTTCTAATGCTATTTTTTAAATATTTATTTATTTATTTGGCTCTGCGGGGTCTTTAGTTGCAGCATGTGGGATCAAACCAGGGATCAAAGTGGGCCTCCTGCGTGGGGAGCACAGAGTCTGAGTCCCAAGTGCTATGTTTTAAATTCAGTAGCCTTTCCTTTTGTCATATTTAATCATTCATTAATACTAAAATGTATTTGTCATCTCATTCATTATAGTTTTCCTCTCTAGAAGTTCTACTTTTATTATATTTTTAGATTTTCTATGTCTTTTAGATTTTGAGCATGTGAAATATAGTTAAACAATTGTTTAAATGTCGTCATCTCAGAAAAAAAAATGTCGTCATCTCGTAATTCTTGGGTCTATGTCGGTTCTGAGTCAGTTTCATTTAATTGATTATTTTCCTTATTATGGATCATGCTTTCCTACTTCTTTGCCTGGTAATCTTTGTTTGGATACCAGACACTGTAAAGTTGACCTTGTTGGATGCTGAATATTTTTGTATTGACAGTTATTCTTTTGACTACCGAGCATCTGCCTTCTAATGAGGCAGAGTTTGTATCCCATCATAGAAACTGAAAATGCCAGACTCATTTTTTCTAGCATCCTTTCAGTGTGGAGGAAAGGCCATGACCTAGCCGTGACAATGACCCATACCCATACCTGTTCTATACTTTAAAGAAGATGCAGATTCAGTGAAAAAACACACTTCTCATACATTCTAGGGACAGGAAGCAGCAGCAGCAGTGGGAGCAGCTACAGGAAGTCTTCAGAGGCAGCATTCCCAGTGGTCATAGTAACAATGCAGTTGGCCTTCTGGGAACCAGCAGCATAGCAGTGGGGTTTTCACTAAACCTGCTCTGTGGTGAGATTTTTGGGCTCTTTTCCAACTGTGTAGTCTGCCAGCCTGGATGTCTAGTTTTTCTAAAAATGCTACATGCCATCCACTATTCTTTAACATTTTAAATTATTGAATGGACAAGGAGTGAGCAAAAGTTGCTTAGTCATGTCCAACTCTTTGTGACCCCATGGACTGTAGCCTACCAGGCTTCTCTGTCCATGGAATCCTTCAGACCAGAATACGAATGCCATCTCCTTCTCCAGGGGATCTTCCCAACCCAGGGATCATGTGGACAAAGAATGTCTTTTGTGCAACGTGTTTGATTTTCTCTCACTAACAATAACTTATTGATGTTCTGACTACCTGTTTTTTTGTCTGCTTGTTTTGTAAAAGCTCCTAGGTAGCCTGGCTCCTCCTCAGAGCAGTCTCTCAGGGCAATCTGAGAGATTGCCTCCTGGGATTAAGTCCTTTAGCAACTCTCCCAAATAAAACATAATTCTCAACTTTTAGGTTATGCATTTTATTTAGTTGACAATTGAAGTATATGTGTGTGTGGTGTGCATGTTACATATTTGTGTTTATAAATATATATGTGTATATATATATATATATATCTCACATAAGTGATGATTTTTCACAAACTGAATTTTCATCAGCCAAACACATGTGCCCAAGTCAAGAAACAGAATATTAGCAACATCCTACAAACTTCCTTATTTCCCTCCCATTCATTACTGTCTGCCATCCAAGTATAACTATAATCGTGACTCCGAACATCAAAGACTAGTTGTGCCTGTTTTTTTAACTTTGTAAAAATTGAATCATACCACATATTCTTTTGTGTCAGTTCAGTTCAGTCACTCAGTCGTGTCCAACTCTTTGAGACCCCATGTACTGCAGCACACCAGGCCTCCCTGTCCATCACCAACTCCCAGAGTTTACTGAAACTCATGTCCATTGAGTCGATGATGTCATCCAGCCATCTCATCTTCTGTCTTCCCCTTCTCTTCCTATCTTCAATCTTTCCCAGCATCAGGGTCTTTTCAAATGAGTCAGTTCTTCCCATCACATGGCTAAAGGATTGTAGTTTCAGCTTCAGCATCAGTCCTTCCAGTGAACACTCAGGACTGATCTCCTTTAGGATGAACTGGTTGGATCTCCTTGCAGTCCAAGGGACTCTCAAGAGTCTTCTCCAACACCACAGTTCAAAAGCATCAATTCTTCTGCGCTCAGCTTTCTTTATAGTCCAACCCTCACATCCATATATGACCACTGGAAAAACCGTAGCCTTGACTAGACAGACCTGTACTGGCAAAGAAATGTCTCTGCTTTTGAATATGCTACCTAGGTTGGTCAGAACTTTTCTTCCAAGGAGTAAGCGTCTTTTAATTTCATGGCTGCAGTCACCATCTACAGTGATTTTGGAGCCCCCAAAAATAAAGTCTGACACTGTTTCCACTGTTTCCCCATCTATTTCCCATGAAGCGGTGGGACCAGATGCCATGATCTTCGTTTTCTGAATGCTGAGTTTTAAGCCAACTAATTCACTCTCCTCTTTCACTTTCATCAAGAGGCTCTTTAGTTCTTCACTTTCTGCCATAAGGGTGATGTCATCTGCATATCTGAGGTTATTGATATTTCTCCCGGCAATCTTGATTCCAGCTTGTGCTTCATCCAGCCCAGCGTTTTTCATGATGTACTCTGCATAAAAGTTAAATAAGCTGGGTGACAATATACAGCCTTGACGTACTCCTTTTGCTATTTGGAACCAGTCTGTTGTTCCATGTCCAGTTCTAACTGTTGCTTCCTGACTTGCATACAGATGTCTCAGGAGGCAGGTCAGGTGGTCTGGTATTCCCATCTCTTTCGGAATTTTCCACAGTTTGTTGTGATACACACAGTCAAAGGCTTTGGAATAGTCAGTGAAGCAGAAATAGATGCTTTTCTGGAATTCTCTTGCTTTCTTGATAATCCAACACATGTTGGCAATTTGATCTCTGGTTCCTCTGCATTTTCTTGAATTCTGGAAGTTTTCAGCTTGAATATCTGGAAGTTCATGGTTCACGTACTGTTGGAGCCTGGCTTGGAGAATTTTGAGCATTACTTTACTAGCATGTGAGATCAGTGCAATTGTGCAGTAGATTGAACATTCTTTGGCATTACCTTTCTTTGGGATTGGAATGAAAATTGATTTTTTCCAGTCCTGTATCCCCTACTGAGTTTTCCAAATTTGCTGATATATTGAATGCAGCACTTTCACAGCATCATCTTTTAGGATTTGAAATAGGCTAACTGGAATTCCATCACCTCCACTAGCTTTGTTCATAGTGATGGTTCCTAAGGCCCACTTGACTTCGCATGTCTGGCCCTAGGTGAGTGATCACACCATTGTGATTATCTGAGCTATGAAGATCTTTTTTTCATAGCTCTTCTGTGTATTCTTGCCACCTGTTCTTAATATCTTCTGCTTCTGTTAGGTCCATACCATTTCTGTGCTTTATTGAGCCCATGTTTGCATGAAATGTTCCCTTGGTATCTCTAATTTTCTTGAAGAGGTCTCTAATCTTTCCCATTCTATTGTTTTCTTCTATTTCTTTGCACTGATCACTGAGGAAGGCTTTCTTATCTCTCCTTGCTAATTCTCTGGAACTCTGCATTCAGATGGGTATATCTTTCCTTTTCACATCCACCATTATACTTATGAAAATCATTCTTATTTTTTTGTGTAGTTGTAGCTTGCTTATTCTTATTGGAATAGTAAAGCATTCCATTTTATAAGTATACTATAACACATTTATCTATTTGTGTTGAGGGACCTGTGAACTAAAAACGCTGCCTTCCAGATCAGTAACAAAGGATGTTAGAGCCATCAACCACCTCAGCCGTCCTTGACGGTGAGCCCTGAGGGGATAGCTGAGGTGAATATCAAAGGAATGATTTCAGTGAACTGAGAATCTTGCATTTCCTCATACATAGAAAAGTGCCAAATTCCACATTTTGACTATCTGGTCTTTGTTGCAAAAATTCCTGTGTATCCTGGCTTGCCCTTGCCTCTTCTGAGCAGTCCCTCAGAGGTATCTGAGATGCTGTGTCTTGGGCTTAGGTCCTCAGTTTTGCCCACCAAATAAAATATAACTCACAATTTTTAGTTTGTGCCTTTTTTTTTTTCCCCAGTCTCCAAGACCATTCTCAGGCTCAACAATTTGCTGGAAAGACTCACAGAACTCATAACTGTTATATTCCAGTTAAGGCTTATTACAGTTTGCTGATTTGAAATCAGCAAAGGGAAAAGGTACATAGAGCTGAGTCTGAAAAAGACAGGCACAAGTTTCTAGGGGTCCTTTTCCTGTGGATTTGCATGGATAGTACTTCATTTTTCCAGCAAGTATGTGTGACAACAGGTACAAAGTGTCTAGTAGGGAAGCTCATTCGAGCCTCGATGTGCAGGCTTTGTGGGTTTTTTGGAAATCATCACTGTAGGCATGAGATGCACACGTGATGGACCTCAGCTACTCAGGCTCACTCTCACTCATGGGTCAAAGTGATACCTCATGATGTAAAGATAGGCATACAGAAGCAGGCATTCACGTGAGTTACATTATTGTCTTAAGCTAACTGGCAGAGCCCATGGCTTTAGGCATACAAAGATACTCTTTTCTGGCAGAATATTCCATAGACTCAGAGATCTCCTAGAATACAAGGCAAAGACTAGTTCTGAGGACTTTGAGACTGTCCAGGGTTTGAGTAGTCTAGGTTTATAGAATTAGTCCTTTCTGCATTGTTGATGGGCATTTAGGCAGTTTACTGTTTTTTTTTTAACATGAATAATGCTGCTATGAACATCCTTGTATACATTTTTGGTGAAGATTTGGGTGCATTTATATTGGATGGTTCCTCAGTAGAGAAAATAAAGGTCATAGAATACATTTTCAGTTTTCATGTGAAGTGTGAAGTGAAAGTCACTCAGTCATGTCCCATTCTTTGTGACACCATGGAATTCTCCAGGCCAGAATACTGGAGTGGATAGCCTTTCCCTTCTCCAGGGGATATTCCCAACCCAGGGATCAAACCCAGGTCTCCTACATTGCAGGAAGATTCTTTACCAGCTGAGCCACAAGGGTTAGTTTTCATAAACACTGCCAAATCATTTTCCAAAGCGACTATGTCAATTTAAACTCTCACCATAAGTGTATGAATGTTTTCAATATCCTTTTTTCTGGGGGTGGGGTGGTGGTGCTGCATGGCTTGTGGGATGTTAGTTTCCCGACCAGGGATTGAACCTGGGCCATGACAGTGAAACCAGAGTCATAACCACTGGACAATCAGGGAACTTCCACAATATCCTTTTTTTTAGAAACAGTTTTATTGAGGTACAACTGACATACAACAAAATGAATACTAAAGTGGACAATCTGATAACTTTTGACATATGTATACATTTGTAAGACCATCACCAAAAACAAGATAGTGAACCTATTATTCATCCTCAAATGCTTCCTTGCAATTCTAATTTTCTCTTTTTTAGAAATCACTTAAATTTTTTTTTATTGAAATACAGTTGATTTACAATGTTATGTTATGAATAGATTCAGGTATACAGCAAAGTGATTCACCACCATTATATATATGGTGGTGGTTAGTGGTCTAGTTGCTAAGTTATACCTGACTCTTGTGATCCCATGGACTGCAGCCCTCCAGGCTCCTCTGTCCATGGTATCTCCCAGGCAAGAATATGGGGGTGGGTAGAAATTTCCTTCTCCAGGGGATTTTCCCAACCCATGGATCAAATCCTGGTCTCCTGCATTGCAGTCAGATTCTTTACTCACTGAACCACTAGGGAAGCCCCAGTTATATACATAAATTTTTTTTAAGATTCTTTCCCATTATGGATTATTACAAGATATTGAGTATAGTTCCCTGTGTTATACAGTAGATCTTTGTTGGTTATTGATTTTATATATAGTAATATGTATACTTTCATCTCAAACTCTTAGTTTATCCCTCCCCCACCCTTTCCCCTCTGGTAACAAATTTGTTTTCTGTCTGTGAGTCTATTTCTATTTTGTAAATAAGTTCATTTATATCAGTTTTTTTAGTTTCCTCATATAAGTGATATCATATGATATTTGTCTTTCTCTCTCTGACTTACTTCACTTAGTATGATCATCTCTAGGTCCCAAATTCTCTTAATGAATCTGTTTTCTATTTAAATTAGCCAGAGTTAGTTTCTATTATTTACGAATGAGACTTCCTAGTTGATATAATCCCATTTTACATTTTTTGTCTTTGTGTCCAGCTTGGTCTTCTGCATTTCTTTTTATTTTGCTAGATGCTTGCTAGGTATCTACAGTGTGTGCTAGGAACGTAGACCCTGACCTTTGCCTGTGTGAGTCAGTTCAGCTCGACTCCCAGTCCTCTGATTGCAGCTTTGGCCCCAGAACTCCTGGTAATTCCACATTTCCTTTTATCCCCTATTCTCTGAACACTCTTTTTCTTGAACCCCTATAGTTCTGGTCCTAGTCCTTCCTGATTGGCATAGAACCAAACGCCCTGAGGCCCAATTCCAACAGAGGGTTTCCTAGTGTTAAGAGAAAGAGCCTCTCCCTTAGATCTTAAGTTGCATAGACCACTATTGTAGGTTGAATTGTGTCCTCTCCCAAAAAAAGATATGTTGGAGTCCTAACCACTAGTTCCTTAGAATGTGAATATATTTGGAAATAGGGCCTTTATGGTGGTAACCAAGTTAAAATGTCATCATTAAGAGCTGGCCCTAATCCAATAAAATTACGGTTTTGTAAAAGGGGAGGACGTCTTTGGTGGTCCAGTGGTTGGGACTCTGGGCTCTTAATGCAGGGGGAGTGGGTACAATCCCTGGTCAGGGAACTAGGATCCCATATGCTGCACAGTGCAATCACAAAGTAAAAAATAAGAGCAGATATTTTTTAAAAGAGGCGGGGAAAATTTGGAAACAAGGACACTTATGTAGAGAGGACAACACAGAGACATAGGAAGAAGATGGCTACATATAAGTCAGGGAGAGAGGCCTGGAACAGATCCTTCCCTTACAGCCCTCTGGAGTAATCAACTCTGCTGACGCCTTGACTTTGAACTTCCAGTCTCCAGAACTCTGCTGCTGCTGCTGCTGCTAAGTCGCTTCAGTCGTGTCTGACTCCGTGCGACCCAATAGACGGCAGCCCACCAGGCTTCTCCGTCCATGGGATTCTCCAGGCAAGAACACTGGAGTGGGTTGCCATTTCCTTCTCCAATGCATGAAAGTGGAAAGTGAAACTGAAGTCGCTCAGTCGTGTCCGACTCCTAGCAATTCCATGGACTGCAGCCTACCAGGCTCCTCCATCCATGGGATTTTCCAGGCAAGAGTGCTGCAGTGGGGTGCCATCGCCTTCGAGCAATTTCTGCTGAAGCCACTCAGTTTGTGCTACTTTGTTAGAGCAGCCCTCGCAAACTAACAACCAGGTGGGGTGCATCAGCTTTTCCTAATGGTTTTCAGATCACATGGAGTATGACAGCAGATCAGAGCATAGTGGCTGCCCTTTTAGAAACACTGCTGCAAAAACCAAGGTTGGGGAGAGAAGAATTGGAGAACAACAAACTAACTCCAGATTATCTGGCCATTCATGAGACCTTGAACAAGACCTGGCTACATAGTGGAGTTCTACACTCCTTGTTCTTTCTGTTTTCACAGATTGATAAGCCTGATTCACTTCTTAACAGCCATCTGTGAGAACGCATGAACTGCTTCACTCAGTGGCTATTTCCACACTCTTCCACAGTCTTGGGGAGGGGGGCGCATTTGGGAATGTTTTTCTCTCAGGCCCTTTTCTTGGGAACTTTTCCAAAACCAAAAGATTAATACAATTTTGATAGAGGCAGTACAGCATGTCTTGAAACCTCCCTGAAGTATACTCATCACCATTAATCGGGTAACCCGGCAGATAACCTTCAAAGAACCAACTTCAAGCTGAGTCCTTGTGAGGACTGCATTTTGCTTTATTTGCAAAATGCTGTGAAGTTTCAGAACTCCTACTTGTCTTGATGGTCAAACTTTTGATTAAAGAGGGAAAAACAGGAAGAAAGAGAATGACATAAACAGAAAGTACATTGGGAATCTTAAATGGATTCAGAGCCCATGATTTATTGCTCTTCCAGCTGAGCCTGGCAATAAAGAATATAGTAAAGGTGTCCCACCAGGAACTTCTTTTCTATTTCAAGTCCCTCCTTTGGCTATTTTCATGCTTCAATTCATCCCCCCAATTTTTTGGACTTTTAAGTCTGGATTTGAATATGTTTCAACAAATCTGCATTAATGATTAAGTGCTCAACCCACTTGGTTGAGCCTCAGGGGTCAGATTCTGCCTGGAGGTGAACATAGTGACCCCCTCAGGGACTTGCTCTGGTGACATTAAAGAAGATTTTGGTTTGCTGGTGGTCGAGAGACCCTTTTGCCTCTTTGGTTCACTTCCTTTAGCTTCCAGGGACTAGTGACAGTGCTCTGCCCGCCTTTAAAAGAGGTTGCTCTTTTAAAATTGAGATGAAATTCACAGAACTGAAAATTCACCATTTTAATGTTTTTACAGCATACACTTCAGTGGGTTTTAACATGTTCACAATGTTGTGCGGCTAATAGAACTAATTCCTGAACATTCCATCACTGTGAATGAAAACCATCCTCTGTCGCCTCCCAACCCCTCCATCTTCCCCAGGCCCCCAGTGTGCTTTTTGTCTGTGTGCATTTCCCTACTTTGGATTTGCCTATTCATGTAAATGGGATCATATAATAAACGAACAATGTGACTGGCTTCTTAGCACGTTTTCAAAGTTCATTCATGCTTTAGCATGTATCGGGCTTCCATTCCTTTATCCAACTGAGTATTACTGCATCATATGGATAGACCACATTTTGTGTGTCCATTCATCAGTTAATGGACATTTGGATTATTTCCATTTTTTTCTTTAATGAATAATACTGCTATGAGTATTCATGGACAAGTTTTTGTTTGGATATATTTTCAGTTCTCTTGGCTATATACCCAAGAGAAGAATTGCAGGATCATATGGTATCTCTATGTTTAACTTTTTAAGGAACTGCCCAAGGTTTCCCAGAGTTTTTTCCAAGAGTAGGATGGTAAGATTGCTCTCAGACATACTGTTGTTGAGGGGCAGCTGAATCGTCAGAGAGAAATGCCCACCATAAAGCTGAAGGTGCAGGAGTAGTGCCCAGACGAGATGCCAAAGTTAGATATTTCCACTTGGCCATCATCCAAATGCAGTGACTGTTAACGTTGCTGGGAGATGAGTTTCTGAGGGTGATAACAGATGGAAAGAAGGGAATACAAGAGGCATATCATAAGCCAAACCCTGTCTAGGATTGTGTGTTAGCTGTGCTGCCAATTTAATCACCACCACACACTTGAGTGGTTGCTATTAGCCCCATTTTGTAGATGGGGCTGCTGAGGCGCACTGAGGTTAAGCATGTGAACTGGTTTGCATAGTTTGTGTCTAACAGGGCCAGGACTTAATGCTGACTTAAGACCACCTTAATGCAACCTTAATACAAACTAAGAAAACTGTAAGGGAGTAGAGGTAGATTTGAAAAAGAGAGTACTATTACTTGTACCAGGATGGGATAGATAACACATAGTGTTCCAGAGTAAGAAAGTTGCTTGTTTGTTCTTTGTTTAGTAGGTTGCCAAATATGCCAACTGTCACAAAGGGGTCAATTAAATGCAAAACATATGTGCATGAGAATATCCAATTATCTCATTTCTGATCCATTACATTCCTCGGGATGTTTCCTATTCAGACTTTAATGCGGCCTGGGCTACATGCCGCTGGCCTGCATGCATTTCCCTCTGCACAGCACCAAGGACACAACTGAATCTCCATTATAGACAATAAGTGCATTTCGGAAGGAGTAAGAAAACCCATTATTTATAGAGAAAACAGTTTCACAAAAGCTGGAATTTCAAAGCACAGTGAGACTTTCTCACATTAAGCCATGAATCAAAGTTCGAGTGCATAAGACTAAGTAACTCAATACTAGAAGGGATAAAAAAATTACATTGCAGTGTTGAAATAAGACCATATTTTATTGCAAAGAGGCAACACCTTAAACTTCCCTGAGTATTTTGTATCTTTAGCTTTTTTTTTCTTCTTCAGATGGTGATGAGTGAACCTGAGATTAAAGTGCCATTATTTCAGAGCACTGAAGCACAACCATGTAATGACTCCAGAAATCCCTGGCAGTTTCAGTCAGCAATCTCTTTTTTATTAACAATCTCGACATTGTTGGGGCTAGAATCTTTCCCGACTTTAGATTGTTGGTTTACTTGACACTTGAGAATGTTTTTGAGGATAAAACAAGTTTGGAGCCAGATCCATGTAAAGCCAGTCATGAAGCATTTCTATGAAAAATTTCCACGGAAAAAATCAGAAACAAGTGTTTCTTTGAAGAAAAGGTAAAAATAAGGTGAAGTTGATGCCATAGTAAGTCTACATTACTCACAAATCAATGGATGAATTGATTCCAGTAGTTGTTTGTTTAGCTTTCTTCTAGGTAAAAAGAGCTTCTTTTTTTAAAGTATGGTTTTTTCTTTCGTAGTATGTTGACTTATAATGTCAATTTCTGCTGCACAGCAGAATGATTCAGTTATACATATACATTCATTCTTTTTTAAAATAGCCTTTTCCATTAAGTTTTTTCACAGCATATTGAATATTGTTCCCTGTACTTTACAATTGGATCTTGGTGTTTATCCACCCTATGTGTAATAGTTTATTTATATTTGCTAATCCTAAATTCCCAATCCTTTCCTCCTCCACCTACCCTCTCCCTTGACAACTAGAAGTCTATTCTCCATGTCTGTGGGTCTAAAACAGCTTAGTTTTTAAGGATTCTGCTACTTATACACTTTCAAATACAGGGATAAAGGAAGCCTCTTTGGTCCTTCTCTGTGGTGACCTAGTATCTGCTAAGATGCCATCCAGAGGTTGATCTGTGTGCTACAGCTACTGTAACTGCAGGTACTGATGTCTAAGAAAGTGAATCCTTTCCAAGTTGAACTATAGAAATACAGATCACAGAGGTATGAGAGAGCACTGGAGGAGAGCAGTCATTGCTGCTTGGGGTTCATGCCATCAGATGACCCTACTTAACTCCTGAGAAGAATATACATCCTTTCAGAAGATCTCACTATTTAGTAGTTGAGCATTTACTGTGCAGACAGAGTCTAAGATGGCCCTCCATGGTTCAGATCTCCTGATGTTCACAACCTTGTGTAATCCTCTCCCCTTGAGTGAAAATGAGGCTTGGGATATGCTTCTAATCAATATGGTAAAAGGAATGAGATGTCACTCTCATGATTATGTTATGTTGGATAAGCCTCTGTCTTGCAAGCACATTTGCTCTAGAGATGCTCCTTGCTGGCTTGATGAAGTAAATGGCCATATTGGAAAATCCACATGATAAAGATCTGCAGGTAACAGCCTCTAGGATTGAGACTGTCCTCCAGTCAATAGCCAGCAAGAAACTAGGATCATCTTTCCTAACAATCACAAGTACATGAATTCTGTCAATATCTGATTGGAAATGGATTCTTTTCCATTTGAACCTTCAGATGAGATCACAGCCTTACCCAACACTGTGAGTGAAACTTTGTAACATCCTGAACAGAGGACCTAGTTAAGCTATGCCAGGAATCCTGACCCACAGAAACTGTAAGAAACATATGCCACAAGTCACTGAGCTTGTGGCAATTTGTCATGCAACAACAGAAAATTAATGCATTCACATATTCTATTTACTAATCCATAAGCAGACAATTCTATTCTTAAATAACAGCACTGAATGAGACCCATGGTTGACTGCTTTGAGTAAGCACCATAGCATTTCAGAATGAGCAGATTCTGTCAAAGTGGGTTTCTTCTTCCTATAATTTGTTCATGACCATGAAAAGGCTAAGGTAATGGGACCTGGAAAAAGCAAGAGAGTTCCAGAAAAACATCTATTTCTGCTTTATTGACTATGCCAAAGCCTTTGACTATGTGGATCATAATAAACTGTTGAAAATTCTGTAACAGATGGGAATACCAGACCACCTGATCTGCCTCTTGAGAAATTTGTATGCAGGTCAGGAAGCAACAGTTAGAACTGGACATGGAACAACAGACTGGTTCCAAATAGGAAAAGGAGTACGTCAAGGCTGTATATTGTCACCCTGTTTGTTTAACTTATATGCAGAGTACATCATGAGAAATGCTGGACTGGAAGAAACACAAGCTGGAATCAAGATTTCCGGGAGAAATATCAATAACCTCAGCTCTGCAGATGACACCACCCTTATGGCAGAAAGTGAAAAGGAACTAAAAAGCCTCTTGATGAAAGTGAAAGTGGAGAGTGAAAAAGTTGGCTTAAAGCTCAACATTCAGAAAACGAAAATCATGGCATCCAGTCCCATCATTTCATGGGAAATAGATGGGGAAACAGTGGAAACAGTGTCAGACTTTATTTTTCTGGGCTCCAAAATAACTGCAGATGGTGACTGCAAACATGAAATTAAAAGACGCTTACTCCTTGGAAGGAAAGTTCTGACCAACCTAGATAGCATATTGAAAAGCAGAGACATTACTTTGCCAACAAAGGTTCGTCTAGTCAAGGCTATGGTTTTTCCAGTGGTCACGTATGGATGTGAGAGTTGGACTGTGAAGAAGGCTGAGAGCCGAAGAATTGATATTTTTGAACTGTGGTGTTGGAGAAGACTCTTGAGAGTCCCTTGGACTGCAAGGAGGTCCAACCGGTCCATTCTAAAGGAGATCAGCCCTGGGATTTCTTTGGAAGGAATGATGCTAAAGCTGAAACTCCAGTACTTTGGCCACCTCATGCGAAGAGTTGACTCATTGGAAAAGACTCTGATGCTGGGAGGGATTGGGGGCAAGAGGAGAAGGGGACGACAGAGGATGAGATGGCTGGATGGCATCACTAACTCGATGGATGTGAGTCTGGGTGAACTCCGGAAGTTGGTGATGGACAGAGAGGCCTGGCGTGCTGCGATTCATGGGGTCGCAAAGAGTCGGACACGACTGAGTGACTGAACTGAACTGAATGGGACACTGAAGTGAAGTGAAAGTTGCTCAGTCGTGTCTGACTCTTTGCGACCCCATGGACTATAGCCTGCCAGGCTCCTCTGTCCATGGAATTATCCAGGCAAGAATACTGGAGTGGGTAGCTGTTCCCTTCTTCAGGGGAATCTTCCCAACCCAGAGATTGACCCCAGGTCTCCTGAATTGCAGATGGATTCTTTACTGTCTGAGCCACCAGGGAAATGCTCTATTTTATATAGGAAAGGGATTTTTTTTTTTAATAAATTGAACTAAAGGGGATGCTGTAGGAATGAGAACAAGTTCATTGAAGCCTTCCCGTTTGTTGCCACTTTCTAATGTTAATGGCACCTCTGTTGATTAGTGTTTGTTGGTTATTCAAATTCATTTTTTCTATTTGGTTATCTATAGATGGCTTCCATGGAAGAAAAAAGGTCTAGAACCAAGTTCAGGTGAACAACAGTAAAAGCTCTTCATGCTCCAGTCAATATGAAATTGGGCCGCAAAGACAGCCTGGTTAATATAGGAACTCTCAGAGAAAACCGTGTTCACTCTTCATTTCTTCTGCAGTCATCTTTTTCTTCAAAGATGATGTCTGTCTTCCTTGTCACTGGTGCTTTTTGGTCTGTGATCTATTTAATCTCTTCTCTAAGGTTTCAGTCAATCCTAAAGGAAATCAGTCCTGAATACTCATTGGAAGGACTGATGCTGAAGCTGAAACTCCAATACTTTGGCCACCTGGTGTGAAGAACTGACTCATTGGAAAAGATCCTGATGCTGGGAAAGATTGAAGGTGGGAGGACAAGGGGATAACAGAGGATGAGATGGTCGGATAGCATCACCGACATGATGCACATAAGGTTGAGTGGGCTCCAGGAGTTGGTGATAGACAGGGAAGCCTGGCATCCTGCAGTCCATGAGATTGCAAAGAGTCAGACACTACTGAGCAACTGAACTCACTAAAGTTTCATTAGAGTTTAGACATTGACATTTGATATTTTAAACATTTTGATATCTCTTCAACTTTTACATGTTTGATTAGGCAAATAATTCTCTAGAATTACATAAGCATATACAATTCTTAGAGTAATTATTGAATAACTGCACATTCATATTAGTAGAATATTCTTATAAACACTACCTTAAGTTCAGAAGAGAAGACACATTTTGAAGTGTAGCTCACAGAAAGTTCAGAACTCATTTTTTAAAGATTAAGTTAAAAAATGTGCAGGAACTCATTTATTTCACATCTGTCACCCACCAGTGCCTACAGTTATTAATGACCTAGTATGATTTGCATTGCATTTGCATGCCTGTGCATGTACTGACCAGAATATAAAACCACTCCACCTAAACTTTGGGAGAAATCATTCCTGGATTTCAGAAAGAGAAGTGACCAGCCTAGGGAGAGAGTCAACCATGCTTTTGAATTTTTATAAAAAATATTTACTGGGGGAGTTCCCTGGTGTTCAGGTGGCTAGGATTTGGTGCTTTCACAGTAGTGACCTGGTTTTAATCCCTGTTTTGAAAACTGAAATCTTGCAAGCCACACAGTGATGCCAAAAAAAAAAGAATTACTACCTGAAACCATAGATGAAAGATATGACCTAGAGCACCTGGACCACACCTCTTACCATGAGAACTTCTTGGCATTCAAGAAGACTCAAGATGGATATCTGCTCTCCTCTCCATTAGAAGTGCTAATGCGGCCTCAGCTATGACTCAGGAAAGGGAATCATGGTCTTTATCATCAGTGGAAAAATCTATCTGTAATCATCCCTGCATGTTTCAGCTACGGGGACCACTGTGACATCTCCCTGCAGCCCTTGCATCTAGTCCAAAATATTTTTTGTACATCATGACAATGACGTTGTTCAGTTCTAAGTCCACAAATAAATATGTTTTTAGCCACAATTTTTCCAGTAGTCATGTATGATGTGAGAGTTGGACCATAAAGAATGCTGAGCACCAAAGAATTGATGCTTTCAAGTTGTGGTGCTGGAGAACACTCTTGATAGTCCTTTGGACAGCAAGGAGATCAAACCAGCCAATCCTAAAGGAAATCAGCCCTGAATATTCACTGGAAGGACTGATGCTAACGCTCCAATAGTTTAGCCACCTGATGCAAAGACCCTACTCATTGGAAAAGACCCTGATGCTGGGAAAGATTGAAGGCAGGAGGAGAAGGTGACGACTGAGGATGAGATGGTTGGATGGCATCACCCACACCAATTCAGTGGACGAGTCTGAGCAATAGTGATAGTGAAGGACAGGGTAGCCTGGCTGGGAGATAGTGAAGGACAGGGTAGCCTGGCTGCTGCAGTCCATGGAGTTGCAAAGAGTCGAACACAACTTAGTGACTGAACAATAGCAACTAGTCAGATTTTCCTGTATTAACCAGATTGTCTCTGCTGCCCAAATTTATGTACTTCTGCAGGAGGATGGGACACTGACAACTTTAAGGATTGCTCACCCAAACTTGATTCCAAGTTTTTTCCTTTCTAAATGCTTTTTGGGTGAAAGCTAGAATCCAGCTATTGTTTTGGTGCCTTTCGTCTCCACAACCAACCAGTTCATTATTCCTTCTCCACCTCTATTCTTAGCCCTCCTTCAATTCCAAGCACCTTTCGCTCCTCTGAGAAATGGTCACCTTTGCCCTTCCATAATGACTCCCTTCACCAGAGGGAAATTTGACCTCAGAGCACATAGTGGCTAATGCTCCATCCTCCTACCTGTTCAGAGTCAGGTGACAGCCAAATCCTTGCCTTTTACAACAAAATGGGGAATGAGATTAGAGTCCAACACTCAGGCTATTATTTCATAAAGAGTTCAGTGCTTCAGCACAATTATCTGATCTTTATTGTTACAATTCAATTTTCAGGATGCAGTGGAGAGAGAAAATATATTCACGTTATCAACCTTCTGGTACAGGAACATCTAACAAGAGCCTCTTATCCTTTCTAATTCCCAGGAGAAAACAGCAGCCCTGAAAGCTGCTGCATGCCATCAGAAACATGGAGATGAATCCCTTCAGTATGGGGACTTGATGGCTTTGTGCTTCTTCAGTCACAGAGTTGACCTGACTGCTTATTCTGAAGGGCCTTGAAGAATAACTTTGGCTTTGATTACCCAGTGGTTTTCAGCCCTTCTCATTTGCTCTTCATATCTTGTTTTTCTGGGATTTAGGGAGTTCCTTCTTACCCTATTGCCTCAAAGCAACTTGCCTTATCATCTTTTGGAAGTCTAAGACCCATTCTCTTTTGTCCTTATGATTCTCCTGAATATCCTTCCTCTTTCTTTTCCTTTCTTCCTAGCATCAGTGTTTTCATCATAGCATCATTTTTTTTAATGAACACAGACACTCTAATACTAATTCTTTAATAGGGAAAAGAGATAGCATTCTCTGATTTGTCTAGTTAGGCATCTGCAATTGCTCTTGGAGACTACAGAGCTTTGTGGTGAGTCACTTCAACATTCCTGGTATGTCTGTAAAATAGTGTGCCAACATTCATATATAGAGACACAGATTGAGTGCACACAGTTTATTTGCAATCTTGGGAGATGTGGACAGAAGAATGTGTATTAATAGTAATATAAGGAAGGGAATGCAGTCTGTAAGGGGTACACTATTAGGGCAGCTACCATAGTTGTGCAACTAAAGTGAAATCCTTTGAAGAAGTTTTGGGAAATAACGTAAAATGCATACTCCATTATGATCCTATTCAAGGGGCAAGGGAGCTGAAGGATTTTTACATTCAAACCCTATAAATTATTGGTTATGGGATGGTCCTGTGGGTTAAAATTACCCAAGCACCTTGAGTTGACCTTACATGCGGGCAGGATGAGTTCCAGACTGTCCCGAGGACAATGCTCTGACAACGTTGTGGGTTCTGGCTGTTAGAAATCAGTCTGACATGCACAGGAGTGAGGGCATTGTGAAAACCGCCATAGGGACCAAGGGTGAGAGCTCAGAGGACTTGATTCACCCCATCGACTACCTGATGAGCAGCCACTTTGAAATTCACAGTGGTGGTAGCCCATGCTGTGATCCAAACATTCCCTACAAACTAGTGGCTGAGGTTAGTGGATGATCAGTACAGTAGACATTTGCCACTCTTCTGGTTACCCATTCCCCCAAATCTTTCTTATTTGGAGGACTCTGTCATTAAGGGACTTGGTAAAGTGCTTTCATTCCCGAGGTCAAAATGTCTGAATAAAGTTTTCTTTCCTTGTCTCCTTCTAGCCAGGGTATTGGCAGAGATTAGCCATTCAGAGATTCCTGCCTGGGATTTCTTCTTAGTCAGTTTGGGGTTGCCATAATGAAGACCCACAGCTTGAGTGGCTTATCAACAATAGATTTTTATTTCTCATAATTCTGGACACTGAAACTCCAAGATCAGGGTGCCAGAGGGCTGGGTTCTGGTCAGAATCCTCTTCTGAATGTCAGGCTGTGGTGTTCCACTTATATCCTCACATGGTGGAAGAAGAGGGGGAAGCTCTCAGGGTCCCTTTTCAGATCAGATCAGATCAGTCGCTCAGTCGTGTCCGACTCTTTGCAACCCATGAATCGCAGCATGCCAGGCCTCCCTGTCCATCGCCAACTCCCGGAGTTCACTCAGACTCACGTCCGTCGAGTCAGTGATGCCATCCAGCCATCTCATCCTCTGTCGTCCCCTTCTCCTCCTGCCCCCAATCCCTCCCAGCATCAGAGTCTTTTCCAATGAGTCAACTCTTCGCATGAGGTGGCCAGGGTCCCTTTTATAAGGGCACTAATCCTGTTCATTGAGGCTCCACTCATGATCTAATCACCCCAAAGACCTCTACTCCTAGTACCATCACATTTGGGGGTTAGAATTTCAACATATGAATGTGGGAGGATGTAAACATTCAGTTCATGACAGACTGCTAATCTTCTGGAGATGCTGTGCGGAATTGTTCTTGATGGTGCAGTTCAGGAGCAGAGGAGTCCATGTACAGATGTAGCCTGGATCCCTGCCTTGCTCCAGCCCAATGCCGCTGGTTTGTACATGTTCCTCCAACAAATGCATTTTCTTTCACTTAGCAAGTGCTGGTTCCTATTGTCTGCAACTAAGAACAATTGATCTTCACAGAATTACCGGAGTTTGAATGCAGACAATGCCCTGCTTTGTGCAGAGGACTTTTCTAGGATCTAGAGAGGAGGCTGAGAAAAACAAAGGAAGCAGATGACAAGTGTTCAGCCTTCAACAAACTCACAATCCAGTTGGACAGAGAAGTAAACTCATGTGAAAATGCCTGAAACAAACCCACTTACTTCACCTTGTTTACATACATTACATCTTTTACCCACTTATCTCTTATATACTTGAGATCTTTTATCCTCAATAACCCTGTATGGGAGGTACTATTCTGTAGGTTTTGCGGAAGAAGAAGCTGAGGCATGGAGAAAGTAAATCATATTTTCAGAATGACAAAATGGAGACTCAAGTGTCATTGTGTCCAACTCTGTCACGTGCCCTTGCCTTCAGGGTTCTGCTTAGGAATACCTCACTGCACACGGGCAAGGGCTGCAGCAGGGGTTGACAAATTATGGCTCAAGTCCAGTCAGCCAATTCTTTTCGTAGATAACATTTAACTGGATCACAGCCACATCCATTTGCATATGTATTGTCTATGGTTGTTTTTGAGCTGTGACCATAGAGCTGAGTAATTGTAACACAGACCATATGGTCTCCAGGCCTAAAATATTTACTACTTGGCCTTTTGTAGAGAAAGTTCACAAACCCCTGGGCTAGGGCATAGTTATAAACAATTTCACTTCATGGAATCAAGCTTCTGAGAGTCCTCGATCTGATGTCATTTGGTCTGCACTGTCTTAGAGACATTAATGATTACATAGTAAACTGAAATCTAAGTACAAAGCTATAGTCATTTTAATGATAATTATAACAGCAACTGTCATTAATGAAGATTCTCTATATTCATGTGATGAATGTTTTACTTCTACTAGCCTGATGCCAAATTCAGAGAGACTAAGTCAACCTGTGTAGGCACAGAGGACTGGTCATGGCAGAGCTAGATTTATCCTGCATGCAGTCTCTAGAGGCTGGGCTCTTAACCCCCACATGTTGCAGCCTTCACATCTATCATGAAGAAGAAGAAGTCAGGAAAAAGATAAATTTTCTATGGCTCTGTGGAGACAGGCAGATAACCAAGAACATCTCAAGAAGCTGGTGTTAATGAGACAGGAGATGTTGGGTTACCCAGAGCAGGAGGGTCTGGTTGTGATGGGCACTTCTCTCTCTCAAGTTGTCAAGATTCCACTTGTTAATTACATGCTGCTTTCTATTTTTTCCATGAAATATGTTGACAACTCTCAAGATTTATTATAGACACCTCACAAAGCTGCTAGTCCCATACCCACTAACATTTGATTTTCAAGAGTTTCTGAATTTTTCTATTTTGTGATATTTTGAATGACCCTCTCAAGCCCTTACAACTCCAGTAGGGGTTCAGATGGTAGAGAATCTGCCTGCTATGTGGGAGACCTGGGTTCGATCCCTGGGTCAGGAAGACCACCTGGAGAAGGAAATGGCAACCCACTCCAATATTCTTGCCTAGAGAATTCCATGGACAGAGGAGCCTGATGAATACACTCCATGGGATCACAAAAAGTCGGACACAACTAAGTGAATAACACTTGCACTTTCAAAATGAAGAGTAAACCTGCTCTTTGCCCCAGAGCACAGCAAAGAAGTAGGTGGTGAGTCTTCTTAAAGAGCATTTAAAAGGACCAAGATAATCACGATGGTGTGATCACTCACCTAGAGCCAGACATCCTGGAATGTGAAGTCAAGTGGGCCTTAGAAAGCAGCACTACAAACAAAACTAGTGGAGGTGATGGAATTCCAGTTGAGCTATTTCAAATCCTGAAAGATGATGCTGTGAAAGTGCTGCACTCAATATGCCAGAACATTTGGAAAACTCAGCAGGGGCCACAGGACTGGAAAAGGTCAGTTTTCATTCCAATCCCAAAGAAATGCAATGCCAAAGAATGCTCAAACTACTACACAATTGCACTCACCTCACATGCTAGTAAAGTAATGCTCAAAATTCTCCAAGCCAGGCTTCAGCAATACATGAACCATGAACTTCCAGATGTTCAAACTGGATTTAGAAAAGGCAGAGGAACCAGAGATCAAATTGCCAACATCCGCTGGACAATGGAAAAAGCAAGAGAGTTCCAGAAAAACATCTATTTCTGCTTTCTTGACTATGCCAAAGCCTTTGACTGTGTGGATCACAATAAACTGTGGAAAATTCTGAAAGAGATGGGAATACCAGACCACCTGACCTGCCTCTTGAGAAACCTATATACAGGTCAGGAAGCAGCAGTTAGAACTGGACATGGAACAACAGACTGGTTCCAAATAGGAAAAGGAGTACGTCAAGGCTGTATATTGTCACCCTGTTTATTTAACTTATATGCAGAGTACATCATGAGAAACGCTGGGCTGGAAGAAGCACAAGCTGGAATCAAGATTGCCAGGAGAAATATCAATCACCTCAGCTATGCAGATGATACCACCCTTATGGCAGAAAGTGAAGAGGAGCTAAAAAGCCTCTTGATGAAAGTGAAAGAGGAGAGTGAAAAAGTTGGCTTAAAGCTCAACATTCAGAAAACGAAGATCACGGCATCTGGTCCCATCACTTCATGGGAAATAGATGGGGAAACAGTGGAAACAGTGGCTGACTTTATTTTTGGGGGCTCCAAAATCACTGCAGATGGTGATTGCAGCCATGAAATTAAAAGACGCTTACTCCTTGGAAAGAAAGTTATGACCAACCTAGATAGCATATTGAAAAGCAGAGACATTACTTTGCTAACAAAGGTCCATCTAGTCAAGGCTATGGTTTTTCCACTGGTCATGTATGGATGTGAGAGTTGGACTGTGAAGAAAGCTGAGTGCTGAAGAATGGATGCTTTTGAACTGTGGTGTTGGAGAAGACTCTTGAGAGTCCCTTGGACTGCAAGGAGGTCCAACCAGTCCATCCTAAAGGAGATCAGTCCTGGGTGTTCATTGGAAGGACTGATGCTGAAGCTGAAACTCCAGTACTTTGGCCACCTCATGCGAAGAGTTGACTCATTGGAAAAGACTCTGATGCTGGGAGGGATTGGGGGCAAGAGGAGAAGGGGACGACAGAGGATGAGATGGCTGGATGGCATCACCAACTCGATGGACATGAGTCTGAGTGAACTCTGGGAGTTGGTGATGGACAGGGAGGCCTGGCGTGCTGTGGTTCATGGGGTCACAAAGAGTCGGATATGACTGAGAGACTAAACTGAACTGAGCTGAAAACACATCTGCCTTGTCTTGGAATGTGGTTTACACAGTTCCCACCTTCACTGGGAGATTCCAGCTGTTAAGTCCTACCTGATGGTACCACCGGATCCCCTTGGCTTTATCCCTGACCTGCTCCTTCCAGGAAGGTCACTCATGTTCTACCAGGAAGCTCAGCCTTACCTATTCCAGGTGTCAGACAGCCAAGAACGCAAGCATCCTGAAAAACCTCTGCTACAACCCAAATATGCTGGAGCATTGTTTGCCCTCAGATTTTGGCCTCCCAGCCCTGAACACAGAACACAATGTTAGTCTTGCAATCTAACTTGTGTCCACCAGCCTGGGCCGTCTCCAGTGGGGGAGACCCTCCCCCTCCTCTCCGTGTGGTCTGTGCTTAGCACACTGCTGGGCATACAATAGGTGGTCAGAAAAAGATTTTGGAGACCACCTCATCAGCCTTAGAGGGATCTGAATCTGAAGGACAGCTGGCCATATCTCCCTTAACTCCTCATGATTTTCCCTGGGCGCCTGAGGACTAGGGCCCAGGGCAAACTTCAGTTCCTGACACCCAGCCTGGTGCTCTGGGCCTCATTATTCTGCCCTGGTCTGGCCACAGCTCACCTAACTGCCTGCTATCAGATTTTTCAGCATCACCCGTTTGGAATTCTGCTCTGACTCAGTGTTTCATCCACCTGTCAGGCTTCAACCCTTGCCTTTCCAATCTTCAGCATTGCCTGTTGGGTGTGTTGGCCCCATGCTTTGCCTCTTGCCCAACTTCTTCGATTGGCCCAGGAGTTAGGTCATTTCCTCTAAAGCCTGTCCAGCCATATGGTATGTCTAACAGGTCATGTACCCAGAAAACAGAAAATTGGATTAAAGATTTACTGAGCATGGCCCCGCCCATCAGAACAAGTCGCAGTTTCCCCCACAGTCAGTCTCTCCCATCAGGAAGCTTCCATAAGCCTCTTATCCTTCTCCATCAGAGGGCAGAGAGACTGAAAACCACAATCACGGAAAACTAACCAATCTGATCACATGGACTACAGCCTTGTCTAACTCAATGAAATTATAAGCCATGCCGTGTAGGGCCACCCAAGACAGACAGGTCATGGTAGAGAGTTCTGACAAAACGTGGTCCACTGGAGAAAGGAATGGCAAATCACTTCAGTCTTCTTGCCTTGAGAACCCCATGAACAGTATGAAAAGGCAAAATGATATGACACGGAAAGATGAACTCCCTCCTCGGTAGGTGCCCAATATGCTATGGGAGATCAGTGGAGAAATAACTCCAGAAAGAATGAAGAGACAGAGCCAAAGCAAAAACAACACCCAGTTGTGGATGTGACTGGTGATGGAAGTAAAGTCCGATGCTGTAAAAAGCAATATTACATAGGAACCTGGAATATTAGGTCCATGAATCAGGGCAAATTTGAAGTGGTCAAAGAGGAGATGACAAGAATGACAAGACTGATCATTGATATTTTAGGAATCAGTGAACTAAAATGGACTGGAATGGGTGAATTTAACTCAGATGACCATTATATCTACTACTGTGGGCAGGAATCCTGTAGAAGAAATGGAGTTGCCCTTATAGTCAACAAAAGAGTTTGAAATGCAGTACTTCGATCCAATCTCAAAAATTACAGAATGATCTCTGTTCATTTCCGAGGCAAACCATTCAATATCACAGTAATCCAAGTCTATGCCCCAACCAGTAATGCTGAAGAAGCTGAAGTTGAGTGGTTCTATGAAGACTGACAAGACCTTCTAGAACTAACACTCAAAAAAGATGTCCTTTTCATCATAGGGGACTGGAATGCAAAAGTAGGAAGTCAAGAAACACCTGGAGTAACAGGCAAATTTGGCCATGGAGTACGGAATGAAGCAGGGCAAAGGCTAATAGAGTTTCGCCAGGAGAATGCACTGGTCATAACAAACACCCTCTTCCAACAACACAAGAGAAGACTCTACACATGGACATCACCAGATAGTCAATACTGAAATCAGATTGATTATATTCTTTGCAGCCAAAGATGGAGAAGATCTATACAGTCAACAAAAACAAGATCAGGAGCTGACTGTGGCTCAGATTATGAACTCCTTATCGCCAAATTCAGGGTTAAATTGAAGAAAGTAGGGAAAACCACTAGACCATTCAGGTATGAACAAAATCAAATCCCTTGTGATTATACAGTGGAAATGAGAAATAGATTCAAGGGATTAGATCTATAGAGTGCCTGAAGAACTATGGACAGAGGTCATGACATTGTACAGGAGACAGGCATCAAGACCATCCCCAAGAAAAAGATATGGAAAAAGGCAAAATGGTTGTCTGGGGAGGCTTTACAAATAGCTGTGAAGAGAACAGAAGCAAAAGGCAAAGGAGAAAAGGAAAGATATACCCTTTTGAATGCAGAGTTCCAAAGAGGAGCAAGGAGAGACAAGAAAGCCTTCCTCAGTGATCAGTGCAAAGAAATAGAGGAAAACAACAGAATGGGAAAGACTAGAGATCTCTTCAAGAAAATCAGAGATACCAAGGGAACATTTCATGCAAAGATGGGCTCAATAAAGGACAGAAATCGTATGGACCTAACAGAAGCAGAAGATATAAGAAGAAGTGGCAAGGATATATAGAAGAACTATAAAGGAAAGATCTTCATGACCCAGATAATCATGATGGTATGATCACTCACCTAGAGCCAGACATCCTGGAATGCGAAGTCAAGTGGGCCTTAGAAAGCATCACTACGAACAAAGCTAGTGCAGGTGATGGAATTCCAGTTGAGCTATTTCAGATCCTAAAAGATGATTCTGTGAAAGTGCTGCACTCAATATGCCAGCAAATTTGGAAAACTCAGCAGTGGCCACAGGACTGGAGAAGGTCAGTTTTCATTCCAATCCCAAGGAAGGGCAATGCCAAAGAATGCTCAAACTACCGCACAATTGCACTCATCTCACACGCTTGCAAATAATGCTCAAAATTCTCCAAGCCAGGCTTCAACAGTATGTGAACCATGAAATTCCAGATGTTCAAACTGGATTTAGAAAAGGCAGAGGAACCAGAGATCAAATTGCCAACATCCATTGGATCATCGGAAAAGCAAAGGAGTTCCAGAGAAACATCTACTTCTGCTTTATTGACTATGCTAAAGCCTTTGTGTGGATCACAACATACTGTGGAAATTCTGAAAGAGATGGGAATACCAGACCACCTGATCTACCTCCTGAGAAATCTGTATGCAGGTCAGGAAGCAACAGTTAGAACTGGACATGGAACAACAGACTGGTTCCAAATTGAGAAAGGAGTACGTCAAGGCTGTATATTGTCACCCTGCTTATTTAACTTATATACACAGTGCATCATGAGAAATGCTGGGCTGGATGAAGCACAAGCTGGAATCAAGATTGTCAGGAGAAATATTAATAACCTCAGATATGCAGATGACACTACCCTCATAGCAGAAAGCAAAGAAGAACTAAAGAGCTCCCTGATCAAAGTGAAAGAGGAGAGTGAAAAAGTTGGCTTAAAACTCAACATTGAGAAAACTAAGATCATGGCATGTGGTCTCATTACTTTATGGCAAATAGATTGGGAAACAGTGAAAACAGTAACAGACTTTTTTGAGGGGGACTCCAAAATCTCTGCAGATGGTGACTGAAGCCATGAAATTAAAAGATGCTTGTTCCTTGGAAGAAAAGCTATGACCAAACTAGACAGCATATTAAAAAGAAGAGACATTACTTTGCCAACAAAGGTCCATCTAGTCAAAGCTATTGTTTTTCCTGTGGTCATGTATGGATATGAGAGTTGGATTATAAAGAAAGCTGAGAGCTCAATAATTGATGCTTTTGAAATGTGGTGTTGGAGAAGACTTGAGAGTCCCTTGGACAGCAAGGAGATCCAACCATTCCATCCTAAAGGAAATCAGTCCTAAATATTCATTGGAAGGACTGATGCTGAAGCTGAAAGTCCAATCCTTTGGCCACCTGATGGGAAGAACTGACTCACTGGAAAAGACCCTGATGCTGGGAAAGATTGAAGGAGGGAGGAGAAGGGGATGACAGAGGATGAGATGGTTGGATGGCATCACTGACTCAACGGACATGAGTTTGAGTAAGCTCCAGTAGTTGGTGATGGACAGGGAGGCCTTGCGTGCTGCAGTCCATGGGGTCGCAAAGAGTCAGACACGATTGAGTGACTGAACTAAATTGACTGACCCAGAAAAACAACGAGATTCCTAATAATACCACAAAACAGGGACATGTTATCAAGAGCCATTATTTCACTTGCTGATTAAACCTATCTATAAGTAGGTACTGTCATCGCTATTACATTAATGAGGAAACTGAGACTCAGGAAAATACTTGCTCAGGACGCTTAACTTTCTGTTGCTACATAAAGAATGACCACAAACAGTGCCTTTCAACAACACACTAGTTACCTTCAAGTTCCCATGGGAGGGGCCTGGGCACAGCTGGGTTAGAGGCTATGCCCAGGGTCTACTACTCAGGGTCTCACAAGGCTGTGTCACAGTGTCAGATGGGCCACATTCTTGTCTGGATTCTTGCCTGGGGAAGACTCCACCTCCAAGCTCAGTCTCTTTGTTGACAAAGTTCATTTCCTTGCAAACGTGAGATAGGGCCTCAGCTTCTTCCCGGACATTAGCTGAAGGCCATCCTTACTCAAGGCTTTACTCAAGGCCACCACATAGGCAAGTGATATGACTGTTCATTTTTTCAAGGCCTGAAAGAGAACCTAACATTCTAAAACTCCAGTCTACTCAAATAGTCTTAAGTGAAAGTGAAAGTGAAGTCGCTCAGTTGTGTCCAACTCTTTGCGACCCTGTGGACTGTATCCTACCAGGCTCCTCCGTCCATGGGATTCTCCAGGCAAGAATACTGGAGTGGGTTGCCATTTCCTTCTCCAGGGGATCTTCCCAACCCAGGGATCAAACCTGGGTCTCCCACATTGCAGGCAGACGCTTTAACCTCTGAGCCACCAGAGAAGCCCCTAAAGGTGACATCATATCACCTTTGCCATATAATGTGCCATAATTGACATCTCATCATGTTTACCATGTTTAATGGATTAGAAGTAAGTCACAGATCATCCCTCCCCTCCAGGGGGGAGGATCATACAGGTGTTACTGGAGGATGTGCCACAGAGCTGCTAAGTGGCAAGTGGGGGCTAGAGCCCTGCCACACTGCCTCCCTGCAGCCCAGGCACCTTCTTTTTCCAGCTGCCATTGTTGCCACATGGAATTGTTCTGTTTCATGAGTCTCAAGTTATGAAAATTGGAAATACTTTGACCTTACCCTCAGGGTCCAGCTCACAGTATGTTATGATCAAGTCCTTTCAGTTTTCTCTACTTTCTTCAATGTAAGCCTGAATTTTCAATAAGGAGCTCATGATTTGAGCCACAGTCAGTTCCAGGTCTTGTTTTTTCTGAGTGTATACAGCTTCTCCATCTTCAACTGCAAAGAATATAATCAATCTGATTTCCGTAAAGATGCTTTGATGATGTCCATGTGTAGACTGAGACTGGTCTCTTGTGTTGTTGGAAGAGGGTGTTTGCTATGACCAGTGCCAGGTTGGATGAATCACAAACTGCAATCAAGATTGCCAGGAGAAATATCAACAACCTCAGATATGCAGATGATACCAATGTAATGGCAGAAAATGAAGAGGAACTAAAGAGCCTCTTCATGATGGTGAAAGAGGAGAGTGAAAAATTCAAAAAGATCATGGCATCTGGTCCCATCACTTCACTGCAAATAGATGGGGAAAAAGTGGAAGCAGTGACAGATTTTATTTTCTTGGGTTCCAGAGTCACTGCAGATGGTAACTGCAGCCATGAAATTAAAAGATCCTGGCTTCTTGGAAGGAAAGCTATGACAAACCTAGACAATGTATTAAAAGGCAGAGACATCATTTTGCCAACAAAGGTCCGTATAGTCAAAGCTATGGTTTTTCCAGTAGTCATGTACGGATGTGAAAGTTGGACTATAAAGAATGCTGAGCACTGAAGAACTGATGCTTTCCAACTGTGGTCCTGGAGAAGACTCTTGAGAGTCCCTGGACTGCAAGGAGATCAAACCAGTCAATCTAAAGGAAATCAATCCTGAATATTCATTGGAAGAACTGATGCTGATGCTGATGCTGAAGCTCCAATACTTCGGCAACCTGAAAGATTGAAGGCAAAAGTAGAAGAGGGTGGCAGAGGATGAGATGGTTATATAACATCAGTGACTCAATGGACATGTATTTGAGCAAACTCTGGGAGACAGTGAAGGACGGAGGAGTCTGGCGTGCTGTAGTCCATGGGGTCACAAAGAGTCAGACACGACTTAGCAACTGAACAAAAACAGCAGCAATCTTTCAGTTTTCCAGTACAAACCATCTTGGAGTGGGTTTAAAGCAGACCTGCTTGTTTTGAAATGCCATTTACACAATATTCAGTCTTGTTGGGAGATTCTAGGTGGTTTATGACAGTAAAAAAACCCCCAGCAGAGCCAGTGGAGCAGACCTTGTATTAACTCAGTACAGTGGTACATGGTGCTGAATTCTGCTTCTCCTAAGGACAGCTTCTCTACATGCAAACAAAGATTTAACAAATATCCAAAGTAGAACAAAAAGATGTAATGCTGTTTTCCAATTTTAATCAATTCAGAAATACTATATCTGGATAGAACTTAAATTCCTTTCTCGGTAAAATAAAAAGGAGATAGATCAGATCTTCAGGGTCCATGAAGAAAATTGTCAACACATCAGACACTTATCTGTCACAGTGTCACATCATCCTTTTATTTCTGAGGAAACAGGCCCTGTTATCAGTCTCATAAAACAACTTTATCACAGAGGCAGCCATGTGTCCATGGCTGTGCCTGATTTCTTGGCCCTCCTTTAATTCCAATTAACAATACAGTAGAGATTTGATACGGTGAGCAGATACCACAGAGTTTTGTCTACTGTTTTTTAGTTTGTGGTGAAACACAACTCTGCAGAAACATAAAGTATGTTCTCCTCCTGAGTCTGAGATAGATTCTAAATGCAGGCAAATGCATTTGTAAAAAACTCAGGAAAGCAATAGCAACATAAGCCAGATGTGTCAGAGAATTGAGTTGCTTTAGTATACATACTGTGGTGATGGTGGTGTTGAGGTTACCATTACCATGACCTCAGGTCACAATGGGGAAATGTACCTGTTATTTTGGAAAGTGGTTCCTGATTCCTACAGGGTTCTTTGTTTTCTGATCTCTGGAGGGCAGGGCTTGATTGCTCAAGGACAGTGAGAGCAAGGGAATTCAGATGTAGCTGCTGCTGCTGCTAAGTCGCTTCAGTCTTGTCCGACTCTGTGTGACCCCAGACGGCAGCCCACCAGGCTCCCCCATCCCTGGGATTCTCCAGGCGAGAACACTGGAGTGGGTTGCCATTTCCTTCTCCAGTGCATGAAAGTGAAAAGTGAAAGTGAAGTCGCTCAGTCATGTCCGACTCTTAGCAACCCCCTGGACTGCAGCCTACCAGGCTCCTCCGTCCATGGGATTTCCTAGGCAAGAGTACTGGAGTGGGGTGCCATCGCCTTCTCTGATTCAGATGTAGAGAAACTAGAGAAACTTGCAATTGAGCGATGGGTTCTTGTGCCTGAGACAAGAAGGAAAGAGGGAGGGTGCAACCTTTAAAAGAATGACATAGCCATTGAGGATATGACATAAACTGGTTAGAACTGATTAGGCCCAAGATGGCAGAAGAATCAACTTCCAGGAGAACTTGAGCCTCATTACATGTTCGCTGTAATACATTAGCTAAATGACATGTCCATAGGCACCATGATAGTTCCAAGGCTGATCATAAATGAGCAGTTAGTTGGGCTGTGGCCCAATTCCTGGAAGTCACCTCCCCTCTTCAAAATAGTTGGCATTATCCTCCCAAACACATTAGCCTATAAGATAACCTTGACCGTAAAAACTAATCACCTCATATTTTGAGATGGCCCGCATTCTGTACAGTGTGCTTCTCCCAAGGCTTCTCGCCCACTGAGACAGACTGCATTCTGTCTATGGAGTGTGTATCTTTTTCAGTAAACTTGCTTTCCCACTTAGTTCTTGGGACAGAACTCCCTTGTCCGCCTGCTTGTATCCCTCACAAGTGTCCTATATTAACAAATTTACTTCTTGCTTATCATTTTGCCTCTTGCTGAATTCCTTCTGCACTGAGACATACAGGAACTGAGTTTCATTAAATACTGAGACCAGGTGTCCATGCAATTTCAGCTGGGAGATTGTGGGTTTGAGTCCCCTTCTAAGCTAGAGATTGGGGTTCAAGTTCCATCTAAAGTGTAATTGGGTTTGAGTCTCAATCTGACATGTGCAGTTTCATGTCCACAGCTTAGAAAGTCCAACTCTTAACAGCAGGTGTTTGCAGCAAAGTGAGAGTTTGTTGCAGGAGGTTAAGTGAGAGAATGGGAGACAAGCCTCAGATCCACTCAGACTTAGTCTTTGAGATTGCAGGTTTTTAAAGGGGAAGAACAAAGAAGCTGAGGTTAATCATCATCTTGTGACACTTCTTAATCTTAGTTTTGAGAATGAGGATGTCTCAGTTCAGGGTTCTCTGGCCAGGTGGTCCACGGCTCTAGGGTCTGTTAGCTTGTCTTGCCTTGGAGGAACAAGCTTTGAGTTTGAATTAAAATTTGATAATTACAACAGCACTTTTTACTCATTAGACACTAATTAGCGTTCAGTCAGCACAGGATTGAGATTAGAGAGGTCAATAAAAGGATTAAAGTTTTAGATAGATTAATCATAAACTCAATAAGGGAACTTGGTTTCAGACCCACTGCAGCTGGGTACCAGGTGAACTGGAGGTAAAACCATCATCTATTTTCATCCCACCCCTTCCCTAGCCCAACACCAGAGAAAAGAAAGAAAGGAGGTGAAGTTGCTAATTACTTAATCCCTGAAGATAACTTCTTATCTAGTAGAAAGCTAAACTGAAGCAGTGAAGTAATTGAAACATCTGGGGACTTTCCTGGTGGTCCAGTGGCTAAGACTCTGCACTTCCAATGCTGGGGGTCCAGGTTCAATCCCTCATCAGGAAATTAGATTCTGCATGCAGCTAAGAGTTCACATGGGGCAGTTAAAAGATCCCACATGCCACAACTAACAGCTGGCACAGCAAAATGAATACAAATAAATATTTTTAAAATATTTAAAAATAATAATAAATAATGAACATATAAGTGTAGAGGAAGGAGGTCAGGTTTCTTCTTGGCTTTCCCCTCCAGCTGAAGATGGCACCTGCTACCCTGGGCATGGGGGAAGGGATACACAGAAATGGTAACAGAGATGAGTCTCACATGACCAAGAGGAGCTGAAACACAGAGCAGAATTGGAAATGGAGTATTCTTTTTCAAATGGAGGGAGTATGGATGAGACTCAGAGGATGAGGGAAAAAGGAGGAGAGGAAGGGGGAGCAATGTACAGATCCTGGTGAAATGCTCTGATTTCTCTTTGGTAGACCACTGTTTACAGGAAGCAAAAGAGAAAACAATCACATGCAATTTCCTTCCAATTCAAAAATTTGGATTTATAGAAAACTTGGACATGGGCCAGCCTGGAGCCAGAATGAGCTGACAGGATTGCAGTTAAGGAATGTCATCAGAGCAAGTAGTAAGAGCTACACAATGGCTCAACTCAAACAGCTTTAAAAAGTGAAAAGGATTTCACTCCTATTATCTAGGCTTTTAGTAGAACCAAAACTTCTGATTCACAAAGGCTCACAGTTTAATTTTAAATTGTGTTACTTGTCAGTTTCCCTTTCCATGACATTTATTTTCTTATTCCTTGTTAGAGCACTGCCTATTTTTCAACATTTTTTAAAAAATTCTAATTTTAGACCTCAGCTCTTTTCCTGCCTAGTTTAATAGTGATGTTGACTCATTTTTCATGGAAAACAATTGTTTCCATATAGGTGGTGCTAGTGGTAAAGAACCGCCCCCCCCACCCCCACCCCCCGGCCAGTGTAGGAGACATAAGAGATGCCAGTTCTATCCCTGGCTCGGGTAATCCCCTGGAGGAGGGCATGTCAATCCACTCCAGTATTCTAGCACCGAAGAATTGTTGGTTTCAGACTGTGGTGTTGGAGAAGACTCTTGAGAGTCCCTTAGACTGCAAGAAGATCAAACCAGTCAATCCTGAAGAAATCAGCCCTGAATATTCATTGGAAGGACTGATGCTGAAGCTGAAGCTCCAGTACTTTGGCCACCTGATATGAAGAGCCAACTCATTGGAAAAGACCCTGATTCTGGGAAAGATGGAAGGAAGGAGGAGAAGCAGGCCACAGAGGATGAGATGGTTGGATGGTGTCACTTACTCAGTGGGCATGAGTTTGAGCAAACTCTGGGAGATGGTGAAGGACAGGGAAGCCTCGCATGCGCAGTCCATGGAATCATAAAGAGTCAGACACAACTGAGAAACTGAACAAATTCTTGCCTGGAGAATCCCATGAACAAAGAAGCCTGGCAGGCTATAGTTTCTACGGTCACACAGAGTTGGACATGACTGAAGTGACTTGACTTAGCACACAGGCACTAGGTTGTTAGACCAAGCCCCAGGAACACTGATCCTTATAGGAAAGAGAAGTCCAGCATGCAGCTGTGGCCTTCATGCCTTTAAAGTTTTCCATATTTTCACATACAGGGACTGAGAAGCACAGGTGACAACAGATGAGCTATCAGAGGGAAAGAATAGGGTGATGAGAAAGCACAGACTTCAGATCCAGACTGCCTGGGTTTAACTCCCAGTTTTACCAATTATTCCTTACTTGCCATTGGAAGCTATGAAACTACAGTGTCTCCGTTTCCTTATCAGAAAAGAAGGCATGATGTTATTAGATATCTCCTAGGGTTATTGTGAGGATTAAATGAATTAATGTTTCCGGAATCCAGCTACTTACTATCTCCATTACTGTCTATCAACATTGCCTGAGTTCACCATCATCTTATCAGGGAAGAAATTTTCCTTTACCCTTCTAGGTTCTTCTAGCTGCTCTATGAATTAAACTGGCACATATATTATAATACATATCTATATTAACAGGAAAAAATTAAATAAAAGTTGAATAACATGTATACAAGGGAGAGACCCAGAAAAACTTTGTAGTTTGCCAAAACGGCCAAAGCCCTCACCTTAAATACCATCCTCAGCTAAAGACAGAAGAGGATGTTGAGAGTGGGCATAATCATTTAGGAGAGGTGACCAGGAAAAGCACAGTAAAATAAGAGTAAAATTGTTATTCAGATTTAAGTCAATGTCTTCTCTATTAAGAGTTTCTAGAGATTTATCATCCTCCTCTTCCTGATACAGCAAGAGAGACTCTTACAAATGGAGGTTTCCCTTACAAATGTGAGTGTTTCTCACAAAAGGGTAACTCCTATTTGGTTTCCAGAGTTTCTTTCATGTCTGTGGCTTCTTAGACAATAACTGGCTTAAAATAATAATGATAACCAGCTTAAAATATGCCATTCCAAACAGATATATTTTGGGGTTGGCAAATTCTGCTTCCCTACAATCTCCTTATAGATTACAGTCTCCCAACCAGACTCTCTCTCTCAGCTTTTACCCTGCCAGGCCATGGTTTATTTCCCAGTACAGCATGTGTTCTGAAACTGGGTTTCCCTCTTGATGGGTGTTGAGTCAAAAGAAATACCCAAGCCATAGAAGGGGAGAAGGAATGGTTTATTTCTTGTAGCAAGTAAGGAGAACACCTGGGATTTTTCCCAAAGCAGTGTCTCCCTGAACAGCAAACTTGGGGAAGTTTTAAGCTAGGACGATATGCATATTCATGAAGGGGCTTGAGCAGAGGAGAAATCAACATAGAATTTGGACAAAGATGGACAGAAACTAAGTGTTAGTTCATTGAAGTCAGGGTCAGAAAAAAGAGAAAGGGAATCAGGCACAGCTTTCTTGACATAAGAGAAGCCATTTTTGGCCTAAACCATTTTGGAATCTAAGCCTGGCCACAGTGCTAGCCCTTGAACAATTCTCAGTAATTAACGGTCCTAAGCTGCAGTCCATGAGGTCACAAAGAGTCAGACATGACTGAGCGACTTCACTTTCACTTTTCACTTTCATGCATTGGAGAAGGAAATGGCAACCCACTCCAGTGTTCTTGCCTGGAGAATCCCAGGGACGGGGGAGCCTGGTGGGCTTCGGTCTGTGGGGTCGCACAGAGTCGGGCATGACTGAAGCGACTTAGCAGTAGCAGTAAGGGAACAAAAGAACAAAGAAAAGACTGTTATCAAGAAAGACAAGTAACAATAGCAAAGATACGAACCAGCTGAAAAGACTCTCAGTTCTGTTTTAATGGTAA
Organism: Bos grunniens; assembly: GCF_055505025.1. NCBI lineage: Eukaryota > Metazoa > Chordata > Mammalia > Artiodactyla > Bovidae > Bos > Bos grunniens. The sequence continues at coordinate 18,493,931 of NC_141165.1, read as the reverse complement.
AGACTAGTCTGAAGCACTTTCTGAGCCATTTTGCAGAATTTAAACCCTCCTCCAGCAACTCCACCACCAGATATACTAGAACCTAAGGGATGCTGCTGCTGACATTTTCTGAGCCTTGTGACTTCAAATCAACTAAAGCTTGGACTCTTTTGACTTTTGTCCCAATTCTATGCTGAATTCTCTTCAGCTCAAGCCCCTTCATGAATATGTATATAGCACCCAGGCCTCTTCATGAATATGCATATACCTTTAGCTGAAAACTTCCCCAATTTTGCTGCTTTGAAAAAGATCCCTCGTGTTTTCCTAACTTGCTGCAAATAATAAATCCTTCCTTTTCCTGCTCTTTGGCTTGGTTGTGTCTTTTGACCTGACACACACCCAGGCAAACTCGGTTTGAGGGTAGCAAATGTTCTTCCTTCAGATACCTGCACTGTTCATCACCCCTCCTCTTTTTTATTTTTGTTTATTTATTTATTTATTTTTGAGAATTTTAAAAATTTTAATACAGTTCAAAGCAGCGTATGTGGTTCATTTCAGCTCCTTCACGGCCAAACCGGGGGGCAGGGACTGCTTCAGCTTCTCTGCCTTCTCTTTATCTGTGATGACCAAGGTGTAAAGGTATCTGCTGCATCGAACTTTAAACTTCACATTATCCTTATTTTTCTTGATCTTGACAGACTTGGCATCCTTGCCGCGGGCTGTGAGCAGGAAGTCCTTGATTTCCTCAGTTTTGCAAGGGATAGCCACAAGGCACAGGGCACGCGGCCGGAACGTCAAGGGGCCAGAAGCGAAAAGAGCGAAAAAGCCCTTCTCTTTATTAAAAACAGTTTTATTGAGATACAATTTACATATGTATTTGGAGAATGTCACCTGCCATGTCAGTAAACAAAGGATGTTACAGCTATCAGGCCGTCATCCACTGCACCCAAGCCCCACTGTGCACCCTAAGGAGATTCAGGATGTGAAAGAGTAGGATGCTGTAAGGTGCATATCAAAGGAATGATTTCAATGGACCCAGACTCTCACGTCTTCCCACACATAGAAAAGTGCTAAATCAATTAACTTGAGCTCTCTGGTTTTCTTTAATTAACAGTAATCTCTTATCTCTGCTGTTGATGTTTTGTTTGTTTGTTTGTTTGTTTTTTGCAAAAACTCCTATATATCCTGGCTCCTCCTTTACCTCTTCAGAGCAGTCCCTCAGAGTTCTCTGAGAATCTGTCTTTTGGGCTAAAGTCCTCAGTATGTCTGCCAAATAAAACATAATTCTCAATCTTTAGGTTGTGCATTATTTTTTTCAGTTGACAATTTTGGAGACTGTGAAGGGACGTAGAGCAGTCTTCTCTTCTCTGCATATGAGGATCCAGAGTGTGGTACCTAAAGAGACCTCTTGGGTCCTTCTGTCTCTTCTGAGAGTCCAGACAAATTTCAGTGAGTCTTTCCTGGTTCTTGGATCTCCCATTACTGGCTGCTGATCCAAAGTTTTATACGGTGATGTTAAACTTCTCTCTGGAGGGATAGGTTATCTTTGAAACTTAGTTTCAAGAAGAGGTACCTGAGCCTCAGTTGAAAGGTTCTAGGGAAATTTTGCTCACTTTTGGCACTGAGTAGGTTATCCTCCGGAGAAGGCAATGGCACCCCACTCCAGTACTCTTGCCTAGAAAATCCCATGGACGGAGGAGCCTGGTAGGCTGCAGTCCATGGGGTCGCTAAGAGTCGGACACGACTGAGTGACTTCACTTTCACTTTTCACTTTCATGCATTGGAGAAGGAAATGGCAGCCCACTCCAGTATTCTTGCCTGGAGAATCCCAGGGATGGGGGAGCCTGGTGGGCTGCCGTCTATGAGGTCACACAGAGTCAGACACGACTAAAGCAACTTAGCAGCAGCAGCAGCAGCAGGTTATCCTCAGTTAACTGGGAATTAGAGGAAATCTTGCCCTGAAAATGACTAAGATGAGGCTTTTTTATCACATATGCAGTTAAGTTAGAGAACCCTAGCTTGATTAAAACATCTTTTCAAAATTCTGACTTCTTAAAGAAACAAAAGCCCTTCTAGGTGGGAATTCTCATTTCTCTCCCTGTGCCTTTGAGATATAAACATTCTACCTGATTTTCACAGGTGTTATGTGTGTGTGTGTGTGTGTGTGTGTGTTGACAACTTGATCTCTGCCCTCTGGAAGATACATATATAGTGTACATTTGGCAGTCAACTGATTCTGAGCAGGCTTTTGTCTTACTTGTCAACTCTCAAGGACAGATGATGGATCCTTTAAATTGGAGAACCATTATATATATATATATAACTGTTAACCTAAGAACTCCTTTAGTTTAATACCATAGAGAACAGTATGGAGGTTACTTAAAAAACTAAAAATAGAGATACCATATGATCCAGCAATCCCACTCCTGCGCATATATCTGAAGAAAAACACAATATGGAAGGATGAATGTACCCCAGTGTTCACTGCAGCATTGTTTACAATAGCCAAGACATGGAAACAACCTAGTATCTGTTGGCAGAGGAATGGATAAAGATGTGGTACATAGACACAATGGAATACTCCTCAGCCATGAAAAAAGAAATGAAATAATACTATTTGCAGTAACGTGGATGGACCTAGACATTGTCATACTGAATGAAGTTAAGTCACACAGAGAAAGAGAAATATTATATGACATTCCTTATACCTAGAATCTAAAAAGAAATGATGCAAATGAACTTACAAAGCAGAAAGAGAAGCACAGACGTAGAGAACGAACTTATGGTTGCTGGGGGAAGGGGTAGTTATGGAGTTTGGGATGGACATGTACACACAGCTATATTTAAAATGGATAACCAGCAAGAACCTACTGTATAGCACTTGGAACTCTCCCCAGTGTTATGTGGCAGCCTGCATGGGGGAGAAAGGTTACATGTATATGTATGGCTGAGTCCCTTCGCTGATCACTTGAAACTATCACAACGTTGAGGATCCCATGGATGGAGGAGCCTGGTAGGCTGCAGTCCATGGGGCCGCTGAGGGTCGGACACAACTGAGCGACTTCACTTTCACTTTTCACTTTCATGCTTTGGAGAAGGAAATGGCAACCCACTCCAGTGTTCTTGCCTGGAGAATCCCAGGGATGGGGGAGCCTGGTGGGCTGTTGTCTATGGGGTCACACAGAGTCGGACACAACTGAAGTGACTTAGCAGCAGCAGCAGATACCCCAATACAAAATAAAAAGTTAAAAATAAAGCAATCAAATTATATTTAAAAAGCTGAAAGAAATACCTAAACAACAATTACTTGAAGCAATGGGCCAATTATTCAAGTTAAAAGATTGACAAAAGGGTCTGAGTTCCTTGGCTCAATCCCTCAATGGGGCCCCCAGAGTCTTTGATACAACATAGATTCAACGATTGGGTGATAAAAAGTAAGGAAAGCTTCCAGGACTCCTTATAAGACCAAGACTTGTTGATTGGTTCTTAAGGGAAACTAGAGGTAAAGCTATAAACGTTGATAGAATTGAGATGAAAGTTTATAAAAATTTAAATAAGCTTTATATAAGATGGTTACAACTCTTTTGCTTAGTTATATTATAGGATAGACATGTTTCACTGGGGAATGCTTCATTTGCTTGGTGTTATAAAATAGGTCATTTGAATCTACCCCTCAGGAAATATTAGCTAAACATGCTAAAGAAAGCCAATAGAGTTACCTGAACCTGTGAAGTAAAACTGAGAGCTAACGTTCAAAGGCTAATACAAAAATTAATAGAGATTTTACTCCGTGTCTAACCTATGCACTCAGAAAGAGGGCCTTTGTTGAATGTCTTATACAAGCCTTTGAAGGCATGATAAATTAAACCCTAAAATGCTAGAACATGGAACTTAAAATTTTCTATTTAGTTGGAAATATTCTCACCAATATAAAAAACAAATTAAAGAAAGTAGAATTGAGCCAATCAATCTTTTAACATCATTTAGGTAGCAGACCAATCCTTTGGGAAATTAAAGGCAACTATCTTTGTCTTGCAAATCTCAACAAATTAGAAATGTAAATACAACCCACTTTAATCTGTCACAGCCTAATTAGGTGGTTCAAATAAAACCTGAAATTCAGGGAGAAAAAATGGGGGCGGGTGGAAGAGAGAGGGGAGGGCCAGGTCTTTAGCAAAATTAATGATGGCTAAAAGTCTTGAGGCAGTTGATCATATAACTCTTAACATGTAATTCTTAACGTCTTCTGCATTGGCAGGTGGGTTCTTTACTACTAGTGCCACCTGGGAAGCCCCCTAATTGTAATAGTGCAACCCTAAATATGGGAAAAAGCAACGAGGGAGAACATTTCCTAGATCATAATAAAATAGTAAGACAGGCGACCCAGAGAATTTTAGATTTCAAAAAGGTCTGATTCAAAGAATTAGCACCTTGAGCAGCCTATTAACAGAATATTTACCTGATCTAGGAATGTACCTTCTGGTGGAATGGGCGGAGAAGGCAATGGCACCCTACTCCAGTACTTTTGCCTAGAAAATCCCATGGATGGAGGAGCTGGTTAGCTGCAGTCCATGGGGTCGCTAGAGTTGGACACGACTGAGCGACTTCACTTTCACTTTTCACTTTCATGCACTGGAGAAGGAAATGGCAACCCACTCCAGTGTTCTTGCCTGGAGAATCCCAGGGACGGGAAGCCTGGTGGGCTGCCGTCTATGGGGTCGCACAGAGTCGGACACCACTGACGTGACTTAGCAAGCAGCAGCAGCGGAATGGGACAAAATGCCCAAATGCCCATAAATTGCCTCCCAAATGTTGGTCAAATGTATGACCAAGAGGAGGCACTGTGAACTAGGAGTGTCACCTGCCATATCAGTAACAATAGGTGTTGTGGCCATCAAGTTATCAGCCACCATAACTGTATCCTTGAAGGAATTCAGGATTTGGAAAAGTGGGTTACTGGCCCTGGAAAGTGTTAAATTCATTAACTTGAGATAGCTGATTTTTTTTTTTTTTTTAATTAACAGTAACATTTGAATGTTCCAACTAACTTTTTTCTATTTGTTTGTTTGTTTTCTTTTGCAAAAACTCCTATATATCCTGGATCCTCCCTTATCTCTTCACAACAATCCTTGAGAGCTATCTGAAAGGTTGTGTTCTGGCCCTAAATCCTCAATATCTGCCAAATAAAACAGAATTCTCAGCTTTAACTTGTGCACTTTTTCAGTTGACAAATGCCATAAAATGTACCTGTTTTACACACTTCAGTGGCTTATAGCAGTGATCCCCAACCTTTTAGGCACCAGGGACTGGTTTCATGGGTGACAATTTTTCCATGAGCAGGGGGAAGGGGGAAGTGTTTTCAGGATGATTCAAATCCATTACATTTATTCAGCACTTTATTTCTATTATTATTTTATCAACTCCACTTCAGATCATCAGACATTAGATCCTGGAGGCTGGGGGACCCCCGGCTTATAGTATATTTACAGAGTTGTGCAGCCAGCACTCTGTTGGGACCCAGGGCCCCAAAATGTGCCTTAATGGTATGTGGATTATTTTAAGTAAAGTACTTAAGAAATGGCCATGAGGGACACTCTAACCCTTCTTTCTGTCTATGTGAAAGCAGGAAATAAATCTCTCATGTGAAAAGTGCCCTTCTGTTATTGAACCAGGTCCATTTACCCAATGTACAACAAGCCAAACACTGAGACACCGAGGTTGCAGCTGAGAAAGTGTTTGTTCCTGAGGCAGACGAGAGATGAGACAGGAGAACAAGTCTGCCTCCCTGAGGGCAAGGGGGTTGGGATCGTTATAGGACAAACATCGGGGAAGGGTGAGGTAATCAGTGTTTGTGTTGCTACATCTGCGTTACATGCTTCTGCACATTCAAAAGTGGAGGCCCTTAACGTGATCTGAGGGTGAAGGTTCCTGGCCTTCTGACTTCAAAAGGCCATTGTTCAGACACCTATGCAGGTCCAGTTTTGGGGTTGATAGTCCCAGCCAGTCCTACTTGGCTTGCACTGGACAAGAGCTGAATCCAAGTTCCTATAAAACAACTGGGCATGGTGAAGCTGGCAAGATACCCAATTAAAGAGAGGGAAAAAACGAAGAAAGAAAAAAAAAAAACACAGCAAGTTTTCATCAATAAAGCAGTTTACAAGCAGAGGTGTTTTTTTTTTTAAGTATTTATTTGACTGCTTTGGGTCTTAGTTGCAGCACTTGAGATCTTCATTGCATCATGTGGAATCCTTTGCTGTGGCCCATAGATTCTGTAATCGTGGCCCTTGTACTTGCTCCACAGCATGTGGAATCTTAGTTCCCCGAGTAGGGATTGACCAGGGATTGAACCAGTGTCCCCTGCATTTCAAGGCAGATTCTTAATCACCGGATGCACACCCAAAATCTGTGTCATTGTCCAGTCCATTCTTCACAATTGTAATGTTTCTTTGTCTAAAAAGTATAAAAGCTGCATGCTTTGGCCACTTCTGAGCTCCCTTTTCTATGAGACCTCCATGCACAGAGTAAAATTTGCTTCTTTTTCTCCTATTAGCCTGTCTTGTATATATTTTATTGTTAAGAACTCATGAGGAGCAGGGAAATTTCCTTTCTCTGCCAACTTTGATCCATTTTAAAATATATTAATCAACTCAAAAGGAACACTGTACATTTTAGATATCGTTCTTCTGTTTCCTCATCCATCCCATCCCCATACAATGTTTAATCTACCTTCTGCATATATATGTACATATATATATAATATGTGTGTGTGTGTTTGTGTATGTATATATGCCTATTCTGGACATTTTATGTAAATAAAGTCATACAAAAATATGACTTTGTATGTTTTCAAGGTTCATTTATGTTGTAGTATGTATCAGTTCTTCATTCCTTTTCATTGCTAAACAATATTTCATTATATGGATATACCACAATTTATTCATTAATTAGTTCATTTGACTGTTATGGCTAATGCTATTATGGACTTTGTGTATAGGTTTATGTATGCACAGATATTTTCAGTTGTCCAGGGAATATAACTAGGGAAGGAACTGTTGGGTCACATGGTAGTTCTATATTTAACCTTTTGAGGAAGTGCCCAGTTATTAGGTTGGTGAAAAAGTAGTTGCAGTTTTGGACTGTGAATTTTAACTCATTATAGCTAGACTCAAACACATCTTTATTAGACGAAATAAGAACCATTATAATCAACAAATTTTGCCAATGAGAAATAACGTTTGTTCAATTCTGTAGCATATAAATCCATGCTTCAGGATTTGATGAACTCTTAGAAAGAATTATCTATCTCCTGCTGGTTGTGGAAGCTTTTCCCTGCAAAAAGTTCTTGAGATGCCTGAAGAAGTGGTAGTCAGTTGGTGAGAGTCAGGTGAATATGGCAGATGAGGCAAAGCTTTGTAGCCCAGTTCCTTCAGCTTTTGAAGCATTGGTTATGCCACTTTGAGCCAGGTGTTGTCATGCAGAAGAACTGGGCACTCTCTGTTGACCAAATCCAGCTTGTAGTCATTGAAGTTTTCAGTGCATCCCATGGATTTGCTGAGCATACTTCTCAGATGTAATGGTTTAGCTGGGATTCAGAAAGTTGTAGTGGATCAGAAGGACAGAAGACCACCAAGCAGTGACCATGACCTTTTCTTGGTGCAAGTTTGGCTTTGGGAAGTGCCTTGGAGTTTCTCCTCAGTCCACCTACTGAGCTGGTCATCACTAGTCATCATATAAAATCCACTTTTCATTGCATGTCACAATCCAATCAAGAAATGGTTTGTTCGGCTTATGAGGCACCCACTTATAGAGATTTTTCATGTTTCCAGTTTGCTTCAAATACCAAACAACCATAGGATGGTCGATGCTGAGTTCTTCACCAACTTCTTGTGTAGTCATAAGAGGATCAGCTCTGATGATCCTCTCAGTTTGTCATTGTCAACTTCCGATGGCTGGCCACTCCACTCCTCATCTTCAAGGCTCTTGTCTCCTTTGCAAAACTTCTTAAACCACCACTGCACTGTACATTTGTTAGAAGTTCCTGGGCCAAATGCATTGTTGATGTTGCAAGTTGTCTCTGCTGCTCTACGTCCCATTTTGAACTCAAGTAAGAAAAATTGCTCAAATTTGCTTTTGTCTAACATCATTTCCCTAGTCTAAAATAAATATAAAATACACAGCAAGTAATGAGTCATTAGCAAAAAATAAAGCAAGAAGTGCACATTAAAATGATGCATAACATTAGCACATTTATTTAAGAATGTATTCCCATATCAAACAGCAAAATTCAGCAATGCAAAACTGCAAATACTTTTTTGCACCAACCTAATATTACCCAGATTGGAGGCACCATTTTACGTTCCCAACAGCAAAGTATGACGGTTCCAATTTCTCTACATTATCTCCAGCGTTTATTCTTGTTTGACTTTTTGATTCTAGTCATACTAGTGAGTGGGAAGTAGTTTCTTATTGTGGTTTTGAATTGCCTGTCTTTAATGACCCATGACGTTAGACATCTTTTACACCTACGTGCTTGTTGGCCATTTGTGTTCCTTCTTGGGAAAAATGTCTATTCAACTTGTTCACACATTTTTAATTGTGTGGTCTGTCTTTTTGTTATTGAATTGTAAAAGTTCTTTACATATCCTGTTTACAAGTCTCTTTTCAGGTATATATGATTTGCAAATATTTTATTCTTATCCATACATTATATTTATTGTTTACAGTGTCCCTTTGCTAAAATATGATCTCTACAAGACCAGACGTCTTTTTCTATCTTGTCTGATGATGTATCCCAAGTGCCTAAGCACATATAGCCACTGTTCAATAAATATTTGTTGGATGAATACATTAATCTATTTCTCAAACAGTAACTGCTAAATAAGTTGTTTTTGTTGTTTTTCCTGCATGGAAGATGCAACTCAAAACATGGTGCTAAAATCGTCCTATCGGTCCAATCCAAAGACATTGCCAAAGAGGCTTCTGAGGTGCCTAAGTGTTTTGCCCTTCATCTTTAGGAATTTTTGTTTCATCGTTTACAAAGTAAAGAAAATAATATCTTAATATTTTCTCCATAGATGATATGAGGATGCAATGAAATAATGTATATAACATGTGATTCAAACTAGATAGAAGTTTATTTCTCACATAATAGTTTGAACATTCAGGTCTTTCTGCTCCATGAGGAAAACCAGGCATTACATTTCTTTCATCTTGTTCTTCTCCACCTCTTAGAATATTGTTCCTTATATCAGTTAACTATTGATGCATAAAAAGCTACCCTAGAACTTTATGGCTTAAAACAATTAATCTCCGACATACATCACAGCAGGATCCTCTATGACCCACTTCCCAGAATATTGGAAATAAAAGCAAAAATAAACAAATGGGACCTAATTAAACTTAAAAGCTTCTGCACAACAAAGGAAACTATTAGCAAAGTGAAAAGACAGCCTTCAGAATGGGAGAAAATAATAGCAAATGAAGCAACTGACAAACAACTAATCTCAAAAATATACAAGCAACTCCTACAGCTCAATTCCAGAAAAATAAATGACCCAATCAAAAAATGGGCCAAAGAACTAAATAGACATTTCTCCAAAGAAGACATACAGATGGCTAACAAACACATGAAAAGATGCTCAACATCACTCATTATCAGAGAAATGCAAATCAAAACCACTATGAGGTACCATTTCACATCAGTCAGAATGGCTGCGATCTAAAAGTCTACAAGCAATAAATGCTGGAGAGGGTGTAGAGAAAAGGGAACCCTCTTACACTGTTGGTGGGAATGCAAACTAGTACAGCCACTATGGAGAACAGTGTGGAGATTCCTTAAAAAACCGGAAATAGAACTGCCTTATGATCCAGCAATATATGCTGGGCATACACACTGAGGAAACCAGAAGGGAAAGAGACATGTGTACCCCAATGTTCATCGCAGCACTGTTCATAATAGCCAGGACATGGAAGTAACCTAGATGTCCATCAGCAGATGAATGGATAAGAAAGCTATGGTACATATACACAATGGAGTATTACTCAGCCATTAAAAAGAATACATTTGAATCAGTTCTAATGAGGTGGATGAAACTGGAGGCTATTATACAGAGTGAAGTAAGCCAGAAAGAAAAACACCAATACAGTATACTAACACATATATATGGAATTTAGAAAGATGGTAACAATAACCCTGTGTACGAGACAGCAAAAGAGACACTGATGTATAGAACAGTCTTATGGACTCTGTGGGAGAGGGAGAGGCTGGGAAGATTTGGGAGAATGGCATTGAAACATGTATACTATCATGTATGAAATGAGTCGCCAGTCCAGGTTCAATGCACGATACTGGATGCTTGGGGCTGGTGCACTGGGACGACCCAGAGGGATGGTATGGGGAGGGAGGAGGGAGGAGGGTTCAGGATGGGGAACACATGTATACCTGTGGCGGCTTCATTTCAATATTTGGCAAAACCAATACAATATTGTAAAGTTTAAAAATAAAATAAAATTTAAAAAAAATTAATTTTTGTTCATGGTTCTTAGAATTGGCAAATTGGTTTGTGCTCAGATGGATGTTTCTTCTACTGGTCTCACCTGGGATCACGCATTCAGAAATGGTCACCTGGTGGCCTGATCGGGACTGTGTAGTCCAAGATTGCCTACTCACTTGTCAACTGGGCATTTCTCTCCACATGGTGTCTTTATTGCCAAGGAGGCTAACCCCAGTATGTTTAAATGGTTGTCACAGCATTCTAAGAAAAAAACTAAAAATTAGATAGCACCTTAAGACCTAGGCTTAGGAAGCTGCACACTGTTACATTATCACTTGCACACCATTGTATTTTCCAAAGAAGATTAAAAAGGAGAAAGAGACTTCACCTTTTGACAGGAGCAGCAGCAAAATCATATTACAAAAGGACATCCATATACAGATGGGATACATCTTCCATCAAACTCTGGGTTGAATCAGAATCACCAGTGCAGCTTCCTCCTCTGTACAGTTGAAGCCATCCCGTGAGTGTCACATTTGCGTTTCAGTTCACTCTAGATCTAATGAATCAGGGACCTGGAGTGGGGCCCTGCAATGTGTATTTTAACAAGCTGCACTGGTGATTCTGATTCAACCCAGAGTTTGAGAACCATGCTCTGTTAAATATGGCACTACTGGGCACAACTCTTTTCTTAAGGGCCAAGGCACCCATGCTCAAGCTGCAGGGAATCTTGGCTGCTGACATAGCTGTGTTCCTCACTAGGAATTCCCTCAACATCAGGGACCCACCTTGCCCAATGTTACACTCCCTACCAGCATGTGGTCCATGACCAATAGCTGGCTGGCATAGGGATACAAATATCCAACCTCTTGTCTCAAATTGGGACAACTCTAAAGAGCTTTCTCAACTCCAGAGTTCCCCATGGATCAGCTAAAGCCTCAATGGTCAGCACATTGCAAGTCAGCTTCTTTGCCCAATTTTACAGGCGTACCATGGACATATTGCCGGTTTGGTTCCAGGCCCCTTGCAATAAAGCATGCGTCCCAATAAATCAGTCACATGAATTTTTGTGGTTTCCCAGTGCATATAAAAATTATGCTTATATTATACTGTGGTCTATTTTTAAAGTAATTGTTTATCATTTTTTTTTTTGGCTGTGCTGGGTCTTTGTTGCGGCATGAGGGCTTAATTGCCCTGAGGCATGTGGGTTCTTAGTTCCCCAGCCAGGTATCAAACCAGTGTCCCTGCATTGGAAGGTGGATTCTTAACCACTAAACCACTAGGGAAGTCCCTATACTGTAGCCTATTAAGTGTGAAATAGAGTTATGTCTTTAAAAACATACATACATTAACTAAAAATACTTTATTGCTAAAAAGTGCCAATCATTTTCTGAGCCTTTAACAAGTCATAGTAGTAACATCAAAGATCACTGATCACAGAGCATCATAGCAAATAAAATAATAATGAAAAAGTTTGAAATATAGTGAGAATAATCAAAATGTGACACAGAGACATGAAGTGAGTAAATGCTGATGGAAAAATGGTACTCATAGACTTGCTTGATGCAAGGTTGCTATAGACCTTCAATTTGTGAAAAGCACAATATCTTCAAAATACAATAAAATGAGGTCTGCCTGTACTTTCCTTACTCCCTTATAGGTGTAGCTCTTGAGAATACCTTAATGTGCCTTTCACACACAACTCTCCATCTGACAGCCAATTTCCTGGGAATAAATCTAAGGCATGTTTGAAATAACATATGCACAAAGATTTATAATAGCAGAAGATTAACAACTTAGGTGCCCACAGTAGAAGACTGGTGAAATAAATCATGTGGCTTCTGTCCGAATTACAACTGACATGGAAAGAGCTCTGAAAATAATAATAGTAGTGATAAAAGGTTATAAGTATATAGCATTTACTAGGTACGAAGCACTGTTCTAAGGTCTTTATGTGTAGGTGTTTTTCCTATGCCCAGCCCAAGAAGAGTAGAAAGGAGACTCAAGAAAGAATCTCCCAGGTAAAGAAAATTGCATTTGAAGTTCCAGGGGCAAGAGAGGATTTGGAGTATTTTTAAAATTCACATTACACATGCAATATACAGGACGATAGAAGTGCATAGTGTGAGTGGAAAAAAAAACAGAGATGAGGCAAGAGAATTAAGATGGAACCGGGAGGAGGATGTAGCATGACTGAGCCCTGGGACCAGTTCAGTTCAGTTCAGTCGCTCAGTCGTGTCCAACTCTTTACGACCCAATGAATCGCAGCACACCAGGCCTTCCTGTCCATCACCAACTCCCGGAGTTCACTCAAACTCACATCCATCGAGTCGGTGATGCCATCCAGCCATCTCATCCTCTGTCCCCTTCTCCTCCTGCCCCCAATCCCTCCCAGCATCAGAGTCCTTTCCAATGAGTCAACTCTTTGCATGAGGTGGCCAAAGTACTGGAGTTTCAGCTTTAGCATCATTCCTTCCAAAGAAATCCCAGGGCTGATCTCCTTCAGAATGGACTGGTTGGATCTCCTTGCAGTCCAAGGGACTCTCACTAGTCTTCTCCAACACCAGTTAGGAGGCTGTTATTCTGGTCCCAGCAAGAGGCAACAGTGTCTTGGGGTAAGGCAGTGATAACAGACATGGGGAACAGATTTATGAGATGACGTTAATCCAATGCAGTAATTTGAATCAGACGTGGGAGGAGAGGCAGATTTGGGTTTGTTTATATGTAAGTAGTGGGCATGCTTTCAAGAATTGGGCTTGAATATATTAAGTTGGGGAAATTCCTAGTCAAAATCTAAGTGAAGCTGTCAAATAAGCAGTTGGATATGTAAGTTTTGGATTCAGTCTGAACTGAGCATTGAGCTGACATTGTGTCTGTGTTATTTAAAGACAGAGATTAGATGATTTTAGGAAATTAATGTTGATGGTGAAATTTTCCCTTGAGATTATCCTGAGGACTGACAGACCAGTCATTTTATTTATATGAGTTGAGTTGAGTTGTGTTCAGTCTCTCAGTCATGTCCGACTCTTTGCTACTCCATGGACTGCAGCACACCAGGCCTCCCTGTCCATCACCAACTCCCAGAGTTTATTCAAACTCATGTCCTTTGTGTTGGTGATGCCATCCAACCATCTCATCCTCTATCATCCCCTCCTGTTTCCACCTTCAATTTTTCCCAGCATCAGGGTCTTTTCCAACAAGTCACTTCTTCAAATCAGGTGGGCCAAAGTATTGGAGGTTCAGCTTTAGCATCATTCCTTCCAATGAATATTCACCACTGATTTCCTTTAGGATGGACTGGTTGGACCTCCTTGCAGTCCAAGGGACTCTCAATAGTCTTCTCCAACACCACAGTTCAAAAGCATCAGTTCTTCGGTGCTCAGCTTTCTTTATGGTCCAACTCTCACATCCATACATGACTACTGGAAAAACCACAGCTTTGACTAAACAGACCTTTCTTGGCAAAGTAATGTCTCTGCTTTTTAATATGCTGCCTAGGTTGGTCATAACTTTTCTTCCAAGGAGCAAGTGTCTTTTCATTTCATGCCTTCAGTCACCGTCTGCAGTGATTTTGGAGCCTAAGAAAATAAGTCTGTCACTGTTTCCACTGTTTCCCCATCTACTTGCCATGCACTGATGAGACCAGATGCCATGATCTTAGTTTTCTGAATGTTAAGTTTTAAGCCAACTTTTTCACTCTTCTCTTTCACTTTCATCAGGAAGCTCTTTAGTTCTTCACTTTCTGCCATAAGGGTGGTGTCATGTGCATATCTGAGGTTATTGGTATTTCTCTCGGCAATCTTGATTCCAGCTTGTGCTTCATCCAGTCCAGCATTTTCCATGATGTACTCTGCATATAAGTTAAATAAGCAGGGTGACAATATACAGCCTTGACATACTCCTTTCCCAATTTGGAACCAGTCTATTGTTCCATGTCCAGTTCTAACTGTTGCTTCCTGACCTGCATACAGATTTCTCAGGAGGCAGGTCAAGTGGTCTGATATTCCCATCTCTTGAAGAATTTTCCATAGTTTACTGTGATCCACACAGTCAAAGACTTTGGCATAGTCAATAAAGCAGATGTTTCTCTGGAACTCTTTTGCTTTTTGATGATCCAGCAGATGTTGGCAATTTGATCTCTGGTTCCTCTGCCTTTTCTAAATCTAGCTTGAACATCTGGAAGTTCATGGTTCATGTAATGTTGAAGCCTAGCTTGAAGAATTTTGAACATTACTTTGCTAGCATGTGAGATGAGTGCAATTGTGTAGTTGAGCATTCTTTGGCATTTATTTACACATGTATTAATAAATATCTATGAATAAATGAAACTTGAACTTTTAAGGTAAAAGTGAGACATTTACCTTTAATGGGGAGATGGAGAAGAGCACAGCAAAAGTGATCAAATAAGAGTGTGAAGACAATGAGGGGAAAAGAGTGTTCTAGATATCCAGACCAACTGCTTCAGAGAACTCGAAGCTGAGCCCTGGGTCTTGGCACTGAGGTCATTCATGACCTTAACAAGAGCAGCATAGGGTAGTAGATACCAGAGTGTGTTGGACTGAAAAGTGAAAGTGGGGAGAGAAGAAAGGAAGAGAGAAAGGGAGGAAGGAAGGGAGGGAAGGAAGGAAGATGAAAGCAAGTGAGGGAGGAAGGGAAGATGAGTATGGTGTGTGTGGAAAGAAGTCATTTAGAAAGAAATATATAGGGACTTCCCTGGTGGTCTGGGATTCTCAGGTGGCTCGGTGGTAAAGAATCCGCCTGCCAATGTAGGAGACGTAGGTTCGGTCTCTGGTTCAGGAACATCCCCTGAAAGAGGGAGTGGCAACCCACTCCAGTATTCTTGCCTTGGAAGTCCCATGGGCAGAGGAGCCTGGCAGGCTATAGTCCATGGGGTTACACAGAGTCAAACATGACTCAGTGACTGAGCATGCACGTCCCTGGTAGTCCAATGGCTAAGATTCCACACTCCAATGCAGGTGGCCTGGATTTGATCCCTGGTCAGGGAAATAGATTCTACATATTGCAACTAAGAGTTCACATGCCACAACTAAAGATTTGCAAGCTGCAACTAAGACTTGGTGCAGCCAAATAAATAATAAAGAAATATGTAGTGTTCAATGACAACTTTCCCATCTAAAATGTCAATTAAGAACATAACAGTCACCTAACCTCTACTTCATCTAGTAGCTGTGAATATTAATGCTCTAATATACTATGAAATACGTATAATAGTATTAAGGGCATAGTAAGCATTTTGAAATGAAAGTTCTTGGAACTAAATAGAAGCTTTCATTATTATTCTTAGCATTATGTAACTATCACAAACGCTGCACTCTTACAAGACAGGAAGTGAGCCTGGACTTGAAATAGATTTTTTAAAAAATCTCATTAGGTAACAAAAAAAGAAAAAGACACAGACAAAGATTAGAAGAGAGTCACAGGGGTGAGAATTCATGTCTTTATTACGTGTTGTTATTTGTCACCCTAATTACCATCAATATTTAACAGGTAGCCTGATTTCCTAGGGAATCAGGGTGACTGAGTTTCTGACTAGAAGTGAAATAAATGTTCACTCCTGTGAGGTGTTATTTCTTTCTGTTCCAAAAAGCCAGCTGGTGCTACGAACACAGTTAATTGAATTTTTCCACCTCCCTCAGAAAAAGCTTCTAAAAGAGCCCATTTTAAATCTTATTTTAGTGACTATCCATCTAGTCAATTCGTTAAGCAGAGTTTGGTATTCCACTTATTGGAGCCATTTTGACTGAAATGAACGCAAATGATTAGTGATTTTTCTTGTAGAGAGAGAGGGGAAATGCTTTTGAGAAAGTCAATATAAATTTTTTTTTCTAGGAAGAAATAAATATTACTGGTCCAGTATACTATAGACCTTATTCAGAAAAACCATGAGTTATAAGACCTCTATCTACATTGTGCTGTCCAATACTTTAGTCACAATGAAATATGGCTGGTGCAACAAAAGAACTGAATTTCTAATTGTATTTAATATTCATTAATTTAAATTTAAAGAACTCTTAAGTAAGTTTTGAACAACTAGAGTAGGTAAATTTACTTTTTTTAACTGTAAGTTTTATGTACTATAAATATAGATCAAGAATTTTTAATGAAAATTAGCATCTGAATTAAGAGGTACTGTAAGTATAAGATAAACAATGGGTTTTGAAGACTTGTTATAAAAAAAGAATGTATAATATCTTATTAATAGTATTTCATACTCACTACATGTCAAAATGATAATCATTTGAATATATGGGTTTAACTAATATATATTATTAAAATTAATTTCACCTATTTCTTTTTGGCTTTTTAAGGTGGCTACTGGAAATATTTTAATTACACTTGTAGCTTACATTGTGTTTTTATATTTACGTTCCAAGATTCATTGAAATCTATCAAAACTACTATGTAAAGAGATAAAAAAGCAAGATGGCTATTATTTTATGTCAAGATAGTGAAATTTAAAGTCATTGTGCTAATTTTGAAGACATTTTGATAGTGACTACCTGAATCAGGCGCATTTAAAATAAATTATAGTGGAATATTTGGGAATTTGTTGTAAGAAAATCTCAAAATACAGAGAAAGTTTTATGCTAGAAGAAATTCATTGCAATTTAATTTATAATTAGGAAAACATTTAAAATAATTTGTATATAGAATAGCA
Source organism: Bos grunniens (assembly GCF_055505025.1). Lineage (NCBI taxonomy): Eukaryota > Metazoa > Chordata > Mammalia > Artiodactyla > Bovidae > Bos > Bos grunniens. Next base: position 18,476,780 of record NC_141165.1, on the reverse strand, counting down.
GAAAATGCTTGAAAAAGTGGAAGGATAGTCTTAATTGAATATCATGGTATTATTAAAAATACTAATGATGCTCACATAACAATATGTAAACTGTTGGTCACCCAAAATTAAGAAATATTGCCACCCAATATTAAATGAATAAAGCAGTATACAAAATGATGTTTGTATACAATTAGAACAAATTTTAAATTATATATACATATAGACATGAACTGGAAATGAACATAAAAAAGAAAAATAGTTTATTTGTTAGACTAGTGGAAATGTAAGTGTGTTTACTTAACAAAAAGGGGACATTATGTTGTATAATTATTCTATAATGCTGCTAAGTCGCTTCAGTCGTGTCCGACTCTATGCAGCCGCATAGATGGCAGCCCACCAGGCTGCCCTGTCCCTGGGATTCTCCAGGCAAGAACACTGGAATGGGTTGCCATTTCCTTCTCCAATGCATGAAAGTGAAAAGTGAAAGGGAAGTTGCTCAGTCGTGTCCGACTCTTAGAGACCCCATGGACTGCAGCCCACCAGGCTCCTCCATCCATGGGACTGTCCACGCAAGAGTACTGGAGTGGGGTGCTATTGCCTTCTCCGATTCTATAATGAACAGTTATTATATTATGAGTATTATGATTTATTTTTTGTATGATAAATAAATATACAGTGAACTGGAAAAGCATGTTAGAGTGAGTGGAAACATTTTAAAATTTCTTTTAGTGAATGAAAATGATTTCAGTAAATTACAATACTTGGATTGAATTAATTGGGTATCCATGTAATATAGGGTAAAACTTCTTTTCCTTCTAAAATTGTACCAAGGCCAAGTGTTTTCCGTAGGGCCACATATCCTACTTACTCTATATTCTGCTGGTGGTTTTAGGAAAAAAGAGATCAGAAAGGCATTTGGAAATGAAACAAGTGCTCTGATTGTTAGAAGAAAGACCGGGTTAAGACTGTCAGAAACATTTGCAAATGTGTGAATGCATTGCACCCAAAGAGAAAAGAAAAAAGTGTCACCAAGAGAATAATTTTGTGCTAATGTCGGGTGACAGCACCTTGGCACTTACCTCTTTTTTCCTGACCAGATCTTTCATTTTTCTTGTTACAGTTCATTCTGATAACGATGTGCAGCCTAATTACTTTTTTGAGCATGGCTTTAATTTAAGGCTCTTTGTCCCTTAAACTCAACCTTACATAATTGCTTGCATTTTTTCCCTTTTAACTCCTTCCAAGATTGCTTTAGTTAGTGAATTTCTACTCACTTTGAAAGCAAAAGGTATTCATTTTTCTTTATTTTGAAATCTACACAACCTTATCAAAGATTAGTTAATAAGCAAAGTTTGGAGCTACAAACATGTTATTAGCATATGCAAATCATTAACAATTTCTATATTGTGATACATTTGACCTGTATCAGTTCATAAACTTGGCTATAGGAGAAAATTAAGTGATTTGGGTGGAACAAAAGCTGAATATTGAAGAAGGATAGTTTGTCTTAACATATTAACCTTGGAATAATTTTCAAGTGATAGACTTACTAGTGCTGGTGCTGACATTTATACTGACTTTATAGTTACATAATGTGCAGAATAACTTTTATTTACCAATTATACTCAGCATTGCTCAAGCTAGACTATCGGTGTTTTAGAGACTGTTTGACTTCATAAAAAGAAAGCAGGCCTTGCAATCATAGAATATTGGGTTCTAATCCAGTCCCTGCTATGCCATGCTTTATAGTAAGTTACTTAACCTCTTTGAACTCCAGTTTCCTAAACTTTAAAATAAAAGTAATATCACATATCTCATTGCATTGTTGTTACCAATTAGCTAAAAAATGAAAAGAATGAAAAATTAGCTAAAGAATGAAATTAGCTAAAGAATTAGCTAATTAGCTAAAGAATGGAAAACACATATACCCTACTGACACATAATAGGTTCTCAATTAATGGCAGTGATAGCAAGCATTGGGCTCCACTAGCCCAATGAGATTGTTCTTCTGCTTTAACAAGATATTCTGAAACACTGATGAGCATCCGGAGAAGAGAAATAAAAATCCTGAAGTAGAAAATTAGGTAATTTTCAAGCAGGTTTTAAGAAATAAGAGGAACTCAAATTATTTGAAAAGGGTGTGTGACAATTGCATGCATTATGTCATAGCCCTCTTCAGATACATGAAGGGTGTCAAAGAAGGAAAAAAAGAAGTTCATGTCTTTACAGATAGATTTTTCAGAAAAATAAATTAGTTTTAATTTCAACAAGTGATTCGGCATCAATAAAACTGTCAGACTACCATCTTAACTGTGAAGTGTGAAGAAGTATAGCTTTCCTGGTGGCTCAGACGGTAAAGTGTCTGCCCGCAATGCGGGAGACCCAGGCTCAATTCCTGAGTCGGGAAGATCCCCTGGAGAAGGAAATGGCAATCCACTCCAGCACTCTTGCATGGACGGAGGAGCCTGATGGGCTACAGTCCATGGGGTCACAAAGAGTCGGACACAAATGAGCCACTTCACTTTCATCATCTTAACTGTGAAGTGTTAGAACTAATTAAAAAAAAAAGTATAGTTGATTTACAATGTTGTGCTTGTTTCAGGCATACAGCAAAGTGACTCAGTCATATATATATATATCAGATCAGATCAGATCAGTCGCTCATCGTGTCCGACTCTTTGCGACCCCATGAATCTCAGCACACCAGGCCACCCTGTCCATCACCAACTCCCGGAGTTCACTGAGACTCACGTCCATCGAGTCAGTGATGCCATCCAGCCATCTCATCCTCTGTCGTCCCCTTCTCCTCCTGCCCTCAATCCCTCCCAGTCTATATATATGTATATATATAACTTTTAGAATTCTTTACCATTATAAGTTTTTTAAATTAATTAATTAATTTTGGCTGCACTGAATCTTTCTTGCTATGCACAGGTTCTCTCTAGTTGCAGCAAGCAGGGGCTACCCTTTGTTGCATTGTGCGGGCTTCTCACTGTGGTGACTTCTCTTGTTCCTAGAACTTAGGCCCAGGTGCCCTGCAGCAAATGGGATCATCCTGGACCAGGGACTGAACCCATTTCCCTGCACTGGCAGGTGGATTCTTAACACTGGGCCACCAAGGAAGTACTTCCATTATAAATTATCATAAGATATTGAATGTAGTTGCCTGTGCTATAGAGTAGATCCTTGTGTTAGAATCAATTTTAAGAGAGGTTTCAGAATTTCCTGGGTGGATATGAGCAGTTGCCTACATGATGTCCATTTCCCTTCCCCATTTCTTAACAGTGTCCAGGTTCTCTTCTGCTTTTCTAACTCTCCTTCATGAAACCTGAAAGTTTTGGGAAGAGAAGCTCCCTCTTCTATTTCTAAGGGTAGATTTGCAATTGCCTTATGATAATGGACATATCTATTACCCAGATCAGAGATACCAAAGGAACATTTTATGCAAAGATGGGCTCGATAAAGGACAGAAATGGTATGGACCTAAGAGAAGCAGAAGATATTAAGAAGAGATGGCAAGAATACACAGAAGAACTGTACAAAAAAGATCTTCACCACCCAGATAATCACGATGGTGTGATCACTCACCTAGAGCCAGACATCCTGGAATGTGAAGTCAAGTGGGCCTTAGAAAGCATCACTACGAACAAAGCTAGTGGAGGTGATAGAATTCCAGTTGAGCTATTCCAAATCCTGAAAGACGATGCTGTGAAAGTGCTGCACTCAATATGCCAGCAAATTTGGAAAACTCAGCAGTAGCCACAGGACTGGAAATGGTCAGTTTTCATTCCAATCCCAAAGAAAGGCAATGCCAGAGAATGCTCAAACTACCACACAATTGCACTCATCTCACACGCCAGTAAAGTAATGCTCAAAATTCTCCAAGCCAGGCTTCAGCAATATGTTAACCATGAACTTCCTGATGTTCAAGCTGGATTTAGAAAAGGCAGAGGAACCAGAGATCAAATTGCCAACATCCGCTGGATCATGGAAAAAGCAAGAGAGTTCCAGAAAAACATCTATTTCTGCTTTATTGACTATGCCAAAGCTTTTGACTGTGTGGATCACAATAAACTGTGGAAAATTCTAAAAGAGATGAGAATACCAGACCACCTGACCTGCCTCTTGAGAAACCCATATGCAGGTCAGGAAGCAACAGTTAGAACTGGACATGGAACAACAGACTGGTTCCAAATAGGAAAAGGAGGACGTCAAGGCTGTATATTGTCACCCTGTTTGTTTAACTTATATGCAGAGTACATCATGAGAAACACTGGACTGGAAGAAGCACAAGCTGGAATCAAGATTGCCGGGAGAAATATCAATAACCTCAGCTATGCAGATGACACCAGCCTTATGGCAGAAAGTGAAGAGGAACTAAAAAGCCTCTTGATGAAAGTGAAAGTGGAGAGTGAAAAAGTTGGCTTAAAGCTCAACATTCAGAAAACGAAGATCATGGCATCTGGTCCCATCACTTCATGGGAAATAGATGGGGAAACAGTGGAAACAGTGTCAGACTTTATTTTGGGGGGCTCCAAAATCACTGCAGATGGTGACTGCAGCCATGAAATTAAAAGATGCTTACTCCTTGGAAGGAAAGTTCTGACCAACCTAGATAGCATATTCAAAAGCAGACACATTACTTTGCCAACAAAGGTCCGTCTAGTCAAGGCTATGGTTTTTCCTGTGGTCATGTATGGATGTGAGAGTTGGACTGTGAAGAAGGCTGAGCGCCGAAGAATTGATGCTTTTGAACTGTGGTGTTGGGGAAGACTCTTGAGAGTCCCTTGGACTGCAAGGAGATCCAACCAGTCCATTCTAAAGGAAATCAACCCTGGGATTTCTTTGGAAGGAATGATGCTAAAGCTGAAACTCCAGTACTTGGGCCACCTCATGCAAAAAGTTGACTCATTGGAAAAGATTCTGATGCTGGGAGGGATTGGTGGCAAGAGGAGAAGGGGACGACAGAGGATGAGATGGCTGGATGGCATCACTGACTCGATGGACGTGAGTCTGAGTGAACTCCGGGAGTTGGTGATGGACAGGGAGGCCTGGCATGCTGCGATTCATGGGGTTGCAAAGAGTTGGACACGACTGAGTGACTGATTTGATCTGATCTGATTACCCAAGCAGTCATGGGAGTTAACATGCCTAAAAGTGAAGTTTAGAACTCTACTTAAACTGCTGGGAAATAAATTCTTTCTTCAAGAATAGTCATTGCCTAAAAGTGAAGTTTAGAACTCTACTTAAACTGCTGGGAAATAAATTCTTTCTTCAAGAATAGTCATTGCCAGCAAAAGAGACACTGATGTATAGAACAGTCTAATGGACTCTGTGGGAGAGGGAGAGGGTGGGAAGATTTGGGAGAATGACATTGAAACATGTAAAATATCATGTAAGAAATGAGTTGCCAGTCCAGGTTCGATACACGATACTGGATGCTTGCGGCTAGTGCACTGGGACGACCCAGAGGGATGGTATGGGGAGGCAGGAGGGAGGAGGGTTCAGGATGGGGAACACATGTATACCTGTGGCAGATTCATTTTGATATTTGGCAAAACTAATACAATTATGTAAAGTTTAAAAATAAAATAAAATTTAAAAAAAAGAATAGTCATTGCATACCTTATGATATAATAGATATATATACAATATATAAAACATATATACATATATAGAAAGAGAGAGAGCACTGAATCACTACACTGTAGTCCCAAAATATGTATGGCATTTTATATCAACAATACTTCAATAAAAATTTTTTAAATAATTGCAATGTATAGTGGAACTATATGTAACTTTGTTCTGTATTTTCCAAGTTTCCTGTAAATGTGTTATTATACTTTCATATTTAAAATTTTTTTTAAATTTAGCAGTCATTTTGACATTCAGATGGGAAGCCTGGAACTGTGGCAACCATCTCAGGATTATGAGAGAGGACGGCCTAAGAGAGGATGAGTGGGGAGAGGTCAGAAGAAATTAGGACCCTGATGACATTGCAGCACTGACCAGCCAAATCAGTAATAGCCCCAAAGACCTTCAGACTTGGCAGGTACATGACCCCAAATTCCCTTGACTACTCTAGTGGTTTTTGTCTTACTGCAGCAGAGGATGTCCTAAAAGTGGCACGGTGGCATCCCTTCTGAAGGTTTATCTCATTCTCAAGTGTGTTTCTTAGCCTCCAAATGGGCTACAGGCATCCTCCAGAGTCACAGTTATGAGTTATTTTGGATTTCCTATCATATCTAATACCCTGCCCTTTGTACAGTAGACCCTCTGGAAATGTTTGTTTACGGAGGATTGTGGCTGTCTGGCCTATCTTCAAATCATATTGTGTCCTACAAATCTCAGCAGGAGCACAGATTAGTTTTTAGCTTATCTTCAAACCCTCTTCCCACCTTGGGCTCTCACTGTCATTATCTTTCTGATGGGAAAATGGTTTTAGCAAATGTGTTTTGGCCTCTCATTGAGCTCTCGGCTCCTCCAGTGTTAGCCAAAACTTGGACTCTCTGGAAAAAACAAAATTTTTTAGGAGAATTCTACTAAAGCCATCACCATAGTCACAGCTCATTTTCAGAATGCGCTAAATATCTATAGACATGAAATTTACAATTCCCAGAACTCTTGGAAAATTAGTATTTTAATTCAACTTTATGCATGGCTTGCTATTGCCATATTATATATAAAGAGAGAAGCTGAGCCATTAATTCTCCAAATGGCTTGTGACATGAGCATTTAAAATGTCTATGGTAGGAGAAATTATGTGTGGCATATGTGTGATTAGCATAGTTTATCACATACTGTGGGCTCCAAAAACCAGTATTGGGTGAATGTCAGATACTAATCCTATCTGGTTCCTATGTGTGTGCGTGCATGCTAAGATGCTTCAGTCATGTCCGACTCTTTGTGACCGCATGGACTGTAGCTTGCCAGGCTCCTCTGTCCTTGGGATTCTCCAGGCAAGAATACTGGAGTGGACTGCCATGCCTACCTCCAGGGGATCTTCCCAACCCAGGGATCAAACCTACTTCTCTTATGTTTCCTGCATTGGAAGGTGGGTTCTTTACCTCTAGTGCCACCTGGAAAGCCCAGTGTGGTTCCTAAAATGTGCTGCTATTGCTGGATGTTCCATTCATGTAGAAGGTTTTCTTTCTCTCTTTCCATAAAAGTTCATGACCAAAAGCTTTTGTAATTAATTTATGCACATATGTAATAATAATTTAGCTCTTTTCATTTATCTAAAGGTACCTTGACATAACAAAAACTGTCTCCATTATTTACCCCATGAAACCAACAGAGACAACTGACACTGAAAGCACGTTTCTATTCTTTCCCAAATGAGAGGCTTCTCTAGTTCTAGGTGGGAGCTTGTAGGACTCAGGACAGGTTATAGAAAATGTCCTGGTTTGCAGGACTCACGATATTAATAGAATGAAAGTTCTTTGTGTCTACATAGAATAAAGAGCCAGGGCTGACAGAGTTCAGGGTCATGGCCACGTTTCTGATTTTTTTAAGACTTGTAAAGATGAGACCATGTTCTCAAATAGTGGAATCAAGGTCACAAAGAAAAATGAAGCTATCAGATCTAACTGATTTTTCATCACAGTGTCCACAATACTTTTCTGAAGCCATCTAACATACTTTGGTAAGATACCATATTAATTCTGCTCTTAAGCAATTTTCCTAACTCCTCACTTGAAATACCTCACTTGATTTCCTGGCCATGTTACCCCTCTCCCATGCTATTATGTTGGCCAAAAAGCTTGTTCGTAAGACACTACAGAAAAATCCGAATGAACTTTTTGGCCAACCCAATAGCTTCAGCCTCCACCCTAAATAACACTTACATAATCCTTACCATGGGCTTCCCCAGTGGCTCAGTGGTAAAGACCCTGCCTGCAATGCAGGAGATGCAGAAGACTCAGGTTAGATCCCTGGGCCAGAAAGATCCCCTAGAGGAAGGAATGGCAAGCCACTCCAATATTCTTGCCTGGAAAATCCCATGGACAGAGGAGCCTGGCTGGCTACAGTCCATAGGGTTGTAAACAGTTGGACTAAGCAAATTCTATTATATATGAACCACTGTAGACACTCTGCATATATTAATTCAATTCTCCTAATAACCCTGAGAAGTCAATACTACTTTATTAGCCTCAGTTCACAGATAGGGAAACTGTTGGGTTTGTCTGACATCATGCAGCTAGCAAGTAGTAAGATCAGGGTTTGAGCCCAGGAAGACTAGCTCTAGGAGTCTATACTTAAATCACCATGTTCCACTGTCTCACAGCTGACCTCAGGGTTGAGACTCAAACTGGCCAGCAAATAGGAACAATTCTAAGGCCAGATCAGCAATCTGTCAAGGCTGCAGTTTTGCCTTGGAGCTCAGTTTCCATTATCAGGTCAGTACTTCAACATCACTGCTTTCTTTCCCAGGCCATGGTCTTTGCCTAATGTTTCCAATCCTTTAGAAATAATGTTTGGGATAAAATCCCCAAGACTTGACGTGGAAGCTGCCCGGCCCTAGCCTGCTGAGAACTTTTTACCTCCTTACCACTGTTAACTGCAAATTGGCACTTGCCATCCACCTCTGCAAGAATTAAATCATGTGCTCCTGCAGCTGCAGACATTCAACATCCCCTGAAAGGAATTCAGGGTGAAGAGCAGACGTGAGGGACTCTGTTCTGGAAAAACTGGCAAAACAGGTCTTCAGTTAGTTAGATATTTTCAGGAGCTGATTTTATGAGCCCAATTCTTGTATCTCCTCATATCTAGAAAAACACTAAAATCCTTCATGGTGACATCTGTTCCTCGTGACTAGCAGAAGCCTTCTGCAAAACAATATGTGCTTGATTGCGTGTACTTCCCCTTCCCCCAAATCACATATATTCTGACTTTCCTCCCTGCCTCTTGGGAGCAGTTTCTCAGAGCTATCTGAAGTGCTGTCTCCCATGTTGCAGTATTCACTTTGCCCCAGATACAACGTGACTCACGCGGTGCCTTTTATAAGTTGACACCACTTTGAGACTATGCTGCTTACTTCTGCCTATGGCCCATCACCAAGCCTCTCTGTGCCTGATTTGCCCAATTTGTTAGTATCTGTCATTCTCAGGGATGGAAGACAACTCTGGGATTCTTTCAAGTTTATGCTGGGAAATTCTTGATGGCTGTCTGCCTAATTGTAAGCAGAAAGAGTAGAGAGTCTCCAGAAAAAAAGAACCACAAATGGCTTTCTTGACAATAGAGAAGCCATTTTTGACCTAAACCATTTTGGGATCTAAGCCTGGCCACAGTACTTGCCCTTGAACAGGTCTCAGTAAGTAATGAACTTAGGGGACAATGGAATGTGTAAACAAGACAAAATCAGGCAAGAGAAGTAACAATAGCAAAGATAACAGATCAAGCATAAAGGCTTCAAGTTCTATTTCAAAGAAAAAGATTTGTCTGAGCTCAACCATCCAGATCCACTGAAACCTAAGGGATGGTAATGATAACATTTTCTTAGCCTTGTGACTTCAATCAACCACAGCTTGGACTCTGTTGAAATTTGCCCTAATTCTAAACTGAATTCTGCTCTGCTCAAGCCCCCTGCTGAATAGGCATATACCACCCAAACCCTCTCCTTCATGGATCACACTCATGTCATGGTGAAGGGATTTGCATAACTCTAAGAAGCAATGAGCCATGCTGTGCAGGGACACCCAAGATGAACAGGTCATAGTGGAGAGTTCTGACAAAACATGGTCCACTGCAGAATGAAATGGCAAAACATTCCAAGATTCTTGCCACAAGAACCCCATGAACAGTATGAAAACGCAAAAAGATATGACACTGAAAGATGAGCACCACCCAAGTCAGAAGGTATCCAATGTACTAACAGAGAAGAGCATAATAATAATAGTTCCCAGAAAGAAAGAAGAGACTGGGCCAAAGCAGAAATGACACCCAGTTGTGGATGTGACTGTTGGTAAATAAAGACTGATGCTGTAAAGAATGATATTGCATAGGAAGTTGGAAAGTCAAATGCATGAATCAAGGTAAATCGGATATGGTCAGGCAGGAGATGGCAAGAGTAAACATTGACATCTTAGGAATCAGTGAACTATAATGGACTGGAATAGGCGAACTTAATTCAGATGACCACTATGTCTATTACAGTGGGCAAGAACATTTTAGAAGAAACGGAGTAACCCTGATAGTCAACAAAAGAGTCTGAAACACAGTATTTGGGTGCAAATCTCAAAAATGTCAGAATGATCTCGGATCGTTTCCAAGGCAAAGCATTCAACATCACAGTAATCCAAGTCTATGCCCCAACCACTGATGCTGAAGAAGATGAAGTTGACCAGTTCTGTGAAGACCTACAAGTCCTTCTAGACCTAACACCAAAAAAAAGATGTTCTTTTCATTGTAGGGTACTGGAATGCAAAAGTAGGAAGTCAAAAGATATCAAGTTTGGCACTGGGGTACAAAATGAAGCAGGGCAAAAGCTAACAGGGTTTCACCAAGAGAACATACTGGTCATAGCAAACACTCTCTCCCAGTAACACAAGAGATAACTCTACACATGGACATCACCAGATGGTCAATACATAAATCAGACTGATTATGTTCTTTGCAGCCAAAGATGGAGAAACTCTACAAAGTCAGCAATAACAAGACTGTGAGCTGACTGTGGCTCAGATCATGAACTCCTCATTGCAAAATTCAGGCTTAAATTGAAGAAAGTAGGGAAAACCACTAGGCCATTCAGGCAAGACCTAAATAAAACACTGTGATTATATAGTGGAGGTGATGAGTAGATTCAAGGGATTAAATCTGGTAGACAGAGTACCTGAAGAACTATGGATGGAGGTCTGTAACACTGTACAGGAGGTGGTGACCAAAACCACCCCAAAGAAAATGAAATGCAATAAGGCAAAGTGGTTGTCTGAAGAGCCTTTACAAAAAGCTGAGGAAGAAGAGAAGCAAAAGGTAAGGGAGAAAGGGAAAGATACATCAAACTGAATGCAGATTTCCAGAGAATAGCAAGGAGAGATAAGAAGGCCTTCTTACACGAACAGTGAAAAGACATAGAGAAAAACAGTAGAATGAGAGAGAATAGAGAGCTATCAAGAAAATTAGAGATATCAAGGCAACATTGTATACAAGATTAGGCATGATAAAGGACAGAAATGACAAGGACCTAACAGAGACAGAAGAGATTAAGAGGTGGCAAGAATGCACAGAAGAACTATAAAAAAAAGATCTTCAGTTCAGTTCAGTCTCTCAGTCATGTCCGACTCTTTGTGACCCCATGGACTGCAGTATGCCAGGTTTCCCTGCCCATCACCAACTCTCGGAGCCTACTCTAACTCATGTCCATCAAACCATCCAACCATCTCATCCTCTGTCCTCCCCTTCTCCACCCACCTTCAATCTTTCATCAGGGTCTTTTCCAAGGAGTCAGTTCTTTGCATCAGGTGGCCAAAGTATTGGAGTTTCAGCTTAAGCATCAGTCCTTCCAATGAATATTCAGGACTGATTTCCTTTAGGATCGACTGTGTTGGATCTCCTTGAAGTCCAAGAGACTCTCAAGAGTCTTCTCCAACACCACAGTTCAAAAGCATCAATTCTTCAACACTCAGCTTTCTTTATGGTCCAACCCTCACAACTATACATGACTACTAGAAAAACCACAGCCTTGACTAGACGAACCTTTGTCGGCAAAGTAATGTCTCTGCTTTTTAATATGCTATGTTGGTCATAGCTTTTCTTCCAAGGAGGAAGTGTCTTTTAGTTTCATAGCTGCAGTCACCATCTGCAGTGATTTTGGAGCCCAAAAACATGAAGTGTGCCATGGTTTCCATTGTTTTGTCATCTATTTGCCATGAAGTGATGGGACCAAATGCCATGATCTTCATCTTTTGAAAGATGAGTTTTAAGCCAACTTTTTCACTCTCCTCTTTCACTTTCATCAAGAGGCTCTCTAGTTCCTCTTTGCTTTCTGCTATAAGGGTGGTGTCATCTGCGTATCTGAGGTTATTCATGTTTCTTCTGGCAATCTTGATTCCAGCTCATGATTTATCCAGCCCAGCATTTCACATAATGTACTCTGAATATAATTTAAATAAGCAGGGTGACAATATGCAGCCTTGACATACTCCTTTTCCAATTTGGAACCAGTCTGTTGTTCCATATCCAGTTCTATCTGTTATTTCCTGACCTGCATACAGATTTCTCAGGAAGCAGATAAGGTGGTCCCATCTCTTGAAGAATTTTCCACAGCTTATTGTGATCCACACAGTCAAAGGCTTTGGCAAAGTCAATAAAGCAGAAGTAGATGTTTTTCTGGAACTCTCTTGCTTTTTTGATGATCTAGCGAATGCTGACATTTTGATCTCTGGTTCCTCTGCCTTTCCTAAATCCAACTTGAACATCTTGAAGTTCACAGTTCACATACTGTTGAAACCTCACTTGGAGAATCTTGAGGATTACTTTGCTAGCATGTGAAATGAGTGCCGTTGTGCAGTAGTTTGAACATTCTTTGGCATTGCCTTTCTTTGGGATTGGAATGAAACTGACATTTTCCAGTGCTGTGGCCACTGATGAGTTTTCCAAATTTGCTGGCATATTGACTGCAGCACTTTAAGAGCATCATCTTTTAGGATTTGGAATGGCTCAACTGGAATTCCTTCACCTCCACTAGCTTTGTTCATAGTGATGCTTCCTAAGGCCCATTTGACTTTGCACTCCAGGATGTCTGGCTTTAGGTGAGTGATCACACTATCATGATTATCTGCATAATGAAGATCTTTTCTTATGGTTCTTCTGTGTATTCTTGCCACCTCTTCTTAATATCTTCCACTTCTGTTAGGTCCATACTATTTCTGTCCTTTATTGAGCCCATCTTTGCATGAAATGTTCCCTTGCTGCTGCTGCTGCTGCTGCTACTTCTAAGTCGCTTCTGTCGTGTCCGACTCTGTGACCCCATAGACGTCAGCCCACAAGGCTCCCCAGTCCCTGGGATTCTCCAGGCAAGAACACTGGAGTGGGTTGCCATTGCCTTCTCCAATGCAGGAAAGTGAAAAGCGAAAGTGAAGTCGCTGAGTCTTGTCCGACTCTTCTCGACCCCATGGACTGCAGCCTACCAGGCTCCTCACATCCATGGGATTTTCCAGGCAAGAGTACTGGAGTCGGGTGCCATTGCCTTCTCCAGAAATGTTCCCTTGGTATCTCTAATTTTCTTGAAGAGATCTCTAGTCTTTCCCATTCTATTGTTTTCCTCTATTTGTTTGCTCTGATCACCTTGGAAGACTTTCTTATGTCTCCTTGCTATTCTTTGGAACTCTGCTTTCAGATGGGTATGTTTCTCCTTTTCTCCTTTGCCTTTGGCTTCTCTTCTTTTCTCAGCTTTTTGTAAGGGTTCATCAGACAACCATTTTTCCTTTTTGCGTTTCTTTCTCTTTGGAATGGTCTTGATCACTGCCTCCTATACAATGTCATGAACCTCTGTCCATAGTTCTTCAGGCACTCTGTCTATCAGATCTTATGTGCTCATCTTCTCCTGCGAGAATGCCAAAATTGCAACTTGCTGCTGAACAACCATCAACAGGAGAATGTTGGATCCCACCAAAAAAAGGTACCCCATATCCAAGAGCAAAGGAGAAGCCCCAGCAAGCCGGTAGGAGGGACAAAATCATGTTTAGAATCAAACCCCATACCTGCCAGAAATGGTCGGAGGGGTCAAGCAAAACCTGGTGTGCACCAGAACCTAGACACCCCACAGAGACTGAGCCAGACCTGCCTTTGAGTGTTTGAGTATCTCCTGTGGAGGCACAGATCAGCAATGGCCTGTCTCAGGGACAGAGGCTGTTGGTGCAGCAGACCTGGGTCACACAGCGTGTGGCATAAGCCCTCTTGGAGGAGGTCGCCATTAACCCCACCATACAGCCACTGAGCAGGTGGCCCACAAACTGCAGAACAATTATACCAAATAAATTCTGTCACTGTTAAGAAAGTTTTAGGACCCACAGCAGATTTCCCAACCTAGAGATCTGGCAAAGGGACTGAGAACCCCCAGGGGGGATTTAATTACAGAACTTACACGGGACTGGGGAAACTCTTGGGGGGCACAAACAAAACCTTGTGCACACCAGGACCCAGGGGAAAGGAGCAGTGACCCCACAAGAGCCTGACCCAGACTTGCCGAGTCTCTGGTGGAGGTGTGGGTCGACAGTGGCAGGGTCAGGGGCACTGAATACAATAGTGCAGGCAAAAGACCTTTTGAAGGAGGTCACCGTTATCTTCATTACCCCCACCATAGTTTAGTCTCAGGTCAAACAACAGGGAGGGAATAGAGCCCTGCCCATCAACAAAAAACTGGATTAAAGATTTACTGAGCAAGGCCCTGCCCATCAGAACAAGACCCAGTTTCCCCCTCAGTCAGTCTCTCCCATCAGGAAGCTTCCATAAGCCTCTTATCCTTCTCCATCAGAGGGCAGACAGAAGGAAAACCACAATCATAGAAAACTAATCAAAAAGATCACATGGATCACAGCCTTGTCTAACTCAATGAAATTATGAGCATGCCATGTAGGGCCACCCAGGGTGGATGGGTCATGGTGGACAGTTCTGACAAAATGTGGTCCACTGGAGAAGAGAATGGCAAACCACTTCATTCTTCTTGCCTTGAGAACCCCATGAACAGTATGAAAAGGCAAAAAGATAGGACACTAAAAGATGAACTCCCCAGATAAGTAGGTGCCCATTATGCTACTGGAGAACAGTGGATAAATAACTCCAGAAAGAATGAAGAGATGGAGCCAAAGCAAAAACAACACCCAGTTGTGGATGTGACTGGTGATGGAAGTAAAGTCCGATGCTGTAAAGAACAATATTGCATAGGAACCTGGAATGTTAAGTCCATGAATCAAGGTAAATTGGAAGTGGTCAAACAGGAGATGGCAAGAGTGTCAACATTTTAGGAATCAGTGAACTAAAATGGATTGGAATGGGCAAATTTAATTCACACAACCATTATATCTACTACTGTGGGCAAGAATCCCTTAGAAGAAATGGAGTAGCCCTCATAGTAAACAAAAGAGTCTGAAATGCAATACTTGGATGCAGTCTCAAAAACGACAAAATAATCGCTGTTCATTTCCAAGGCAAACCATTCAATATCACAGTAATCCAAGTCTATGCCCCAACCAGTAATGCTGAAGAAGCTGAAGTTGAACAGTTCTATGAAGACTTAGAAGACTTTCTAGAGCTAACACCCAAAGAAGATGTCCATTTCACCATAGGGCACTGGAATGCAAAAGTAGGAAGTCAAGGTATACCTGTAACAGGCAAATTTGGCCTTGGAGTACAAAATGAAGCAGGGCAAAGGCTAACAGAGTTTTGCCAAGAGAACGCACTGGTCATAGCAAACACCCTCTTCCAGCAACACAAGAGATGACTCTACATATGGACATTACTAGATGGCCAATACCAAAATCTGATTGATTATATTCTTTGCAGCTGAAGATGGAGAAGCTCTATACAGTCAGCAAAAACAAGACTGGGAGCTGACTATGGCTCAAATCCTGAACTCCTTATTGCCAAATTTAAGCTTAAATTGAAGAAAGTAGGGAAAACGACTGGAGAAGGCAATGACACCCCACTCCAGTACTCTTGCCTGGAAAATCCCATGGACGGAGAAGCCTAGTGGGCTGCAGTCCATGGGGTCACTAGGAGTCGGACACGACTGAGTGACTTCACTTTCACTTTTCACTTTCATGCATTGGAGAAGGCAATGGCAACCCACTCCAGTGTTCTTGCCTGGAGAATCCCAGGGACAGGGGAGCCTGGTGGGCTGCCGTCTATGGGGTCGCACAGAGTCGGACACGACTGAAACGACAGCAGCAGCAGCAGCAGCAGGGAAAACAACTAGACCATTCAGGTATGACCTAAGTCAAATTCCTTAGGATTATACAATGGAAGAAAAAAGATCTTAATGACCCAGATAACCACGATGATGTGGTCACTACTCACCTAGAACCAGATATTCTGGAATGTGAAATCAAGTGGGACTTAGGGAGCATTACTATAAACATAGCTAGTGGAAGTGATGGATTTCCAGCTGAGTTATTTCAAATCTTAAAAGATGATGCTCTTAAAGTGCTGAACTCAAGATGTCAGCAAATTTGGAAAACTCATCAGTGGCTACAAGACTGGAAAAGGTCAGTTTTCATTCCAATACCAGAGAAGGGCAATGCCAGAGAATGTTCAAACTGCTGTACAATTGTGCTCATTTCACATGTTAGTAAATTTATGTTCAAAATTCTTCAAGCTAGACTTCAGCAGTATGTGAACTGAGAACTTCCAGATGAGCAAGCTGAGTTTAGAAAAGGCAGAGGAACCAGAGATCAAATTGCCAACATCCATTGGATCAATACAGAAAGCAATAGATTCCAGAGGAACATCTACTTCTGTTTCACTGACTATGCTACAGCCTTGACTTTGTGGATCACAACAAACTGTGAAATATTCTTTAAGAGATGGGAATACCAGACCACATTACCTGTCTCCTGAGAAACCTGTATGTGGGTCAAGAAACAAATTAGAACCAGACATGGAAAAATTGACTGGTTCAAAATTGGAAAAGGAGTACAACAAGGCTGTATATTGTCCCCCTGTTTATTTAACTTCTATGCAGAATATGTCATACAAAATGCCAACTAGATGAATCACAAGCTGGAATCAAGATTGTGGGGAGAAATACCAACAATCTCATATATGCAGATGATACCACTCAAATGGCAGAAAGTGAAGAGGATCTGAAGAGCTTCTTGAAAAGGTGAAAGAGGAGGGTAAAATAGCTGGCTTAAAACTTAACATTCAAAAAATTAAGATGATGGCATCCAGTCCCATCACATCATGGCAAATAGAGGGGAAAAAGTAGAAGCAGTGACAGATTTTCTTTCAGCCATGAAATTTAAAGATGCTTGCACCTTGGAAGGAAAGCTATGACAAAACTAGACAATGTATTAAAAAACAGAGACATCACTTTCCCAGCAAATGTCCATATAGTCAAAAATATAGTTTTTCCAGTAGTAATATAAGGATATGAGAGTTGGACTATAAAGAATACTGAGGGCTGAAGAATCGATGCTTTTCAATTGTGGTACTGGAGAAGACTCCTTAGAGTCCCTCAGACTGCAAGGATTTCAAACCAATCAATCCAAAATGAAATCAACCCTGAATATTCATTGGGAGGACTGATGCTGAAGCTGAAGCTCCAATACTTTGGCCACCTGATGCAAAGAGCTGGATTATTGGAAAAGACCTTGATTCTGGGAAAGATTGAAGGCAAAAAGAGAAGGGGTGGGGCGCAAAGGATGAGATGGTTAGATAGCATCACTAACTCAATGGTCACGAACTTGAGCAAACTCTGGGGATAGTGAAGAAGAAGATGGCCTGGTGTGCTGCAGTCCGTGGGGTCACAAAGAGTTGGACATAACTTAGACCTAAACAACCAGGACCCAAGCTCCTTCATGAATATGCATGTACCCTTAGCTTAAAACTTCCCCAATTTCACTGTTCACATAGACACTGCTTTGGGAAATATTTTAAGTGTAGTCTCCTTATTTGCCAAAAGTAATTAATCCTTCTTTCTTCTGTTCTTTGTCTTGGTTGTATCTTTTGGCTCAGTACCCAACAATACGCAAACCCAGTTTTTGGGTAACATAATGAGTCTGTTTTGATTATTGCCTTTTGTCATTCTCAAAACTGACCCACCAGATATTTCCCTTGTGGTCCAGTGGCTCAGATTCTGTGCTCAACGCAGGGGGCCCAGGTTCCACCCCTGATCAGGGAACTAGATCCCACATGCTGCAACTAAGAGTTTGCCTGCCACAACTAAAGACCACACACGCCACAGTGAAGACTGAAGATCCCAAGTGCCGCAACTCAGACCTAGCGCAGCCAAATAAATAGGTAAATAAATTTTAAAGAAAAAAAAGACCCACCAGCCTTACTTCTGACCCTTCTCCTTGTTGAGTCTTTATCTCTCTCCACCAAATTTTCTTCTCTCCACTTTTCAGTCTTTCTTTTGAACCACATCATTTTCTGTCTTCATTTTGCTTATTTTCCCAACAACTCTCCATGACTTCCACTAGTTTGGTTTCCCTTTTAAAAGTCTTATTTTCTCTTTGCATATATGCTTCTAACTTTCTCTGTTTATCTCAATTTTTACACACTTTTCTCCTGTTACTATCTCATTTGGAATCACCAGTTGTCTAAGATAAAAGATCTTTAACCAACTCTCTATATGCTAGAAAAACATCCACATTTTAGGGTTATATTTGTCTGATTTGGAACTTTGAGAACTTCAGTTTCCTCACCTGTGAAATAAGGACAGTAGGAGTCGTATAAGATCATGCATTGGTAAGCACTTTGAAGACTATGTGACACTAAACAAATGTTAGGCGTTATTAGTGCAGAGAACACCAGAGCGTCTTTAAAATATGGAAAGAATAAGTGAGTTCCACTGTGCATTATAAACCAGCCCAAGAATTAGCCACTTTGTTCCTGTTCTTTAATCTTTATAGCCAGTGTTGATATATAGAGCAGAAAGAAGCAAGTACATTAGGAAAACAGAGCATATAATAGCTGCAGGCATTGTACACATAGGTCTCTGCACTTTTTCAGCATTTTTGTCAAAATCTTTTGCAATCTCTTCAAGTCCCTGCTTTTTTCACTAGAATGGGAATAAAAGATTAAACCATAGATTGCAAACTGGTGGTTTACTGGCTAGCTCTGGTATTCTAATATATTTTGTTTGACAGAAAAATGACCTTTTTAAAAATTGCATGTGAATGCATTTAGATAATATTGTAGGCTGGATTTTTCCAGAAGCAGTGTCTTAGCCAAGGATTTGGGTTGTTGTCGTTGTTTAGTTGGTATCATGTCTGACTCTTTTGTGACCCCATGGAATGTAGCCCACCAGGCTCCTCTTTCCATGGGATCTCACAGGCAGGAACACTGGAGAGGGTTGCCATTTACTTTTCCAGGGGATCTTCCTGACTCAGGGATCCAACCTGCGTTTCCTACATTGGCAGGCGGATTCTTTACCACTGAGCAACCTAGGAAGTCCCAAGGATTTTGGTACAGGTGAATTATTAACATTCTTCCAACAGAAACCAATGGGGTCACGAAGCAGAAGAAGGCAATAGAAGAAGCCAAGTTAGGTGTGATTTCAGGTGGCACCCCATGTTCAGCCTGACCCCACAGGGCACAGTAGAGCAGAACTGATGTTTTTCTCATCTAGGGTTTACACCTCCTAGAGGTAAAAGAGGTGGGCTTTTATACACTCACCCCATTGGCTATGGATGACCAGAAAGAGGGGAGGCCATCACTTCTAGGCACTTCTGTCCTTATCAGGGATTAACCCTAAGGCCCAAGAATAAATCTCTCAAGGTCACAGAGGTGAATCTCTAGTAGCAAATCATGTAAGGAGCTGGGAGATGGGCACACAGAGCTCGTGAAAGTGATCTGGGGGTTCCTGTTACAGCGTCAGCAAGAGTCCATTACAAATAGGATACACGCTGTCCAGTTTGCCAAAGTCCAATACTTGTCCTTGGCTAGCTGCAGTACCAAGGTTTCTATAATAGAGAGCTTGGGTATGAGACTGTGTTTGGAAGTGGAGTGCTTGAGTCAGGACCCCCAACTTGAGGCTCTGCTTGCTTAGCATGACAATACAAGTTATACAACATTACATTCAGTTCAGTTCAGTTCAGTTCAGTCGCTCAGTCGTGTCCGACTCTTTGCGACCCCATGAATCGCAGCACACCAGGCCTCCCTGTCCATCACCAACTCCTGGAGTTCACTCAGACTCACGTCCATCAAGTCAGTGATGCCATCCAGCCATCTCATCCTCTGTCGTCCCCTTCTCCTCCTGCCCACAATCCCTCCCAGCATCAGAGTCTTTTCCAATGAGTCAACTCTTCGCATCAGGTGGCCAAAGTACTAGAGTTTCAGCTTTAGCATCATGCCTTCCAAAGAAATCCCAGGGCTGATCTCCTTCAGAATGGACTGGTTGGATCTCCTTGCAGTCCAAGGGACTCTCAAGAGTCTTCTCCAACACCATAGTTCAAAAGCATCAATTCATTACAAGATGAAAAAAACATCAGCTGTTCATGCAATGGAGATCATGGGAGTTGGGATTAAAGTACTCTCTTCCCAAGACTCACCCTTCTTTTTACCATTTTATTTGGCAATTCATTTATTTGGCCTGATCCCTACAGCCATTTCAGTTTGGCAATTTCATAATTGTATGATGGAAGATTAATGGCACCATGAAATGTCCGATCTAAAAAGACCTAGAGTTTTGGCCCCCTCACTTAACTTCACAGATTTTGAAAGGATGTTCCAAGCATTTATGACTTTCTTAAGATCTCAGAGCTAGTCATGAGCAAGAGCAGGTAGCACCTAAGTCTCTTGTCTCTATGGGTTGCTTAGTCTGGGAAGCTGCTTCATCCAGCACCTTAACTTGTGGGTCAGTAGGCTGACTCCACAGGGAGACGAGGGGAATGAACTTATCAAATTGCCGAGCACAATGTAAATGTTTAAGTGTGATTTTGATCTCGAGAATTATCCGGTTCTGCTGAAACTGATGAGTTTTGAGGGGCAGAAGCTACAGATTATTATACAGAAAATGAAAGACATTAAACCTAATTCTCTTTATGATGCCTTCTAATCTCTCCTAAATGTGTTTTGTATCCTTCACATTTCCCACAAACTCATCTATAAAGGCTTTGCTTGATTTTAGTCCATTGAAGATGATGACTGAGGTAGCTTAGAAAATTGGCTTATTCTTCACATTTAAAAAATGTAAGTGATTCCATCATTGTAAACGTCTCAACTGATTTCAAGCATTAGTTTGTGGAGAATTCATGCTATGCCTGTGTACTAAGTAGCTTCAGTCGTGTCCGATTCTTTGTGACCCTATGGACTGTAGCTTGCCAGTTTCCTCTGTCCATGGGATTTCCCAGGGAAGAACCCTGGAGTGGGTTGCTGTGCCCTCTTCCCAACTCAGAGATCAAACCCTTATCTCTTATGTCTCCTGCATTGACAGGCGCCACTAGCACCACCTAGGAAACCCTCTATGATATCTACATTAGTAACATTTACCATATAATATAACCTAAACTAAGAAGATTTATTACTCATTTGACACTACTTCCCATGTAATTCAACATACCAAATGAAACTAATCTTAAAGTTAGCTAGAGATCAAAGGACTTTATTAAATTTTGATATAGAAAGTTTTGTCAATAAATTTTAAAAGGGTTTGGAACACTCAGTCAAATAGGATCATGTTGTTCAGTTGCTCAGTCATGTCCAACTCTTTTGAGGCCCTGTGGATTGCAGCACTCCAGTATCCTCTTTCCTTGGATTTCCCAGGCAAGAGTACTGGAGTGGGTTGAGAATACATCCCTAGAAACATGGAAATGCCAATTCAATGAGATAATGCCCAAATGAACATTTAGTCCTGCGCTTGGTGTAAAAACAAAAGCAGCTAATAAAGTTTTTAAGCATTAGCAAAAACCATATAAAGGATCATAGACTTCTGATTTAGGTTGGAGGTGCTGTTCATTTAAAATTTGTTCCTGCTACATGGGAAGCAGGAAACTTGATTTGGCTGCTGATTGAGATAATTTTCAAGAGGAGATCCAAGGAGGTCAAGCTGAGTGGTAGACATCTTGGAATGTGAACCTGTGATAAAGGAGATGGTGATGCTATAGAAGACATCTGTGCGTTGAAACATGAGGGTCCAGTTTGACTGAAGAGCTGAAGTTGGAGACTGGATTGGCACAGCATAAACCTGGGAAGACACTGCTGGGACTAGAAAAAGAAGCAGATTCTTTACCATCTGAGACACCAACATGAATACTATTCAGCAATAAAAAGTGAATAAATGACTTCTACATACAATAACATGGGAAAGAGAGCAGATGCAGAAGAGAATATATTGTATGATATGTTTAAGAACATATTAGAAGTTCAAGAACAGGCACAACTAAACTATAGAGAAAACTAGCCCCTGTGGGAGAGGAGCAGCTGATAGTCATAGTCTCATCTTGGAATGTTTCTTATAGGGTGTTGGAAACTTTCTATGTCTGGATGGTGATTAGATGGAGATCCATTGAGCTTAGTATTCAGTTCAGTTCAGTATACTTTTTCATTTAATTTATATGTTTTAACTTCAATTTTAAAACATATGAACATATTCAAAGATAAAATACGCAGTATATACATGAAAACAGTTGTCCATGGTGCAGGTAAGAAAGGAATAGGAGTGAAGTATGTGGATAGAAGGAAATCATGGAAACAAAAAAGAGAACTGTAAGAATCAAAGATGACAATGCATCCGGAACTACAACAGCATAATGATCAACTCAACTGTATTCTCTTGAGATCCAAAATTATATACTTTCAAAACATAAATTTTAAGAAAAAGTAAAATTGTGAGAAAGAGGAGCAGAAAAGAAAGAGGCTGATATGCAGCAGAATAAAGAACCAGTTCAGGATGACTCTGACCTGGATTGTAAATGCCAAGAATCAAGGCCCTGCTGCAAAGAAGCGAGGTCTGACTGGAGCCCTCTCTAGTCCAAATCACTGTGTCTGTTTCCTTGAAATCACTGAACACTCCTAGTGAAGCTGGAAGCCAAGACTTAGGAGAACTGGGACTATTAACAAGAAGCTATTTTAAAATATATGTGTGTGGACTCCGGTTCAAGATGGTGGAGATAGAAAGATGTGTGCTCATCTCCTGCTGTGAAAGCATCAAAATTGCAACCAGCTGTGGAACAACCATTGACAAGAGGACGCTGGAACCCACCACAAAAAGATACCCCAAGTCCAAAGACAAAAAAAGAAACTGCAGCAGAACAGTAGGAGGGGAGCAAACACGATAAAATCAAATTCCATACCTGCTAGGTGAGTGACCCACAAACTGGAGAACAATAATACCACAGATATTCTACCATTGTTGTGAAGGTTCTGAACACCATGTCAGGCTTCCCAGCCTGGCAATCTGACAAACGGACTGGGAATCCCCAGGGAATCTGACCTTGAAGGCCAGAAGGATTTGATATAGGACTTCTATAGGACTGGGGAAAAGAGAGACTTCAGTCTTGGAGGGCACAAACAAAATCTTGTCTGCACCAAGACCCAGAGGAAAGGAGCAGTGACCCCACAGGAGACTGAACCAAAAATACCTGCTAGTGTTGAAGGGTCTTCTGTGGAGGTGTGGGTGGGGGCTCACCACAGGGAGGCACTGGTAGTAGCAGTCCAGGAAGGTTCCCCCTTGTGCTAATCCCTCTTGGAGGTCACTATTAACCCTACCATAGAGTCCTTAGACCCTAGGACTGGGTCACTTCAAGCCAAACAACTATCAGGAAGGGAGATAATCCCATCCATTAGCAGATAATTGGATTAATGCTTTACTGAGCAAGGCCCTGCCTACCAGAGCAAGACCCAGTTTTCCCACTGCCAGTCCCTCCCATCAGGAAGCTTACACAAGCCTCTTAGCCTCTTCCATCAGTAGGCAAACAGAAGAAGCAAGAATAACCACAGTCCCACAGTGGCTAAAACAAAAACCATTTTAGAGAAAGTTAGGATGAAAAAGTAGAAATTTATGTCCCAGATGAAGGGACAAGATAAAATCCCAGAAAAACAACTAAATGAAGTGGAGATAGGCAGTCTTCCAGAAAAAGAATTCAGAACAATGATAGTGAAGATGATCCAGGATCTCAGGAAAACAATGGAGAAGATGCAAGAAATGTTTACCAAAGACCTGAAAGAACTAGAGAACAAGCAAACCGAGATGAATAATACACTAGAAGGAATCAGTAGCAGAATAACTGAGGCAGAAGAATGGATAAATGGCCTTGAGGACAGAATGGTGGAAATCACTGCCACAGAACAGAACATAGAAAAAAGAATGAAAAGAAATTAAGACAGCCTAAGAGATCTCTGGGACAACTTAAATGCACCAACATTCTCATTACTGGGGTCCCAAAAGGAGAAGGAAGAGAGACAGGACCTGAGAAAATATTTGAAGATATAATAGCTGAAAACTTCCCTAACATGGGAAAGGAGATATTCAACCAAGTCCAGGAAGCACAGACAGTCTCGGGCAGGATAAACCCAAGGAGGAACACCCAGAGACACATAGTAATCAAACTGACAAAAATTAAAGGCAGATATAAAATATTAAAAGCAACATAGGGAAAATGACAAATAACATAAATGAGAACTCCCATCAAGCTATCAGCTGATTTCTCAACAGAAACTCTACAAGCCAGAAGGGAATGGCACCATATTTAAAATGATGAAAGGGAAGAACCTACAACCAAGAATACTCTACCTAGCAAGATTCTCCTTCAGTTTTGATGGAGAAATCAAAAGTTTTCAGACAAGCAAAATTTAAGAGAATTCAGCACCATCCACCCAGCTTTACAACAAATGCTAAAGGAATTTCCTAGGCAGGAAATACAAGAGAAGGATAAGACTTACAGAAAAGAAACCCAAAACAATTAAGAAAACAGTAATAGGATCATACATAGCAATAATCACCTTATAAATGGATTAAATGCACCAACCAAAAGACATAGACTAGCTGGGTGGATGAAAACATGTGCATGTATGCTCTTCCACTTACCACATCACTCTGTTTGACCAGCCCCCAAAATTGTATGTAATTATTTTATATTGTTAAGTTACTCATGTTCCCATAATGGCTTGCAATTGTAATGATCTTTTATTTTTTGTCTGGCTATTGATTGTGAAAACTATTCTTTTTTTATTTTGATTGTGAAAACTGATAAACATATTTTACTATTGTGATTACGTAACTACTCACTTAATATCATTGTATCATGATTGGTCATCAGAAAAGTAATAGAACTCTATATCACCAAAACTATGATTTAACAGAAAAACCTGCAATCATTTTCTAAAATTCAGAGGCATATCAGAATTATCTTGAAATTTTTTTGAAAAATACAAATGTCCAGATATTTCTTTTTTTTACCTCCAGAGCTCCAGATACATTTCTAATGAGCAGCCATGTTTAAAAACAACTGGACTATATCATGATCTTTTATCTAGTTTGTTTCACTTTTTCTATTTCATATTCAGTGCTCCCATTTCATTTAGTTTGTTTTCTAACTTCTCCATCTCTTCTTTACTTTTCTGATGTTCTTTCTCTTTATCCAGTGTAGTAGAAAAGCTTTTGTATACATGTATATAAATAATGTGTATTATAGAAATATTTTAGAAAACTTACAGATTTTTTCCTAACTATAACATTTTGATTTCACTTGTTTGACTTAGTATGAGTAGAATGCTAGATTGCTAATTTTAAAAGTAGATAAGCAACAAAGGTTTACTGTAGAGCACAGGGAACTATAATCAATATCTTGTGGTGGTGGTGGTTTAGTCGCTAAGTCATATCCAACTCTTGCAACCCCATGGACTGTAGCCCGCCAGGCTCCTCTGTCCATGGGATTCTCCAGGCAAGAATCCTGGAGTGGGTTGCCATTTCTTTCTCCAGGGTATCTTCCCAACCCAGGAATCAAACCCGGGTCTCCTGTATTGCAGCCAGATTCTTTACCAACTGAGCTATGAGGGAAGCCCATAATGGAAAATAATTTCAAAATAATATATGTGTATATATGTAACTGAATCACTTTGCTGTACACCTGAAACATTGTAAGTCAACTATATGTCAACAAAATATATATATTGAGAAGAAATTAAAAGATAATGTAAAAAAAAGCCATCAAATACTACTTCATTGAACTCATTAATGAGGTACCCAATAAGAATTACAAGCAGTTTGAAGGTCAATTTAAAGAGTAGAGACCTATAGGGAATAAAGAACTCTGCAATGAATTTCCAAGTTAATACAAAATAGTTCTATCCACAGAATGGGTCTGTCTATTCATCTGTGTAGTAATCAGTGCATTTCACTGGATACAATTATTTTGCCTTTCTCTAGACAAGAATCATTTATATTATCAGTTTTCTACTAACAGAATTATTTTTAAAACTAAACAAATATAGTGAAAGGATGAGTTAACCTGGATGGGTGAGCTACAGAAGATACCACTGTTTAATCTTTTAAAGTTGTTCTGAGTATATATATACATATATATGTATATATACACACACACATATATATCTATAAAAAGTACATACATACACACACATAAATTTAACACTAGGAAGCCTGATAAAAACATAGATATAAGCCTGTTTTAGTCCATGAACCTTTAGTTTTCAAGTGCTGATTTAGAATAATGAAGGGACCTCAAAGATCATCTAGTTAAAAAATCTCTCAAGCTACAGGAATAGCACTTTCTTGTAGATTCTTGGCCACTTCTCAACAGGAATACATTTTAAGAGACAGTCTGTTCTTCCAAATGTCCAGAAATCACCCCATTTCAGCCACCTGTCTTCCTACTGGTGTGGTTGGCCCTGATTCTGGAATCTGGTTTCATTGCATAATTTTAAAAAATCTCGAATGAGAGGTGCTAGTGTAACTTTCTGATAGAAGATTATCAGATGCTGTTTTCATGGTCATTTGTTTTGCTAGGTTTCTGTCTCAGGTGGCGAGAGAAGATGCAGCTCAATTCTTGATCGCAGGCCAGAAGAAAATGCAGAGTGCACTCAATTTCACAAAAGGAACAAAGCTCATTTACAGCACAGCCCTGCGCATAATAGAATTTCATGAGTCAGTCAATAAGGATAATTAAACAGTGTAGGTCAAGGACTAGACACAACCATTCAACTTCCTGCAAATCCATTAGGCAAAATCTTGAGAAACATTATTTAAAAGCGGGAATATTTAATCATTGGTGCATTTTAAAATGTGGTTTTTTGCTGCTAAATAATGTTGAAAAAACAATAAAAGTCAAATCCTTAGCAACATTACTTTGTCAAAAAAAATAGCTTCAAAATATAGTGATGAGCTTTCTTTTTTCTCAATATGTGAATTCCCCACTCTTCTGCTTTGCTCTTATGGTTTCTTCTCCCTGGTCTGCCTTTTCTCCTCTCAGGAGAAATATTTGTTTCAGGAAGCCCTCTCTGGAGATTGGAGCATGCCAACTCCTTGCCCGCCACCCACTCCCACCCTCCTGCCTCCCCCTGCACCCACCGGCCTCATAAATCCTAAATCCTTTTAGCATTTTTAATACATAGTTTCTGCTGGCACATTTAAAAAATATTGACTTCCTTGAACTATAATTCATGTATAATAAAAATGCACCCATACTGAATGTAAGTTTGGCATGTTTGACAAATGTATCCATCACTACAACCACCATAGAAATTAAAGTAGAGAATATTTCCATCACCTCAGAAAGTCCCCTCATGATCTGTTTTCTGTCACTATAAATGAGTTTTCCCTGTTTCTGAGTTTCACATAAATGGAAGCATGTAGTATATACTTCTGTATCCAGTTCATGTGGCTCAGCATAATATTCCTGAGATTTATCTATGTCTTTGTGCGTGTCGGTATTTTGTTCCTGTTGATGGCTAAGTTGTATTCCATTGTACAAATATATACAATTAGTTGGTCCATTCACCTGTTGTTGGAGATTTGAGCTGGTACCATTTTTCTGCTATTGTAAATAAAGCTCACATGAACATTTGTGTGGATATATATTTTTATTTCTCTTTGGTATATACACATGTACACAGACACAAAAATATGATTGTATGGTAACCATATGTTTAATCTTATAAGAAAACTGCTAAAAGAAGTGATTGTACCATTTTCAATTCCACCAGCCGTGGACAAGATATTCCTTTCACATCCTCAACACTTGGTTTTATCAGCTATTTAAATTTTTGTTATCCTGTGCTGCGTTGCGCTTAGTCGCTCAGTCCTGTCTGACTCTGTGCAACCTTATGGACTAGGGATATCTTATTGTGGTCTTAATTTGATTTGCCTGAAGCTGAGGTGGGCATGTTTTCATATGCACATATCTTCTTTGTGAAGCTCTAGCATTGCTTTGTTTTGTAGCTCAGGGCCTTTTGTCTATTTTTTAGACACTCCTGATTGGTTCCTCCTCACTCTCATTACCTTGCAATGCATTTGCTTTGAAGTTCTTTCCCCATATTGTCACAGACTGGCTCCTTCTCATCAGTGAGACCATGAATGTCACCTCCTCTGAGAAGCCTTCAACTACTCTTCAGCATCTTACCCTGTCTGGTTGCCTTCATAACACTTATATAACTTCTGTCTGAAATTATTTTATTTATGCATTTGCTTATCATCTTCAAAAATATTTTATTATTCGTATTGCTATTTTATTTATTTTTATTTTCTGGCCATATCATGCACCTTCTGGGATATTAGGCTCTTGACCAGGGATTGAGCCCAGCCTCCCCTGCACTGGAATCATGGAGTCTTAACCCCTGGACCACCAGAGAAGTCCCTGCTTATCTTCTTATCATCTATTCATCTCTATTGGAATATAGACTCCGAAGAGTGGGTCTTTTGTTTGTTTGGTTCATAGTCAATACAGACAATTTAGCAGTATAGATCAAGGGCTAGACACAATCATTTGACCTCCTGAAAACCCATTAGTCAAAAGCCTAGGAAATAATATTTAAAAGCTGCAAATTAGATTATTGATACATATGTAAAAGAGCTTTGCTGCTACTACTAGTAAAGTGCATGGAACACTGTAGGTTCCCAGTGGGTATTTGCTGAGCAAACAGCAGTATAGATTTTACAAAGTGCTCTCAAGGAGTTTCACTTCCGTCATTCACTTATTCCATGCACATTTACTAAGAACTATGAAAATATTCCAAGCCTTTTGAGGATATTAAGAAGAATAATTATTCCTACACTCAAGTTGCTTATGATCATTTTGAAATACGGACTTTTATCTCAAAATTAATACATGTTAATGATAGAAAGTTAAGCAGTACAGAAGAGAAAGTCACTGCTTCTCCAAGACCAAAACTTCTTAGGAATAACTATTAGTAGCTTTTTTGTATCCTTCCAGAATTTAGACAGTCATACACACATAAACACACACACACACACACACACACACACAAATGGCATCGTAGAAAACATACACTTTTAAGTTGCTTATGATCTCATGGTAGAGAGTAAGATTGCCAGATTTAGTAAATAAAAATGCAGAGTCCAGTTAAATATGGATTTCAAATAAGCAAGTAAAAAGTTTTGGTGTAAGTGTGCCCAAATATTGCATGAATATACTTCTAAATGTTTATTTGCTTCTCTAGACGTCATATTTAACTGGGTACCCTGTGCGTTTTCTGCCGGCCCGGGGTGAAGGCAGACATTCAGAATGATGTGCTACAGTCTTGCGCTGTGTCTGCAGTCATGGAAGCCAGGGCACAGGTCAAGGGACTACAGAGCAGAAACTAAGTCTACCCGGCAGAATCAGGAAAAGCTTACAAAGCAGACATCTGCACAGGGACTCAGTGTATGAACAGGAGTTTGACAGTTGGAATTAGAGAAAATAGCAGGAAAGGGGAAGAATTGTGGAAAGATTTGGGTGGGTTTGGAAAATAGGATGACCTTTAGCGTCATGGAGGCTTTAGTGCCCGAGAACTCTGTGGGGACACAATATCTGGAGCAGGAAGAGCTGAGACCACAGGCAGCGTCAGACAAAGAAGGATCCTGCACACAGGCTGCCAAGAGGCATTTTTACCCAGGAGACCAGTATTTGCCAGCCTCTTGCTACCTCGACCTTTTAAAAAGAAACTCCGGAATCCCTTTCACGGAAGTGTATAAACTTGCTAGTCTTTTTTGGATTCATTTTTTAAAATCGTTTTTATGGTATAATGTAATTGAATGAGCAAAAACAAAAACATAACTGTTGTGTTACAAAGTTTATTTTAAATACACTCCTTAATAACAGTAATATACAAAGATGAATCTTGACTGTCTCCCATGATGTTTAATTTACTTTTAATTCTATAATAAGTGTGATTTATCACCTAATAAATCAGGATTTTGAGACAGGCTGGGATGTAAGACCTTTTGCTGCGGTGCTGCAATGCTTGTGTCATGACAAACATCTCCTTGAGCAGTAAAATTCTAAGAAACTACAAAGGACTAAAAGCAACTGTGTACACTCGCAGTTGGGGCAAGTTCCGGACAAAAGATGCAAAAGACCAAAAAGCCTAACTGCCATTTCTGAAGAGCCTGGAGCAACAACAGAGTGTCTGGAGCAAAAGGGTACAAAGTGCACAGACTTTATACTCAATTCCACCAAATGGGTGGGCAAAACATCTAATTCGCCCCTCAGGCCAACCCCTGGACACACCCCTGCCCTAATACCATATACGGACACAGCTCACACCCCCCTTAAGAAGTGAGCCAGCAAAGGAATCTTGTTTTCGCTCTCCCCTGCTGCAGGAGGGGCTCCAATAAAGTCTTGCCTGAATTTCTTGTCTGGTCTCTGATCAGGTTCTATTGATTGGAGAAGGCCAAGAACCCTGGCTGGTACCAATATAACCTATTATACCGTGTTTGAGGATGCTAAAATGTGGAAATGAAATTTAATTTTGTTTTATGGCATCAGAAAGACTTAAAATTCTTCTCATGATCTGATGTTTAGAATTCTTGCTTTTTTACAGTTTAAAATGTCAACAGGTTTGTGTTTATCTTTTTATGTTTGACTCTTTAAATGACATAAGAGACAAGGTTTCAGATTTTTCTTAGTACATAACACATACGCATGCTGTTTATATCTAACAAATTAAAAGCCAAATGGAATATAATTGCCACTATATTCCCTCTTTTAATACTATTTTTGTAATTATTTGACATGATGTTACAGTTTTTGATGAGAATCAGGCAATTTACAGATCTATTGAAGCTCCACTTGAGGTGAATTAGTAGCAGTCTTATTTTCCCCTCTTATCATCTTACTGTATTTCAAGACTAATGTTTGTAGGCTTTCTGTCTTTAACCAATGGTCATTGTAACTTGGTGAATTATAATGGGGTAAGTATCCTTGAAACCACCATTTATGTCAGAAGACAGACTTTCCAACATATGTCCTGTTCAATCTCAGCTCATCCTTACTTCAAGAGTAAGCACCTTCCCTGGTAGCTCAGTTGGGAAAGAATCTGCCTGCAAGGTGGGAGACCCAGGTTTGATCCCTGGGTTGGGAAGATCCCCTGGAGAAGGGAATGGCAACCCACTCCAGTAGTCTTGCCTAGAGAATTCCATGGACTGAGGGGCCTGGCAGGCTACAGTCCATGGGCTCACAAAGAGTTGGGCATAACTGAATGACTGATACACCAAGCACTGTACCAAACTTGTAACACTTATACCAAGCAAATATCTTGACCTTATTATATTTACTTAATTATTTTGGGGGACAGTTTCATAGCCCACTGGTGCTGAACTAAACTCTTTAGTTTGGCCTACTTTTTTTTTTTTTTTAAGATTTGTCTTTGAGCCTCTTAATTTACAGATTTCCTCTTCAACTCTTTTTTCCCCTTCATAATTATTTATTGTAGAAACATGCTGATTTCTCCTGTAGTTTCCACAGCCTGAATTTTCTGGATATATTTCCCTCCTAGCATGTTCCTCTGTGTCCCTGTACATAGGTGTTGGATCTCGAGGCTTAAATTCTGGTTAGATTGTTTTTGCAGTACTGCAGCCAGCGCAGCAGGTAGGGATGGAAAGTGGTCGACAGCACAGTTTGGGAAAAAGAAACTAGAGACAGAATTAAAGTTTTAAAGACGGGACCGGTGGACTCAAGACCTCTTGGATCAAGAGCCATGTTCCTCAGAGCCATATCACTTTTATTTAGTATCTTTCTGCAAGCACAAAGTATCTGTTGTGCTACAGTGAAGCCAGCCTCCGGTGTCTCCAGTCATATCTCCCATTTTATTGATTATTTTTTAACTATCTTTGTTATTTTCTTGTACAAGGGGTATCACCTAGCTGGAGGCCATAGACCTGCATATGCCTTGGGAAAGCATCTTGGTGTGTGCACAAGCAGCATTCTGAACTTGCGCTGACCTGGTGTTCCAAGGTCCACAATATATGTTTTTCCTTAGCTTAGCAGGGCATGACGACCCCAACTAATCAACCTGATGTACTTTTATTGCTATATTTTGCTTTTAGTCTTTTCCTGTGGTGATTTTCTCATGGCTTAGCCAGAACAACAGGTGACTGTTATATTAACCCCTGCATGGCAGGACTGTTTCACTTGCTTTCCTCAGCAAGCACATATGTCTGATTGTCCCTTTCTGGTGCCCTGAGAAGTTATGGATGTTTAATGCCTGGTTAATTTAATTCTTAGGGCTTGCAAAATGACAATATTCTTCTTCTCATTTTCCTTCTTCATTTACTTGCTGGAAATCATTTATAAAGAGAAATTTTGCCATGTCTGTTATTTATGTGGCAACATAGTTCATAGTTCACACATAGCAAACACCCTTTTCCAACAACACAAGAGACAACTCTACACATGGACCTCACCAAATGGCCAATACTGAAATCAGACTGATTATATTCTTACTCTATACAGTCAGCAAAAACAAGACCTGGAGCTGACTGTGGCTCAGATCATCAGCTCCTTATTGTAAAATTCAGACTTTTGAATTTTGAAGAAAAAAATGTCCCTACTTTTGAAGAAAGTAGGGAAAATCAATTGGCCATTCAGGTATGACCTAAATCAAATCCCTTGTGATTGTGTAGTGAAAGTGACAAGTGGATTCCAGGGACTAGATCTGGTACACAGCGCCTGAAGAACCATGGATGGAGGTTTGTAACACGGTACAGGAGGCAGTGACCAAAACTACCACAAAGAAAAAGAAATGCAAGAAGGCAAAGTGGTTGTCTGAGGAGGCTTTACAAATAGCTGAGGGAAGAAGAGAAGTGAAAGGAAAGGGAAAAGGGGGAAGATATATGCAACTGAATGCAGAGTTCCAAAGAATAGCAACAGAAGACAGAAGAAGTGAAAGTGAAGTCTCTCAGTAGTGTCTGACTCTTTGCAACCCAGTGGACTGTAGCCTACCAGGCTCCTCCATCCATGGGATTCTCCAGGCAAGAATAGTGGAGTGGGTTGCCATTTCCTTCTCCAGGGGATCTTCCCATCCCAGGGACTGAACCCAGATCTCCTGCATTGCGGGCAGACGCTTTACCCTCTGAGCCATCAGGGAAGCCCAGACATAAGAAGGCCTTCTTAAATTAACAATGCAAAGAAATAGAGGAAAACAATAGAATGGGAAAGACTCTTCAAGAAAACTGGAGATATCAAGGGAACATTTCAAGGAAGGATGGGCATGATAAAGGACAGAAACTTTAAGGACGTAACAAGCAGAAGAGACAAAGAAGAGGTGGCAAAAATACACAGAAAGATACAAAAAAAAAAAGCCTTCATGACCTGGATAACCATGAGGGTGTGGTCACTTGCTTAGAGCCAGACATCCTGGAGTGTGAAGTCAAGTGGACCTTAAGAAGCATTACTATGAACAAAGCTAGTGGAGGTGACAGAAATCCAGCTGAGCTATTTCAAATCCCAAGAGATGATCATGTTAAAGCGTTGCACTCAATATGTCAGTGAATTTGGAAAACAACAATGGCCACAAGACTGGAAAAGATCAGTTTTCTTTCCAGTACCAAGAATGTTCAGTCTACCACACAATTGCATTAATTCCACACGCTAGTAAGGTAATACTCAAAATCCTTCAAGCTAGGTTTCAGCAGTACATGAGCCAAGAACTTCCAGATGTACAAACTGGATTTAGAAAAGGCAGAGGAACCAGAGATCAAATTGCCAACATCTTTTGGATCATATAGAAAGCAAGGGAGTTCCAGAAAAACATCTACTTCTGCTTCACTGACTATGCAAAAGCCTTTGATTGTGTGCATCACAACAAATTGCGGGAAATTCTTAGATGAGAATACCAGACCACCTTACCTGCCTGTATGCAGAAATCTGTATGCAGCTCAAGAAGCAACATAAGAACCAGATATGGAACAATGAAGTTAAGTGAAGTGAAAGTTGCTCAGTCATGTCCAACTCTTTGCAATCCCATGGACTACACAGTCCATGGAATTCTCTAGGCCAGAATACTGGAGTAGGTAGCCTTTCCCTTCTCCAGGGGATCTTCCCGACCCAGGAATCTAACCAGGGTCTCCTGAATTGCAGGCAGATTCTTTACCAACTGAGGTATCAGGGAAGCCCATGGAACAATGGACTGGTTCAAAATTGGGAAAGTACATCAAGGCTGTATATTGTCACCCTGTTTATTAACTTCTATGCAGAGTACATCATGGGAAATGCCAGGCTGGATGACTCACAAACTGGAATCAAGATTACTGGGAGAAATATCAACAACCTCAGATATGCAAATGATACCACTCAAATGTCAGAAATGAAGAGGAACTAAATAGCTTCTTGATGAGGGTAAAAGAGGAGAGTGGAAAAGCTGGATGGAAACTCAACATTCAAAAAAACTAAGACCATGGCATCCAGTCCCATGACCTCATGGCAAACAGAAGGTGAAAAAATGGAAACAGTGCCAAATTTTATTTTCTTGGGATCCAAAATCACTGCAGATAATGACTGCTGACCTGAAATTAAAAGACACTTGCTCCTTGGAAGGAAAGCTATGACAAACCTCAACAGCATGTTAAAAAGCTGAGACATCACTTTGCCGACAAAGATTCGTACAGTCAAAGCTATGATTTTTCCTGTAGTCATGAATGGATGTGAGAGTTGAATCATAAAGAAGACTGAACATCAAAGAACTGATGCTTTCTAATTGTGGTGCTGGAAGAGACTTGAGAGTCCCTTGGACTGCAAGGAGATCAAACTGGTCAGTCTTAAAGGAAATCAACCCTGAATATTCATTGGAAGGACTGATGCTGAAGCTGAAGCTCCTGAATATTCATTGGAAGGGCTGATGCTGAAGCTGAAGCTCCAATAACTTTGGTCATCTGTTGCAAAGAGGTGACTTATTCGAAAAGACCCTTATGCTGGGAAAGTTTGAAGGCAAAAAAAACGGGGGTGGCAGAGGATGAGATGGTTAAACAGCATCACTGACTCAATGGACATGAGTTTGAGCAAGCTCCAGAAGACGGTGAAGGATAGAGGAGCCTGACGTGCTGCAGTCTATGGTGTCACAAAGAGTCAGACAGGACTTAGTGACTGAACAATAAGTAGTTCACACAAGAAAAGCAGAATGAATAATTATTTCCTTTTATTTATCAATTTTCAAATGAATAGCATCTCCAACATGACCAACGAGCTGTTTGTGTGTGTGGTAATTAACTTATAGATTTAAACATATTTGATGTGTTTGGATTAAGTCATTAGCCATTGCAGTCACCGACCTTTAACACACCCTGAAAGGAGTTCAGGGTGAGATAAGGAAGGAG
Source organism: Bos grunniens (assembly GCF_055505025.1). Lineage (NCBI taxonomy): Eukaryota > Metazoa > Chordata > Mammalia > Artiodactyla > Bovidae > Bos > Bos grunniens. The sequence goes on along the minus strand of NC_141165.1, from coordinate 18,441,373 downwards.
ACACTCTGTGCTCTGGGAAAACTGGCAGAAGAGGCCTTCAGATAGTTCAGTTCAGTTGCTCAGTTGTATCCGACTCTTTGCGACCCCATGAATCACAGCACACCAGGCCTCCCTATCCATCACCAACTCCCAGAGTTCACTCAAATTCACGTCCATTGAGTCAGTGATGCCATCCAGCCATCTCATCCTCTGTTGCCTCCTTCTCCTCCTGCCCACAATCCCTCTCAGCATCAGAGTCTTTTCCAATGAGTCAACTCTTCACATGAGGTGCCCAAAGTACTGGAGTTTCAGCTTTAGCATCATTCCTTCCAAAGAAATCCCAGGGCTGATCTCCTTTAGGATGGACTGGTTGGATCTCCTTGCAGTCCAAGGGACTCTCAAGAGTCTTCTCCAACACCACAGTTCAAAAGTATCAATTCTTCAGCGCTCAGCTTTCTTCACAGTCCAACTCTCACATCCATACATGACCACTGGAAAAACCATAGCCTTGACTAGATGGACCTTTGTTGGCAAAGTAATGTCTCTGCTTTTGAATATGCTATCTAGGTTGGTCAGAACCTTCCTTCCAAGGAGTAAGCATCTTTTAATTTCATGGCTGCAATCACCATCTGCAGTGATTTTGGAGCCCAGAAAAATAAAGTCTGACACTGTTTCCACTGTTTTCCCATCTATTTCCCATGAAGTGATGGAACCGGATGCTATGATCTTCATTTTCTGAATGTTGAGCTTTAAGCCAACTTTTTCACTCTCCTCTTTCACTTTCATCAAGAGGCTTTTTGGTTCCTCTTCACCTTCTGCCATAAGGGTGGTGTCATCTGCATATCTGAGGTTATTGATATTTCTCCTGGCAATCTTGATTTCAGCTTGTGCTTCTTCCAGCCCAGCATTTCTCATGATGTACTCTGCATATAAGTTAAATAAGCAGGGTGACAATATACAGCCTTGACGTACTCCTTTTCCTATTTGGAACCAGTTTGTTGTTCCATGTCCAGTTCTAACTGTTGCTTCCTGACCTGCATATAGGTTTCTCAAGAGGCAGGTCAGGTGTTCTGGTATTCCCATATCTTTCAGAATTTTCCACAGTTTATTGTGATCCACACAGTCAAAGGCTTTGGCATAGTCAATAAAGCAGAAATAGATGCTTTTCTGGAACTCTCTTGCTTTTTCCATGATGCAGTGGATGTTGGCAATTTGATCTCTGGTTCCTCTGCCTTTTCTAAAACCAGCTTGAACATCTGGAAGTTCACGGTTCATGTATTGCTGAAGCCTGGCTTGGAGAATTTTGAGCATTACTTTACTAGTGTGTGAAATGAGTGCAATTGTGCGGTAGTTTGAACATTCTTTGGCATTGCCTTTTTTTGGGATTGGAATGAAAACTGACCTTTTCCAGTCCTGTGGCCACTGCTGAGTTTTCCAAATTTGCTGGCATATTGAGTGCAGCACTTTCACAGAATCATCTTTCAGGATTTGAAATAGCTCAACTGGAATTCCATCACCTCCACTAGCTTTGTTCATAGTGATGCTTTCTAAGGCCCATTTGACTTCACATTCCAGGATGTCTGGCTCTAGATGAGTGATGACACCATCGTGATTATCTGGGTCATGAAGATCTTTTTTGTACAGTTCTTCTGTGTATTCTTGCCACCTGTTCTTAATATCTTCTGCTTCTGTTGGGACCATACCATTTATCGAGCCCATCTTTGCATGAAATGTTCCCTTGGTATCTCCAATTTTCTTGAAGAGATCTCTAGTCTTTCCCATTCTGTTGTTTTCCTCTATTTCTTTGCATTGATCAGATAGATATTTTCAAAAGAAAATTTTATAAACCCTAAACCTTTGCATCTTCCCATACTTAGAAAAGCACTAAAACCATTAAGTGACATCTGTTCCTTATAACTAGCAGCAACCTTCTACTGAGATGTGTGCTTAGTTTTACACATACCCACTTCACCAAAATACAAATATTTGACCTCCCCACTTACCTCTTCTGAGCTGTTCCTCATAGCTCTCTGGGAAGCTGTCTCCCAGGCTATAGTCCCCTCATAAAACTGAAATTCACAGCTCTCACATTGTGCACTTTTATTTTAGTTGACACCTCTTACAGATACTTGGGCTTCCCAGGTGGCACTAGCTTCCCAGGCAAAGAAACTGCCTACCATTGCAGGAGACATAAGAGAACTGGGTTCAGTCCCTGGGTTGGGAAGATCCCCTGGTCAAGGGCATGGCAACCCACTCCAATATTCTTGCTTGGAGAATCCCATGGACAGAGGAATCTGGTGGACTACAGTCCATAGGGTCACAAAGAGTCAGATACAACTGAAGGGACTTAGCACGCACATGCACAGATGCTACCCTTATTCATATGAAAACTGTCCGATCTTTGGGACAACTCCTCAGGCTGGCTCCCAAGTCCTCAAAGATATATTTTTTATGTCATTTAACAGGAAGAATCTGAGTGTAAGAAAGGACCACAAGGAAAATAAGAATTTTGTATCAAAGATATTTGGTTTGGATCAGTTAAGGCAGATTTTGTAGCTATGCCTACCCTATTTTATTGGAAATTGAATATTCTTTAATATTGTCAGTTTCAGGCCTGTGTGGGTGACAACATTTACTAAAGACAAGTGACATTAGAATGTGAGTTACAGAAACTCTGCCTGATTTTAAGAGAAATCAGCAGGCTGTTTGACAGATCCTTACTATCTTTCTTGCTGGGAAATGCCCATGGCTGGTCTGAGGAACTGCTGTCTGCCCTCGGGGATTAACAGCCAGGCCTTGACAATAATTTGCAGTCTCCGGAGCATTGGAGCTGTCTGAGTCCATTTATGTTCAAATCTCTTTGCCCTTAATTGCAGCTTCTCTGACTATGTGTGCGTGCTAAATTGCTTCAGTGACTAGACCCTGGATTTAACTGTTTTGAAGCTGCTTTTTGTAGGGAAATAGATTTTGCTGAAATATTTTAAACATACAGAGAAACAGAAAGGCTAACATTATAAACAATGGAACACTGGATCTCTAGACTTCACAAATTTTGTTATTTTGTTATATTTGCTTCAGAATATTTTTAAAAATTTATTTTATTGAAGTATAGTTGATTAATAATGTTGTATTAATTTCTGCTATACAGCAGAATATGTATACATATATATGTATTTATGTATATTATACATATATATGTGTTTACACATATATATACATTCTTTTTCATATTCTTTTCCATCGTGGTTTATCACAGGATATTGAATATAGGTCCCTGTGCTAGTCAATACGTCATTGTTGTTTATCCACCCTATTTGTAATAGTTTGCATCTGCTAACCCCAAACGCCCAATTCATCCCTCCCCTACCCTCTCTCCCTCTTGGTAACCACAAGTCTGTTCTCTGAATGTGAGTATATTTCTGTCTCATGGATAAGCTGTTTGCGTCATGTTTTAGATTTCACATGTAAGTGATATCACATGGTATTTGTCTTTCTCTTTCTGATTTACTTTGCTTAGCATGATCATCTCTAGGTCCACACATGTTGTTGCAAATGGCATTATTTCATTCTTTTTTATGGTTGAGTGGTATTTCATTGCGTATATGTACCACATCTTCATCATTCATCTGTCAATGAACATTTAGGTCATTTCTATGGTTTCAGACCATTTTTTAAAAGAAAGGAGATATTAAGCATGTGGTCACCTTTGTTCTCTACACTAATGCGAGTTTCCTCCCTCATTGTAGAGATGGGTACTATACCAGTGTTGATGGATATCTTTCTTATGCTTGTTGTTATGTTTATGTTTATATGTACATATCTAGGAATAATGCTGAGAACTGTGTGTGTTTTCAAAGTTTATAGAAATGTTATTATACTGTATGACATCTTCTCCACTAAGTAGCTTTCCTCAGTGAGCATTTTGTTTCGGGGATCTATGTTGACATATCATGTTTATTTATTTCACTGCTACACTGCATTCTATCATCTGATTATATGTGAATTTATTCATTCTGTTATTAATGTACACTTATGTTTCTATTTTTTTTCTATTACACACAATGCTTCAAATAACATCCTTGAATATGCATGTGACAGTTTCTCTAGGTATTTGTGTAGAGCAGAATTTCTGGGACACAGAGTATCATACATCTTTAACTTCAATAGCTATTGCCAAATTACTCTCTGATGTGGGTGTCCCTGGTGGCTCAGACGGTAAAGAATCTTCCTGTAATGCAGGAGACCCAGGTTCAATTCCTGGGTCAGGAAGATCCCCTGGAGAAGGGAATGGCAACCCACTCCAGTATTCTTGCCTGGAGAATCCCATGGACAGTGGAGCTTGGCAGGCTACAGCCCAAAGGGTCGCAGAGTCAGACATGACTGAGCGACTAATGCATACACACACTCTCTGATGTGGTTACATTAATTTACATGCCCACCAGTAGGAGCCAAATTTCTTATTTCCCCATATTTAGTGTTATCAGACTTAAAAAATTTTGTCAGCCTACTAGTTATGAAATGGTACCTCATTGATGTTTTAATTTTTATTTCCCTAAGTACTGTTGAAGTTGGATTTTTTTATTTATTGGCCATTTTTTCTTCTAGAGGTTGTAGGGCAGGGGTCTTCAAATTGTTGGAGAGTGATGGCTGTGATGGGGATGTACCTAGGCTTGGAATCCTCATAGCTTCCTCTCTGATTTGCATCTTTAAATTGCTTTGACTCGAAGTGTCTCTGCACTCTTCTGTACATTTCTTGTATCAGGTATCTGAGAGAATAATAAAATTAAGAGGAAAAATAAAATAAATGCAAGGTTACAAAAAGAAGAAAGATAACAGAGACAGTGAAGTCTACTTGGATGTAAGAATTATAAGGCTTTTTAACTTTCTGTTTTGTCCATTGGACTGAGTAGCCCACCAGTACAATATTTCACTAAACAACTGGCAAGGGAATCACAGAATTTAGATTTTAAGCTTTGCCCATACATTCCATAGCTTTGCTTTCTAGGGTCCCCACTTACCTCTTTATCTTAATTGAAGGTATATCTTCACTGCCTGTGTTTTTGGTAGAGGAACAGATTTTTCTCTGAGGTGTGCTATGTAGTAGATAAGATGAGGGCTCTGGAATCAGGTACTAGGCCCATTGCTGGTTCTCTTACTTACTAGCTTTGTCAACCTGGAAAAGTTTCTTAACCATCCTACATTTAGTTTCTTCAAGGTAACTACTACTTACTTCATAGGGTTGTTGGAGAAGGCAATGGCACCCGACTCCAGTACTCTTGCCTGGAAAATCCCATGGATGGAGGAGCCCGGTGGGCTGTAGTCCATGGGGTCGCTAAGAGTCGGACACGACTGAGCGACTTCACTTTCACTTTTTTACTTTCATGCATTGGAGAAGGAAATGGCAACCCACTCCAGTGTTCTTGCCTGTAGAATCCCAGGGACAGGAGAGCCTGGTGGGCTGCCGTCTATGGGGTCACACAGAGTCAGACATGACTGAAGTGACTTACCAGCAGCAGCAGCATAGGGTTGTAGTAATGGTTCATGGATATAATATATGTAAATACTAAGCCTATGACACAGTAAGCCCTTAAGGTCAGTAATAATTAATCATCTAAATAAATAAGACATGGATGAAAATATACTACAGAAATTCAGTATTCTTATCTTAATGAAAAATCTGAAAGTTTGTATGACTTTCCTAGAAGTAGATGTGGTACTTTCTGTGATTGATAGATATACCAGTAACTTCAGGGTGATTTAAGTGGAAATGACTCAATTGATAATAGAATTTCCACCTAGTGTTGGGGAAAAGATGAGCACATTATGAAAGCAATCATTCATTTACTTATTCATCAAGCATTTATTGAAGACTTATGATGTGCCATGAACACTCTGTACAAGACAATGGGGAAATTAAAAAGCTAAATGATACTTCAGTTCAGTCACTCAGTAGTGTCTGACTCTTTGCGACCCCAGGGACTGCATCCCTGTCCATCTCCAACTCCCAGAGCTTGCTCAAACTCATGTCTATAGAGCTGGTGATGCCATCCAACAAAGGCATTGTCTGTTGTGCTCTTCTCCTCTTGACTTCAATCTTCCCCAGCATCAGGGTCTTTTCCAATGAGTCAGTTCTTTGCATGAGGTGGCCAAAGTATTGGAGCTTCAACTTCAGCATCAGTCCTTCCAAAGAATACTCAGGATTGATTTCCTTTAGGATTGCCTGGTTTGATCTCCTTGTAGTCAAGAGTCTTCCCCAACATCACAGTTCAAACACATCAATTCTTCAGCTCTCAGAATTCTTTATGGTCTAACTCTCACATCCATACATGACTACTGGAAAAACCATAGCTTTGACTATATGAGCCTTTGTTGGTAAAGTATGTCTCTGCTTTTTATATGCTATCTAGGTTTGTCGTAGCTTTTCTTCCAAAGAGCAAGCATCTTTAAATTTCATGGCTTCAGTCATCATCTTCAGTGATTTTGAAGTCCAAGAAGATAAAGTCTGTCACTGTTTTCATTGTTTCCCCATCTGTTTGCCATGAAGTGAAGAGACTGGATGCAATGATCTTCATTTTTGAATGTTGAGTTTTAAGCCAGCTTTTTCACTTTCCTCTTTCTCTTTCATCAAGAGGTACTTTAGTTTCTCTTTGCTTTCTGCAATAAGGGTGGTGTCATCTATATATCTGAGGTTATTGATATTTTTTCCTGCAAACTTGATTCCAGCTTGTGCCTCATCCAGCCTGGCGTTTCAATTAAATAAGCAGGGTGACAATATACATTCTTGACATGCTCCTTTCCCAATTTGGAACTACTCTGTTGTTCCATGTCCAGTTTTAACTGTTGCTTCTTGACCTACATACATATTTCTCAGGAGGCAGGTAAGGTGGTCTGGTATTCCCATCTCTTGACAAATTTTCCACAGTTTGCGATCCACATAGTCAAAGGCTTTATAGTCAATGAAGCAGAAGTAGATGTTCTTCTAGAATTCTCTTGCTTTTTCTATGATCCAACAGATGTCGGCAATTTGATCTGTGGTTCCTCTGCTTTTTCTAAAACCAGCTTGAACATATGGAAGTTCACGGTTCACATATTGCTGAAGCCTGGTTTGGAAAATTTTGAGCACTATTTTGCTAGTGTGTGAGATGAGTTCAATTGTGTGGTAGTCTGAACATTCTTTGGCATTGCCTTTCTTTGGGATTGGAATGAAAACTGACATTTTCCAGTCCTGTGGCCACTGCTGAGTTTTCCAAATTTGCTGGCATATTGAGTGTAGCACTTTCACAGCATCATATTTTAAGATTTGAAATAGCTTAATTGGAATTCCATCACCTCCACCTGCTTTGTTTGTAGTGATGCTTCCTAAGGCCCACTTGACTTCACATTCCAGGATGTCTGGCTCTAGGTGAGTGATCACACCATTGTGCTTATCTGGGTCATTAAGATCTTTTCTGTATAGTTTGTCTGTATATTCTTGCCACCTCCTCTTAATATCTTCTGCTTCTATTAAGTCCATTTCTGTTCTTTATTTTGCCATCTTTGCATGAAATGTTCTCTTGGTATCTCTAATTTTCTTGAAGAGATCTCTAGTCTTTCCCATTCTATTGTTTTCCTCTATTTCTTTGCATTAATCACTGAGGAAGGCTTTCTTATCTCTCCTTGCTATTCTTTGGAACTCTGCATTCAGATGGGTATGTCTTTCCTTTTCTCCTTTGCCTTTCACTTCTCTTCTTTCTCAGCTATTGGTAAGGCCTCCTCAGACAACCAGCTTGCGGTTTTGAATTTCTTCTTCTTGGGGAAGGTTTTGTTTACCACCTTCTCTATAATGTTACAAACCTCTGTCCATAGATCTTCAGGCACTCTATCAGATCTAATCTCCTGAATCTATTTGTCACTTCCACTGTATACTCGTAAGGGATTTGATTTAGGTCATACCTGAATGGCCTAGTGATTTTCCCTACTTTCTTCAATTTAAGTCTGAATTTTGCAATAAAGAGTTCACGATCTGAGCCACTCAGCTCCTGGTCTTGCTTTTGCTGACTGTATAGAGCTTCTCCATCTTTGGCTACAAAGAATATAATCAATCTGATTTTGGTATTGACTATCTGGTGATACCCATGTGTAGAGTCATCATTTGTGTTGTTGGAAGAAGGCATTTGCTATGACCAATGCATTCTCTTGGCAAAACTCTGTTAACCATTGCCTTACCTCTTTTTGTGCTCCAAAGCCAAACTTGCCTGTTACTCCAGGTATCCCTTGACTTCCTACTTTAGCATTCCAGTCCCATGTGATGAAAAGAACATCTTTTTTTGTTGTTATTTCTAGGAGGTCTTGTAGGTCTTCATAGAACCATTCAGTTTCAGCTTCTTTAGCATTACTGGTTGGGGCATAGACTTGGATTACTGTAATATTGAAAGGTTTGCCTTGGAAATGAACAGAGATCATTTTATCATTTTTGAGACTGCATCCAAGTACTGCATTTGGACTCTTTTGTTGACTATGATGGCTATTCCATTTCTTCTAAGGGATTCTTGCCCACAGTTCAGTTCAGTCGCTCAGTCGTGTCCAACTCTTTGTGACCCCATGAACCACAGCATGCCAGGCCTCCCTGTCCAACACCAATTCCCAGAGTTTACCCAAACTCACGTCCATCGAGTCGGTGATGCCATCCAACCATCTCATCTTCTGTTGTTCCCTTCTCCTCCTGCCTTCAATCTTTCCCAACATCAAGGTCTTTTCAAATGAGTCAGCTTTTTGCATCAGGAAGCCAAAATATTGGAGTTTCAACTTCAACATCAGTCCTTCCAGGACTGATCTCCTTTAGGATGGACTGGTTGGATCTCCTTGCAGTCCAAGGGACTCTCAAGAGTCTTCTCCAACACCATAGTTCAAAAGCATCAATTGTTCGGCGCTCAGCTTTCTTTATAGTCCAACTCTCATATCCATACATGACTACTGGAAAAACCATAGCCTTGACTAGACGGATCTTTGTTGACAAAGTAATGTCTCTGCTTTTTAATACACTATCTAGGTTGGTCAGAAGTTTCCTCCAAGGAGTAAGCGTCTTTTAATTTCGTGGGTACAATCACCATCTGCAGTGATTTTGGAGCCCAAAAAAATAAAGTCAGCCACTGTTTCCCCATCTATTTGCCATGAAGTGGTGCAACCAGATGCCATGATCTTAGTTTTCTGGATGTTGAGCTTTAAGCCAACTTTTTCACTCTCCTCTTTCACTTTCATCAAGAAGCTCTTTAGTTCCTCTTCACTTTCTGCCATAAGGGTGGTGTCATCTGCATATCTGAGGTTATTGATATTTCTCCTGGCAATCTTGATTCCGGCTTGTTCTTCATCCAGCCCAGCTTTTCTCATGATGTACTCTGCATGTAAGTTAAATAAGCAGGGTGACAATATACAGCCTTGATGTACTCCTTTTCCTATTTGGAACCAGTCTGTTGTTCCATGTCCAGTTCTAACTGTTGCTTCCTGACCTGCATACAGGTTTCTTGCCCACAGTAGTAGATATAATGGTCATGTGAATTAAATTCATCCATTCCAATCCATTTTAGTTCACTGATTCTTAAAATGTTGATGCTCACTCTTGTCATCTCCTGTTTGACTACTTCCAGTTTACCTGGATTCACGGACCTTCCAGGTTCCTATGCAATATTGTTCTTTACAGCATCAGATTTTACTTCCATCACCAGACATATCCACAACTGGGTGTTGTTTTCGCTTTGGCTCAGCCTCTTTATTCTTTCTGGAGTTATTTTTCTACTCTTTTACAGTAGCATATTGGGCACCTATTTATCTGGGGAGTTCATCTTTCAGTGTCCTATCTTTTTACCTTTTCATACTGTTCATGGGGTTCTCAAGGCAAGAATATTGATATTTCGTATTTGCCATTAAGAAATTGAATAGGGGAAATAGCCACAAAAGTAAACTAATGAATTCAATGAATTTTACAACAAAGATGCAGTGGGACCACAAAGAGGGAGTTTTCAGTTCTATATTAATGTATTAGGAAAACGTCCATAGAGTAGCATGTCATAAGGAAGGAAATCTCCCCACCACCTTTCAAATTCCAAGAGGTGGTTGCCTCTGGGCAGAGCCAGGGGAGAGCATCATGGTGAAGAGTAGTATTGGGAGGACAAGTCAAGCTATGAGGGTGCCTGAACCACATAATCTATGGGCTCGTTGCCAGACCAAAGATGCAAGGTAGTGATTAAGAGGAACCAAAGTCACAGCCAGGAATGCAGAAGTATGGTCAAGATAAAGACAGGGCCACGCCCTCTCTGGAAATGATCAGTGAAGTTGGAGATCCAGTCTAGAGAAACAAGAAGAGGTTTGTGGTCCAGATGTAGATGCAGATTCAGGCTTGTTAATCAATGAGCCCCTTTGGCTGTGCCAAGCATCACCCTTGGAATAGTGTGAAGTTATTTCAAGAAGCCATGCCAAGTTGAACAGATGCTGCCTAATTTGTCATCTCAGAAGTCTGATTTTCTAGCTATTTTTCCTCTTCATTCTAGTTCATGTAGGTGCTATCATCCTAAGCATAATTTTTGCTAACAGGTCCTGAAATGTTAAAATTCCTGCTTTAAAAAGTCTCATTTCTATTGGGCCATATTCAGATAGTAAAACACATGATTCATCTATATTCTGTGAAAGGTGTCCAGTGGAAATTGTGTTTAATGTGTTAGATATAAAATTACACCATCCTATTTAAGGCTCTATGAGAGATTCCAGGAGAAGAGGACCAAAATGTGATGATTTAGTGTGGAGAGTGGCCCCAAAGAAAGAGTTGCTTGATGTTCCAGCTACTGAATTCAGAGGCCAGATTTAAATGGTACAAACACATCCAGTACTGATGCTTATTACCAAATGCATACCAGACAGTGGCCCACTTGGCAAATAACAGACATGGTGTGATTTTCCTTCCTTTTGTTGTTATTGTTTAGTCACTCGGTCACGTCCAGCTCTGCACAGCCCCATGGCCTGCAGCACGCCAGGCTTCCCTGTCTTTCACTATCTCCCAGAGTTTGCTCAAACTTGTGTCCATTAAGCCAATGATGCCATCCCACCATCTCATCCTCTGTTGCCCTCTTCTCCTCCAGCCCTCAATCTTTCCCAGCATCAGGGTTTTTCCAATGAGTCAGCTCTTAGCATTAAGTGGCCAAATCATTGGAGCTTCAGCTTCAGCATCAGTCCTTCCAGTGAATACTCAGGGTTGATTTCCTTTAGGATTGACTGGTTTGGTCTCCTTGCTATCCAAGGGACCCTCAAGAGTCTTCTCCAGCACCACAGTTCAAAAGCATCAATTCTTTGACTTGCCTTCCTCCTTGAGCTATTAACTTGCTTTCCATGGATGGTACTCATGTCCATCATGTTTAAATCTGTCCAACTTGTTTAAATCTGTATGATGGTAAAGTGTGATGGGAATTCTGGTCAGATCAAAAATGATTTATCAGTCTCTACAGGAATGGGCAGCTTGCTGGCAGGCCAGTGGCACTTCTGTCATTTTGCCAAAGTTCACAACTGGGGAGAAATAATTAAACCTAGGCATGAAGCTCATAAGTCTTTGAAAGTTTCCTGTAACGTTACCTTCTGCTTCAGAATTTGAGGCTGAATTCAAAGGTCAGTCTCTGAAAACCCAGGGACCATCCAAATCAGCATATTATTTTAAAATAATGCTACTAATAAAAGTCCCACACAGCTTTCTTATCATTAATTCAAAGAACACCTGTCTCTCTTCATATCTTAATAAATTACTTTTGCCCCTGGACAAATATATCCTCTGTCACTTTGCCAAGTCCTCACTTACATGCTGAATACACATTAGTAGAAGAACACAGATGATGTTAGTTGCCACCATAAGAGAGCTCAGCCTTCCTGAATATGAGAAAAATAGCTTTTTTCATGGTTTGGGCCTTCCCAGAATCCAGTCAGACATAGTACAGAGCTACACTGAATCTAAGTTATTAAACTGAACAGGAAGTACCTTGCTCAAATACTAAGCATAGTCTTAAAATTCTATGTTCTCAACTTCCTTCTCATAGTGGAAAAGTTTAGGAGAGTGAGGCGAACCCAACTTGTTTAAATCTGTGTGCCCTGACAGATGAAAGCCAATGGGGTTGGTATTGGGGGATCGGTGGAAGGACACAGTGTGGTATTCAATATAATTGAATGAGAATCCAAAACCAAAGAGGAGGATCTAACGAAATACAAAGCAGGTATGTGAGGAGACCTTATGGGGAAATCTTAGCATAGGCTGTGGGCACTCGTGTGTTTCCCTTTACTCTCTGCGGGGCAATACATAGGTGAGTCAGGTCCACTTAAAGGGCTATGTGGGATGCGTTTCCTTTGCTTTTTTTTTTTTTTTAAGTGCTGTGGAGCTGGTTGGGTTTTACTTCCCCAACCAAGGATTGAACTCCTGGCCCTTAGAAGTAAAAGCACAGAGTCCTAACCTCTGGACCACCAGGGAATTCCTGGATGTATTTCCTTTGATTCCCTCTGTTCATGTGGCTTTAGATGGTCTGTTATATTTATTCCATTTCAAAGGTGAAAGGCAGAATTCTGTGATTTCTGGCACCTACTCCTTTCCTAGTTAACAAAGCACTGGATATTCTTGGGAGCCCTCTGCATCTTCTCAGCCTTGATTCAGTGGGGCTTGGTATTGGGGTATGAAGTAGAAGAGTGGAATTTCTGTGGAGGCAAGTGGGAGGGGGATGCTGGAATACAGATGATGGGCAGACTACTTCTGTTACCCAGGAGCATTCCTAGCAGAGGTCCTCTGGTCTTTGGCAGAGGTGAGGGAATAATTAGCAATGGGAGGAGAGTCAGATGGAAGCTTTGAGTTTCTCTATGTGCCGGGAGCCAGCGTGAGGAACTCCGCCCATGGCAAAGGTCATGAGGAAGGAGGCTCGGCATACACAAAGGCGGGATCAAGCCTCAGGAGTCCCCCTGGAAATTCTCGAGCATCTACCCCCAAAACCAGAGTCTGCCTACTTTACTGCTTTGTGCTCGTACCTACACCTCTGACTTTACGGGGGGCTGTCCCCCACCACCTCTCTCTGAAAAAGAGTTAGCTTACAGCTCCAGTTAATAAAGTTCCTGGGCATGCCAAGGGTGTTTCAACCTACAAACTCCTTTGGAAATTCTCTAGCCTGCCTGAATAGGTTCTTCTGGCCTCATGTGATTGTTCAGAGCCTCCCAACTGTGAGAGGCATCAGATGTTCCAAACTGTCTAAATACAGATTCCTTTGAGCAGTTAAAAGATTGATTAGAGATTGTATTGGTGAAGGGTTTTTCACTTGTTGGGCCAATGTCTGCTGCTAAGTTTCCCTTATCTACTGTGTCCCTGGCAGTGTATTGATTAATATAGTTGGTGTATAGGAATGTAAGTAGTAGCTTTAATGTTTGTAACCTTGGACCCTCGAGTTAATTCTTTTTCTTGTTATAGCCCACCACACCTTTGCCCTATAGGAATGCAACTTTATCTAATGCTTTCGGAGGGTGGCGCCTGACTTTAGAATAATCACCTTTAGAGAAAAATAAGTTTTCTGAAGAAAGGGGCTTAAAATGTTAACATGCCTCCGGGCCAGAAGATGATGTAAATCACCTAAACTTTTGCATATGATAAGTTTGCAGGAAGAAAGCCTGGCTTACTGCATGACTCTACCCCTTCCCCCATTATCCTCTATGCATAACTTAAGGTATAAAAACTACTTTGGAAAATAAAGTGTGGGCCTTGTTCACCGAAGCTTGGTCTCCCCATGTCGTTCTTTCTCTCACCTTCCGGCTGAATTCCTATCTGGGACGTGGAGGCTCGTCAAGCCTACTAATTTTGCCTGGGCTTCTAAGATCTGACCGGGGAGGCCTTAGTGTCTCCTCTCCTTTAGGACAAGGGGAGGACGCCTGCGGCCTATGTAGGTGACGCAAATTCCTTATTTTGGAATTTTATTAGCTTTCCACGTAAACCAAGTTATTCAGCCTCTTTCTCCACTGAATTTTCCTGCTGAGCTATCCTTATTCTATTACTCTTTATATGTCTAATTAATATTTAATTAAAGCTATTGTATCCAGTTCGCCAACACCATCCCCGCTTTGAATTCCCTGGATCCACGGGGGCTGGACCCCGGCATCTATGCCTCTCAGGCATGAAGGCCTTCTTGAACTGTAAGTATCACAACTTGGTAGAGACTGGCTCCTAATTACTGTGGAAAGTCACATTCTGGGTGGAAAATTGTATCCAAATGTCATGGTAACTTAATCAGCCTTTAACTCCAGGAGTGCTGTCTCAGTAGCTGTAGAATGGAGGAACTCTGAGCCCAAATGTGCTCTATTAGGTAAATGGTTCAAACAAGCTGGGAAGTTGGGAAGATGGATGAAAATTTTGAGCTTTTTGAGTAGCATCCTACAAAATAAAAAGTTTGCTAGAGTCAGAGATGGTGTGCTTGGCTCTTCCGTGGAGACGGACAATTTCCTTGCTGATCAAAGATGCAGTAGCTGGAATATATGAAGAAGGAAGACAGTTTGGGGGAGGAGACAGAGTCATTCTTTTTGAAGATACAAGGAGGAATGTCTTTGTATGGGGATGGGAGCAGTCTTAAATGAAGTTTGTTGCCAATGAATCCTCATTTAGATTTAGAACTGGGAAAGGAGATCCCAGATTCTTATACCACCTTGGCCTTTTCCTTTATGATTTTTAAAAATTGAAGTGTAGTTGATTTACAATCTTATGTTAGTTTCTGGTACACAACAAAGTGATTCAGTTATATATGTGTGTGTGTATATATGGTTTATACTTGTTATGGGCTATTGAACGTGGTTCTGTGTGCTATACAGTAGGACCTTGTTGTTAACACATTCTCTGCATAGTAGTTTGCATCTGCTAACCCCAAACTCCCAGCGTATCTCTCCTCCACTCCCCTCCCCCTGGCAACCACAAGTCTGTTCTCTATGCTTGTGAGTCTGTTTCTCTTTCATAGATATGTTCATTTGTATCACATTTTAGATTCCACATATAAATGAAAATGATATCCCATAGTATTTGTCTTTCTCTCTCTGACTTACTTAACTTAGTTCAATAACCTCTAGGTCTATCCATGTTGCTGCAAATGACATTATTTCATTCTTTTTTAGGGCTGAGGAGGATTCCATTGTATCCATGTATCACATCTTTATCCATTCATCTGTCCATGGATATTTAGGTTGTTTCCATGAATTGATTATTGTGAATTGTGCTACTATGAACATAGAGGTATACGTGTCTTTTCAAATTACAGTTTTGTTTGGATATACAACTTGGCCTACTCCTAACTCCCCAAATCTTTGGCCATTATGTTAAGACTTTAAATGGAGTCATCCAGGGTAATTTCTGGG
Source organism: Bos grunniens (assembly GCF_055505025.1). Classification (NCBI taxonomy): domain Eukaryota; kingdom Metazoa; phylum Chordata; class Mammalia; order Artiodactyla; family Bovidae; genus Bos; species Bos grunniens. Next base: position 18,426,019 of record NC_141165.1, on the reverse strand, counting down.
TGAGAGACTTTCAGGCTGTGAAACAGAACTGATCATCCTACTAGATTAGAGGCCTTTGAAGTCCTTGACCCCTGGGGCTCCTCTGCATAGTTCTGGAGCTCCAATAATAGCTACTGCATCTTCTTGGTCAGCTAAAACCTGGGGCTGGATGGTCAAAGATTTCTCACACCAACAATTTCCCAAGGCCTGCTGGCACCCCATTATCACCTTTTATAGACAGCATTCTCTGCCTGGTGGGGCCAGAACTGGGCAAGGAAAAGCCAGGGGTTCCACTTCAGGCTCTCAGGCACCTGTTTCCTGATCTGGCCCCACACATGTTCTATTATCAAAGAATACTCAGATCAGGGGGGGTTGTAATGCCAGGATTGATCAAGAACTGAAACTGCCTCCTATATCCTATGGTGCTCAAGCATAGAGAATCATCCGAATCACCTGAAGGAGTCTTTAAATGGTAGAATCCCAAATTTCTAGAACTCGTTTAATAGAAACAAAAACTAGCCTTCATCAAGTGGTTCTTATTATTAGCCAGGTTTAGGAAACTGTATGCAATATCTTTTAGATCGAGAATATCGAACTGTCTTGTAATTCAGCAAATTGTTGTTCTTGCTTTTGTGGTCAAGACCACTGGTGTCCTGGATGCCCAGGTTCAGGCCAGGACCACCAGAAGAGCAGAGATCAAAAGGTAATTGAGTTGAAGCTGCTGTCATGTTTTAATTGTACTGTTTCTTTGCCTCCTTGATATTATGGAGGCCCTTGTTTTCTGGAGTGCACCCTGGTGCTGAGAACTTTGCTTGGGATCCATCACAGTACATTTGTGATGGCCAAATAGGTTGCAGACCTCCTCAGGTTCCTGGTCTGATGCTGTTTCCTGGTTGGCATTAGGAGCCTGATGTTCCAAGACTCCATCCTGGATATGGAGGAGACTACCTGCCATAGCTAGTTTCATAAGAATACATCAAGGCTTTCCTGGTAGCTCAGTAGTAAAGAATCCTCCGCCAATACAGGAGACACAGGTTTGATCCCTGATCCAGGAAGATCCCACATGCTGCTGAGCATCTAAGCCCATGTGCCACAACTATTTAGCCTGTGCTCTAGAGCCCAGGAACCTCAACTATTAAGCCCATGTGACACAACTGCTGAATCCTGCCTGCCTAGAGACTGTGCTCTGCAACAAAAGAAGCTACTTTAATGAGAAGCCTGCACACCACAACCAGAGAAAAGCCCATGCAGCAACAAAGAGCCAGCACAGCCATAAATAAATAAAATAAAGAATATATTGTAATCTAATCCTGAGATTAGAATACAACAAATGTACAGGAAATCTCTACCCAATTTCCTTCCTTTCTGTTAGAAAACATACAGGGTCAATAAGTAGGGAGATTTTAAAAAGTGAATAATGAATCAGTCAAAGCAGAGGAAGTGATCGTGATGGTGGAGATGTTGGTGCTGGTGCTGATGTTGGTGATGGGGAGATGGCAGTCATCTTGATGACCGTGGTGATAGACATGATGTAGGAATAGTGGTTACAATCTAATAAATGTCTGAGATGGCAACTGTTGCTTGGGGCTAGCCTTTATTTGATCTTTTTCATATGATAAGTGCTGGTGAGTCAGCTACTTTTAAAAGGCTAGGAACAGTGAACAATATATAAATCAAAGTTTAATAAATATTTCCAGTGTGACTCGTTATTAATTTCAGAAGCATTAAATCTTTATTTCTGAATGACCTTTCATTGTCAGTGATGGAATAGTTTAGCCTTAAGTTACCCCCCCCCCCCCATTCTCCTCCCTAACATATAGTTACTTTGTAAAGAAACTGCAAAATGATTCTTGGAACTCATATTTGAAGAATCATTTTGTAATGAGTAGTTGGCATATGTACAATTTATTAAATATTTTTGTTTTCCATCAGATAAAAAATTTTACACTGAAAATTCTAAGAGAAATATGCTGTACCATCCCTAAGGCTACATAGCTCATGAGGAATAATATTTAAAAGACCTAAAAGACAAATTATCTGTGTATTCCATTTTCTTCCTTTTTGGGAGAGATGATTCAGTTAGGAATTTTTAAAAAATAGCAAAAATGTGATAATGATATTCCAGACATTAAAATGACTAAAATAACACTTTGTAGCAACATGAAAAATTTTTCTCTGAAGTTTAAAAATGCTGAAGATAGGATATTAGAAAAAAAACAGAATGTTTATCTAAGAGAATTTCACTTAAAATAAAAGTATATTTCACCACAAACTTTCTAATATAAATCTCAATGAGATAAAGCAATTCAACTAACTTATGAACAACTTTAGTCCAATAACTATAATTATTTTAATTTTCTTATGCTCCTTTTTAGTAGTTTTTGTCATTATCATCATCAACCTGCTATTTTTGTTGAGCAACATTGTATGCTTGACACCATGCTGGACATTTTGCATATACAATCCCTTTGAATGCTCAAAGCAGTACTAGGTGGTATCTGTGATTGTCTCCATTATCAGATGAGGAAACTGAGGCTCAAGGGCTTTTAAGCAATCTACCCAAAGACACACAGCTTGTAAGTGAAGACAGGAATGATTCTGAATAAGGTCAAGATTAAGCTCTTAACTACTATGAGATGCTTATCCACAAGCATACGTAATTCATATGAAGTGAAGTGAAGTCGCTCAGTCGTGTCCAACTCTTTGTGATCCCATGGACTGTAGTCTACCAGGCTTCTCTGTCCATGGGATTTTCCAGGCAAGAGTACTGGAGTGGGTTGCCATTTCCTTCTCCAGGGGATACTCCTGACCCAGGGATTGAACCCAGGTCTCCTGCATTGCAGGCAGACGCTTTACCCTCCGAGCTGTTGTAATTCGTATAGAGCATCTGAATTCAATTTTTTTTTTTTTTTCACTAAACACTGTATTGCAAACATTTGCTCTATTTGCTGGTCTTACACCCCCAGGACTCGTAGGCTGGGATCCTCTCCGGGGTGCACTGCCCTCTGATGGAATTCAGTTCACAGAGTACTGTTATCCCCTCCCCAACCCCTGGGATAAAGAAGGGTTTTCTACTGAATTACTGTCTATTGTTGCTGTTATTATCTCAAATATGGTGAAATGTTAAAAGGTCTTTTTCCTAGCTCCTTTAATGTAGAGAAAGATGATTATGTCCAGTTTTCTGGGTTGAGGGGTTGGAAAATAAAGTGAACCCCAAAGAAGTTCTGAAATATCCTCCAGGGAATGAAGTAAGTACTAGGTGCTCTTGGTGTTGAAAGCTATATGACTGCTCTGTTCCCTGAAGTAATTGGATATTTCAAGCATCTCCCTTCAAATTACATGGAAAGGCTTGAGAATGTGTCAAACTGTGTTAAGACCAGCACTGGAAGACAAAGCAAGACTTTACTGGGATCCATTAAAATAAAAAACTTGGAAATATATTTAAAACACAGGAAATTCAAACAGATCAGGAGTTGTTTTCCTCTGAGCTCACATAACTTCCTCAGTGTTCATATTTTTCTAAAGAATCTTTCAGTTTGATATTGCTAAAAATCCTAATTGGATTTAAATGCATAATTAGATGGCCTTGCAGAGAAGGCAATGGCAACCCACTCCAGTACTCTTGCCTGGAAACTCCCATGGACGTAGGAGCCTGGTAGGCTGCAGTCCATGGGTTCGAGAAGAGTCGGACACCATTGAGCAACTTCATTTTCACTTTTTACCTTCATGCATTGGAGAAGGAAATGGCAACCCACTCCAGTGTTCTTGCCTGGAGAATCCCAGGGACAGGGGAGCCTGGTGGGCTGCCGTCTATGGGGTCGCACAGAGTCGGACACGACTGAAGTGACGCAGCAGCAGCAGCAGCAGCAGTAGATGCCCTTGGTTTAATTAGAAAGGACTTGGGTTAATACCGCATTGTTTTGTAGACTCAGACATAGACTTGTGTGGTTGCCAAGGGGGAAGGTTGGTGGGGGAGGGGTGGAATGGGAGCTTGAGATTAGCAGATGCAAATTGTTACATACAGAATGGATAAACAGTAAGGTCTTACTGTATAGCACAGGGAATCATACTCAACATCCTGTGACAAACCATAATGGAAAAGAATATGAAAAATAATGCATGTATGTGTATAGCTGAATCAATCTGCTAAACAGCAGAAATTAACACCACATTGTAAATCAACTATATGTGGATAAAAAAAATATTGCGTTGTTTTGGGGAAAGTGACAGGAATGTGGTGTGTTTTTTTTTTTTTTTTTTTTCTTTGTAGAGAATTAGGCCATTATTTCTGCTATTGTTCATCAAAAAAAAGAAGCCCTGAGCAAAATTGCTGATGCTATCACATGGAAAAGGGCTGACTGGTGAGTCGTAATTGCTTTGTGTGCAGTCTGTGGGGCACACTATAGAGAGGAAGGGGGAAACCTGCCAGTTTTATCTTTATTAGCAAGCTGGCTCTTAAATATTAGATGTCTTTTATGCTTAGTGAATGACCCAATATGAAAAAGGAGAAGCAGCAAAGACAGGCTTAGATGGTATTTAATAAAAAAGAGTTTCCCAAGGATTCTTAAGGAAATTATATTTCTTCATGGCCTCCACTAAAATTATTTCCTCTGAGCTTAGATTTCAGGACAGGGATTGTAAAAAAAAAACTTAATAAAAAACAAACAATTTTAAAGACAAATACTTCTCAAACTAATACATAGATAAATTACCCAAAGGGTAAAAAACGTCCATGACAAAAATACTCTTTAAGGACAGAAATGTACATGAGAGTCATGGAATATGCATTTAGTAGATTAATTTTGTTCATTTAGAGTCTTCTTTCCCAGCTTTTTTCTTTTTTTTTTTTTAATTGAAGGATAATTGCTTTACAGAATTTTGTTGTTTTCTGTCAAACCTCAACATGAATCAGCCATAGGTATACATATATCCCCTCCCTTTTGAATCTCCCTCCCATTTCCCTCCCCATCCACCCCTCTAGGTTGATACAGAGCCCCTGTTTGAGTTTCCTGAGACATACAGCAAATTCCCATTGGCTATCTATTACACATATAGTAATGTAAGTTTCCATGTTACTCTCCCCATACATCTCACTGTCTCCTCCCCTCTCCCCATGTCCATAAGTCCATTATCTATGTTTGTTTCCCCACTGTTGTCCCTGTAAATAAATTATTCAGAACCATTTTTCTAGATTCCGTATATGTGCATTAGAATACGATATGTATCTTTCTTTTTCTGACTCACTTCACTCTGCATGATAGGTTCATCCACTTCATCAGAACTGACTCAAAGGCATTTCTTTTATGGCTGAGTAATATTCCATCGTGTACATGTACAACAGCTTTTTTATCCATTCATCTGTCAATGGGCATCTAGGTTGCTTCCATGTTCTAGCTATTGTAAATAGTGCTGCAATGAACAATGAGATACATGTGTTTCTTTCAATTTTGGTTTCCTCAGGGTATATACCTAGGAGTGGGATTGCTGGGTCATATGGTGGTTTTATTCCTAGCTTTTTAAGGAATCGCCATACTGTCTTCCATAGTGGCTGTATCAATTTACATTCCAAGCAGTACAAGAGCATTCCCTTTGCTACACCCCTCTCCATCATTTATTGTTTGTAGACTTTTTGGTGATGGCCATTCTGACTGGGGTGAGGTGATATCTCATTGTGGTTTTGATTTGCATTTCTCTAATAATGAGCAAAGTTGAGTATCTTTTCGGGTGTTTGTTAGCCATCTGTATGTCTTCTTTGGAGAAATGACTGTTTAGGTCTTTTTCCCACTTTCGGTTCAGTTCAGTTGAGTCACTCAGTCATGTCCGACTCTATGCAACCTCATGAACTGCAGCACGCCAGGCCTCCCAGTCCATCACCAGCTCCCGGATTTCACTCAAACTCATGTCCATCGAGTCAGTGATGCCATCCAGCCATCTCATACTCTGTCGTCCCCTTCTCCTCCTGCCCCCAGTCCCTTCCAGCATCAGGGTCTTTTCCAATGAGTCAACTCTTTGCATGAGGTGGCCAAAGTATTGGAGTTTCAGCTTCAGCATCAGTCCTTCCAATGAACACCCAGGACTGATCTACTTCAGAATGGACTGGTTGGACCTCCTTGCAGTCCAAGGGACTCTCAAGAGTCTTCTCCAACACTACAGTTCAAAAGCATCAATTCTTTGGTGCTCAGCTTTCTTCACAGTCCAACTCTCACATCCCTACATGACCACTGGAAAAACCATAGCCTTGACTAGATGGACCTTTGTTGGCAAAGTAATGTCTCTGCTTTTGAATATGCTATCTAGGTTGGTCATAACTTTTCTTCCAAGGAGTAAGCATCTTTTAATTTCATGACTGCAATCACCATCTGCAGTGATTTTGGAGCCCCCCAAAATAAAGTCTGACACTCTTCCCACTGTTTCCCCATCTATTTCCCATGAAGTGATGGGACCGGATGCCATGATCTTCGTTTTCTGAATGTTGAGCTTTAAGCCAACTTTTTCACTCTCCTCTTTCACTTTCATCAAGAGGCTTTTTAGCTCCTCCTCACTTTCTGCCATAAGGCTGGTGTCATCTGCATATCTGAGGTGATTGATATTTCTCCCGGCAATCTTGATTCCAGCTTGTGCTTATTCCAGCCCAGCGTTTCTCATGATGTACTCTGCACAGAAGTTAAATAAGCAGGGTGACAATATACAGCCTTGACGTACTCCTTTTCCTATTTGGAACCAGTCTGTTGTTCCATGTCCAGTTCTAACTGTTGCTTCCTGACCTGCATATGGGTTTCTCAAGAGGCAGGTCAGGTGGTCTGGTATTCTCATCTCTTTCAGAATTTTCCAGTTTATTGTGATCCACACAGTCAAAAGCTTTGGCATAGTCAATAAAGCAGAAATAGATGTTTTCCTGGAACTCTCTTGCTTTTTCCATGATCCAGCGGATGTTGGCAATTTGATCTCTGGTTCCTCTACCTTTTCTAAAACCAGCTTGAACATCTGGAAGTTCACAGTTCATGTATTGCTGAAGCCTGGCTTGGAGAATTTTGAGCATTACTTTACTAGCATGTGAGATGAGTGCAATTGTGCGGTAGTTCGAGCATTCTTTGGCATTGCCTTTCTTTGGGATTGTAATGAAAACGGACCTTTTCCAGTCCTGTGGCCACTGCTGAGTTTTCCAAATTTGCTGGCATATTGAGTGCAGCACTTTCACAGCATCATCTTTCAGGATTTGAAATAGCTCAACTGGAATTTCATCACCTCCACTAGCTTTGTTCATAGTGATGCTTTCTAAGGCCCACTTGACTTCACATTCCAGGATGTCTGGCTCTAGGTGAGTGATCACACCATCGTGATTATCTTGGTCTTGAAGGTCTTTTTTGTACAGTTCTCCTGTGTATTCTTGCTACCTCTTCTTAATATCTTCTGCTTCTGTTAGGTCCATGCCTATTATATATGACATTTACTATGTTGAGGTAGGTTCCTTCTATTAGCCATTATGGTCAACAAAAGAGTTCAAAATGCAGTATTTGGATGCAATCTCAAAAATGACAGAATGATCTCTGTTCGTTTCCAAGGCAAACCATTCACTATCACAGTAATCCAAGTCTATGCCCCAACCAGTAATGCTGAAGAAGCTGAAGTTGAATGGTTCTATGAAGACCTACAAGACCTTTTAGAACTAACACCCAAAAAAGATGTCCTTTTCATTATAGGGGACTGGAATGCAAATAAGAAGTCAAGAAACACCTGGAGTAACAGGCAAATTTGCCGTTGGAATACGGAATGAAGCAGGGCAAAGACTAGTAGAGTTTTGCCAAGAAAATGCACTGGTCATAGCAAACATCCTCTTCCAACAACAAAAGACAAGACTCTACACATGGACATCACCAGATGATCAACACCAAAATAAGATTGATTATATTCTTTGCAGCCAAAGATGGAGAAGCTCTATACAGTCAGCAAAAACAAGACTGGGAGCTGACTGTGGCTCAGATCATGAACTCCTTATCGCCAAACTCAGGGTTAAATTGAAGAAAGTAGGGAAAACCACTAGACCATTCAGGTATGACCTAAATCAAATCCCTTATGATTATACAGTGGAAGTGAGAAATAGATTTAAGGGACTAGATCTGATAGACAGAGTGCCTGATGAACTATGCTCGGAGGTTCATGACATTGTACAGGAAACAGGGATCAAGACCATCCCCATGGAAAAGAAATGCAAAAAAGCAAAATGGCTGTCTGAGGAGGCCTTACAAATAGCTGTGAAAAGAAGAGAAGTGAAAAGCAAAGGAGAAAAGGAAAGATATAAACATCTGAATGCAGAGTTCCAAAGAATAGCAAGAAGAGATAAGAAAACCTTCCTCAGCGATTAATGCAAAGAAATATAGGAAAACAGTAGAATGGGAAAGACTAGAGATCTCTTCAAGAAAATTAGAGATACCAAGAGAACGTTTCATGCAAAGATGGGCTCGATAAAGGACAGAAATGGTATGGACCTAACAGAAGCAGAAGATATTAAGAAGAGGTGGTGGGAATACATAGAAGAACTATTCAAAAAAGATCTTCATGACCAAGATAATCACGATGGTGTGATCACTCACCTAGAGCCAGACATCCTGGAATGTGAAGTCAAGTGGGCCTTAGGAAGCATCACTACGAACAAAGCTAGTGGAGGTGATGAAATTCCAGTTGAGCTATTTCAAATCCTGAAAGATGATGCTGTGAAAGTGCTGCACTCAATATGCCAGCAAATTTGGAAAACTCAGCAGTGGCCACAGGACTGGAAAACGTCCATTTTCATTCCAATCCCAAAGAAAGGCAATGCCAAAGAATGCTCGAACTACCGCACAATTGCACTCATCTCACATGCTAGTAAAGTAATGCTCAAAATTCTCCAAGCCAGGCTTCAGCAATACATGAACTGTGAACTTCCAGATGTTCAAGCTGGTTTTAGAAAAGGCAGAGGAATCAGAGATCAGATTGCCGACATCCGCTGGATCATGGAAAAAGCAAGAGAGTTCCAGGAAAACATCTATTTCTGCTTTATTGACTATGCCAAAGCTTTTGACTGTGTGGATCACAATAAACTGTGGAAAATTCTGAAAGAGATGGGAATACTAGACCACCTGATCTGCCTCTTGAGAAACCCATATGCAGGTCAGGAAGCAGCAGTTAGAACGGGACATGGAACAACAGACTGGTTCCAAATAGGAAAAGGAGTACGTCAAGGCTGTATATTGTCACCCTGCTTATTTAACTTATATGAGAGTACATCATGAGAAACGCTGGGCTGGAAGAAGCACAAGCTGGAATCAAGACTGCCGGGAGAAATATCAATCACCTCAGATATGCAGATGACACCAGCCTTAGGGCAGAAAGTAAAGAGGAACTCAAAAGCCTCTTGATGAAAGTGAAAGAGGAGAGTGAAAAAGTTGGCTTAAAGCTCAACATTCAGAAAACGAAGATCATGGCATCCGGTCCCATCACTTCATGGGAAATAGATGGGGAAACAGTGGAAACAGTGTCAGACTTTATTTTGGGGGGCTCCAAAATCACTGCAGATGGTGATTGCAGCCATGAAATTAAAAGACACTTACTCCTTGGAAGAAAAGTTATGACCAACCTAGATAGCATATTCAAAAGCAGAGACATTACTTTGCCAACAAAGGTCCGTCTAGTCAAGGCTATGGTTTTTCCTGTGGTCATGTATGGATGTGAGAGTTGGACTGTGAAGAAAGCTGAGCGCCGAAGAATTGATGCTTTTAGACTGTGGTGTTGGAGAAGACTCTTGAGAATCCCTTGGACTGCAAGGAGATCCAACCAGTCCATTCTGAAGGAGATCAGCCCTGGGATTTCTTTGGAAAGAATGATGCTGAAGCTGAAACTCCAGTACTTTGGCCACCTCATGTGAAGAGTTGACTCATTGGAAAAGACTCTGATGCTGGGAGGGATTGGGGGCAGGAGAACAAGGGGACGATAGAGGATGAGCTGGCTGGATGGCATCACTGACTCGATGGACGTGAGTCTGGGTGAACTCCGGGGGTTGGTGATGGACAGGGAAGCCTGGGGAGCTGAGATTCATGGGGTCGCAGAGTCGGACACGACTGAGCGACTGAACTGAACTGAACTGAGAGTATTTTTCGGAGAAGGCAATGGCAACACACTCCAGTACTCTTGCCTGGAAACTCCCATGGACGTAGGAGCCTGGTAGGCTGCAGTCCATGGGCTTGCAAAGAGTCGGACACCATTGAGCAACTTCATTTTCACTTTTTACTTTCATGCATTGGAGAAGGAAATGGCAACCCACTCCAGTGTTCTTGCCTGGAGAATCCCAGGGACGGGAAAGTCTGGTGGGCTGCCATCTATGGGGTCACACAGAGTCAGAGACGACTGGAGCGACTTAGCAGCAGTAGCAGCCTCAGAGTATTTTTAATTTCTATAATTGCGTTGTTTCTCTCTGCATGTTTATTTAATTCTTCTGCTGCTGCTAAGTCACACCAGTCGTGTCCAACTCTGTGTGACCCCATAGACAGCAGCCCACCAGGCTCCTATCCCTGGGATTGTCCAGGCAAGAACACTGGAGTGGGTTGCCATTTCCTTCTCTAGTGCATGAAAGTAAAAAGTGAAAGTAAAGTCGCTCAGTCGTGTCTGACTCTTCGAGACCCCACGGACTGTAGCCTACCAGGTTCCTCCATCGGTCTTTGTTAATTGATTCTTGCATTTTCTCCATTTTGCTTTCAAGGTTTTTGATCATCTTTACTATCATTATTCTGAATTCTTTTTCAGGTAGTTTGCTTATTTCCTCTTCATTTATTTGGAGTTCTGTGTTTCTAGTTTGTTCCTTCAATTGTGTAGTATTTCTCTACCTCATTATTTTTTTTAACTTATTGTGTTTGAGGTCTCATTTTCCCAGGCTTCAAGGTTGAATTCTTTCTTCCTTTGGTTTCTGCCCTCTAATGTTGGTCCACTGGTTTATGTGAGCTTCTTAAAGGGTGAGATTTGTGCTGAGTTTTTGTTTGTTTGTTTGTTTGTTTTTCCTCTTATGGGCAAGACTGAGTGAGGTGGTAATCTTGTCTGCTGATGATTGGGTTTGTATATTTGTTTTGTTTGTTGTTTAGATGAGGCATCTTGCACAGGGTTCTACTGGTGGTTGGGTGATGCTGGGTCTTGTATTCTAGTGGTTTCCTTTGTGGGAGTTCTCATTATTTGATACTCCCTAGGATTAGTTCTCTGGTACTATAGGGTCTTGGAGTCAGTTCTCCCACTCCAGGACTTGATCTCTGGTCAGGAATTAAGATTCCACAAGTGGTTTGTTATGGCATTAAGTGAGATTAAAACAAATATCCAAAAACGAGAAACCAAAGATGAATCCCAAATGGCAGTTACAAAATCAGGTAAATAATAATTAAAATAATGGAATATACACATATACATATACACCCATGAGCAAAGTCAAAACAGTTCAACTAAAATAAAGTACAATAGATTGACCCAGTGAACAACGGGAATCAAAAATTACATTTACCGGTTAAGAACAAAACTAACTAAAGCACAAACTGGAAAACAAAACTAAAGCAAGGTGCCAAGTGGGGAATAAAGCAATGAAAATAAAACTAACAAATATGTTGAGAGGAAAGAAAAGAAAGAAAGAATAGCTATGCAAAGTTAAATTGAGGTAGATAAAGAAGATTTATATACACTGAAGATTAACTGCAAGGGGAAAAGAATAGTAGGAAAGGCAAACAAAGGAATAAATGTAGAAAAAATATAAAAGGTTAAAAAAAATTAAAAGTTAAAATTATAAAAAGGAGAAAAGATTTAAAAAAAAAAAAAAGAAGAAGAAGAAAGAAAAAAGGGGGATTAATGAAAACTCCACAGAACTGCAAGTGCCCAATGTAGAAGCAGAGGTTTATAAAAACAATAAAAATGTGACTGAATATGCACATATACATATATACCTATAAGCAAAATCAAAACAGACCAAAAAAATAAAGTACTATAGACTGACCTGGCAAACAAAGGGAACCAAAAATTATGTCTCAGTTCAGTTCAGTTCAGTCACTCGGTCATGTCCAACTCTTTGCCACCCCATGAACTGCAGCATGCCAGACCTCCCTGTCCATCACCAACTCCTGGAGTTTACTCAAATTCATGTCCATTGAGTCAGTGATGCCATCCAACCATTTCATCCTCTGTCCTCCCCTTCTCCTCCTGCCTTCAATCTTTCCCAACATCAGGGTCTTTTCCAATGAGTCAGTTCTTCCCATCAGGTGGCCAAAGGATTAGAGTTACTGCTTCAGCGTCAGTCCTTCCAATGAATATTCAGGACTCATTTCCTTTTGGATTGACTGGTTGGATCTCCTTGCAGTCCAAGGAATTCTCAAGAGTCTTCTCCAACACTACAGTTCAAAAGTATCAATTCTTTGGCACTCAGCTTTCTTTATAGTCCAACTTTCACATCCATACATGACTACTGCAAAAACCATAGCTTTGACTAGATGGACCATCATTGGCAAAGTAATGTCTCTGCTTTTTAATATGCTGTCTAGGATGGTCATAACTTTTCTTTCAAGGAGCAAGCATCTTTTAATTTCATGGCTGGAGTCACCATCTGCCGTGATTTGGGAGCCCCCAAAAATGAAGTCTCTCACTGTTTCCATTGTTTCCCCATTTATTTGCCATGAAATGATGGGACCAGATGCCATGATCTTAGTTTTCTCAATGTTGAGTTTTAAGCCAATTTTTTCACTCTTCTCTTTCACTTTCATCCAGAAGCTCTTTAGTTCTTCTTCGCTTTCTGCCATAAGAGAGGTGTCATCTGCATATCTGAAGTTATTTATATTTCTCCCCGTAGTCTTGATTCCAGGTTGTGCTTCATCCAGCCCAGCGTCTCTCATGATGTATTCTGCATATAAGTTAAATAAGCAGGGTGACAATATCCAGAACAAAACTAACTAAAGCACAAATTGGAAAACAAAACTAAAGCAAGGTGCCAATTGGGGTATAAAGCAATGAAAATAAAACTAACAAATATGTTGAGACTAAAGGAAGGACAGAAAGGAAAGAAAGAATAGATATGCAAAGTTAAATAGAGGTAGACAAAGAAGATTTTTATATATTAAAGATTTACTGCAAAGGGAAAAGAACAGTAGGAAAAGCAAACAAAGAAATAAATGTAGAAAAAATAATAATAGGTTTAAAAAATTAAAATTTAAAGAAGTGTAAAAAAACAAAACAAAACAAAAACTCCCCAGAACTGCAAAAGCCCAATATAGAGGCAGAGGTTTACAACAATAAACAGGGTGACTGAGAAAAAAAAAAAAAAGCTCAAAAGCTTAGTTATATTTCATAGTGCCAATAAAATTGACAACTACAAAGAGGTGGGGAAAATCCAAGAGAATCTACAGGACAAGTCAAAACATAAGAATAATAAGTGTTTTTATTGAGTCACTGCTGTCAGAGTACTTTCCTTCGCTGGGAGTCACAGTCCACTTCACCTCCCTAGGATGCCATCTAATGCTGTGCTGATGCCTAGACCTGCTGTGAGGGCAGCTCAGATTCTAATCTGCTCCCACTCGTACTCTGTGTTCTTGCCTCCAATGTCCACAGCTATCAGAACTAGTGCATTTTCTTTGGTGGGAGCTCTCAGTGACATTTTATATATTCCACAGACGCAGAGTCTGCCTAGCTGATCGTGCAGATTTAATTTGCAACTTGTACAGCTAGTGGGAGGGTTTTGGGTCTTCTTCCTTAGTCACATTGCACCTGGGTTTCAACTGTGGTTTTATTACCACCTTTGGATTTGGGTCGTCCACTGGGGTTTGCTCCTGAGGCTTCCCTGGAGGATTTGTGTTTGCCCCTGTGAGGGCCAGGTGTGGAGGTGGTGCAGCTGCTTGAGTCACAGGGGTTCTGGCAGCACTAGGTACTCAGAGGAGTTAGCAGCTAGGGCAGCAGAAAATACAGTGCTCTAGAAGGGTATGGCAACCAGTATTGGCCAATACGCTCCAGTATTCTTGCTTGGTGAACCCCACTCCCTGACAGAGAAGCCTGGCAAGCCACAGTCCACAGGGTCGTAAAGAGTAGGACACTACGGAAGCAAACCAGCATGCATAGGTGCAAGAATTTTTTTGCCTGTGGAAGCTCTGCCCCAGTGAGAATTGAGTGTGAAGGTAGCGCAGCTGCTCGGCTTGAGGGTACCCTGGCAGCGCCAACAGTGCAGTGACACAGACTGCCTCCACCACAGGAGTTATGGCCCTATCAGAGTCTTTTTTCAAGCCTCTTGTAGCTGATGATCAGAAGGCCCCTTTAGCCAGTCTTTCTCTGTAGCTCCACCTGTGCAGGCACTTAGAGGGCTTCCTTGTCTGGGATCCTTCTCTGTTGTTCGGCGCATCAGGCACTTAAAGGAGCACCCTGGGTGGGGTCCTACTCTGTAGTTCAGTGCATTAGGCATTTCATGGGCCAGCCTCTCTATTGTGCAGCTGCGGAGGCTGTCCTGTAGGGGGAGAGAGGCTATGGGGATGGCTCCACCCCAACACGTGACTTAGCAGTATCGCCTTGCTTCCATGGCTGCCCAACTTTCCTCCACAGGCATTTCCCACCACAGTCTCCTCCCTCACATCTCCTTGATCTGTCTCTCTGCAGTCAACAGCAGCCCTCGCCCTAGGATTGCTCCACAATCCCTGAACTCCAGCTCCCAGCTGCTGGCCATCTGGGGTATGTATGGCTGCAGCAAGGACTGTCTGATTCTCATTCCATTTAGGCTGCCACAGATCAGCTGTTTCCCTCTCAGCCTTAAATGTTTCTCCCTTGACTCAGATGCCCCAATGTGGAAGTTGGACCCCTGCTTCAGTTCCTCCACCCGCCAAAGGCAGGTCCAGTCCTACTAACCCTCTTCTTTTCCCCCCTAGTTCCTTCATCCTACTGAGTTTTGTGTGGGTCTATATATTTTTTCTGCTGGTGAGGTACTCCTGTCCACTCTCGGCTGCTGTTCTCCATGCACTTCTGTGTCTGAAGGTGTATTCTTGATGTATCGTGGAGAGAGATGTATTCCACATCCACCTACTCCTCCGCCATCTTGTTCCTCCTCTTTGCCAGCTTTATTGAGATGTACCTGTCACATAACATTGCATAAGCTTAAGATGCACAACATGTTGATTTGCTGCACACATATTGCAAAATGGTTACCTCCACAGTGCTAGCTAATTCTTCCATCACCTTACATAAATTACCATTTCTTTATTTGTGGTGGGAACATTTAAGATGTACTCTCTTAACAACTTTTAAGTATATAATACAATATCATTAACTATAATCACCATGCTATACGTTAGGTCCCCTAATGTACTCATAACCAGAATTTTGTACACTTGATCAACATTTCCCTGTTGTCCCTACATTTGAGATCCTGGTAACCACCACTCTATTCCCTGTGCCCCCTGCTTTTTTTTTTTTTTTCATGAGCTTGACTTTTTTTGATTCCGTGTATAAGTGATATCATACAGTATTTGTCTTTCTCCATCTGATATTTCATACAACATTATGCTCTCAAGGCCCATCAGTGTTGTCACAAATGGTAGGATTTCCTTCTTCTTATGGCTGAACAATATTCCATTGTGTATTTCTACCATATCATCTTTTTCCATTCATCCCTCGATGGAAACTTGGGTTGTTTTTACATCTTGGCTATTGTGAACAATGTTGCCATGAATTTGGGAGAGTAGATGTCTTTTTGAGATCCTAATTTCGTTTCCTTTGGAGATATACACATAAGTGGGATTGCTGGATCATATGGTAGTTTTTTGTTTTTTTTGAGGAACCTCTATACTGTTCTCCATAGAGAACACTGTGAAATGGAATATCCCCTTCCATCTCAATAAATAAAGATGTCACAGCTATCTGAGACTGCAGCCCTCTAATATGAATTTCTGAGCCATGCCAGCAAGCAGCAGCTATGAATTCCTGAGCCAGGCTGACAAGCAATGCCACTCCTTACTTAAGAAACTTAAGGATGTCACAGTCATCAGCAATTAACAGCCCTCAGATGTGAGCCAAAAGGCCCTAAAGGAACTCAAAAAAGAGAAAAATGTCTCTGTAAATATGCTGGATGCTGGCCCCAGATAGCTGAGATGCATATGAAAGGAATGACTAAATAATCCCAGACTCTTGCATCTTCCCATACATAGAAAAACACTGAATTCCTTAACTTGATATCTGGTTTTCCTTACTTAACAATAATCTTTGATGTTCAGACTGCCTGCCTGCTTTGTTGAAAATTTGTGTATAGTTTGACTCCCACTCCTGTCTCCTTGGAGCAGGCTCTCAGGGCAACTGAGATGTTCCTTCCCAGGCTTGAAGTCCTAAACATTCCCACCAAATAAAATAAGTCTCTACTTTCAGATTGTGACTATATTTTTAGTCGACAACACATATACATATTTCATACTACTTGCTCTTCTTACGGGCTTCCCTGATGGCTCAGATGGTAAAGACTCTGCCTGTAATTCAGGAGACCCATGAATTTGATCCCTGGATCAGGAAGATCCCTAGAGGAGGGCATGGCAACCCACTCCAGTATTCTTGCCTTGAGGATTCCATGGACAGAGGAGCCTGGTGGGCTACAGTCATGGGGTCACAAAGAGTTGGACACCACTGAGCTCTCTTTATAATGGGAGCTTGACCTGCCTCCATTGAGAGGTGTATCGGCAAAGAAGGGAGGAGGTGTATGTCCCTTTCTCTTGAATCTGAGTGGACCTTTATAATTGTCTCACTCAACATAAGGTAGAAGATGTGACACTTTGTCACACTGAGGATAGACTATAAAAGGCAATGCAGCTTCCCTCTGACTCTCTCTCTCTGGATGCCCACTCTGGGAAAATAGCCCCCATGTTATAAGGAAACCCAGGTCACATGCAGAGGCTCTGTGTTGGGTTGCAGGTGACAACCCCAGCTAGACCTCCTCCATGGCCAGCAACAACCTCCAGACATGTGAGTAAAAGAACCTTCAGATGATTTCAACCCCCAGAATTTAAGTCTTGAGGCCCCAGACTGTAGAGCTGAGACAAGCTGTCCCCACCTGGATATCAGATCCACAGAAACCATGAGAGACAGTAAATTCTTTTTATTTTAAACCACTATGTTCTGAGGTAATTTCTTACATAGCAATAGAAAACTAAAACATGTTAGGTTAAATCAGATCACTTCCATATATACACAAGGGTCTCATTCAAAGGAAAGGAGTCTCAATCTTTCTGAATTCTATTAAATACAAAGAAAACAAAACAACCACACCTATCCTATAACTACCAGATCCTTCCCTATACCAACATCTTTATTAGTAGTTCACAAAAACATCATGGTATCGATTTTACTATGTGGCAAGTACTGTCAAACTGAATCAATTAACATTTCCGGGAAATTTTCATTTCTACAAGCAAACCACATTCAGCTGCTAGAAACACATGAACTAAATTAAAGGTCACGGGTTTACTTTTATTTTTCAAGGCACATGGGCATCCCCATCTGCTACAAATGAGATCTATAAAGGTCAGATTGTAATATAAAAGTCAGCTCCATCATAATTGCAAACCTGAACAGTGATATCCCCTGGAATTAAGTGACTTTAAAAGTTCTCAGTTCAGTTCAGTTCAGTCACTCAGTCGTGTTTGACTCTCTGCGACCCCATGAATCGCAGCACGCCAGGCCTCCCTGTCCATCATCAACTCCCGGAGTTCACCCAAACTCATGTCCATCGAGTCGGTGATGCCATCCAGCCAGCCATCTCATCCTCTGTCATTCCCTTCTCCTCCTGCCCCCAATCCCTCCCAGCATCAGAGTCTTTTCCAATGAGTCAACTCTTCGCATGAGGTGGCCAAAGTATTGGAGTTTCAGCTTTAGCATCAGTCCTTGCAAAGAAATCCCAGGGCTGATCTCCTTTAGGATGGACTAGTTGGATCTCCTTACAGTCCAAGGGACTCTCAAGAGTCTTCTCCAACACCACAGTTCAAAATCATCAATTCTTCGGCGCTCAGCTATCTTCACAGTCCAAATTTCACATCCATATATGACCACTGGAAAAACCATAGCCTTGACTAGACGGACCTTTGTTGGCAAAGTAATGTCTCTGCTTTTCAATATGCTATCTAGGTCGGTCATAACTTTCCTCCCAAGAAGTACGTGTCTTTTAATTTCATGGCTGCAGTCACCATCTGCAGTGATTTTGGAGCCCCAAAAAATAAAGTCTGACACTGTTTCCACTGTTTCCCCATCTATTTCCCATGAAGTGATGGGACCAGCTGCCATGATCTTTGTTTTCTGAATGTTGGGCTTTAAGCCAACTTTTTCACTCTCCTCTTTCACTTTCATCAAGAGGCTTTTTAGTTCCTCTTCACTTTCTGCCATAAGGCTGGTGTCATCTGCATATCTGAGGTTACTGATATTTCTCCCAGCTATCTTGATTCCAGCTTGTGCTTCTTCCAGCCCAGCGTTTCCCATGATGTACTCTGCATAGAAGTTAAATAAGCAGGATGACAGTATATGAGCAAGATAAATGTATTCACTTTTTACAGTAATTTATCAGTTAAGGGAGCTATTTGGTCAAAAGAGCAGAAAATTCAACTAACATTGGCTTAAACAAATGTGTTTTTTTTTTCTCATGTAATGGGAAATTTGGAGATTGGGGCTGTTGACATTGGTTCAGAGGCCTGAGCATCATTAGGGCCAGAATTTCTGTGATTCTTTTTTTTTTTCTCATGGTCTTAAGTTATGGTCGCATTATAGCTATTGGAGCTCTAGACAATCTGTGGATGGGGGCTGGAAGAAGTCAAAGGAGAAAAGGTGGTGCCAGCAAATTTCTCTTTGTATCTCAGTGGGAGAAACACACCAAAGTCACTCCAGGTGTAAGGGAAACTGGAAAAAAACAGTATTCAGCTTTCACATCCTCTGTAGTAGAGGCAGCAAGGAAAATAGCTAGAAGTTGAATGAACCTGCAGTGTCTGAAATTAATATTAAAAATGACACTTTATCTTGGTCAAATATTCATGAAAATATTGACCAATAGAATGTATAGATACATCAGGCCTTCTTTTCACTCATGAACTCATCCTTCTGATTACAACCTATATACATATACATCTCAGGTTCCAAAACTGCATGAATTTCTAATCAGTCAATTAGTGTGCACAGTATAGTCCTATTTTTGTGAAAAATAAACATGAACAAATAGACATTCAAAATAATGTAGAAGATTTGTTGTTGCTGAGTCCCTAAGTTATGTCCAACTCTTTGTGACCCCATGGACTATAGCACGCCAGGCTCCTCTGTCCATGGGGTTCTTTGCCGGGGTCCAGCCCCGGTGGATCCAGGGAATTCTAAGCGGGGACAGTGTCGGCGAGGATCAGGAAACAATTGCTTAATTAAACGTTAATTAAGGATATAAAGAGTGGTTAAATAAGGATAGCTCAGTGAGAAAATTCAATGGAGAAAAGAGGCTGAATAATTCAGCCAGAAGGTGAGAGAAAGAACGACATGGGGAGACCAAGCTTCGGTGAACAAGGCCCACACTTTATTTTCCAAAGTAGTTTTTATACCTTAAGTTATGCATAGAGGATAATGGGGGAAGGGGTAGAGTCATGCAGTAAGCCAGGCTTTCTTCCTGCAAACTTATCATATGCAAAAGTTTAGGTGATTTGCATCATCTTCTGGCCCAGAGGCCTGTTCACATTTTAAGACCCTTTCTTCAGAAAACTTATTTTTCTCTAAAGGTGATTAGTCAGGCGCCACCCTCCGAAAGCATTAGATAAAGTTGCATTCCTACAGGGCAAAGGTGTGGTGGGCTATAACAAGAAAAAGAATTAACTCGAGGGTCCAAGGTTACAAACATCAAAGCTACTACTTACATTCCTATACACCAATTATATTAATCAATACACTGCCAGGGACACAGTAGGTAAGGGATATGGAAACTTAGCACCAAACATTGGCCCAACAAGTGAAAAACCCTTCACCAATACAATTTCTAATCCATCTTTTAACTGCTTAAAGGAATCTGTATTTAGACAGTTTAGAACATCTGATGCCTCTCACAGTTGGGAGGCTCTGAACAATCACATGTGGCCGGAAGAACCTATTCAGGAGAGAGATGGTGGTGAGGGACAGCCCCCCTTAAAGTCAGAGGTGTAGGTGAGAGCACAAAGCAGTAAAGTAGGCAGACTCTGGTTTTGGGGGTAGATGCTCGAGAATTTCCAGGGGGGACTCCTGAGGCTCGATCTCGCCTTTGCGTTTGCCGAGCCTCCTTCCTCATGACCTTTGCCATGGGCAGAGTTCCTCACACTGGCTCCCGGCAGTTCTTCAGGCCATTTCCCTTTCCAAATACAGGAGAAGAGACACACACTAAACTATTGAGAAAATCATGCTTCTTCCACCTTTTATGCCACCTGATGTGAAGAGCCAACTCATAGAAAAAGACCCTGATGCTGGGAAAGATTGAAGGCAGGAGGAGGAGGGGATGACAGAGAACCAGATGGTTGGATGACATCACTGACTCAATGGACATGAGTTTGAGCAAACTCTGGGAGATGGCGAAGAACAGGGAGGCCTAGGGCGCTGCAGTCCATAGGGTTGCAGAGTTGGACACGATTGAGGAACAACAACACCTTTTATACTGCTTCACTTTTTGTTTTACAATAAAACATATTAACTATGGCAACCCACTCCAGTATTCTTGCTTGTAGAATCCTCATGGACAGAGGAGCCTGGCAGGCTACAGTCCATAGGGTTGCAAAGAATTGAACATCACTGAAGTGACTGAGCATGCACACAAGAAAAAAAGAATAATATACGTAGACAATTAGCATTAAAAATGTCAACTTTTATGAAAAAGGACATATATATGTATAACTGAATTACTACTTTTCTGTACACCTGAAACTAACATAACTTGGTAAATTACTTATATTTCAACTTTAAAAAAGAAAATGGAAAAAAAAGTTAACTTTTAAAAGTATAAACCAATGAGAAATAATCTCCGTTAACATTGGTATCAGTTTAGTTTGGTCACTCAGTTGTGTCCGACTCTTTGCAACCCCATGGACTGCGGCATGCCAGGCTTCCCTGTCCATCATCAACTCCCAGAGCTTGCACAAACTCATGCCCATTGAGTCAGTGATGCCATCCAACCTCTCATCTCAACCTCTCAACCTCTCATCAGTCATCTCATCCTCTATCATCCGGTTCTCATCTTGCCTTCAAGCTTCTCCAGAATCAGAATGAGTCAGTTCTTCTCATCAGGTGGCCAAAATATTGGAGTTTCAGCTTCAGCATCAGTCCTTTCAGTGAATATTCAGGACTGATTTCCTTTAGGATGGACTGGTTGGATCTCCTTGCAGTCCAAGGGACTCTCAGGAGTCTTCTCCAACACCACAGTTCAAAAGTATCAATTCTTTGGGCTCAGCTTTCTTTATAGCCCAACTCTCACATCCATACATGACTACTGGAAAAACCATAGCTTTGACTAGACATTGGTATAAAGCTTTTCAAATGGATACACAATACACTCACACACTTAACATATACTATATGTCAAAATCCTAATATATGATAGTGTTATCTTATGTAATCCAAACAATTATGTGATAAAGTTACTACAGAGAATCTTTCATTTCCCATATATTTATTATCTAATCCCAAAGTTAACAATGAACATGAAAGTAATGGTCATAAAAAAAATCACTAATGAACACACCACCAATAAACCCACTGCTTACTCGGATATCATCCTCCACTCAAAAACTAGCATGTTTTTGTCTAGTACATCAATATCTTTGTGTTTATTTACTACTTTTGACTTACTAAGAATTTGATCTTAAGTAAGTTATTAACTCTCTGTGCCTTCATTTTATCATTTGATAATTGCAGATGTAGAGCTATCTGCTTCATGGAACATAAGTTTAAATGGACAAATATCTGGCACATAATAAGCCCTGTACAAGGGATATCTTTAAAAATTATAACATGCTTAAATGTAATAAGGTTAAATAGACATTAAATATATGAACTCGGGCTAGGTAAGGGTTTGAGAGGGAAAAAAAATATAGGATTGTCAGCATACTGATGATGTTTAAAATCACAGAACTGGAGAGAGGGAGTTTCTTTTTTTCTTTTCCATTATGGTTTATTACAGAATATTGAATATAGTTTCCTGTGCTATACAGTAGGACCTTGCTATTTATCCATTCTATATATAATAGTTTGCATCTGCTAATCCCAAACTCTCAATCTATCTCTCCTCCATTCCCCTCCTCCTTTGCAACCACAATTCTGTTCTCTATGTCTGTGAGTCTGTTTCTGTTTCATAGATAAGTTAATTTGTGTCATATTTTAGATTCCACATATAAGTTATATGGTGTTTTCCTTCCTTTGTTTAGTATGATAATGTCTAGGTCCATCAATGTTGTTGCAAATGATATTATTTCATTCTTTTTTATTACTGAATAGTATTCCATTGTATAAATGTATCACATTTTCTTTATTCATTCATCTCTGGATGGACATTTGTTTTCATGTCTTGGCTATTGTAAATAGTGCTTCTATGAGCACTGGGATGCAGGTACCATTTTAAATTATAGTTTTGTCTGGATATGTGCCCAGGAGTGGGATTGATGGATCATATAGCAACTCTGTTTTTAGTTTCTTAAGGAATCTCCATACTGTTTTCCAGTGGCTACTCTGATCGATTGATATTTTTCCCACCAACAGTGTAAGAGAGTTCCCCTTTCTCCATACCCTCTCTAACATTTTTTATTTGTAGACTTTTCAATGTTGGCCATTCTGACTGGTATATGATATGTTGGATCATAGAAAAAGCCAGGGAATTCCAGAAAAACATTTACCTATGCTTCATTGAAGCATATGTGAAGTCAAGTGGGCCTTAGAGAGCATCACTATGAACAAAGCTAGAGGAGGTGATGGAATTCCAGTTGAGCTATTTCAAATCCTGAAAGATGATTCTGTGAAAGTGCTGCACTCAATATGCCAGCAAATTTGGAAAACTCAGCAGTGGACACAGGACTGAAAAAGGTCTGTTTTCATTCCAATCCCAAAGAAAGGCAATGCCAAAGAATGTTCATACTACCACACAATTGCACTCATCTCACATGCTAGCAAAATAATGCTCAAAACTCTCCAACCCAGGCTTCAACAGTACATGAACCGTGAACTCCCAGATGTTCAAGCTGGATTTAGAAAAGGCAGAGGAACCAGAGGTCAAATTGCCAACATCCGCTGGATCATGGAAAAAGCAAGAGAGTTCCAGAAAAACATCTATTTCTCCTTTATTGACTATGCCAAAGCCTTTGACTGTGTGGATCACAATAAACTGTGGAAAATTCTGAAAGAGATGGGAATACCAGACCACCTGACCTGCCTCTTGAGAAACCTATATGCAGGTCAGGAAGCAACAGTTAGAACTGGACATGGAACAACAGACTGGTTCCAAATAGGAAAAGGAGGACATCAAGGCTGTATATCGTCACCCTGCTTATTTAACTTCTGTGCAGAGTACATCATGAGCAACGCTGGGCTGGAAGAAGCACAAGCTGGAATCAAGATTGCTGGGAGAAATATCACCAAACTCAGATATGGAGATGATACGGATGAAAAACCTAGACAGCGTAATAAAAAGCAGACATCTCTTTGCTGACAAAGGTGCATGGTTTTTCAATAGTCATGTGCAGATGTGAGAGCTGGACCATAAAGAATACTGAGTACCAAAGTATTGATGCTTTCAAACTATGGTGCTGGAGAAGACTCTTGGGAGTCCTTCAGATAGCAAGGAGGTCCAACCAGTCAATCCTAAAGGAAATCAACTCTGAATATTCACTGGAAGGACTGATACTGAAACTGAAGCTCCAATAATTTGGCCACCTGATGCCAACTCGTTGGGAAAAACTCTGATGCTGAGAAAGACTGAGGGAGGAGAAGGAGACAACAGGATGAAATGATTGGATGGCATCACTGATTCAGTGGGCATGAGTTTGAGCAAACTCCAGGAGATAGTGAAGGACAGGGAATCCTGGTGTGCTGCAGTCCATGGGGTTGTGAAGAGTCAGACATGACTGAACAACTGAACAACGTTGTGACTGGTGTAAGGTGGAATCTCATTGGAGTTTTGATTTGCATTTCAAGAGGGAGTTTAAATGGAGATCAAGTGCCTAGAAAGACAGATTCTTTAAACATATCGGTCCCAAGTGGTAGGCACCATATTTACTGAAACACTTAGTTAACTCTGTAGAACATCTTTGCTCCTGATATTTACTTAACATGTTAACTAATGTCTTTTCTACAAAGATTCAAGGGGAAAAAATCCCACCTTGAAGCTGCTCTAGGGAAAAGTTTCCTTTCCCTATGCATGAATTTATTTCCCTTTCCTGGACAATGGCAATACGTAAACCACAAATTTAGTTTTGGGGATTAGTTCCCACAGTTTCAAAGCTCAACTGAAAATTCATCTGCAGTTCAATTCACTGACTCTAAGTACTAATAGTTCTTTACTCTTTTTAATGAATATTTATTGTTTCTGTTTTCACTGTCTGATTTGGTTTTGTAAGGTCACTCCAGATCCTTTGTGGCAAAGTGTTGGTGGAGAAGCAGAAGCGGAAGAACATTGCTGGAGTAGAAGGATGGCACTGATGAGTGAACTCTGCATGCCTACCTCCTCACTGTAGCTGGCTTCACACACTGTCCTTCCCTCCCCGCTACACTGGCTTTCTCCTGGCTCTTTGGTTCAAAATTCTCCCACCATCAGGCTCCTGGGGTGTAATTCGAGGACCACCAAATGGGTGGGGAGTTTACCTTTTTTTTCCCCCCACCAGAAACCAGAGGCCTGAACTCAGTTCAGTTCAGTTCAGTCTTGCCCAATCCGTTTCGACCCCATGGACTGCAGCACCCCAGGCTTCCTTGTCCATCGCCAACTCCTGGATCTTACTCAAACTCATGTCCATCGAGTCGGTGATGCCATCCAACCATCTCATCCTCTGTCATCCCCTTGTCCTCCAGCCTTCAATCTTTCCCAACATCAGGGTCTTTTCCAAGGAGTCAGTTCTTCGCATGAGGTGGCTAAAGTATTGGAGTTTCAGCTTCAGCATCAGTCCTTCTAAACCATATTCAGGACTGATTTCTGCTAGGAGTGACAGGTTTGATCTCCTTGCAGTCCAAGGGACTCTCAAGAGTTTTCTCCAACACCACAGTTCAAAAGCATCAATTCTTTGGTGCTCAGCTTTCTTTAGTCCAACTCTGACATCCGTACATGACTACTGGAAAAACCATAGCTTTGACTAGATGGACCATCGTTGGCAAAGTAATGTCTCTGCTTTTTAGTATGCTATCTAGGTTGGTCATAGCTTTTATTCCAAGGAGTAAGTGTCTTTTAATTTCATGGCTGCAGTTACCATCTGCAGTGATTTGGGAGTCAAAAAATATAAGGTCTGTCACGGTTTCCATTGTTTCCCATCTATTTGCATGAAGTGATGAGACCAGATGTCATGATCTTAGTTTTCTGAATGTTGAGTTTTAGCCAGCTTTTTCACTCTCCTTGTTCACTTTCATCAGAGGCTCTTTAGTTCCTCTTTGCTTTCTGCCATAAGGGTGGTGTCATCTGCATATCTGAGGTTATTGATATTTCTCCCGGCAATCTTGATTCCAGCTTGTGCTTCATCCAGCCCAGCATTTCACATGATGTTAAATAAGCAGGGTGACAATATACAGCCTTGATGTACTGCTTTCCCAATTTGGAACCAGTCTGTTGTTCCATGTTCAGTTCTAACTGTTGCTTCTTGAACTTCATACAGATTTCTCAGGAGGCAGGTCAGGTGGTCTGGTACTCCCATCTCTTTCAGAATTTTCCACAGTTTGTTGTGATATACGCAGTCAAAGGCTTTGGCCTAGCCAATAAAGCAGAAGTAGATGTTTTTCTGGAACTCTTGCTTTTTTGATGATCCAACAGATGTTGGCAATTTGATCTCTGGTTCCTCTGCCTTTTCTAAATCCAGCTTGAACATCTGGAAGTTCATGGTTCATGTACTGTTGAAGCCTGGCTTGGAGAATTTTGAGCATTATTTTGCTAGTGTGTGAGATGGGTGCAACTGTGCAGTAGTATGAACATTCTTTGGTATTGTCTTCCTTTGGGATTGGAATGAAAACACCTTTTCCAGTCCTGTGTCCACTGCTGAGTTTTCCAAATTTGCTGGCATATTGAATGCAGCAGTTTCACAGCATCATCTTTTAGGATTTGAAATAGCTCAGCTGGAATTCCATCACCTCCACTAGCTTAACTCAACCAGTTCCCAAACCAGGGGCGTCATGAGTGTGGACAGGAAGCCCTCCAAGATTGGGGGAGGGGCTTTCCTAAGGCTTTGATTGCAGGACAAAGCTCTGTGGGCTTTTTAAAATTAATATTATAAAGAAGGCTGAGCGCCAAAGAATTGATACTTTCAAACTGTGGTGCTGGAGAAGACTCTTGAGAGTCTTGTGGACAGCAAGGAGATCAAACCAGTCAATCCTAAAGGAAATCAACCCTTAGTATTCATGGGAAGCACTGATGCTGAAGCTGAGCTCCAATACTTTGGCCACCTATTGGGAAGAGCCAACTCATTGGAAAAGACCCTGATGCTGGGAAAGATTGAGGGCAGGAGGAGAAGGGGACGACAGGTGATAAAATGGTTGGATGGCATCACCAACTTGATGCACATGAGTTTGAGCAAGCTCCAGGAGATGGTAAACGACAGGGAGGCCTGGCATGCTGCAGTCCATAAGGTCACAAAAAGTCAGACATAATTTAGTGACTAAACAATAACAACAGCAAAATAATTGCTTTTTTGACTTCCCTGGTGGCTCAGTGGTAGAGAATCTGCCTGCCAAGGCAGTAGATGCGGGTTCAATCCCTGGGTCAGGAAGATCCCTTGGAGAAGGAAATGGCAACCCACTCCAGTAGTCTTGCCTGGGAAATCCCATGGACAGAGGGGCCCAGCCGGCTACAGTCCATGGGGTCACAAAGAGTTGGTTGTGACTTAGCAACTAAACAACAACAACATAATTGTTTCACAATGCTGTGTTAATTTCTGTTGTACAATGTAATGAATCAGCTGTATATATACATATATCCCCTCCCTCTTGAGCCTCCTTCCCATGCACACCCCTACCCCACCCTTCTAGGTCATCACAGAGCACTGGGCTGAGCTCCCTGCATATGCAGCAGCTTCCTACTATCTATCTATTTTACATATGGTAATGTATATATAAGCCTCCCAATTTGTCCCACCCTTCCCTTCCCACCATGTCCACTTGTACATTCTCTACATCCGTGTCTCTATTTCTGCCCTGCAAATAGGTTCACTTGTACCATTTTTTCTAGGTTCCACACATATCCATTAATATATGATACTTGTTTTTCTCTTTTTGACTTCACTCTGTATGACAAACTCTAGGCCCATCCATATCTCTATAAATGACCCAGTTTTGTTCCATTTTGAGGTTGGGTAATATTCCATTGTATACATGTACCACATCTTCTTTATCCATTCCTCTGTCGAGGGACATTTTGGTTGCTTCCATATCCTGGTTATTGTGAACAGTGCTGCCATGGAGTGCATTGTCTTTTGAATTATGGTTTTCTCTCTGTATATTCACGGGAGTGGGATGCTGGATCATATGGTAATTCTATTTTTAGGTTTTTAAGGAATCTCCATACTGTTCTCCATAGTGGCTGTACCAATCTACATTCGCACCAATAGTGTAGGAGGGTTCCCTTTTCTCCACACCCCTCCAGCATTTATTGTTTGTAAGTTTTGTGTTTTTAGTCTCTAAATCATGTCTGACTCTTTTGAGACCCCATGGATTGTAGCCCTCCAGGCTCTTCTGTCCATGGGATTTCCCAGGCAAGAGTACTGGAGTGGATTGCCATCTCCTTCTTTAGGGGATCTTCCCGACCCAAGGATCGAACCCGTGTTTCCTGCATTACTGCTGCTGCTAAGTCGCTTCAGTTGTGTCCAACTCTGTGCGACCCCATAGATGGCAGCCCACCAGGCTCCCCCGTCCCTGGGATTCTCCAGGCAGGAACACTGGAGTGGGTTGCCATTTCCCTCCAATGCATGAAAGTGAAAAGTGAAAGTGAAGTCGCTCAGTCATGTCCGACTCTTAGTGACCCCATGGACTGCAGCCTACCAGGCTCCTCTGTCCATGGGATTTTCCAGGCAAGAGTACTGGAGTGGGGTGCCATTGCCTTCTCCCTCCTGCATTGCAGGCAGATTCTTTACCACTGAGCCACCAGGGAAGCTCTGTTTTTAAGTTTTTTTTGATGATGGCCATTCTGACCAGCTCACAGGCTATCTGCATCCATGATAGTGAAAGAGGCACAGGAGCCTAACACTCAAGGTGGTAACCGGAAAACCATGCCTGTCTGGGAGCTTTGCCAAGGCTGCTCTACCTGCCTGTGTGCCCTTCCCTGGTGTGCCAATGGCTCCCCCCAACTCGCCTGAGCAAATGCACTAAACTGGAGAGGACTTCCCCTTGTCTAAAACCAAAACCACTTCCCTACTCCCTCCTGTCCACCTGGAGAGTCTCAATTCTGGATGGACTGAGTACCTGGGAGCTTTCACATCCCCAGATCTGGGCGTTGATTCAGCTGATCCCCAATGGGACCCTGGATGTTTCTGAAGGTCCACAGGGTGTGGGAGGTCTAATCTATACTCAGGTGGCAAACCACACATCCACCCCCTCACCCCTCACCCCTGAGCACTTACCACTAGATTCCACATCTTAAAATTGCTTATTTGTTTATCATCTGTCCTCCCTGCCCAAATAAGAGCTCCTTGGAGACAGTAAGCCATGGCCATCTGGTTCCCCTCTATAGTCCCAGGGCTGGAAGGGGTCTGGGACTCAGCATGCACTTTAATAAACTTGTGTTCAATGAATAAATACAGGAATTATTGGAGGTCTTAATATGTATTCATTGCTTTGATGATGAAAAGTTATTCTAAAGTCAAGTCTTTAATCTCAAGCTAGGAAAAATAATTAAATCCAATATTATGGGGTCTTTGGGAGGCAAACACATTTCTCCATTCTGATTGTCCTACACATGTAACCTGGTGTCCAGCAAGTGGCAATGGGTGATGAAAATTACAAAAGCATTCATCCCTTTGCTAGAAAAGCAATGAAATAATTACTTATTTTTTTGGCTGCACCTCCTGGCATGTGGGATCTTAGTTCCCCAACCAGGGATCTGACACAAGGCCACTGCTTTTGGAACTCAGAGTATTAACTGCTGGATCACCAGAAGTCCCAAATGACATGACTCTTTTTTTGACAATGAAGTAATGAATAACCAAATTAACTGCAGAGAGGTTATGCAAAAATGCTACATCAGGGGATTTATAAGGCAGTGAAGCTATTCTGTACAATACTGAAACGGTCTATACATGTCGCTGTACATTCGTCAAGATCTACAGCAAAAATGGACAGAAGACCCAAACAGACATTTCTCCAGAGCAGACATACACATGGCCAATAGGCATATGAAAAGATGCTCATCATCACTAATTATTAGAGAAATGCAAATCAAAACTACAATGAGGTACACCTCACACAAGTCAGAATGGCCACCATTAAAAAATCTAGAAATAATAAATGCTGGAGAAGTGTGAGGAAAGGGAACCCTCTTACACCATTGGTGGTGGTAATGTAAATTGGTGTAGCCACTATGGAGGTTCCCCCAAAAACTAAAACTAGAGTTGCCCTATGATCTTACAGTCCCACTCCTGGGTATACATCTGGACAAAATCAGAACTCAAAAATATACATGCACGCCAATGTTCATAGTGGCAGGTTCATAACAGCAAAGACATGGAGACAGCCTAAGTGCCCATCAACAGATGAGTAAAGAAAGAAGATGCGGTGCATAGACTCAGTGGAAGATTAGTCATTAAGAAGAATGAAATACTGCCATTTGCAACAACATGGCTGGATCTGGAGATAATAATACTAAACAAAGTAAATCGGAAAGAGAAATACTATAATGTATCACATACATGTGGAATCTAAAATACCACATAAATGAATGTATCTATGAAACAGAAACAGACTTGCAGACATAGAGAACAGACGTGTGGCTGCCAAGGGGGCAGGAGCTGGGGGTGGAAGAGGGAGGTATTGGGAGTTTGGGATTAGCAGATGACAGCTGTTATTAATATAGAGAGAATGAATAAACAACAAGATCCCACCATATAGCACAGGGAACTATATTCAATATTCTGTGATAAACCATAAGGGAAAAGAATATGGAAAAGAATATGTATATATGTATAACTGAGTCACCATATATATGTGTATAACTGAATCACTTTGCTGTACAACATAAATTAACACAACATTGTAAGTCAACTATATGTCAATAAAATTTTTTTAAACTTATAGAAAGTGAACCCCAATGAAAACTGTGGACTTTAGTTAATAATAATGTGTCAATATTGGCACATCAATTGTAGCAAATATAGCACCTGAATGCATGGTGATAACAGAAGGAACTATGGAGGGGGAATAAAGTGGTATGTGGAAACCTTGAAGTTTCTGCTCACTTTCTGGAAACCGAAAACTACACTTAAGAAGTCAATTAGTAATAAATGAAATTTTAAGCTACAGCAGTTTCTAAGCATGACCAGCTGGAAACAATTTGAGAACCTAGAGATACAGAAATGATGAGGGAACTACTAAGATGGAACCACAATGCAAAAGTTTTGGAATACACAACAGATTTTTTTAATCTCATACACATTGATTTTACTTTAGACTCCACAGCCCTAAAGAAGGTAGGGTAATCACCATCACTCCCAAAAGAGACAGCAGGGTCAGGTGGAGAGATGGGAGGGCCATCTGCTGGTCCCTGAAGCCTCAGGGGGCTTGGACCTGGTATCCTGACTCTAAGTCCACGATTCTTTTCACCCCATTATATCACACACAGAAAAGGGACACCAAAGAGGATTGTCCCACTGCAAGGAAAGCAAGACAGTGTCGAACTTGATATATGAGAAGTGCATAAAGCAGGACTCAAGGAGAAAATCTAAACTAACGCTGGAACAGATTTTGAAGTTAAAGAGTGGTTAATACAGTTCATAGCAAATAGATGGGGTGGAGGGGAGGAGTGGAAACTGTGACAGATTTTCTTTCCCTGGGTTCCAAAATCACTGTGGACAGTGACTGCAGCCACAAAATTAAAAGAGGCTTGCTCTTTGAAAGAAAAGCCATGACAAAGCTAGAAAGCATATTCAAAAGCAGAAACATTACTTTACCGACAAAGGTCTGTCTAGTCAAAGCTATGGTTTTTCCAGTAGTCATGTACGGATGTGAGAGCTGGACCATAAAAGAAGGCTGAGCACTGAAGAATCGATGGTTTCAAACTGTGGTGCTGGAGTAGACTTTTGAGAGTCCCTTGGACTGCAAGGAGATCAAACCAGATATTCACTGAAAGGACTGATGCTGAAACTGAAGCTCCAATACTTCGGCCACATGATGTGAAGAGGCGACTTCACATCAGGAAAAGACCCTGATGCTGGGAAAGATTGAGAGCAGGAGAAGGGGGCAAGAGGATGAGATGTTGGATGGCATCACCGATTCAATGGACATTAGTTTGAGCAAACTTGGGGAAATGTTGAAGGACAGGAAAGCCTGGTGTGCTGCAGTCCATGGGGTCACAGAGAGTCAGACACGACTTAGCAACTGAACAACAAATACAGTTGAATGTGTGTCACCTGGTTGTTCAGGATTTATGAACTTGGCCAAGTTTTATAATGATCATGTTTTAAAGAGACCCAAGCAACAGTTAGAACTGGACATGGAACAACAGATTGGTTCCAAATAGGAAAAGGAGTCCATCAAGGCTGTATATTGTCACCCTGCTTATTTAACTTATATGCAGAGTACATCATGAGAAACACTGGGCTGGAAGAAGCACAAGCTTGAATCAAGATTGCCAGGAGAAATATCAATAACCTCAGATATGCAGATGATACCACCCTTATGGCAGAAAGTGAAGAGGAACTCTTGATGCCTCTTGATGAAAGTCAAAGAGGAGAGTGGAAAAGTTGGCTTAAAGGTCAACATTCAGAAAACAAAGATCATGGCATCTGGTCCCATCACTTCATGGCAAATAGATGGGAAAACAGTGGAAACAGTGTCAGACTTTATTTTTTGGGGGCTCCAAAATCACTGCAGATAGTGACTGCAGCCCTGAAATTAAAAGACACTTAGTCCTTGGAAGGAAAGTTATGACCAATCTAGATAGCATATTGAAAAGCAGAGACATTATTTTGCCAACAAAGGTCCGTCTAGTCAAGGCTATGGCTTTTCCTGTGGTCATGTATGGATGTGAGAGTTGGACTGTGAAGAAGGCTGAGCGACGAGGAACTGATGCTTTTGAACTGTGGTGCTGGAGAAGACTCTTGAGAGTCCCTTGGACTGCAAGGAGATCCAACCAGTCCATCCTAACAGATCAGTCCTGGGTGTTCATTGGAAGGACTGATGCTGAGGCTGAAACTCCAGTACTTTGGCCACCTCATGCAAAGAGTTGACTCATTGGAAAAGACTCTGATGCTGGGAGGGATTGGGGGCAGGAGGAGAAGGGGATGACAGAGGATGAGATGGCTGGATGGCATCACCGACCCGATGCATACGAGTTTGGGTAAACTTTGGGAGTTGGTGATGGACAGGGAGGCCTGGAGTGCTGCGATTCATGGGGTCAAAAAGAGTCAGACACAACTGAATGACTGAACTGAAAGCTCAGGGTCCCAGAAGGCACTTTTTTTTTTAATTGGAGGAAAACTGCTTTACCGTGTTGTGTTGGTTTCTGCCGTACAATGACAATCAGCCATACCGGAAGGCACTCTTGCTGATGTTGAGACACCCTGACTCCCCCCAACTTCTCTGCCCTCTTCCCGATGAGCACACCCTGTGGGCCTGGCCCTCAGGCAGAGTCAGGATGCTAACTGGGGAATTCCTGCGCAGCACCACCCCGCCCTCAGCCTGTGTGCCTCCCCCGACCCCCAGGCTGGTGCTGCTGTACCTGCAGACTCAGGTGAATCTCCAATGATGGCAGCAGTCTGCCAGTCAGAAGGGCTTGTGAAGGATGACTCAGTACCAGCTGAAGGAGTGGCCTCATGATTCAGGCGGGCCTGACTCCTTGCACGGTCATCGGAGTGGGGGGCAGTGTTATTGGGGATCCCCAGGTGATCTGGGAGAAAGAAGCTGAGGGTGGGTGGCTCCTGGCACCGGCCACATCACTGGGTCCTGCCACCCCCTGCCACGCACTAGAGGGAAAGGGAAGGAGCATTATGAAGGGGTGGCCACAGTGACATCGAGGGTCACCACCACCACCATTTTAAAGAAGAGACTCAAGGGACTTCCCTGGTGGCCCAGTGGTTAAAAATCTGCCTTCCAGAATTTATTTGCAGGGCAACAATGGAGAAACAGACATAGAGAATAGACTTATGGACATGGGGAGAGGGGAGAAGAGGGTGAGATGTATGAAGAGAGTAACATGGAAACTTACATTACCATATGTAAAATAGATAGCCAATAGGAATTTGCTGTATGTCTCAGGAAACTCAAACACAGGTTCTGTATCAACTTAGAGGGTAGGATGGGAGGGAGATGGGAGGGACGTTCAAAAAGGGAGGGGATATATGTATACCTATGATTCATGTTGAGGTTTGACAGAAAACAACAAAATTCCGTAAAACAATTATCTTTCAATAAAAAAACTAATTAATTAAAAAAAAAGAATCCGCCTCCCAGTGCAGGGGATGCCAAGTTCTATCCCTGGTCAGAGAATTAAGATCCCACAGTTCTCGGGGCAACTAAGCCTGTGCACCTCAACTTGAGAAGCCCCAACAAAGACCCAGTGCAGTCAAAATTTAATTAATTTAATTTTAAAAAATAAATTAAAGAAATAAAGAAGAGATGCCGGAGACTTCCCTGGTGATCCAATGGTTAAGAATCTGCCTTCCAATGCAGGGGACACAGGTTCCGTTCTTGGTCAGGGAACTAAGAGCCCACATTGCTTGGGGCAACTAAGCATACAAGCCACAACTAGCGAGAAGCCCCGACCTAGACCCAGCACAGTCAAAAAATTAATTCAATTTAAAAATAAATTAAAGAAATAAAGAAGAGGTGCAGGGCAGTTCAGCGAGTCACTATGGAGCAGAGGATCTCAGATCCCAGACCCCCTCTCAGCTCTGCTGGCCTGAGATGACCATCCTCCCCTAGAAGCAGTTCATCCTTTGCTTTGATGCCAGTCCTGGGTTTGAAGGACTTGTGAGACCCCCACCCCAGATCACTTATAGCCAATACCACACTCAAAAGGACATCATCAGAAGTCATCAGTCTTGCCAGAGGATGTCTGGGGTGCTGCCCTGGCAAGCAGGGGGGTCTCACTGTGGATGAGCGGAGACAACCATCTTCAAAGACGCTCACCTATTTCATTCTAAGAAAACACAACAAACTTGTTTCTGGCAAATTGAGCACACGTGGACATTTCTCCATGAACTCCAGTCGGCCAGTCTGCCAAAGTTAAAGACATCAGAGAGAGGGTGGGATGTATGGAGAGAGTAACCTGGAAACATACATTACCATATGTAAAATGGATAGCCAACGGGAATTTGCTGTATGACTCAGGGAAGTCAAACCTGGGCTTGGTAACAACCTAGAGGGTGAGATGGGGAAGGAGGTGGGAGGAAAGGTAAACCATGGCTGATTCATGTTGATGTTTGGTAGAAACCAATGCAATACTGTAAAGCAATTGTCTTTCAATTAAAAATAAATAAAATTTTTTAAAATAGATAACTTCAACTCAAAAAAAAAAAAAAAAGATGTCAGAGAAACTGAAGATTCGCCCACACTCACAGCCAAAGATATCATGAACCTAGGAGAAACGCAGGGAGGGTTCGACTAGCATGGCTCAGTCTCTGGTCAAGAACAAAAGGTGTTTCTTTCCCACGCTAAGTGGTAATGATTGCTTTCCCCTGTATTGTCCCTCCAGAAAGGTATCAGACTTTTCAAACCCGCACGCACACACACTCGTGCACATGCACACACACCGGTCTGTGTTCCAGGGGAGCGTGTCCAGCAGGAGGCGGCCATGCACACACAGCTGTGAGTCCAGACCCCGGCTGGTGGGGGCTGCATGCTTGAGTCCCGCACCTGCCCTGCTGGGAGACCACAGAGGCAGGGAAAAGACTAACCCGGGGATTCTAATTAAAGAAAGCTGATCTTCTATTCCTCAAATAATCTAGGGGCAAAGCATGACATTTTTCCTGAATGTATTTATGGCATTTTTCCATTTGAAAAAGCATCCGCAAAAGCAAAAAAGGAAACAATGCTAAGAAACACTGTCTCCATTTTCAAGGAGAGGAGAATCCCTGTGCGGAGAGGAGAGGGTTGCCCAAATCTGTAAATAGCCAACCTTGGAAGGAACAGCGAAGGAAACCATGTTTGTGCCTGTGTGTGTGTGTGGGCGGGGACGAACCTTCCAGAACTTTCCCATCCCTTGTGATTGCAGGAAGCCCTCTATAAGATGAAGGCTGCAGACCCCACAGGGACCCAGCTAGAAGGAGCTGCTCCCGGGGTCCAGGTAAGAGCCCCTCCACCACCACCGTGCACTTGTGGGAACACACACACACACACACATTATATACGTGTTTCACTGTGTTTATTTCCACTGCAGAAAAGGGAGGAGCGGAGGCTGGGGAGAAAGCACAAGAGCTGCTTTACCCTATGTCTTTGTGTTTGTTGAGTTTGAAACTTGAGATCATGTGTGTGTGTGTGTGTGTGTGTGTGTGTGTGTGACCTCTGGATTAACTGTTGTCTCCTAAGAGATTCTGGCATCACTCCCTAATCTTCAGCAACAACCCACTCTCCTTCTGGGATACAGCACGCCGCCCCTCCTCCCAACCCCGATACACACAGCACACACATCACCCTCACACCACGCACCACACGTGCGCATCACACACCCTGGCCCTTAGGACACCTCCTGCAACATCTGGTGCCAGGCGGGGCTCAGCCTGCAAAGCAGGTTAAAGTCAGGTCACGATGCGCCCACTGACGGACGGGACTGGAAGGGCCCTGCCGTGGAAACCCCAGGATGCAGCGCCACCTAGAGGCTCCTCGGTGACACTGTTTCCCAACTTGGATAGAACAGAACACCAGGCGCATGGCATCTTGAAGAGTGTGGGAGAGCCTGGGATGAGCTAGGAAGGCGCCGCGTTTCTTGGGAGGACTGGACAACTGGGGCTGCCCCTTCGAGGTGCTGGCCGGGCCACCACGGCAGCCGGACGTGCTCCACACCCTGCGATTTTGTGACTCCCTCTTTTGTATATTTATAATTCCTTCAGAGTGCAGAAGAATTGATGCCTTCCAACTATGGTGCTGGAGAAGGCTCCTGAGATTCCCTTGGACAGCAAGGAGATCAAACCAGTCAGTCCTAAAGGAAATCAACCCTGAATACTCACTGGAAGGACGGATGCTGAAGCTCCAGTATTTTGGCCATCTGATGTGAACAGCTGAGTCACTGGAAAAGTCCCTGACGCTGGGAAAGATTGAGAGCAGAAGAAGAGGGCGTCAGAGGATGAGATGGCTGGATGGCATCACCAAAGCAGCAGATGTGAACTTGAGCAAACTCTGGGAGATGGTGAGGGACAAAGAGCCCTGGCGTGCTGCAGTCCTGGGGTTGCAAAGAGTCAGACACAACTGGGCGACTGAACAACAAAAACTCCTTTTCCACTTGTATACACATATTTAATTTTTTCTAATTATAAAAGAAAAGTGTTTGAAAAGATGCCAGATGTCTTTAGTCATCAGAAAATGCAACCTCTGCCACGGGGAGGATGGGAGGAGGGATAGTTAGGGAGTTTGGGATGGACATGTACACATTGCTGTATTTAAAATAGATAAGCAAGGACCTACTCTCTAAGAGCCAACTCCTTGGAGAAGACCCTGATGGTGGAAAAAATTGAAGGCAAAAGGAGAAGAGAGCAGCAGAGGATGAGAGGGTTAGATAGCATCACTGACTCAATGGACATGAATTCGAGCAAACTTGAGGACATAGCGAAGGACAGGAAAGCCTGGCATGCTACAGTCCATGGGATCACAGAGTCCGATGTGATCCATGGATCCATGTGATCCACACACAACCTAGCAACTGAACAACAACAAACCAACTAGGGCCTATTGGATAGCACAGCGAACTCTGCTCAATGTTATGTGGCAGCCTGGATGGGAGGGGAGTGTAGGGGAGAATGGATACATGTATCTGTATGGCTGAGTCCCTTTGCTGTCCACCTGAAATTATCACAACATTGTTAATCAGGCATACCCCAATACAAAATAAAAAGTTTAATTAAAAAAAAAGAATGCAAACTAAAATCATATGCAGCCTCATGAATGCTCATATGGGGAACACCAAGTATTGGGGAGACTGTGAAGCAGCTGGACTCTCATACCCCATGGGGGCATAAATCCAGTACCTGGGGAAAACTGTGTAGGGCTTATCTGTGGAAGTCCAGCCCAGGCAGCCCTGGGCACCATGGTCCCACTCCTGCTATACGCCCAACACACACGTGGGCACACAGACCTGCTGCTCCCCCTCCAGGTGCATAAAATGAGGGCCTGGAGGACCTCAGCTCCCTCACTGGGCCCTTCACTCCTGCAGCGGAAGATCCACCCCCCCGACCCCGGGTGCAGTGGCATCACACGTGTGGCCAGCCCTCTCCACCTGCCCTCTCTCCACCCTCTCTCAAGGCAAGTCCACCAGGGACAGTTTGGCCCCAGGGGACTCTGGGCATCTGGAGACATTTCTGGTTGGCAGCACCAGGGAGGCGGGGTGCTGTGACATCCAGTAGGTGGCAGCCAAGGGTACTGCTCAACATCTTCAAGGGCATAGCGCAGCCCCTGCCAGAGCAGGACCATCTGGCCAAAATGCCAATAGCAGGTTGAGAAACAACCTTAAACGCCCAACTGTGGAGCAGTGGTGTGTAAATTATTACTGCTTTTAAATAAATGGATGTTTTTATCTAAAATTTTAGAATAAAAAATTCTAAATAGAATTAATCAGATGAGATGGTTAGATAGCATCACTGATTCAATGAACATGAATTTGAGAAAACTCCAGGGGACAGCAAAGGACAGAGAAGCCTGGCATGCTGCAAAGAGTTGGACATGACTTAGCGACTGAACAACAAAAGACTCAAGCAGAGCACAGTTATAATGTAAGTGCATCCAGCCTGTATTGAAAAGGACAAAACTTCAGAAGGAAAAAGGGAATTAGCGCACTTGTTTTCCAGGGCGTATGTACAGATTTTAATACCTTTTTTTTTTTATCAACACTGGGGTTGCTCTGTTCTCCAGCTAACATTTTGCTTCCTTACCTAACAACTGTTAGGACTTTGGAGTTGGGAGGACACTCACATCCACGTGCTTCTATACGGAGCCATTCAAGAAATACATTTCTACACACTGTTTTCTCCTTAAGGGCAGTGTCTTGTGCAACATTCCTTTTGCCTAATCGGATAATTTGACTAATTTTTTTTAAATTTTATTTTATTTTTAAACTTTACATAATTGTATTAGTTTTGCTAAATATCAAAATGAATCTGCCACAGGCATACATAAATTTGACTAATTTAATTATGTTACCTATGAGATTGATGATTCAAAGGTCCACATAGTCAAAGTAATTAGCCTCCAATTAAAATAAAGATAAAAATAAATAAAATGACGTTCACATTGAAAAAAAATGAAACAGTCATATCATCTATTATTGTTGGCATTAGCCGTGAAAATTGTTTCCATTCACCATGGATTTATTAGGCATTTAACTTAATATTGCATAGAATTTACTGGATGCCATGGGAGGCACAAAGAAAGTAGAAGACACGGTCTCTACAAATGAGGAATTCTGTGTGTTCAATTTTTGCCAAATACTTCTAGATTGTGGCTCTATCTGGTGTTTTAGAGACACTGAGGTCTCTTTCAGTACTTTTATTTGTTAAACTACATCATTCAGATCCAATCCAACAAAGTTTCAAAATTTATTCTGGCTGTTCAGCTTTTGAAGAATTAAGTATTTTTCTTTGGAAAACAGTTTTGTAGAAGAAACAAAACCCCAGCAGTTCAAAACATCTGAGCAGAAACCAACACGAGGAATCAGTATAATCTTCAAGGGCTGGTCCCAGAGTAATTTAAGGAATCAATGTAGGAGAAAGTCCAATCTAAACATTACTAACTTGTTATAAATTTTAAAAGTCAAACATGTACATCATAAATTAAAATTCCAAACAGCATCAGAAAGTATACAGAGAAAAAGTAGGTCTCCACTTCATATGATTTCCTAGACTCCTTATTTGTCTGTTTTTTTGTGTTCTTTCAGAAATTCTTCAGGCTTCCCTGGTGGCTCAGATGGTAACGGATCCACCTGCAATGCAGGAGACCAGGGGTCAATCACTGGGTCAGGAAGATCCCCTAGAAGAGGGAATGGCAACCCACTCCAGTATTCTTGCCTGGAGAATTCCATGGTCAGAGGAGCCTGGCAGGCTACAGTCCATGGGGTTGCAAAGAATCAGACATGACTGAGCAACTATACTTTCACGTCAGAAATTCTTTATGCATACAACAAGCAAGCATAGACACTTTTATAAGTGGGGGTTGTGCTACATACTCAATGAAACAATGAGCCATGCCATGTAGGGCCACCCAATATGGACAGGTCATGGTGGAGAGATCTGACAAAACGTGGTCCACTGGAGAAGAGAATGGCAAGGCACTTCAGTATTCTTGTCTTGAGAACCCCACGAACAGTATGAAAAAGATATGACACTGAAAGGTGAACTCCCCAGGTAGGCAGGTGTCCCATATGCTACTGGAGATCAGTGGAGAAATAACTCCAGAAAGAATGAAGAGGTGGAGCCAGAGTAAAAACAACACCCAGTTGTGGATGTGACTGGTGATGGAATTAAAGTCCAATGCTGTAAAGAACAATATTGCATAGGAACCTGGAATGTTAGGTCCATGAATCAAGGCAAATTAGAAGTGGTCAAATAGGAGATGGCAAGAGTGAACATTGACATTTTAGGAATCAGTGAACTAAAATGGACTGGAATGGGTGGATTTAACTCAGATGACCATTATATCTACTACTGTGGGCAAGAATCCCTTAGAAGAAATGGAGTAGCCCTCATAGTCAACAAAAATGTCTGAAATGCAGTACTCAGATGCAGTCTCAAAAATGACAAAATGATCTCTGTTCATTTCCAAGGCAAACCATTCACTATCACAGTAATCCAAGTCTATGCCCCAACCAGTAAGGCTGAAGAAGCTGAAGTTGAATGGTTCTATGAAGACCTATAAGACCTTCTAGAACTAACAACCCCCCAAAAAAACGTCCTTTTCATTATAGGGGACTAGAATGCAAAAGTAGGAAATCAAGAGATTCCTGGAGTAGCTTCAAATTTGGCCTTGAAGTACAAAATGAAGTAGGGTAAGGCTAACAGAGTTTTACCAAGAGAACGCACTGGTCATAGCAAACACTCTCTTCCAACAACACAAGAGACACCTCTACACATGACATCATCAGATGGTCAATACCAAAAGCAGATTGATTGTATTCTTTGTAGCTGAAGATGGAGAAGCTCTATACAGTCAGCAAAAACAAGACTGGGAGCTGACTGTGGCTCAGATCATAAACTCCTTATTGCAAAATTCAGGCTTAAATTGAAGAAAGTAGGGAAAACCACCAGACCATTCAAGTATGACCTAAATCAAATCCCTTATGATTATACAGTGGTAGTGACAAATAGATTCAATGGATTAGATCTGATAGACAGAGTGCCTGAAGAACTATGGATGAGTGTTTGTGACATTGTATAGGAGGCAGTGATCAAGACCATCCCCAAGAAAAAGAAATGCAAAAAGGCAAAATGATTGTCTGATGAGGCCTTAAAAATAGCTGAGAAAAGAAAAGATATACCCATCTGAATGCAGAGTTCCAAAGAATAGCAAGAAGAGATAAGAAAGCCTTCCCTGATCAGTGCAAATAAATAGAGGAAAACAATAGAATGGAAAAGACTAGAGGTCTCTTCAAGAAAATTAGAGATATCAAGGGAAAGATGGGCACAATAAATGTCAGAAACAGTATTGACCTAACAGAAGCAGAAGATAATAAGAAGTGGCAAGAATACACAGAAGAACTATACAAAAAAGATCTTAATGACTCAGATAACCATGATGGTGTGATCCCTCACCTAAAGCCAGACATCCCGGAGTGCAAAGTCAAGTGGGCCTTAGAAGCATCGCTATGAACAAAGCTAGTGGAGGTGATGGAATTCCAGCTGAGCTATTTCAAATCCTAAAAGATGATGCTGCTAAAGTACTGCACTCAATGTGCCAGCAAATTTGGAAAACTCAGCAGTGGACACAGGACTGAAAAAGGTCAGTTTTCATTCCAATCCCAAAGAAAGGCAATGCCAAAGAATGTTCAAACTACCACACAATTGCACTAATCTCACAGGCTAGCAAAGTAATGCTCAAAATTCTCCACGCCAGATATCAACAGTATGTGGACCGTGAACTTCCAGATGTTCAAGTTGAATTTAGAAAAAGCA
The DNA here is from genome assembly GCF_055505025.1 of Bos grunniens. Classification (NCBI taxonomy): domain Eukaryota; kingdom Metazoa; phylum Chordata; class Mammalia; order Artiodactyla; family Bovidae; genus Bos; species Bos grunniens. The sequence goes on along the minus strand of NC_141165.1, from coordinate 18,384,362 downwards.
AAGGAACCAGATCAAATTGCCAACATCCACTGGATCATTGAAAAAGCAAGAGAGTTCCAGAAAAACATCTACTTCTGCTTTACTGACTGGGCCAAAGCCTTTGAATGTGTGTATCACAACAAACTGTGGAAAATTCTCCAAGAGATAGGAATACCAAACCACATGACCTGCCTCCTGAGAAATCTGTGTGCAGTTCAAGAAGCAACACTTAGAAGTGGACATGGAACAACAGACTGGTTGCAAATTGGGAAGGGAGTACATCTAGGCTATATACTGTCACCCTGCTTATTAAACTTATATACAGAATACATCATGCAAAATGCCGGGCTGGATGAAGCACAAGCTGGAATCAAGATTTCCGGGAGAAACATGAATAACCTCAGATACGCAGATGATACCACCCTTATGGCAGAAAGTGAAGAGGAACTAAAGAGACTCTTGATGAAAGTGAAAAAGGAGAGTGAAAAAGTTGGCTTAAAACTCAACATTCAGAAAACTAAGATCATGGCATCCCGTCCCATCATTTCATGGCAAATAGATGGGGAAACAGTGACAGACTTTATTTTGGGGGGCTCCAAAATCCCTGCAGATGATGACTCCAGCCATAAAATTAAAAGACGCTTGCTCCTTGGAAGGAAAGCTATGACCAACATAGACAGCATATTAAAAAGCAGAGACATTACTTCTCCAATGATGGTCCATCTAGTCAAAGCTATGGTTTTTCCATTAGTCATGTATGGATGTGAGAGATGAACTAAAAAGAAAGCTGAGGGTCAAAGAATTGATGTTTTTGAACTGTGGCATTGGAGAAGACTCTTGAGAGTTCCTTGGACTGCAAGGAGTTCAAACCAGTTCATCCTAAAGGAAATCAGTCCTGAATATTCATTGGAAGGACTGATCCTGAAGCTGAAACTCCAATCCTTTAGCCACCTGATGCGAAGAACTGACTCATTGGAAAAGACCCTGATGCTGGGAAAGATTGAAGGCGTGAGAACAAGGGGACAACAGAGGATGAGATGGTTGGATGGCATCACTGACTCGATGGACATGAGTTTGAGTAAGCTCTGATTGTTGGTGATGGACAGGGAGGCCTGGCGTGCTGCAGCCCCCGGGGTCGCAAAGTGTCCGACACGACTGAGCGACTAAACTGAACTAAACTGTGCTACATACACATTGTTTTTGCAAGTTGCTCTTTTTTCACTCTTTTATTGTGGTGAAATACACATAAAATTTACTGTCTTGGACTTCGCTGGTAGTCCACTGGTTAAGAATCCACCTGTCAATGCAGGGTGCACACGGTCCGTCCCTCTTCCGGGAAGATTCCATATGCTGAGCAGCAACTGAGCCCTTGCACCTAAACCCGTCCTCCACAACGAGAGACCCCTCCGCGGTGAGAAGTCCTTGCACTGCAGCTAGAGAGTAGCTCTTGCTCACCGCAACTACAGAAAGCCCGAGCACAGCAAAAAAGGTACAGCACAGCCAGAAATAAATAAATGAAGTAATTAATTATTTTTTAAAAAAGAAAAAAATTACCATCTTAACCATTTTTAAGTATACAGTTCAGTGGCATTAAGTACTTTCATATTGCGCAGCTATCACCACTGTTTATTTCCAGAACGCTTTCATCCTGTGAAACTGAAACCATCCCCTTTAAACAACTATTTCTCATTCCTCCCCTGGCGAGCACCATTCTATTCTATACCTTCTGTCTCTATGAATTTAACTCCTTTAGATGCCTCGTATCAATGGAATCATACACTATTTGTCTTCTCTGTGACTGGCTTTGTTACCCTTCACGTAATGTCATCCAGGTTGTAGCATGTGTCGAAATTTCCTTCCTCCCTTTTTAAAGCTGAATAACATTTCACTGTAAGCATACACCATAATTTGCTTATCCATTCATCTCTCAGTGGATACTTGGGTCGATTCCACACTGTAGCTATTGTGAATAACACTGTTATGAACATGAATGTACAAATCTCTCTTCAAGACCCTTCCTCCGATTCTTTCAGGTTTATACTTAGACATGGAATTGCTGGATAATACGCTTGTTGTTTAGTCCCTAAGTCATGTGTGACTCTTTTGCAACCCCACGGACTATGGCCTGCCAGGCCCCTCTGTCTATTTTCAGGATTTCCCAGGCAAGAATACTACAGAGGGTTGCCATTTCCTCATTTCCTTCTCCAGGGGATCTTCCCAACCCAGGGAAGATAAGTGTACAAATCTCTCTTCAAGATTCTCCCTTTAATTCTTTCAGGTATATATTCAGAATTGCTGGATCGTATGGTAACTGTCTTTAATTTTTGGAGGAGCTGTCAAATTGCTTTTCATAGAGGCTATACCACTTCACATTCTCACCAACAGTGTACAAGGGTTCCAGTTTCTCCATATCCTTGCCAACGCTGATTTTTTTTTTTTTTTGTAACAGACATCCTAACTGGTACAAGGTGGCTTCTCATTGTGATTTTAGTTTGCATTTCCCTAATGCCCTGAGGATTTATGATGTTTGGCATCTTTTCATGTGGTTATTGGCCATGTGTATGTCCTCTGTTCACTTTCTGTGGTTAGAACTGAGCCATAAGCAAGAGGTAACTATAAGGAAGCCTGAGAGATGCGGTCTAGTTGGACTATGCATTAGCTATCTGTTATGCCTAATAACGTAACCACTAATTTACTACCTTAAAACTAAACATTTCTTATGTCACAGTTCCTGTGACAGAAGCTTGGGCACAGCTCAGCTGGGTTCTTTGCAAGGCTGCAGTGAAGGTATTGGCTAGGCCTGCAGTCTTTTCTGAAGCTGAACTAGGGAAGGATCTGCTTTTGGTTGTTGGCAAAATTCAGTTCCTTGCAGCTGTAGGACTGAAGACTTCAGTTTCTTGCTAACTACCCATCAGAAGCTTCCCTCAACTCCTCGGAGCCACCTTTAGTTCCTTGTCATATGGGATTTCCTCCAAGCCAATGAAAGAGAGAGAGACTCCAGTAAGACGGGTGCTACGATCTTACAAACACATACATCTGTGTCCTACTACCATGGCCATATTCTGTGGTTACAAACTAGTCTCAGGCCCTGCACACTCAAGGGGAGGGGACTATGCTAGGGCACAGACATCAGGGATTGTGGGCAGCACCCAAGAGTCCCACAGAGGCCTGCCTAGGATTCCAGGACAATGGAAGAAAGAATACAGATTTCAGAGGACAACCGGCTTTCAGCCTCCACCACATTATGTTGCAATGGAAAATTGCTATGTGGAAGATTGACTTTATATTTTAATTTGATGGTTACTTTTTGGTTGAGATTTTATTTTTAAAAATATTAATCTATTTTATTTGGCTGTACCAAGTCTTAGTTGCAGCACCTGAAATCTTTTTTTTCTTCTTTTCAGTTGCAGTGACTCAAACAATAAAGAATTTGCCTTGCAGGAGAGGTGAATTTGATCCCTGAGTTGAGAAGATCCCCTGGAGAAGGAAGTGGCAACCCACTCCAGTATTCTTGCCTGGGAAATCCCATGGACAGTACAGTACATGGGGTCACAAAGAGTCGGACACATCTGAGTCTTTCTTTCATGCAGAATCTTTAGTTGCAGCATGTGAGATCTAGTTCCCCATCCAGGGATCGAACCCGGGCCTCCTGGACTGGAAGCATGGAGTCTTAGGCACTGGATCACCAGGAAAATCCCTTGACTGATTTTTTTTTTTTTTCTAATTTTATTTTATTTTTAAACTTTACATAATTGTATTAGTTTTGCCAAATATCAAAATGAATCCGCCACAGGTATACATGTGTTCCCCATCCCGAACCCTCCTCCCTCCTCCCTCCCCATACCATCCCTCTGGGCCGTCCCAGTGCACCAGCCCCAAGCATCCAGCATTGTGCATCGAACCTGGACTGGCAACTCGTTTCCTACATGATATTTTACATGTTTCATTGCCATTCTCCCAAATCTTCCCACCCTCTCCCTCTCCCACAGAGTCCATAAGACTGTTCTATACATCAGTGTCTCTTTTGCTGTCTCGTACACCGGGTTATTGTTACCATCTTTCTAAATTCCATATATATGCGTTAGTATACTGTATTTATGTTTTTCCTTCTGGCTTACTTCACTCTGTATAATAGGCTCCAGTTTCATCCAGCTCATTAGAACTGATTCAAATGTATTCTTTTTAATGGCTGAGTAATACTCCATTGTGTATATGTACCACAGCTTTCTTATCCATTCATCTGTTGATGGACATCTAGGTTGCTTCCATGTCTTGGCTATTATAAACAGTGCTGCGATGAACATTGGGGTACACGTGTCTCTTTCCCTTCTGGTTTCCTCAGTGTGTATGCCCAGCAGTGGGGTTGCTGGATCATAAGGCAGTTCTATTTCCAGTTTTTTAAGGAATCTCCACACTGTTCTCCATAGTGGCTGTACTAGTTTGCATTCCCACCAACAGTGTAAGAGGGTTCCCTTTTCTCCACATTAAGGAAACAATTCCATTCACCATTGCAACGGAAAGAATAAAATACTTAGGAATATATCTACCTAAAGAAACTAAAGACCTATATATAGAAAACTATAAAACACTGGTGAAAGAAATCAAAGAGGACACTAATAGATGGAGAAATATACCATGTTCATGGATTGGAAGAATCAATATAGTGAAAATGAGTATACTACCCAAAGCAATTTATAGATTCAATGCAATCCCTATCAAGCTACCAACAGTATTCTTCACAGAGCTAGAACAAATAATTTCACAATTTGTATGGAAATACAAAAAACCTCGAATAGCCAAAGCGATCTTGAGAAAGAAGAATGGAACTGGAGGAATCAACCTACCTGACTTCAGGCTCTACTACAAAGCCACAGTTATCAAGACAGTATGGTACTGGCACAAAGACAGAAATATTGATCAATGGAATAAAATAGAAAGCCCAGAGATAAATCCACGCACATATGGACACCTTATCTTTGACAAAGGAGGCAAGAATATACAATGGATTAAAGACAATCTCTTTAACAAGTGGTGCTGGGAAATCTGGTCAACCACTTGTAAAAGAATGAAACTGGACCACTTTCTAACACCATACACAAAAATAAACTCAAAATGGATTAAAGATCTAAACGTAAGACCAGAAACTATAAAACTCCTAGAGGAGAACATAGGCAAAACACTCTCCGACATACATCACAGCAGGATCCTCTATGACCCACCTCCCAGAATATTGGAAATAAAAGGAAAAATAAACAAATGGGACCTAATTAACCTTAAAAGCTTCTGCACATCAAAGGAAACTATTAGCAAGGTGAAAAGACAGCCTTCAGAATGGGAGAAAATAATAGCAAATGAAGCAACCGACAAACAACTAATCTCAAAAATATACAAGCAACTCCTACAGCTCAACTCCAGAAAAATAAACGACCCAATCAAAAAATGGGCCAAAGAACTAAATAAACATTTCTCCAAAGAAGACATACAGATGGCTAACAAACACATGAAAAGATACTCAACATCACTCATTATCAGAGAAATGCAAATCAAAACCACTATGAGGTACCATTTCACACCAGTCAGAATGGCTGCGATCCAAAAGTTGACTGATATTTTAAATACTCATGACATAGAGAAGCTTTCCAATTGGATGAAGTCAAATTCATCAATATTTTCCTTCAAATACTTTCTGAATTTTGAAGACCTCCCCCTCCCAAAGTTATATAAAATCCCATCCACGTTGTCTCCTAAAACAACTCATTATTATAGTCAAGCATCCCATTTGGGGGAAATTTTTCTTCACTGGCAGAGTAATTTGTTTATATAAACTGTTTCGCTGCTGACTCGCTTAAAAAGCAATTTGTTCACAATTTTGCTAATCAGTGACTTTTTAAGGGGACGAAGTGGGATTTCAGCAAATTATTTTCACCCTTTAATATACAATTCTTCGTCTGGTTCTAAGATAAGCAATAAAATTTCATGGAAAGCTCTTTTTTAGTGCAAAATCATCATTATTCCCATGTAGTCCCGGTATTGTTTATTCCATTTCTGAATTCTTAGCCTTTCTTGAGCAGGCCACAACTTCATGTTTTGTTCAGAATGTTTACTTCCAACAGAAAAGTATGATTGTGCCAATGGTATTCATCCACTTAAAGTCACCTGCCTCTCAAACAGAGGTTGAATCATTTAGTAAATCATAAAGGGACACCGTTTTCTTCTTGTCTTTTAGCAAATATTTAGTGCACCCCCTACTCTGGGCAAAGGAACCCGTTCAAAATGGGTAGGGGCTAGCAAAAAAGAAAAATTTGAAAAATTGTCACCAACTTAAGAACCCCATAACTTAATTCTACAGATTCTACAGTTTTGGTAATAGTTTAACATCCCAGCATTATTCACATGTCCAAGTACATGAGACTTTCAAGCATGGCCACCTGTGGTCCTAGTGGCTCGAGTAGGGATAAAAGAGTAAAAGAGGAGACCAGTGTCTCATAAGTCTGTGTCTATGACAGTTTTTGCATCTGCAGTACTCATTCTTTGCCAGGCCCAGAGCTGATGTCCATGAAGTCTTGTGTAATAGATACAGATCTCTGTTGATAAGTTCAGGTGTAACCCTGTTCATTTCTCTGTGCTGGTGCTCAGTCAGTCAGTCGTGTTCCACTCTTTGCATCCCTGAGGACTGTAGCCCACAAGGCTCCTCTGTCCCTGAGATTTCCCAGGCAAGAATACTGGAGTGGGTTGCCATTTCCTCCTCCAGGGGATTCTCCTGACCCAGGAATCTAAACCCATGTCTCCTGCATCTCCTGCATTGGCAGGCAGATTCTTTACCACTGAACCACCTGGAAAATCCCACGGACAGAGGAGCCTGGCAGGCTACAGTCCAAAGCGGTTCAAAGAGTTAGACACGACTGAGCGACTGAACATAAGAGGTGGGAACAAACTGTTTAAAAACTCATTTTTCCATCAGTTCAGTTCAGTCGCTCAGTTGTGTGCGACTCTTTGGGACCCCAAGAATAGCAGCACACAAGGCCTCCCTGTCCATCACCAACTCCTGGAGTTCACTCAGACTCATGTCCATTGAGTCAGTGATGCCATCCAGCCATCTCATCCTCTGTCATCCCCTTCTCCTCCTGCCCCCAATCCCTCCCAGCATCAGAGTCTTTTCCAATGAGTCAACTCTTCGCATGAGGTGGCCAAAGTATTGGAGTTTCAGCTTCAGCATCAGTCCTTCCAATGAACACCCAGGACTGATCTCCTTTAAGATGGACTGGTTGGCTCTCCTTGCAATCCAAGGGACTCTAAGAGTCTTCTCCAACACCACAGTTCAAAAGCATCAATTCTTCAGTGCTCAGCTTTCTTCACAGTCCAACTCTCACATCCATACATGACTACTGGAAAAACCATAGCCTTGACTAGACGGACCTTTGTTGGCAAAGTAATGTCTCTGCTTTTCAATATGCTATCTAGGTTGGTCATAACTTTCCTTCCAAGGAGTAAGTGTCTTTTAATTTCATGGCTGCAGTCACCATCTGCAGTGATTTTGGAGCCCCCAAAAGTAAAGTCTGACACTGTTTCCACTGTTTCCCCATCTATTTCCCATGAAGTGATGGGACCAGATGCCATGATCTTCGTTTTCTGAATGTTGAGCTTTAAGCCAACTTTTTCACTCTCCACTTTCACTTTCATCAAAAGGCTTTTTAGTTCCTTTCACTTTCTGCAATAAGAGTAGTGTCATCTGTGTATCTGAGGTTATTGATATTTCTCCCGGCAATCTTGATTCCAGCTTGTGCTTCTTCCAGTCCAGCGTTTCTCATGATGTACTCTGCATATAAGTTAAATAAGCAGGATGACAATATACAGCCTTGACATACTCCTTTTCCTCTTTGGAACCAGTCTGTTGTTCCATGTCCAGTTCTAATTGTTGCTTCCTGACCTGCATAATAGGTTTCTCAAGAGACAGGTCAGGTGGTCTGGTATTCCATCTCTTTCAGAATTTTCCACAGTTTGTTGTGATCCACACAGTCAAAGACTTTGTCATAGTCAATAAAGCAGAAATAGATGTTTTTCTGGAACTCTCTTGCTTTTTCGATGATCCAGCAGATGTTGGCAATTTGATCTCTGGTTCCTCTGCCTTTTCTAAAACTAGCCTGAACATCTGGAATTTCACAGTTCACGTGTTGCTGAAGCCTGGCTTGGAGAATTTTGAGCATTACTTTACTAGCATGTGAGATGAGTGCAATTGTGCAGTAGTTTGAGCATTCATTTTTCCATAGCCCTGGGTAATTTCCAACAATCAAATCACAGTTCCCCCACCACCAATTTCCTGAGTTGCAGCTGAGTTCTAGGGGAGGTGCATGGTTCCCCAGTGTGGGGCAGGGGCTCAGGGGTCATCTGTCCACACTTGCCCCTGCTGAGGTGGCCTTAGGTGCATCTGTCCTGCTGTCAGGCCCTTCTCTATCCCAGGGCCCCCAGGACCTGGCTTCCTGCTCACGTGTCTCCCACCTGTCCCCTCTCAGCACTCTGTGCTGAAAAGTCTTTTCTGACACCCACTAAGGGTTGGACCACACCCTACTCCCAGTTTTTTCTTTGTTTTGTCCCCTCCCTTCCCTGAGACAACAAAAACCTAACTGAGTGAAGGATCAGAGGGCAAAAGGGGAAACATCAGCCAATATTTCCAAATCACACGCTGCCTCTTCCTTTGGCAAAGAAGAGCCAACTCACTGGAAAAGACCCTGATGCTGGGAAAATTTGAAGGCAGGAAGAGAAGGGGATGACAGAGGATGAGATGGTTGGATGGCATCACCAACTCAATGGATTTGAGTTTGAGCAAGCTCTGAGAGTTGGTGAAGGACAGGGAAGCCTGGTGTGCTGCAGTCCATGGGGTCACAAAAAGTCAGACATGAGAATGAACTGGACCATCAACTGACCATAATGCAGAAAACTCCTTAAAAAAAAAAAAAGAAAAAAGGAGGCTATATATTCTTCTGGAACAATGCAAGGCTAGGTAAGCACTGATTTGCTTAAGCATGATTAAAGTTAGCTTTCAAAAGACACTAGAAGCTTATTATTTTAAATTACAACGTATGTTCATAGCTTTAGTGGAGCTGTAGCCACATTACTACTGGTTTAAACAAGAAAGCCTTTTCTTTTCTCTCCCATTCCATCTAGGTATAGGGTCCCTCTGTCTCTTTGCTCCATCAGTCCTGAGGTGGCTTCAAACTGTCTCAGCACCACCATGGCTGCTGGCCAACCAGTAGAAGAGGAAAAAGGGAAAGGGTCACTCCCAGGAGTGGCATGTAATGCTTCTTCCCAAACCTGGGCCACACCCAGCTGTGAGGGAAGCCCCAGAATTAGGGGTCCTGTTACTGAAGAAGATGGGACAGTGGCTTAAAGGACAGTGGTCAAGTGGTAGAGAATCCGCCTGGCAATGCAGGAGGCACAAGAGACCTGGGTTCAGTCCCTGGGTCAGGAAGATCCCCTGGAGAAGGAAATGGCAGTCCACTCCAGTACTCTTGCCTGGACAATCCCATGGACAGAGGAGCCTGGCGGGCTACAGTCCATGGAGTCACAAAGAGTCGGACACGACTCTAAGCACACACAGCAATCTGTGATGCTCTTCTATAATAAAACAACTACTTTGGGACTTCCCTGATGTTCAGTGGCTGACTCTATGCTCAGAGTGCCTGGGTTCAATCCCTGGTCAGGGAACTAAATCCCACAGGCCACAACTGGGAAAAAAAAAAAAAAGATGTCCTATGCTGCAATTAAGACCCTACACAGCCAAATAAATTGGATAAAAGAGTTACTTTGCAAAAATGCCATCCATCCTTCAAGCCTAGCTCATACATCTCCAGCATCAGCTTCTGAACAAACAGTGATTCCTTCCCCTCCAAACTTTACCCACACCATTCACGTGACAATTACCCTGAAACAGCTTCCTCCTCCCAAGCTGACCCCCTAAACCTCCTCCAGGTCCCAGTAAGACAGCTCCCACCTCTGCCAAAGAGGCGACCATGGGTCGCCTTTCCTGACCATGAAAGTGGTCTTTTTATTGAGCTTTGTGGCCAACAGACCCCTTCCATTCACTCCCAAAGCCCATACAGCTCGCTCTCTCTCTCTCTCTCACACACACACACACACACACATTCACATCACACACTTCTCTGCTCACAGACCCCCATGACAAGAAAGATTGAGGGCAGGAAGAAAAGGGGATGACAGATGATGAGATGGTTAGCTGGCATCACTGATTCAACAGACATGAGTTTGAGCAAACTCCTAGAGATGGTGAAGGACAGGGAAACCTGGGGTGCCACAGTCCACAGGGTCACAAAGAGTCAGATATGACTGAGCAACTGATAACAATGACAATGTGTTCTGTAAGCCCCTGCCCAGTGCTGGGGGAGCCATGATGGGAATAGACCCATCTTGGCAACTTCTCTCCCCTTTCCCATCCACATGTGGCCACATGACCCGATTCTGACCAATGAGACAAAAGGGGACCTTCCCTGCAGGGACCTCTAGGAAACCTGCTGTTTTCCTGCAGAAAGGGTGCAACCTTGGCTGCAAACACGCTCCCCACTTTCCTTTCCCCCTTCCTCCAGCCTGCATCTTGGACATACTTCCTGGAGACCCAGTTTCCTCTGCAACTACAAGGACAACAGGCTGCGAAGGCGCAACTGAAAAAGTAATGGCCAGTCCTTGAGCCCCTGTGGCAGCCCACAACCGCCCCACTCAGACCTCCTGTAGGACTATTCAGTTAACCAGGTTAAAAAGAAATATGCTATCATGCCATGAAAAGACATGCTTATCACTGAGTGGAAGAAGCCAATTTGAAAAGGTGGCACGCTGCACAATTCTAACTCATGATGAACGTGCCAGAAAAGGCCAAACTGCAGAGACAGTCAAGAGATGAGTCTCCGAGGGGCTGGGGCGAGGGATGCGTGAAGAGCTGGATCGCAGAGGATTTTCAGGTGGTAAAAATAATGTATTGTTGTTGTAGTTCAGTCGCTAAGTCCAATTCATGTCCAACGCCTTTGTGACCGCATGGACTGTCACCCACCAGGCTCCTCTGTCCATGGGATTTCCCAGGCAAGAATACTAGAGTGGGTTGCCATTTCCTCCTCCAGGGGATCTTCTCTTCTCAGGGATCGAATCCAAATGTCATTGGCAGGCAGATTCTTTACCACTGAGCCACTAGTGAAGCTTGAAAATATTCTACATGATTATATGATGGTGGATACATGTCAGTATACATCAGTCCAAACCCATGAAACACACAGCACCCAGAGTGAACCCTAATGTAAACTATGGACGCTGGGCAATGATGTGGTGCCGGTTCATGGATTGTAACCTGCCACCCTCTGGTGGGGTTGGTGATAGTGGGGGAGGCCTGCATGTGTGGGATCAGAGGGTAGATGGAGATCTCTCTACCTGCCGCTAAATTTTGCTGTGAACCTAAATTTTCTCAAAAGAATAAATTCTATTCACTTCAGATTAATGTATGTGACTATTCATCCTTGTTTGCATCCACCTCTGCTGACAGATGTTCTGATACAAGCAGCCAAGTGAGCTTCCATCAGACACAAGCTGCAGTCTGCCTTCTCTCCATGCTGAACCCACAGAAACTGCTGGTCCCCTCCCCTCTCCAGGCGGAAGGGATGGGACCCAACCCACCTGAGTCCACTAGCACCCCCAACCCCTTGGTCAACTCCCACCCACTTGGAGGCTGGGCGGCCGGGGATGTCCCTGGGTTTCATGGACAAAAGCCGGGATCCAGGCTGAAGCAGACCCAAGAAACCAGACAGCTCTCTGACTGGTGCTGCCCCAGGTCTCAAGAGTCCAAGGTGACCAGAACTCCCTTCGTAGGGAATCTGAACTCTCCAGTTGCTCCATGCTGGTCTTAGTTCTGAGATGGGACAGATCAGCCCACTGGGCTACAGGTTCCTGGAGGGTGAGTGAGATGCCTGCAGGTCCCCAGGGCTGCGCGGGCATCACGTCATTTGTGCTCTGTGCTAAGTCGCTTCAGTCGTGTCCAATTCTTTGTGACTCCATGGACGGTAGCCCTCCAGCCTCCTCTGTCCATGGGATTCTCCAGGCAAGAATACTGGAGTGGGTTGCCATTTCCTCCTCCAGGGGATCTTCCTGACCCAGGGATCAAGCCCGAGTCTCTATGTCTCCTGCATTGGCAGGCAGGTTCTTTACCTCTACCACCACGTCAGTGTCCATTAAACAATATTAAGCTCCTGTTGAAATCCTGCCATGGCCTCAGGCAAAGATAAGAGGTCCAAGCAGGCCAAATGGCAGCCACCAGAGCGAACACGGCAAGTGTCACCTTCCATGTCACCTTGGATCCAGCCTCTTGAGTCAGCAGAGGCTCCAAAGAAAACCCCCTTTGAAGACTCGAAATCAGGGCCCTCCCTGGGGCCACAGAGCTGCCTGGAAGGAAGCCCAGGAGACAGACAATTTATGGTTCCCAAGAGGGTAGTCGGGGGCCAGCTCTTCAGAGGTGGCTGTGCAACCACGTGGGGTCACATATGGAAACCATCTCGGAGAGGAGGGGTGGGCATCTGCAGCAGGGACCAGGCAGGGCTGCACAGTTAACCGAAGCAGGAAGCCTTGTTAACAGGCCAGCAAAGCTGCACACGAAGCCCCAGGGCTCCTGGAAGGAGGAGAATGCTCACATTCCAGCAACTTCTAGGTCAGATGCCTCAGAAAGCGACAGTGCTGAAATTTGTGAACTTTGAGTTTAATAAATGTCACTGTCTAACAGTGTGTGCTACGTTGCTTAGCAGGGTCTAACTCTTTGTGACCCCAGGGACTGTAACCCATCAGGCTGCTCTGTCCATGGGATTTCCCAGGCAAGAATACTGAAGTGGGTTGCCATTTCCTACTCCAGGGGATCTTCCCAACTCGGGGGTTGAACCCACATCTCTTCTGTCTCCTGCATTGGCAAGTGGGTTCTTTAAGCCACCTAGGAAGTCCCACCATCTAACAGACCCTTGCAAGAGTGTGTGTGTGACAGGGCTCAATTTGGAGCAGGTGACAGTAGAAGACACTGTGACCTGGGAGACCCCTCGGCTGTCCCTTTCATTAGGAACCGTTTCCCCTCATAAGAAACTGAGGCAGCAACTGAAACATTCAAAATAACACAATCTTGCATTTCTCAACCAATAGGCTTCCCCAGCGGTCACTTTCTCCTTGGGAACAAAAACTCCTGAATCTTAAGAATGTCAGTGTCTCTGGGACTGGATGTTCCAGCTCTGCTGACACAGAACAGCATCTTCCAAGAGACGACTGCTTTTTCATCCTTGGTAATAATGAAAATTTCAAAGGAAAAAAAATCCTTAAAAATATATTTAACAGTCAATGGACACTTTTAGGAAAAGGCAATGGCACCCCACTCCAGAACTCTTGCCTGGAAAATCCTATGGGCGGAGGAGCCTGGTAGGCTACAGTCCATGGGGTCTCAAAGACTGAGCGTGTCCGACTTTTCATTTTCATGCACTGGAGAAGGAAATGGCAACCCACTCCAGTGTTCTTGCCTGGAGAATCCCAGGGATGGGGGAGCCTGATGGGCTGCCATCTATGGGGTCTCACAGAGTCAGACACGACTGAAGCAACTTAGCAGGACACTTTTAAAGGTCCGATGCATACATATTTGGGGGGCATGTTTTTAATTGCTTCTGGGTCCTCGAAAAAAGAACAAAGAGTATTATTGAATAGACGTATTTAGAAAGAGCAGATTACCAGATCCAGGTTCAGCAGCCTAAATGAAGAAACTGTGGGGCAATACTGCCCTCTGGTGACCAACTTTTACCTTATTTCAGGGCGGTCCATCTAGAAACCAATGCAGCTAATTTGCATCAATACAATCTGCAGAACAGGACATGAAACAACAGCCTGGTTCCAAATTGGGAAGGATTACATCAAGGCTGTATATTGTCACCCCGCTTATTTAACTTATATGCAGAGTACATCATGCAAAATGCCAGGCTGAATGAAGCACATAGTCAAAGCTATGCTTTTTCCCACAGTCATATACAGATGTGAGACTGTAAAGAAGGACCATAAGGACCATATGTTGGACCATAAATAAGGTTGAGTGCCAAAGAATTGATGCTTTCAAACTGTGGTGCTGGAGAAGACTCTTGAAAGTCCCATGGATAGCAAGGAGATCAAACTAGTCAATCCTAAAGGAAATCAACCCTGAATATTCACTGGAAGGACAGATGCTGAAGCTCCAGTACTTGGGCCACCTGATACGAAGAGCCAACTCCTTAGAAAAGACCCTGATGCTGGGAAAGATTGAGGGCAGGAGGAGAAAGGGGCAACAGTGGAATAGATGGTAGGAGGGCGTTACCAATTCATGGGACATGAGTTTTAGCGAACTCCGGAAGATAGTGAAGGACAGGGAAATCTGGCGTGCTGCAGTCCATGGGGTCAAAAAGAGTCAGACACAACTGAGTGACTGAACAACAACAACAAATCTGCAGAAATAGAGGAATCCTATATGTTGCACCGCTGTTAACGCCTTGAAGGAAGTAAGCACTTGCAGCACCATCTCTAAGTACGGAGAAATTTTAGAACTATGCCATCAAATTATCATAGTGGCTTTCCCAGGACTACTTAAGAAAATGTGGACCATTGATGTGGTAAGGAAGGTCTTGCCTCCATCCCAGCTTTTTTTTTTTTTTTTTTTAACATTCCCCACAAATAAGGGAGCTGCAAATGTCCAAGGGATTAAAGTGTAAATTACTTCCAGCTCATATAACTTACCTGGATTGTTTGCTGTAAAGAGACTGTTGTTCAGATGGTTTGTCTTCCTGACCCAGAACCCTGCAACAGAGAAATCGCTATCGCCAGCCCTGTGTCATAGGAGGAGATGCAGCACGAATAACCATCCAACATCACTAAAGTTGCCCAATTAGGCTGCAGTGCTGATGGGTAGGCACAAGGCTACTGGACTGTGGCACAACGAAGTCCATGGGCCACAACTACTGAATTGTGCTCTAGAGCCCGGGAGCCACAACTGCTGAGCCCACGTGCCACAATTACTGAAGCTGGCACCCTAAAGCCTGTGCTCTGCAGCAAGAGAAGCCGCCGCGATGAGAAGCCCTCACACCACAGCTAGAGAGTAGTCTCTGCTCACTGCAACTAGAGAAAAGCCCGCACGACGATGGAGACCCCGCACAGCCAAAAGTAAATATATACATTTTTAAAAAAGAATGAAACAGGAATAGAGGATAAAGAAAGTGTCGAATGAGTGGGCAGATTTCAGTGGCCATCAGTTATGTAAATCGGTAATAATAACCACTGGATCTTTTCATCTGTGTGGATAGACCTAAAACCCCAACTGATAATCCTATGTCAGGAACAAGAACAGGCTGAATGTTCCCTAAGATCTGTGTATTATCTACGAAGAAGGGGATGCTTTTCATTCATTTCAAAAATAGCTTAATTTCATATGTTTATAATTTCTAAAGCAACCACTAAAAGAACAAAAATAGTATAATTTACAAGCCAGTGAACTGGGAATAAATGGAACAATATAAGGAAGAACTGATAGATCCCAGAAAAGGCAAAAAAAAGAGATAGAACACTGACAGCATGAAATAAGATGACAGAAATAATCCAAATATAACAATTACATTAAGTGTAAATGGAGTAAATGCCTCACTTAAAAGGTAAAGACTTCATTTTTTTATTCAATTTACAAAAGATGCAGGGAAATATATATATTTATGTATATAAATATATTATATATAAATATATATAATATGTGTATACATAATTTATACATATATTTATATAAATATATATATATTTCCTTACATCTCTTGTAAATTGGATATATATATACACAAAAACTGAGCAAATGCTAATCAAAAGAGAGTTCAATTCAGTTCAGTTCAGTCGCTCAGTCGTGTCCGACTCTTTGTGACCCCATGAATCGCAGCACGCCAGGCCTCCCTGTCCATCACCAACTCCCGGACTTCACTCAGACTCACATCCATCACTCAGTGATGCCATCCAGCCATCTCATCCTCTGTTGTCCCCTTCTCCTCCTGCCCCCAATCCCTCCCAGCATCAGAGTCTTTTCCAATGAGTCAACTCTTCGCGTGAGGTGGCCAAAGTACTGGAGTTTCAGCTTTAGCATCATTCCTTCCAAAGAAATCCCAGGGCTGATCTCCTTCAGAATGGACTGGTTGGACCTCCTTGCAGTCCAAGGGACTCTCAAGAGTCTTCTCCAACACCACAGTTCAAAAGCAGCAATTCTTCGGCGCTCAGCCTTCTTCACAGTCCAACTCTCACATCCATACATGACCACAGGAAAAACCATAGCCTTGACTAGACGAACCTTTGTTGGCAAAGTAATGTCTCTGCTTTTGAATATGCTATCTAGGTTGGTCATAACTTTCCTTCCAAGGAGTAAGCGTCTTTTAATTTCATGGCTGCAATCACCATCTGCAGTGATTTTGGAGCACAAAAAAATAAAGTCTGACACTGTTTCCCCATCTATTTCCCATGAAGTGATGGGACTGGATGCCATGATCTTTGTTTTCTGAATGTTGAGCTTTAAGCCAACTTTTTCACTCTCCATTTTTACTTTCATCAAGAGGCTTTTTAGTTCCTCTTCACTTTCTGCCATAAGGGTGGTGTCATCTGCATATCTGAGGTTATTGATATTTCTCCCGGCAATCTTGATTCCAGCTTGTGTTTCTTCCAGTCCAGCGTTTCTCAAAAGGGAGTAAATGTCCCTAATTAATATCAGATAAAATAATATCATTCAGCCTTGAGAAAGAAGGAAATCTTGCCTTTTGCAAAAGTATGAATGGACCTTGAGGGCATTATGTGCTTAGTCACTCACTCGTGTCTGACTCTTTGCAACCCCATGGACAGAGGAGCCCAGCGGGCTACAGTCCATGGTGATTCTCCAGGCAAGAATACTGGAGTGGGTTGCCATGCCCTCCTCCAGGGGATCTTCCCAACCCAGGGATTGAACCCAAGTCTCCCACGTTGCAGGCTGATTCTTTACCACCTGAGCCACCAGGGAAGCCCTGAGGGCATTATGCTAAGTGAAAAAGTCAGAAAAAGAATGGCAAATACTGTATGTTCTCATCTTCATGGGGTATCAAAAAGGCCAAACCCCCAAAAATAGCAAGTAAAATGGTGGTTTCCAGGGACTGGGGTTGGGAGAAACAGGAAATGTTGGTCAGAGAGTACAAACTCCCAGCTTCAAGGTGAATACACTCCGGGATCAAATCGACACACAGTGACTACAATTAACAATACTGTGCTACATACTTGAAAGTTGCTAAGAAGGTAGATCTCAAGTGTTCTCACTACAAAAGAAAAGTGTCAGGACTTCCCTGGTGGTCAGTGGCTAAGACTTCATGCTCCCACTGCGGAGGCCCGAGGTCCCATCCAGGGACAGAGAACTAGATGCCGCATGCCACAACTAAGACTTGGAGCAGACAGATAGATAGACAGTTTTTTAAAAAGCTTTTTAAGTGTAAGGGGGTCTTCCCTGGTGGTCCAGTGGCTAGTGATCCACCTTCTAGTGTAGGGGGAGTAGGTTCAGTCCCTGATCAGGGACCTAAGATCCCACATGACTCAAGGCCAAAAAACCAAAACAAAAACAGAAGCAATGTTGTAACAAATTCAATAAAGATGTCAAAATTGGTCCACATCAAAAAAAAAAATCTTAAATAAAAAGGGTAAGGGGAAAGAGGGGAAAAGGACTTTTTTTAAAAAAACATATAAAAACGTATAATAAGTGAGGAGATAGATGGGTTAGGTAGCCATTTTTGTGGTAATCATTTGCAATATCTACATGTATAAATCACACTGTAACCTTGAACTTGTACATGTTGTATGTCAATGATACCTCAGTAAAGCTGAAGGAAAATAAAAGTAGTGGATGAAAGCTTAAAAGAATATTAAATAAAACATAAGTTTAGTCCAAGGCATTTTTAAAGTCAGATAAGATTGCTAGGGGGACTCTTGGGGCAGAGTTTATTGTTTGACTGAGGTGTTCATGAGAACGTGTCTACTGGGGCTGTAGGTTTAGGATCTGTGTACTTTCTGTACAGAGGAAGTGGGGGCTATTATGGCCACTCAGGCTTCAAGTCTCATTCTTTACACCCAGTGGCTAAAAAAGGACTTTAACTTAAAGTCAGACTTGCACGTGGTGAAAAGGCAGCATCTGTTCTAAGGCCTGAGGTTTTGGATCCTAGACTCTCCCCCCATGTGCCCCTGATATGCCTTACATTACAACTTCTCTGGTGGATCAGATGGTAAAGAATCTGCCTGCAATGCAGGAGACTGGGGTTCAATCCCTGGGTCGGGAAGATCCCCTGGGAAAGTATATGGCTATCCACCCCAGTATTCTTGCCTGGAGAATTCCATGGACTGACGCAAGCTACAGTCCATGGCATCGCAAAGAGTTGGACACGACTGAGGGACTTACATACACACCACATGTCTGGCTTTGCCTAATTAAAATTTTGCCTAATTGAAACAGCTGGATTTGTGTGACAGCTGCATGTGACAATTAGGGACAAACCCTCACACCCCCCCAACCAGGGAGGGGGGGAACACTAAAAGTGAAAAACGAAGGTGAAATTCGCTCAGTCCGCTCGTGTCTGACTCTTTGCAACTCCATAGATTATACGGTCCATGGAATTTTCCAGGCCAGAATACTGGAGTGGGTAGCCTTTTCCTTCTCCAAGGGATCTTCCCAACCAGGGATCAAACCCAGGTCTCCCACATTGCAGGCAGATTCTGTACCAGCTGAGCCACCAGGGAAGCCCAAGAATACTGGAGTGGGTAGCCTATCCCTTCCCCAGGGGACCTTCCCAACCCAGGAATCGAACCAGGGTCTCCTGCACTGCAGACGGATTCTTTACCAACTGAGCTATCAGGGAAGCCCAAAAGTGAAAAATAGACTTTTCTAATAAAGTCAGATTTTAAACACCTATTTATACAAAAATCTTTTTAATGAGATATACATACAAAAAACATTCTAACACACTGACTTTATAAAGTGATTGAAAAGTACATAATTTGTGGATTGGGCAGCTGCGTGCCTTGGTTCTCCTCTCACTTCATGAGCACGAAAAATGAGGTCAGGAAATCCAGAGCCTGAGCTCTACCTGGGAAGTCCTCAGCATCACAGGTGAGCCCCTGGCTGCCTGCTGGCTTCCTCTGTCATCAGCCAGTAGGAGAAAGACCTGCTTTAATTGTCTACAATGAGCCAAGCTCCTAGTACTCCAGATGTGTTGAATGCTCGTAACAATTCTCTAAGGTGAGTGCTAAGCTTACCTTAGTGATGCTCAGCCCCCAGCATCTGAGAGTAGTACTGCAAGTGCCCCGGAGAGCATGGTCCTCCCTCTGTAGGAACTACAATATCAACACATTTAATGAACACCAGCATCAATTGTGCGATAGGTAACTGTCTCCAGGTACCTGTCTGGAGATGTAGGAAAACGCTCAGACAACATGACAAGTACCCTCATGCTTGTGGATGCTTCAAGCCTGCTGCTTTCAACCAGCTAGGAGGGAGACCAGGGGTCTTTGGAACCTGGATGGAGGTGGTGGAGCCCAGAGAGTGGGTGCAAGCACCCTCTTCCTCGTCTGTGTCCTGCCAGAGCCCAGGTTTCCAAAAAAGCAGAAAGATGCCACAGAAAAAGGCTTTTGCACAGGACTAACTAATATTTTGGACGCCATGGACCACCAGGCTCCTCTGTTTCTGGGATTTCCCAGGCAAGAATACTGGAGTGGGTTGCCATTTCCTTCTCCAGGAGATCTTCCTGACCCAGGGATTGAACCCAGGTCTCTGCGTCTCCTGCATTCGCAGGTGGATTCTTTACCGCTGAGTAACCAGGAAAGCTCAACTAAACCCAAGTGTAAATCCTGACTCTGGCACATGCTAGTTGGTGACAGACAAGTTACTTCTCTGATCTGCATTTTTCTCAATCATGAAAATGAGGAAATGCTTACCTTAGAGAAATGTTACGAGGATTCAATACATCTGGAATACCAGGAGCTCAGCTCATTGTAGACAGTTAAAGCAGGTCTTTCTCCTACTGGCTGATGACAGAGGAAGCCAAAAGACAGACACAACCAGCCAGCTTTCCTGAGCGTCCCAAAACCCCTTGGAGATCTTTCTACCCTGGAGACCGCTCCCCTCCAAACCCAGTCCACATCCCTAGAGCAATTCCTGCCTGCCTGCCTGCTTTCTGAAATCCTGGAAATGTTCTGTATTTCCACCGTGCAAAAACCACATGGAGCCACTGAGCCCGGGGGATGTGACCAGAGCGATGGAGGAACTGATCTCTCCAATCCCTTCATTTCACAGTAAAGAGCCACATATGACCAGTGGCTTCTGTGCAGAACGCTAAGTCTTTATAAGCTCCAAGAGACCCACTTAGTTGCTGGAATGGTCAGATGAACTCCAAGTAAGGGTACCCCAGCATTGATTAAGCAGCTCTTGCATCTGACATCTGCATGAATTGCTGGATTCCAGGACTGGGATTACAAACATCAGATAAGTATTTATTTTTGCACTTTCATAAAGAAAGTCGTCCTGATTAGACATAAAACCCAAGCCCTAGTAGAGCCGTTTTGATTCATTGGGTAAGTTTGTCTAAAATATGTTTTGTTTCTCTCTTCATTGTTTCATACCCCACATGTCCACCACACATTTGCACATAAGTGCATGCAAAACCTCACACACTTAGCACTTTGATATCCCAGCCTCCTTCTCCATCTGCTGTTCAGCTGGTGGCCAAGGCAGGGAGCTGGGGTCCTGAAAGTTCCAACCGGGCTCCCCAAGAAAAGCTGGGGAGGGTGTGTTTACTCTGCCTCCTCCTTCAACCCCAGCACCACCTTCCAAGACTGGCCTGGGGCAGAAGGTGCTTCCTGGGAATCAGAGTAACTACAATAAATAGATTTCTAACTTATTTCCATTGTCATCAAAGAAAATACTATATTTGATGCTGTTTAGTTGCTAAGTCGTGTCTTTGTGACCCCATGGACTGTAGCCCACCAGAATCCTCTGTCCATGGTATTTCTCAGGCATGACTGCTGGAGTGGGTTGCCATTTCCTTCTCCAGGGGATCTTCCTGACCCAGTTACCGAACCTGCGTCTCCTGCTTGACAGGCTTTACCACTGAGTCATCTGGGAAGCCCATGATAGTAATCGTTTATTTTGTAAACATCCCCTGTACATTTGAAAACAAAGAGTATTCTGCTGTTGTTGGATGAAGGGTTCTGCAGGTGTCAATTAGGTCAAGGTTTTTGAGAGTGCTGTTACGTTTTCTATTCTTGCTGATTTTACACCTGCTTGTTCTATTGCTGAGAAAGAGTATTAAAACTTTCAACTCTAATTATTGGTATTTCTATTTCTCATTTCAGTTCTGTCAGTTTTTACTTTATGTATTTTGGAGGTCTCTTTTAGGTACAAATAGATTCATAATATTTATTTATTACTGCTGTATGACACTTTCATCGTTATGAAATAGTCTTCTTTGTCTCTAGTAATGTACATTTTCTTAAAGACTCTTTTATCCGGCATTAATAAAAACCACTCCTCTTCCTTATGATTATTGTTTATATGTTTGCATCAGGTACATTTTGTCATCCTCTTACTTCAACCTTTTGGTGTCTTTGAACTTAAAGTGATCTCTTGCAGACAACATCTCTCTCTTTTTCCCAGTTTGACAATTTCTGTCTTTTGCCTGGAATTTTTAGTTCATTCCCATGGTAATGTCCGCCTTTTGCTATTTTTTTTTCCTATTTGTCTCATCTTTCTCTCTCTCTTCTTTCTTTCTTTATTTGGCTGTGCTAGGTTTTAGTTGCGGCTCGTGGGATCTTTGATCTTTGTTTCAGTATGCAGGTTCTTTAGTTTTGGCGTGTGGGCTCCAGTTCTCCAACCAGGGATCAAACTTGGGGTCCCTGCATTGGGAGCATGGAGCCTCAGCCAATGGACCACTGGGGAAGTCCCTTCTCTCTCTTTTTAATGCCTGTTACTATTGCACTATGAAGTTAAACAAACATGTGTTAGTATTTTGTTTTAACTCTTATACTGACTTTTTAGCTGTATTTCTTTGCATTGTTTTGCATTTTATGTAACTTTTACAGTATACATTTTTTATTATCACAATCTATTTCAAGTTAACACTGACTTACTTCAAATACAGTTCATATAGAAATTTTACATTTTTGTAGCTCCATTCCTTTTGTGATGTTTCTGTGCTATTGAGTGTATATATATGTGTGTGTGGTTGTGTGTGTGTGTGTTTATATGTTAAAGCCCAATAAAGTGGAATTAGAGTTTTTGCTTTAGATATTTCTTATTTTAAAGTGAGAGGAATACAGTATACTAACGCATATATATGGAATTTAGAAAGATGGTAACAATAACCCTGTGTACGAGACAGCAAAAGAGACACTGATGTATAGATCAGTCTTATGGACTCTGTGGGAGAGGGAGAGGGAGGGGAGATTTGGGAGAATGGCATTGAAACATGTATAATATCATGTATGAAATGAGTCGCCAGTCCAGGATCGATGCATGTTACTGGATGCTTGGGGCTGGTGCACTGGGATGACCCAGACGGAGGGTATGGGGAGGGAGGAGGGAGGAGGGTTCAAGATGGGGAACACAGGTATACCTGTGGCGGATTCATTTTGATATTTGGCAAAACTAATACAATATTGTAAAGTTTAAAAATTAAAAAAATAAATAAATAGAGAGGAAACAAAGAAACAATTTACATATACATATATTCTTCACATTTCCATTTTGAGTATTCTGTCCTTCTCGTATCTGTGTTACTATCCAGGTTACCATCTGATATTTCTCTTTAGCAGTTCTTTTAGCACAGGTCTGCTAGCAACAAATTCTCTCAGTTTTAATTTTAAAGTTTTTTTTTCTCTCTCTCTCTTAATCTAGAAATGACTTTACTTTTTGTCTTCAGTCTTGAAAGATAGTTTTGTTGGTTAGAGCTTTCTGTTTTCTTTTAGCACTTTGAAAATGTCATTAAGTGGAAAAGGAAAGCACTAAAAAGAATAGGAAGCCACTGTTCTTTCACTGAAAATGCAGTAAATCCACAAAGTATCTTAGGCTGTCAGTGTCTTCTGGCTTTTATTATTTCTATGAAAAGTTAACAATAAATCATATTGTTGTTCCCCATGTATAATGTAAATTTTTCTTTTCCTCTCTTAAAAATTACTTTTTTACTTCTGGCTTTTGGCAGTTTGATCATGAAGTATTTTCTTTTTGTTCTTTGGATCAAATAATTTCCATCATTCTATCAAATTCAGGGATTCTTCCTTCTCACATTTCAAATAAACTCGTGCCATGAATTTTTCATTTCAGTTTAGGGGCTTCCCAGGTGGCACCAGTGACCTGAAATGATTCTTTAATAATCTTGCCAGTTTTGTACTTATTTTCTACAGAGGAAAATCACTTGATTTTCTTTCACCATCATTACCAGAAATAGCTCCAAGATTTTATCCTAAATAGAACAGGAAGTTACTAAAAGGACTCAAGCTACAAAATGATAGAAATCAGCTTTGTATTCTTAAGTGCACATTCTGACTGTTGTATGGGAAATTCGCTGGTGGAAGCAAGTTCCAATCAGGATGTATTTAGGGACAAGTCACAAGAAACACAACACATTCAGCTAAAACAATGAAAGTAATTTTGTTGTTATTGTTCAGTTGGTAAGTTGTGTCTAACTCTTTGTGATCCCATGGGCTGTAGCATGTCAGCTTTCCTATCCTTCACCATATCCTGGAGTTTGCTCAAATTCATGTCCATTGAGTTGGTGATGCCATCCAACCATCTCATCCTCTCACCTCCTCCTCCTGCCCTTCATCTTGCCCAATATCAGGGTCTGTTCCAGTGAGTCATCTCTTCACATCAAGTGACCAAAGTATTGGAGCTTCAGCATCAGTCCTTTCAATGAATATTCAGGGTTGATTTTTCTTTAGGATAGACTGGTTTGGTCTCCTTGCAGTCCAAGGGACTCTCAAGAGTATTCTCCACAGTTCAGAAGCGTCAGTTGTTCAACACTCATTCTTCTTTATGGTCCAACTCTCACATCCGTACATGACTACTGGAAAAACCATAGTTTTGACTATACGGAACTTTGTTGGCAACAAAGTGATTTGTTAGCATATAACCAGAAGTAGGACAATGCAGTTGGAGCCAGATACTCATGATGTCTTTAGAATGGTAGTTCTGTTTCTCTGGGATGCCCCCCTGGTCTGTCTTAAGCAGTCACGGTAGTAAGGTATGTGTCAGGAGCCTCCAGGTTCATATTTCTCCATTTATATCCAAGAAGAAGAATCTTCTCTTTCCTCAGTCATTGAGCCAGAGCACTGGGCTTTTCTCTGGTTGGGTCCATATGCTCACTGCTAGACTAATGACCGTGACCAAAGAGTTCAATGTGCAAATGGCTCTGACTGATCGGGATTGATCCCACCCAGACCACATACCTGGGAATTTCTGGATCTCAGTAGAAAGAGGGGAGGGTTAAGTGGAGGCTGAGGAGGCTCCAGGGTGCCGGAGGGGAGAAGCCCTGGTGCTGTTCTTCATTACCAGTGCACTAGTCAGTGTTGCACGAGTGTTGTTGCTGTTGTTCAGTCACAGGCACGCAAACAGTGTCTGACTGTTTGCGACCCCGTGGACCACAGCCCGCCAGGCTCCTCTGTCCATGAGATTATCTTGGCAGGAATACTGGAGTGGGTTGCCATTTTCTTCTCCAGGGGATCTTCCAAACGTGGAGATCAACCCCCCATTACAAAATCCTGCATTACAGGCAGATTCTTTACCACTGAACCACCAAGGAAGCCCCATTAGTCTGCCCCTTGGGCAGTTATAACAAAACACCACAGACTGGGAGACTTAACAAAAAGTTTATTTTCTCACAGCTCTGGAGACCCGAAGTCCAAGATCAAGGTATCAGCAGGGTGCGTTTCTGTGTGACAAGTCTCCTCAGCTTGTAGATGGCCACCTTCTCCCTGTGTTTGTACACAGCATTCCTCTGGGCTTCCATAGTGGCTCAGATGGTAAAGCATCTGCCTGCAATGCAGGAGACCCAGGTTCAATCCCTGGGTAGAGAAGATCCCCTGGAGAAGGAAATGACAACCCACTCTAGTACTTTTGCCTAAAAAATTCAATGGACAGAGGAGCCTGGTGGGCTACAGTCCATGGGGTCACAAAGAGTGGGTCACAAAAAGTCACTGAGTGACTTCACACTCACATTCACTCATGTGGAAAGAGAGACCTCTAGTGTCTCTTCTTCTTCTCCCAAGGATACCAGTCTTTGTGGGTTAGAGCCCACCTCTATGACCTCAGTTCAGTTCAGTTCAGTTGCTCAGTCATATCCAACTCTTTGCAACCCCATGAATTGCAGCACGCCAGGCCTCCCTGTCCATCACCAATTCCCGGAGTTCACTCAGACTCACGTCCATCGAGTCAGTGATGCCATCCAGCCATCTCATCCTCTGTCGTCCCCTTCTCCTCCTGCCCCTAATCCCTCCCAGCATCAGAGTCTTTTCCATGACCTGGGGAGTTCGACCTCATTTAACCTTAATTATCCTCAGAAACTCAATCTTCAAATACAGTCATATTGAGGGTTAAGGCTTCAGTGTACGAATTTGGGGTTGGTGGAGCAGGGACACAATTCAGTTGATGACATCAAACAAGGAGCAAGGCTTTGGACCACCACTGCTCTCCTCCGCTCTGGCCAGTATCACTGCAGAAGATTCCACATGCCATGGAGCAACTAAGCCGAGTGTGGCAACTTCTGAAGCCATGGGGTCACAAAGACGGGACATAATAGGGCTTGTATCCGCTCTCTCTTTGCCATACAAGGATTCAAGGAGCAGATAGCCATCTTCAAGCCAGAAAAAGAGTCTCACCAGGAACGGAGTCAACCAGCAACATGATGTCAGACTTCCCAGACTCCAGAACTTTAAGAAACAAATGTGTGGGTTTTGCTACCATACAACCCAGCAATATCACTTCTAGGCATACATCATGAGGAAACCAAAACTGAAAAAGACTCATGTACCCCTGCAATATTCATTGCAGCACTATTTACAACATCTATGACATGGAAGCAACCTAGACGTTCATCAACAGATGAATGGATAAAGAAGCTGTGATACATATATACTCAGTTCAGTTCAGCTCAGTCACTCAGTCATGTCCGACTCTTTGCAACCCCATGAATCGCAGCACGCCAGGCCTCCCTGTCCATCACCAACTCCCAGAGTTTACCCAAACTCATGTTCATCGAGTCAGTGATGCCATCCAGCCATTTCATCCTGTCGTCCCCTTCTCCTCCTGCCCCCAATCCCTCCCAGCATCAGGGTCTTTCCCAATGAGTCAACTCTTCGCATGAGGTGGCCAAAGTATTGGAGTTTCAGCTTTAGCATCAGTCCTTCCAATGAACACCCAGGACTGATCTCCTATACTACTCAGCCATAAAAATGCATTTGAGTCAATTCATTAGATGAACCCAGAGCCTAGTATACAGAGTGAAGTAAGTCAGAAAGAGAAAAGCAAATATCATATATTAACACATATATATGGGATTTAGAGACATGGTACTGATGAATCTATCTGCAGGGCAGCAGTGGAGACGCAGATATAGAGAACAGATGTGTGGACAAGGACGGGTGGGGGGCAGGAAGGAAAGGGTGAGATGAATGGAGAGAGTAACATGGATGCATAAACAGTAACATATGTAAATAGATAGCCAATGGAAATTTGCTGTGTCACTTAGGGAACTCAGACTGGGGCTCTGTAAGAACCTAGAGTGGGAAAAAGTGGGAGACGGGAGGGAGGGGACATATGTACACTTATGGCTAATTCATGTTGATATATGGCAGAAATCAAATCAATATTGTAAAGCAATCATCCTACAATTAAAAATGAATAAATATTTTTAAAAATAGTGGTTTTTAAACCACTCGGTCTGTGGTAATTTGTTGTGCAGTCTGAGCTAAGACACTCCTCAACACTCCTCCTCCTGTCCCATACAAACCCAGTCCTCAGGGGACAGAAATGTGCCCCCCCGACAGCTGTCCACCTCTCAGGAGCTTCTATGGCTGGAGACCTCTAAACCCATGGAGTCCATTCTCATTACTCTTGTTAGTAATCAGCTCACCACAAACATGGAGTCACGAGTGCTGAACCACTGCCCTAGGGGAGACATGGGCATGTACACTGTAGATACGCATCTCACACGAATCACAGCCTTTCATCCTCAAAACAACTCATCCAGGCAGATCCTAGTTTCTTTATCTTACAAAAGAGAAAACAAACAAAAGCTTCTGAACAAAGGTTCAGAAGCTTTAAGTGAGTTGCCTGACAGAGAATAGGAGTCAAACCGTGTGTGGCATTCTGAGTTCTAAAATGTGAAGGTGTGAGTCGCTCAGTCGTGTCTGAGTCTTTGCGACCCCATGGACTGTAGCCCACCAGGGTCCTGTGTCCATGGGATTCTCCAGGCAAGAATACTGGAGTGGGTTGCCATTTCCTTCTCCAGAATAAATAATGTGGAGGACCATAACAAACTGTAGAAAATTCTTAAAGAGATGCGAATACCAGACCACCTTACCTGCCTCCTGAGAAATCTGTATGCAGGTCAAGAAGCATCAGTTAGAACCAGACACAGAACCACAGACTGGTTCCAAATTAGGAAAGGAATACATCAAGGCTGTATATTGTCACCCTGCTTATTTAACTTATATGCAGAGTACATCATGAGAAATGCTGGACTGGATGAAACACAAGCTGGAATCAAGATTGCCGAGAGAAATATCAATAGCCTCAGATATGCAGATGACACCACCCATATGGCAGAAAGCAAAGAAGAGAGTGAAAAAGTTGGCTTTAAACTCAACATTCAGAAAACTAAGATCATGGCATCTGGTCCCAACACTTCATGGCAAATAGATGGGGAAACAATGGCAACGGTGACAGATTTTATTTTCTTGAGCTCCATTTCTTGAGTCAGATGGTGACTGCAGCCATGAAATTAAAAGATGCTTGCTCCTTGGAAGAAAAGCTATGAACAACATAGACAGCATATTAAAAAGCAGAGACATTACTTTGCCAAAGAAGGTCTATCTAGTCAAAGCTATGGTTTTTCCAGTAGTCATGTATGGATGTGAGAACTGAACCATAAAGAAGGCTGAACGCTGAAGAATTGATGCTTTTGAACTGTGGTGTTGGAGAAGACTCTTGAGAGTCCCTTGGACTGCAAGGAGATCAAACCAGTCCATCCTAAAGGAAATCAATCCTGAATATTCTTTGGAAGGACTGATGCTGAAGCTGAAACTCCAACACTTTGGCCACCTGATGCAAAGAACTGACTCATTGGAAAAGACCCTAATGCTGAGAAAGATTGAAGTCAGGGGAGAAGGGGACAACAGAGAACAAGATGGTTGGATGGCATCACTGATTCAATGGACATGAGTTTAAGCAAGCTCTGGGAGATGGGGAAGAACAGGGAAGCCTGGCATGCTGCAGTCCACGGGGTCACAAAGAGTCGGACACGACTGAGGGACTCAACAACAAGTCATATAAATAAATATTTTTTTAAAAAACATCTAAGCAGGGACTTCCTTGGTGGTTCAGTGGCATATCTCAAAGGTGGAGGCATCCTGGGACCCCCTCCACCTCTCCATGGACAAGCCCAGAAGCCAGCCTGGTTGGGCAGCCCTGAAGGCAGGCTTGGTCTTGGCTGGCCAGCTGGCACACAGCACTAGCAGTCAGGTCTATGGCCTGGCCTAGTGGGTGATGCTGTCTGGATCAGGAGTTGAGGCAGCAGGTGGACGAGCTCCACAAGAGTCCCCCTGGCACTTCAGCAGCACCTGGCTGGGCCCCACCGAGCTTGTTGGAGGAACTGAGTGCCCACCAGACAGACATCCAAATCCTGCTTTGCCGTCCACAGCCCAGTTCGGCTGCCAGGTCTCTGGCTGGTCCCTTCACTAAACACCTGCAGACATCCTCAGTCTGACTGTCTCTAAGCTACAGCACACATGGCCTCTAATTCCCTTTCCTCCAGGACTTGAGTCTCAACCCTTGCTCTGTCGGCCCAGCTGCCAACCCATGTTTTCCAAACCTGCCCAGCAGGAAACAGGTGCCTACAGAGACTGCCGAGTTCAGATCTTGGAGGAGCATAAGGGGAACCAGGTCTGGAGCTAAGAGGCACGGCGCATGAGAGCCTGTGATGGAAACCCGGGGGCAGAGCTGAGAGAGACCGAGACTCAACAGCCTGGCCCCATGTCACCCTGGCCTGGCCAAAGGTTGCCATTCCGTGTCCAGGTGCCTCAGCTGTGGCCAAGATGGAGCCGTTGAGGCCAGGAACCCGGTTCTTCTGGACCGTTTCCCTCCCAATGAGGCTGAATCCAGTCTCCAGTGGGTGCAAGTTTCCCTGTCTGCTGGTGGTTCCAGCCGTGAGGCCCAGAACCTCGTATCTCCAGCCCTGGGCAGGGCAGGATGGGCAGGACTAAATCTGCTCCTTAGCAGAGGAAAGTTCTACTCAACTCATCTGTATTGTAAAAGAGGCTCTTCCTAGGTCTACTTCAAGGATATGAAATCGGGGAGGGATGAATTACAAGTTTGATTAACATATGCTTGCCGGGAGCCACCAAGGGAGATCCCACCCATGACAAAGGTCATGCAGAGAAGACCTTCCCTGGACCTGCTCGAGCATCTACCCGGAAACCAAAATCTGTCTATCTACTGTTTACTATGTTATGCCTTTCAACCACTCTTCTGATATTAGCAGGGGGCTATCCCCGACCACCTTTCTCTGGAGAAAATCGACTTAGGGCTCTAAGTTGATAAGTCTCCTGGGCATGAAAGGAATATTTCTATTCTAACCCCTCTGTTGGCATTCTAGCTTGCTTGACAGGCTTTTCCTTACTCTTACAACTAATGCACATGATTGTTCACAACTTCCCAACCATGAAAGGCATGGGAAGCCTAAACATTCTACAAGTCCTAATGGGCACAGAGTGAAAAACTATTAGAACAGTACTGGTAAAGGGCTTCACTATTGGGCCAATGCTTGCTGCCAAGTTCCCATATCCCTTATCCATTGTGCACCTGGGAGTGCGTTAGTTAATGTAGTTGGAATGTAAGAAAAACAAGTAGTAGCCTTGGTATTAACCACATCAGACCTTTGAGCTAATAAGTTCTTTCTTTGTTGTGACCCACTGCACCTTTGCTCCATGAGAATGTAACTCTGTTTAGTACTTTCTGAGGCTGACACAGATTAGAAATATAAAGAAAAAACACTTCAAGGGAAAACAAGTTTTCTGGTTGATCAACCTTTATCAAAAAAGGGTCATAAAATGTCAACAGGCCTCCAGGCCAGAAGATAATGTACAAAGCATAAGACCCTTGTTTAAGGAAAGACATACAGAAAAAAAAATCCTGGTTTCGATAAGGGCAAAACTGCTGGAATGTTTGGGCTGACTCTGCATGACCTTGCATCTTTCATTTCCCTCTATGTACAAGTCAGGGTATAAAAGCTCCTTTTGAAAATAAAGTTACGGGCCTCACTCACTGAAGCTTGGCCTCTCCCTGTCATTCATTCGCCAATGCCGTTCATGTTGAGGGTATCCCTGGACTCTGCTGAGGCTGGTCCCCAGCATATGCTCTTGTTGTTCAGTCGCTAACTCCTGTCTGACTCTTTGTAACTCTATGGACTGCAGTGCACCAGGGTCCCCTGTCCTCCACCATCTCCCAGAGCTTGCTTAAACTCACATCCATTGAGATGAAAATGACATCCAACCATTTCATCCTCTGTTGGCCCCTTCTGCCCTCAATCTTTCCCAGCATCAGAGTCTTTTCCAAAGAGTCAGCTCCTTCAGATGGCCAAAATATTGAAGCTTCCCCTTCAGCATCAGTCCTTCCAATGAATATTCAGGGTTGATTTCCCTTAGGATGGACTGGTTTGATCTCTTTGCAGTCCAAGGGACTCTCAAGAGTCTTCTCCAGCACTACACTTAAAAAGCATCAATTCTTCAGGGCTTAGCCTTCTTTATGTAGACACTACTATCTATAAAATAGACAACCAACAAGACCTTACTGTATAGCACAGGGAACTAGCTCAATATCTTATAATAACATACATTAGAAACGAACCTGGAAAAGAAAGGATATATGTATACATATAATTGAATCACTTTGCTGTACACCTGAAACTAACACAACAGTTGTAAATCACCTATATTTCAATTTAAAAAATATAGAAAACAAAGCAGGGACTTCCCTGGTGGTCCAGTGGTTAAGAATGCACCTTCCAATGCAGGAGCCTGGGTTCGATCGCTGGTGGGGGAACTAAGGTCCCCTATGCTGTGGGCTGTGTCCAAAAATTTAAAAATGAGACACACATAAAACAAAAGAAGGGGACATGAAATGACAAATAGAACCCTGTCTAGGCAGCGCCACGTACACTATGAGGATTTAAGAAGCATTTGTCCCTGTTCCTCTGGTTAATCACAGTAGCTTCTTTTTAGGAGCTTAAGGAATTAAGGTGAAAGGGGAGTGAACGCATTTCCAAATGGCCCCGAGGATGGACAAAGCAGGAGGTTTTAGTTCATTCTGTTTGCCTTTTTCCTAAATAAGCAAGTCTGGTGTTCCTGGCTGGAAGTTATCTTTTCCCAAAAGAAACAACACTGACCTGGCTTCTTTGGAACCCGTCCCTTCCCTCCCTCTCTCTCGGCTCTACTGGTGTGAAAGCCAGGAGGACTCAGATCAACCAGCAGAGATGTGTTAACAGTAGTGAGCCAGCTTTGCCTTTCATCTCCCTTCCTTTGCTTTTCTGAGGCGCTAATGAAGAGCGACATTGCCATGGGGTTTCACGAATCATAAAATATCACTTGCAGATTATGCTGAAACAAGACTTCTATTTGTCGTCATACCGGAGATTATTTAAGCAGCGTCAGATGGTGCTTTCTTAAATAGGTCACCAGATAGGGGCTGGAGATGGTTTTCATGTTCCAAAATCGTTGTGGCGGCTGTATTTAACAGGAGGGGGTGGACAACAGACTGGATCACCAGCAACAAGATAGACTGACGTCAGATGATTATTTCAAAGAACTGCACAGACGTGGGTGACATGTGTGTGCGTGTGTGCCTGCACATGCGTGCTCGTCATGTCTCTTTCCAATTCCACGAACTGTAGCCTGCCAGGCTCCTCTGTCCATGGGATTTCCCAGGCAAGAATACTGGAATGGGTTGATATTTCCTTCTCCAGGGGATCTTCCTGATCCAGGGATCCAACCCAAGTCTCCTACATCTCTTGCATTAGCAGGCAGATTCTTTACCACTGAGCCACCTGAAGTGTGTAAAATGAGTTCCTCCTTTCATCGGAGGCTCTCGGCCAAGCTGTATTCAATCTGAGTTTTTCTTCAACTCTGATTTATCTGGAGAGTCCCAAGGGGAAATCCAAGCTTCATCATGCATCCCGCTTCCCTAAAAAAAACAGGAATACCAGGCCACTCTGGAGGCAGTCAGTACCCCTCTCTATTTTCATCTTTCTCACACTTTCTCCTCTCTGCCCCCTCCAAGGCCCAAATGAAGGTCACGAGACTTGACTACAACTCTGAGAGGTCTCCATTGCATTGGAAAAAGAGAAATCAGAAAGAGAAGTCATCTGTGTGCATTATGCTGTTTATTTTTCTCCGGAAACCACCACCATACACATTCGTGATCCACTGGTATGAATAAAATCACAAATCCTAAACCTTGAAATAATTACTGATCTGTTGTGTGCATACTAAATTGCTTCAGTCATGTCTGACTCTCTGGACCCTATAGACTCTAGCCCACCAGGCTCTTCTGTCCATGGGGATTCTCCAGGCAAGAATACTGGAGTGGGTTGCCATGCCCTCCTCCAGGGGATCCTCCTGACCCAGGGATCGAACCTGCATTTTTTATGTCTCTTGCATCGGCAGGTGGGTTCTTTACCACTAGCGCCAATGGGGAAGCCCCATTGATCAGTTACTCTTTATTAATCTCTGTGCAAAGTGAGGGAATTCAACCAACCACCACACTGAGAAATCCAAACTCGTTTTCCTTGACATGTCAGCAGCAAGAAACTCAAATAAATAATCCTTCCTGCTTCAAGCACCTTCTTGGTAGGCTTGCAGGAAACCATGGTCTCCCAGCTCCATCCTACCTTACTGGGGCCCTTCTGGGTCTCCTGGGGTTTCCCTGACTGGTGACATGGCAGGGCCCCAGGGCTTGTCCCTTGGTCCCTCATACTCATTGCCTGGTGATCTCACCCCACCCCAAAGCACTAAAATGGTCCCTTTGCAGACAATTCCCATCTTTAGCCACCAGCCAGGACCTGTCTTCCAAGCCCCAGGCTGTGTGTCCAATTCAACATCTCCACCTGAGCATCTAGTTGACACCTCAGACTGACACCCAGAACCACCCTGGACTTCTCTCCTTAACCTACAGGCCTCCCTCTGTTCAACTGTTCACAACACAGACCTGTGGTGCATCCTGGCTTCTATAGCCAAGCTGTTAGCAAATACTATTGGTCAGATTGCTCAGTGGCTGGTGGGGCAGTATAGATACAAGGAGTGAATTTTACTGGGAGAGAAGTGTCACATTTCTGCACTTGTTAAGAGCAGAGATGCTAATTCAAGGCTGTTTGTGGGGCAAATGATCTTGGAAAATGGAGATTGGGTCTCCTGGAGCAAAGCACAGAACTGCTTCTTGTCCAGTGAAATAACATTTCCTACAGAGAAAAGGCAGGGCTTTCCCGGTGGCTCAGAGGGTAAAGAATATGCCTGCAATGCAGGAGATACAGGAGATGTGGGTTCCATCCCTGGATTGGGAAGATCCCCTGGAGGAGGAAATGGCAACCCACTCCAATACTCTTGCCTGAAAAATCCCATGGACTGAGAATATGACTCAGCGACAAAGCATGCACACAGAGAAAAGGCAGGTTTGCTTATCATTCGTCATGGAAGTTCCAGGTTCCTTAAATCCAAGGGTCTTCAGCTATGATGCAGACCCACTGCAAGCAAGTATCTACCTGGATAGTTCTGCCTCAGCCTATTGGGACTTGGGGGATGGAAGGCAGGTGAAACTGACACAGACATGAAGCACAGGCTCCTTGCTTGCTCCAATTAAGTCCTGTCTCTAGCCTGAAGTTTCATGTCTATACCAGGCCTAGGGAGATTGTGGCAGACTTACCTGTCAGTTTTCAAGTCAGCAAAATTCCTTCATGGTTCTTGACACTGTGATGTTACAGAGTGGACTATGATTAGATATATAGAAACAACACAATATTTTTAAGGGTGTTGTATTTCAGGCCATCATATTTCTACTAATCAGAAAGCTACAAAGCTGCTAACAAAGGTCATTTCTTTGAGAGTATGCAAGGAAGCAATGAAAAAGAATGCCTTACGAAAGGACGGTGAATGAGGTGGGAGAAGTTCTGCCAGAGAAGAGAAACAGCCTTGTCATGGAACCCTTCCCTTGAGTAGGCGGCGGATGCCAGGCACTAATTTCAAGACTGGTACAACTAGTGCCTACTGTCTGTTCGGTTTCCCGGTGGCACTAGTGGTGGTAAAGAACCCACGTCCAATGCAGGCAACGTAAGAGACACAGGTTTGATCCCCTGGAGGAGAGCACGGCAACCCATTCCAGTATTCTTGCCTGGAGAATCCCATGGACAGAGGAGCCTAGCAGGCTGCAGCCCACAGGGTTGCACAGAATAGGACACAACTGAAGCAACTTAGCTTGCATGCATTATCTGTGTTCTAGTCTCTGTGTTTTCAAAGAGAAGCCTTTCTTGCATATGTGCTGTCCCTGTCTCACCCTCATGCACCACGTGTGTTGAGAACAGACAACTTGTCTTTTTAGTTTGTTGGTGTCTGTAGAAGGTGCAACTTGTCTTTTTAGTTTGTTGGTGTCTGTAGAAGCTGCAACTTGTCTTTTTAGTTTGTTGGTGTCTGTAGAAGGTGCATCTTGACCTGATCTAGGTCACAAGATTCTGGACTTTGAGCCTAATACAGTAACTGGATGACACAATGGGTGTACAAGGACTGGGATGCATGTATGTTGCACGTGGGAGAGGCATGAGTAATTGTGATCAGAGGGCAGACCCAGGCACATCAATTCTATTGATGGCCCGTTTCTCATACTCCTGCCCCTGCCCCGTCTATACCTCTTGGGGGCGCCCCCTCCCACATACTACCTCTGGATGTGACCATGGGGATTACAGCCAACTTGATGCAGTGACTTGAAAAAGCCCTTGCTAGTTTCTGTCCCCTCTTTTGCTCCTCTGTAATCAGTGGGAAATTCTGAGGCACGTCTCAGCATATATCCTGGCTCCTATTGAGAGTCAATTCCTAGGCATGTTGATAAGAAGTCCAGGGTCCCTGAGGAGGAGAAAGGGGTCTGGGGCCCTCAAGGAGGAGATAGGGGTCTGGAATTCTCAAGGAGCAAAGGACAAATGTTGTGTTTTTTTTCCCCCTACATTTCTTAGGAAGAATTATATAACAATAATGTATCCTGCTTGAGGACATGTTTCTTCTTCCTGAAAACCTCCTGACTAATCATTATCTTAAAATGTGTATTATGGGAGTGGGTCTAGTAAGGTCTTTATAACCTTGAGACATTCTTTTGATTCATGGGGTCGCAAAGAGTCGGACACGACTGAGCGACTGAACTGAACTGAACTGAACTGAATAACCAATTAAAAAGTATAAAATTCCCTTGCTAAGACTAGGGATTGGGGCACTCTCCATCCCCCTCTGATGTCTGTATCAGCTTTCTCTGTCCCTTTTTATACTTTAATAAAACTCTGCTACACAAAAGCTCTTGAGTGATGAAGACTGGTCCCTGGCCCCGAGGCTAAATCTTCTTCGGAGATCACGAATCAGACACCATTCACCGTAAGCTATCATGATGCTGGGGGAACAGGAGTGATGGGTGAAGAAAGCTCAACCACACCAATCGAGGCCATCGCAGGATCAGCCAGGCCCCGGCAACTCATGTCACACACCTGACTATGGATGTGGGAGCCGAGAGACCAGTCAATCAGGGACACTCGCCCAATCAGCAGACTCAAGATTGACAGAGAATGCATTAGGTCTCCAAGTTCAAGTGTGAGTATTAGGCTGTAGTATTATAGCTAGTAAACAGGTAAGTTACCATTTTGTTCTCAACTGCATGGCACTTCAGCTTAAAATTCAATAATCTAGCTTTTTATGTCTTCATTCTTAGCACTGATGGGACTCTTTCAATTTACAGAAAGTCTTTCAAAGTCTGTCTTCATATTGGAAGAAACTGTTGTCATTAATTACTGTCTCTGGTCCAGTCCCTTCTCCAGGAACAGGCCATCTTGCATCATCTTTCCATTCCTGTCCTTCTGCATCAAAGGACATACCTCAGCTTAATTCCCAACGTAACAGCTTTGTTTGTATTAAATACTGTAATATACATGCAATAAATAGTACATGTACTTACGTGATGCTGCTGCTAAGTCGTTTCAGTTGTGTCCAACTCTGTGCGACCCCATAGACGGCAGCCCACCAGGCTCCCCTGTCCCTGGGATTCTCCAGGCAAGAACACTGGAGTGGGTTGCCATTTCCTTCTCCAATGAAAGTGAAAAGTGAAAGTGAAGTCACTCAGTCGTGTCCGACTCTTCACGACCCCATGGACTGCAGCCTACCAGGCTCCTCCGTCCATGGGATTTTCCAGGCAAGAGTACTGGAGTGGGGTGCCATTGCCTTCTCTGGTACTTACGTGACATACTGCCTACTACTGACACACAATCCCAATTTTAATTCTAAGGGTAAATTTTGGTTTCTTTCCACATCTTTTACACAGTTCTTAAATTTTCCTTTCAGCTAGCTTCTTTAGCTCATACATTCTCAATCTCTCAGAAAAATCCAAAGTCCCTGAATTTAAAAACAGCCTGATAGGTATGGTTCTGTCAACTCCACCATTTTAAAATTTATCTTTGTGGATGCAGGTTACAGTTTAATGAATGGTCCTGTGCAGCAGTGTGGCTCCTTGGAACTCATCACCTCCTCACATTCTAATGAGAACATTCTCCCGCAGCCAAGCTGGGGACATCAGTACAACAGCAACACTGCAAATAGCCCAGCAAGTGTGGGGAAAGAAGCTACCGTAAGAGATTACTGAAAGTCATGAAATACAAATTTTCTGGTTTCATTTTGAGCAAGTATATAACTTCGATTTTTATCCATAAAACAAAAAAACTGAAGAACTCACAATATAGAACCTTTCCGCATATTAAGACTCACCAATACCAGATCATCAGCTTTCAGGTATCACATAGAATTTTTGCACCAAAGTATATATTTTGCCATATTAGTAACACTTGTTAGCTGTAGCTTTTTAACAATTTAACTATCTTACCTTAAGATAGTCAAATAAGACAAAACCCCCACCTTGTGGATAAAGAGAACCATTTGGCTTATTTCAGGTGTGAATAGAACCACCATAAACAAGGAACAGAAACTACAATGAATTTAAAATAAGTTTATTCTGTTAACACTCTCATAATACCCCCGTGGAAAAAAGTAACTACAAAACAGGGTACGCTGCTGCCCTTAAAGGAATGGATGGGTGATACACGGCACAAAACCATCTTGGGAATCACGTGTAAATGTTACTCTGAATCTCATTTGTTGTCATCAATTTCTTCAGTATCTCTGTGCTCTGGGGAATGTTCTGGAGGGAGAGAAGTTGTTAACATAGTGAGAATTTAGTCAGAACAAGGCACACGTGCCCAGCCAGCCCTACTACTGACACAGAAGCAGAGAGGAAACCGGAAAGGACAGGCCCCACCTCTCACCGCCTCACCTGATGGACGGGACATCTGGTGGGTCCTCTTCAACCCTGCCTGAAGCTCTCTGACAGGACCCCAGGCCTCCAGGAGTCTTGAGCCCTTTGGTCACCTCTTCCACATGTGCTCAGTCCTCTCTGCACCCCAACCAAGGGTCCTCCCAGTCCCCTCAAACGCACCTGAGCCTGCCCACTTCACGCCACACTGCCTCGCTGGGCATGTCTCCTCCACCGGGACCTGCCCATCCCTTGGGTCCAGCTGAAGGGCTCCTTCCCGTGGAGCCTCTCCTCGGTTGACCTCACCCCCTGCCCACCCTGGCTGGCAGCTGGCACCTGGCACAGCAACCACCTGTGCCACCTCCAGGCCATGGACCACCCAGCACCATGTGGTCCACACAGCAGGGACGCAAGAGAATTCCATCTTGTTCCCAACTTGAACTCCATCTTGTTGACCAAATACCACTTCAAGAACAGAAGCTCTGACCTAAGCCAGGACGACTGTATTCAGTCACTAAGAAGACAGTGCTCTTCAAAAAGCCCCTTCATCCTCCCATAAGTCATCATGTTTACAGCAAGAAATGAAAAGGTAAAGAGAAGTTAACTACATTTCCCCTACAAAGGATGTTTTTAGACACTTAAAGTTGACTTAAACTCTACATGACAAATGGTTTACAAGTCTCAGAACAAGTACAGAATATTCTGGGTCACTGGAGCCCTGAGCACTGACCAGCATCACAGAGCCCGTGCAGCCCCTTCATGGAAGCATCTGGACGGCTCTGCTTCTGGTCCTTCACCACTCTCACCGCAGAGCTGACGGCTGCGAGGCAATTTGCCATAAAAGACGGAATAACTGGCTGACGGTCTGGACTTTGCTGCCGATGAAGGACTCTCATTTGTCACTTAAGTCTCAGCCCTCACAATGGTATGCAAGGTGACAAGGAGACCTGGCGTCTTAAAACAGGGGACTCTGACAACTACGGACACCGACATGATAGAAAACACGGTGACAAAACTCAGGGGACCATATGTGAAACAGACAGCCAGCCGGAATTTGCTGTATGGCTCAGGAAACTCAAACAGGGACTCTGTATCAACCTAGAGGGCTGGGATGGGAGGGAGACGGGAGGGAGGCTCCAAAGGGAGGGGATATATGTATACCTATGGCTGATCCATGTTGAGGTTTGACAGAAAACAAAATTCTGTAAAGCAATTATCCTTCAATAAAAAAAATAATAAATTTAAAATTAAAAAAAAAAAAAAGCCAAGGGGAAGTGTGAAACACGGGAGCATGAAGCCAGATTGCACGCTATACAGAAAAGAGCACATCAGTGCAAAGCCTTTGGTGATCTGCAGGTGCAGAGTCGGGTCCACGCTTCCCACAGAATTTAGAATGTCCACCAATGGACCTGTGAGAACGGGCCAAGAACAGACAGTGCAGAACAGGCTTCACCAGACAATAGCAGGCTCAGGTCACACATCCACATCCCAGGCTTGGAAACTGACACCTGTCTTAATAAAGGGAGAAATTCTGGTGAAAAAGACGAGGTGCAATGCTGAAAGGGAAACAAATCAACAAGCCTATACGTCTGTACTACCTACACACACACTATGTTCACGTGGACGTACAACCGAGCAGACTAGTGCTTAAGTACAACCCCCAGAACCTGTGCTTTGCACAGCACTGCCAGGAGGTAGATACATTTTAAATGTATTCAAGTATTTCGTGCTTCATAATAAAGTCTAAGTTTGTTATTCATTTCTCTTGTTTCACTATGTCCTTTTTAATGTCCCTCTTTTATTTTTTCATTATTTTATCTCTCATGGCAAAACTGCCTCTCAGACAATTCAGTACATGGTGGCAACATCTGCATGAACGAGCTCATGGCCATGATGTCTGTGGTGAAGATGCTTGGGTGGCAGTGCCCAGAGTGAAGACAGTGGCCACGGCCCCTGCCCTCAATGAAGTGGGAAGAGTTGATCAGGTTATCACAGACGCAGGCAATGCCACTAGTTACCACATCCTCAGAAAGGGATGCTAAATACAAAATAACTTGCCTGAGAGGTTATCCATGACTCCAGGTAAGCTGAAAGATATACTTCAATTATACTAAGTTAGGACTTCACTCTTACTAATTCAGTAAATGCCTGAGGGCCTTTGACACATCAGACTCATGACGTACTGGGGCTACCACAAGAGAAAACGCTCCCACGTAGGTGACAGTCTAATTTACGAAACCTATGAAATTAGCTGATGCCAACAGAAATTACAAAGGAAGCTGCCCTACTCCTAATGGCCATCCTAGAATAAAACAAGGCTTTCAACCTGGAACAATGCTGTTATTATCTCATCCCCTTAAAGAAGAAGTTCTTCAACAAGAGTCCATACTGTCAGCACATCTCTTAGGGAGAAGATGGGAGTCCCTAGACTATCTGAAATTACTGGCAAAACCTTTCTGTACATGCGGATATGTATTTTTCTGGGAAAAGAGCCCACAGGTACATCCAAACTTAGAACAGGGAACAGATTTAGCCCATCTAGTCCCAATGCAAAATTAAGTCAATAAACGTTATGATAATTTGATCCATACTATGCTCCAAAATGCCTTCTCAAAAATTATACTTTGCAGGAACTTCCCCGGTGGCACAGTGGATAAAAATCTTAACTGTTAACGCGTGGGACGTGGGTTCAATCCCTGGTCGGGGAAGACCCAACATGCCACGGAGCAAGGAAGCCTGTACACCACAACTATGGAGCCTGCGCTCTAGAGCCCATGTTCCATGACAAGAGAAACCTCAGCAAGGAGGAGCCCGAGCACGGGAACAAACTGCAGTCCCAACTTGCCGCAAGTAGACAAAGCCCATCGACAGCAACAAAGACCCAGCACAGCCGAAAATTAATTAATTAATGTAAAAAAAAAATATTACACCTTCCAAATTAATAAGTTACAGAAACTTCTTGAAGAGTAAAACCATCTTCCCACACAGACATCTGGGATTTAAAGCACTGGCCTATCCTGACAAACATGAACAAAATATTCTTGGGGTTTCAGAAGTGTATCTAGAAGAACATGTGATAATCATATGCAAACTCCCAGACCAGCAGCTTTCTCTTTACTTGGGGTGAAAAAGATCTCTATTTGCTACTTAGGTTTCACATTCAATACCACATTTATGTTCGCTACCAAGCTCATTATTAAGTCAATAAAATAAAGCCTTACCTTAACCAAACACTTTAAACTTTTGGAAGAAAGTACAGGCTTAAAAGCTTCGATTGTGATCAGGTCTAATTTCATCACATCAGTGTAACACAAGTACAGAACTGCAGGGATTCTCCATACTTGACAGTAACTCAGAACTATGAATAGACAAGAACAAAATCACTTAGGTTTTCTGTTACACAATTTTAAAGTGCAACACCTCTACCTCATAAAGGCTGCTTTTAAAATAGTCGTCTCTGTTGCCTCTTTTCATCATTTATAGCCATTTTGAATCAATTATAACGCATATTTTCTTTCAAAGACAATTTACTTTCCTAAGTTATCTTTGCTTTACAAGTAAGATACAAGATTATAATTTTGTTAACTGCACTGAAGTAAATTAAATGCAAATAATAAATATATAATGCATAATATAAAACATTTAGCCATTTGTTCTAATAAACTTAACGTTTAAAGTTTAAAAAAAACTTCTATTTATGAACAAATAAGTGAATTATATAACATATTAACCACTAAAAAGTGAGAATCAAAATTTGATATGTCAGGGTATAATTGGTAGTATGAATAAAAAATAAACTATTAAAGTAACTACCAAAATTCAATATCTGAAGCTTCTATTCTAACAATTAAAACACACTTTGCCAACTTTTCATGCATGAACAAATGACATCTAACACTGGTTTGCAGGATAAGTTATCAATGCTAGAAAGAAATGGCAGCTCTGAGTTAAGAGCTAAGAACTCAGAGCTGCTCTCATACAATGAATGTGTGTCTGCAAAGTTTAAACACTGAAACCAAATATAACATGCATGCGTGCTCAGCTGCTCGTCATGTCTGACTCTTTGTGACCCCATGTACTGCAATCTGCCAGGCTCCTCTGTCTATGGAGATCTAAATGCAAGAATACTGGAGTGGGCTGCCATGCCCTCCTCCAGAGAATCTTCCCCACTCAGGGATCAAACCCACTTCTCCTGTACTGGCAGACAGGTTCTTTACTGCTGAGCCATCAGGGAAGCTACAAAATATAACATACCTGCAACTACGGATACTGAGGACTAACACCAACACACTGGTATCAATCACCATTAACACCTCAAAAAGATCTCTACTTGTCCTAGCAACAACTATGAAAAAAGCAGTAACAAGAATAGAAGTGAATGGCATGAACTGCGATACTACCTGCTGCAGGAAGGTCGTGGACAATATTTGGTTGTTCTAGCAGTGAACAAAAAGGAGGCTCTTTGAAATTCTGAGTTTTTAGAGCTTTCAGGAAAGGAGTATGAAGGCTGCTGGTAGATTCTGAAGTTTTATAGTCAGTAACATGGCGACATGTGAGAATAGTGACTTGCATATTCTTCCTTGGACAAGAGCCAAAAACCTAACACAAAATTGATTTCAAATTAAAATAGATACAGATTTTGTGACAGAACAGAAATATCCCTCAAGCTATTTACCTAACACCATTCATATAACAGTGTATACGTATGCTCTGAAGGGCTGGACGTGTCAATGGAAAACAGAGCCCCCGCTCTGCTATCCCCTCACTGGGGTGGGACTGATCTTAATTCTGTCACTTTCTAGCCAGGTGACCTTCTCCAAGTCACTTCCCCCACCTGTGAACTAAGGACAGAGGGAGGTGTGATCTGAAGTCAGAGAAGACAGGAACAAAGGAGGCAGAGCAGCTGCTATAACAGCCAGGGACACCATCACAGGTAAGGGAGTCACTCAACTACAAGCACCTGTTCATTTACGCCCTCCCCGCCATCCGCCGACGATGCCTGTAGGCGATTTTTTTTGTTTTGTTCCAGTGTTTGTTCAGTTTCTAAGAGCACTACTTGCCATCGGTGTTGAGAACAATGTTACACTGAATGGAAGTGACACCCATTCTTTGCTGGAGAAAGTGACATAATTAAGATCCTACCTCAATGGACATGAGTTTGAGTA
The DNA here is from genome assembly GCF_055505025.1 of Bos grunniens. Lineage (NCBI taxonomy): Eukaryota > Metazoa > Chordata > Mammalia > Artiodactyla > Bovidae > Bos > Bos grunniens. Next base: position 18,341,351 of record NC_141165.1, on the reverse strand, counting down.
AACTCCGGGAGTTGGTGATGGACAGGGAGGCCTGGCATGCTGCGATTCATGGGGTCACAAAGAGTCGGACACGACTGAGCGACTGAACTGAACTGAACTGAACCTCTAAGAACGCTCCATTTAGACTAGTGTTGTATTAGCAACAGGAAGTGGTCCTCTCCTTAATGCATGGAATGATGGGTTCAAGAGCACTGTACTGAGGATGCTTCTAAGAACATCACTTGCAAGTTGCACTCATAACAGTGTTACATCAGTGCAAATGATTCTTAAATTCACCTTTAAGTGTATTTCCTTTATAAATCAAGTTTCAACTGCTCAAGGCCTCAATGTCCACCTAAGTTGGTACTTCATGGATTTCTAAGGACTCTTTCAGCTTTTAAAATCTCTGGTAACATAAGAAAAGGGAAGAGGCTATCTTCAAGGGGAAAAATAAGAGCAGATTTTAGATCTCTGCACCTCTTCTGAAAATATTTTATGAAGAAAAGAAAGAAAATGGCTATTTCAAATAGCAAGAGAACTGAAAATTTTAGGTTATGTGCTGTAAATGATTTGTAAGACTTTTAATTATAGCATAGCTTTATAAATAAACACATAACTTAACATCATATACATTTATAAGCAATGTTCCATTTAAGAAATATAACATTATTCACAAGGCCTGATTTATCATCCTCTCTGAATACTTATGTTTTGGAATACTTTGTTTTGGAAATGCATAACTTTACATTTTCTCAAGTCAGAGAGAGAAAAGCTATTCCACAGTACAAAACATCATACATAAATTAATAATATAAATTAATACAGCAGTTTTCTACTCTTCTGAGATCTATTCAAAGTTATGGACTCTGTCCCTACAAAATACACATAGGGACATAAAATAAAATGATATATACAGCCATCAGAACATTCATAGACCATATCAGAGAATCTCTCCTTTAATCAAAACAGCTACCAAAAATTATAAAGTGCATTTTAAGTATGCCAATCTAGTTTAAAACAGGTGTGCACAAAACTTACTTCTAATGAACTTAATTATATCTATATTTAACTGACATTAAATATATATAATAAATAAATTAAATATATATCTATATTTAGCCTAACTTTTAAACTGAAACATTTATAAGATGTATTGAAAAGGTTTATTTCATTAAAAAATAATACACAACTAAGAAAATTATGATTATTCCCTAAAATTGTTCAGTTCAGTTGCTCAGTCGTGTCTGACTCTTTGCGACCCCATGGACTGCAGCACGCCAGGCCTCCCTGTCCATCACCAACTCCCAGAGTTTATTCAAACTCACGGCCATTGAGTCAGTGACGCCATCCAACCATCTCATCCTCTGTCAGCCCCTTCTCCTCCCGCCTTCAATCTTTTCCAATGAGTCAGTTTTGCGCACCAGGTTGTGAAAATATTGGAGTTTCAGCTTCAGCATCAGTCCTTCCAATGAATCAGTTGAGTTCAGTCACTTAGTCGTGTCCGACTCTTTGCGACACCATGAATATTCAGGACTGACTTCCTTTAGGATGGACTGGTTGGATCTCCTAGTTAAATTCTTCACTGAAAAATTTTTTACTGGGCACATACAATTGCTCTATTCTCGCACAAAATGAAGACTCAGTTGATCCATCCTAATGCTAAGAAATATGGCTGCAGCTCTGGTGTGAGTGGCGGCTTCGCGCCAGCCCCGTGAACCCAGGTTATGAGACCAGTTCACAGAGGCCTCCCACCTCGCGGCCCCGCGTTTCCAGGCAGCCTGGGCACCATGGCTGGTTCTCACCCGTGGCTGTGCCCTGCTCTGCCTCACGTGGGTAACTTGTTCAAAAATGTGTTACATTTTCATGACCCATGATCTTCAGCACATGCTGGTTACATTTGCTTGTGTTCTTTTATTCTTCATGTTCTAAAACTCCTATAATATTTATAAGGGAAAAAGCAAATACTTGCCCTACGTCAACATCTGACTACGCAGGCTTACATGTAAAGACACTGAACCCTGATACAGTAGCAACCCCAGATGAGACTCTCTCACCTTTTCCAGCCACTGATATTGCTGATCTTCGGCCACGTAGCAACTGCACTGGCAGAGCATGACCTGAAATCAAATTCCGTGTTTCCCGTCAGGTCAAGCAAGCGTTACACACACCCCACGCTGTCATCACATATGCATCATGTGAATCCCAAAACAACCCTTGGATAACATTTGGTTTGCTTAATCTTGTACCGGCTTATTCATTTTTCTTTAAAGTTTAAAATTTTAAGGATCAAGCCACTACTGGCAAGTAGTATCAGAAGAAAGTGCACACTGACAGCACAACCGTGAGGGCTGGCCAAGGAGATGCTGAAGATGCTGTCAGTAAACACCACCAGAGTCCTCTTTACAAAACTGGGGAGAACACCAGGCCTGCTGCCCTTCTCGGGGTCACATACTGTGAAGACCAAACTCAAAAAACAACAACAAAAAAACCACAAAAACATCAAGTGCTGTGAGAGTCAAGGGTAACAGTCCAGCCACATCTCAGGCCAGCAGTACGCAAGGATGGGGCTGATGTCTGGAAGGTGGCGGTAGTCTAGAAGCCACGTGCTCAAACTGAAAACCTGCCACACAGAGGTGTCAGAGGGTAAGATGACTGATCATCAATGCTCGTGGAACGATAGTATCCATAAAAATCAACCGTGTCCAAATATTGCCAGAAACATTAACACCTAATGATGCAAGTGGGAAAACATGAAGCACAGGGACCTTGCCAGCAGCCCAGTTAGACTGCAGGGGCCACGGGTTCAATCCCTGGCTGGGGAACTGAGATCCCACATGTAATATAGCACAGCCAAAAAAAAAAATTAAGCACAAGAGGACAAAAAGGGGCCCCAAGGTTAGGGAGAAGAACAAGACTAGATACATAATTAGTTATACACACAGGGTCTGAATAGTCAAGACACCCAACAAACCAATGGTAAACCTAAACACAGTAACAGAAAGTTCTCCTGCTTGACCCCCAAGACGTATTCTACAGCGAAAACTTTCCACTAAGGACCAGATGAAGAACAAGCTTAGTTCCCTTACTATTTATGCCCCATAAATATTGGGTGCTTACAAAAACCCTTACGTAACATTTTAATAACGTTGGATTACATGTTACAGAAACAAACTGTAAATATTATAAAAGCAAATTTTATCATTTTCAAGGCTAGCCTTATAGTACTGCAGTTACTGATGTCTTCTACTGTCTGAGCCCCTGCCCCTGGCCTCCGCTCAAGCGTCCAGCACCAGTGGAAGAGCACTGTCAACAAGCAGGCGGGCAGACAGGCATCAGCCGCGGGGCCGCCTCACCAGCCTAACGCGTCTCCCCAGCTGTGCTGCTTTTCCGGAATGGTCCCAAGGACAGAAGATGTGCTCAGGTGCTCAGTCGTGTCCAACTCTCTGCAACCCTATGTACTGTAGCCCGCCAGGCTCCTCTGTCCATGGGATTTCCCAGACAAGAAGACTGGAGTGGGTAGTCATTTCCTCCTCCAGGGCATCTTCCTGACTCAGGGATCGAACCTGCGTCTCCTGCCTTGTTTACTATGGAGCCACCTGGGAAGCCTAGGACCCAAGAACAGGACTAGGACAAATGCGATCCAATAAAATCACTAGGCGTCAGCTGCAGAGCATGTTTTACAGCTTAACAAATCAGGATGAATTAGGAATTCTCTAGGGGTCCAGCAGTTAAGACTTCACACTTCCACTGCAGGGGGACCAGGTTCCATCCCTGGTCAGGGGGAACCAAGATCCCTCAGGCCATGCAGCAGCACAGCCAAAAAAAAAATCAGGATGAATTAGGCAAGGATGAAAGCTCAGTGTCAACAGAATTGCATTCAGAGTGCATAAAGCACTCATCTGCTCAGTGTCAACTGAGTGTCCAGTCTATAGGAATGGGTTTAAAGCTAAATGCCAGGTAGGTTTAGGGCAACAAAGCAGAACCCCTGCTTCCACAGCGTGTATGCATTTTCCCATTTAGATCTGCCAGCTTAAATCATTTTCTGAATGAGGGCAAGGTTTAAGTATCTAATGTTATGGTTTGTTTCTAAAAAAGTTACTTCAGAATTTCTTCAGAAGTTTACCAACACACCGTATTTGCCACATTGATATTATACAAGCAGAAAAATGATTACTACCACTGCCAACAGGCAGAATCCCTCAGCCCAAAAGTAGATATAAAGGAATGTGGAATTCAAATGAACACTACATAAATGACGCCTAAATAACTCCCACTTATACACACAAGCCAGGCGCCACATACCGAAGGATTCGATTTCAGGTGATAAAACACACAAAAAGCCTCTGTGGGGGACAGGTGTGCAGTGTCCGTTGTCCTACACCATTCATTCCAGAGTTTAGCACAACCGACTTCTTCCCAGGCTCCTGAATTCATGACAAATGATGACAAAAACGCTGTGAAAAACAAGGCACATCGGTTAGTGCTGGGCTCCACAAGTTGTATTTTCTATTCAATAAAAAACAAATTCAGTATCTACGGCTGATTCATATTGTTGTTTGGCAGAAACCAACACAACACGGTAAAGCAATTATCCTCCAATTTAAAATAAATGAATTTTTTAAAATCATAAAAAATAAATAAATTCAAGTTGAGAATCCTAGTGCTAAAGAGCCATTGAGAGCATCAACCTTATACACATCATCATTGTGCAGAAAAAGAAACTGAGGCCTCAAGAAGTTAGAGGCCATGCCCTGAGTTTAGAGGATACTGGAGCCAGGAATCAGGAAGACAGGTTTACTGACAGGTCTCACCAAAGTCTCACACTGTAACAACCTTCTGGAAAATTTTAGGCCAGGTGAACTGTAAATAAGTGAGTCAGCTATTATTTACCATGTACTGTTCTACAGGCACTGCTGCTGCTGCTAAGTCGCTTCAGTCGTGTCCGACTCTGTGCGAAGGCACTAGGGGTACCTTACAGGGCAAGGAATTTTCACTGAGTTCCCCAAGGCTCTCCTCTGGGCCTATGAACTCCCTAAAATGATACAGGTTTGTGTACTTTTGTGTGTGTATTCATTATTCCAGCTGAACTCTGCACTGTTCCGACTTTAATCTATCAAATGAATTCATATATATATAAACCTTATATTGCTAGAGTTCTCCTTATGATTTTAAAGGAGTCAGTTAACTCACAAACATACAAAGACCCACTGTAACAAGGGACTGCTGACCCCCTGGCCAGCTGGGCCACAACAGGCCCAGAAGCCCAAGAAAACCTGGATACTAGAAACGGGGTTTCCTTGAAATCATAAGTTCCTAAAGCCAAGAATATTTCCCTTAAATCTTAGTTTTCAAGTTTCTCAAAAAGCGCCACATGAGCAGGGACGGATTTCATTCAGACAGTTATTCTGCTATAACTTCTTCTAAAAAAGTAATATCCATCTGAAATCTGTTATGATGCAAAGAAGTAACTTCAGCTTCTGCTCTTTCAACAAAGCGTGTAGTCTAATGCACTTCCACTTACCTACTGCATTATTCCCTATTGCAATTATAAACTTGGAGCAAGGATGTTTTTCCAGCAGAGAAACTTCCAACGTTGTTTTTGTCTGTCTTCGAAAGAGCCGCACCTCCCTAACAAGAGAAACAAAAAAATGAAAGAAAAGCAATTTAAATGTTGTTGTTCAGTCACTCAGTTGTGTCTGACTCTTTGTGACCCTATGAACTGTATCCCACCCCAGGCTTTCCTGTACTCCACATAATTTAAATGTAATTAGTATCATACTGTGACAAAAAGGTTACCACAGGTATGATTTTGTATTAAGTAGAATGCAAACTTTAATTCTATAAAGAACATAATTATCATTTTAAGGAAGCAACGGATTCAAGCAACAATAATTCATAGGTAAAACCGTTTGTTGCCCAGTTTATGGAGAACTGTAGCAGAGAGATCAGGCTGTCCAGTTGATCCACAGATCAATCTGTCTTAGCAACCCAAACAGTGGACAACTAGGCATAGTGTGTGGTGAGAAACGGCAAGCACCACCTCTGAGGCTTTCTTGCAGCACAACACTGACCAAGCCTCTTAGAAGGAACTTCCCTTTACAGGAAATGCATGTGACAGACACACACCTGAATAAAGGACACCAAGAGGAAGCAATCAGGCCAGTCCAGAGGGTGGGACATCCCACAGGACAATCGGTCTCTCGAAGCGGGTGAGAGAGTTGGGGGCGGCGAGGAAACTGCTCTAAATGCATGGAAGTTCAAGAGATAAAACGTCTAAATCTAAGGTGTGTGCCTTGCCAGGGTTCTGACTTCCTCAAACCCACTGTAAAATGTCGTGTTTGAGACAACTGGATAACTCTGACCATGGACTGGCTATATTACACTGTATCCAAAAAGTTAATATGTAAGAAAATACCTGTATCTTTTGATACGCATTCTGAAAGCTGTAGAGGTGAAAGGCCACGGAGACTGGGACCCACCAAAGGGTGGAGAGAGATAAAATGTGGCAAAATTTTCCTGTTGAATTTATGTGACTGGAGGGGCTTAACGTGCCATTTTACTGTTTTCTCTAATGTCTATGTGTTTGGAAATAACACTTTTTAAAAAAAGGACATATCCATATGCTGCTGACACACGATGCTAACCAAGAAGTGCGGCGGAGAATACAGTTTTTAAGAGTTGTCTTATATCCATGAACCAAACGCACGACAGACTTCAGGGAGGAAGACAGCCCCGCAGCGCTGGAGAACGGATCACGCCCGCAGGAAACCACCGGCACCAACGCTGAAGGAAGCCTTTGAAGACGGCAGGAGCCGACGCCCCACCGAGCACCGAGCCCGCGGGCCGCCTCCACCCGGCACCCCCGCAGCCGTCTTGACCCCCAAAGCAGGGGGCTTGGGGGAGGGCGGAGTAGCCGCAACCTCAAGGCCTGCGCGTCCGCTCCGATGCCCCAGGACCTCACCTCTTCCGCGCCAGCTGTCGCCGGACCTCCCTATCCTCGGGCGTCTCCCTATTCCCCTCTTCTTCCTCCTCCTCCTCCTCCGTCCCGGCTCGGCACGGCGTCCTCACCACCTCCCCGAAGAACGTGGCCGCCATGCTCTCCCTTACTCTTTCCCAGCCTAACTGCGGTGCCACTGAACCGCGCACGCGCCCCGCGCACGCGCCCGAGAGCACCGCCACCCCCCGCCCCCCGCCTCCACAGCACCGCCACACCCCCTGCACCACCCCCGCGCATGCGCCCCGAGTCCTTGCGGCGGTGCAAATCCAGGACCTTTTTCTTTCGCAGCCCGAGCCCGGTGGGGCCGCCGAAAAATCGGGTGACTGCAGGCTAGAGAGGCGAGCCGGGGGGCGGGGTCTCCCGTCCCCGCAGGTAACGGACCAGGCCGACAAGGGGCTCGACCGCCCCCGGCCCAGTCCTTACAGCTCCGGGAAGAGGCCAGCCCGGTTACCTTTCCTTCCTTAACTCCGTTTCCGTTTTCTTCTCCGTTAGGAGTGACAGGGTGAGCTTTGGTTTATTAAGAACCCGGCCTCAAACCGCGACCGCCCCAGGTAGGTGCCGGCCCGGCCCGGCGCGTCCTCGGGACAGTGGACAGAGGGCGGATGGACGGGCAGGAAAAAATACAGTGCTTCGCGGTGTTGTAAAAATGAGCCTTTACTCTGGCAATAGGAATTCACATTTCAAAAGCTGATGATCTGAAAGATTTCATGAGAATGCAAAAATAGTTGCTTCTTTTTTAAAACTTGGCCATCTCTGGTACAAAATTTCGTTTTAAATAGCCTTTCATTAATAAGAAACGTATGTAATTATTTTTGAATTGGTTCTCGTCTTTCATTATTTAACAGCACTAATCCATGCAGGAGAGAAGTGACACTATACCATAGCTTAAGTGAAAATATACAATATTGCAACGGAAAAAAAATCCATTTACCTACATTCAGTTGTGCTGAAACTAGAGGGCATTTGCTTACATTCTGGAACCCTATCAATAAATAGTCACAAAGTTAAGTACTAATATGGGGTCGGGGAAGCCTCTTGAGATTAGAAAAAAATCACAAATCTGTTGCTAGAAACATTTTGCTTTTAGATGTGGAGAAACTGTCACCAAAAGCATTTTCATAAGATCAGTTATTTAGCAATTTTACACATTACTGCAAAATAATATATTGGGTTTTGAAGCAAAATATGAACATTATAGTATAAACAATAAGACTAGCTATCTAGTTCACACTTAGGAAACTGGCTATGTTAGCAAGCTAGAATAGACAAGATTTTAAGATTACATTAACACTCCTGGGCTACAGTTGGGCACCACTTTGTCTTAGTCCTTTTGTTGAATAAAATCACAGCACTTTTACCAGTAAGATCTTCAATTTGATTTCAATTACATTATGAAGAAGTCACTTGTGGAAAGCTGATTGAAAATCATAAATAGGGTAATGATAGTACATTTAGTTATGATTGAAATTCTGCATACATTTCAGAGATTTTTACAAGAATATTAAATTTTAAACAAATGCTTATTTCATGCAGTTACAATAAATTTAGGCCAAGCACTGAAAAAAAGGCAAGTATATGTTCAAATCAAATACTCAACCAGAAAAGGGATTCCATTATGAAAGAAGGCTGATGGTACAATCTCAAGTGCTAACAGAAATTAACCCCACCAGAGAAAATTATAACTTCAAAATGAAATCTTCACGACACTAAAATGGTCAAAAAACAGCATAAAATACTCTTAACTGAGATTTTTAACATTTTCATTTTATGACATTTGTTGAGGACATAGCATATCCCAATAAGAAATTTCTGTGAAATTAAGTGCAAATATGGGACTGGAAATAGGTTTAAACATTTCATTAAAGATCAAAAATCAAACCCCATGCACCTAAAAATATTTGCAGTTTATTAGGAATTCTTCCCTTTCTCACCTGTACTATTAACAAGTTACTGGTATCAGTATTTCAGATGAAAATATACTACAAACAGAGCAAATACAGACTCTGGCTTATGCTAAGAAAAAGAAAGTGACAACAAAAAGCCTTTTTTTAAAGCAGACATGCAACCACAAGTAAATTTCTCAATAAGACACTTTAGTTGATCTGTGTAACAAAAAAATGCATTACATTGTCTTTTAATGAAAAAGGAACATAAACCCTTAGATTGCTGTATTTTACTTTAGATTTACACATGCAAATCATATATTAATATTCACAGATACTTTTAAATGGGAAAACAACTTGCTTAACAGTTCATTTTTCCAATAGCATGTTGCTATGTTAAAAAGATTTGACAGTGCGTTCATTTAATCTGGTGATTTTAATTTCAACAAATACCTACTCACAAACCTCATTGCAAATAAATTCTTTATAGTATCAAGACCAGATTTTCGAATCCTAATGAAGGATTGATATAGCCCAGACATGCTGCCTTTAAAGTCTGTTGTGATGAGACTCTAATAAATTTGCTCAAAATATTGATAAAGTTCTAACGTTTAAGGTGCTATAAAGAAACAAAAGATGTGACAGTATCATCTAAAAATATGACTGTTTCCATCTTTATACTTTTTATTTTCTAACTCATTAAGACTAAGACCTGCCTCATAGTGAGGCACATTTTTGGCATTTCTATAAATGCTGCTACATGAAAGTAAAAATGAGAAAAAGTTGTGATAGTCACATTCATAACTTTCATATAAAAATATATATTCCCTGAATTCGTCATATCAAGTGGTCATCATTCTGTATGAATTGCAGTATTATAAACAAAATAAGAACATTAATGGACTTTTTCTATTTCCAACACGACTTCAGAACTCATTTATCAACATTCCCGTCATGGAATCCCCAGGCCCTTCTAGTTTATGACTTTTGGGGTTGTGAATTATAGGGCGTGGATCTTAGTATTTGCTTCACTCAAATGTCCAATAGGCTCAGTGGCACTCACTCTTGAAATGTGCCTATTTTTTACCTTATTTCAGTAATGACACCACAGTCATGGTGGTCTGAAATGTTATACTGTTAACATAGAACCCTGAAAATTAGCATCAGGTTGAGATTTTGAAATGTTTTCATCCTTTAAGTTTTTGCTACCGGCCCTGTACACTTCCCATTTTCTTCCTCTAAAGAATCAAGAGATTTCTTCAAGGCCCTTCCTTTCAGAAAAGGAATAATCTCATGACAGGGCCATTTGTCTTTTCTTCCCACCTCCCCAACTACAGGCTCCACAATCTACTTCCTCCTCAGAATTCTCTTGTCATATGCATCCGTACAAGGGCTGACTAGGAGGAAGCCCTCCTCCCACTTTGCTCCACTGGGTTATGGCTTTTAGAAAATCCCTCAGAAGGTGCCAACAAGGGGTTAACAACGTTAGAGCTAGGAGCGGAATGCAACTGCCAGTGGCCCCTGGTTTTCAATTCCACTTCTACATTTTCATAGTCACTACTGTGCTTTTTCTTTCCAGGATCTGAAACGCCTTAAAAGGGGCATTTTTCTATTAATATCTTCTAGCTCCTTTTCACTTTCAGAATTTATGGTTGTATCATCCTCTTTATAAACATTGAGTAATTTTTTCTTAGCCGCAGCAGAAGCATTTCGATGGGGCAGTTTTCTGCTGCTCTTCCTAATCCACACATTTTCTGGTCCTGAAATGGTTTCCTTTAGATTACTCATTATCTTTATTTTATTTGCAGCAACAGTAGCACATCTGCGGGGAACTTTCTCAGGTACCATTTTTGCTTTCAGAGTCTCACTAGGCATTGGCACTGCATCCTTCTGATTATGCACACATGTTCTCATTTTTGTATTGGGTTCTCTGTCTCTAGGAACAGATTCTGAAAAATGAAAGTTCATGTAAATGCAAAAATCTTGTACCACAAGATTTTACTACTACATTCCTCAACAATACATTCCTCGACAGTGTTACTACTCACATTGCTAAATGAAAAACCAATGATCATCATCAATGACACTACACGTTTTTGATGCTGATATAACCTTCCACTTCCTTGTCTACAAATCAAAGTCTTGGACAGAAGTTACAGCCCCTTGCACACTTCACTGTCTCTAAGGATAACTGTCCCTTAAAGCAGCAGACTTGTAAGAATAGGGTTAAGTACCCTTCAGGGTCATAAAGTGAAGTCACTCAGTTGTGTCTGACTCTTTGCGACCCCATGGATGTATAGCCTGCCAGGCTCCTCCGTCATAAAGCCACTCACCAAAAAGCACTTTTTAAAAATCTTAATTTTTACAGTAGAACTTTGTAGGTTTTAAATTTTTGGTATCATTTCTAATACTCATATGTTGAATTACTTTAAAATATTCAATAGGATTTCTGAAATAATTTTCCTAGAACCTAAACAAGGAGGAAATGCCATCATGACTATGACGACACAGCATCAGCCCTACTTTAAGGTTTCAGTTCCAACACGTATTTCCTTTAGTCAAAAAAAAAGTTACATGGGTCGCTAGTAGATAAAAAAAAAAGTATATTGGTTTTATACAACTGAAATGTGGTTTTAATCCTAGATTAGTCTTTTTCAATTTCAGGATTTTATATACTTGAAATGATTAAATCCTAGTTTCACTGCTATTCAGATAGTTTCTGAGCTGGTGTATGTGGGGCACAGAGAGGATCAGGCTGAAGCTTCTAAAAGACACGAACTCTACACACACAAGCAGTTGCTGTAAGGAACTAAGGAAGTAGCGCAGGCCGCTGTCAGAACTTGTTCTAGAAACTGAACCTCCTAAGGGGCAATGGAGAACTTCTTTCAAGGAAGTGTTATTGTAGCTGAGAACCAGAAACTGGGACAGGATCCAGCAGCAAAAAGGTAGGACAGAAAGCACTCTGCAGAGGCTAGTCCTTCACTCAGCCTCAGCCAGCAGTTTCGATGGAGCACAGTGGGGTTGTGCAGAGCCGCCATGTGGTGCTTACTTAGGTGGGCTCAAATCATTTTCATTTTTGCCAACATCTGAAAGCCAGGTTTTCACATTTCAAATACAAACTTAACTAGCACTGTTTCTTGGGCACTAGTATTTCTTGATAAAAATGCACCTTAAGTTCATTAGCCCCTGAATGTCAGGCCTTATCTGTTGGCAATCTTGTCTTGCTGCCATTAAGAGCCAAACTATCTAAGACTGTCTTCAAGGGGCACAAGTCTTGCTGGGGGTGAGCGTGTAGGATGCTATCTCAGGTTTCCACTCAGCATTTGCTAAGGACAGTCTGCAGCCACTGAAATAACCACACATCATCTGGGACTCACTTCCTTTTCACTGCTAAGGATAGAAAATAAGGGTTTTCCCAGCCGTCAGCAGTTACTCTGTAGCAGTGAAACTACAAACTACCAGCCTTCTTCGTTTTTCCTTTGTGAAGGGAGACATTTAACTGTGATCAAGGGCAAATGAGTACAGGTGAAAATGACTTCTGTGGATTGACAAGTTCGTTAACAACAGAGAGGGTGATGAGCTAAGCCTTAAAACCTCAAAATTAACTCTTCAGAGTTTACCTTAAATCTATGACATGCATTTCAAAGATGTGCTTTTGTTTCCTCCAAGACCCACGAAAGTTCTCCCATAGTTGGCTAGGAACTACTTTGCTAAAAGCAATTTCCCACAAATGCTTCAGTCCTTTTTACCAAAATTACATGATTCACTTGTTTTTACAGTGAAAATTCCATTTCTAAAGACATAAGTCACAAGGCATTGCAAAAATGGCATTTTAGCGGGCTGAGCTGCTCAGCAGGGCCCCCCATAAGGCGCCCCCCAACCTTGCCTTGGTTGGGCTCTGGAGTCGCTGCACAGGAAGTTGGGGAGTGAACGGAGGAGAGGCTTAAAAGTGGTATTACCATTTCAAAAAATGTTTTCTTAGGAATTTTAAAATTATAAACTACTGTCCTCAAATCAATCCTAGATTCAGAGTGAATCTTCAGCACATTAAGCAAATGCTAGAATATGCAACAACAGATGAATAGTTTTAAAAAATACATGGTAAAATTAAGGTGAAATTTCTACTTTACAGTAAAATGAGGATATGTTATTATCAGTCAACAAACTGCGTCCATTTGCATGTTGGAAAAATATTAAAAATATACAATTAGTTCATTCCCAACATATCCAGTGGATTTGTATATATAAAATCCTACTACACTAAATTTCTGTGAGACAAAATGATTGAAGCTGCAGCAACTAATTCCTTTTCAGTGTTGTGATGAAAGTACTTATACTGACACCTTAGAAACCTAGTAAGTACCAACTCTTAAGACATTTGTAATCCAAAATAAGGGAAAAGATTCTACAGAAGGAACTGTAACTAGTCTGTAAAATGCTTTAAGGAAAGATGAACTATTAGAGGGGAGAGGATACAGGATTAAGTTGTATTGTATAAGGTATTTCCAACTCGATTAAGCTGAAATCTCTAAAGGGTTAAACCATAACATGGGAATGTCATCAAGATAAAAACAATCTGAGGAACACAGAATGACAGTGTGGGGAATTTTTAAAAAAGTAATACATGTAAGTCAGTGTCAATTTTATTACTGAGAACTTGGTAAATTATCAAGTGCTTTATTCTGAGAAAACTAGTTTTTAGAAATATATAGACAGACTAATTCAGGGTTAGAAGTTCAATATATATTTATTAGGGTATAAGCTTAAAATTTTTGGAGGATACTTCTCTAATGATAATGTGAGTGCCATTTAATACTAACTAACCAGCACAACCCCGCAAGTCGTACCATCCCAGGTGGTCTTTGGTCAGCCATGGGTGTTGGAATGGTCACTGAGTGCTTGAGGCATTGTTGCCTTTCATTAAATGACTCCTTATTTGGGTATAATAAAAACTTCGTTAATACAGTGACAATTTACATCTTTAGTAGGGCTCTGTCACAGTTTATTGAGATGACCACTTTAAAATAGAACTCACAGATCACTATGTATTCTAATATGGTCTGTAGTGAATAGAAATCTGGATGTAGACATGCTAGTTTTGATTCAAAGCAACAATCTCTAGTTTCTGAAGGATTATTCATATTCCAATTATGATACTTTGTAACACAAAATTGTAGTCCTAGATCTGAAGTAAACTTTACATCATTGCTATAGAAGCATAAACAATTGTATTCTTATCAGCATTTAAACTGAGAGAATTAGAAACAAATTTGAGAATGGAAAAATATAAGAAAATGTCTGAGTCAAAGTAAAAATAATATACTGGCCTATTTCATATACTTAAGTACAGACAACTATTGGTCACTATGATTGTGGGTAAATCAAACTCCTATAAAGGGAAAACATTTTAGTTGCAAATAGTAACCTCTCTACAGCAAGCCTCTCATCAGAGCAGACTTTGAGATGGCCTTTTTCTTTTCTTCATCGTCTGACCTTCACTGATAGGCAATGACCAAAACTCTGGAAGCAAATAACATTTACTGATATTCCCCACAGTATAAGTCTCCAAATACCCCATAACCTGGAAGTCTCACTAGAGATGGGCTGTAGAAGAGGGTTTTCTGTAACTCGCAGGGTTTAACATTTTTTTTCAGGGGAGATGGTAACACTGAGAAGTCAATGGTATGGCAGTGTCAGGTCAAGAGACTGTTAAATAATTCTGTAACCTAGGGTTGTTCTCCAGTAGTTTGGTCACTTCTGTGGTTGAATAAATGGCCTTAAGTCTTCAATTCACTCAATGATGGGTACACAGAACCTTGATGTGTTTTGCATCTACAGCTAATCTAGCTCCCTATAATTTTATCTCTAGAAACAATTGATAATCATTTTTAATGATTCTCACATGAGTTGTGATGGCTACTGCAACTTTTTCTAAAAATCTAAAAAACCTATGAAGTATGAATTCAGGGATCTTAATCTGCTTAATTTGTTAGGAGATGGATCATTTCAGACTAATGCAGGCAGGATAAGATGATATCAGAAGTAAATACTGGGTTTTTCAATCTGCTTTATTAGTTTACAAATGAAAAGCAATGGGGCCACCGACAGCTAGAAGGCAGCCCCCTTTCAAGCACGTCTCCCTCCAGGCTGACTCACACCAAATGTGGGAGTCCTGCATTCTGCCTGCAGGAGAAGAGATCACAGATGGACACAGGGTGGAGAGCTGCTTAAATCCAGAGATGAAAGAGTTGCAGGGGGAACTAGATGGTGCAGACCTCACACAATCAACCAGCTAGGCGGCTTGTAGTAGTTAAAAAAAAAAAAGCCTTTACTTGTAATTATAATGACTATTAAATTTGTTATATTTTACTACTTCAGTTAGTTGAATAAAAAACGAGTTCCTAGTTGACAATGCAGATTCTGACGTGGTAATGAGCTAATTTTAAAAAGTTAAAAGTACAGATCTCAAATGGAGGCAGAAAACTAAAGATTTGCATTTTTGACAAGCTCCAGTTAAGTGGTTAGAATTTTACAGGTGAACCAAATAAGTATGGATCAAAACTTAGAAAATAAACTTTAACCTATTAAAAATTAAAAATTTCTTTAACATGTAATCACTAATCGAAAAAGGTTAACAACTTCTAAATAATTTTCCTTGTGGAACCAAGGTAGGCTGGCTGCTGCAGTCCACATAGTCTGTGCCATCTCATTCAATTGTCAGACTGCCTCTTTACAGTCTGAATTTCCACTGAAGATTTTAATAAATGATCAAACTTACCTTAAAGTTAACTTAAAAAACTAAAGTATGACAAGACAATATGCTGTAGCACTTATAATTCAACGAAATAATCAGTCTTTACAAACAGTCTGAAGTTACTTACATGCTGCCAGAGACAGAGCCTGGAGTCTGCAGGACTCCAACGCCGAGCACCCTACCCGCCTCCCTCCATCAAATCCACACACAATCCTTGAACAGACACCAAGTAAGAGCCTTGATTTTTTTTTTTTTAACCAAATTAGCAATGTATTAGAAACCAGTTTGGCTTATGAGTGATTGGTAAAAATTTCTCTTAAATTTGAGAATTCCCATGTATCCTTAGGCAACATCTATAATTTTTTAAAAGTTATAAGATTTTCCTTAAACTGTGAGAAAAGACAACACAGCCCTCATCATTATATTTTTTACATTTCAATCCTTTCCATTAAATTCACAATTTGATAATACTAATCTAGTTGGACTAGATTTTTCCACAATGCTTCATTTTCTTCCCTAGCTTTGACAAATATATTTGGTCTGATCTGTATGTTCCCAAATAGAGACAGTCTTATTCTGTTAGGTTGCAATTTTCTTAGGGTTTCTGCTTTATTATTTCCTGATACCCACAGAAGATGAGAGATATAACTTAAATAATTAACAGACAAAAAGTTCTTCTACAATGAAGGTGCTTTGTTACACTCCATCATACTAGAATAACTGAACTGTAATTTCCATACAATGTATGAACTAAAGGATTTGGTGACAACTACAAGATACCTGATAAGGTAAGTATACTGACTTAATACCAATGAGAAGAATGGAGATGGCATTTCAGCTATAAAAAGGGAAGGCAAAAAGACCTTTTCTAGCCATTTAAATATTACTCAAAAAACAAATACAATTGACTAGAAAGGAAAACCAAAAATACTGTATGTACCTTTAACAATGTTCTTGCAATCTGATATACAAAACTTCTCATTTTTTCCCCCCAGGTAACACAAATTAAATTTGTACTGACAGAAGAGATTAATAAAGTCCTTCCATTTCAGTTCTTAATACCATACAGTGAACTTAATAAATTCTGTGTTCTGATTATTCTAAAGAAAAAAGGCTAGAAGAGGGACAAAGGAACACAGTATGGACCCACGTTACTCTAAATAAAAATTTTACTTAAGAGATCATCAGCCAATGGAGTGTGAAGGATTTAGTGATGTATTTTATTCTTATTTTTGGACAGTAGTACCTTCAGGTGCTAAGTTTATTGGTTTATGTCTCCTTTTTCCATTTACCTAAAACATAAACATAAGTTCTTTCACCCCATTTCTTATTATAAAACTAATTTTCTTTTTAGGTACAACTCAACGATTCTTGGAAGAAACTTTTATGTTGTAACACAGAGGTTGTGAGTAAATAAATGCATCATTCTTTTGAGGATTACTAAACTGACAAAGGATCTAATCCCCTAAAATTAGAAAAAAAAAAAAAGGGCACAAGGGAGAATGATTACCCTAGGAATTATCTGAAAATGGAATAAAGTTTTCCTTTTATTCGGAAGTTACTATACATTGTCAATATACCCTTTTTAAATAAGGAGGAAATGGGTGGGGGGAAGCTTTTTAAACTTCACCTATTTTTATGTTTGAAATCTTTTTGTCTTAATATGCTTGGTAAAATTAATCCTTAAAAGGAATCAAAACTCCAATCTAAATAACCTCAAACCTTTTTTTAAACCATAAATGAATAAAATCATAGGACTCTGGACATACACAACCACAGTAGTCTTTTCTTCTTCATATACATCATTTAGTTACTTCAAGTGCAATGGAAAGCTCTAGCACTTACTTCTGGATCAGTTCACATTCCACTTGTAACCTTTTATCTTTTTTCACAGGAAAAATACAAACTGATCCCAAACTTATTAAAGTACATCTGTGCATTAAATCCCTGCTCATTTTGCAAAAAGAGAAATAGAAAAAAAAAAAAAAGGTCAAACATGTTCTAGTGCTCAGTGTAAACATTTTGAACTATTAATTATTTATTAATTTTCCTTAAGGGTACTTAGAAGTGTGTGTCACATATTCAAAGTTAACCTTAGGAATAGCACCATGACCAAAAAAATCCATAAAAATGATTCTCTCTATAATCCCTTAGTTTTATTTCAGAACTTGAGAAGCTACCATTGTCAACCATGTTTTCAAAGTCACCAGGCCAATTCTTACTTGTTGTGTTTTTGGTTTTTTGTCAGATGAAACAAAAATACTGCTTCTACACACAAGGGTCTAACCATTTTGGACAAAATGAAAAATTAGGAACTGGCTGACCAGCCAATCAATTCAGTCCAAAAGTTAAGAACAGTTCTACTGATGAAGCCTAAATGGTTTAAGTATCATTTTACCAAAAGAACTGATGTATTTATGAATATATTCCATATTTGTTTATGGATTTTTTTGGTACCTTTCTGCAGATGATGGTAAACATGGAGTTATAACCCTGAGAATAGATATAAAACAGAGAAGTTTAAGAAGAGTTAAAATAAATTAATGGATATGACATCTATCACCATTTCTCAAAATTAAGGAAGTAAAGAGCATGCCATTAATTTTTTTCGGGCCACTAGTCAAGGACAATTATCCTGACTCAATCTGTCAACAATATAGTTAACTCGAACTTTGAGAAGGAAAGCATCATACTTTTGAAGTGGTGATAGCTCTCTCAACAACCAAAGGAGAGGCAGGCAGACCACCTATCTTACTTGGTAATGTCTAAGAATATCCTTCCCCTTACACCAGAGTAGAAAGAGAAAGAACCTTCTACCATGTCAACTGGAATAGAGAACCAAGAAATACCAACACTTCAGAACATTCTAACACTGATATCAGAGTCTGATGCTTTTCAATGTCTACCACCTTAAGGATACACAGGAGAGAAAAGGGTTAATTTTGTCTGAAACCAAACACAATTAGGGCCAATAAATAACAAAGGGTGGGGGTACTGTAACACACCCTTTAGCTACAAAATATGTAAACCACTTGAGTCAAGTCCATCTTCAGGCACAAACAAGCTAGGAATGGCCACCTACACTGTTTGGAGTAGCACAGCCTATCAAGTAAAAATATTTGGCTCGAAAATAAGTGTACTATGGTATTTGATGATGTGGCAAAAGTCACGCTTTAAGTGAATTTCAAAATTATTTTCCCACAACAGTTTCTTAGATTTATACTAGAGGTCACTAATAAAGATACTTAGTTGCACCAGCAAAGAATGCTTGGGATTGCACATGGCAGCAGGAGACTAAGAGAGATGGAGAATGACAAGGATTTTCCTATATAAATGAGATTTGCAATTGCACTCTTACCAAAACTCTACAATTTAAGAGATGGGGGAACACTACATATAATTTAAATACTCTTTTAGCCCTGTACACTCTATTAAAGAACACACTTTATCTAAATCTAAGGCACACAAACTCTATTTCACAGAGTAAGACTATGGAAGACCAAGATTTTGGTTAAATTCCATAAATGGAAAACAGGAGATCTTGGAAAGACAAATTATACAATATTTTGTTAGTGCACAATTTAAAAGAAAATGCTAGCTATGGTCTGGCCTTAGAGATTTAAAATATACAATCAAACATTTTAAAAAAAATAATTTACCAGCACTTTATGAATTCAAGTTTATAAAATAAAGTAGATGATATTTTCCTTAAAAATAAAGAGAAAAAGAAGACCCAACAGGACTTGGAAAGAAAAACTGGAAACCATTTCAATGAAAATGATAAAATCTGGTAAAATGCAATCTACTCAAGTAGCCAGGGAAAGAAAAAAAGTGGCAGGTACCTTGCCTACTAATTGTGGTTACCGCCCCTTCCCCAATTGTTATGTCAGTATGAACATAATATTTACGAAGAATCTGTAAACAAAGGTCATGTGAAATTTATACTACAATAGGACTGGAATTAGAAACTACCACCTCTTGACGAATTCTGAAAATAACTGTATGACACTTGCTACCATAAAAGTAATGCTTATTGGTTCTGATAACCAGAATGTCTAGTGTTTAACATATTTCAAACTCTTGCTATGTGTAGTTAAATACTGTCAAAAGTAGGTTAGATCTGCCCCCAAAATGAAGCATATTTTGGCACCTGTGCTGATGCTGCTACAAAGGCAAGCAAGTGCAAATAAAAATAACAGTCATGATTTAGTCACATTCATAACTTTTCATAGAAAAATATAAATATATTCCCTGAATTGTAGGACAAAAAATAATTTCAACAGCCAGCTTTCACTATCAATTCCAGTCCATTCCCTCTTTTAAGTGAACTGGTCTTCCCTCAAGGTCATAAGGTGCAATCATCAAAATCTAACACATTTTCTAAGCTCCTATCATCATCCCCATCATGGTATCTCACGGTCCTTCTACCCTGATTTCTCGTCTTTATTTTTGAGCGTCGAAGAACTCTTTTAGATTTTGCATAGTCCACATCCTCCCAGTCATTATCATCCACATTTAACCTAGGACGTTTGCTCTGTCTTGGTCGTCTCATAGTTTTAGATACATTAGCTGTAAAAGTTTTACCTTTTCTAACTACTTTTGCTTTCCCTTTCGTTTTCCTCTTTTTGGTTTTTGAATCATCTGTACAGTCAGCATCTGATTCAGTGGCAGATCCCAAATCTGAGTCAGATTTGGGGCTAGTGTCTGGTCCACACTTTGAACTCCCTGTTGTTTCGGAAGCTTTCACATTTTCCAATTCAGTTTGCAGTCTCTTCCTTTTTACTTCTGTCTCGGCAGCTTCCTGCGAATCCCGCACCACTTTTGTCTTACTGAAAGGAGCCTTCCCATAGGTCCGGAGCCTCCTGCCGTTCCACCTACGTAGCCCATAGTTCAGTTCCTCTTCAAAGTTATTCTCTGCAGTAGCTTTGTGCACCAAAGTTGACTCAGAAGAACATTTTCTACCTATCTCACCCCGTGGAATATGGCTTTTTGAATCTTCCTCCAAAGACACAATCAAGGCATTCTTTGTTTTAGAAGGTGCAACACTGGTTTTGAGACTCCTGGTATGCCTGTTCTTGTGTCCTGAATTCAACACACCTTCAGAGTCTGAGTCTTCATTTAAAGACTGACTGATACTTTTTGCACTACCTTCTGAGTCGGCATCAAGTGGCTGCCCTTCACAGCCACTCTGTTCGTTTGGCACTTCACAGTTTACATCCCCCTCAGAATTGCTATCTATCTTCTGGGCTGGGGCACATGCAATATGGAGGGGCTTTTTCCTTGCATTTTTGCGCCTGGTGCACATGTGGTCTACACGGCCATCTTCCTCATCACTCATCAGCTTGATCCGACTGGCAGCGGTGGTGGCACACCTCCGAGGCACTCTCAGAAGGCCTGGTCTGGCTCTGGATGCTTTCTTAACCACCTTCGAATTGCTGTCTGAGTCACTGGAACAGACCCTTTTCCTGGCAGCTTTCCTGCTCTGTCCATGATTTTGTGATGCAGAATCTAAAAATCAAGCATACTCTTTTAATCTTTACTAGAAGAGTAAGTCTAAAGGAATTAAATGTTCAACGTTTTAAACAACTTAAGTCCAGCATTTCTTCTAACTTCAAAGGAGGATGGCAGTGAATGATGGCTTTTACTACTTTCGAACAGTGACTTTTTCAGCCTCAGCACCATTCACAAGTGTAACATACGCCCATCAATAACACCCCATGCATTTCTATCTATATACACAAGACACTCAACACTACAGTATTTTATTTACCTGAATACAAACTAGTCTCTTCACCACTGCACTAAGGTATGCAAACTAACCACTGTCAGCCTTCCTGAAACTTAAAAAGTTGCATCACACACTACGTTTAATCTTAGCTTTACATGCCTCCCATTCTAGTATTTTTCTCCATTTACCAGGACAATCTCAATTCAGTGATTTATCTTAACTCTCCATACTCGAGTTATTATCAATAAAATGGACATAATAATAATAGTACTTATCTCATAAAAGATATGAAGACTAAACTGGTTCATAAATAAATGTAAAGCATTTAGAAAAAAAATCCTGATGACAAATAGCTTGGGAACTGTTCTGTGAGCTATTATTATTACTACCTACCACATTCCTTTCAATCACCCTTTTCTTTCCTTCCTCTTCTCAAACTATTATCACCAACAGCTTATAAATGCTGGCCTCTGCTTTTCTTGAACCCATAGCCAATACAATATCCCCATTATCAATATAAGAAGTGAAATCTCTATTAAAAATAGCTTTGGCCAAGGCTGCCTGTTACCTGAGCAAAACTAAATGTACTCAACAACCAGTAACAGTACACACAGAGAGAAAAGATGAATGGAGAATGCATGGCATGGAAAGAAAGCAGGGAGCAAAGTAAAATTTCATGGGGAAAAAAAAATATGCTATAAAAAAAAAAAGCAGTGAACCAAGATTAAATGTTTTGATTACCTTTTATAAAACTATTTGGTTTTTCTTTTGCTTTCTTGTCATCATCTGAATCCAAATCAGTTTCAGATACATGATCTGAAAAACACTGGGATCTGGCAGCAGGTTCACATTCCACATTCCCTGAACTCGGGTTCATTTCCATCTTATGACATCTGTCTTGTCCATCTTCTTTGTCAGACTCAGAGTCCTCTGAATCACTGAAGAGCTTTGCTTTTTTAAGGAAAGGAGCATTCTTGCGACCTGTGCTGTATTTCCTACTGCTGTATTTTCTTGTTTCAGAATTTGCTTTCTCCTCTTCCTCTGAAATGCTTTCTGCCTTGAGTTTCAGCAAAGATGTTGATGGGCCAGCAGTTCTGCTATGTCCATTATCTGAATCATGACTTTTAGAGTCTTCCTCAGAAGACGCTATTTTAAGGAATTTTGTTTTAGAAGTTGCTGGAATTTGGGACTTGTAACCATTAGCATGCCAATTTTTCCGGGCTACCCGTAAATCACTTTCTGACTCTGAATCTCCATTTTCAGTATTCTGGGCAGCAAGAGAGTTGGACAATGGTGATAGTTGATCTTTTAGCTCCTCTTCTTCAAGTTCTGACTTCAAGCTCTGGTCATCCTCAGAATTATGTAATAATTTTTTTCTAGCTACAGCAGAAGCATTGCGGTGGGGCAGCTTACGGCCAGAACAGACACTTTCAGAGGTAGAATTCTCCTCTACATCACTCATTAACTTGATTTTATTGGCAGCCACAGCAGCACACTTTCGTAGCACTTTCCGGTTATTTCCAGCTCTCACTTTTACACTTTCACCAGTCGCCAAAGAATTGTTATCTGAGTCACTTAAATAGACTCTCTTCCTAGTGGCTTTTCTGCCACATCCATTTTCTAAAGAAACTGGACCTAAAAATAAAGTAACAGTTAGATTAGAAAGGCCTTCCTTATTCCAACAATTTTAAATGACTTCATTATTTTAGTACTAATGTTCCTTATTCTTTTAATGTCAAAACAGATTACACCTGTCTAAATTTAAAAGTTTAAAGGGTAGAACAGAAGAGAATCCAGAAATAACCCAAGCACAGATGGTCAATTAATTTAAGACAAAGGAACCAAGAATATAAAATGGAAAAGGACAATCTTGTCAATAAATAGTGTTGGGAAACTAGACAAGTCACATGCAAAATAATGAACTAGACTACTATCTTATACCATAAGATATACTATATCTTATTCTGTATCTTATACAAAATTAACTCAAGGTGGATTAAAGAATATAAAGACCTGAAACCACAAAACTACAAGAAAATATAGGCAGAAAGATCCTTGACATTGGTCTTGGCAATGATTTTTTACATCTGATTCCAAAAGCAAAAGCAATGAAAACAAAAACAAACAAGCAGGACTACATCAAACTAAACCGCTTCTGCACAGTAAAGGAAATCATCAACAAAATGAAATGGCAACCCACTGAAAAGGAGAAAATATTTGCAAAAATATATATTTGATCAGGGGTTAATATCCAGAATATACAGAGAACTCATTCAACTCAACAACCCCCCTGCCAAAAAAAAGATCAATTTAAAAATGGGCAGAGAATCTGAATAGGCATTTTTCCATAGAAGACATACAGATGGCCAACAGGCACGTGAAAAGACACTCAGCATCACTGATTATCAGGAAAATGCAAGTCAAAACCAGAATGAAGTACCACTTCACATCTGTTAGAACAGCTATTATCAGAAAGACAAGAAATAACAAGTGTTGGTGAGGATTTGAAAGAAAAGAAAACCCTTGTGCACTGTTGTTGGGAAAACTGGTGTAGCCACAATAGAAAACAATATGGTTGGTCCTCAAAAATTATATGATCCAACAATTCCAATTCTGGCTGTTTACCCAAAGAAAACAAAAACATGAATTTGAAAAGATACATGCAACCCCAATGCTCACTGCAGCATTATTTACAACAGCCGAGATTTGGAAACAACCTAAGTGTTATTTCCATATGGATGAATGGATAAAGAAGATAACAAGCACACATCTATACAAACAGGAATACTATTCAGCCACAAAAAAGAATGGATTCTTGCCATTTGCGACAACATGGATAGACCTTGAGGGCACTATGCGAAGTGAAATAAGTCAGACAGAAAAACAAATACCCTATGTTTAAGTGGAATCTATACTTATATGTGGAATCTACAAAAACTAAACAAAACATGCGCCACCAGAAAACAGACTGGTGGTTGCCAGGGGGAGGGTGGATAGGGAGTGGGTAAAATGGGTGAATGGAGTCTAAAGGTACAAACTTCCAGTTATAAAATAAATAAATCATGGAGACACAATGTACAACATGGCAAGCAGAGTTAATATGGCACTGCATATTTTAAAGTTGCTAAGAGTATATCTTAAAAAGTCTTCATCACAAGAAAAAAGAGAATTTTCTGACTATGCATGGTGGCACATGGTAACTAAACATTCTGTGGTAATCATTCTGTCAAGTACACAAATGTCAAGTCAATTACACTGTACACCTGAAATTAATATATTTTATGTCAATTATGTCTCAAGAGAAAAAAAGCATAAAGGACATGTAATCATGTGCAGATGCGTCAGGTAAATAAAGCATTCAATATTTATTTAGCCTTTGGGTTCTCTTGACACACATTTCTCCCAGTACATTGAGCCTCTTCTCACCAGTTTTTCTCTGTGCAGCTCTGGTCCTGGTCACCCTGAGGTTGCTGCTCCTGGCTAGCCCACTACGGGAGGAGGAGTCTCGAGCTCTTGGACTCTCCTTGCTTTCCTCAGAACTATTTGAAGCTGAAGATGATGAAGAGGTACCTAAAGAATCTTCCATTTCACTTTCTAAGGAAAATGAAGCATCAACAGTTCATTACATATACACTCCTATCTTTACACAGTAAGCAGTTATTTTGTAACAACAGACTAAAGGCAGATTCTTAAAACACTTAGAAGTGAGTATATTTTTAAAAACTTTCAAAGAATAGCTGATAATATTAAAAGGTACATAATCAGCATTTGAGTTTGTTCTCTTATTTCTGAAAGTAACATATTAATACTGATTTAGATTCAGAAAATAAGTTTATATACTGATATTTTATAAACAAGCTTTCATTAAAATTTTAACAAGCTCCACAATAGTGGGGCTTCTTCCTGCTTCTGTTTTGAAACAAGTATTTCCTATAGAAAAGACAGTCACTTCAAGTCCAATATTTTAGCAGGCTTTCAGGTCTCTCTCTAGCAGTTGTTCCTAACAGCATCTTTGTACCACACATGCTTCCAAGCTCAAGAAAGAGCATTTCAACATGCAACACACACACACAAAGGTAGAAAAGGTGTGAGATGAGTAAGATAGGAAACCAAATTTCCTGTTCCTTCACCCAGCATGTCTATCACAAAACAAATATTCCATCAAAATGAGTGGGAACATATTGTTAAAGGACTAAATCGTGCTCCATAATACAACCCAATTCTATGTCAAAGAAGAAAGTGGCTGATAGAGGAATGTGTATGTGCCAACTTCTGCATTCCACGTCCCATCATGCTGACTGTGTTTCCAGATTCTTCTCTTTCCCCATGTATCACTGTCAAACTCATTCATCCTCCTGAGACAAAATTTGTCATGTGATTCCCTCAAAACAAGGGACCTTATTAAGTACTGTAAGGCTTGCCAGTCTCTAACTAAGGCTGCATTCTACTTGTCTGATCCTACTGTTTTAAATCACAACAGTAACCACTATACTATCATGACAAGTCACCGAAATCACTCAGAACAAACTCAAGTATGTACATAACACAACCTCATTCACAGGATGTTCACAGTCTGTGTCAGCTACAGTTATACCACCAAATGTTAATAAAATAAACAGTATTTTTTAGTTTCCAGTCATCAAGCCTTAAACTTACATGATTTAAAGAAATTTTTCCATGTCAAATTTTGTACACAAAGTATGATATTTATATCACATTATTTAAAACCTGAAGGATTCAAATTTGCTTAAAATGTGGCCACACCATTTGCAAAGAACAGCAATTATCAAATATAATTATTCCATGTGTTACTTATGTCTCTTCTGTTAAATTTTACGTTCCTTGAATATCAAGACCATATCTTACTTCTTTATTCTTTCCTCAAAATCCATAGTAACTAGCAGTGTTATAAACTTGAGTGCTCAACAGGTGAACACATAACATTCCATTTCTCACCAGATAATGTAGAACCATTTGTCAGAGTGACAGGTCTATTTCTTCTCATTCTTTCTGATGATGCTGCTGAATCTGAAGAGTCACCAGAAGTAACACCTGAAGAGACACTAGCAGTTGTCTTGTGGCTTGTGGAGTAAGTTGCCCTACTTGAGGTAGGCTGGATAGGAGAACCTACGAACTCAGAAATTACTTTTGTCTGAGATTTTAAACGCTTCTGCTTGGTATTTCTGGTCAAAGATAGGAAAAATACAAAAACATTGAGCAAAACAGAGGATGTCTAAATAACAGTGTATTATTAAAGAATAACTTTATGATCAAGACACTGAAATATTCATTATTAACATCTTACTCAAGCTTGGGTTACTATTATTTTACTTTAAATTTGACATTGTTTTATTCCAAATTTGAGTAATAAACAGATAGTAACAGTATTATAGAAAATCATACTGAACATCTTAGATTGTTTGGATTAAATGCTAAGAAGAGCCAACATTTATGTAATACAGGCATTCATTCATATTATAAAATTTTTAAAGTTGTATGTGTAATGAAATTTGTGATTTTTTATTTATTATTTTTGGCCACATCACTACCTGTGGGATCTCAGTGTCCTGACTAGTGACTGAACCCAGACCATGGCAGTGAAAGCCTGGAGTCCTAAACACTTGGCCACCAGGGAATTCCATATATTAAAGAATGAGATTCTCAATATGACAATATTCCCTCTAGGCTCATTTTTATATATTCCTAAAGACAGTATAGACTTCCCTGTAGCTCAAATGGTAAAGAATCTGCCTATGATGCAGGAGACCAGGGTTTGATCCCTGGGTTTGCAAGTTCCTCTGGAGAAGGGAATGGCAATCCACTCCAGTACTCTTGCCTGGAGAATTCCATGGACAGAGAAGCCTGGCAGGCTACAGTCCATGGGGTCACAAAGAGTTGGAGATGACTGAGAGACTAACACACACACAAAGACAGTATAAAATCAGGAGAAATCAACAAAACCTGAACAGAAAGAACAGAGAGGCAAAAAACAGATCAAGCTAGCTTTTTTTTGAGACCAATATGTTTACATCTAAGTGCCAATTCACCGTATTTGATTCCTGAGCCATGTATTATGGTGAAAAAAAGATGGAAGTTTAAGACAATCTGACTTTAAATTACAGATCTGAGTAATATTCATGTTTTTTAAAGATAATCCTTTAAAACAAAATGATTTGGTTTTGCTTTCCCTTAAAACAAAAAGATAAAGGTGCTTTTACTTTTAGGAGTATCTAAGGCATCTGAGCTTACAGATAACCACACTCAACTATACTTCAATTTTTTGAAGAAAAAAAAACCCAATAATTATTTTAAGCAGTAACTTTATCATAATCAAGAAAATTCAAGTTTTCAAATGTAAATAGACCGTTTTTAAAGGCAAGCAGTTTTCCAGTTTCCATGTGTTAAATGCAATCTGTCAGTTACAAATGGGAGGACAGATGGCTGCAAAATGTAGTATCTTGATTTCCTTTATTTAAAAAACAAAAGGATTTAAAAAGAAAACTCAAGTTTATTATGTCAAAAATTTAACTTCCACTAATATCAACCATGGGCTTCCCCAGCGGCTCAGTGGTAAAGAATCTGCCTACCAATGCAGGATGCATGGGTTAGATTCCTGGGTCAGAAAGATCCCCTGGAGAAGGAAATGGCAACTCACTCCAGTATTTTTCCCTGGGAAATCCCAGGGACAGAAGAGCCTGGCAGGCTACAATCCATAGGCTCGCAAAGACTCAAGACATGACTGAATAACTAAACATTAACTAGAGACTAATATAAGAAGAAATAATTACATGCTTATACCTATCATAAACTTGACTTTTAACAGGAGACAAGGTGGAGTAGCTCAAGAATGAACACATTCTCTTTTTATCCTATCCTTTATGAATAAAAAATGAATGAAGCCTCAGAAACCATTGGGAGACCATTAAAACACATCAGCATATGTATAATGGGAGCCCCAAAGGGCTTCCCTTGTGGTTCAGTTGGTAAAGAATCTGCCTGTAATGCAGGAGGACCTGGGTTCGATCCCTGGGTTGGGAAGATTCCCTGGAGAAGGGAAAGGCTACCCACTCCAGTATTTTGGCCTGCAGAACTCCATGGACTGTATAGTCCATGGGGTCGCCAAAAGTTGAACATGACTGAGCAACTTTCACTTTCACAGGAGACAAAAGGAGCAGAACAAAAATATTTGAAAACATAATGGCTGAAAATCACCCAAATCTGATGAAAACAGTGCACATCCACAAAGTTACACAAATTTCAAGGATAAATTCAAACCCACACCTACAGTCAGCTGCAAAATGAAGACCAAAAAAAAAAAAATCTTGAAATCAGCAAGATAAAAACTGCCTGTGTACAATGTAAGGAACCTCAATAAGATTAACAGCTGACTTCTCATCAGAAACACTGGAGGTCAGCAGGCAGTAAGATGACATAGTCAAACTGCTAAAAGAGAAACACTGCCAACTGAGAATTCTATATACAGCAAAACTAGTCTTGATAAAAGTGAAATGAAGACATTCCCAGATAAACAAAGATTAAGGGAATTCATTGCTAGCATGTCTGCCTTACAAGATATAGTAAAGGACTTCATTGACTTCCCTGGTGGTCTGGTGGTTAAGAATCTGCCTGCCAATGCAGGGGACATGGGTTCAATCCCTAGTCCCAGGGAAGATCCCAACATGCCTCGGAGCAACTAAGTCCATGTATCACAACTACTGACCCACATGCTGCCCACACGCTGCAACTACTGACGCCCACATGCTCGAGGGCCTATGCTGCACAACAAGAAGCCACGGCTGTGAGAGGCCATGCACCTCACACGGCCCGTGAGGTGTGAGAAGCCCGTGCACCACAAGAGAGCAGCCACCCCGTGCTGCAACTAGAGGAAGCCCACATGCAACAGGGAAGACACAGCACAGCTCAAAAAATAAATAGGGAAGGCCCTGCTGGTCCAGTGGCTAAGACTCCACGCTCCCAATGTAGGGGGCCAGTTTGATCCCTGGTCAGAGAACTAGATCCCAAGTGCCTCAGTTAGAACCCAAACGAGCACAGCCAAATAAAGAAACATAAATAAGTAATTTTTTAAAGAAATATTAAAGGATTTTAGGTTGAAAAGAAATAAAACCAGAGGGTAACTCAAATCCACGAAAAGAAATAAACGACCAGTGAGAAAGGTAATTACATAGGTAAATATATTGCGTTGACCAAAAAGTTTGTTCTGGTTTATCCATTAAGATGTTACAGAAAATCCTGAATGCATCTTTTGGCCAACCCAATGTAACAGTATAAATAATTTGCTTCTTGTTTTCTTAACTGATTTAAAAGACAACTGCATAAAACAACATATAAAAGTATAAACTGTATGAGAGTTAAGGGCACAAATAAGAAGGGGAAAAGAGCTAAACTGGAACAAAATTCTTAAATCTGTGGGAATGAAATAGTATTAACCTGAAGTAGACTGTTTTCAATTTAGATGCATGATGTAATCCCAAAAACAACCATGAGGAAATCCATCAAGGGTATCAGTGCACATTATAAATGTACACGAAAACAACTAAACACTGAAAAACTCAACTTCCACATTTCAACACTTTAAAATATCTATAAATTTGATATTAATGCAAGCTATAGTCATAAATGACAGAATAATTTACTATAAAAAGAGTAACTCCTGCATTTTATATTTCTTCTCTACAAGTAATCTCTAGTGAAAACATATACATTACATCAAACTGGCACTTTCCCTTACACAATCAAATGCTCAATAGCCATAACTAGTAATCATTTTACCCTCTGCATTAAAAAAAATTCTTATGTGAAAGATAAATAATATTTTGAATAATCCTTAATAAGACTTAATTGATATTTCATTAAATGCTTACAAATTTATGTGATTAAAAATCACCGCAATAGCTCTATATGCAGAGAACTCTTTCAACCTATAAAAAGTGACTATTCTTTTCTGTTCTCTAAAATGATCAAGCATTTCTAGCATAATAAAAATCAAGTATCACAACCTGATTTAAAAACTGCATACAGAGACTACAATAACCAATTCACCTGATACTTTTGTTAGCCTGATTGACACGGTTACAATTTTGTCGTCTCTTAAACCTCTGGCTTCTTCGAAGTTTTTCACTGAATTTTTGACCAATTTTAAAATCAGAGGAGATTTTCTTCATTTTTTCTTCAAATAAGGCAGACAATCTCAATGTCATACTGTAAATCTGCAAGGACATGAAAGCAAAACTAGAACTATAAAATCTTATATTTTTACAAATAAATTTGTAATAATCATTGAGGTACTTGTAATCTATTATATCACTGTTCTAGATAATGGCTGGTCCTTATTTTATCTATTTCCCATCCCTTCCCTTCAAGGACACTGAAGTACCAAATACACACCTCTCTGATAAAAAGAAAGTAATTTTAAATAAATCAACCATCTAGAATCTTGGGTTTAGATCTGTATGTCAGTGGTTCTCAGTTGACTTTTCCCACATCTACATGTACAAACGTCCAA
Source organism: Bos grunniens (assembly GCF_055505025.1). Taxonomy (NCBI): domain Eukaryota; kingdom Metazoa; phylum Chordata; class Mammalia; order Artiodactyla; family Bovidae; genus Bos; species Bos grunniens. Next base: position 18,310,487 of record NC_141165.1, on the reverse strand, counting down.
AATGCCTCTTTCTTCTAAAGTTATATAAGAAGTTGATTGGTTTTAAGGTTGCTATTTAGGCAGAAGGGCAGTGTCTCCTTGGGATAAGGGAACATAAGCACTTCCACATCAGTCTCTACTTGAAATCTGAATGCCTCTTATGCCACTTAAGATCTAAATTATTGTTAGAAAGAGATGGCTTGCAGCCAGAAGAAGACATTATGCCCTATAACCTTAATTATGTAAGAAAGATTATGTTATAATAACTTTTATAATTAAAAACATCAAATTTTTAAAAGGACAGCAATGCTACTAACTATTGGCACAGCCTATGTATTTACAGGAAGTACTATGCATTCATCTACAATCATTCCTGAAAATAAAATGTAAAAATATTTAACAAAGTTAAATATCAATCACTCTGGTACATGATGGAGGAAGGTGAAGAGACTAACACTGGAGAACCTTTAAAAAGTGTGTAAAATATGTGACTTTCTCATATTTATATATATATACACATATACTGGAGAAGGCAATGGCACCCCACTCCAGTACTCTTGCCTGGAAAATCCCATGGATGGAGGAGTCTGGTGGGCTGCAGTCCATGGGGTCGCTAAGAGTCAGACACAACTGTTCACTTGCATGCACTGGAGAAGGAAATGGCAACCCACTCCAGTGTTCTTGCCTGGAGAATCCCAGGGACGGGGGAGCCTGGTGGGCTGCCGTCTATGGAGTCGCACAGAGTCAGACACGACTGAGCGACTTCCCTTTCACTTTTCACTTGCATGCATTGGAGAAGGAAATGGCAACCCACTCCAGTGTTCTTGCCTGAAGAATCTCAGGGACGGGGGAGCCTGGTGGGCCGCCGTCTATGGGGTCGTGCAGAGTCGGACACGACTGAGGCGACTTAGCAGCACACATATACAGGTATCCCCCACTTTTAAGAAAGGTTTACTTTCTGCCACTTCATTTTTATAAAAGACCTACTTTATTAGTACCTGTGTTCACTAACTCAAAGAAATTCAAAGACTTTCCCTTTTATGAAAAAAGGTGGAGAGAGAGTTCAGCATCTGTTTGCAACAAGCCATTACAGAGGCACAGCGAACCGCAAACAGCAAGAGCAGTGCCACCAAGCTTCTTCCCAGCAACTACTCTCACCATCTCAGCCATGTGTCACCACAGTTGTGATTTTAGTTTTCAAAGTGACATCCCAAACCAGAGAGATACATTTATTGTGGTTGCTGAGCCTGCACTGACACATCATCACCCATAGTCCATTGACAACATTAGGGTTCATTCCTGATGCTAAATATTCTATGGGCTTTGACAAATTTTCCCTTTCGACAGCCTTCTAGTCGGCAAAGTTTCGGCAGGGAGATCAGCTGATACCCCTTTATGGGGGATCCCTTACTTATGATTCTCTATTTCTCTCTTGCTGTCTTTAAAATTCTTTCTCTATGCTTGACTTTTACCATTTCAACTATGCTATGTCTTGGTGTACATCTATTTGTTTGTGATTCATTTTGTTTGGGCAAGTCGCCACAGTTCTGAACTGTGTCTGTGAGCATCTGAGTTTTATCTTGGTGTATTCTGTGCATCTGTCATTAAGATGTGTCCTAAGGTAACTGGTTCTTCACCTCACACCATTTCCCCTTAAAAAAGATTTCATAGGAATGTTCTACCTTCAAATACAGGAGGAAACCTATACACACACACACACATAATGAGTATATGTGAAATCTGTAATCCCTCTTATCTTTGAAATGATCTTTAACAGTTATTTCTAGTATTTTGTATATATATTCAATTTATTCTTTTCCTTCAAACCTGAACTCTAGTGTAGTCACCAAAGTGACTTTGTTCCTCAATTGTATTAAGTTTGAAACCTTTGAGAATCCTGAGTACCAATTTTTCATATATCTGAAAAATTCAGTAATAATTTTTAATATAAAATAAAATCATCTAACAAAACAAGTGCTAAAATTATCAGTTCAACATGAATATGGGCATGTCTAAAAAACCCCCAGTTATCACTATGCACAGTGGTAAATGATAAAAGACTGGTCAGGAATGTACAAGGATACCTGGTTTCAGCACTGCTACTCAACACTGTACTTAAAATTTTACAATTTTAAGCAATTAGAAAAGAGCAATTAGAAAAGAAATAAAAATAACTCAGGCTGGAAAGGTACAAGTAAAACTATATCTATTTGCAGATGAAGTGATCCTATGTATAGAAACTATCCAAGATTCTACAAGAAAGCTATCAGTGCTAATAAATTAATCCACCAAAATTACAAGGTATGAGAACAACACACAAGAATCTGCCACCAACAATGAACAAGTACAAAAGGAAATTAAGAAAGCAACTGCATTTCAAATAGCATCTAAAACAAAAAAAAATATCTGGGAATACATTTCACCAAGGAGTGGGGAAAACTCTCCACTGAAAAGTACAAAACTTTGCTGGAAGACATTAGACCTAAATAAATGGAAAGGGATCTGGCATTAAGAGACAGAAAGACTTAGTAGTGTCAAGACACCAATGCAGTCCAAAGCCATCTACACAATGAATGCAATCCCTATGAAAAATTCAACTTTTTTAAAACAGAAATGGAAAAAGTTAATCCTCACATTAATAACGAATTGCACCCCTGAATTGCCAAAATAATCCTGAAAGAGATCAAAGTAAGAGAACCAAAAGTTCCTTTGTTCCAAAACATTCTACTAAAAGTACAGTAAGCAAAACATTTTAGTACTGACATACAAGACAGAGATAAGAGACAGAGACTCATATGTACAAACCAATGAACAGAACTGAGCTCAGATACAAACCAATCTATCTATCTAGCAAATTGATTTTCAAAAAGGGTACTAGGCCATTTAATAGGGGAAGAACAGTCTCTTCAACAGATTGTGCTGTAATACCCAGATTTCTACACACAGAATAAACTGGACCTCTGTCTCACTCCATACACAAACAGTAACTCAAAATGAATCAACAGCTTAAATATAAGAACTAAACCATAGGAACATATGAGGTCAATCTTTATGACGCTCAACTTGGCAATGGATTTATTTTTTTAACTATTTTGACCACTATTTCCAAACATTTGCCTCTATAAATTACTCTTTGATATACATGTATTCTGCAAGTATTCTTTTCCACAGTTAATTCTGTCTATAAAAAATAATTAAAATTGGAATTAATGAGTTAATTGACACTTATTTTTCAAACTGCTCCGTAACAGTGTCATATACTTATAGGCTGTGTGACCCTAAGCAGCAATGGGTTCTTAAATATGAAACCAAAAGCACAGAAACCAAAGGGAAAAAAAAAATTGATTAATAATTTTAATTTTATCAAAATTAAAAACTTCTGTGCATCAAAGGACATTATCAACAAGTAAAAAGACAACCTATAGAATGAGAGAAAATAACTGGAAAACACTTATCTGATAAGGACTTAATATCCAAAATATATTTTATAATTCTTACAAAAAAATAAATAAAATAAAATTACAACAAAAAGACAAAATTCAAATTAAAAACTGGGAAAAGTACTTGGAATATATATTTTGCCAAAGAAGATAAACAAGTGGTCAATATGCACATGAAAAGATTCAACATCATTAGTGTAGTGACTGTACTTTGTTTTCTGTATTCTTGATGCTCTGGCATTTGAAGCCTTGATCCTGGAGACTGCCCCTCCCAGGGATAATTGATAGCAAAGGACTCTTTCACAGGTATACCTCTGATACAGAAATCAATCAATCTAGAGCTCACAAACCTAACCATCTTCTTTATCAAATTCTCATACACCAAGTGAATAATATTCCCCCTACCCAAATCGGAGAAGGCAATGGCACCCCACTCCAGTACTCTTGCCTGGAAAATCCCATGGATGCAGGAGCCTGGTAGGCTGCAGTCCATGGGGTCGCTAAGAGTCAGACACGACTGAGCAACTTCACTTTCACTCTTCACGTTCATGCATTGGAGAAGGAAATGGCAACCCACTCAGTGTTCTTGCCTGGAGAATCCCAGGGACGGGGGAGCCTGGTGGGCCGCTGTCTAAGGGGTCGCACAGAGTCAGACACAACTGAAGCAACTTAGCAGTAGCAGCTACCCAAATCACCCCAGGCTAAGAGTCAGACATCTAGAGACCACACCTACAAATCAAAGCTCCAATTATTGGTACCAGCCAGAACTAGACTGTTTGCTCTGTTCTGTCTTGCTTTCCTGTGAAAATCCCAAAGTAGGCTCTGTCATGCTCTTTCCATCCCTTCCCTCTGCCAACTCTGCCTCCTGATCAACTTTGGTCCATCCCCAAGTGGCCTGAATGTTGTATCACACTTCTCTTCCTAGGGATCTGTGAGCATAAACTCTCTTCATGACAATTCATATCTGCATGTCTTATCATATCTGATAAAAATAAATTCCAGGTACAATTTTTAATAAGTCAAATACAAATCAAAGCTACAATGAGATAATACCTCACACTCACTACGATGCCTATAATTTTTTTTACAAACACAGAAAATAACAAATTTTGGCAAGTGTGTGGAGAAACTGGAATCCTTATACATTGCCAATGGGAATGCAAAATGGTCTAGTCATTATGGAATACAGTTTGGTGGTTCCTGAAAAATATAGAATTACCCTATGAACCAGAAATTCCAGTCTCAGATATATACCTAAGAAAATTGAGAATGAGAACTCTTACAGATTCTTATATTCCCATATTCACTGCAGCATCAGTTACAACCACCAAAAAGTAGAAAACAATTCAAGTGTCCATCAACAGATTAATGAGCCAAATGTCATACACCCATTCACCCCACAAAATGGAACAAAGTTCCAAAACAGGCAACAACATGGATCAATGTTTAATACACTAAGTGAAATAAGCCAGACACCAAAGACAAATTCTGTATGTTTAATTTGTATAAAATATCTAGAATAGGCAAATTCATAGAGATACAGAATGAATGAGAAGCTATCAAGGTCTGAGGAAAGCAAAGAATGTAGAGTTGGTTGCTTACTGGTTATAGAGTTTCTGTTTGGGGTTATGAAAGAGTTTTGAAAATAACTGATGGCTGATCAACACTATGAATGTAATTTACGTCACTGAATTGTATACTTAAAGGTGGTCAAAATGACAAATTTAATGTTATGTATATGTAACCACAATTTTGAAAATTTGGTCACATAATACACCAAAACTCATTAATTGTGCACTTTAAATGGGTGAGCTATATGATGAATCCTCAAACATGTACTTTAAACAAAAGGGAAAAAAAGACATGAATGAAATTTATTTTCTCTCTGGGAGGAAGTCTCACAAATGGTGAATACTGATGAAAACATAAACTGAGAAAAATGTTAAGACTTGAATGTCAAACTGATCCAATAAGCAACCTGGATATTGAAATGTGAAGGTTCTTAAATTAAGATAAGAATTAATAACACGGGTGGAGTCTGATAATAAGTAATGAGGGGAAGTGAAATTAAGATAAAACAATTAATTAGCAGTAACAGTCACTGATGACAGAGAAAATGCTATAGCATCTAGCAAGCACTTTAATTTAAAAATCTTACTCTCAAAGTATTGCTGTTTTTTTAAATGATCCAGCACACTGACTACAAGGACTTCTGAATATTCACTGAGAATATATATACAACTTTGTGTACTTAGTATACTTCAACAAGTTTTGAAAAACTATCCAACATGTAACGTTTTAACAAAAATTTAGGAGTGTCCACAATGCTGTTCTTAACTAATCAGATGCTCACATGGTTCTTCTTCAGATCCAAATTATTAGTATGCATCAGTAGTCCCATCCCCACCTCAGATTTTCCTTTTCTTACTTGTAATATTCGTCCAACCTCTATAACTAAGTTCCCAAAGTTCCCAATCCACTTTTCAAGATTCCTGTATATAAGAAAACAGACTTTTCTCACTATACATCCAATACAAATCTGTTCACTCTTCACAGATCTCCTCACTGGTACCAATCTTCTTTTGTTTATAAAACTTTAGGAAAGATAAACACTGTCACCAGGAACCAATATTTCCACAGCAGATACTTGGGCTGTGGTGAAAGCTCTATTCTCAAGAGTAGTCTTATTATACTCTGTTCTTTCATGTTTCCACCTCTACCAAACAATAGAAAATCATCATCTACATAGATCACACATATTTTTTTTTATAAACCACTTTTAATTTTACCTTTGATCTTTTGTTTGGTGTATATGCTTTTGCATTGCTAAATATCAAACGGATGTCTTTGCAAAATTCCAAAGGGCTGTCATAGTTTCCCGCTTCTAAAGTTTCCCTTACTGTTCCAAAATCCATTGGAGTATCTATAATGTCTCGGTAATCCTAGATTTTAAAAACAATAGTTAGTTCAAAGATTCAATTCCTGTCTTTAGAAATGTAAAAGTGCATCAAATCTCTAAAACATTTAAAATGACAGAAGAGAAAAAGGTTATAAGATCTTAAAAATCATTAATAACTTTTAAAAAGACATTCAAACATACAGATAAGAAATGTAACAAAATTATATATTTGGAATCAGGATATGAAACTGTTATTTCCTTCTATATACTCTACTATATAATTTCTAAGCTTCCTATAGCAAATTTGTGCTTTCTATCTTTTAAAAAGGTCATTTTTTATTTCCCTGTTAGAAAGTGGAGAGTGACACTTAAAAAAAAAAATCTTTATTTGGCTGAGCCAGGTCTTAGTTGCAGCATGCTGGATCTAGTTCCCTGACCAGGGATTGAACCCAGGCCCCTGCACTGGGAACAGGGAGTATTAGCCAGTGCACCACCAGGGAGCTCCCAAAAGAGACACTTTTAACCAATTCATAGTTTTCCCAAGGTTGGGCCTACTAACCCTCCGATAATGAGGGGTAACATTGGTAACTAAGTCTTACCCAAAGTACAAGGTACAATTTCTTGAATTCTATTAATTCAAGAACCTTTAAAACAACTCTTCCACCGCTGACTTAGTGGTAAGAGACAAAGTTAACCTTAAGCCCAGATGTCACTTTTTGGTTGCTGGGTTGCAAGGGGCAGGCGGTGCTGGTTGTTTACTATTTCTTTTTTTGTGGCTATGCCTTGAGGCTTGTGAGATCTCTCTCAGTATCCCAACCAGAGACTAACCTGGGCCATAGCAGTGAAAGCCTGGAATTCTAAGCATTAGGCCACCAGGGAATTCTAGACATCTTACTTTTTCATTTAAACACCTCTACCCTAATCTCTACACCAATAAGAAAAGCACCAAACATTCAAATAATGACAACTTACTGGATATTCAACCAAATCAACAGGTTGTCTAAATGGTTCAGAATCTTCACATTGAAAAATTAAGTTCACTAGTTCCTTACACTGTTTCTTCCAGTTGTTTTCAACATAATTGGTTGTTTTGATGCTCCTTTTTTTCCAATCATGAACCTAAAAATACATTTATAATATTAAACGCTTTCTCAGCCTTGGAAAAGCTGCACTATGATATGGTATGGTATCATAGTCATAAGTTGCTCAGTTGTGTCCAACTCTTTTGCGACCCCATGGACTATAACCTACCAGGCTCCTCCATCCATGGGATTTTCCAGGCAAGAATACTGGAGTGGGTTGCCATTTCCTTCTCCAGATCTTCCCAATCCAGGGATTGAACCCATGTCTCCCGCATTGTAGGCAGACGCTTTACCATCTGAGCCACCAGGGAATGGTATGGTATAGTAATGGTAAAAATCTAACTGAACTGTTGTCTTCTGTACTATGTCAAAATATGTCATTATACGATTTTCTATCTACTTAGGCAAAAGTCCATTAAAAAAAAAAAAACACAATACTGTCATATCTGTTACTCCAAAAGCACATTTTCATTCTACCACTTATCTCCTAAGTTTAAAAAATGTTTCACAGCATATGAAGTACCCACACTGGATAACACAGTAGGCAGAATCATATCTACATCTTGGTCCCAAAAACCTGCGACTGTGGCCAAAGGGACTCCACAGATATGATTAAAGGAATGGCTTTTGAGATAGGGAGGTGGTCCTGGATTATCAGGGTGGGCCCAATGTAATCATAAGGATCTTCATACAAGGGAGGCAGAATGGTCGGAGGCATACTGGGAGATGCTATGCTGCTGACTTGGAAGATGAAAGAAGGGGGCCATGAGACTACAGAAGCTGGAAAATGCAAGGAAATTACTTCTGCCCCAGTTTCCAGAAAGGAACACAACTATGCTGACACCCTGACTTCAGTCCAGTGAGACCCATGCCAAACTTCTAAGCTACAGAACTACAAGCTATTTTTATTGCTTAAGCCACTAGATTTGTAATTTGCTACGCAATCAAAGCAAACACTAAACAGATAACTAAATCCTTAAGTCTGTTTAAAAGTGAAATTATATGAATATGACAATAATTCAAGTCTTAACTTTTCAATGTTATTTGAGGCAACGTATTATGAAAACTGATGTGACAGAAAGCTTAAATTTAAGCAGCATTTGAATGAAATTTAAAATAAGTTAATATTAAGCATTTTCAATTAATAACCTTTACTTTTAATTAACATGTTACATTAGAACTTTTTAAGAACTGCTGATGACACAATTTTAACTTATCCAAAACTTATTTCTCACTTTATTCTCCCCTACCCCTCCAACAAATTTTCATTTTTTTAAAAGGTCCAGTCACCAAATCCTAGTTTTTCCATTAAAAGGTCTCATCTTCTTCCCTTCCCCTCTGTTCCTAGCCAGCACTATCCTTTTTTTTTTTTTTTTTTCAAATGGCCACACAGCACGGTGGCTTGTGGCATCTTGGTTCTCTAACCACAGATCGAATCTGAGCCCTCAGCAGTGAAAGCAGAGTCCTAACCACTGGACCACCAGGGAATTCCCAGCCAGAACTATTCTTGACTAGGTTTCCTAACTTTTACTTAAGATTCTTGCAATGAACTCCTAACTTTAATATATTTAGTACCTATTCTCTTTTCCTTCAAAATCTACCGTTTTGGCTATGAAAGTGACTCTACTATAAATTTAAATGAAATCCTTGGTTTTTAATATCATCATAATCTGCTCCCAATATAAAGGCTACATACAACCACTTGGCTTGCTCCAAAATTCAACCCCTACACTAGCCAGGCCAGTGTTCTCAGTACCCACCGACATGCCATACTTTCCTACTTTCTTAAACCCTATACTGTTTGAATTTCCTCTTCTTACTCTCTCATTCTGAGAACACAGTACAAATCCCAACTCTTCCACTAACCCTACCTAGCCATCCACCTTCCAGTGATTTCTCCCATTTCTCTTATAATACAATATCAGTATCAATATCCCTTTTCAAAGACAACCCCTAAAATCTTACATTGATATTAAATCAGAGAATAAGTCAACAACTAAGGTTAATCACGTGGATTAACTTACTCTCCTTCTTCCAGAAGATGTTTTAGGAAGATCACTATCATCCTAGGAATAAAAATCAGAGCACTGTAAGTGGTAAGATTGTCATTAGACAAGCAATAATCTTAACATAAAGTATATCAAAGACTTTTAAGTTCTACAAGGGTTATAACTTGATAACAGAACCTCAAAAGACAGACTATGACATGATCTTCATGGCACTCAGTTCAAGGAACCGACCCTTATTCTTAATAATCCTTTACATTCCCTAATATAAATATGCACTAATTCCAAAATATAGCTATAACAAGTTGTTCTGTGCACGTCCACAGAGGACATGCACAGGATAAAACTTAGAAACACAGTCTCCCACAGATGCTTAGATTATGTTAAGCTACAGGTTTTATCGCCTAAATCGTGTATTAATCATGTATTAGCATACTCATTTATATTCCAATATTAAATTAACAGGAAAATCAGTGAATCACGATAATAGTTTGTGTGGAAACTGACACCACAGAGAATCCTTCCTCCAACTACATACAACAACTTGATTTTGTATGAAGTGAAATTACACACAATACCATGGATATCTGCTTTGTACTTGCACTTCAACACCATCTTGAGTGAAGGACTTTAGGGCACTTAAAACATAGTAATGTTTATTGATTTTTAATTACAATTAAATCCAACTCTCAGATACTGCCTTTCTTTTTTGGCTGCACTATGTGGTTTGCAGAATCTGAACCCAATCAGGGACTGAACCCAGGCCACGGCAGTAAAAGTGCACAGTCCAACCACTGGACTGCCAGGAAATTTGTTCAAATACTGATTTTACCAAAAGTATTTCCAAGGTACTTTTTATATTACATCTTTCTCTACCAAAACTTTGGAAAGAGAACATGTTCCAAACCTAAATTACTTCCCTAGACATTACTTGTTTATTTAGTATCAATTATTGTCTATTACCTCATTGACCATCTAGATAATTTTAAACTGTAGTTTTATCAAGTGCCCTGTTTTCATAGTTCACTGAACTATAGCAAGAATTGATACAGGTAACCAATGTTTTCTACTTCACTCTTCATTCTAAGTCATCATTTGAAATAAACAAAAGCCATTATAAAATTCACAAACTTCATACCAAATCCTCGGCATTTTGCTCATCATTTTCAGAAGTGTTAGAAAGTTCTGAGATATTTATACAGTCTTGATTCCTAAAAGACAATTTTTTACTTTAATATTATGCAAATATAGTTCTTGTTTCTGAATATTTAAACTACTTTAAGATACAAATCCCCAACTATGGAAACAGCTCCCCAACGATGCACACCCAATTAAAAGCAGCAGAATATCAGGTTTTCACTCTATCCTCTGTGGAAACAATTAATCGTACTAGAATACTGAAAGTAATTTTTTTCAATTAAGTATGTATGGAAATTAAGCTGGTAATCCAGAAGTACTGTAAGTATGGCCTCAACTGGATGAATACACAGATGAGTTTTTCTAAGTTATCACCACTGGTAATATTTGTACAGTGAGTATCAGAAAAATGGCTGATTTGAGATAAAAGACAATAGAAACAAAAAAGGAAGTAGAAACTGAAGCAAATTACATCTTGACCTCACTGTAAACACAGCAGCAAAAGGAAGAATGTTAAAATAGGGAATTTATTCACCAGTTTGGAGCCAGATGTTTAAAATCATGTCAGAATTTAAAAATTATCTTCTCTAATTCATAATTCTTTCAAAGAATTTTTATAACTGTGGGGGAAAGCATATAAGATCATACAGCAAAAATCATATGACATTTTAAAGGAAAGAGGCTAGTATGTCCAAAGTCATCCAGAAAGTTGACTAGAACAGACTAGGTTGGGACTAGGATCTCAATTTGCAGGTCAGTTTTAATCCTACTATTTGAAACTGATTTCCAAATGCCAGAAAGTGTGGACTATTCATACAGACACACTTTCACAGGATACAATCCAAAACAGATTAAAACTCAATCTAATCATGAGAAAATATCAGACGACCCAAATTAAACTACATGCTACACCTGACCTGCCTCTTGAGAAACCTGTATGCAGGTCAGGAAGCAACAGTTAGAACTGGACATGGAACAACAGACTGGTTCCAAATAGGAAAAGGAGTACGTCAAGGCTATATATTGTCACCCTGCTCATTTAACTTATATGCAGAGTACATCATGAGAAACGCTGGGCTGGAAGAAGCACAAGCTGGAATCAAGATTGCCAGGAGAAATATCAATAACCTCAGATATGCAGATGACACCACCCTTACGGCAGAAAGTGAAGAGGAACTTAAAAGCCTCTTGATGAAAGTGAAAGAGGAGAGTGAAAAAGCTGGCTTAAACCTAACATTCAGAAAACGAAGATCATGGCATCTGGTCCCATCAAATAGATGGGGAAACAGTGGGAACAGTGTCAGACTTTTATTTTGGGGGGCTCCAAAATCACTGCAGATGGTGACTACAACCATGAAATTAAAGATACTTACTCCTTGGAAGGAAAGTCATGACCAACCTAGACAGCATATTAAAAAGCAGAGACAGTACTTTTCCAACAAAGTTGCATCTAGTCAAGGCTACGGTTTTTCCAGTAGTCATGTACAGATGTGAGAGTTGGACTATAAAGAAAGCTGAGAGCCAAAGAATTGATGCTTTTGAACTGTGGTGTTGGAGAAGACTCTTTGAGAGTCCCTTGGACTGTAAGCAGATCCAACCAGTCCATCCTAAAGGAGAGATCAGTCCTGGGTGTTCATTGGAAGGACTGATGTTGAAGCTGAAACTCCAATACTTTGGCCACCTCATGCAAAGGGCTGACTCATTTGAAAAGACACTGATCCTGGGAAAGATTGAGGGCAGGAGGAGAAGGGAATGACAGAGGATGAGATGGTTGGATGGCATCACCGACAAGATGGACATGGGTTTGGGTAGACTCCAGGAGTTGGTGATGGACAGGGAAGCCTGGCGTGCTGTGGTTCATGGGGTCGCAGAGTCGGACACGACTGAGCGACTGAACTGAACTGAACTAAATAAGGGTACAACATTCATTAAAAAATGATGATGTAATTAAAGAAAGAAAAGACTAGATTAATGGAGACTAAGAAAGAAAAGTCTAGATGAAAGCAAACTATGAAAACCAAAGAGCGAACGAATGCAGTGGGAATTCTGGATTGGATCCTGTACCAGAAAAAGACACTGATGTAATAACTGATGAAATCCAGATAAATTCTGTACTTTAGTCAATAGTACTGTACCAAGGATAATTTCTTAACACTTCATAAGGACACCACAGCTGTATAAGATGTCAACCTAAGGGGAAAACAGGGCAACTCTCTGTAGTATAAAATTATTTCAAAATTTTAAAGAAAGAGAAAAAATTTGACTGTTCAACTTCTTATTCCTTTACCTAAATTATAACCACAGAAGGAGAAATTTAAAGAAATGTCCTTTAATATAACACATTAAAATGCAACAAATTAAAAACACAATATGCAAAGTAACTTTTCCACAACATCTGTAACATGAGGTCACTTACTTGATAAATTTTAAAAGCTGGTCTGTTATCTTCTTAGCTGATCTTGCAATTACACTCTCAGGTTCATTAAATGTTCTGGCATTGTGTTCTATATATCTGACTTCCCAAACTAACGCAGATAGCCTCCTTCAAAGTAAAAAACAAGGAAGTTAGGGTTTAAAAAATGAAAATACAGAAACCAAGTTAAAAAATCCTGCATGTTAAGCCAGTATGATACAGTAAAATAATGCTGTCAACTTCATCACAGTCATAGCAATTATATTAGAAGCTAAACTGCAGAGAATACATTTAAGGACTGAAAATCTTAACAGATCACTTAATCACATCCAGAAAACCAAAAAAGCAACTCTCCCTTTTCACACTGCCTTTAGGAATGTTTGAAGCTATAGACTCAATGAACAAAATATGTTAAGTACCATCAATCCTAAGAAACTCAATCTGACTACAGACTGACAAAGTAGTTTCTGACTAAACCCACGTTTGCAACACTACAGAGGTAAATTAACACCAACAATACGAACTCAAGAAGTCAATATTTTGTAAAGATAATTTTCCCAAAGTTGCTGAATCATACAGAATAAAATACCATAACCTGCTTAAAAAAAAAAATCATTGAGAATAGGAAATTTTATAGTTTTCAGCACTCTAAAAGCCAGAGACAAAAAGTTGATGATTCCAGCAAATTAATTTTCAAAGGTCAAAGTCTAACTATTAGTTCAGTTGCTCAGTCGTGTCTGACTCTGTGACCCCATGGACTGTAGCACGCCAGGCTTCCCTGTCCATCACCAACTCCCGGAGCTTGCTCAAACCCATGTCCTTCGAGTCGGTGATGCCATCAAACCATCTCATCCTCTGTCGTCCCCTTCTCCTCCTGTCTTCAATCTTTCCCAGCATCAGGGTCTTTTCCAAGGAGTCAGTTCTTCACATCAGGTGGCCAAAGGACTGGAGTTTCAGCTTCAACATCAGTCCTTCCAATGAATATTTAGGACTGATTTCCTTAGGATTGACTGGTTTGATCTCCTTGCATTCCAAAGAACTCTCAAGAGTGTTCTCCAACACCGCAGTTCAAAAGCATCAATTCTTCGACACTCAGCTTGCTTTATGGTCCAACTCTCATGTCCATACAAGATTACTGGAAAAACCATACTTTTGACTGGTATGGTTTGTCAGTAAAGTAATGAATGTCTCTGCTTTTCAATATGCTGTCTAGGTTGGTCACAGCTTTTCTTCCAAGGAGCAAGCATCCTTTAATTTCATGGCTGAAGTCACTATCTGCAGTGATTTTGGAGCCCAAGAAAAATTATTAACTAAATTTTATATTTAAATGGAGCAGCTTTTGTAAGAAAAATAGAATACTAAAGACTAAGGAATGAAACGTTGTTACTTTTCCTTGTCCAGGTTCTATCCATACCTACCCATAGGCATCTAACCCTGTCTTACACACAGGGCCAAGAAATGACTATAATGAAAGAAGAGAATGAAATGGAAAATAATGTTAATCAGCCCCCACTCCAGCACTGTCACTGTCAGCCACTACTACCTCTTTTCACTCTAAATGGTATGGCCCAAATTATCTTTAAAGTAGGTTTCTACTCACCTGTAAAATCGATTCACAAGTCTCATTCGAATGGTGTACAGATCAGTTGGGTAAGCCACTACAGTACAGTACTTCGGATATGTACACAGATCAACCGGACCTGCAAAAGCTGCTGCGATATCTGTAAGAGCAGAAGGAAGAACCTTCATCTAAATTCACGACCTCTATGGGATATTTCTTGACAAATCATTCATAAAACAGAGCTACAATCAACACTGCAGGCTTACCCCAAAAGTAACAAATGGAAATTGTAATAAAAGAACATAATCACATTACTGTTTTAAAATACCTCTATGGAAAAGAAATCGTGAAAATCAAACTTTTTCACCGTAAAAAACTTACCAAGATTCAAAAGTTGATCTATACCACTAATAATTCGTTCACATTCTTCATCTCTTGATTTCTGACCCCATTCACCATCTTGGGGTTTGTAAAGCAATTTCTCCAGCTCATCTGAAGTGACAGAAATACTAGCGCCTAATTCTTCAGGTGGATCAACTATGATTTCATTAAAAAAAAAAAAAAGAAAGAAAGAAAGAAAAAAAAAAAATCAAACCAGAAACCAAACATACACTATATTTTAAATTCAGTTGCCCAAGTTCATAAACAGGATACTAACCAAAGGAAAAAGAAGCTACTTTGTAGCGGACAAACCTGGCCGACTCCACCTAAATCAAATGATTAAAGTTAACATTCCCAGTAATAGGACAAAATGCTATCAGATGCCTCCTACAGAATGTACTGGGAAAGCCACAACATCACTTCCTCTGACACTCCTGCCAAACATGCGAACTCCAGAATTAATCATGGGGGATATCAGACAAACCCAAACTGAGGGATATTCTACAAAGTGGCCAGTGCTCTTCAAAGGCATCATGGCTGTGAAAGATAATGGGAAAATTCAGGGATCACAGACGAAAGGAAACAGAGAAGACATGGTGATGAAACCCAAGCTGTGAAGAAACATCAGAACTATGGTAAAAACCTGGAAAAGGCCAGGAGGATTAGAACTGTTACAAGGGTATTTCCTGATTTTGATGACTGCACTGCACTTATGGAAGATGCTAACATTTAAGAAAGCTGCTGCTGCTAAGTCGCTTCTTACTGTACTTTTTAAACATTTCATTTTGAAATAATTTCCAGCTCAAGAATACTACAAAAAAGAGTGTGCGCATTTTAAAAAGGAACAAGAGGCAATATAAATATTTAGCGAATAGTTTCTTAAAAATTATTTTAAAAGGAGAAAAATGTCAACAAGCCTGGAAGACAAATGTATCACTCTAATAATCTGATAGGTAAAACAATATTTTATTATTACTTAATGCACATTTCCAAGACTGATAATGAAAATGAGCTTTTCTTCATATACCTCCAAATTTATCTTTCTGCCTATTCATGTTGTTTGACAACTCTTCCAAAGGCTTCTTGGCCTCATGAACATGTAAAATCTTTCTATGTGAGTGCTTTCACTAATTTGGCATTGTTTACAAAGAAGTATCTACAACTGGCTGTTAAAAACACGGGCTGATGCCAGACAGCTTAGAATCCTAACTCCTATCCTTTTCAGAGCTGTGCAACTCAGAACCAGTTACTGGAGACTCTCTTGAGTCCACATTCCTTCACCTGTAAAATTAATAACAGAGCATCACTTCAGAGAAAGATTAAATGAATTGATACACATGAAGTTCTTAGCAACAGAGTAAGACCTCAAAAAGGGTTTATTTTATCTAAAGGGTTTATCAAAAAGGGTTTATCTATATATGCATTATACAATGCAAAATTTCATTTCACATTGCTAAGTATTATTTGTTAAGATACTAAGCTCAAAAGAAAATTTAATGAAGAAGTCACTGGTGACTTTCAAGACATAGTTATTTTTTCAAATTTTTCTGGAAAAACTCCTAATTTCCAAAGTAAAGCAAGACGACAGTTGATGGAGATATGTCAGTGAATAAAACATGGAGGAAAAGGGCTTGGCCCCTAAGGCAGACACAAGAACACCACACAGAGCAAAAGTTTCACGTGTCAATAAGTGGAGGTAGACAGACAAAAGTTTTTGCATGTTTTTATGTTCAGTCAACACTAATACAGAAGAAAGGCCTGACAGAGGAGAGATGGAGACAAGAGATATACAGGGCACCCCTTCAGAAAGTTTAACAGGAGTGAAGTTAATTCAGTAGCTAAAATGTTCAAGAAAATGTAAGGAGAGCTGTTTTAAGGTACAAGACACAAATTCAAACTTGAATGGAGATGGGAAAGTTTCATTGTTGGAGGCAGTGAACTCAGTGTCAATACCGGGTCTGAGAGGAGCTCAAACCAGGGGACAGCAGGCACTGCAGAAGAGGCTGCTGTTGGAACAGACACTTACCTCTGACAGGAAAGGAACAGACAAACCCTAGTAAGACAGGAAAGCTGACATAATGCAAGAGACAGAAAAAAGTCAAATTAGACTTTTCTTTAAACAGGGTACTAAAATAAGGATGAGGAAAAGGAAATGGAGGGTTCATGAACGAGGTCAAGAAGAGATAAATACATAGTTACTTGAGAAATGATAGCTGGTGACTAAGGTACAGTCAGAAACAGGCTGGAAACAGGATAAGAAATAAGGAGCCAGGATACACATAATTCTGTTCACTTATTTACTAAAGCTCACAGTTACCATAATAATTCTAATGTTTCTCAAAGATCACAAATGCACTCTATGTACATGAGTAAGATAAAAATACTGAAAACATATTTTCATCATTTAAAAACTACATACCATTGTCAGGTATTGGTTCCATATCCCATGGGCTAAGTTTTTCAATTTCAGTATTGTCCCACCTGTTAAGACCAAAAAAGTTTGGTTAGCCTTTCACAAAGACAATTTCTGGCTAATAACTAGGTATTCACTATTAGAGTAAACAAATGATAGAAAATGCAAAAATTAACCTCACTGTAGCAATGAAATAAGTATTAACAGTGAGTGTTCTTCAGGATACAGTATAATGCATGCATGCATGCATGCTAAGTTGCTTCAGTCGTGTCCAACTCTGCACGACCCTATGGACAGCAGCCCACCAGGCTCCTCTGTCCACAAGATTCTCCAGGTAAGAATACTGGAGTGGGCTGCCATTTCATTCTCCATATAAAGGTATAAAAATGTATGGCAGCTTCAAAAACAGAACGAAAAATCCTGTGTGGCCTGTACCCAGGGTAAGTGAAGAAAGACAGTGTGAAAGCCTTGAATGCCATGCTTCAGAATGTGGACTGTTTCCACAGCCAATGCAAAGACAGCAAAGACTTTTCCTGAACAAGGGAAATGGAGTAATATGTGCTCTTGAACAGTGAAATGATCCTGCAACACTGGGCTGAGGAAATATTGTGCTCAGTCACTCAGTCATGTCCAACTCTTTGCAACCCCATGGAGTCTGCCAGGCTCCTCTATCCATGGGGATTCTCCAGGCAACAATACTGGAGTGGATTGCCATGACCTTCTCCAGGGGATCTTCCCAACCTAGAGATCACACCCACATCTCCTGTGTCTCCTGCACTGGCAGGTAGATTTTTTTACACTGAGTCAGACCTACACAAAAGGCCCCTGGGAAGCAAGGAGAGCCCCTACCAATGAAGGCACTAGCAACAGAGGCATGCTAGAAAGACTCTACAATGTGAGACTGACATAGTAACAAATTCGATGGTGTTATTTTTATTAACCTGAAACACATCAGTGATTTATATCACAACCTGTCACAATGAACAAATTTTGGGAGGACTATTTTCATTGGCATACAGACCTCACAATGTAACACTGGAAATGACTATCAGGGTACTGTGGCTGATATGGCTCTTGACGTAGCACTGTTCCAAACCACCAAGCATCATCAATGATGGAACGGAACCTGTCACCTGTAAGAGACAACCAAATCTGAGATATCAATTTGCTAATAACATTAACAATTTTAATTTTTACAACACCTATGACACAGATAAATCAAATAATATTTTTATCTAAAAATGAGTCATTCCTCTTGTAGAGAATCAAGGTTAAAAAATTTTTTTAATGGAAAAAAAATTGAAATTTATTGAATTTTTGAAAAAATTTATTAAAAAAAATTTATTGAAACAGAATGGGAACTTATAATTTACACATTATGGGGGTTGAAAAGCAGGAATAGCTAGGAACTATCAAGTTCTTTGGGACCTGGCTGTACAATGTTAACTTCCATATATTCCAGTTGTCTGGTTTTTGTTTTGTTTTTGGTGCCTAGATGTTCTTCTTCAAGAAAACGTTCATCTCCTCGGTCCTCAAAATAATCCTGATTACCTGAGTGGACATTACCATTCAACTAGGCTACCAAGAGAAGTCATAAATTCATTTCAAATAGGGACTCAGGGAATTTATCTAAAATTTACCTATTTGTATTGTCTGTAGAAAAAGGATAAAGAAATTAGAAAAACTAATGAGGTCAAGGCAATGGCACCCCACTCCAGTATTCTTGCCTGGCAAATCCCATGGACGGAGGAGCCTGGTAGCCTGCAGTCCATGGGGTCGCTAGGAGTCAGACACGACTGAGTGAATTCACTTTCACTTTTCACTTTCATGCACTGGAGAAGGAAATAGCAACCCACTCCAGTGTTCTTGCCTGGAGAATCCCAGGGATAGGGGAGCCTGGTGGGCTGCCGTCTATGGGGTCACACAAAGTCAGACACCACTGAAGCGACTTAGCAGCAGCAGCAGCATTTATGAATGTGTACATGAACTGACACAGTGGAGGTAGAACAGAGTATTTCATTAAAACTGATAAAAGGAGAATGAGCTGTTCTAGGTGCCTGAAGTCAACCTAATACATGAGTTCCCCAGAAGCACTGCATACTGAACAGCAATACATGCAAAACTGAAACAGCTATGACAGGTGCTGGCCTAATGACAGTCATCAATTACATCCTGAGGAGATTAATGACCACTTAAGTCTAAGCAAGTCAGCCCACTGGCCTGCTTTAAATGGTCACCGCAAAAACAACATTCAAACCACATTCAAATACCCACATTAAAAGCTAGTGCCTACATTTAGGTGATTTTATTTTCTCTGTCCACCTATATAACTCATGGTTATAAAATATCAATTTTATACAAATTTTTAATTTTTTAAAGGAATAGTTTTCTCAAGTCAATCTATTTAAGTCTAGGTTGATATAGTATCAAAGGCAAGATATTCAGGTATACCAGAACACTATCAGTGTAACAGCTGCATCATTTTTCAACTTTCTTATTGTTTTATATCACAGGTAATTTTATGGATTATACTAGTGTCACATAATAGATGGAGATAATGCAGTGTAGACCAGTCAGAAAGGAAATAAAAGGTCTACTCTAGCCTATAATCAAGGAGTAAGAAATCATTCTTCTGAAATGTCACATATCATACTAATCCCTAAGCAAAATATACTTAGCAGTCATTTATATTTCTTTCCAGATTTTACATTTTTCCATCCTCCATAATAAGCAGCACAACTAAAAAATTCATATCAATGAGAGATTAATTTCTCAGGGTATACATAAAATCCAATAAGAACAGACTTACAAGACTGCCAATTCCTCTGTCTTGCTTCATCATAAAACTGACGCAAGACAAGAAAGTCAATAACATCTGGCATGTCATGGTATCTAAACAAAAATAAAAGATTGTTAAATTTCCTTCATAGCAGGTTATAGTCCAGAACAACAATGTCCAAAGAAAATATAATGGGGCCCATATATGTAGTTTTTAATTTTCGACTAGCCTTATTAAAGTAAAAAGAAACCAGTGAAATTAATTTTAAGTGTATTTTATTTAACTCAATATACCCTAAATATTGATTTACCAAATAATTAATACAAAATAATGAAATATTTTACATTCTCCAAGCCTTCAAAATCCAGTGTGTAAACTTACATCATACTCAATTCAAATTAGCAACAGTTCAAGTTTCCAGCAGCCACATCTGGCTGACAGCTACCATACTGGATGGCACAGGTTTAGAAAATTATTCTAACATTTTCTGAAAACAACTGTAGATGCCATCTCCACTACAGGCCAGAATTCTCTACACATTTAAGTGGCATGGAAAATGCAATCGACACACTCCCGCCTAGTTGCCACTGTAGACCCAGGATTTTTACTTCTATGGGTCCCCTCTATCAGAACTGCAGCTTACACCTGTGCTGTCCACCGTGCTCTACTATTTACCCTGCGGCTGAAAGGAAAGGACATGCTAACCAGGCAGGAGGTAAAATCTAAATTTAAGTAACTCCATTTAAAAAATATAACATGTACCTAATAGAGAAAGATTTGTCCATAAGTTTTCCAGTTGCAGGATCTATAAATGCTAGTTTGAGGCAACAAAGTGTCGGGGGTCCAACCTCATATCGTATTCCAACTATTTTGACCAATTCTTGATCCTGTTAACAGATATTTTAAAAAAGAATTACTAGAGCTAATCAAGGAATATAGTAAAGTTGCAGGATATAAAATCAACACACAGAAATCCCTTGCATTCCTATACACTAATAATGAGAAAACAAAAAGAGAAATTAAGGAAACAATTCCATTCACCATCAAACGAAAAGAATAAAATACTTAGGAATATATCTACCTAAAGAAACTAAAGACCTATATATAGAAAACTATAAAACACTGGTGAAAGAAATCAAAGAGGACACTAACAGATGGAGAAATATACCATGTTCATGGATCAGAAGAATCAATATAGTGAAAATGAGTATATTACCCAAAGCAATTTATAGATTCAATTCAATCCCTATCAAGCTACCAATGGTATTTTTCAGAGCTAGAACAAATAATTTCACAATTTGTATGGAAATACAAAAAACCATGAATAGCCAAAGCAATCTTGAGAAAGAAGAATGGAACTGGAGGAATCAACCTGCCTGACTTCAGGCTCTACTACAAAGCCACAGTCATCAAGACAGTATTTACTGGCACAAAGACAGAAATATAGATCAATGGAACAAAATAGAAAGCCCAGAGATAAACCCACACACCTATGGACACCTTATCTTTGACAAAGGAGGCAAGAATATGCAATGGAGAAAAGACAATCTCTTTAACAAGTGGTGCTGGGAAAACTGGTCAATCACTTGTAAAAGAATGAAACTAGAACACGTTCTAACACCATACACAAAAATAAACTCAAAATGGATTAAAGATCTAAATATAAGACCAGAAACTATAAAACTCTTAGAGGAGAACATAGGCAAAACATGCTCCAACATTAATCACAGCAGGATCCTCTATGACCCACCTCCCAGAATATTGGAAATAAAAGCAAAAATAAACAAATGGGACCTAATTAAAATTAAAAGCTTCTGCACAACAAAGGAAACTATAAGCAAGGTGAAAAGACAGCCTTCAGAATGGGAGAAAATAATAGCAAATGAAGCAACTGACAAACAATTAATCTCAAAAATATACAAGCAACTCCAGCAGCTCAATTCCAGAAAAATAACAACCCAATCAAAAAATGGGCCAAAGAACTAAATAGACATTTCTCCAAAGAAGACATACAGATGGCTAACAAACACATGAAAAGATGCTCAACATCACTCATTATCAGAGAAATACAAATCAAAACCACTATGAGGTACCATTTCACACCAGTCAGAATGCCTGCGATCCAAAAGTCTACAAGCAATAAATGCTGGAGAGGGTGTGGAGAAAAGGAAACCCTCTTACACTGTTGGTGGGAATGCAAACTAGTACAGCCACTATGGAGAACAGTGTGGAGATTCCTTAAAAAACTGAAAATAGAACTGCCTTATGACCCAGCAATCCCACTGCTGGGCATACACACCGAGGAAACCAGAACTGAAAGAGAGACGTGTACCCCAATGTTCACCACAGCACTGTTTATAATAGTCAAGACATGGAAGCAACCTAGATGTCCATCAGAAGATGAATGGATAAGAAAGCTGTGGTACATATACACAATGGAGTATTACTCACTCATTAAAAAGAATATATTTGGATCAGTTCTAATGAGGTGGATGAAACTGGAGCCAAGTATACAGAGTGAAGTAAGCCAGAAAGAAAAACACCAACACAGTATACTAACACATATATATGGAATTCAGAAAGATGGTAACGATAACCCTGTATGCGAGACAGCAAAAAAGACACAGATGTATAGAACAGTCTTTTGGACTCTGTGGGAGAGGGAGAGGGTGGGATGATTTGGGAGAATGGCATTGAAACATGTATAATATAAGAAACGAATCACCAGTCCAGGTTTGATACAGGATACAGGATGCTTGGGGCTGGTGCACTGGGATGACCCAGAGGGATGGTATGGGGAGGGAGGTGGGAGGGGGGTTCAGACTGGGAACACGTGTACACCTGTGGCGGATTCATGTTGATGTATGGCAAAACCAATACAATATTGTAAAGTAATTAGCCTCCAATTAAAATAAATAAATTAAAAAAAAAAAAGGATATACGGTTAAAATAAAACAATTCCTCAAGATGATAATTCTCCACATATTCCCAAATTAAGTCAGCTCACAATTCAGGATTTCAAACCAGACGAGGGATTTAATTTATCATTAATTATAGTCATTTTTTTGCTGTATCTTCACATCTTTTTGAAGGTGTATTTAAACATTTTCTAATGTAAGCAATATGCTAATTTTAGGAAAAAACACAACAAAAGTATAAGGAGGAGGACACAAATCACCCATCAGCTCAGTATCTAAAGACAACCACTGTATACGATCGGAACTTCCTTCTCTTTCTACAGACACATTTTCATTTACATAATTTTGTATTATGCAAATCAAAATATACAAGCATTTGGCTTCCTATTCTTCAAAAATTTGATATTAAATTTCAACCTGATACATTGCCATAAATACTTGTTTATATGAAGATCTACTGTGTGTTGTGAGCTGCTCCAGGCAGTTGGGGTAAGTAAGACAGGCAAAAGGAGAGGTTCCTATTGTGAGAGAGCATCCTACTCATTAATGAGCCTTCTACCAATATCTGCTTCCTTAATGCTAACAGTATGAGATCATTCATCCACTTATTCACTACACAAAATGTTATAGTTATAATATGCCAAAGTGCTAAAAGTACAGTTGATTCTCATTATCTGCAACATTCTTATCATTCTACAGGGCCACTTAAAACAGGCAATCAGTGAGTTCACAGTGAATACTGAACCACTGCTCCTGAAGGAAAAACAAGCTCAGGTTGATACAAGTCACAGCATTTCAGTCACCTAATTAATATAGTATCTTGTGTAATGTGAATCTCCGTGTTAAAAAACCTCCTTTAATATATGTGCTGAGTCATTAACACTGGACTCACGGCCAACAGCACTATGACTCATGTCTCAGTGAAGCTACTCTAACACAGACCTTCTACCTAAGGTACATCATCACTTTCTTGTGTTTAGTTACACAAGACAGTACTTGAGCACTATGTTTGGGGACCATTTTAAACAGCAAGTCAAAAAAAAAAACCAAAAAAAAACCAGCAAGTCACCACAAAAAAGCACAACAACGTGAAAAAAATTTAATGTGGCAATGAATAAAATGAAAAGAACACTTATTTACAACATGAGAGCTCAAAAGAAGCTCATCTTGTTCACCTCAGCTAAGAAACATGTTAGGTGGGCAGATCAAATTTTTTGCCAAGCTATGCATGTCTGCAAATGACTAGAAAGCATCTTGAATACTGATTCTGGTGTTACAAATAGTATACAGTGAATAGGCAAGTTGCAAATAAAAATTCACGAAAAATGAGAATCAACTGTCCTCAGGTACACAGTAATAAGTAAAAGAGATATACATTTCAAGGTATCTTAAAGCCAACTGCACAGAAGCAGAGTTTTTTCACCTTCTATAGTTAATGAAAGTATTAAAAAATACGAAGTATAAAAAATAAAAATTACCTATAATACTATTCTACATTTAATCACCACTGACATTTGTATTTATTATGGTTGACCCCATGTCTTTAAAATTTTTTTGTAACTAAAACTGTAATTTCACATCCCATTTTTCCTCTTACTGGTGAAAATGTAACGTTCATGTAACAAATACTTTACAACTTTCAGTTACATGGTGGGCTCTACATAGTAGCCAAATATAGAAACATATTGTGATTTGGTTCCTTCAGTATTGTGGGATATTTGGATTTTTTACTAATTTTTGGCTTTTATAAACAATGATACGGAATTACCTTGCTCATAAATTTGTATGCACTTTTGGTTGTTTCCTAAATTACCAAAAGTAAAATCACTGATTTTAAAGGTGTAAATATTTTCAGTTTTAATTCTAATTACCAAGATGCCTTCTAGGGAGCCTGGACTTGTTTCTTGCACCTTTATCACCAAGTTGAATAACTATTAATAAACCAAAACCTTTGCTGCTACTTGTTAGAACATGGTATTTTTCTTTAAATGTTAAAAATACATATACAAAGTACAGGGAAGCTAAAGTTTTTCCTGTACTTTATTATGCATGTCACTGAAACTTTTTTTACCAATTTTTTTGTTTGTTTGCTTTTTGGAGACTTGCACTTCTTTTGAAAATCTGTCCTGGGTACAAGCATTTTAATATTAATGGTAATATAGTCAAGATACCTTCCAGCATTGGTGGACAATGCTTATTGTCCACCAATAAGCATGTCTTCTGACTAGACCTTAATGCTTAGCAGGTTAACAGCAAAAATGTTTTTAAGGTGGAAATTAATGGAAAGATAGTAATATGGTATGCCTCCAGAGTGTTTCTTAAATGGATTTACAAATAACTACATATATATGTGCTAAATGTTTAAGACTTCATAATGCCATCATCTTACCCTAAGATCCATTTTTCTCCATGGCTCCTTGTTAGGGTTCAGTTCATAAATGTTATTTCTTCTGACAGCCTCAATATAAGCTTCATGACCCTGTCGAAAATATATTACCTACAAAAGGGAAACAGACATTTAAAAATAAAAACCTAAGAGTAATTTAATGATCCATATCCATATTTTCAAACTCTGTAACTCTCACCTCATCACCCATTTGAGGAACAAAAGGAGATTTTCGAAGTGTGGTGTCAGTTATCCAAACTGGAGGATGAAATTCATATAAATGTTCCACGTCTGCAAGCTCTGCCTGAGTCATCCTCCGCAAATTCTGCCAAGGGGAAGAGCACAAAGTTTAATAGGATAGAAAGTGGCGGCATGCACTGTTTAATTGAAAACAAAAGACTTTGGCTGTTTTATAAGCATGTCACCTAATGATTAGTTCCTAACAGCACATATATTTGGTTCATACATACACAAGAACATTATCAGTTGTATAAGCATTGTAGATCTACCAAGCACTTTCTCCTGAATCTCTAACAGATTCTTCACAGCACTCACATTACATCCTATGAAATGGGGCTAATTTCCAACTAAACCCTCTTCAACAACCCTCTTCAACACACTAAGCCTGCTTTGCCAAGACTCCCCAGTGAATTCTACCACAGACTAATTATCTCAGGCAGTCTCCTGTGGATTTGAGGTTTTGAGACTGGTAATTTTACATATGATTTCACTTACATGTGCAATTTAAAAGATGACACAAATGCACTTTCATAAAACAGAAACAGATTCACAGGCGTATAACAGACTTGTGGCTGTCAAGGGGAAGGGAGGTGGTAGAGGAATGTGTTGGGAGTCTGGGGTTGGTAGAGGCAAACTATTATATATAGGATGGATAAACAACAGGTCTACTGTAGAGCACAGAGGACTATATTCAATATTCTGTGATAAAATAGAGATAAAAAAGAGACTGGTAATTTTAAAACAGAACCACAAATTCTGATACTCTTCCTTTCCTCTTTAGCAGGTGGAGCCCAAGTCTCCTCGACTGCAGTGTGGGCTCCAACTCCTTTTAACAAAGAGAAAAAAGCATAAGTAACAATGGGCAACTTCTAAGCCTAGGTCATAAAAGGTTTAGCCCTTGTTTAATTTTTGTTCCACTTGCTCTGGGGACAATCTGCTACCAAGTTAAGAAGACACTCAAGCAGCCCTATGGAGAGATCCATGTGGTGAGGAACTGAAGCCACCAGCCAGCCAATCCATGAACAAGCTTCAAAGATCCACCTCTAGTCAAGACTTCACCACACTGTGACCCACGCCAATACGATGACTGCAACCTCATAAGTCAAAAATCAGCTAATCAGTTTCTAAATTCCTGATTCATTAAAACATGAAATAATACATGTTTGTTGTTTCTAAGATAAGTTCCAAGATGATCTGTTATACAGCAAAAGATAACTAATACAAAGACATAGCATCTTTAAATATTCAACAGGAGCACATGTACTATACGTGTAACGAGGTATAGGGATGTTATAATTAGGAGAAAAGTACTAAGACAGAACATGTCAAATGAAAATGGGAAACATGACAATAGCAGACAAAACAAAAAGGCCCTTAAAATGCCTTTAAGTATATTTCTGGTGTTGAAATTGACAGGAGAAAATAAGAGTTATGGTGGGGTTCTAAGCAAAATAGATCTTTCCCTCTGAAGTTATAGATTCAAAAAGGTGTTAAGTGCCAAGTTCAATTCAGAGCAGATTAGATAGTTTTTATAATAAAGAAATGTTTCCAAAAGTAAGTTTGTATTTTACATTTGACTCCTGATGATATATTATCAATCAAAAAAATAATAATGAAGGCTCCAAATTCCCAAACATACCCAATTTCTAAATATGGACAGAAACTATGAAAGTGTGAAAGTGAAGTCGCTCAGTCGTGTCCTACTCTTTGCGACCCCATGGACTGTAGCCTACCAGGCTTCTCCCTCCATGGGATTCTCCAGGCAAGAATACTGGAGTGGGTTGTCATTTCCTTGTGCTATACTGGCTTTTTTTTTCTGCACTGGGTTTTGAACCTAGGTCTTTCTGCCTCCAAAGTCTGTACTTTTAGCTGCTATACTTTGCAGCAGCCTATATATGTTTTGCATGTGTGCATGCTAAATCACTTCAGTTGTGTCTGACTTTGCAACTCTGTGGAATGTAGCCTGGTGGGAGTCAGAACTCCACCATAAATGAAAGTGTAGATAGATGTTATTTTTAAGGGTATACTTTTCGTACCTCTTTTTTAGGCTTATTTTCTTTCTTTCTCTTTCGTCTCCTTTTTGGAGGAGATAAATTCTCAGCAGACATTTCATCCTCTGAACTGCTGCAAAATCGAGTAATTCGTCGACGAGATGATGTTCGTAAAGGAGGCTGCAGGTGGATGCCTGCGTCAGCTGTCCAATCAGAATACCTAGAAGAAGAGTCACTGGAAAAGGAAAAGTTGTAAGTTGTATGGAACCAGAATCTAAGCCTGAATAGCAAATTAATCTACCTTAAGAGAGACAGAGACAACAGGGAGGAAAGAAAAGATCCTAGGAAGATTCAACTACCCTCACCATCAACAAATACTGACATGACCAAAGATCATGAGAAGAGAAAAATCTTCACTGACACTGGAAATTAGAAAAGGATGTAAGCCTGAGTAAATGTTTTTAAGTATAATTTAGATGAGACCTCAAGAAAGACAACATCAAGAGCCAACTAATAATTTCCCCTTCCAAAAATGAAGTGTAGTTATGAAAACAGTAGAGACCAGAAGAGCAGCACTTCCCCTAAACCGCAGGAAGCTCAGAAATGGACTCGAAATGTTAACTGGAATGACAGATCCATCAGTGAGTATACTGAGAAGCACAAGGAAAGCACAGCCACATCAAACAGAAAGCTATAAGTGGGCACAGCTTCTTGCCAAGAAGGGGATTCTCCCTGATATGAGGAAAGATCCCACAGAGGGACTAGTCTCGGCCTACTCTGGAGCAAAAGCAGTCAAATAGGAAACTCAATCTAGAAAACTAGCCCCTGCCACTGCCAGCTTTAGCAAACACAGAAGAGGATAAAGACCTTCTAACTGGGGCCATCATTACCCAACCACATACCTCCCAGGCTCCATAAAACCCATATCCAAAAGCTATTTACTATAAATGTTATTTCTGCATTATCTTTTACGCTATAAAAAGAGCTGTTTTAAAAATCTTAAGAGCATGTGCTTTGTATAATAAAATTCACGATAAGCTGAATTCAAACATAATGAATACAGAGACAGAAAGGCAACGGTGGTAGTTGCCAGGGTAGGTGGGGTGGAGTGATGAATTGCTGTTCAGTGGGTATATGTCTCAGTACTGCAAGATGAAACGAGCTCTGGAGACTGGGTGCACAACACTGTGAATATACTTAACACTACTCAACTCTACAGTTAAAAACAATTACGACGATCAATTTCATGTTCTGTATATTTCCAATCAAAATTAAATAAAAAAGACTGAGCACCAAAGAATTGATGCCTTCGAACTGTGGTGCTAGAGAAGACTCTTTTGAGAGTCTCTTGGACAGCAAAGAGATCAAACCAGTCCAATCCTAAAGGAAATCAACCCTGAATACTGACTGGAAGGACTGATTCCAATACGTTGGCCACCTGATGTGAAGAGCCGACTCACTGGAGAAGACCCTGATGCTGGGAAAGATTGAAGGCAGCAGGAGAAGGGGGTGACAGAGGATGAGATGGTTGGATGGTATCACTGACTAGATGGACATGAGTTTGATAAAACTCCAGGATGTCCATCACCATCGAAGGACAGGGAAGCCTGGGGTGCTGCAGTCCATGTGGTCACAAAAAGTTGGACACGACTGAGTGACTACAACAAACAAAACTAAACAAGTATTCTAGAAATCACTCCAGCTCCTAAGCATAATGGAATAAAAAGAAGACAAGAAAAGAAGCCAGGGGTATGATATAATAGTCTGTAAAGCAAAGTATCAATGGAAATTAAAATACTGAGTCATATTTAGGAGAGGTAATTTTCTAGACATGGTTACAGAAATAATTACGAAGAGAGAATGACGTCTAGGTTTCTGGTCTGAGCATCTGCCAAGAAAGTTGACATTTATCAAGATGAGGAGCAGATACTAACACCTTAAGTCCCATGAATTTGGATACCAAAACTAAACAAAAGCTAGTATGTATGATAAAATAACGTTTATATTTTAAGACAGGACAAGGAAAATTCAACATAAAATTATCTCTGTGTGACCATTTGGGCCTCCCTCCCTAATGAGCAGTGGGCATCAGCATTATATGTTAGCCAGAGCCACTCAAAGACAGGAGTGCCTGCTCAATAGTAAAGATCATTTTTTCTCCTTTCTTCTGACATTAGCAATTTAACTTCTTAAAAGAATAACCTGCTTTCCCAGCTCTGGAGGAGGTCACAGTACTTAGTGCTCACTTTGTACAAGTTGACCTAGACTATGTATCCTTGGTGAAACTTAAAGAAAACAGCAGTATGTCATCCTGATATACCATCTTTTATCTTGAAAATGCACGTGATTGTGCCTTCAGCTTCCAACAGGCCCAACAGTTCTCAGAGCTTCCTGCGAATCTGCCTCCTGGTTTTAATTGTTAGTTTGGCCTGATTGATTAAAATTCCCTTTTTCTTCTTCTTGATTAATTAACTGAATTTCCATCAACATAGGCAATAACTAATAAAAAATTTAACAGTGATTTTACCATTTAGACTTTGGATATTCCTCTTTATGAATGTAGCCCAAGGCTAAATTGATATTCTGAGTACACATATTTACACTTTGGCTCACATGTTTTATAGTTAAATAAAATACCCAAAATATTTTCTATAGAAACAACTGTTAATCTAGGTTTTTTTCTCCTTTTAAATGTATTAAAAACCTGACAGATGGAAGCTCTTAGATCTTGAATGTCACTCAAGTATGATTCCATTCAAGGTTATGACTAAAACGCTTCAAAGTTTAAAACAAGTAAAAACAGGTACCTTGAACTTTCACTGTCACTTTCACTCCTTCTATCACTTTTCCATTCTTCTTCTTCAGAAGAACAAGAACCTTCACTTTGATCACAAGAAGTCTCCTGATTTGTGGAAGGGAGAAAAATAAAAATCTTAATCTCCTATTTTAAACAACACAAGTCAAGAGAAACCACACAGTCCTTCTAACCAGGTAACAAAATATAATTAGGTAAACTTAAAACAAAAAGCAAGTGTCTTTACTACATCCCTTTTCTTATCAAAGAATTAGGCAAGAGAAAATATCTGTGAGACTTAATGCTACTACTATTAGCAAATAAAAACCTGATATAAGAGACCATTCTCTGAGCAAAGTTAATAAGAAGACAATGTAAACATTCTCAGTGTTTCAGACTCAAGCCAGTGTTAAGACGTGGGCAGTAGCATCTCGTGCACTTTCAGTTCTCTAATGACATATGATGTTGAACACCTTTTAGAATGCTTATGTGCTACCTGTATATCTTCTTTAACAAAGTGCCTGTTAGATCTTTTGTCGATTCTTAAATTCAATTATCTTTTTATTGAATTTTAACAATGCAAGTCCTTTATCAGATATGAGTTTTACAAACATCTCCCAGTCTGTGGCTTGTCTTTTCATTCTCCTAACAGTATTTTTCAGGCTTTTCTATTGTCAGGTTTTTCTTTCATGGATCACGGCCCTGGAATTGTATCTAAAATTCATCACACCCAAGGTCATCTAGATTTTTATTACATGTTATCTTTTAGAAATTTTATAATTTTGTATTACATTTACATTAAGTTTATGATAATTTGGAGTTAATTTTTGTGAAACTGTGTCTAGATTTTTTTCTTTTTCTTTTCCATGTGGCTATCCAGTTGTTCCATACCACTTGTTGAAAAGACTATGCTTTGTCCATTGAGTGGTCTTTGCTCCTCTGTCAAATGCTAATTGAGTCTATTTGTACTGGTCTATTTCTGGGTTTCTTATTTTGTTCCACTGATCTATTTGCCTATTCTTTCACCAGTACCATGCTGTCTTAAAAACTGTAGGTTATTTATACTAAGTCTTAAAGTCAGGTAGTAGCTATCAGTCCTGTCCTTTTGTTGCTCTTCAGTATTCTGTTAGTTATTCTAGGTGGGTTTTTTTTTCCCTCCAAACAAACTTCAGAATCTCTTCGCCAATATCCACA
This sequence comes from Bos grunniens, assembly GCF_055505025.1. NCBI lineage: Eukaryota > Metazoa > Chordata > Mammalia > Artiodactyla > Bovidae > Bos > Bos grunniens. The sequence goes on along the minus strand of NC_141165.1, from coordinate 18,278,874 downwards.
AAATTAACTTGCTGGGACTTTAACTGGGACTGTGTTCATCTATAGATGAAGCTGGGAAGAAATAATACCTTAACAAAGATGTGGAACACAGGAACTTTCATTCACTGGTGATCAGAATATAAAATGTAATTCAACCACTATGGGTAACAGATTGGCAATTTCTTACAGAGCTAAAAAGAAGCTGACCACAGAGGAAAATTAAACTCACATTACTAAAAAGGGGTCAATGTGAAAACGCCACATACTTTTTGATCCAACTATATAACATTTTAGAAAATGTTTATGTTCAAAACAGACTTCTAAAAAAATAACAGTAATAATAAGCTATTAAAATATACTACCTGGAAACCACACATTCTGTGAAAAATTTTACATGTTTTATCTCAGTTAACTCTCAAAACACTTCTGTAAACAAAGGCAGGGTGTTAAGACAAAGCTAACAAAACTTAAGTTTCAGAGGCTTTCAATTTATCTTGTCTATCAAGGCCTTGTGCCTTGTGTCTACTTGTAACTCCTGAGTTCTTTTTCTAAAAGATGTCCCTAAGTTTAACAAGATTCAAACCCCCAAAATCCTGGATCTATCCTGCCTGTGAGTTTTATACTGTCAAGTCACTACCTGCCCACTAACTAAATAACAACTGTGGAAAAAGATGTGAAGAAAACTGGAAACTGCATACATCACTGACTGGGACTATAAAATGCAGCCACTTTGGAAAACAGTCTGGCAATTCCTCAAAAGGTTAACTACAAAGTTACTGTATGACCCAGCAAATTGACTACTAGATATAAACCAAAATGGAAATTTATATCCTAACAAAACCCTGTACATAAATGTTGATAAGCAGCAATATTCGCCAGTCAAAAAGTAGAAGCAGAACTTCCCTGGTGATCTAGTGTTTAAGTATCTGCAGGGGATACCAGTTCAATCCCTGGTGCAGGAAGATTTCACATGCCATGGGGCAACTAAGCCATGCACCTACAGCCTGTGCTCCACAACAAGAGAAGCCAGCACAACAAGAATCCCACACACCACAACGAAGAGTAGTCCCCGCTCTCCCCAACGAGAGAAAGCCTGTGCACAGCAGCAAAGAACCAGTACAGCCAAAACTTAATTTTTTTTTTTTTGAAGTAGAAATAATACAAATGCCCACTAGCTGATGAGTGAGTAAACAAACTGCAGTCTATTCCTATAATAGAATATAGGGCAATGAAAAAGAATGAAGTACTAATCCTGCCCTGGAAGCAATGGAATCAGCCCTGAAAGCATTAAGTGAAAAAAGCCAATCACAAGATCATACTGCATGTGTTTATTAAATGAAATGTCCAGAATACAAAAATTAACAGGAATAGAAAGATTAGTGGCGGCGGCCATCCATGGAAGTACTTGCAAATGGGTATACGGTTTCTTCTTAGGTGATTAAAATATTTTGAAATTAAACAGTGGCGGTGACAGCACAATTTTGTTAATATTCTAAAACCACTGGACATTGTACATGGTATGGTACAAAGGTGTTCAAAATTGTTAGAGAAATTCGAAATGTGAAATTTCATCTTAATCTCTAGAGAATACTATTGTCGTTAGTTTAGTCGCTAAGTCATGTCAGACTTTTTGCGGCCCCATGAACTGTAGCCATTTCCCAGACAAGAATACTGCACTCCAGGGGATCTACCTGAACCAGGGATCAAACCCACAAGAAATAATAATAATGATGATAAAAATAAAAAGTAGAATACTGTATTTTTACATAATTTCAAGGTAGATTCAAAGTAAAGAATTAAGACAAATTATTATTCAAGATAATTTTGTATGTTTTAAAGTTATGAAACTCACATGTCTTATGGAGCTTGAAGATTCATTTCCAGAAGACAACTCAAGCCGTCCAAGATTTCTTCTACCATAATTTGGATATTTACGCCTACATGTCCTCTGTCTAGACTGTGACATAAAAGTCACCGAATCAGACTGAAATACAAATGTGCAGATGAGAATAAACACTTAAGTAAGTACAACCTTCAATAAAATATTAATCATTCTATCAAGTCCCTAAAAGATTTAAGGCAAAAATAATAATAGTAAGTTCAAAAAATAAAATATTCTTGAATGGGTATTTTTGCCACATATTGTTAATCAAAATTGGTTGTTTTTTGCTTTTTTGTTTTTAACTTTTAAGATATTTAGACATGGCTAAATTTAATAAGCACATTAGATCAGCATCTTCCAAACTGCATCATATTAATGCATTTACCATAATAACTACAATCCAAAAAAGAAATTACTTTAAAATATTTATCTTAGAAGTGAAAGTATATATTCCTATATTATGATGCAGTAACCAATCTTAAGAAATATATCACTGTGTGAATGCACGGAGAGAAATATCTGAAATGATCCTTAAATAACAATACAACCTATTTTCAGGTTTTAACTTTTTCGATGATTTGTTGTCAGTACTTTTCAGCTGTGCTTGAATTTTTTTAAATACTTTTTAATTAACAAAATAATTAAATAATATTTTTAAATCAGCCAAGTAAAACAGCTAGACTGAAAGAGCAGCAGCTGGGAGTGAAGTGGGGAGGAGCATGCTATTCCTTAAACACCAAAGTCACATATGTGAAAGCACTCCATGAAAGTATATATTCCAAGAACTGATACACAAATCAATTTTCATGTTAGTGTCATCTGTTTATAACCATGAGGGTGTTTTATTAATATATCCTGGCTGATTTTAAAACAACTGCTTTCCTTAATCTGCCAGTACATTTTTTTTTGTTAAAGGAACAATTCCTACTAATGAATTTCATGACTAAGAATACGTAAATCAGATGGACCAAAAAACTACCACTAAGAACAAGAAAATCTGTCAAAATACAATTTTTAAAAAAAGTTTGAGGGCACTATATACCTAGCAAGTCTATGAAGATTTACAAGACTAATACACACAAAAAAGTTATCAGCAATGTAAAAGAACCCTAGATTTTCACTCTGGAAGAGGAAGCTGAAAGATTTAGCAGATAAGCAAAAAACTGACACACTAAATTCTTGAGTTAAGCTAACAAAAATTGCAATCCAGGGTCTCCTATATATAGGTGAGCACCTCAAGCTTCGGCTGTTAACCCAAAGGACTACAATCTAGACTATAAGTAAACTACAGATTAACAGTAATCCCAAGCAACCAGAAGTCCATCCTTGTCTGGGTTAAGGTGATACAAGCTTGAAAGTTGCCCAAGTAGCCTACGAGAAGCAAATCATACGTGCTCTGGGGAGTAAAAACCATCCGAGGCTTCAAATCATCTCTAACCTCTAACATTCAATGAAAAAACACAGGGAACAGGACTTCCCTGGTGGTCCAGCAGTTAAGAAACCCCCTGCCAATGCAGGGGACACAGGTTCAATCCTTGGTCCAGGAAGATTCCACATGCTGCAGGGCAACTACGGCCGTGCACCACAACTACTTGAAGCACACACTAGAGCCTAGGCTCTGCAGCAAGGGAAACCACAACAATGAGAAGCTTGCACACCACAACTAAAGAGTAGCTCCCACTCACCGCAACCAGAGAAAGCCCATGTGCAGCAATGAAGACCCAGAGCAGTCATAAATAAATTAAAAAAACATAGGCAACAAAGAAAATGTAACTGTAAAAAAAATGAGAAAAAAAAATCAATACTGAATGGAAACGTATCAACAGGGGAGTAAGATACTGAAATACTCAAATGGGTTTTTTAAATAACTAGGGCTGATTTTCAAGGAAATAAATAATGAGAACTTCAGAAAATGGAAAATTCTGAACTGAAAAAAATACAATAACTAAAACTAAGAACACAAATTTAATAGGGGATTACACACAGAGAGCTGCAGAGAACTAAATGGAATATATTCAGTCAGAAAAAAAAATTCAGAACAGCAAGAAACAGCCTAGAAACAAAAGAGATAGAAAATAAGAGACAGAAAGTAAAGAATAAAAACATACTATGCAAACACTAGCCAAAAGAAGGCTAGCACAGCTACAATCCTATAAAAGAATCTGAAGAATAAAGCACTACTACAGATAAATTCATAATGATAAAAGGTTCAATTCAGTAGGAAAAAGGAAAATTCTAAATATGTACACATGTACACACCATATGACATAGCTTCAAACTACATAAAAAACAAGCAGAATCAAAGACATCTACAGTGATATTTTAACACACATCTCACCTTATAGTGATATTTTAACACACATCTCACCTTCCTTATAGAAGAGTTCAATCATTTTGAAACCACATGTAGCATTAACTACTACAGCTGAATATACACATATATGATCCAATAATTTTGCTCCAGTGCATATACTCAAAAGAAATATATACACGGATACCAAGAAATATGTACAAAATGTTCAAAGCAGTATTCCTAAGTTATTATTCATAATATGAAAATAATCCAAATGTCCTTTAAGAACAAATTAAACAGCAACATGCTCATTGTGTGAATACTATCCAGTAATGAAAACAACTGAACTGCAACTACTCACAACAAAGATAAATCTCACAAGGTCAAATGCAAGCCAGATACAAAATATTACATATACATACTGTATGATTCCATTAAGATCAGTGTTTCTTATCCTTTTTCACATTATCATTGCCCTATAAGAAACTTGACTTTCTCATTTGCCCCCTCAAAATTGTTATTACCACAGATACCATGTAAGTATTTATGTACTATGTATGTATCCATGATTTGTATACAAATATATTAAGGTTTAAAGTGTTAGCCTTCTTATCCAACAGTGTTTAAAATAGCTAGAAACAAAAAGTTAATTGAAAACTTTAAGGGCTGCATTTGATTTGTAACTGTTTCTTGAATAAATTTTTGATGTAATTTAATTCAAGTGTAAAATATCAAATTACATACCCAAATTAGAAACTTATGAACATATATGCTGTGCTATGCTTGGTCATTCAGTTGTGTCCGACTCTTTGCAACCCCATGGACTGTAGCCTGCCAGGCTCCTCAGTCCATGGGGATTCTCCAGGCAAGAATACTGGAGTGGGTTGACATGACCTCCTCCAGGGGATCTTCTCAACATAGGGATCAAACTCAGGTATCCCGCATTGCAGGTGGATTCTTTACCGTCTGAGCCAGCAGAGAAGCCCAAGAATATTGGAGTGGGTAGCCTACTCCTTCTCCAGGGGCTCTTCCTGACCTAGGAATTGAACTGGGGTCTCCTGAATTGCAGGCAGATTCTTTACCGTCTGAGCCAGCAGGGAAGCCCAAGAATACTTCCAATAGCACAAGCTACAGTGGGTAGCTTATCCCTTCTCCAGGGGATCTTCCCAACCCAGGAATCACATCGGGGTCTCCTGGATTACAGGCAGATTCTTTAACAGCTGAGCTACCAGGGAAGCCCTCTATGAATATATAATAGCACTGTAATCAAATTTTAAAAAATCTTTCATAACTTATTTTTTCAGCAAAAACAATTGAAAAAAATTGATTTCTTAAAAATTGTAGTTAAATATAACTTTAAAGTTTTTTCAAGAGGAAATACCCTAACTAAAGCTGAAGATATACTCATTCAGATAGTCAACATTTTCTTTGAATTTCTTTTAAATTAAATAATAAGATAGAGACAGCTTTTATTGAATTCTCAAAGCCCAAGTCATAAACAAAGGCACTGTTTATGTGGCAGCATCAAGATAGTGAATGTGGCAGCCAGGCACACAGAGGCCATTTCTCATGATACAGATACAAGACTAAATGATCCACTGAAACAGAATACCTTGCAAACACAACCATGTTTCAACACAGTTTTGTAGCACTTATCTTGCATATATTTTGTGTAAATTTCATTAACTTGCTAATGCTTCATATGTGATAGTTATGAAAATCTAAAATGAGCAATTAAACACTAAGGAATAAGATTTTTCTCAAGTGGGTTTGGGCTTTACATGGTTACATACCTAAGATTTTTTACAGGTATGACATCTAAGATTTTTAATAAATGCATGATTTGGAAAACATCAGAAACAAAGCTAACCAGCATCTTTAGAAGTCAAATAGTTGATTACCTTCAGGTGAAAGGAGAAGTGATTGAGAATGGAAACAAAATGCTTTTGATTGGCTCATAATGTTCTAGTGATTATTAAGAGTGTAATCATTTTTTCTTTTTCTTCTTAGACCACGCCATGAGGCATGCAGGATCTTAGTTTCCCGACCAAGGATTGAACCCAGGCCTCCCAGGCCCTCCACACTGGGAATGGGGAGTCTTAACCACTTAACCACCAGGGAAGTCCTGACAATAATTTCCTAGAATCCTTCAGCACTCTCAGCCATTAGGCTACTTACTGTAAGTTTCAAGCCACTTTTCCTAACAGCTGTACAACTTTATGTCTACCATTTAAAATTCCAAACAGAAGACTAATATTACTAATATTCGCATTGACCAAAAAGAAAACTGTAAGTTTCAGTTCAATTTCTAATTTGTTTATTCCTAAGAAAATGGAATTTAGGTTACCTTTTGTGAGAACTGGAGAGTCTTCCTCTTTCTTCCAATTATATAAAGATTTCTTTCTTGTTCACCTTTCTCTATTCTGAAGTCTTCCAACTTCCTACAAATTTAAGTACCCAGTTATATTAGTTACAGATAAAGGATATATATATAGAAAAAAAAATCAGTACGATTCTGGGAATCATAAATTACTTTTTTAATATGGAAATTCCTAAAGTTACAATAAAACTTAAGTCAAACAGTAGTTTGCAAGGAACTTAATATAAACAATATCTTACAGGCAACTAGGAGGTCCTATTTTTCATATCTAACACACAAATATTCATTTATGTTCTGCTTGGCCCTATGAGGACCAATTTGAACAGAATCTCTCACATTAGCTACTCAAAATGTATCTATGATTTTTCAAAATTGCAATTCTATTCTCTAAAGAAAAAATAAGAGCAGAATCCTCCTCCAAACTTAACACTTCTCATTTTGTAATTTCTGGAAACGAGAACAGCAATGTTACTGGTTCTTCTAATCACCTATATTTCACTCACATGACACACAAGAAAATTCATAATGTTGCTGTGACCAATTTCAGAACAAGGGGTCTTTGGCAATGAAGAACATTTTCCTTCTTCACAACTAGAGGGTTCAAGTAACTAAATGTCTTTTTTATCAGATATGAACGTTGTTGAAAACATGGCTTTATGCCTTGTGTGCTCACTTTAAAATTCCACTAGAAAAGTTTCAAAACTGACTTTGTACCCATGCTCTAAGATATAAGTGAACACTGAAATGAGTATAAGCATAAATGATATAAAGACACAAACTGATTTCCAAGGACATCACTGTTTTCTCAAGACACATCTGCAGCCCACACTCATATGACAGCCAAACATCATCCACAGGGGAGTTCTAAGTCAGACTCCCCTTCACAAGTAATCAATTTCACCAGCAGTATGTGTATTTAAGGAACTACCATAAGGTTTTTCACTTGTAGCCAAATGAAACTCCTACCCTATACCTGTACACCTCCCTTTATTTTGACAGTGAACCACTACACACAATTTATTTTCAATCAATAATAAAGCAAAGGAACATTCTAGATCTTCAAAAGTACCAATTTCAACTGTGCGTGATTCCACACCTATGTGAGGTGGTCAGCTAAGAAAAGTAACATTATGAAAGATCACAATATATATATGTGAGTCACTCATTCATTTAGAATGAACATAATTTCTATTTATTGGATTAAGACAAACTATATACCTGAACTTTAGCCCCAAACAGAACCATGCCAGGTCATGCTAAGTCACTACAGTCATGTCCGACTCTTTGTGACCCCATGGACTGTAGCCCGCCAGGCTCCTCTGTCCATGGGATTCTCCAGCCAAGAATACTGGAGTGGGTTGCCATGCCCTCTTCCAAGGGATCTTTCCAACCCAGGGAATTCTGGGACTTCCCTGGTGGCACAATGAATAAGAGTCCTCCTGCCAATGCAGGGGACACCAGGATTTAACCTCTGGTCCAGGAGAATTCCACATGCCTTGGAGCAAATAAGCCCATGCACCAAAACTGTGGTGCCCTAGAGCCTGTGCTCCGCAACAAGAGGAGCCACTGCAATGAGAAGCCTGCACACCACAACGAGTAGCCCCAACTTGTCACAGCTAGAGAAAGCCTGCACACAGCAAGGAAGATACAGCATCACCAAAAATAAATAAAAATATTTTTAAAAAAAACAAAAGAAATGCTTGTTTAAGGAACTGTTCTTCAGGACTTTCATTTCTGATAACTGTGTGCTTCCCTTGATTTTGACAACAAAAAGTATAGCAAAATGACATGATCATGCAACTCAAGACAAATTTTAAGGCTTAACTATAGCATACTACATACATGGTGGTGATTTTCTGTATTTCTTATCCCAATTTCAGGTTTTGCTTTTCACCAGTTTATTGTATACTTACAAACATTCTTAAATTCACTATATAAAACAGAAGTATCATAAAATACTAATCACTGACTCTTCTGGCTAAACACATGAAAACTTACACAAAATTATCTTCAAGGTATTAGTTATTACAAGACACAAACATGACAGAATGCTGAAAGGTTTTAGATACCAACAAAAATAGTATTTGCTGCCTCCATTTTGATAACTTGAAAATCAGTATAGTACAATTCAGTACAAGGAAAATCCTACCATCCATAATATACTTAGGAGCTATCATTTCTCCCTAAAAGAGAATAGGGCTACTTAAGAAGAAAGCCTGATCCTAGGTCTAGGTAAAGAAATTTACAAAATGAACCTGTAACCCTATCATGCCTGACATCAAAGATGATATGCAAGGGTATTACATCATTTCAAAAGGACTCCAGGGCCAACCTGCAGAAGCTCCTCCTGGCCAGAGATGGATAAACTTAAATATCAATAAGGACATTAGAAACAGCTAATCACAGCAGTGTGATTAATACAGTGAAAATACAAACACACACAAACTGGCCACTCTAGGATAGAAAGGAATAAATTTTTATTTTGAAGGCAAATAAAGCAAAATCAACAAGCATCTATCCTATTTTTTGTATACAAACTTTACTACTAGATGATCAAATTGTAGAAGTGGGTAAATTTTTATTTAGAAGTATCCAAGATAATAAAGAACTCAGAGCTGAAATATCACTTTTATAATCTCTAAAGAATTAATGCATCTAGGGTAGTCAGCATCAACACCTGCTACCACCACAAAAAAAAAAAAAAGGAAATTATGTGCCTTCTGATGGAATTTTACCACTTATGAAATAATCTCACAAAAAACTAAAAATACGACATTTGGAACAACTGGAAATTTGAACACTGGCTATTTGGTTCTATTGAATTGTTTGTTTCTTTTTAAGATATGACAATGGCACTTATGGTTTTAAGATAAGGAATTATCTTCAGAAATTACATACTGATAAACTTTTGGACAAAATGGTAAGTCTGAAACATCCTTCAAAATAATATTGAAGGAAGAAAAGGCAGGTGTTTATGAAGATGAAACAAGATGAGTTATGAAAAAATTTACCACAGTAAAAAGTTAGAGAACAATTTTGACATTTTTCTACCACAATTAAAATATATCCCAATCCATTACTAAAATATATGTATATGATTATTTATACCACTAAAAATTTAACTATGTGTAAATAACCATATAGATATATTTTTATAGATATAAACAATATTAATAGATATCCTAAAACAAACCTAAATATGCCTAGTGGTACCTCTGGGACAACCACTCTTCGCTTCCAAGCCTGCAGGTCACGCTCCGTAGCCATCTGACTGCGCGGAGCATTCTGGTGCATCTGACGGACACCTTCCACTTGTCCACTACGACGCAGACCAATATTTGGAGGAGACTGGATGTCTAAGCTTAGTCTTCTAAAACCTAGGAAAAAATTGTAAAGAATGACTGCAAAACAAACGTCAATCTAATATGCATACACATTCCTCCTAATATGATACAAACCAAAATAAAACGATCTACTGAAAAAACTTTGGAAAAAAGAATTAATGTGACTTAGATAAAAATGTAGAATACAGAACATGATTATTAACATCATTTTCCATTTTTACTAGACTTTCTGAATTTTATGTTACAAGCATTTTCTATAATAATATTATACTTGCAGTCCTAAAATCCTTGCCTTCCTCAAAACTGCAAGCTAAAACATTATCTTTCTGGAAAAATCAGCAATGCAAATACATGTCTCAAACTGTGGTGGCTTGATAATAAGAGCTCTAATAACAAAAATTATTTATGACCTAAAGAGATAATCTAAGCCACTCAGGCAGGCAGCCTGCCAGAGACCATTATTAAAAATTCACAAAAATGTGAAGTGGGGATATGCCAGCAGCACCTGAAATGGAGCTAGGGGAGTGGGTAACAGGGCAATGTGGACAACACTGAGCCCTGAGCCTGCGCAGAGCTGGGCAAGCAGACACAGGAGGTGGCAGGGTAACCTCCCAGGAGCTGGAAGTCACAAAGGATGGAGACTACCCTGAGGGGTTGCAGGGCGGAAGCCCAGGCAAGTACTTGTTTCCTTAAAATACAGGGTGAGCACAGGGAACTCTACTCAATGCTCTGTGGTTACCTAGATGGAAAGAAATTCCAAAGAAGAGGGGATATATCTATATGTATAGGTAATTCACTTTGCTGCACAGGAGAAATTAACACAATGTTGTAAAGCAACTATACTCAAAAAAAATTTTTTTTAAGAAAGTTAAAAAAACAAAAACAAGAGTGAAGAGGACTCTGCTACTAACTGGGGGCGATGTACTTTTTGGCCACCTCTAAAAAGCAGAGACATTATTTTGCCAACAAAGGTCCGTCTAGTCAAGGCTATGGTTTTTCCAGTGGTCATGTACGGATGTGAGAGTTGGACTATAAAGAAAGCTGAGCACCAAAGAATTGATGCTTTTGAACTGTGGTGTTGGAGAAGACTCTTGAGAGTCCCTTGGACTGCAAGGAGATCCAACAGCCCATCCTAAAGGAGATGAGTCCTGGGTGTTCATTGGAAGGACTGATGTTGAAGCTGAAACTCCAATACTTTGGAGTTTGGCCACCTCATGCAAAGAGCTGACTCATTTGAAAAGACCTTGATGCTGGGAAAGATTGAGGGCAGGAGGAGAAAGGGACGACAGAGGATGAGATGGTTGGATGGCATCATCGACTCGATGGACATGGGTTTGGGTGGACTCCGGGAGTTGGTGACGGACAGGGAGGCCTGGTATGCTGTGGTTCATGGGGTCACAAAGAGTCAGACACGACTGAGCGACTGAACTGAACTGAACTGATGCCAAGAGCTGACTCATTTGAAAAGACCCTGATGCTGGGAAAGACTGAAGGCAGGAGGAGAAGGGGACGACAGAGGATGAAGTGGTTGGATGGAATCAACAACTCCATGGAGATGAGTTTGAGTAAACTCCAGGAGTTGGTGAATGGACAGGCAGGCCTGGTGTGCTGTGGTCCATGGGATTGCGAAGAGTCAGACACGACTGAGTGACTGAACTGAACTGAAGGAGGCTATTAAATTTTACTTCAAATATACCAGCTCTCCTTGCCTAGGATAAAATTCAAATATGAGTGAATGCAACTTCTGCACTCTTCGACATACAACATTCTGTTTACCGATCAAATGGGAACCAGTCTGTACTGCACAACATACTATACTTCATCTATTAAAAATGACATTAAGTGAGCCTGCTATTAATCCAAAATTTATATTAAAACATACTGATGTTTAAGAAACAATTTTTGCATTTAGAACTAAAAATAAATTCTAAATTTAACTGCCCAAGTCACAGCATTATTCTCCAACAATTTGAAGAAAACATGCACAGGTTACTTATCTCAGGTTACTTTTCATACTTGCTGTTCAAAGTATGAAAAATAACATGAGTGACCATAAACAGACTAATCACAAAGAATGGTTATTCCACACAGTGGAATACTATGAAGCTATAAAAAGGAATGAAGAAGAGTTCTATGAATGGATAGGAGTGATTTCTAGAATATACTGTACAGGAAAAAAGCAAGGTGTGCAGAGGAATGCATACATATCTTGAGTCACTTGCTCTGATGCACTGAGATAAACACAGCAGCAACTATGCAGTGTGTGTGTGTGTGTGTGTGTGTGCGCGTGCGCGCGCGCGCGTGCGCACTTGTGTTATTTTCGTAGTCGTGTCCGACTCTTTGCAACCCCATAGACTGTAGCCCACCAGGACACTCTGTCCATGGGATTCTCCAGGCGAGAACACTGGAGTGGGTTGCCATTTCCTTTTCCAAAAGGAACTATAGAAAGAAAAGAAAGTGAAGTTGCTCAGTTGTGTCCGACTCTTTGCGACCCCATGGACTGTAGCCTACCAGGCTCCTCCATCCATGGAATTTTCCAGGCAGGAGTACTGGAATGCATTACCATCTCCTTCTCCAGTATTCTTGCCTAAAATGTTGAACCTGAATCCAATTATGAGATAATGAGACACATGTAGGGAACTGAGGAAAAATTGAGGGAAAATCTGTGAAATAACAGGCCTGAACTCTCGTAAGTACCAGCACCATAAGGGAACTGTTCTGCTGCTGCTGCTAAGTCGCTTCAGTCATGTCCGACTCTGTGCGACCCCACAGATGGCAGCCCACCAGGCTCCCCGGTCCCTGGGATTCTCCAGGCAAGAACACTGGAGTGGGTTGCCATTTCCTTCTCCAATGTATGAAAGGGAAAAGTGAAAGTGAAGTCGCTCTGTCATGTCCGACTCTTCGAGACCCCATGGTCTGCAGCCTACCAGGCTCCTCCGTCCATGGGATTTTCCAGGCAAGAGTACTGGAGTGGGGTGCCACTGCCTTATCCAGTTCTAAATTAGGAGAAATAATAATTAAGCACACCAACCAAGGCTTGATTAAATCCTAAAATTTTAAAAAGCCCTGAAGGACAATTTTGGAACAAGTGAGGAAATAGGAAGATTGTACATTAGGTAGCAGTATTTTATAGTTTGTATACTGTACAGTATTATAAAGTTTGTTGACCTATGATCACTATATTATGAACATATAAAAATGCTTCTGGTTCTTGGAAGATACAGAATCATGTCTGAAGGGATAAAGTTCACAGTATCTCCAACTTGCTCTAAAATTTAGGAAAAAATTACCAGAGACAGAAATTATTTCAAGTGTATATGAGAACCATACAAGACTTAGTATCATTTCTGTTTGAGATTAGTAAACTCTCAAAAGTACCCAAAAGTCCATCAAGAGAATGAATGAATAAAATCAGATATAGGCATACAATAGAGTACACAAGTCAAAATTAATCCAATGCAATAACTGATTAATCTTAAAAATACAGCATTCTAATGGCAGAAAACGAAGAGGAACTAAAGAGCCTCTTGACAAGGGTGAAAGAGGACAGTGAAAAGCTTGCTTAAAACTTAACATTCAGCTCTTTTCCGGTTATCGTGGCGTAGGGAACTATGAGCAGCAAAGTCTCCCGCGACACCCTCTACGAGGTGGTGTGGGAAGTCCTGCACAGGAACCAGCGCAAGCGCAGAAGGTTTTTGGAGACGGTGGAGCTTCAGATCAGCCTGAAGAACTATGACCCTCAGAAGGACAAATGCTTCTCAGGCACCATCAGGTTTAAGTCCACTCCCCGCCCCAAGTTCTCCGTGTGTGTCTTGGGGGACCAGCAGCATTGTGATGAGGTCAAGGCTGTGGATATCCCCCACATGGACCTCGAGGCGCTGAAAAAACTCAACAAGAATAAAAAACTGGTCAAGAAGCTGGCCAAGAAATACGATGCCTTTTTGGCTTCAGAGTCTCTGATCAAGCAGATCCCCCAAATCCTGGGCCCAGGCCTAATCAAGGCTGCCAAGTTCCCTTCCTTGATGACCCACAATAAGAACATGGTGGCCAAAGTTGATGAAGTGAAGTCCACAATCAAGTTCCAGATGAAGAAGGTGCTGTGTCTGGCAGTGGCTGTTGGCCACGTGAAGATGACAGATGATGAGCTTGTGTACAATATCCACTAAGCTGTCAACTTCCTGGTGTCATTGCTCACGAAAAATTGGCAGACTGTCAGGGCCTTGCACATTAAGAGCACCATGGGCAAGCCCCAGCGTCTGTACTAAGGCACAGCTTAATAAACCATACTAAACCATCAAAAAAAAAAAAAACAACTCAACATTCAAAAAAGTAAGATCATGGCATCCAGTCCCATCACTTCATGGTAAATAGATGGGAAAACAGTGGAAACAGTGACAGATTTTTTTTTTACCTGGGCTCCAAAATCACTGCAGATGGTGACTGCAGCCATGAAATTAAAAGACGCTTCCTCCCTGGAAGAAAAGCCTGACAAACCAATATAGCATATTAAAAAGCAGAGACATCAATTTGCTAACAAAGGTCTGTCTAGTCGAAGCTATATGGTTTTTCCAGTAGTCAGCTATGAATGTGAGAGTTGGATCACAGAGGCAGAGTGCCGAAGAATTGATGCTTTCAAATTGTGGTCCTGGAGAAAACTCTTGAGAGTCCCTTGGACAGCAAGGAGATCAAACCAGTCAATCCTAAAGGAAATCAACCTTGAAAATTCATTGGAAGGACTGTTCCTGAAGCTGAAGTCCCAATACTTTGGCTACCTGATACAAAGACCCAACTCACTGGAAAAGACCCTGATGCTGGGAAAGATTGAGGGCAGGTGGAGAAGGCGACAACAGAGGATGAGATGGTTGGATAGCATCACCAACTCAATGGACATGAATCGTGAGCAAACTCTGGGAGACAAAGGAGAATAGAGAAGACTGGAGTGCTGTAGTCCCTGGAGTCACAAAGAATCAGACACAAAGTTCCCTTTATAAACCTTTTTATAGTTTCAAAACAAAAGCTTTTTATTAATACATTTAAGAATGTCAAGTTTATTTTTAGAATGCAAAGGAAGGATCAACAGAATTGTCATCTTGGGAGAGGGAAATAGAGCAGGACCACATAAAAGATGTGATTATCATGATTTTTTAAAAAAAGAAAAAGAGCATCTGTGAACCAATGATAAGACTATGTCAATAACAAAATTTGAGAGTTTTGTTGCTGTTGTTAAGTATTTACTTATTTACTTGGCTATACCTGGTCTTAGCTGCAGCATGCAGGATCTAGTTCCCTGACCAGGGATCGAACCCAGGCTCCCTGCACTAAGAGCATGGAATCTCAGTCACTCAACTACCAGGGGTTCCAAGAACAAAGTTTTGATAGACCCGATTCTGTGCTGCTAGAAACCAAAACAACTAAATATATAAAAGAAGTAAAACTTAAAGTATAACGCAATAATTTTAAAGAGAATTAATGAAACTTCTTTAACAGTCATTTCAAATAAAAATCTAAAGCTCTCCGAGTTTTCTGGAGTTCAGTGGTTACAACTCTGTCCTTTCACTGCTGAGGACCTGGGTTTGATTCCTCGCCAGGAAATTAGATCCCATTGGTCATGTGGCCAAAATAATAATAATAAAAAATCTAAAGTCTATTAGATGAAAGAGAGCAAGAGTGAAAGGGCAGAAAGAGCTGAAGAAACTGTTCAGAACAGAGCAGGAGCAATAAGAGATAGGAAATTCTATAGCATTTTATGGACTCAAAAAGAGGTTTTAACTTTCCCAGAGTTCAGTTGCATAACAATCATCCATCTCTTCTAGATTATTTCCATTAGTATAATTATTACCACATTCCAGTATTAAGTACTCTGCCCTGAAATTCACTGCAAGCTTTCTGATTCTACAAGAAACATTAGGGCTCTACTCAACTTTTTAAAAGATTACATAAAAAGGAAACCTAATGTTCCTTCAGAAAACACTTTGTTCTCTAATCTTTTTAACTCAAAACAATTTAATATAATTTTGTAAATACTCTTATTTTAGAGCAAAAAGACTTCAACAGCCTTTCAAAGTACCTGAAATTCAAATGCTCATTTCTTAGTCTTTCAACCTTATACCTAATAAAGCTATCCTCCAGACTTCTGCTCAAAGTTGTAAACGTATACTGCTTAGTATACTGCTTTTATACTGATAAGTTTTTCACACTGGATGCAGGGGACAATGACTTGATTTATTTGTCAATTTCAATCTAGCCATGTTAAGGCAAAATACCTCTGCTATATTTCTTACCTCTTCGGGGTGTTTCTTCCCCATTTGAAAGTCCACTTGGAACAGCCTCCTGACCTGCTCCCATTCTCTGATCTTGCTGCTGCTGCAACTGTCTTATCATTCCATCCAGGACACTGCGCTCTGGGCTTCGTTCACCATTATCATTGGTTTGCAGGCTTATAATTTGTTCTATTACCTCTCCATCACCTGCAAATTCAATGAATGAATATCACATCATAATACATACAAAGATGGAAAAAAAACTTTCAACAATTAAAATTACATTAGAAATTGTCAGAAGACTTGTTTTTCAAAAATAATCATTCAAGATAGCCTTTATTTTCACAACTAATTAAGTTAGAGAAAAGACTCAAAACTAACTTTACGGTACTAATTTCCACAAAAACCTCAACAGAGCTTCTGAAATCTGTCAAATTAAGTAGAGGAAAACACATTTCAGCAAAAATCTTGTTTTTCTGTTTCAGATCAATGCCTCTTATTTACACATTTCATTAAAATCTTATTTCCCAAGGTCTCCGACTATAACAGATCAACAAAGAATCAACTGGACTTCACTGTAAACCTCTGAGTTTTCTATGCAACTCCGTCTCTGATGTAGAGTAAAGCACTGGCATTTCTTTAGTCTTAAGAAATAAAAAAGAGTGAGTAACACCTTTTTGGCCTTCAGCAAATGACCACTCCGAACTCCAGCTATAATTCTTCAGATATAAAATCAGATTTTTTTAAGTGTCTTTGCTTCTTTATTTTTCAAACCACCCTTATGGCAGAAAGTGAAGAGGAACTAAAAAGCCTCTTGATGAAAGTGCAAGTGGAGAGTGAAAAAGTTGGCTTAAAGTTCAACATTCAGAAAACGAAGATCATGGCGTCTGGTCCCATCACTTCATGGGAAATAGATGGGGAAACAGTGGAAACAGTGTCAGACTTTATTTTTTTGGCTCAAAAATCACTGCAGATGGTGACTGCAGCCATGAAATTAAAAGACGCTTACTCCTTGGAAGGAAAGTTATGACCAACCTAGATAGCATATTGAAAAGCAGAGACATTACTTTGCCAACAAAGGTCCGTCTAGTCAAGGCTATGGTTTTTCCTGTGGTCATGTATGGATGTGAGAGTTGGACTGTGAAGAAGGCTGAGCGCCGAAGAATTGATGCTTTTGAACTGTGGTGTTGGAGAAGACTCTTGAGAGTCCCTTGGACTGCAAGGACATCCAACCAGTCCATTCTGAAGATCAGCCCTGGGATTTCTTTGGAAGGAATGATGCTGAAGCTGAAACTCCAGTACTTTGGCCACCTCATGCGAAGAGTTGACTCACTGGAAAAGACTCTGATGCTGGGAGGGATTGGGGGCAGGAGGAGAAGGGGATGACAGAGGATGAGATGGCTGGATGGCATCACTGACTTGATGGACGTTTGATTCTGGGTGAACTCCGGGAGTTGGTGATGGACAGGGAGGCCTGGCGTGCTGCGATTCATGGGGTCGCAAAGAGTCGGACACGACTGAGCAACTGAACTGAACTGAACTGAATACATTTTCAGAGATATTTAATACAGTCATACTTATTGTAAATGGAGAAAAAGTGCTGGATAGTTGTGGAGTCTTGAAACGTACTTAAGACACTAACATTTATATACATAAACAATTCCTTACTTGTCCTCCCACCATAAAATACATCTTTGAACACAGAACACAGACCTTCCAACCACACCAACTTATAAGAAACTTCTAACAAATTGAAATGAATAGGGTATTAGGCAAAAAGACTGCAAAGATACACATGTATACATGCATCCACAGTAACACATGAGAAACTGAAAAATGTCATACTATTTCAGGGAAAAAAAGAATACTTCTATCCTACTACATGAGTTAGATTCCCTTGTATCTCAGATAACATCTCCATTTTACTACGGAAATCAATGAAGAACTTAAAAGAGCTAAACAAAAATCACTGAAGCTTTTTTGATGACTCTTAAAAAAAAAAAAAAAAAAGAGCTAAGAAAGCAGAAGTAGAGCCCTAATCTAAAAGGATAAAAAGACTTTCATTAGAACCAGGAGTAACATAACATTCCTAAGATCACAACATGGAACCAAAGGGAAAAGAGCAGAAAAGGAGACTTCCAATCCTCTCCCCTCTCCCCAGAAACCCATTTAACATTTCTCTCCTGGCCCTGGACTTAGACGTAAGCTTGGCAAACACCATTAGGAATGATACTGGTTTCTATCCGGCATAATGCAACCACTATACAAATATTAAAGAAGGCTTCAATGCTACAGTATTCTTTCACTACAAAATACTACAGCACTGGAAAAAATACAAGAAAGAAGGGCTTTCAAATACTGGATAACTGGGACCCCTGAGAGAAGACAATAGAGTCCAGTCTTTGGATTGCTCCAGGTAACAGCATGGAGGCAATTTCCAAGGTGTAGAACAAGGAGAGGGAACCCAAATACCATCCAGAAATCACAATGAGTTGAGAGACAGAGGTCAGGGTCTGGGAGCAAGCGGGAAGACTAAAATATGCAGATTGGTTAGAATTGAAAAGATATGCCATGATAACACTAATTTTAAAAAAACTGGATTATTTACATTAATATGAAACAGTCTTCAAAACAAGAAATACTCTCCCAAGAATAAACAGGGACATTTCATAATGATGAAAGAATTCACAAAGAGCACAATCTGAAATGTGTATTTACATAATAACAGAATTTTAAAACACATAAAGCAAAAACTGATTGAATCAAAGGAAAAAAAATAAGACAAATCCACAGGATAGTTGGATATGTCAGCACTCCTTAAAACAGCCACAAAATGGGAAAAAGCCAAGTGTTCTCCAGCTACTAGTGAATGGAGAAATAATGGTATATCCATGCAATGGTGCATGATCACTAAAGAAAAAAAAAAAAAAAAAAAGACTGATATCTGCAACAGGAATGAATCTCAAAAGCACCATGCTAAGTTAAAGAAGCCAGACACAACAGACTACATATTGTATGATTTCAATGATATAAAAATACTTTAAAAGGAAAAATTAAAGTGACAACAGTCATTACAAGAGGCCAGGAGAAGGGAGAGGAATAATTCTACACAGGCTCAGGAGAATTTCTGGGGGCACTGGAAATGCTCTGTATTTGGATTGTGGTGGTGGCTTACATAACTCATTTGAACTGCACACTTAAAAGTGGTGAATTTTGCTGTATGTAAAGTATACTTCAATCAAACTAATAAAAAGAATTTGGAAGAGTAAACATATGGTGATTTACATTAATCTTTAACCTTAAAGTTTTAGCAAATCAATCCTCATCCAAACAAAAGTATCTTTTTAAATTTTATTTTTAATTGGAGGATAATTGCTTTACAATGTTGCATTGTTTTCTGCCATACATCAACATGAATCAAGTCATAGGTATACACATCCCCTCCCTCTTGTACCCCCTACCACCTCCCACTTTATTGCAAAGACGTATCTTTTTTCCTTTGCTTAGTACAAGAATATTAGAGAAAAACACTACACTGCTATGAACAAAAACAAAACAAAGCAAAACACCTCTGCCCTTGGCTAGGACAGGCAAAGGACAAGATGGAACTGGAACCTTCTCTGCCAGAAAGTTAGTGTTCCAGGAATGATGGGGACTTGGGAAAGGACACAAAACTCAGCCTAAAGGGTTTTCACAGCCAAATTCAAGGATAACATGAACAACTTAGTAACAACAGTACTGGATTTTAACTCACTATATAATGATCTGGAAGTCCAGACTAAAACTTAATAAATGAGAGAGTAGTAGATGGTCAGCTAATGGTAAAATGAAAAAGCAATGATAGAAGAGTTAGAAAACCATTTCACAACCTTCAGAACAACTACTGATTCAGGCAAGAATTACCAATGGATCCTGAAAGTTATAGGTAAAATTAGAAAAGGAACAGGTTATTTACACAAGTTACTAAATAATTACAAAGAGGAAAAAACCTTCAGAGTGGAGAACTTTGGCAGATACCCAGTGTTCAAAGTCAACACCACCAATAATTGGATGAAACACAGTCACAGGCATCCTGACATGATACTCCAAGAAGACTACATCATTTATGTTGTGCTCTTCAAAAATGCACAACCTGAACTTAATGACAGCTAAATTTAATGTTCAGTCCCAAATTAAAATCTACACCAGGGAGAGAAAAAAACCTGTAACAGGCATTATTAGAATAACAAAATTTGATTACAGGCTATAATAGTATAAATGTTAAATGTTCTATTTTTGATAACTGTTTATGATTACATAAGAAAACATATTTTTTCTTAGAAAATACATACTTAAGTATTTAGTGGTAAATGGACATGAGGCCCAGAACTTAAGTCTCAAGTGGTTCACAACAATGATATCTATCTAGAGATAGAATAATAAAACAAACATTGCAAAATATTAAGGACTGGTAAATCTGAAAGTACAAGAGTTCTCTGTATTATTACTTACATTTTTCAAATTAAAAAAAAATTTTTTTAAAGGTTTAGCACTTACTTGTTGCCACATAGCCTAGTTGTGGAACCAAATGTTCATCTGCAGAATTTTCTCGGCCAGGCACTAATCGCTGATACTTAGTTGGATGAGGGTTTCCGTCTACATCTACCAAGAACGGTGGAGGCATAAGGTGAGGGGCCTGCTGAGTCTGCTCGTCTAAGACGTAATTATTAGAATCCCTAATCAGCGGTCGATAGTCAGTATGGAAGAACATCTGGTCAGGAATCTAGAAATGGAAAGTTTACAGACTGAAATTTTGAGGATTAAACATGTTAAAGAACATAAATATTAACCAGTTAATTTTATTGGAAAGGATAAAAAATCAAATCAATACATCTAACCTATTTTAAAAACATCCTTCTTAACTATTTACATGCTCTAAGAAAGTATGTAAAATGACCTTTTCATATGGCTTGCTGCATCCAAAACCAAATATCAGAAGGTGACCATGAGAATCTGTACAGGCAAAATGCTGTCCATCCTGTGAAAACTTACAATCAAAGACAGCTCCATGTCCTTGTCCTTCAATCTAGGAAACAAAGATGGAAATTTTTATAACCATTTCTATGTAACACCTTTAGTTATTATATAAAATTCTGATTTAAAAATGAATTTTTCATTAAGCACGTCAATATTTTCATAAAGTAAAATTCACTTTAGATATCACTGGCCTAGAAAAAACCTTGATGGATCTTCTGAGAATTAGTTCTCAAAATGATCAAATGAAGGATCATAAACCAACCCCAAGTGAAGGCTTTCTTTACGTCTTATGAGAGAATGAAACCTCCATAAACTTTCTAATACATAACAAAAATCTATTGATTAATAACTTTGGGAAATGATTAAAGATTAATAAAGTTTGTTATTCATGAATTAAAATCAATACTTTTATGGAGTTTAAGCTTTCCACTTAATGACTAACCACCATGCAAAATTTGTAATGCTGCAAGTGTCTCAAGGGTGCATATGTAAATTCTTACACCTGCAACTACCTTACTTCAGACTGCCACAAATTTCTAAGTGTGTTGTGAATGTTGGGCTTCCCTCATAGTTCAGTTGGTAAAGAATCACCTGCAATGCAGGAGACCCTGGTTCGATTCCTGGGTCAGGAAGATCCCCTGTAGAAGGGAAAGGCTATCCACTCCAGTATTCTGGCCTGGAGAATTCCATGGACTGTATAGTCCATGGGGTGGCAGAGTTAGACACAAATGAACAACTTTCACTTTCATGAATGTTGCCTTAAATAAGTAACTTCTAAACTGCTTTATTCTTGTTACTTTAACTCTAAATTCAATTAGTTTAGTATTAACAATTTATAGTTAGATGAGATGTTTCATTAACTCATTAGTACAGAGCTATGCATACTTGCTGTTTCAGCCTATAAATAATAATTAAAATTCAGGACAAGTTAACCTAAATCGGTACTGGAAAAAGGAATCATCCACCCAAACAAAACAGAAGTATTTATTTTCACTGCCAGAACAAACTCTCATACATACCTAAATACCCACTTGAAAAACAATTCACTTCTGCTATACCACACATGAAAGAGTGCCTTTAACAAAATGGGGGGAAATTAAGGTATTAGGATACTTAGGGACCTGCTGAATAAGATAATGCCCCCCTGACCTGAGACTCTCAGTCCAAGTAAAGCAAAGGCAGGTGGGGAGGCAAGAGCCCTGGGCTGGTCAGGCAAAGTTGGTGGCAGTTACTTTGCTACCACACATGTGCAAATAACCTCAGCAAAAGTTAAGGGTACCTACTAAGAAGGAAGTTTCCGAAGTGGGCAAACCTACCTAAGCAGAGCAAGACACACACCGCGTTTTATCTGCTGTCAGAAGAGTCCTACACAATCATTCCTAATAAAACAAAAATAGCCTGCAAATGTATCTGGAGAACACTTCAATGTCACACGATGTTTGTTGTGTTAGTCACTCAGTCGTGTCCGACTCTTTGCAACCCCACAGACTGTAGCCTACCAGGCTCCTCAGTCCATAGGACTTTCCAGGCAAGCGTACTGGAGTGGGTTGCCATTTCCTTCTCCAGGGGATCTTCCCGACCCAGGGATCAAACCCAGGTCTCCCACATTGTAGGCAGACGCTTTACCGTCTGAGCCACACACTATGTTTACTACTTTTTTAATGAAACTCTGTCTTATTAGCTTAAAACCCAAGAATTAGGAGACTCTCGGGTGATCAGTAAAGGTAAGAATTATTCAGCCTACAAGGTCAATTTCTGGTATCTGACTAGAAATAAAACCACCATTGTCCGTTTGAGACTTTTCAGGTTACTCTTTGGCTTAGTGGTTATTTTAGATTATATTCTGTTTAAAGCCTGAATTAATGTAGTCTTCTGTTTTAACAGATTAATTTTAGGATGTTCCTATTGAGTTTTAAAGGACAATTAAGAAGATGGATGTACCTATGAATTTTAAGGCCAAAGAAAAACTAAAGAAGGCTTATTTGTTTTCCAAGGATTCTGAACAGAGATGTAACATTCAGAGATGCCTAATGATGTACTTTATGCTATTTGAATTGTTTTAGTGCATTTAATGTTAGTAAATAAAACACTTTATTTTGGACAGTTAAACTGTCCAATGTAAGCATACTGAAATTAAAATTTTAAAGGTTAAAAAAAAAAAACAGGAAAAACATGGAACATATGGACGAAGATGGTTTTCAATCAAAAGGTCTAAGAAACACTCATCTGTAGGATGCTACTGTACTGCCTCAAAAATTAATTAGCCTTTGAATTGGGTCTCAATATACATAAAGAGTAATTTCAGAAAACCCATCATGTGTGTGTCTCCAAAGTCTTAACAATATATAAGCCCTTTTATACATTCCCCTCAGAATTTATCCCAAGGAAATAATCAGGGATCTACATAAACAGACATGTATATTCAAACTGTTACTGTTGTGCATGTTTTAGAAACTACTTAAATACTCAACAACAGCAAATTAGCTACATAAGTAACATTCTTCTAAGAAAGGCTGAATTTACCATCAAACATACATTTACAAATTCTTAAAAATATTTTAGGGCTTGAAAAGCATTCTTTACATAAAATGAGAAGGGATTACAAAACTGTGTACAAAAGAGTAAAAACAAACAAAAAACTATGTGTAAGAATGCCAACTAATAATTCTATAAAAATGATGCCATCAGAAAATCTTCAATGGATATTGATACCTGTGAAAGTTTAATGAGGAACCAGACATTTACACAGTCTCTGGAAAAAAATCAGTTTAAAAATTACGAAGAAAAGAAACATTTAAAAAATTAGTGCAAAAACTTGGCAGATGTCACCTTAACCAAATACTTATAATTATCACCATATTAATAGTGGATATATATACATCATTAAATATAAACATCATTAGCCTCCTAATACAATGCATGGAGGGCACAATACAATACAATGCATGGAGGGCACATTATCATTTATTTTTTTAATCAAAAAATATACAGGAGTATTACATCATGAAGAAATACCAGACAAAACAAATATCCTGTAATATTACTTGTCTGTAAAAAGGTAAGATATGCAGAGTGAAGGATTACTGATTTTACAAAAGTGGAAATATGTAACTACTTAATATGATGCACGATCCTGAGTTAGTCCAAGAGGTAAACATAACTATAAATGCATTATTAGGACAATTGACAAATTTTTAATGTAAACCAGATTAGATAATGCTACCTTATCAATGTTAAATTTGCTGATTTTTGGTGACTATATTGCAGCTATGTATAAGAAATTCTAAAAATATGCAATAAGATCATAATCTGGTTTTCAAACATTTGTGTGCAAGAAGAAAAAAGCTGAGGAAACAAAAAACGATGTTTGACTCCTGAGAGGACTTAACTGAATAATATTTTTTACTACAGGTATTTTAATAAGTTTAAATAGTGAAAAAGTATGAATTACCATAATTTTGCCAATTTAAACACAAACAGGGACACATTCACAGACACAAAGCTAAATAAATAAACTTTTAAAATCTTCCCCTCATGTGAATTAGTTGTACAGATTTCACTTACATATGTACATTTGTACATATGACTATCAGATATTTATTAGCCTTAAAGTAGCACCATGATCTCTAGAAATACAAACTGCCAAAAACATGCAGATCGGTTTCGGCTACATCTCCTTATCCAAACATTTGAAACAAGTGCAAACAGGTATAGAGACACACACTCCCCCCACTTACCATATTGAAATAATGTTTCATCTTGGTGCCTTTTGTGATATCCCATATGAATATGCTGCCGTCATGTCCTGCAGATAACATAATTCTGGAATCAAAGGGATGTGTCTCCAAAACAAATACTTCATCAGCATGTCCCTTTATTCAACAAAGTCATATAGTTAAGGAGGGTCTGCAAGTTATAAGTTTAAAATTAAAAGCCCATGTTGTCACAGTATCTAAGGGCTTTTAAAAATGCATTAATGACAGTAATTTATACATTAGTATATATACAAATTTCTATTCATTTGATAATATAAAAGTTTTTTTTTAATTTGTTAAAAAAAAAACTTTATTTGTTGTATGTTATAAAACTACCTACCAACAGGTTATGAAGCAGCTGTCCAGTGTAAGAATTCCACACTTTGAGGACATGATCATTCACAGCTGTGACAACAATGCTATCATTCTGATTCCAAGCTATCATTGTTACTTTGGGTTTCATAAACCTTTCCTCTTCCAAAGATAAATCTCTAAGAAAAAAAATACAACATGTGCAGTGCTATATGTGTAGGAGGCTACACAATCTCTCATAGATACAAAAATAGTAAATAATCTAGCTCACATCCACACCTTATCCACTTCACAGAGTTTATCACATCTGACCCACAAGAGGTTATCTACAAACAGATGAGGGCAAGATCCCAAGGGGGAAGGGATGATCCAGAAACAGTTCAGGGGCTGAACATGGGCAGACTCCAGAACACCACATTATTCATAAAAGCAAAGCTTTTCTCTACATCTAGGATTCCTTTCTCTTGACTACAAGGCCTATTGGTAATATTTTCAACTACTTGGAAGACAGAAAGAAGGTAATTCACCTTCATGCCCTCAATGTCTAGAAAAGTGCCTGACAGACTTTCAGTATGCTGAACTACCTCTTTACACTTCCCTACAGACTATTCCTACGGCTCCCTTGGCAAGAAGAGTCTTATACACACGTCTGCAATGTTTTGTTGCCTTCATGAAAGCAATATGCAGTTTCTGTGTAAAATACAGCAGTCAGTAATATGGGGGAGGGGGGTGGGGGAGAACCTAGCTGTTTCTGAAGTCATAGAGCACATTCTAAGAAATTATAAAATAGACATGTATTTTAAAGAAAACAGCTACAAGAAGGAGTGCTATGTAACAGCTACCTGTGTAAGCACAATGGAACACAAATGACTGAATAATTCTAACTAGATTGGTCAGAGGAAGTGTAACACAAGAGACAAAATGGAATACAAGCTAAGATTCCATGCTTCACCTGAATTTACTAACAGATGTGTTGCATTTCATCAAATAGATCAGCCAAGATCAGAACACTAGAACAAATATATCCATCAATTTATACACACAGAAAACACTGCTTTTCAAGATTTGAAAGAGGTAAAACTTTAAATGAGAAAAGAATATTTCTACCCGGAGGGGAAATACAGGAAGAGTTCTCTCCATGAAGACAATATAGCAACAAGAAAACTAAACAGTTCTCAATCTCATTTAAAAGAATTCTGGACCTCCCTGGTGACGCAATAATAAGGCATCCTCCTGTCAATGCAGGACTTGGGTTCAATCCGAGTCCAGGAGGGTTCCACATGCCATCAGGCAACTAAGGCCCGAGGCAGCCAAATAAAATATTTTTAAAATTTTATTCAAGTTTTTACAATGATGTTCCTATTTTGCCTAATAAAGTACAACTGTTCATACGTGAATACAGTTTCAAATTTTCTTCACTGTTATTCATTCATTATTATTCACTTTCACACTAAAATGCTGAATATCCAAATGTAACATCTTTAAGTAATTGTAAAGATATGTTTGTGAACAGGGATTATCAGATTTCTAGTATGTATTCTTTCCATTCTCTACCACAGGTCATTTCACAAAAATAGTAATATCAAATTTATTTTGAAATCCAATACAACTGTTTGAGCCACAGTGGAGAATGAGTTGATTTCTCCTACTATTACTAAAAATAAAGCAGACATGAAGATTTCTAAACAACAGAATGTGTAACATTTCTCAGAAAAAATGCTAAAAACAGTGATATGCCTACTCTACACCAAGTAGACTGGGCTCGCCTCGCAGCTCACTCAGTAAAGAATCTGCCTGCAAAGCAAGAGACCCAGGTTTAACTCCTCAATCGGGAAGATCCCCTGGAGAAGGAAATGGCAACCCACTCCAGTATTCTTGCTTGGGAAATCCCATGGACAGAGGAGCCTGGCAGGCTAGTCCATGGGGTCACAAGAGTCAGACACAACTTAGCAACTAAACCACCACCACCACACCAAGTTCTGCTAGAAATCTGCATATGATTTTCAATTGCCAATAGTACTTAAAGGCAGATAGTTTCATCTCCCAGATGATGAAACACATTGTGATGGTCTCAAAATGATATAGCTATAAAAAGTGTAAGTGGTATTTGAGCAAAGTTCTGACTCCAAAATGCATATTCTTCCCACCACCTATACAGTCTCCCAGTATGTACAAATCCAAAACCACAATGTATTTGAAATTTATAATATCTATCTTGGGAAATACTGAAATTATCTCAAAGCTGCTCAAAATATGTTTGAGACTCTGGAGTGTTGGGGGAGGGGCACAGTTAAGACAAACTTGCCTTCAGTACCATTTTACAAACCAAAATTTTACCACGTAAAATAAAAATATCACTCCCAATGGAGACCAATTTTTAAAAACAGAAACAATAAAATGTATTTCCTTATTTTTTTTTAAACCAGATATAGCTTTTTAAAATATAACTTTTTAAAGATTCATGTCAGTGTGTGGCAAAACCACTACAATTCTGTAAAGTAATTAGCCTCCAATTAAAATAAATTAATTAAAAAATAAAAAATTCTAGATCTTTACATAAGTAAAAAAAAAATAAACTAAAAAAAATAATCCAAAAATCGTATCTTCATTTCTGTTTTCCCGGCTTGTAGGATCTTAGCTCCCTGATCAGGGATTGAACCGATGGCCCCTGCAGGGGAAACCTGGAGTCTTAAACACTGGACTGCCAGAGAGGTCCCATCCTATCTTTAGAAAAATAGAAATTTCTGAAAATCTCCACGTTTGACATACTTGAGTTATTTATATATTTAAAGCAGTAGGTGGTTTTAAATGCAACACCTCAGAGGAAGTCAATGCTTTGAACAATGGAATAAATACAGTGTTCTTTTCTACATAAATCTAAGATTGTAATAGGTTTAAGTATCTGTCAGATATGCAGGAAGGAGCCATTCACTTAGATTGGAGGTGGCTCTAGTTCCTGAACAAAGCGAAAAACCAACCAGAGAGACAGACCAAGTACTCAGGATGCATCTACTTAGAAACAAACCATCTCAACTTACCCTGAGATTCTAGTGGCCATATCTAGTAAGATGCTTCTCCATTCTAACTGTTCAAATCTCCAAATTCGTGCTGTTCCATCTCTGCTACCACTTAAGAACCTTAAAATAGAAGAAACAGATCTACTTACATATATGCTACCAAAGGGTACAGTTAAAACCACAAGCAAAAAAATTTTTAATGTAGCTATCTTGCCTGCAGGTAAATCTACAGGTATAAATTCAAAAAAGACAGGGATTTACAGCCTACCTAAAAGGAGAAAAGGAGCTTCCCTTGTGGCTCATCTGGTAAAGAATCCGCCTGCAATGCAGGAGACCTAAGTTCGATCCCTGAGTTGGGAAGATACCCTGCAGAAGGCAAAGGCTATCCACTCCAGTATTCCGGCCTGGAGAATTCTATGGACTGTTATAGTCCATGGGGTTGTAAAGAGTCAGATATGACTGAGTGACTCACTTTCTAAGCTACCTGGTGGCTCAGATGGTAAAGCGTCTGCCTGCAATGCAGGAGACCCAGGTTCGATCCCTGGGTTGGGAACATCCCCTAGAGAAGGAAATGGCAACCCACTCCAGTACCCTTGCCTGGAAAATTTCACGGACGAAGGAGCCTGGTAGGCTACAGTTCATGGGGTCGCAAAGAGTTGGACACGACTGAGCGACTTCACTTCACACGAAAAGGAGAAAATCTGCTTTACTCTGATTTGCCTGGCCCTACTGTAAAGCACATTTCAAACCCAATCACTACCTTGTCAAATAGTTTTGAAAATATATGTACGTAAGTAATAGGGGGCTGCTGCTGCTGCTAAATCGCATCAGTCATGTCTGACTCTGTGTGACCCCATGGACGGCAGCCCAACAGGCTCCTCTGTACCTGGGATTCTCCAGCAAGAGTATTCTCTTGGAGTGGGTTGCCATTTGGGGAAGCACAATTAAAGATGAATGGGAGAATTAGTAAAAGCAAAAGTGCCATTATAAGCATTTAAACTCTAAACTCAATTTCACACTAGTCACTTATGTATAAATAAATCCCTCACTTAAGTGTTAAAAAGAAGAGGTAAGAGGTACCTGAAAAGACACTGGGGACCACAAAAAAGGATATAATTGAAGGGATAATTTTGTTGCAGATTACATCACAGTAATTGATTAGAAAAGATTTAACTATTCAAATAGGCATCCCTGGGTGGCTCAGCTGGTAAAGAATCTGCCTGCAATGTGGGAGACCTGGGTTCAATCCCTGGGTTGAGAAGATCCCCTGGAGAAGCTAATGGCTACCCACTACAGTATTCTGGTCTGGAGAATTCCATGGACTGTACAGCCCATGGGGCTGCAAAAAGTCAGACACAACTGAGCGACTTTCACTTTCACCCAACTACTCAAATGTAAGAAATTCCATTATCCTTACACCTAATTTTCCTATAAATCAAACAGCCAGCAGTGAACTAAAGAACCACTTTTGATATATGAGGCTGCAAAAACTACAATTCTAAAAACTTAATTTGTTTCCTCCCTGACACAGATGCTTTTCCCTCAATTACTACAGTTACTAACAAGGGCCTGCCATATGATATATACCTGGCAAAGTGACACGTAAGCTACACTAATAGGAAGCAAAACACATTTACCTAAAAACACACTCACAAATACAAACTCACACTTACCGATCACCATTGTTACAAAATTGGATACTATCAACTTTATCCTAAAGAAAAAACCAAACACAAAAGTAATCATCTATATAGTTTATAAACAAAGAAAGAGCCCACCCAGTTTTACAGTTAGAAGCACATTTGGTTTAAAGCAAGAGATCTACACTTTTGCTGCTTAATCCTGTCATTCAAACATATATTGTATGTTTAAGAGCAAAGAACCTAACTACATATCAAATCAGACTAAGACACAGCTTTTATCTCAGAGACAGACACATAGGGTTTAAAAAGAAAAAACAGCCTGCTTCTAAAATTAAACCTGTATTTACAATTAATTACATCTACAAAATTAATATGGATAGAAAGTGATAATAAAGTTTAAGTAGCTGAAAACAAGTCGCATTCACTTTGATGATTATGTGCAAAACAAACAAAAATTTCCTTTAAAGTGATTCTGTTTTTTATCAAATAACTTTACAGAACTTCCTTAAGGAGAAAAAGATGACCTGACTGCTGACCAGTACTCCAGAACACTGAGAGTTACCGATCTTTAGTGCACGTTAATAAAATAGCATTCTAATTCCATGAGCTTGGTTAAGATAAACAGGCCCAATTTGAACCTAATCCACCCAAATCAATTGTCATAATCAAATGTACCTGAAGTAGAAATAACCACTGTAAAGCATTTGCACAGTAAGGTTCTGAGCTTATCAGTATCATCTTTCATCTTTAAATGCAATTCCTCCTCCATTTAAGTTGAAAGTAAAATCAATAACAATCTCCGTTATTGAGACTATATACCAACAGGAATATCATAAGTAAATCTTAATTTTAAAACATGAAGACTTACAGTGTGACTTTCAAGTTCTGCGATTTTTTCAGGTGCTTCAAAACCCAAAAAATACATTCTGATTACATGATCAGTACTACCTGTGGCTAGAAACATACCACCTGAAACAAAAATTTTAAGTTTTAAAAATCCAGTTTGTAACAAATGTCTTAACCAAAGTTCTATATTAAGCTCTCTACGCCAAAAGTAAATTCATCTCAATAGATCCATCTCATTATATAAAGAACTTTTAAAAATTAACATAATATATTGTGATATGATTTTTAGGAAGAAATCTGTTTCTGGCTGAACTCCTAAAAACCCTTAGAATTTCCTAAGTGAAATGATACTGGTATCTTGATGTTCATATAACAAACCCATTTCAATCACACCAGAGTTTATGTTAATGAGGTAACTTTTGAAAAGCATCTATGGAAGAGGAACCAACCACGTGATAGAGGTTGGGAAAGAGGGCTGGGAGACAGTTGAATCCATCCTTATGGCCAATGAGTTAATCAACTGTGCCTGTGTGATTAAGCCCCATAAAAAACCCAAAGGGCAAGACTCGGAGAGGTTCCAGGTGGATGAACAGGAGAAGATTAGAGAAGAATAGCAGGACTGGAGAGTCCTCCTTCCCACAGACTTTATCCTAAGCATCTCCTCCATCTAGCTATTCCTGAATTATGTTCTTTCATAATAAACCAAAAATCCACTGAGTAAAAGGACTGCCGTCAGCTGTTCCAGCAAATTAACTAAATCCAGGGAAGAAGTTGTGGGAGCCTCTGACCTACATACAGCCTGTCAGCAGAAGCAAGGTGACAACCGGGTCTGAGGCTGGGGGTGGGCTGGGAATCTTGTAGGACTGAGCCTTTATCCTGTGCAGTCTTCACACTATTCTCTAGGTAGGCAGTGTCAGAATGGAGTTGAAATGTAGGATGCCAAGCTAGTATCAGAGAACTGTTTGGTGGTATTATAGCGGGGCGGGGGTGGGAGTGGGGTACACATCAGATGAGGCTTAATTTTAAAAAGTTAATTCAATCTGGAAATGTTCATTATCTCCCTCTGTCATACTGGTTGTGATAAGGACTAAGATGCTGCCACTCCAAAAATGCATGAAAACAGGTTCTGCTTTCTAAATACCTTTACACTCCTAAGGAGTTCCTGGTGACTTAGATGGTAAAGAATCTGCCTGCAATGTGGGAGACCTGGGTTCAGTCCCCGGGTCAGGTTCCATCACTGGCTCAGGAAGGTCCTCTGGAGAAGGAAATGGCAACCCACTCCAGTACTCTTGCTTGGAAAATCCAATGGACAGAAGAGCCTGGTGAGCTACAGTCCACAGGATCAGAGAGTCAGACACGACTAAGTGACTAACACACACCTAAACATAGCTATGGTATATGAAGTTCACTTGTTTGCATGTTCAGACTTCTATGGGGGAAAATCTTTGACCTCTCCCCCAAACAAAGGTTATCACACAAGTCCACTGTACAAAAAAGAAAAAGAGGAATAATTTCACAAGATGTGTGCAAAACAAACTTAAACTACCAAAAACCAGCAATTCAAAGAAAATCACAATCTTGGCTTATCATACACATGGGGCACATGGCACAGGAACTGCTCATTTGGACACTTTAAGCATCCTTTTTGCCAGTTCTTATATCCCTGGCTCTGATTACTATGAAAAATCGAAGAAAGTCAGCATGGGGAAGGTAAGGAAAACGCTAATTAACATCACAGGTTAAATGTAATGAAATGAACGTAAGACATTCACCATCTATCTGATAAAAGCCATTAGCCATGTGGTTGCTCAAAAAAACTACAAAACTAAGAAAAAAACACTAAAGGTATCTTACCAACACTAAATGAAGAACACAGCATTTGAACACCTGGTCTAGGCTTTTCAGTGAACTTCAGGGGACGTGGACTAGAAAAGAAGAACATGTTGTTTTAAAATACATGTTAACACAGTTTAACATAGTGGAAGTTTCTATAAGCCTCTTATCCTTATTTCATCAGAGGGCAGACAGAATGAAAACCACAATCACAGAAAATCAACCAAACTATCACATGGACCACAGCCTTGTCTAATTCAACGAAACTATTAGCCATGCCATGTAGGGCCACCCAAAACGGACAGGTCATGGTGGACAGTTCTAACAAAATGTGGTCCACTAGAGAAGGGAATGGCAAACCACTTCAGTATTCTTGCCTTGAGAATGCCAAGAATAGTACGAAAAGGCAAAAAGATGTGACACTGAAAATTGAACGCCCCAGGTCGGTAGGTGCTCAATATGCTGCTGAAGAAGAGTGGAGAAATAACTATAAAAAGAATGAAGACACAGAGTCAAAGCGAAAACAACATGCAGTTGTGGATGTGACTGGTGATGGACATAAAGTCTGATGCTGTAAAGAACAATACTGCATAGGAACCTGGAATGTTAGGTCCATGAATCAAGGTAAACTAGAAGTGGTCAAACAGGAGATGGCAAGAGTGAACATCAACATTTTAGGAATCAGTGAACTAAAATGGACTGGAATGGGCGAATTTAATCAGATGACATTTTATCTCCTATTGTGGGCAAGAATCCCTTAGAAGAAATGGAGTAGTCCTCACAGTCACAACTGAAATGCAGTTCTTGGTTGCAATCTCAAAAATGACAGAATGATCTCTGTTTCCAAGGCAAACCATTCAATATCACAGTAATCCAACTCTTTGCCCCAATCACTAATGTTGAAGAAGCTGAACGATTCTACGACAACCTACAAGATCTTATAAAACAAACACCAAAAGAAGAAGTCCTTTTCATCATAGGGGACTGGAATGCAAAAGTAGGAAGTCAAGAGATACCTGCAGTAACAGGCAAATTTGGTCTGCTAAGTCGCTTCAGTCATGTCCGACTCTGTGCAATCCCATAGACGGCAGCCCACCAGGCTCCCCGGTCCCTGGGATTCTCCAGGCAAGAACACTGGAATGAGTTGCCATTGCCTTCTCCGAAATTTGGTCTAGGAGTACAAAATGAAGCAGGGCAAAGCAAACACCCTCTTTCAACAACACAAGAGACAACTCTACATATGGACATCACCATATGGTTAATACCGAAATCAGACTGATTATATTCTTTGCAGCCAAAGATGGAGAAGCTCTATTGCTTCTCAGCCTTTTGGCTAAGATCAGACACAAAGATGGAGAAACTCTATCTAGTCAGCAAAAACAAGACTGGGAGGTGACAGTGGCTCAGATCATGAACTCCTTATCGCAAAATTCAGACTGAAATTGAAAAATGGAAAACCACTAGACCATTCAGGTATGACCTAAATCAAATCCCTTACAATTACACAGTGTGACAAGTGAAAAATAGATTCAAGGGATTAGATCTGATAAAGCGTCAAGAACTATGGACAGAGGTTCGTGACATTGTACAGGAGGTAGGGATCATGACCACCTCCAAGAAAAAGAAATGCAAAAAAGGCAAAATGGTTGTCTGAGGAGGCCTTACAAACAGCTGAGAGAAGAAGAGAAGCTAAAGGCAAAGGAGAAAAGGAAAGATATACCCATTTGAATGCAAAGTTCCAAAGAACAGCAAGGAGAGAGAAGCCTTCCTCAGTGATCAATGCAAAGAAATAGACGAAAACAATAGAATGGGAAAGACTAGCGATCTCTTCAAGAAAATTAGATATCAAGGGAACATTTCCTGCAAAGATGGACACAATAAAGGAGAGAAATGGTATGGACCTAACAAAAGCAGAAGATATTAAGAAGTGACAAGAATACACAGAAGAACTATATGAAAAAGATCTTAATGATCCCAATAACCACAATGGTGTGATCACTCACCTAGAACCAGATATCCTGGAGTCCAAAGTCAAGTGGGCCTTAGGAAGCATCACTATGAACAAAGCTAGTGGAGGTGATGAAATTCCAGCTGAGCTATTTCAAGTCCTAAAAGATGATGCTGTGAAAGTGCTGTACTCAATACGCCAGCAAATTTAGAAAACTCAGCAGTGGCCACAGGATTGGAAAAGGTCAGTTTTCATTCCAATCTCAAAGAAAGGCAATGCCAAAGATTGCTCAAACTACCGCACAATTGCACTCATCTCACACACTAGCAAAGTAATGCTCAAAATTCTCCAAATGAGGCTTCCAGAGTAAGTGAACCAAGAACTTCCAGATGTTCAAACAGGACTTAGAAAAGGCAGAAGAACCAGCAATGAAATTGCAAGCATCCACTGGGTCACAGAAAAAGCAAGAGTTCCAGAAAAACATCTACTTCTGCTCTATTAACGATGCCGAAGCCTTTGATCTGTGGATCACGACGAACTCTGGAAAATTCTTAAAGAGATGGGAATACCAGATCACCTTTCCTGCCTCCTGAGAAATCTGTACGTAGGTCAAGAAACAATAGTTAGAACTGGGCATGAAACAATGGACTGGTTCCAAACTGGGAAAGGAATACGCCAAGTCTGTATATTGTCACCCTGCTTATTTAACTTCCAAGGAGAGGACATCACACGAAATGCCAGGCTGGACGAAGCACAAGCTGGAATCAATATTGCCGGGAGAAAGATCAATAATCTTAGATATGCAGAGGACACCACCCTTATGGCAGAAAGTGAAGAGGAACTAAAGAGCCTCTTGATCCAAGTGAAAGAGGAGAGTGAAAAAGTTGGCTTAAAACTCATTCAGAAAACGAAGATCATGGCATCCAGTCCCATCACTTCATGGCAAAGAGATGGGGAAACAATGGAAACAGTGATAGATTTTATTTTCTTGGGCTCCAAAATCACTGCAGATAGTGACTGAAGCCGTGAAATTAAAAGACACTTGCTCCTTGGAAGAAAAGCTATGGCCAACCTAGACAGCATAATAAAAAGCAGAGACATCACCTTGCCAACAAAGGTCCACCTAGTCAAAGCTATGATTTTTTTCATAGTCATGTATGGATGTGCGAGTTGGACCACAAAGAAAGCTGAGCACCAAAGAATTGATGCTTTTGAACTGTGGTGGTGGAGAAGACTCTTGAGAGTCCCTTGGACTGCAAGGAGATCAAACCAGGTAATCCTAAAGGAAATCAGTCCTGAATATTCATTGGAAGGACTGATGCTGAAGCTGAAATTCCAATACTTTGGCCATCTGATGTGAAGAACTGACTCACTGGGAAAGACCGTGATGCTGGGAAAGACTGAAGGCAGGAAGAGAAGGGGATGACAGAGGATGAGACAGCTGGATGGCATCACCGTCTCAATGGACATGAGTCTGAGCAAGCTCTGGGAGTTGGTGATGAACAGGGAAGCCTGGCATGCTACAGTCCATGGGGTCACCAAGAGTCGGACACGACTGAGTGAGTGAACTGAACTGAACATACTGGCTTTATGCTGAAATCAAAACTGTGATTCAAACATCTCCCCAAAAACAAAAGCCCACAACCAGAGAGCTTCACAGCTGACTGGAGTAGAGCTAATGCCTATCCTTCTGAAACTCTTTCAAAAAATCGCAAAGGAAGGAACACTCCCAAACTCATTATATGAGTCCACCATCATCATGATACCAAAACCAGACAAAGACATCATAAAAAAAGAAAATTACAAGCCAATATCACTGAACATCAACACAAAAATCCTCAACATTAATTCAAGCAAACAGAATTCAACAACACATTAAAAAGATCATACACCATGATCAAGTCGGGTTTATCCCAGAAATGCAAAGATTCTTCAATAAACACAAATCAATCAATGTGATACACCATATTAAATAACTGAAAGATAAAAACCATATGATAATCTCAACAGATGCAGAAAAAGCTCCTGACAAATTCAAAAGCTTGTTTTGCCCATTTATGGGCATAGAAGGAACCTACCTCAACATAATAAAGGCTATATACAACAAACCCACAGCAAACATTATTCTGAATGGTGAAAAACTGAAAGCATTCCCTCTAAGATCAGGAATAAGACAAGGGTACCCACTTTCACCCGGAAAAGGCAATGGCACCCCACTCCAGTATTCTTGCCTAGAAAGTCCCATGGATGGAGGAGCCTAGTGGGCTGCAGTCCATGGGGTCGCTAAGAGTCAGACACGACTGAGCAACTTCACTTTCACTTTTCACTTTCATGCATTGGAGAAGGAAATGGCAACCCACTCCAGTGTTCTTGCCTGGAGAATCCCAGGGATGGGGGAGCCTGGTGGGCTTCCGTCTATGGGGTCACACAGAGTCGGACACGACTGAGGTGACTTAGCAGCAGCAGCAGCAGCCCACTTTCACCACTATTATTCAACACAGATTTGGAGGTCTTAGCTATGGCAATCACAGAAGAAAAAGAAATAAAAGAAATCCAGATTGGAAAAGAAGCAGCAAAACTCGCACTGTTTGAAGATGACATCATACTATACATATAAAATCCTAAAGATGCTATCATGAAATTACAACAGCTAATCAGTGAATTTAGTAATGTTGCAGGATACAAAATCAATACCTAGAAATCACTTGCATTCCCATATGTTAACAATGAAAAACAACAAAGAGAAATTAAGGAATCAATCCCATTTACCACTGCAACAAAAAGAATAAAATACCTAGGATAAAACTTACCTAAGGAGTCAAAAGACCTGTATACAGAAAATTATGAGACTGATAAAAGAAATCAAAGATGACATTAGCACATGGAGAGATATTCCATGCTCCTAGGCTGAAAGAATCGGTATTGTGAAAATGACTGTACTATCAAATGCAATGTAAAGATTCAATGCAATCCCTATCACGTTATCAAAGGCATCTGTCACAGAATTAGGACAAAAAATTTCACAATTCGTATGAAAACACAAAAGACCCCAAACAGCCAAAGCAATCTTGAGAAAGAACAAGGCAGCTGGAGATATCAACCTTCTTGACTTCAGACTATACTACAAAGCTACAGTCATCTGGACAGCATGATAAAAAACAGAAATGTAGGCCAATGGAACAAGATAGAAAGCCCAGAGATCAACCCATGCACCTATGGGCACCTTTTGACAAAGGAAGCAAGAATATACAGTGGGGCAGATAGTCTCTTCAATAAGTGGTGCTGGGAGAAACAGAGAATGAAGAATTGAAAAATGAAAACACTTCCTAACACCATACACAAAGATAAACTCAAAATGGATTAAAGACCTAAAAGTAACATCAGAAACTATAAAACTCTTAGAGGAAAACATAGGCAGAACACCATATGACATAAATCACAGCAAGATCCTCTATGACTCACCTCCTACAGTAATGGAAATAAAAACAGTAAGTGGGACCTAATTAAACGTAAAAGCTTCTGCACAGCAAAGAAAACTGTTAACAAGGTGAAAAAGACAACCCTCAAAATGGGAGAAAATAATAGCAAATGAAACAACTGACAAAGGATTAATTTCCAAAATACATAAGCAGCTCATTCAACTCAATATCAGATAAACAATCCAGTCAAAAAGTGGGAAAAAGACCTAAACAAACGTTTCTCCAAAGAAGACATACAGATGGCTAATAAACACACGAAAAGATACTCAACATTACTCTAAATTATTAGAGAAATCCAAATCAAAACTACAGTGAAATATCACCTCACACTAGTCAGAATGGCCATCATCAAAAAATCCATAAACAATAAATGCTGGAGAGGGTGTGGAGCAAAGGGAACCCTCTAACACTGTTGGTGGAAATGTCAATTGATACAGCCACTGTGGAAGACAGTATGGAAATTCCTTCAAAAAAAAAAAACTAGGACTAAAACTACCATATGACCCAGCAATTCCACTACTAGGCATATACCCTAAGGAAACCAAAAGTGAAAAAGACACATGTACCCCAATGTTCGTTCACTGCAGCACTATTTACAATAGCTAGGTGATGGAAGTCACAACATAGACTGTCCATCAACAGATGAATAGATAAAGCAGCTGTGGTACATACATACAATGGAATATTACTCAGCCATAAAAAGAAACACATTTGAATGAGTTCTAACAAGGCAGATAAACCTAGATCCTATTATACATATGAGTGAAGTTAAGTCAGAAAGAGAAAAACAAATATCACATATTAATGCATGTAATATGGAATCTAAAAAGATGGTGCTGATGAACCTATATGCAGGGCAGCAATGGAGACACAGACACAGAGAACAGACTTATTGACACAGGCTGGGGAGGAGGTAAGAAGAAGGTGGGATGAATGGAGACAGTAGCATGGAAACATATACACTACCATATGTAAAACAGATAGTCAATGGGAATTTGCTGCATGACTCAGGGAACTCAAACCAGGGCTCTGTAAAACCTAGAGGGGTAAGAAGGGATGGGAGGCAGAAGGGAGGTTCAAGAGGGAGGGGACATATATCCGGCTCATTCATGCTGATGTATGGCAGAAAGTTAAAACAATGTTATAAAGCAATTATTCTTCAATTAAGAATAAATTTTTTAAAAAGATAATGGCTTTAATCTAGCATACATAAATGTTGCCATCTTACTTCTATAGTACCTCTTCGTATACCAAATATTTCCACAAACACTGTTATAGGTGGTGGATGTGAGAGGACTGTCTAACCCCCAAACTTACATGGATCCTAGTACACAGAAAGAGCAAGCCCACTAACCACTGTTCTGTAACTGAGGTGATTAAAGCTCACAGAGTGTAACAGAACCCATTATCAAGGCCGCAGAACAGGCTGTAAAACCACCAGATGATAGCATGCTCTAACAGAAAGAGAGCGCAAGCTGCATATCAAACATTAAATTTTTAGTAGCCACATCATAAGTAAAAAGATAAAATTAGTTTTAATCCATTTAACACAATATATCCAAAATACCACAACAATGTTAATAAAATTTTAATGAGAACTTTAATTGCTTTCATAGTATATCCTTTAACTCTTCCGTAGCATATTGGACACTTATAATACATCTCAATTTGAAAAGTTTTCATCAAAAATACTTGATCTGTACTGAGATTTCATGAAACTTCTAGTTGAAAAACTAATTCACATACTCAAGTTGTTTAAAATACGCTTAAAAGTTCTATAAGTACTGAATCATATCCATTAAAAACTTAATAATTCGATTCCTCAATTGCACCAGCCACAACCAAAGTGCTCAATAGAGATGTGTGGTTAGTGAGTACCACGTTGGGCAGTGTAGGGCTATAATCCAGGTCTGATTCTTAAATAATTCCTGCCTAAATTTCTGCCTATGCATATAATTATATATATTTCTAACATTTTTCAAAATGTTTCACATACTATCACTTTTCAAAAACATGTGACCACTAAGAGAGAACAGCTCTGCCCCTTTAACATACCCAAATATCTAAATGGTACAGTGTAAACAGCAGTCAATAAGGTACATGCACTGTATGTATCAAAAATTACGTTTAAAAGTAAAAAGGCAATCACAATACATAATTTCTCTTTATAATCAGATTTCATTTTTAGACTAAACTGTAACATCACGAAAAAAGAAAAAACTTACTACACAATTACAGTCACTTACCTGAATTTCAGGGATTCTAAATCCCACTGCCAAAAACAAACAGTCCCATCAGCACCAGTGGAGACCATGTATCTTTGCGAGCCTTTGGCCATGGGGCTAAACTAAAAAGGAATAAAAACATTTACACATCAGTTTCCTGAGCTGGCACTAACATTACAGTTTAAGTTTTTCAAAGTTAATTTCAATTGACACTTTGAGTAACACACAGGAAATCCAAAATACAGGTGATGCTATAGTGAGAACTCCTAACCAATAAAAAAAAACAAAACAAAATGAAAGTCTATCTCTAATTTATAAATGTAATGTGATCTCAATAAAAGTTTATTTTGGAAACTAATAAGAACGGTCAGAAAAACTTTCATTAAGAGAAAGTAAAGATCTAGTCCTGTTGATATGAGACCTACCACAAAGCCTCAATAATTAAAACTATGGGGCACAGTACGTACATTATGACAGAAAGACCAACGGAAAACTGTGAAGTCCAAACTGGACCCTAATACACAAGACATACAACAAAGGAGCCATCTCAGTCAGATGGGGAAAAAATGGACCATAAATGCATAAATGGTACAGGACAACTATGCAACAATCTGGGGGAAAATGGATCCATTCTTGAGACTATAAAGCAGGATAAATTCCAAGTGATCAACATTTTAAATATTTAAATAACAAAACCATAGAAGTATTATAACAAAAGAATTATACTGTAACTTCAGAATAGGGTTAACACTTGTGTTTAATAAAGTACCAACTGTGTTACACAAACAAGCTAGAGAAAGGAAGATCCTTTTGGTCCAGAAACATCCAAGACAGCTTAAAAGACACAGAGGGAATTGTAAGGAAAACAAGAAAAACACACTTAGCAAAGGAGTAAGATAAACAAAACTACCAAAGTGAGAGGGAATGTGGTATGTGATAGCAACAGAAAGATCTATACTAACACTGAAGTTACCTTGGAATACATGAGCTCTTATTACTGTCAGTTTAATTCTATATATAATCTAAAACCCTAGAAATGATATTTGTTGCAGGTGGTCAATGTTTATTTCCATTTACCCATACACATTTTCTTTCAATTCTTCATTCCTTCTTATTACTCCAAGCCTGGGATCACATTCCTTCTCTGACTGAAGAATACTATTTCAAATTCCCCTTAGTGCTGTCCCATCAATAAAAAAACTCTGAGTCTGACTGAATATGTGTTTACTGCACTTCAGTGGATTTTCAGTAGGTTCAGAATTCTTGACCTGCAGTCATTTCCTATCAGCACTCTCAGAAAAGCACTCCTTTGTCTATGAACCTCCACTGCTTCTACTGAGAAGCTGGCCATCAGTCTTGCTCCTTTTGTTATTTTCCCCTCTGATTCTTTAAGATTTCTCTTTGTTTTTGGTTTTAAAACTAAATGTGATGTTCAACAGTTGTAGTTTTCTGTATATTTACTCTGTTCAGGAACCTTAGCATTTCTTCAATCTGTGGCTTTATTTCTTTAGTGTATTCTGCAAACTTCTCAGCTATTATCACTACAAACACAGCTTTTGCTTCATTCTCTCCTTCAGGAATTCCAGTTACACGTATGGTACATATATATGTATACACATGTGGAATCTTTTCAGCATTTCCTCTTTATTAACTAACCTATTTTGGTACATTCTAAACTCTTCACTCTGTGCTTCCATCTGTTTATTTTCTCTGGCCTCATTGCTAACTCATTAACTCTCTCTTTGACTTCCTTAGTAGAATTTAGTCTGCTGTTAAAACCATCTACTGAACTACTAAATTCAGTTGTACATGTCAGTTCTCAAATTTCCTTTTTACTAATTCTAGTTCTCTGATGAAATTTCATCAGTAGCTGAATTTACTATGCATGGATATTTCCAAGATATATCCTCCCCAACCCTACAAGTCTGTCAAAATTTCTGCTAAGCTTCTCAGTCACCTATGAAACTGCTGTTGCTAAGTCGCTTTAGTCGTGTCCGATTCTGTGCGACCCCAAAGACGGCAGCCCACCAGGCTCCCCTGTCCCTGGGATTCTCCAGGCAAGAACACTGGAGTGGGTTGCCATTTCCTTCTCCAATGCATGAAAGTGAAAAGTGAAAATGAAGTCGCTCAGTCGTGTCCGACTCTTAGCGACCCCATGGACTGCAGCCTTCCAGGCTCCTCTGTCCATGGGATTTTCCAGACAAGAGTACTAGAGTGGGCTGCCAACTGCTAAATGCCTTCAAATTCAAGGTTCCTCGCTCTGGGCTTTCCATATCTTGGCTACATAATTTCTCACTATGTTAGTACTTTGTGGAATGGAATGGAAATGAAAACAGTGACAGACTTTACTTTCTTGGGCTCCAAAATCACTGCAGATGGTAACTGCAGCCATGAAATTAAGACACTTGCTCCTTGGAAGAAAAGCTATGACCAACCTAGAAAGCATATTAAAAAGCAGAGACATTAACTTTGCCAACAAAGTTGGCATCTAGTCAAAGCTATGGTTTTTCCCGTAGTCATGTATGGATGTGTGAGTTGGACCACAAAGAAAGCTGAGCACCAAAGAATTGATCCTTTTGAAATGTGGTATTGAAGAAGACTCTTGAGAGTCCCTTGGACTGCAAGGAGATCAAACCAGTCAATCCTAAAGAAAATCAGTCCCGAATATTGGACTGATGCTGAAGCTGAAACTCCAATACTTTGGCCACCTGAGGCGAAGAACTGACTTAGAAAAGACTCTGATGCTGGTAAAGATTGAAGGCAGGAGGAGAAGGGGACGACAGAGGATGAGATGGCTGGATGGCATCACCAACTTGACAAATACAACTTTGAGCAAACTCCAGGAGTTGGTGATGAAGAGAAGCCTGGCATGCTGCAGTCCATGAGGTCACAAGGAATCGGACACAACTGAGCAACTGAACTGATTAGTACTCTGGATACTTTTTCACCTTCATCCAACTTTTCTATTAATAGTTTCCACCTAAGCATTATGTCTCTTACTCCTCAACATCTTGATGCTGCTGCTGCTGCTGCTAAGTCGCGTCAGTTGTGTCCGACTCTGTGCAACCACATAGACGGCAGCCCACCAGGCTGCTCCGTCCCTGGAATTCTCCAGGCAAGAACACTGGAGTGGGTTGCCATTTCCTCCTCCAATTGTTACTTGATACTCAAGGTTCTAACTCTAACCCAGTTAGTCTAATACTAACACTATTGAGAATGTAAGCAATCTGTGTTTTAAAGAAAGCCTCCAAGTGACTCTCATACGCATTAAATAAAACTACTACTCCAGATCCAACAACCAACTTACAAGAAACACAAAGAAACACGTTAATCTATTCTACAAGGAAGCAAATGGTACCCAAACTGTGGGAACTTTATAGACCCAATTTCCTCAACAAAGAAACTGCACAAAAATTGGACTAGATGGTGAAACTTGTTGTAAAATTCTTTTAATGTATAGCAACCAATTGTAAGATATTGACTTTGGTTCCTAATTCAAACAAACTAAATAAAATAATGCTATTTATGAAAGAGTCGTGACTGACTCTTTGCGACCCCACAGACTATACAGTCCATGGAATTCTCCAGGCCAGAATACTGGAGTGGGTAGCCTTTCCCTTCTCCGGGGATCTTCCCAACCCAGGGATTGAACCCAGGACTCCCACACTGCAGG
Source organism: Bos grunniens (assembly GCF_055505025.1). NCBI lineage: Eukaryota > Metazoa > Chordata > Mammalia > Artiodactyla > Bovidae > Bos > Bos grunniens. The sequence goes on along the minus strand of NC_141165.1, from coordinate 18,234,989 downwards.
CAGATTCTTTACCAGCTGAGCCACCAGGGAAGTCCATTTATGAAACTATTTGAAATTTGAACATCAACAAACAAGTGTGATGATAATGTTTTTGGTTGTGTTTTTAATAAAACACAGTAGACATACTGAAGCATTTACAGATGAAATGATATGAAATCTAGCATTTGCTTTAGGTACAAGGCGAAATAGATGAAGAACTGGCCAGGGATGATGGACACATAAAGGCTCATCGTACTATTTTGTCTACCATCTATACGGTTCAAAAAAATTAATGTCCGCAATAAAGAAAAAAATATAGTTCAGCCAATTTAATCAACTTATCAAAATCCACAAATTTTAAAGGAGAAAAATTATTAACCTGTCACCATGAGTGTATGTATAATTGCCACTCACTCAGTTCAACTGTAAACCTAAAGGAAATAGTAAGTCATCCCAGTAAAGCTCTTAACTACATTAGGTATCTATTACATTACCCTTCCAAGATTCATGGAACTATGATTAATTATATTTTTCCTGATTACTAAATTTAAAATAGATCATGTAATTACTAAACATCTCACTATTTCTCATCTCCAAAGATAATGACCATTTAAATGAAAAGGAGACAGTCCACAAATGTGCACACTAAAGTGGGTTTTACCTGTAAAGATGTAATTGACCCCGTGTGTCCTTGGAGCACAGCAACTGGAGCACAGGTTCTCAGGCACCACACTCTAATTATTTTATCACAGCTCCCTGCAGCAATCATTGTATTCTCATAGTTTACTGCCATATCTGAAATTTCTGCAGAATGACCTCTTAACGTGGACAATAGGCGGCCATTGTGTGTTGACCAAATCTTCACCAAACAATCATCTGAACCCTAAGAAAAAATATACCCCAAGATAAAATGTTAATACAGCAAGTCTTATATTTCATTAAAAAAATACCATCCACTTGTCACACAAATTAAATGTCTATATCTCCTCCTCTCTTTCCAACTGTCGAATACCCTGTAAATTATGAATCTGATGGCCAAGAACACTTACAATGTTTTTTTTCCTTCAAATCAAATAATAAAAAAGATACATTCTTGCAGTTTTCATTTCTATGGCTTAGACCTATTATAAATACTATTTTCTCCAAATTCTCTGCCATGTAATAAGTCCAACTAAAAGTCCAAGGCTCATCCATTTCAGTTAACAAAGTTAAATGTTTGTTTAGTTCACATTAAGTTAAATAACTTGGTAAGTATTAGTTAGGACAGTTCTGTTTCACAATGGCAATTGTGGCAATTCCAAAAACAAAAAATAATGGGACTAAAGCCCTCATTTTAAATAACTAAGCAACAGAATCTCAAATTTATAGTACCATCCAGTATCCATCCATCCAGAAAATATCTGAATATCAACTGTGAATCTCAACAACAGAAAAATGAAATCTAAACTTCTTATCCATCCTAACTTCCCTTAAAACACTGAAAGTGAAGTCGCTCAGTTGTGTCCAACTCTTTGTGACCCCATGGACTGTAGGCCACCAGGCTCCTCCATCCATGGGATTTCCCAGGCCAGAATCCTGGAGTGGGTTGCCATTTCCTTCATCAGGGGATCTTCCCGACCCAGGGATAGAACCTGGGTCTCCTGCATTGCAGGCAGACGCTTTAACCTCTGAGCCACCAGGGAAGCCCAAATTCCAAAAATTTACATGTAGTTTTACAATAATTATAAAATAATCTTTCAGTGTTAATCAATTTCCCCAGATCATGAGTAATCAATGTGAATATGAATCACCTGTAGACATCTGGATTTTGAGGGGAGAGGGTCTTTCTGATTAGGGGATTTTTTGGATTGTTTTTGGTTAATACACACTAGAACCTAATTCAGTAGGTCTAGAATGAGCTGGAGGTGATCCACCAACACCATACAAGGCCTGATTATCTGCTTCAGAATTACAGGGGATACTTAATAAAAATGCAAATAAAAATGCAAAAATGCACAGACCCCACACCAGACCAAGTCAAAATTTCTGAGAAAGGGAAAAGACATATTTAATTAAGCTTTCCTAGATAATCATGAGGCACACGAAAGTGCTCCAGATGATACCAAATTGACTTTAAAATGGTAACTCACTGTAAAGATTCTATGTCCTGTCCTATCAAATGCTACACAGTAAACAGCAGACAGATGTCCGAGAATCCTCCTGTGCATTTTTATGTGCTGATACATAGCTCCTGGAAATGCTGTGCTAAAAGTGGAACACCCTGTGAGCTGTTTTCCTCGATGGATCTCCACTAGGAAATAAAAACATGAAAATGGTTAAGGGGAAGCCAGTATGTGAGAAGCTAAGAAAAACTCCAAAACAATTTCTAGAGGGCCACAAAAATTAACACTTGAGAAATCCTAATGATGAAGTTTCTTCCCAATTCTGTTCTATTATAAGCACTGCTGCTGCTGCTGCTAAGTCGCTTCAGTCATGTCCGACTCTGTGCGACCCCATGGACTGCAGCCTACCAGGCTCCTCCATCCATGGATTTTCCAGGCAAAAGTACTGGAGTGGGGTGCCATTGCCTTCTCCGACTATAAGCACTAGTACAGATTTATTAAATAAGATTGTTCTTCATTACCTTTTATTACTTTTAGTAATAATTTTAGGAAAGCAATTATCTGAAACATTACCAGCACCTCCTTTAAAGTTTTAATACAGCAGTTACAAAATTGGTCAAGAAATTAAGAAATTATTTTGGGCAACTGAAAAGTCAACCTCACTTACCAAGATTTGGTGGGGAACCATAATTCACCGGCATTTCAGGAGGTCTTCCTCTATGAAGAGCAGCAAAGGCAGAGCCCTTCCAAACTGTGTGCCTGCAGTCTTTAAAATGAATTTTAGATACACATAAAATCTTGAAAGTTAACCCCAAGAAAGATTTTATAGAATACTTACGTATATTGTAATAAACTGTTTATTAAAAGGTTTACCAACTAATATACTTTAACAGAAAAGCCCTAGAGGTTTATTAGACTATTTCTGAAGGAAAAAAAAAAATTTAAGACATCTCAGATACAACAACAACAACTAACATTTGTGTAGCACTTTACAATTTACAAAGTGCTTTCCACATACATTATCTCATTGAATCCTCACAACAACCCTGTGAGGTAGGTATTATCGCCAATTTACAAGTGAGGTAACTGAGGCTCAAAGGTTCCAGGACCTTTAAAGAGATCCACTGCAAATACTTGTCAAGATGGACCATAAAACCAAATCTTTTGACTCCAAGTCCTACTCAATGCCAAATGGATTTTTATTTTTCATCACAGAATTACACCATACAATCATTAGTGATAAAGGTCTTACTCGCAACTGATCCAATTTTCCCATAATGGACATTTTTGTAAGGAAATTTTTTTTTCATTTATATGAAAATCCTTGACTTATTTAAATGTTACTGAGTTTAAAATTAATGCTGGCCAATATTACCATGACTTTAATCTCCTTAGTATTGACAAATGGCTTTCCTCTTGTTTTAGGATCATAGACAATCCTTTACACAAGAGCACATGTAGGACCTGTGAGTCTGAACACTTAATTCTGAAGTCCTATCCCTCTTAGCAAATACACAAAGAAAACTGTCTAACCCCCTCTAGAGGAGATAGCAGCAGAGCACAGAGTATGCTGTGCTAGAAATTAGCTTCTGCAGAACTGGAGGAGGAAGGGAAGAAAGGAATTATATAAACCTCCACTGAGCCTCGGGTGCCCCAAACTAACAGGCATATCATGTTTTACAGGAATGAATTCATTACCACTATCATTATCAGTTACAAGGCATCCTCTCATGTCACTAGTACAAACAGAGAAATATAGTCCCTACCCTAGGACAGCTTGCTGAAAAGCTTCTTCTACAGTCTGCCAGTTCTAAAGCAGTGCTCATCACAGAACAACATTGAGCTTGACACAAGTAAAGAAAACAGAAGAAAACAGGCTACCCAAGCAACTACTATATAACAACCTAAAATAGAATAATTACAAGGTGAGTAGAACACAGAAAAAGGAGGAATATGAACAGTTTCCTGATTCGAGCCACAGTGTGGCGTGACTACATAGAGCACTGCAAAACAACTAAAGCTGACAAACCAGTCTGGCATGGAACCAAGAGGAAGGGTTGCTCTTTCTCAGTCAAACTTTATACTGGTGGAGCCATCTAAGAGGCAGCATCACAACAGCAACAGATCTTAAAAATAATCATGAGGGATGAATGTGACGGATACTCAGGATCAGAAGAGCCAACATTCTTGCCCATTAGCGGTTAAGCCACGTTGTATACATAGATTGTATCACATACATATACTCAGTCTAAGTGATTTATACCAAGCTAACAGAAAAACAGCAATTCCAAACATTTTGCTACCACACAATTTCGCAAAAAATTAAATTGGTGGAAAAAGAACCATGCAATTGTACATTTTTGGTACTCATTTTCAAAATGCTACCAAATTTAGAAAATCACTTCCCCTTATAACAAAGGGCTTGCAGAATCTAAATATCAAATGAAATACTTCTAGCATTTAAAGAGTTTATTAGACACATACAATTACATTCAATGAAGTTATAAGTGAGCTACAAAATGGAAAATTAAGAACTCACATTGATAAAACCTCAAACACATCTCAGAATAAATTCAAGCTTTTGAGCTTAACATCTGTACCTTTATCATTTTTTAAATGCAGAAGGACCCATTAAACACTGACGTAATAGAAATCAATGCCTAGGCTAAATGCAGAGAATTTTATAGTCCACAGCATGGTTTTTAGTTACATATCACCTTTCTTCCACAATGCTTACATTACTTCACAATTATAGTAATTATTAAGCTAGTAATACAAAGCAGAACACTTCTTCAAATTAAGGTACCTTTTGCTGTACGTAGCAAAGACTGCCTTCCTGCCCCAAGTAAAGAAGTGACTCTTGAAATGCTGGGTGGGATCTCTTTATCCAGCATGGGACCGATGCGTTGGCAGATTTGCAACAGATGGTCAGGAGCCACATGCTTATTGGACAAGACCTGATTGGAGAGCAAGTTTTGAAAACAACATTTTTTACAAGAGTTTCAAAAAACAAATACTTAGGGACAAGTTTGACGAAATATGTGAGAAACATATACAAAGAAAACTACAAAATGCTGCTCAGACAAATTAAAAAACAAAATAAGCAGTAAATTAATCTACAGATTCAAAGGCATCCCAACCAAAATCCCAGTAGGCTTTTTTTGTTGTCGTTAGAAATTGAAAATTTTATTCTAAAATGTATAGCAAACAGCTTAGAAAAGCCAAAACAGCTTTGAAAAAAAGCAAAGTTGAGAACTAACCACCTGATTTCAGGACCTGTTATATAAGAACTGATTTTTAGCAAAGGTGCAAAAAAGATAAATCTTTTCAAAATTGGTGTCAAAACAAGGGAATATCCATTTGTCTAAATAATTATAATAATAATGAAAGTGAAAGTGTTAGTTGCTCAGTCATGTCCAACTCTTTCCAACCCCAGAGTTTGTAGCCCACCAGGCTCCACTGTTCATGGAATTCTCCAAGCAAGAATACTGTGGTAGCCATTCCCTTCTCCAGGGGATCTTCCCAAACCAGGGATCAAACCTGGGTCTTCGCATTGGAGGCAGATTCTTTACCATCTGAATCACCAGGTAATTAACTTTAATATGTACATGACACCATAAACAAAAATTATCTCAAGATACATCATAGATCTAAATGTTATCATCTAAAACTTTAAAATCTATAAAAGAAAACTTTAGAGAAAAATCTTTATGACCTGACATTAGGCAAAGATTTCTAAAATGACACCAAAAACAAAATCCACAAAAGAACAGATCAATAAAGTATACTTCACCAAAACAACTTCAGTAGGTATTGTTAAGAGGATGAAAAGACAACCATAGGCTGAAAGAAAATACTGGCAAAGTATGTATCTGATAAAGGACTCATATCCAGAATACATAAAGAACTATCAAGACAATAAATTTTTAAAAACCTAATTTTTAAGAATGATTTGACTAGACACCTCACCAAAGAAGACATACAGATGGCAAACAAACACATGAAAAGATGCTCAACATCACTGGTAACAGATGAAATACAAATTAAAACCATAATGAGATATCACTACACATCTACTAAAAAAGCTAAAATCTAAAAAACTGACCAGACCAAGATCACAAGAATGTAGAGAAACTGCTGGTAGAAAGGGAAAACAGTACAATCACTTTGGAAAACAGTGAGGTAGTGTCTTTAATAGTAACACATACCTAACCATTTTATCCAGCTGTAATACTCATAGGTGTTTACACAAGAAAAAAGGAAGCGTATGTTCACATAAAGGTTTGCACATGAATGTTCTTGAACAGCTTTCTTCTCAAGAGCCCGGAAGTAAACACAATTCAAACGTCTATTAACAGGTGAATGACTAGACACATTACTGTGTCTGTACAATGGAATACTACTCAGCAATAAGGAAATTTAGTAACACAAATTAATGGGTGAATCTCAAAATAACTGTGGAAAGAAGCCAGAAAAAGAGCACATCCTATATGATTCCATTTATATAAAACTCCAGAAAATGCAAATTAACTTATAGTTACAGAAAGCAAGTCACAGGTTACTGGGGGCTGGGAGAGCAGCAGGAGGAATTATGAAGAGGAAACCTTTGAGTGTAAGAGGGATGTTCACTATGATGATGGGTTCATGGTGTAACACATCTAAATCTATCACTCAAACATTTTATATGCAGTTTATTCTGTCAATTATATCTAAAAAAAAAAAAAACCTAATGTTACCTGATATAATTTGGCATAAATTTTAACACTTCATCCCATGGGCTCCTCAATCGCATTGAGGAAGTTCTGACAAAACATCACTGTCAGGACTGTCCCAACATTCAAGACACACAGTATCTCTGCTCCCTTCCATTAATACCAAAAATATTCCCCATGCCATTCTGATACCAACAATGCTCCACATTATTTCCAAATTCCTTGAGAAACCCCATTCCAAAAAAATTTGAAACCAAGTTCTATTAATAAATCTCTTTTGGCTCTGAATCATGAATTCAAATGTAAAATAAACTTGGATTCAATATAAAGTTTTTGTTCATAAACCCTGGTGACATCTTTAATTTTCCAACCTGACTTAACGTTTCCCACCATAATAGATGTTCCAAGGCAAAACTCAAAAGATATTATCAGAGCTCAGTCAGACCTCAAAAAAGCATTCACTTTTTTGAGTGCCAAGATATCACTTGGCACTCTGCTGCAAAGTGTCAGTATGTAAAAGTTCAAGAACTGTTGCAGATAATTAGCTCATCATAAGAGTGGAGAGGAAGACAGGAGAACTAGAAGGTAATTCCAACAGGATCAAGAAAATCAAAGATCTAAGACTTTGTCAGTAAAGAAAACCTGAAAACAAAACCCCTATTAAAGCAATTGTATTGAGTGACCTGAACAACATAAGGATTAAATATCCTATGGATTAAATATATAAGATAAATGACTTTGGGAAATGGCAACATGACTTCCATAACGTGGAAAATCACACTTCTCTAATAGTTCTCTTTGAGTTTTCCACTATTTAGGTGGATGTGTGTGTCAGTCTCTCAGTCCCGTCCAGCTACTTGTGATCCCATGGTCTGCAGACCACCAGGCTCCTCTGTCCATGGGATTTTCCAGGCAAGAATACTGGAGTGAGTTGCCATTTCCTTCTCCAAGGAATCTTCCTGACCCAAAAATCAAACCCAGTCTTCTGCATTGCAAGTCGATTCTTTACCTTCTGAGCCACCAGGGTAGCCCATTAGGTACACAGAGAACTCTTAACTATATACACAACCAACTCTATCTGAGTTGAATGGAGACTTGTTTTGAAGATCAGCTATAAAAGCTATGGATAAAAAAAAAACTCTCCAGAGAAAAGGTATGGATAGAAAATTTTAAACAGATTGTTTCCCAGTGGTAGAATCTTATTTTCTCTCAAGTGATATGGAAAGAGAGCTTTACAAACATGCAATAAAAGACTGCCTGTATTGAAGCAGCAATAAAACTGATCATTAAAATAATAGGAAGCTTCAACACAGATAAATGGATCTAGATAAAGTCCTTATAGGAATACAGATTCCATATGACAGCTATTAATTCCCATGAAGAGAATTACAGATTCTCTGCATTTTTTCTGAGGATTCTAATGTAACCAAATCTAAATAATAATAATGATAAAAATCAGAGATCTGGGGTGGGGGGGACATCCTATTCTTGTACAAAATAAGATGTATCTGAAAAATAATATGGTCCTAGTACCAATATAGACCAAAAAAAGAAAAAGAAAAACCAGTCCTGAACTTTAAAAAATATCATTTTGACAAAAATTAATATAAGTAATAAATAGGTAATTTTCCTTTAATATTTTCAAGTCCTAGATAGGAGCATTAGTAACAGTTTCTAACAAGAGCTTCAATCAGTATGTCAGTTATACAAGGCTCTCAGGAGTCAGGCCAGAAGCTAAATCCTTTCAGTGGCCAAACAGCCAATCCCTCGACCCTCTAGTTCACTGTAGCCATATTCAGTTTCAGGAAGTTTATCAGCCACAACCCTAGAATCACTGTGTCATTATCACCAAGTTCTGGTCATAGTGATCATGAGCCCCTTTCAAGCCCTGGGTGGCAGTTACAGAAAGTGGGTGTAGAGTCTAGATAACCTAATTGGAAAATTATGGGGGAAAATAGCTTGTTCTATAAAGTTTGGGATGCTGTAATCTAACCAGGATCTAAAATGAATATTTAATATCTTAAAGATGTACCTGTCTGACCTTTACCTTTCCCTCAAAGTATCTTAAACTACATCTAGAAATTTTGCAATGGAAAATGTGTAAGTGTTAAACTACCATAACTCCTGTAACAATGAAAATTACAGTACAACAATGAAACACAAGAAGTGACAGAAAGCACTGCCTTTTACACAAAATACAAAATTTGGTGTCTTCCTTAAGAAATTCTCCTCAGCTTCTGATGACAGACGTTCTTTATTTAAAATGTGCAAATTTAGTATCAATGGCAAAATATTCCCCTAAGAAATAAGAGGAAAAAAGAGCTTAACAGTATAGACAAAAGACCTACACAGAGAAATGTTCTAGTGCTGGTGTGAGATCTTCATGTAAAAGCACTTTAATGCGTTTTAATTACAGAAAGTTAACTAGCTCTAGCTTCTCAGAGCAATGACTGCTTGCTTACCCAACAGCCATCACCTCCCCACTTCAGCATTACCTCACTTTTCCAGTTTCTTTCATAACCAAGAGACCACATGATCTAGTTCTGGCCAATGAAACTGAGAAGAAATCTCCTGAGGCAAGGGAACATTCCTGGAAAAATTCTCCTCCCTAATAAAATAGTCACAGGAAGAAAGAATTCTTCCCTCCCAGCATTTCTAGGGTATGATGGCAAGAACTGCAAAAAACCATCCAGCAACGTAAAAACTAAGAGTCTGAAGTAAAAAGACCAAAACGGCAAGGCTGCCAAAGAAGAAAGGCAAAGACTGACTCTAGTGACGCCATTAGACCCCTGCATCAATTCTATTTATAGACATTTAAGAAACCATTGTCGATCTTCATTGTTACTTAAGCCACTGCTTCTCAGCAAATGTATTGATCAGATAAGACTATTGTGCCACATGCAATCTCACCAATCCTAACAGCATGTTTCCCAATCTGAGTATCTGTAACAAAGTAACCCACCAACCATCTCAATCAAGCCAGGCTTGCCTAGAAAATGCTATTAATGCTGACTGCTATGTTAAACCGGAGAAGGCAATGGCACCCCACTCCAGTACTCTTGCCTGGAGAATCCCATGGATGGAGGAGCCTGGAAGGCTGCAGTCCATAGGGTCGCTGAGGGTCGGACACAACTGAGCGACTTCACTTTCACTTTTCACTTTCATGCATCGGAGAAGGAAATGGCAACCCACTCTAGTACTCTTGCCTGGAGAATCCCAGGGACAGGGGAGCCTGGTGGGCTTCCGTCTACGGGGTCACAAAGAGTCACGACTGAAGTGACTTAGCAGCAGCAGCAGCAGCTATGTTAAACAGAGATACAGCCTTAGCTAACATTTCTATGCAGTTCTATTAATACCATTTTCATCCTCCCTTAGCAAAACAATGATCCCCCTTTCTAGACCATTTCAGCTTTTTCAAATTACAAACTATTCAGGAGAAAAAAAAAATCTAACATTTCTGATATTGTCTGCTTGTTTGGGATAGAACCCTGGCCCTGGCAGTGAAAGTCCTACCCACTGGACTGTCAGGGAATTCCCATAAGATTTCTGATTTTGTTGATAAGAGAGTTCTCTTGCTGTTTCTAGACCTAGCATCAGATCATCTGACAAGAGTAAAATACAGAAAGCAAAATTCTCAGGAATTTTATCCATAAATCAGCTGACTTCTGAAGCATCTTGAGATTTGTGTGCATCAGTCTCCTCTGACTCTGTGCAACCCCATGAACTGTAGCTTGCCAGGCTCCTCTGTCCATGGGATTCTCCAGGCAAGAATACTGGAGCAAGTAGCCAAGCCCTCGTCCAGGAGATCTTCCCAACCCAGGGACTGAACTAGCGTCCCTTAAGTCTCCTGCATTAGCAGGTGGGTTCTTTAACACTAGTGCCAGCAACATCTGGGAAGCCCCATCTTGAGATTTCTGCTATATCAAATCAAAATAACAGAATTTTCTAAGCTGAGTATGACCAAAACATGGATTTATTAAAGTCTGAATTCTATATGGAACTTAATGAAGAGATAAATATTCTCCCCCCCAAAAAACTTCATTTTTTAAAAATGTTTAACAAGATGTAGCATTGGGTTGGCCAAAAAGTTCACTCATTTTCCCAGTTACGATGGATCTAGTAGCACTTAGTTGTCTTACCTTCATTCGAAGTAATTTTGTTAAGATTGTCTTGTGACAGTTGTCATATCAGCATGCATTAAAAAAAAAAAAAACTTACTGAAATTGGTGAATTTTTGTGTAGCCATTTTAAAATTGAAGATAGGGGAAAAAGCAACATTTTCAGCATATTATGCTTTATTATTTCAAGAAAAGTAAAAACCCAACACAAAAGACTTGTGCAGTTTATGGAGAAGGTGCTGTGACTGATCCCAAATGTGTCAAAAGTGGTTTGTGAAGTTTTGTGCTGGAGGTTTCTCACTGGATGATGCTCCATGGTCAGGCAGACCAGCTGAAGTTGATAGCGATCAAAGTGAGACACTGAGAATAATTATACCATGAGGGAGTCAGCCAACATACTGAAAATATCCAAATCAAGACTTCCCCGGTAGCACAGTGGAAAAGAATCTGCCTGCCAATGCAGGGGATATGGCTTTGATCCCTGGTCCAGGAAGATTTCACATGCTGTGGAGCAAGTAAGCCCATGAGCCACAACTTCTGAGCTTGCACTCTAGAGCCTCAACTATTGAACCTGGGTGCCACAACTATTGAAGCCCAAGCACCTAGATCCTGTGCTCTGCAACAAGAAAAGCCACCTCAATAAAAAGCCTGCATACCACAGTGAAGATCAGCCTCCACTCACCACAACTAGAGCAAGTCCTAGAGTAGCAATGAAGACCCAGTACAACCAAAATTAAATAAATAAAAATTTAAAATATCCAAATCAAGTGCTGAAAATCATTTGCACCCAGTTGGTCATGTTCATTGCTTTCATATTTGGGTGCCACAAAAGCTAAGCAAAGAAAACCTTCTTGACTGCATTTCTGCATGCGAATCCCTACTTAAACATATGAAAACCGTTGTTTTTTAAAGCAAATTGTGACAAGCGATGAAAAGCGGATATTTTGCAATCATGTGAAATGGAAGAGATTACGGGGCAAGCAAAATGAACCACCACCAACCTCATCAAAGGCTGGTCTTCACCTAAAGAAGGTGATGCTGTGTAAATGGTGAGACTGGAAGGGAGTCCTCTATTATGAGCTCCTTCCAGAAAACCTAATGATTAGTTCTGATTAGACCAACTGAAAGCAGTATTCAATGAAAAACATCTGGAATTAGACAACAAAAAAATGAATCATCTTCCATCACGATAAAACAAGACCCATGTTTCTTTGATGACCAGACAAAAACTGTTATAGCTTGGCTGGGAAGCTCTGATTGGTCTGCTATATTCAGACACTGCATCTTTGGATGATCTTTTCAAAATTCTCTTAATGAAAAAAAAAAATTCAATTCCCTGGAAGACTATAAAAGGCCCCTGGAATAGTTCTTTGCTCAAAAAGATTAAAAAAAAAAAAATCAAGGAAGATGGAACTATGAAGTTGCCTGAAAAAAGATAGAAGGTAGTGGAACAAAATGGTGACAATGCTCAATAAAGTTCTCAATGAAAACGAAAAACCATGTCTTATTTTTACTTAAAAACCAAAGGCAATTTTTGGCCAAACCAATAAAACAGAAGAGACCGGCACATTTTTTTTTTGGCCACACAGCTTGTAGAATCTTAGTTCCCCAACCAGAGATCCAACCTGTGACCCTTACAGTGAAGCGCAGAGTCCTCATCACTGGACAACCAGGGAACTCCCAATACAGGTGCACTTTTAAACGCATGAATTTTACAAAAGCTACAGCCTACAGAAGATATGAAATAATAAAAGTTCTTGGTCAAATAATTTCAGTCACATGTACATAGTAAAGACCATAGATTTCAACATTAAGGCAAAACATCTCCTAGTCAGTCTGAGCTCATTATTTCACCCAGAAGTCTGTACCTATTTCAAATGATCAAAAGAAATAAAACCTATTCATATTAGCTACATCTTTAAAACAAATTCATAAAATACAATACAAACATAAATCAAGAGTTTACAGAGTCATATAAAAGAAATGTAGTTGATGGAAATTTAAAGGTTCAGCTGCTAAGCCCAGAAATGTCTGAAATACTAGGTAAATGCAATTAAACACTCAAAAGGGAAATATTAATTCCCAAATAAAAAGCCAGAAAGGACCTATGGCTTCACAGCTGTTGGTTAAATTACAGTTCAGAGCCAATTCCCTAGTATGTAATGATCACCTTCATTAAAACAGTACAGAATGCCACAGGAACAGAAAGAGATCATGGAGGAAAGTCAGAAAGAACTTAGAAAATAATGATGACTGTGTTCTCTACAAAGATGACTCAGATGGTACTCGTTAACTGACTGACAAACTGGAAAAGGCTAGACTCAAATATATCATATTAACCAAATGCTAAAATACACTCTACATAAAGACATTAAAAAAGAAATTATAAATGCCATAGGAAAAAATATAAATGGATATATAATACTGCCTTTATAATTTTATTGTACAGAAAGGCTTTAAGGACAACCATAAAGGCAAAATAAAGATTAAGAGATGCAAAATATTAAAAATCTTGAACCACCAAAAAGAAAGAAAAACCCCCAAAGAAAACTAAAAAGCAACCTGAAAACTGGAAAAAGGAATTCAGAACAAGTGACAGACTAAAGAATAACCTATATATATATATGTGAGTGATATATATTATATATCCATTTATATTTTTTTTCTTATATATGGAGAATACTTACAAAACAGTAAGACAGTAGTAGAAAAGCAGATAAAAGATATAAAAAGGCAATTCAAAAAAGATGATTACCAACAGCCAATAAACTCACTTCTTTTAAAAAAATCCTAGACATTTAACTACTGGGTCAGAGATTAGGCAGGTTTTTAAGGCTGACGGTGACCACGCTTTCTTCTGATCTTCACATAGCTGGCTCCTTTTCATCCTTCAGGTCAAATGTTATCCCATCAAAAAAAGGTTTCCCTCACCATTCCTTAAATATCAGGTTCTCCTTTCACCCTCCCTTCCCAATCCCCATCACCAGTCTTAATTTGTATTACAGTAACTGGACTGCTGCTCCTGGTCAGTTACACCCCAAGGGGCCAGCTCCAATAACGTAGGAGCGTTGTCCATCTCCTCCAGACTGGTATCCCCGGAACTCTGAACATTGCAGATACTTATTGATTGCATAAATGCACCACGCATTACTGAATGAACAGTCAACATACAAAGTGCAGCATACAGCCCAAATAAACATAACCTCATCCAAGTTACTTGTCTCTTCCAAGTTCATTTCAAACAGGAAATCATGATATATGTAAGGTAACAGGGTTGCTGAGAAAACTAAGAGAGAAAACGCAAAGGTTAAAGCTCTTCTGTGCAGTACCTGGCAAAAAATGCTTCGAACCTTAACCATGAGTACTATTTTATCCATCAAATTAACAGAGATAAAAAAGGTTATGTGGCTATGAAATCAGTGTATTACTGCATACAATAGTCGAAAGTTTAAACAGGAACAAACCTAAGGAGAACAAATCAAACATTATAAAATATAAACCATTTTGTGAAGTGAAAGTCACTCAGTCATATCTCTTTGTGATCCCATGTACTATACAGTCCATGGAATTATCCAGGCCAGAATACTGGAGTGGGTAGCCTTTCCCTTCTCCAGGGGATCTTCCCAACCCAGGGATCAAACCCAGGTCTCCCACATTGCAGGTGGACTCTCTATCAGCGGAGCCATCAGGGAAGTCAGTAAACCATTTTACTCAATGATTAAATTTCTAGAAATTTATTACAAGGGACAATTATGTACATAGATAAATAAATACATAGATATATAGATCTCAATTTGATATTCACAGAATCACTAATAGAAAAACCTGGAAACCAAACGTCCAAGAAGCAAATAGTTAGGTAAAATTTTCCAGAGAAATGGCAAGGAATTAATTTTTTTTACCCCAGTTTTGTTAGATTATATGCATAAAGAAAAATAAACACTTCTCATTTTAGTGATTTTTTTCATTTTCTCTTTGCTTTTGCATTTTCTAAATATTCTACAATGAAAGTAAGCAAGCTTTAACATTAGGCCAATTTTTAGTCACAGTTCACACAGAAAAGCTAATGAACTAATTACATACCAGTTTGTAAATACCTATAGAAAGGTCACTACCAATATCTTCAAATATTTACATAAAAGTAAGGGCAAATTTTAAGGCTTTAAATTGAGGCTCTACCACAACATCTTTCTCAGGCAAAGGTCTCTCCATCTAGAATCTGGCCTCAAGTAAACCAATGATAATTTAACTAACAGATACCAGAAAAAAGGGGGTCAGGGACTCTCCAGATCCACAGGAAATACGGTTAACAGTTCTAACTCTACATCTAGCTAGTTATGGGAAAGCTGGACAAAGTACTCACTAGGACTTCAGATTCCACATTAACAAAAATAACAAGAGGAAATAATGTATATTTACAATGTACATGTCTAAGTATTTAAAGGTTTTGACTAATTCATTACATTAATAACAGCTAATACTTACATAGTAATTATTATCTGACACTGTTATAAGAACTTTGTATACACTAGCTTATTACACCTCCCAACTAATTCTCACCTTAAAAATGAGAACAAGCTGGGACTTCCCTGGTGGTCCAGAGGCTAAGAATCCGCCTACCAATGCAGGGGACATGGGTTTGATCCCTGGTCTGGGAATATTCCACATGCTTCCAAACAATGAAGCCTGTGCGCAACAACTACTGAGCCTGCATGCCTACAATTCATGTCCTGCAACAAGAGAAGCCACCTCAATGAGAAGCCCAAGCACCACACCAAAGGCCTTATTCAGCAACGAAGACCCAGTGCAACCAAAAATTATTTTTTTTTAGGCGAGAACAAGCTGGATTATCTTTAAAATAACTTTTATCACTATCTCCCCTTCACAGAGCTAAGGAAACAAATCTAAGTTAACTACACCCCAGAAACTGATAAGCCCTTCTGTGAATAGAAAACAAGACTTCAGCTGTTTTCATCCCTAGCAGACAGGCAGGAAGAACTGACACCAACAAGAAAAAGAAAAAATATGCCAAACCTTTAAACAGCTGCCTGCAGACTCGCACAAGTGATGAGAATGCTAAGGAGCTTCCTCAGAGTAAGTGGCACCCACTCCCATTCCCTTCCATAGGCCTTCACCAACTACACAGAGCCAAAAACTGGATGCAGAGCAGCTGGGAGAGAAACCTCCTAAGGGTAGGGATAGTTCAAGGTAGAAAGCCAACGGCTGGACTGGAGAACAAAGAGAACTCTTCATCAAACAAAAAGTAGGCAGCTGGAATATAAAACAGTATACGATCTTACGAAGTCCGGAAAGCTGGTAACTGGCCCATAAAGTATGACCTCCCAAGAATCTCACTAGGGCCCAAATTTCAAAATCGGCTGAAAAAGTCTTAATCCCACCCTCAAAAAATGTGAGCCAGTTATTAAATGAATACAATTAAAGTCACACAAAAGGTCAGAGATGATCAGATACAAATTAGATTGACCCAACCCCACACTAATAGTTTGGGGGGTGGGGCGGGGGGTGAGAAGCACATCTTTTTTTTTTTTTTTTGGACCAGATCTGAAAGCATGTGGGATCTTAGTTCCCCAACCAGGGATCAAACTCTTGCCCTATGCAATGGAAACACAGACTCTTAACCAGTGGACCACCAGGAAAGTCCAAGTACCTTCTTTACGGAGACTGACAGACTAAACTACTCTTAATATAAAAAGGCCCACTATACGTCAAAAGATGATGAAAAACACAACAAAACAAAACATGAGAGGTCAAGAGAGGGAGTGGCCAACAGCAGCAGACCTAGAGCTGGCCAAGATGTTGGAAAACGTTCAGCCATTATCTCCTCAAAATACTTACTCTGCCCCGTGCTTCCATCCTTTCTACATGGGACTTTTAAGCTATTCATTGAACTACTTGATATCCTACAGGTTTAAGAAGCTCAGAGAACCTTTAAGTGCCAAAAAAATCCACCTAGGCACATGTGGTAGGCAGTTTCTGACATGGACTCCAATATCTCCACCTTCTGATACTCACAGACTTGAGTCCCCTCCCCATGAGTAGCTTATTTCTAACCAAAGAGCACTAACACTGGGTAACATATCCATTACTCGCTTACAAAAGAGCGTGACTTCCGTCTTGCCTGCAGGCTACGCCTTGTCAGCTTTCATCTTCCGACAATGCAAGTTGCTAGGTTGGAGAGATTAGTATGCAGCTGAGGGCAGCCAAGAGCCAACCAGGAATCGAGTCAAGGCTCTCAGCCCAACAGTCAACTCCGCGGACTGAACCAGCCAAAAAACATGTGAATGTGGAAGCAGTTCCTTCCACAGTCAAGCCTTCAGTGGAAACGCCAGCTCTGGCCAACACTTTGAGTGCAACCTTGAGACGGAGACAGAGGAATCAGCTCAGTTGTGCCTGGATTTCTGACAAACTGTGAGAGAGTAAATCTGTGGGAATTCCCTGGTGGTCCAGTGGTTAAGACTCAGTGCTTCCAATGCAGGGGGCATGGGTTCCTTCCCTGGTCGGGCAAATAAGATCCCACATTCTGTGTGGCATGGCCAAATAGAAATAAATAAATAGATAAATAAATTAATAAATTTGTGCTGTTTTAATTCACTAAGTTTCAGATAATTTGTTATACAGTGATAATGACTATAGTATATCACATAAACCTTCTGAAAATTAAAGACAAAATGAAAATCTTGAAAAGCAATCATAGTGAAAAACATTATATTGGGACTTCCCTGGTGGTCCAGTGGTTAAGAATTCACCTTACAATGCAGGGGACGCCGGCTCAAATGCCTCAAAGCAACTAAGCCCCGGTGTCACAACTAAGACTCAACACAGCCAAATTAATTAATTAAACACACACACACCTTAAAAGAAGAAACAGTAAGACCGATGGCTTTTCAATACTAATGTGCTGAAAGAAAAAAAACAGAACTAAGCAACCAGAATTTCACAGCTTAAAAAAAAATGCATTTAATAAAATCAAAACAAGTTTTCAAACCAAAAAGGAAAACTAAAATCATTGTCAACAAACTTTCATTAAAAGAAATATCAAAATAAGTTGTGGAGACCAAAGAAAAAAGTAGCACAGCCAAGGCTAAGTGGCTGAGACAGCAGCACCACTACCATAATTTGGCACTAAGCTAGAGAGACTGACTGCCATTGTCCATCCTACTCTGTGGTCATCCATAAGGGTAAAAACCAAGTATCATAAGCCCACATATTAGAGCTCACATAGACTGTATTTTGTTATTTCACAAAACACTACAAATATAAATTAGGTGAAGGGGAAGTCTACACAATATGACTTAAATGTCCCATCAATGTTATCACTCATAAATACTACTGATTACTACTGTGTGCCCAGCACAGCAAAATCATTTTTTTCAGTATTTTTACAACACTTTTTATTGTTATACAGACTAAAGAACTGAGGTAGAGATTAAATAATTCGCCTGAGATTACATGTATCAAAGCTATGGTTTTTACAGTAGTCATGTATGGATGTGAGAGTTGGACCATAAAGAAAGCTGAGCACCGAAGAATTAATGCTTTCGAACTGTAGTGCTGAAAAAGACTCTTGAGAGTCCCTTGGACTGCAAGGAGATCAAGCCAGTCAATCCTAAAGGAAATCAACCCTGAATATTCATTGGAAGGACTGGTGCTGAAGCTCCAATACCTTGGCCACCTGATGCAAAGAGCCTACTCACTGGAAAAGATCATGATGCTGGCAAAGATTGAGGGCAGGAGAAAAAGCAGACAAGAGAGGATGAAATGGTTGGATAGCATCACTCACTCAGTGGACAAGAACTTGAGCAAACTCCAGGAGACACTGGAGGACAGGGAAGGCTGGAATGTTGCAGTTCATGGGGTCGCAAAGAGTCAGACACAACTTAGTAAATGAACAAGAAAATGTAGTAAGCAACTAGAAAGGCAGGATTACAGCCCAAATCTTTAACTTAACACTGTCCTATTGCTAGACTGCAGCTCATCACACTGTTATGATCATTAAGTGTTCCCAAGTGGTATCAATGAAATGCCTACAGGAGGACAGATCTCTACAGTCAAGTACAAAGAAAATGCAGAATCCATATGGAGAGGGAAAAAAAAGGCTGCACTCAGGATAAAGGGTCTTTAGAATCCACAATGAGCAAAAAAAAAAAAAAAAAAAGTACTGTGACTAGCTGCGATATAGATTTGGAATACACAGTTGTATCATTTTAGTTATTCATTTTTTGGCTGTTTGGCACAGCATACAGGATCTCAGTTGGAACCCGTGACCCCTGCAGTGGAAGCACAGGGTCTTAACCACTGCCAGGGAAGTCCTGGGAGTTTTGTTTCAAATGAGTAAATAGCCTTGCTATAAAAAAAAAAAAAAAAGTTTCAACTTTAGACTCCAATAGAGTCTATCTGGCAGTGCACCTGAATTTCACATCTTGGGTTAGAATTTTCTAACATAACCTGAGTCCTCAATCCAATAAGAAGCTCAAGATGGTTATACCACTCTCCCCTTGATTTGAAGAGTGAATTCCTAAACTGAGAAATATTGACAAATAAGTAGAAGTGAAGAAAAGCAGCAGAGATATATTTGTACAAATCAGTTATTCTGATATACTAACAAATGTACTTACTGAACTATTTTTAATGTTTGAAAGAGTAAAAAGTAATAATCTACTATGATAAATTTAAAATATATTTACAACACTTAAATTATTAGAAAGATTATGCTTAGATCTAAATGTGCCGTATAGAGGCTTCTAAAGATTAAAATCATCATTGTAAATATAGTGTGGAAATCCCTAAGGAAATTTAATTAAGTGGTGTTAATATTTTTTAAGTGGTGTGAAATACTTTAAGATTAAATTCACATGACAAATCAAACACTAATCAGAATGTAAAAATAAACATACTGGTTTCTACATATTACTAGATTTATAAGATTTGTAAATGAACTTAAAGGTTTAAGAAAAATGACTACTTAAAATTCTAATAAAATACTGATTTCAATATAAATAACTCTGTTCTCCTTACACAAAAGGTCTACTCAAACATGACCAAACAAATTAAAAAAAGTTAATGATAATAAACCCCCTAATGATAGTCCACAATTTAAGAATCTTGATTTTTTTTCCCCTGCTTAAGGAAGAGACTGGCCTACAAAAATTGATCTATCATGTCACTCAATTACAAAGTATACCAAATCTCTCTCTCCTTTTCAAATACACCCCTCCTTTACAAACCGTTCCAATTCTCATGCCCAATTCTATACTTGTATTTCATTCTTCCCCTTTACCACCAAAACTCATAAAAATTACATAAAAATTCACAGGCTCAACTGCTAATGCAGAGTTGGTATTGAGAGATAACTAGTTTCAAATTTCCTAAGAAAATACCAAAAATATTCTTGCTTCCAAAGCACAAGCTGGACTAGTAGCACAGTCACAAGTCTAAGATAAACTGCAGCTGTGCAGACAGTGATACTAGAATCACTTGAAAGGCTTTAAAATAATAGTGATGTGCAGTCAGTCCCACCACAAAGACTGATTTAAGTGGTCTGGGGCACAGCCTGGGCAAATTTTACAAAGCTTTCCAGATGGTTGTGATCCAAGAATCAGAACTACTGAGAAAAAGGAATAAACAACATACAGAAACAAACAACATTTATAAGGAATCAGACAAAACCAAAATGTGAAATATTCTACAGAATAACTCAAGTATCTTCAGTAGATCTACAGCACAGGGGGGGTGGAAAAAAACTATGCAAGATAGAAAGATTTCAGATCATTTCAGTGTGACCCATGAACCTTGTCTGAAGCCCAATTCAAGGCATATATTGAAAAATATAGCAAACTGGTAATGAATTTATAATACGGAAACTCGTTACATTGTTATCATTTGTGTATATTTGAATGTGTCCCTGCTAAGTCGCTTCAGTCATGTCTGACTCTTTTTGAACCATAAGGACTGTAGCCTGCCAGGCTCCTCTGTCTGGGATTCTCCAGGCAAGAATACTGGAGCGGGTTGCCATGCCCTCCTCCAGGGGATCTTCCTGACCCAGGGTTCAAACCCACATTGGCAGGAGTGTTCTTCACCACTAGTGCCACCTAGAATACTTTAAAATATGTATTTTTAAAGAGAAAAAGAGTTTGGAGAACTAGAAGCTACTCACATACCCCTGACAAAAGAATAATTCTCCACACAGAAAGCTCACTGTCTACCACTTAGTGCTGAGAAAGGAGGCAGGAGGAAGGTAAAGGAGGCAGAGGCTCCTCACCAGACAAATCACCCAGGCAATGAGAAAGCATATGTCACAGCCACATCACAGGGCACATCACAGAGCAAGATTCCCAATACTTTAAAGCAGAATTTTATTATGTTTTTGGCCACACTGTGCAGCATATGAAGGATCTCAGATGAAGCACAGAGTTTTAACCACTGGACCACCAGGGAAGTCCTGAAAGCAGAATTTTAAGCAGTACTAACAGGAAAAGCCAAAAAATATATGAATCTATTTTTAATGTAACTTTCCCAGTAGTTATAGCATCATGCTTATTTCAAAATGTAAACAACTTTATCCTCAGTAACATAGCTGCACGTCTTATCAATAATGCTTTGCTGGGGAGAGGCGGTTGGAGAGGGTTAGACTGGAGGAAGTTTGGGGTTAGCAGATGCAAACTGGTCATACAGAATGGGTAAACAAGGTCCTACTGTATAGCACAGGGAACTATCTGTATTCTGCAAGAAGCCATAATGGAAAAGAATATGAAAAGGAACGTATATATGTGTGTAACTGAGTCACTTTGCTGTACAGCAGTAATTAACACATTGTATTTCAACCATACTTCACTAAAAAAAAAAAATTTCAAAAATTATGTTTTTCTGCTTCACGGATACACTGTTTGCACCTAGTAACAGGAGTAAAACATCCTTTAAATATTCCCTTTAAGGTTCAAAATGTCAAACTCAAGAAAACATTAAAAACTCTGCCATGATGAAGAATTTTTACAACTCCCTTTCCTGAAAATACTTTGAGTTGGCTTCAAAAAATTCTAGGAAGGGAAATACTAAAACTGGCAATTAAAATAGAGTCTTTTGTTACATTCACCCAGCTTTAAGTGTCAACACTTAACTGTTCAGTATCTATCAAGCATGAAGACTCACAAACACAGAGAACAGACTTGTGGTTGCCAAAGAGGAGGTGGCAGTGGGGGAAGGACAGACCGGGAATTTGGGATTCACAGACGCAAACTGTTGTATCTGGGATGGATAAACAACAAGGTACTTCTGTACAGCACAGGGAACTATAATTAATATCCTGTGACAAACCGTAATGGAAAAGAATATGAAAAAGTATGTACGTATGCGTAACAATCACTTTGCTGTACAGCAG
The DNA here is from genome assembly GCF_055505025.1 of Bos grunniens. Taxonomy (NCBI): domain Eukaryota; kingdom Metazoa; phylum Chordata; class Mammalia; order Artiodactyla; family Bovidae; genus Bos; species Bos grunniens. The sequence continues at coordinate 18,212,683 of NC_141165.1, read as the reverse complement.
AAATTATCACAAAACTGTAAATTATGTTGTAAATTAACTATACTTCAACAAAGGTTTAAAAAAAACTTTTCATATATAGGTAACAAATCTATTTCTGTTCTTTTATATAATTTAAAAATGGTGATGTTATTCTATATTAACACCTACTTCTACTTGCAGTTGTTAGAACTACAGTAAAAGATCACTCAGCTCTTTTTCCGTCAGCTGTTTTGCACGTACAAGACGCTGAATATGCAACTAACGAAAATCCTTTGTCCTAATACAAGAGTCAGAAAAAAATTTTCCTGAGAAATATTTTATTTCACTAAGGACTAACAAGTGGCTCAAACCAAATCACATACTGTGAGAGCAACTAAGATGACAAAGTACAATGAAAAGAGAACTGTAATCCATGTTACCGGTGCTCCAGCAAGAGAAACTGCATCGTTAGGACCTACATTCAAGTTATATACAGCAAAGAGCAATATTAAAAATTCATAAAAATAAGTTTCCTAAGGCACTACTCTACAAGTGTAGCACAGTTTAGAGCGGCAAAAGTACTGGAGGAGTGGTAGAGTCTCACAGCAGCAAGATTTTTATTACTCTGCTGAGGGAAAAAGAAAGAAAAACGTTCCGAGACTCTCCACCTTTGAGACATGAATGCTTCTATTCCTAGGAACAAGTGGTTGGAGGATCTGGGAGGGGCAAATGGAGGAAGACCAATCAGAGGTCGAGTTACAAGTCGGGATCCGAAGAAACACAAATGAGAGCAGCTCGCTGACTGGGTGGCGTGCCCCCGGCTCTCACCAGACGCACCGCACCTGGGGACCCACCCGGCCACAAACCGCGGCACAGGGTCGCCACCACCTACCCCCGCCGCCCCCGGGGCCGTTTCCTGCCCAAACAAACCAGCCACCCCAAAACAAAACAAAAGCTACGGGGGGAAGTCCCGCCGTCCCCGTGGCTCCCCGGCCGCCTGCCCGCCCCCTCCGAGCGCCGCTCTGTCACTTCGTCCCTCCAGCGGGAGCCCCGAAAAGGGGGCGGGGGGGGGGGGGGGGGCGGCGGCGGGCGCTGGGAAACATCGGGATGGAAATGTCAAAAGTCTCACCAATTCCTCGTAGCTCCTGTTGTGCTCGTTGCCCTCCCAGTCCAACCTCTTCGGCAGCAACTGCAAAGACCCGAGACGCACACGACTGACCACCGCGCAGGGCAGGAGGGGTGCGGGGGCGGGGGGCGGCGGGGCAGGGGCGGGGGAGCCGGGGAGCAGGGCGAGCGGCCCCCAGGCAGGGACGGCGGGGGACGCGGAGGACGCCGCCAAGCACAGACCTGATACTGCTCCAGCTCCTGCACCAACACCTGCAGCCGAAGAGACGCGCAATTAGGGGGGCGGGTGCCGCACCCCGGTCCACCCGACGCCCTCCTCCCCACGACCCCGGGCGGCCGCGGGGCCCGGGCTCCCGGAGCGCGGCCACCGCCCGCGGTCCCGCACTCACCTGGGCGGCTCTCCGACATGGGCCGGCTGATAGGTACCGGGCGATGAGGAAGTACAGTTCTGCGGAGAAACGGGGAGACCAGTCAGGAGACCGGGAGACCGCGGCGGCGGGGAGGGGGCCGGGGCCCAGGCGGGGGCGTCGGGGGAGGGCGCGGGCGCCGCGCGTCTTACCCGACTCGATGAGAGGCACCGGGCGTCGGGCGGGCGAGGGCTCCGCCATGGCCGGGCGGGGGCCGGGGCGGGAGCGGGCGAGCAAAGCGTGTAGGCCGCGCCGAGGCCTGACCGGGCCGGCGTCCCTCTACCTCAGGCGCGCCGCCGCCGCCATGCCGTGCGCGCCGCCAGCGCTGACGCCTCCGCGAAGTAGTGCCCCCGTGGGAGAAAAAGTAGTTCCTCTGTGCCAGCCGCCTGCGACATAGGACGAACGACGTTTGGGCCCCGCCCGGAAGAGTGAGCCTTCCTCCTTCTCTGCCTCAGGGGACGCAGAGAGGAGGCTGTATGCGCCAGGAGTCGGGCCCCGGGGAGGCGGCGGGTGGGGGAGGGGCGCGCGCGTGGCTGGGATCCCTGCGCGCGGTGAAGCGGCAGCCGGCCATTGTGAGGCGGCGGCCGGGCTGCGCGGCTGGGCTGGCGCCGGGGGCGGAGGTCGGGCGGGGGCAGCACTGGGGGCTGGGTGGGGGTGGGGACAGGTTCCCGCTTTTCCAGCCAGAACTGAGCCGCGAGACGCGGGGCCGCAGGGGCCCAGGAGGGGCGGCGGAGTCTCCGACTTCGGGCTGTCAGAAGAACATCACAGTCAACTGGGGCCAGTACGTTTGCCCCCCGCGAAAGAACGCTGTCTTTGAGGACGCGAACCCCTTAAAACTGAAAAGCGTGCTAGCTGCAAAGAGTAGAACGCTGGCCCGAGAAACTTTGCCCGGAGACGGGAGGAGGAATGCGGGGAAGACAAAGGATGGGAGAACCGGGGGCGGGGAAGGGGGGCTGCCTCGGACACTAACCCTCTACGGTTCGGAGGGTACTGCAAACGTTACGGAGAGTCCACGTTGCTGAGTGCAGTAGGAAGAAGATAGAACCGTGAGACCCCCGCCGCAGTCCTGGGGAAACCCAGAAGGGTGAAAGAAAACGCACTACATGGCAAAGGATGTCGACCTGGCTAGTTGGGGAAGGCAGTCCAGGCCGGCGATGACTTAGCCGGATAGGAAGTGGAGTGGGAGGAAGCGGGCCATAGAAACGCAGCGGCCCACTCCCTTAGACGACACCTGGGGGAGGGGGAAGCCATGCGTACTTAGGATACTCTTGGAAGGCAGTAGTAGGATTTGAGCCTGGGGCAGCGGACGAGGATCCGGAAATTTTCCTTGAGGCTGTGCTAGGATGCGGATTCGTTCACTCCGCCTAGCCAAGGCCCTGTCTGAGCTCTAAAGAAGAACAGCGGGAAGCAAAACACTGCCCTTAAGGAGTTGTTTATTCTACAGTCGCTCAGTCGTGTCCGACTCTGCGACCCTATGGACTGCAGCAAACCAGACTCCCCTGTCCTTTGCTGTCTCCTGGAGTTTGCTCAGATGCATGTGAGTCCGTGATGCTATCTAACCATCGAGAGTGGACACTGAAAATTCCAGTTTCTACTGCTGTAGAGTGACCTTCACAGCATAGAGAAGTTAGGATAGTGGTTTAGATCAGACCCTGGAGTGGGACTAACCCTGGTCCTTGCCGGGCTATTCAGTGTGTGACTTTAAGTAAATCACAACCTCTGAGGCCAGTTTTCTTCACAAGTGAACTGCAAATATTTGTCCCTACTTTATAGGGGAGGATATAACGGGTTAACCTGTGTTCTTAGCATGTAGCAGGCACCATATACGTGCCAGCTTTTATTCACACCACGTGACAAAAGTTTTTATACATGTTTGTGAAGGAATAGTCCAAACGTGTTTGAGCAAGTGCGTCTTGTATCTATTGGTTCAGCAAATACTATGAAGTGATGAGGATAAAGATGAAGGAATAAGCTACAGCTTTGCCATCCCAAATTTCAGTGTCTGTTAGGAGAAAGGGTGCAAAGAATGACTGAGATTTAGGGCAGGGATAGAAGGGAGGTTAACCCACATGTGGGAGGGGGAGAAAAGTGAAAGCATTAGTCACTCAATCCTGTCCGACTCTTTGTGACCCCACGGACAGTAACCCACTAGGCTCCTCTGCCCTTGGAATTCTCCAGGCAAGAATACTGGGGTGGGTTGCCATTCCCTTCTCCACAGGATCCTCCCAACCCAGGGATTGATCCCAGGTCTCCTGTATTGTACCCAGAGTCTTTACCCTTTGAGCCACTAGGAGGGGGAGATTTTAGAAAAGTCTTGGTGTGGGAAGGTCCAAAATGTGAATAACATTCCAAGTTTAGGAACTCAAGTTTAGTAAGACTGCTTGGAGTAAGTTTGGAGGTGGGATGGGACTCACTAATTCAAACTTAAAATTAGGGGAGGGGGAGTTGAAACTGGGAGCAAGTAAAGGGTTCTAAACAAGATAGGATTCTTTTTCATCTAGAATGATTTGAGAGTGTTAACACGGGAAACCACTTAGACCCCTAAAATAGGAAACAGTTGAAGTGCAGTCATTATAAGGATAGAAAGAGATGGCTTCAGAAATACCTAAGAGGTTCAGTCATAAGATGAGGTTGAAGTGGAATGAGAGGAAATGTCATAAAAATCTCAAGTTTGAGGCTTAGTAGGGTCAAGGTTGGGAGAAGGCAATGGCACCCCACTCCAGTACTTTTGCCTAGAAAATCCCATGGACAGAGGAGCCTGGTAGGCTGCAGTCCATGGGGTGGCTAGAGTTGGACACGGCTGAGCGACTTCACTTTCACTTTTCGCTTTCATGCATTGGAGAAGGAAATGGCAACCCACTCCAGTGTTCTTGCCTGGAGAATCCCAGGGACGGGGGAGCCTGGTGGGCTGCCGTCTATGGGGTCGCACAGCGTCGGACACGACTGAAGCAACTTAGCAGCAGCAGCAGCAGCAGGGTCAAGGTTGGGCCACCAACTGAGATATGGCACACAGGCGGTAGCTAAATTGTTAAGATGGATAACTGTCCAGAACAGTATGATTATTTGACATTACAGTGCATATATCCCTGTAGGACAGTATGCTCTGATGCTCCAAGATAACCAAAGTTAGCAAATAACAAAAACATTAAGAGAGAATCTCACCTTTCAGAGATGGCCAGGCAGTTGCATATTTTATTTTGTAGCAGTCTCATAAAAGTAAAAGATAGCCCCCAAAACATGTTACAAGAATTTATATCCGGAACACTGGTCACTGTCCAAAACTGCAGTTCTGGTGTGGGCAGCTTGGTAACTGTTATAAGAGGTCAGAGAGATGGCAGGAGTTTGCCGTTGCACAAGCCCTACTGGTTCCTTTACAACTCACTGACGTCTGTGACAAACACCATTCCTAGATTTGAAGTAGAAACGCAAGATTGCTGACAGGAGGCAGAATATCTTCCCCCCTCCAGCTTTCGAGTGACAGAGACCCAGATTTGACTCCCACTTATGCCAGTGAAGTGGAGGAAAGGGGGAAATACTGTCCATCAGCAACTCCATAGTAGGGACTGCTGGAAATGGTCTCCAAACAAGACACGAATCTTGTCTGTCTCTCACACAACTGAATCCACACCATTCCAAATGTACGCCCTTAGGTCTGCTTTGGGGGTAAATGGAAAGAACTTCTGAATGTCAAAGTAATCGAAGGAAAGCAATTATTGAAGAAGTGCTTGGTAAGCAAAGGTTGAAAGATCTCAATGGCTGGTGACATCAGCTGTAACGCTGTCACCCATCTCCACTACAAGGAAACTACTACAACATTTTAGTCCTTGGATGCTTTAGTTCTCCTGAATAAGCGTCTCTGATCTCCACAAAGATCAGGTGCTACTAGTACTCTTACTTCACAGTGACCTCAGCCGAGAAAACAGGCCCAGAGAAACTGAGGAGGGCCCAAGGGCACATAGCTGCGAGCCTGGTGGGACAGTACTACCTTAGACAAAGCACATCCCACAAAGCAGGATGCTTTGTACCCTGGCCACATTGCATGAAAGAGGAAGCCGGGGCCAGAGAGCTTGGACAAAAGCACACAGCTAGTAGGTAAGAGCTGAAACCTGAAAATGCATAAGTGTCTGATCTCACCACAGACAAGTCTGAGCCAGACTCTATTATTCTCGATTTAAGGATAAGGAAACCGAGGCTTAGAAAGTTTAAGAATTTGCCTAAAGGGGCTTCCCTAGTGATCCAGTAGTTAAGACCCCGGGGCCACCAATGCAGGGGGCGTGGGTTTGATCCCTAGTTGGGGGATGAGGGGTACTAAGATCCCAGATGCCATGTGGTATGGCCAAAAGATTAAAAAACTTTAAAAAAGAAGAACTAATTTGTCTTAAAAAGTAAATTGTGATGGGGCCTTCCAAGTCACTGCTTAGGAGCCACAAAGTCATGAAGTGTGAAAAGCACATCTGGAATACGGTGAGCAAAGCAGCCTGTTTCCAACACCTGCCATAGGAGAGTGATCCAAAATGAGGGTCAGAGTAGGTTGCAGTCACTTTTAAGAGTAAAAAGGAGGTCAGTCTGTGAGCAGTGGAGATTATACAAAGAAAATTATTTACATTCTAATTCTAATTTCAATGTGTAAATGCAAATATCTGTGGTTAACTGAATTTAGTTTCAGCTTGTTGTTTTAGCTGCTCAGTTATGTCTGACTTTTTTGCGATCCCATGGACTGTAGCCTGCCAGAGTCCTCTGTCCATGGGATTTCCCAGGCAAGAATAGTGGAGTGGGTTGGCATTTCCTTCTCCAGGGGATCTTTCTGACCCAGGGATTGAACTGTCGCCTCCAACATTGGCAGGCAGATTCTTTACCACTGAGCCACCTGGGAAGCCCTTCGTTTCAACTAGCAGGAACCAGTACTGCAGGGACCATGTCAGCATAGTTCTGAGGAATGTAAAGAGAGTAGAGGACACTGGAACCTCTGAAAGAACAATACCACAAAACTGCATCAGTACATGGAAGTAAATTCAAGTGCACACAAAACCTGGCATCATTTCATTCTTTCAACAAAAGTCGAATTTCCCTAAGGCAGGCCACATGGGGTAAACACTGGCTCCTGAGTTTCTATAAGATAACTTCCCCAGAAGTAGAAGAGTTAATATCTTGAAAGATTTCCAGGGAACTTTGAAAGAAAAAAAAAAAAAAAAACACGAGTAACTTTGGGATCAGGCCCTAGTCACTAGCAGACCTTGCATCTAATTCCCAAGGCCCCTCCTCCATCTCGGGGCAGTGTCGCCTTTCTCTCAGGACCTCTTCTTCCCTCTTAGTCTAGCCCAGTCAGCTGTCCCTTGAATGCAGCCAGTCCCTGCCTCCCTCAGCAAATTGTTTCCACATATATCTCTTCCCTTTCAGTTCTGCCTCTCCCTTCCCTTTCAGTTCTGCCTCTCCCTTGTCGTTGGCTTCTGTCCCTCATGTTCCCACACTGCAGGCACTGGCCCGTGTCCATCTCCAAGACGTACCAGTTCTTCCTTTGAAGTGTCTCTCAGGGCACTGCGGAAAACAGTGAGGTTGGGCATGACCTTGGGAACATGGGAGCCAGCATCAGAATGTCCCTGTGGTTGAACATGGCTTACTAGTTGAGCAGCTTCTCTGTGGCTCAGCATTTGTTTTTGATTTTTTAATCATCTTTATAATGGGGGTGCCAGCTAATAGATCACACATGTTGAATGTTTCTGTTTCCTGGGCGCTGTGCTAAACCATTGACTGTACCATTTACACTCAGTGTGATAATTGAGGCTACTTATGAGCACTTCCTAATGCCTGTGGAGCTCTTTGAGCAATGCCTCTCTCTCAACATGATGCTATCACATAAAAATGAGTATTCTGTGCTCCATTCCCTCCCAAAGAGGCTCTTCCTTGACTCCCTACCCAATTTCCCACAGCACAACTCTGTGTATTCTATATTCAAGCCTTTCTTGATCCCTAACACCTAAAGTTAAACTCCTGGCATGTTCTGAAAGCTGGGTGGGCTGCCTGGTGCTCTACCCTCTCCCTCCCCACCCCACCCCTACCCCCTGCATCCCCAGGCCAGCTGACTGCACTAACAGTAAACGGCTCTCTTGCCCTTGGGCTTCATCCAGTAGGAGGCCCCCGAGGGAGGTGAGAGAGGCGGGTTTCTATTTTCCCAGCTACCTTCCTGCCAGGCCATAGGTTGGTGGCAGCTGTTGTTCCTCAGCTGGAGGCCACAGTTCTTGAGAAATAGCCCTGTGTCCACACAGCAATTGTCTTGGGGTTTTGATACCCCTGCCCCTTTAGGACTTGGGCTTGTCTTCCCAGTAAGACGAAAGTCCCTGAAGGTGCTTCACCATCCCTTGTGCTAAGTTGCTTCATTCATGTCTGACTCTGCAACCCCATGAACCATAGCCTGCTAGGCTCCTCTGTCCATGGGATTCTCTAGGCAAGAATACTGGAGTGGGTTGCCATGTCCTCCTCCAGGGGATCTTCCCAACCCAGGGATCAAACCCTTGCCTCATGCCTCCTGCTTTGGCAGGCAGGTTCTTTACTACTAGCGACACCTGGGAAGCCCCTTTATTTTTACTGCCCACACTCTTATAAGTAATCATTGTTGTTGTTCAGTCACTAAGTCATATCTGACTCTTTGTGACCCCATGGATTGCAGCATGGCAGGCTCCTCTGTCCTCCAGTATCTCCCAGAATTTGCTCAATCTCCTGTCCATTGAGTCAGTGATGCTATTCAACCATCTCATTCTCTTGTCGTCCCCTTCTCCTGCCCTCAGTCTTTCCCAGCATCAGGGTCTTTTCCAATGAGTCAGTTCTTCACATCAGGTGGCCAAAGTATTGGAGCTTTAGCTGCAGCATCAGTCCTTCCAATTAATGTTCAAGCTTGATTTCCTTTAGGATTGACTGGTTAATAACATCACTACTGCTCCTCCCTTATCCCAATGTGTTATGCGTTCTGTATTCTTCCAGAACTCTGGTAGGTGCTTATTCTCTCCACCATGACTGCTACCCTCAACTGTATCCCCTGGGACGGTCCACAGCACCCCCTGTCCAGCTCTGTCTCCCCTCTGCTTCCAGATTTCTTTCTTGTCTATACACATCTGTCTTCTAGCCTGAAAGTATCCACCTAGACCTCTAAACTCCCTTCACAAAATGTTTCTGAAGTCATTCTGGTTCTGGTTAATCTCTTTTCAGAAATTTTAGAATCATCTGTCTTTACTACCTCACATGCTCATCAGTAAGCCCTGAGGAGCCAACCTTCAGGGTAGATCTCTAATCTTAGCACTTCTCACCCAAATGAGCACAGCAATCTCCTAAATGTCTTCCTCCTCCTGTCTTCATCCTGTTACTGCCCATCCTCAACAGGCCACTGATGGATCTTTAAAACTTGTCAGATGTGTCCTTCTCTAAAAATGCTTCACAGGTTCCCATCTGACTCAAAGGCCAAGGCCCAAGAGGCCCAGAGGAGCTGATCTCACTGGTCTTTCTCTGACCTCTTGACCCACTGTGCTCCCCTCCTTTCACTCTGCTCTGATCATATTGGCCACCTTGTCATGCCAGGCATGCTGCTGCCCCAGGGCCTTTGAACATGCTGTCCTTCTGCCAAGAACCCTCTTCCCCTAGAACACCTCATAGCTCCCTTCCTACCCTCCTTTAAGTTTTCACTCTAGTGTGTGTGCTAAGTTGCTTCAGTCATGTACGACTCTGCGACCCTATGGACTGTAGCCCGCCAGGCTCCTCTCCAGTAGGAATACTGGGGTGGGTTGCCATGCCCTCGTCCAGGGGATCTTCCCTACGTAGGGATCAAACCCACATCTCTTACGTCTCCTTCATTGGCAAACGAGTGCCACCTGTTAGTTTGGCTCTAAATCCATTGATTAAGTCTTGGCTCAGAGACCTTTCCTGAATGCCCTACAAAAAAAAAGTAAAACCTACCCTCACTCTGCATGTCCATTTCCCTTTCTTTCCTCCCTGCATTCTTTTTTTCCTTAGTACTTTTGACCTTCTAACCTACTGTGAAATTTGCCCATCTCTTTTGTTTATTGCCTGACTCTTCTCACTCTGAGGGCAGACAGAGATATATGCCGTCTTGCCCTCTGTAATCTCTCTAGAGCTCCATCAAAGCCTAACGCACGGTAAGCACACAATAAATAGCTGTTGGATGTTTAATGAAAAATTTCTGGAGCAGACAGTTCCTAAAATATGAGATAGTTATGCTCTGAACACTCACTCATAAAGCTTCTGGATGGTGTGGTAGGTAGACCTGGCGACAGCCCACAACAACCTGTTAGCCCTTAACAGACCTGGAGACCTGTCCCGCCCCGGCCTGGCCACAGTGCCACCACAAAGACTAGACCAGCAGAAGTCAAGCCTGGAAGGCTGGGTGTGCCCTGTCCCTCTCCAGAACTACTCCCCACAGTGAGCCCGCAGGAGAAGGACCTCCTGGCTTCTCTCAAAGGCAGGAAGGAAGCCTTTTTGAGAGACCAAGGTGAGTGGAAAGACCATTTTTGAGAGCAGGAACAGAGGCTGCTTTAGGGAGAGGATCAGAGCACTCCATGGGTGGAAGTTCTGTCCTGCCTTTCTCATGGGCGTAGTGTGGCCTCAGCCTCCTCCCTGGCCACACAGTGCGCTATACCCACCGTACCCCCCAGAGACCAGCTGGCTTTACCCCAACTGGTCCACAGCCTCTGGCCTGAGCCCTAACAGCAGAAAGCCCACCCACAGGACCCTCCCCAGCCCCTCCCCCAAGCAGGCACTGCCTTCTGGGTTTCCTCCAAGTTTCACTCCGCAAAGATGAGGAGAGAAAGGAAACTAGCCTCAGGGCCTCCCCAAGATGTGAGCCACCACAGCTCCCCTGAGGGAGGGGAAGGAGGGGAAGCCCAGTAGGCTCAAGAGGAAGTTTGTACAGAGGAAAGGACAAAGGGTGGAGTCTAGGGAAGAAAGGAGCGCTCCAAGGTCCCTGGGTCGCCTGGCTGGGGAACCCTCCCCTCCCAACTAGGGTTGTTGGTTGTTGTTCAGTCACTAAGTCGAGTGGACTCTTTGCGACCCCATGGACTGCAGCCCGCCAGGCTCCTCTGTCCTCCACTATCTCCTGTTTTGTGTTAGTCACTCAGTTGTGTCCAACTCTATGCGACCCCATCGACTGCAGCCCACCAGGCTGCATGGGATTCTCCAGGCAAGAATACTGGAGTGGATTGCCATGCCCTCCTGTAAGGGATCTTCCTGACCCAGGGATTGAACCCCTGCTATCTCCTGGAGTTTGCTCAAATTCATGTCCTTTGAGTCAGTGATGCCATCTAACCATCTCATCTTCATCTGCCCCCTTCTCCTTTTGCCTTCAGTCTATCCCAGCGTCAGTCTTTTCCCAAGAGTTGGCTCTTTGCATTCAATGATCAAAGTAAACAGGAGTCCTTCCAGTGAATATTCAGTGTTGATTTTCTTGAGAATTGACTGGTTTGATCTTGCAGGCAATGGCATGTGTAAGCTAGGTGCCCCAGGCAAGACTGCATATTTTCTTTGATGATGTTTGACACCTAATTGCAGTGATAACATCCCTGTTTACAACCTGAAGAAAGTTTCCTGGTCCCCCTTTTTCACTTATGAGTAAATCTGGCCTAGAGAAGGGTCCAGAAGCCCAGAGTCTAACACAAAATAATCTTAATTTTTAAAAATTACCTGGAGAGGGAAATGGCAACCTACTCCAGTATTCTTGCCTGGAGAATTCCATGGACAGAGGAGACTGGGAGGTGGGCTACAGTCCATGGGGTTGCAAACAGTTGGACTCGACTGAGCACACATGCAGAGAATGCACATATATAATTAATAAGAACTGCTGTATAACACAGGGAACTCTACTCAGTACTCTGTAATGGCCTATGTGGGAAAAGACTCTTTAAAAAAGTAGATATATGTACATGCATAACTGATTCCCTTTGCCATACACCTGAAACTAACACAACATTGTAAATCAACTACACTCCAATAAAAATTTAAAAAAAGAAAATAATAATTAAAGCCACCAAAGGTTTAAGATATGAATGTTGGTTAGTGAGATGAGGGGAATTCCGAGGTGGGGCTAGTGGTAAAGAACCCATCTACCAATGCAGGAGACCTAAGAGACGCAGGTTTGATCCCTAGGTCGAGAAGATCCCCTGAAGGTCATGGCGACCCACCCCAGTATTCTTGCCTAGAGAATCCCATGGACAGAGGAGCTTGGTGGGCTGCACTCCATAGGGTCACAAAGAGTCAGACAAAACTGAAGTGACAGCACACATGCACTGAGATAAGGTGAAGATAATATTAAGAACCCAGAATCTCAAATCTTGTCCTTCAGCCACTTTCTTCCTCAAAGTCTCCAGGGAAAGTCCATGCATGGTGGACACTGCTGCAGGGGTTGCTTTATGAACCCTGAGCCCACCACCTGGTGATCTAGGCTAGATGGCATATAGAATTATTTGTTCAAGCCAAGCAGTCTCAGGAGACTAAGACAAAGTAGCCCCAAAGGGCCCAAGTAGGCATGGTGGTTCCCCATAGTCGGAGTCTGCAGGTGCACCTTGCCTGGAGAGGCCCATCCCCCCAGTACTAGGACTTATGGGCATGGCTCCTGCCCCTCCCCCCAGGCAGATCCTTCTAGCTACTTGAGAGGGAAGACTTGATCAACCTACTCCCCATAGGACCCAGCCTGACCTCTGGAAGAACTGGCCTTTGTAGGGGGTTAGATAGGGCTTCCCTGGTGGCTCGGGGGTAAAGAATCCGACTGCCAATGCAAGGGATAAAGTTTCCATCCCTGGGTTGGGAAGATCCCCTGGAGAAGGAAATGGCAACACACTGCAGTATTCTTGCCTGGAGAATTCCAGGGACAGAGGAGCCTGGAGGGTTACAGTCCAAAGAGTCAGACATGGCTGAACGTCACACACATACACACACACACACACACACACAAGCGCTGGTGTGTTTCCTAGGCTTTTAAGAGGGCAGAGACCAGCACACTGACCAGCCAATGGATTCATGCGAAAGGAGATAACAGAATTAACGCAGTCATAAGTAGTGTTAGAATTATCACAAAGTGGGTATGTTCAATAATCTTGTGAGTAGATTCTCTTTCCAAAACAGCAAATAGAAAGTATAATTTTCCTACAATGAACCTATTAGACAAACTTTGCCACAAATCTACCTCACCAAGGTTATACATTCCACAGAATTTAATTACACATTCCACAGAATTTAATTATAAAGCTCTTAGATCAGATCAGATCAGTTGCTCAGTCGTGTCCGATTCTTTGTGACCCCATGAATCGCAGCACGCCAGGCCTCCCTGTCCATCACCAACTCCTGGAGTTCACTCAGATTCATGTCCATCGAGTCAGTGATGCCATCCAGCCATCTCATCCTCTGTCGTCCCCTTCTCCTCTTGCCCCCAATCCCTCCCAGCATCAGAGTCTTTTCCAGTGAGTCAACTCTTCGCATCAGGTGGCCAAAGTACTGGAGTTTTAGCTTTAGCATCACTCCTTCCAAAGAAATCCCAGGGCTGATCTCCTTCAGAATGGACTGGTTGGATCTCCTTGCAGTCCAAGGGACTATCAAGAGTCTTCTCCAACACGACAGTTCAAAAACATCAATTCTTCAGTGCTCAGCCTTCTTCACAGTCCAACTCTCACATCCATACATGACCACAGGAAAAACCATAGCCTTGACTAGACAGACCTTTGTTGGCAAAGTAATGTCTCTGCTTTTCAGTATGCTATCTAGGTTGGTCAGAACTTTCCTTCCAAGGAGTAAGCGTCTTTTAATTTCATGGCTGCAATCACCATCTGCAGTGATTTTGGAGCCCCCCAAAATAAAGTCTGACACTGTTTCCACTGTTTCCCCATCTATTTCCCATGAAGTGATGGGACCGGATGCCATGATCTTCATTTTCTGAACGTTGAGTTTTAAGCCAACTTTCTCACTCTCCACTTTCACTTTCATCAAGAGGCTTTTGAGTTCCTCTTCACTTTCTGCCATAAGGGTAGTGTCATCTGCATATCTGAGGTTATTGATATTTCTCCCGGCAATCTTGATTCCAGCTTGTGCTTCTTCCAGCCCAGCATTTCTCATGATGTACTCTGCATATAAGTTAAATAAACAGGGTGACAATATACAGCCTTGAAGAACTCCTTTTCCTATTTGGAACCAGTCTGTTGTTCCATGTCCAGTTCTAACTGTTGCTTCCTGATCTGCATACAAATTTCTCAAGAGGCAGATCAGGTGGTCTGGTATTCCCATCTCTTTCAGGATTTTCCACAGTTTATTGTGATCCACACAGTCAAAGGCTTTGGCATAGTCAATAAAGCAGAAACAGATGTTTTTCTGAACTCTCTTGCTTTTTCCATGATCCAGCAGATGTTGGCAATTTGATCTCTGGTTCCTCTGCCTTTTCTAAAACCAGCTTGAACATCAGGAAGTTCACGGTTCACATATTGCTGAAGCCTGGCTTGGAGAATTTTAAGCATTACTTTACTAGCATGTGAGATGAGTGCAATTGTGCGGTAGTTTGAGCATTCTTTGGCATTGCCTGTCTTTGGGTTCAGTAAAGCTCTTACTGGGTTCAATCCCTGTGTTGGGAAGATCCCCTGGAGATAGGAATGGCTACCCACTCCATTATTCTGGCCTGGAGAATTCCATGGACTGTATAGTCCATGGGGTTGCAAAGAGTCAGACAAGACATGACTGAATAACTTTCACTTTACAGAGAGCAGAATGTGACAGAACATCTTGGTCTTTACAGTAAATAATTAACTCAATTTCATGACAAGATCTACTATAAAACATATATTTTCCTTGTACTAGAACTTGGTCCTACATGGTTAATGTTTTGGAATAATTAAGATATAAGTTCTTCAGCTTTCTCTTTTTTCTTTATAAAAAAGAGTAATGGCCAGCCCAGTACTTTGAATTCTCTACAATCTTAAAACTTTTCAAGGATTCTAACTGCATAATTATCTCATTAAGATGATGGGGATGGACTGACCTGTAGGTATAAAGTTTCCCCAGCAGCCAAGAACACAGATCTAAAGTTTGCTAGTTACACAAGGCAGGAGACACACAACCTGCCTGCTTGCTCCCAGCCAAGCACAGCTTTCCAGACCTGCATTCCCTGAGAGAACCCACAACTTGCAAAGATTCCGGTGGGTGGATGAAGCTCTTTTATTTTTTGTCATTCTCCTGATTTTTTTTTTTAAACTTCTGGATCCGCTTTCCCACCTGACACTTCTTGAGGCTTAAATGTCCTGCCACCAAGGACAAAACACCCCAGGATTTTTCTGAGTGCATTCCTTGCATTTTAACACACCATTGATGTACACCTTAACACACCCAAGGGATGTATGTCACAGCCTAAAATAAACAGACCGTCAACAATTGCATCATTTTAAAAGTAAACCAAGACACACATGAAGCAGATACTTTCGTCTGATCTCTCAGCTTCATTCCACAGCTGAACTTTACCTCACTGCCAGTTCCTGGGGCCCAGGGTGTTGGGAGGCTGGGTAAGACAGGCTGCAGAAAAACAGGGAAGTCAGGGACAGGGAGAAGGGGCAGGCTCAGGAATGGGAAGGATACAAATGAAGCCAAATGGTGGTTTCCCCAGTACCCCCTGGGGGAGCGGGGTGTACGCACACCCTATGACCCAGCAGTCTCACTTCTCAGATTACACACAGCAGAGATGTGTGTTTGTGTTCATCAGAAGACACATGCAAATAAGTTCTTGGCAGAACTTACTATCACCCCCAACCGGGAACATCCAAATGTCCATCAGCTGTGGAATTGATAAGAAACACATTTATTCAAAATACTGGGGGACTTCCCTGGTGGTCCAGTGGTTAGGACTCCACCCTTCCACTGCAGGGGGCATCGATTCAATCCCTGGTTGGGGAACTAAGCTGCCATATGCCACAAGGTGTGGCCAACAACAACAACAAAAATAACACACAGACAAAATACGGGTGAACTATACAGATGTGAGTTTATCAGTATTTTGTGACTTCCCTGGTAGCTCAGCTGGTAAAGAATCCGCCTGTAATGCGGGAGGCACCAATTCGATTCCTTGGTCAGGAAGATCCCCTGGAGAAGGGATAGACTACCCACTCCAATATTCTTTCTTGGGCTTCCTTGGTGAGTTAGTAAAGAATCCACCTGCAATGTGGGATACCTGGGTTCAATCCCTGGGTTAGAAAGATCTCCCAGAGGAGGGCATGCAACTCACTCCAGTTTTCTTACCTGGAGAATCCAATGGAGAGAGGAGCCTGGCAGGCTGCAGTCCATGGGGTTGCAGAGAGTTGGACACGATTCAGTGACTAAGCACACACATACAGATATGAAAAGAGATGTTCAACACAAATGACTTATAAGGATTAAGAGAAAGAAATCAGACACAAAAGAGTACATACTATGCAATTCTGTCGATGTGCAGTTCCAAGCCAGGTGAAACGAGTCTGTGGCATTAAAAATTAGGATAGTGGTTGCCTTTGCAGGTAGGGTATGTGAGTGGGGCATGTGGGAACACATGCACATTTCTGTGTGATCTGTTTCTTTTTTTTCTTAATATATATTTTTTATTCAAGTATGGTTGACTCCAGTGTTCTTGCCTGGAGAATCCCAGGGACCGGGGAGCCTGGTGGGCTTCCGTCTATGGGGTCGCACAGAGTCGGACATGACTGAAGCGACTTAGCAGCAGCAGCAGCAGCACAGTTGACTTAGTGCTCTGTTTCTTAATCTATTATGTATTATTCACTTGGTGAAAAGTTCATTCAGCCATAGGCATATGACTTCTCCACTTTTCTAAACACGTTACCTTTGATTAACAGCTTACATCGGAAGAAAAGAAACAAGAAAAAAATTCCATGGTGCCTGTGGTAGTCGGATTAATGACACTCCACAATATCCACATCCTAATGCCCAGAATTTGTGAATACATTGGGATGGCCAAAAATCTCGTTCAGGTTTTCTGTAACATTTTATGGAAAAATTCGACTGAACTTTTTGGCCAACCCAATATTATATTACATGGCAAAAGGGACTTTGCAGATGTGATGTGGTTAAAGGATGTTGTGACTCAGAACCTAACCTAGATTATCCAGGAATGGCAATGCCATCATAATCGTCCCTATACAAAAAAAGCAAGAATCAGAGTCCAAGAGGAGGGACCCAGAGGTTAGAGATGGGCTTTGAAGTTGGAAGCAGGAGCCACAGGCCAAGAAATGTGGGCAGCCTCTAGAAGCTAGGAAAGCCCAGGGGACTTGTTCCCCACCAGCCCTGAGCCTCCTTAGGGAGCACAGCCACCCCCAATACCTTGGTTCTGACCCACTAAAACTCATTTTGATGTCTGACCTCCACAGCTGTAAAATAATAAATAAATAATAACCTACTAAGTTTGTAGTCATTTGTTACAATAGCAGTAGATGCCAGAAGCAACTCCTGTTTTGGCTGTGCTGGGTCTTTGTTGCTACACCTGCGCTTTCACTAGTTGCACTGAGAGAGCTCACTGCAGTGGCTTCTTGTGTTTTGGAGCGAGGGCTCTAGGGTGCTCAGGCTTAGTTGCTCTGTGGCATGTGGGATCTTAGTTCCCTGACCAGGGATCAACCTGCATTGCAAGGCAGGTTTTTAACCACTGGGCCAACAGAGAAGTCCCAGAAGCAACTTTTAAGATCCTAATAATCAACACGAGTAATATAATTAACAATTTGCCAGGTTACATGAAACTAGTTATCATTCAAAAATTCCAGACTCTAGAAAAGATACCTCTCTCTTTCCTCTCAGCTTAATTAGATAATTCTGGAAAGTAGGTTCAGATGTGACTCCAAGCTATTTAAAGATGAGTGATCACATGATTTACATTTGGCCACTTACTTTTTTTTTTTGTTTTGTTTTAAGTTTGGGCTTCTATCAATAGTCAGGATTCCACCAAAGAAGCAAACTGCTGGTTATATAATAAGCATCTGTTGTTCAGTCAATTCAGTCATATCCAACTCTCTGCCTCTCCATGGACTGCAGCACACCAGGCTTCCCTGTCCCTCACCATCTCCCGGAGTTTGCTCAGACTCATGCCTACTGAGTCGATGATGCCATCCAACCATCTCATCCTCTGTCACCCTCTTCTCCTGCTGCCCTCGACCTTTCTCAGCATCAGGGTCTTTTCCAGTGAGTTGGCACTTCCCGTCAGGTGGCCAAAGTATTGGAGCTTCAGCATTAGTCCTTCCAATGAATATTCAGTTTTGATTTCCTTTAGGATTGACTGGTTTGATCTCTGTGCTGTCCAAGGGAACTCTCAAGAGTCTTCTCCAGCACCACAATTCGAAAGCATCAATCTTTTGGTGCTCAGCCTTCTTTACGGTCCAACTCTCACATCTGTACATGACTACTGCAAAAACCATAGCTTTGACTATTAGGACTTTTGTGGGCAAAGTGATGTCTCTGTTTTTTTAACACACTGTTTAGGTTTGTCACAGCTTTTTTCCCAGTGAATAAAGTATTTTACTTTCATGGCTGCAGTCACCATCTGCAGTGATATTGGAGCCAAAAAAAGTAAAGCTTCTGCAATTGCAGAAGCTGGTTAATCACTCTCTGTGAAACTATTGTCTTTCTTACTTAAGATGGCGTCTGGTGTCCACAGGGCAGACAGTCAAGAAGAGAAAAAAAATGGACATAAAGGGTGTGAAAGGAGGACAAACAAACCCATGGAGACAGAAGCCTGTATCGTGTCAGAGCTAGCCTCCAACTCCACATCCTCCAACTCCAACAGGATGTGTGTCCTGTTAGAGAAGGTAAAGCACACTTTGTCACACCTGGAGAATCCAGAAGGAAAAAAGAGTAGCTTGGGAGAGACTGGGCCAGCAGGTAACCTATGCATGTGAACTTCAACAGCACCTTGGTACCCTGCACAGGTCTGCTGGGCGTAAGACTCCACCAGGCTCTGGCTCCACCCCTCCCTTCCCACTTGGATGCAAAATGTCTTTTATAGCCCCACAAGGAACTAAAGAGCCTCTTGATGAAAGTGAAAGAGAATAATGAAAAAGCTGGCATGAAACTCAACATTCAAAAAACTAAGATCATGATATCCGGTCCCATAACTTCACTGCAAACAGAAGGGGGAAAAGTAGAAGCAGTAACAGATTTTATTTTCTCGGGCTCCAAAATCACTGCAGATGGTGACTGCAGCCGTGAATTTAAAAGACGCTTGCTCCTTGAAAGAAAAGCTATGCCAAACCTAGACAGTGTATTAAAAAGCAGAGACATCACTTTGCCCACAAAAGTCCCAATAGTCAAAGCTATGGTTTTTCCAGTAGTAATGTACAGATGTGAGAGCTGGACCATAAAGGAGGCTGAGCACCAAAAAATTGATCTTTTTGAATTGTGCTGGAAAAGACTCTTGAGAGCCCCTTGGACATCATGGAGATCAAACCAATCAATCTTAAAGGAAATCAACCCTGAATATTCATTGGAAGGACTAATGCTGAAGCTGAAACTCCAATACTTTGGCCACCTGATGTGAAGAGCCAACTCATTGGAAAAGATGATGATGCTGGGAAAGACTGAAGGCAAAAGAAGAGGAGCAGCAGAGGATGAGATAGTTGGATGGCGAACTCCGGGAGATGGTGAAGGACAGAGAAGCCTGGCGTGCTGCTCTCCGTGGGGTCTCTAAGAGTTGAACATGACTGAGCAACTGAAAAACAACAACAACCCATCCGAGTGACACACACAGAGGAGAATTCTGGGAATGCAGTTTTGCTCCTTGAGTTGGCCCATTAAAAACTACCATATGGCTGTGCTCTTACAGCCAGCATCCTTGCAGTAAATTCCTTCACTTCATCTGAAAAGTGGAAGCTGTTGTAATTTCACATGGACTTTCATAAGACTTCAAAGAAAGACTATATATTCTAGGTACTCTGCCTAGAATATGACACTCAGATTTCTGTTGAATGGGTTCATTGATCCTGTTGTGAACTTTGATGCTCAAAGAATGTGCTTTCAGTCTAAATGGGTTACTCATAAAAATAATTAGCCCCTTGAAATTGTAAAACAGAATTATTACATGCAAATTTAAGATGAATGATAACATCATAAAACTTTCATCCATTTCTTTACCAAAAAAGCCCAAAATCACAAACAACAGTTCTGCAGTCAGACAATGTGGATTTGACCCTGGACTCCACCTTGTACTTGTCCTGTTAGCAAGTTAGGTGAACATGATGACTGTGGTGTTAGTAACAGAGGAAAGTGGTAGTTCTAACCTCTCGGAGTTGTGATATTAACTTAGAAAGTGTGAGTGCCTGCTTAAAATAGTACCTCGTACATATAAGTGTAAAATAAACTCTTCCCGCCCCACCCCCACTGAATAATAAAAGACTATTTCTGTGGGATTGAAAGCAAAATGATGTGAAAACATTATTTGATCTAGTATTTTATGTTTTTTTAATTTTATTGGGGTATAACCCAGATAATCATGATGGTGTGATCACTGACCTAGAGCCAGACATCCTGGAATGTGAAGTCAAGTGGGCGCCTTAGAAAGCATCACTATGAACAAAGCTAGTGGAGGTGATAGAATTCCAGTTGAGCTATTCCAAATTCTGAAGATGATGCTGTGAAAGTGCTGCACTCAATATGCCAGCCAATTTGGAAAACTCAGCAGTGGCCACAGGACTGGAAAAGGTCAGTTTTCATTCCAATCCCAAAGAAAGGCAATGCCAAAGAATGCTCAAACTACCACACAATTGCACTCATCTCACACGCTAGTAAAGTAATGCTTAAATTTCTCCAAGCCAGGCTCCAGCAATATGTGAACCATGAACTTCCTGATGTTCAAGCTGGTTTTAGAAAAGGCAGAGGAACCAGAGATCAAATTGCCAACATCTGCTGGATCATGGAAAAAGCAAGAGAGTTCCAGAAAAACATCTATTTCTGCTTTATTGACTATGCCAAAGCCTTTGACTGTGTGGATCACAATAAACTGTGGAAAATTCTGAAAGAGATGGGAATACCAGACCACCTGATCTGCCTCTTAAGAAATTTGTATGCAGGTCAGGAAGCAACAGTTAGAACTGGACATGAAACAACAGACTGGTTCCAAATAGGAAAAGGAGTTCTTCAAGGCTGTATATTGTCACCCTGCTTATTTAACTTATATGCAGAGTACATCATGAGAAACGCTGGACTGGAAGAAACACAAGCTGGAATCAAGATTGCCGGGAGAAATATCAATCACTTCAGATATGCAGATGACACCACCCTTATGGCAGAAAGTGAAGAGGAACTCAAAAGCCTCTTGATGAAGGTGAAAGTGGAGAGTGAAAAAGCTGGCTTAAAGTTCAATGTTCAGAAAACAAAGATTATGGCATCTGGTCCCATCACTTCATGGGAAATAGATGGGGAAACTGGAAACAGTGTCAGACTTTATTTTTTGGGCTCCAAAATCACTGCAGATGGTGACTGCAGCCATGAAATTAAAAGACGCTTACTCCTTGGAAGGAAAGTTCTGACCAACCTAGATAGCATATTGAAAAGCAGAGACATTACTTTGCCAACAAAGGTTCATCTAGTCAAGGCTATGGTTTTTCCTGTGGTCATGTATGGATATGAGAGTTGGACTGTGAAGAAGGCTGAGCACCGAAGAATTGATGCTTTTGAACTGTGGTGTTGGAGAAGACTCTTGAGAGTCCCTTGGACTGCAAGGAGATCCAACCAGTCCATTCTGAAGATCAGCCCTGGGATTTCTTTGGAAGGAATGATTCTAAAGCTGAAACTCCAGTACTTTGGCCACCTCATGTGAAGAGTTGACTCATTGGAAAAGACTCTGATGCTGGGAGGGATTGGGGGCAAGAGGAGAAGGGGATGACAGAGGATGAGATGGCTGGATGGCATCACTGACTCGATGGACATGAGTCTGAGTGAACTCTGGGAGTCGATGATGGACAGGGAGGCCTGGCATGCTGCGATTCATGGGGTTGCAAAGAGTCGGACACGACTGAGTGACTGATCTGATCCGATCTGAGTGTGTTAATTTCAGGTATACAGCAAAGTGATTCAGTTATGCATATATATATTCATCCTTTTTTAGATTTTTTTCTCATATAGATTATCACAGAATATTGAGTAAAGTTCCCTGTGTTTTTCTTTAAGTATAATTCAATTACAATATTTTATTATTTTCAGCTGTACAGCATAGTGATTTGATATTTTTATGCATTACAAAATGATCACCATGATGTCTAGTTGCCATTTGTCACCATACTAAGATTTTATAATATGATTGAGTATATTCCCTAAGTCATACAGTTGTTATACATTTATTCTGTAACTGGAAGTTTGTACCTCTTAATCTCCTTCATCTATTTCACTCATCCCCCAGGCCCCTAGTCTCTGGCAACCAACTGTTTGTGAGTCTGTTTTGTTACGTGTGTTTGTTTGGTTTTGGGTTGTTTTTTTTTTTTTTTTGAGTTCCACAATAAACATTTGCTCATTGTCATCATCACTTTTTCTAGTGTGTAGAAAACAGCCTGGAAGCTCCTAAATACTACCCTCCATGGTGGAATGTCATTGGTTTTGTTTTATTCTTTGTGCTTTTTTTTGTTTGTTTGGGTCTTCACAATCATCTACAATAAATGTACAGGCTATGTTTGAAACAATTCCCCACCCTCACATAAAAACCGTTGCCTTTTTTTTGTCCCACCCTCTCCTTCCACCCCTTGCCTTTCTTTCACAAGCCCTTTCCTCTGACTCTGTTTACACACTCTTCTCTACATTCTACCTTCTGCTCTTCCACATAGGAAAAAATACATAAAATTAGATCCTTTCTGTGTTCCCAAGATCAACCATGCATCTCACTCTCTCCGTATAGTTTTCTATCATTATCCCATCTGTTAGAATTCTCTTGTTCCTCCTTAGGTGAAGAGTGACAATTTCTGTCTTAATTCCTAACTATTAGGTAAATATTAAATGTATCTTGTGAATAGTTGTACTGTAAAATTCAAATATGATTAGCATAGGGAGAACATTTTCTTCTAGCCAGTAGGAGAGGCACAGCCTGCCAAAATCAACTCTACCTTGTCAACTTTTAACTCAAAGAGCAAATATTTCTCCATGACTACCCTGTAATCTAAATATAGGTTGCTTCAGCAAAAGTATCTGCATTTTAAAAATATTTATTTCAAGATCCCAAATAAACGTAATGTCAAGTTTAACAACATCAAAGCATAACAGTATTTTATTAACCAAGTAATGCTCTTCTTTTACTGTTGTTTTTCATTTTTCCCCTCAAATTTTTATCTTGACAATCACAAGCCTATAGAAAAGTTGAGAGAATGGTACCCAAAATATCTTATATATCCTTCGTGTAGTTCATCAGTTGTTAACTTTTTTCCATATTTGCTTATATTTGTTTAACCTGACCCACGTGAAACAAGTTATACACATCATGACTTTTCATCTCAAATAGTTTCTTGTGTGTCTACTAAGAATAAGGACATTATTCCACATGAGCACAGTACATGATTATACCCAAGTAAATGAACAAAAATCTTTCAAGGTTATCTACTATGCAGTGTATATTCAAATTTCTCCAATTGTCTAAAATTGTCAAGTACAACAGCTTTTTTTTTTTTTCGGATGCAGGATCCAGTCAAGTTTCAGATACTGTATTTGGTTTTATTTCTTTGGTCTCTAGAATTGTTCCTTCCCCAGCCTTCTCCTTTGTGTATGTTTTTACTGAAGAAAAATTGGGAGACCTGGGTTCGATTCCTGCATTGGGAAGATCCCCTGGAGAAGGGAACAGCTACCCACTCCGTATTCTGGCCTTGAGAATTACATGGGCAGAAGAACCTGGCAGGCTATTGTCCATTGTTGCAAAGAATCGGACACGACTGAGCGACTTTCACTTTCATAGTTGATTTAAATATCATGTTAGTTTCAGATGTACAATACAGCGACTCAGTTTTACATATATATACACACACACACACACACACACATATTGTATAATCCTTTTCAGATTCTTTCCATTTTTTCCATTATAGATTGTATTACAAGATATTGAGGGCTTCCCAGATGACACAGCAGGAAAGAATCCGCCTGCCAATGCAGGGGACACAAGAGACACAGGTTTGATCCCTGGGTCAGAAAGATCCCCTGGAGGAGGAAATGGCAACCCACTTCATTGTTCTTACCTGGGAAATCACATGTACAGAGGACCCTGGCAGGCTACAGTTCATGGGGTAGAAGAGGGTAGGAAATGAGTGATATTGAATATAGTTTCCTGTGCTAAACAGTAGGTCTTCGTTGGTTATCTATTGTCCCTCACTTTTTTTTAAGACATTGATTTTTTTTTTACAACAATGTAGGCCATTTGTCTTCAAAATTGTTTCTGAATTTGTCCTACTATTCCTCATGATTAGATTCCAGCCAAACATTCTGGACAAGACTGTCTCGGAGGTGATACCATTTATAGTCATTTTTGTTTGTTTTTTGGCCATGCCACTCAGCATTTGCAGTCTTAGTTCCCCAACCCCTGCCACCTGCAGTGGAAGTGCATAGTCTTAACCACTGGACTGCTGGGGAAGTCCTACCATTTAGTTTTCAGTTCTTCGTAATAGGAGAGGCACTATATCAGTTTGGATGATGTGGGGTAATGCCAGGTTTGATTACTTGTTTTTGTCATATAAATCATGCAATGATTAATTTGCTTGAGATTAAATGTAACTTAAGCTCAGTCGTGTCTGACTCTTTGTGACCCCGTGGACTGTAGAGTCAATGGAATTCGATAGGCCAGAATACTGGAGTGGGTAGCCGTTCCCTTCTCCAGGGGATCTTCCCAACCCAGGGATCGAACCCAGGACTCCCACACTGCAGGTAGATTCTTTATCAGCTGAGCTACCAGGGAAGCCAATTAACATAAATCATGCAATGATTAATTTGAGATTAAATGTAATTTAATTATTATTTTGCTTGTCTCAAGCAATACTTTGAAAATCTTTGTTTTAGTAGATCCACACTGTTTTTCATTTTTTTCAACTGTTACAATCTTTCATAGGGTGGTATATTCAACATTTCACAAGATCTGGGATATCTACTAATATGGACTGAATGTTTGTTTCCCCCCTGCCCAGCATTCCTGTGTTGAAACTCTACCCCCATGTGATGGCCATAGGCGGTGTGGCCTTTGAGAGTCACAGAGGCCTTTTAGGTCACGAGGGTGGAGCCCTCAGGAGTGGGAATACTGTCCTTATACAAGAGACCCCAGAGAGCTCCCTTGCCCCTCTGCCACCTGAGAAGACAACCAAGAGATAGCTGTCTGTGAACCAGGAACTGGACTCTCACCAGACACTGAACCTGCTAGCACTTTCATCTGGACTTTCAGCCTCCAGAACAAATAATTTTGTGTGTAAGCCACCCAGTCTATAGCATTTTGTTACAGCAGCCCAATTGAACTAAGACAACTGGCCCAAATTTTTAACA
Source organism: Bos grunniens (assembly GCF_055505025.1). Lineage (NCBI taxonomy): Eukaryota > Metazoa > Chordata > Mammalia > Artiodactyla > Bovidae > Bos > Bos grunniens. The sequence goes on along the minus strand of NC_141165.1, from coordinate 18,187,703 downwards.
TCTGCAAATCATGTATTTGATAAGGGATTACTATGCAGAATATGTAGAGAACTCCTAAAACCTAACATCAAATAAACTTATGATTAGTCCTAGGGCTTCTTTTTCTTCCTGCCTCTGGGCTATCCAAATAGCTTCTTACATAATGTTACATTATGACATTTGTTTCAGTCCCCTGTGAGAATGTTTCTCTTTTTCTTATGTTTTACCTGATCTATCCCTGCCCCATATTTTAGCTTTCCAGTTTGATTCATGTAAAATAATTTATGTATTAAGTGATGAATCCAGCCCAATATTAAAAGGAACTCCCTGGAACACATCGTCCAACTAAAGAGCTTTTCAGTTGGATATTTAAAACATGTTAGGAGAAGGCAGTGGCACCCCTCTCCAGTACTCTTGCCTGGAAAATCCCACAGACGGAGGAGCCTGGTAGGCTGCAGTCCATGGGGTCGCTAGGAGTCGGACGCGACTGAGCGACTTCCCTTTCACTTTTCACTTCATGCATTGGAGAGGGAAGTGGCAACCCACTCCAGTGTTCTTGCCTGGAGAATCCCAGGGACGGCGGAGCCTGGTGGGCTGCCGTCTATGGGTTCAGAGAGTCGGACACGACTAAAGCGACTTAGCAGCAGGACTCCCTTTGCAATTCAATGATTAGGATTCTACTTTCACTGGCTCGACCTGGGTTCCATTCCTGGTCAGGAAACTAAGATCCTGCAAGTCATGTGGTGCAGCCAAAAAAAAAAGATTAAAAACTAAACAACAACAAAAAATCAACGTTGTCGAAGTTACCCTCCCAATTTTATTCCATGTGTGGCCCCCAGAGGAACCTGTTGGCCTAAACTGTAAGTTTATCCAGCACTGCTTTGGTTTTTAGTTCTAAATAGTTTTACCAGGTACATAGGATTCCTTCCATAGCATACTGTTCAGCTTCCTTGGTTTCAAGCTTTGTAAAAATGCGATCATATCATCTGTAGTTGTATCAGCTGGGATCTCTCTAGAAAACAAACGTCATGGATCAAGTAAAAGATTGTACTGAAGGAGCTACAAGTTGTGGCCTAAGTTGAGGGAAGCAAGAAAGACCATGGTGCACAGTGCAGCCAAAAAAAAAAAGAGAGAGAGAATGGGTGGACAGAAGCAAATCAATGAAAACATGTCTATACTTGGTGGACATTTTTCTCTCACTCTATACAGTATTGCTTCTTAGGTTCAGCCTTGCTGTGTGTGATGGTGATTCATTCATTTTTCAGATCAGATCAGATTAGATCAGTCGATCGGTTGTGTCCGACTCTTTGCAACCCCGTGAATCCCAGCACACCAGGCCTCCCTGTCCATCCCCAACTCCCGGAGTTCACCCAGACTCACGTCCATCGAGTCAGTGATGCCATCCAGCCATCTCATCCTCTGTCATCCCCTTCTCCTCCTGCCCCCAATCCCTCCCAGCATCAGAGTCTTTTCCAATGAGTCAACACTTTGCATCAGGTGGCCAAAGTACCGGAGTTTCAGCTTTAGCATCATTCCTTCCAAAGAAATCCCAGGGCTGATCTTCAGAATGGACTGGTTGGATCTCCTTGCAGTCCAAGGGACTCTCAAGAGTCTTCTCCAACACCACAGTTCAAAAGCATCAATTCTTCGGCGCTCAGCCTTCTTCTCAGTCCGACTCTCACATCCATACATGACCACAGGAAAAACCATAGCCTTGACTAGATGAACCTTTGTTGGCAAAGTAATGTCTCTGCTTTTCAATATGCTATCTAGGTTGGTCAGAACTTTCCTTCCAAGGAGTAAGCGTCTTTTAATTTCATGGCTGCAGTCACCATCTGTAGTGATTTTGGAGCCCAAAAAATAAAGTCTGACACTGTTTCCACTGTTTCCCCATCTATTTCCCATGAAGTCGTGGGACCGGATGCCATGATCTTCATTTTCTGAATGTTGAGCTTTAAGCCAACTTTTTTACTCTCCACTTTCACCTTCATCAAGAGGCTTTTGAGTTCCTCTTCACTTTCTGCCATAAGGGTGGTGTCATCTGCATATCTGAAGTGATTGATATTTCTCCTGGCAATCTTGATTCCAGCTTGTGCTTCTTCCAGCCCAGCATTTCTCATGATGTACTCTGCATAGAAGTTAAATAATCAGGGTGACAATATACAGCCTTGATGAACTCCTTTTCCTATTTGGAACCAGTCTGTTGTTCCATGTCCAGTTCTAACTGTTGCTTCCTGACCTGCAACAGATTTCTCAAGAGGCAGATCAGGTGGTCTGGTATTCCCATCTCTTTCAGAATTTTCCACAGTTTATTGTGATCCACACAGTCAAAGGCTTTGGCATAGTCAATAAAGCAGAAACAGATGTTTTTCTGGAACTCTCTTGCTTTTTCCATGATCCAGCAGATGTTGGCAATTTGATCTCTGGTTCCTCTGCCTTTTCTAAAACCAGCTTGAACATCAGGAAGCTCATGGTTCACATATTGCTGGAGCCTGGCTTGGAGAATTTTGAGCATTACTTTACTAGCATGTGAGATGAGTGCAATTGTGCGGTAGTTTGAGCATTCTTTGGCATTGCCTTTCTTTGGGATTGGAATGAAAATTGACCTTTTCCAGTCCTGTGGCCACTGCTGAGTTTTCCAAATTGGCTGGCATATTGAGTGCAGCACTTTCACAGCATCATCTTTCAGGATTTGGAATAGCTCAACTGGAATTCCATCACCTCCACTAGCTTTGTTCGTAGTGATGCTTTCTAAGGCCCACTTGACTTCACATTCCAGAATGTCTGGCTCTAGATCAGGGATCACACCATCATGATTATCTGGGTTGTGAAGATCTTTTTTGCATAGTTCTTCTGTGTATTCTTGCCATCTCTTCTAAGTATCTTCTGCTTCTGTTAGGTCCATACCATTTCTGTTCTTTATCGAGCCCATCTTTGCATGAAATGTTCCTTGGGTATCTCTGATTTTCTTGAAGAGATCCCTAGTCTTTCCCATTCTGTTGTTTTCCTCTATTTCTTTGCATTGGTCGCTGAAGAAGGCTTTCTTATCTCTTCTTGCTATTCTTTGGAACTCTGCATTCACATGTTTATATCTTTCCTTTGCTCCTTTGCTTTTTGCTTCTCTTCTTTTCACAGCTATTTGTAAGGCCTCCCCAGACAGCCGTTTTGCTTTTTTGCATTTCTTTTCTACGGGAATGGTCTTGATCCCTGTCTCCTGTACAATGTCACGAACCTCATTCCATAGTTCATCAGGCACTCCATCTATCAGATCTAGGCCCTTAAATCTATTTCTCACTTCCACTGTATAATCATAAGGGATTTGATTTAGGCCATACCTGAATGGTCTAGTGGTTTTCCCTACTTTCTTCACTTTAAGTCTGAATTTGGCAATAAGGAGTTCATGATCTGAGCCACAGTCAGCTCCTGGTCTTGTTTTTGCTGACTGTATAGAGCTTCTCCATCTTTGACTGCAAAGAATATAATCAATCTGATTTCGGTGTTGACCGTCTGGTGATGTCCATGTGTAGAGTCTTCTCTTGTGTTGTTGGAAGATGGTGTTTGTTATGACCAGTGCATTTTCTTGGCAAAACTCTATTAGTCTTTGCCCTGCTTCATTCCGTATTCCAAGGCCAAATTTGCCTGTTACTCCAGGTGTTTCTTGACTTCCTACTTTTGCATTCCAGTCTCCTATAATTAAACGGACATCTTTTTTGGGTGTTTTAGGAACTGTTTAATATGCTGTTGGATGGATATACTGCCACTTATTAACCCATTCTCTTGTGGATGGATGTCTGGGCTGTTTCTGGAGTTTTATGACTATGGACAATGCAGGCAGCCATGAAGATTACTGGGATGGGGGGGTGGCCAGGGGGTTGCCTACAAACAAGAGTCTCATCAGAGCTGGGAAGAACCCTGGGCTTTTAAAATCTTTTCTGGAGCAGACGTGACTCAGTCACCTCATCTCACACCTCACTGGGATTCATCAGCAAGATGACATTTTTTGCTTTTCATTGTGTTAAAATACACACAACACAGAATTACCACCTTAACCATTTTTAGTGTACAACTCAGTGGCATTAAGTGCATTCACAGGGCTGTTGTTCATAAAAGGAGTAAAGTTGAACAGCTATCTGGCATGATCTTTATGCCAAGATTTTTCCCACGAATTTTACATACATAATATGTTCAATTTTTCACATTTCTTGATTTATCTGTAAGAAAGGTACACACAGTTCTGGGTGGAATTTAGTTAAAAAGAGAATACAAGTTTGGGGGGGGTTATTTATTTATTTATATTTATTTTTGTTTGCAGTGGGTCTTTGCTGCAACATGAAGGCTGCTTTCCAGTTGCCATGTACGGGTTTCTCATTGCGGTGGCTTCTCTTGTTGCAGAGCAAGGGCTCTAAAGCACAGGCTCAGTAGTTGTGGCACACAGGCTTAGTTACCTCGACAAGTGGGATCTTCCTGGACCAGGGATCCAACCCATATCCCCTGCGTTTGCAGGTGGGTTCTTCCTCACTGCACCAGGGAATCCTATATATATTCGTTGATAACTGTATCACTTTGCTGTGCCCCTGAAACTAGCACAACATAGTAAATCAACTATGCTTCAGTTAAAAAACAGGAATGAACAATCCACACATGCAAGAACATGGATGAATGTCAGAAACATTCCTCTGAGTGAAAGCAGCCTGTTATAAGAGTACATGCCACAGGGTCGCATTTCCATGAAGTTCTAGAATTGTTCAGTTGCTAAGTCATGTCTGACTAGGACTGCAGCATGCCAGTCTTCCCTGTCCTTCACTATCTCCCAGAGTTTAATCAAACTCATGTCCATTGAGTCAGTGATGCCTCTGTTTTCTCCTTTTCCTCCTGTCCTCAATCTTTCCCAGCATCAGGGTCTTTTCCAATGAGTTGACTGTTTGCATCAGGTGACCAAAATTTGGGGACTTCAGCTTGAGTATCAGTCCTTGCAATGAATATCCGGAGTTGATTTCCTTTAGGATGGACTGGTTTGATCTCCTTGTTGTCCAGGGGACTCTCAAGAGTCTTCTCCAACACCACAACTCAAAAGCATTGGGCTAACATGGTGGATAAGGTAAGGCTGGGGTGGGAAAAGGGTGGAACAGGAAAACCCATGAGGGGACTTCTGAGTGATGATGATTTTCTGTATCTTCATAGGAGTTTGGGTTACACAGGTGGTTCTCATCAACAGTACACTTGAGAGTTGTACATTTCAGCAGATGAAAATCTAACCTCAAAAGAAAAAAATAGAACCATAAACAAATGTTGAACTCTAATTAAATAATATGCCTGCTTAAGTATTAGGAGGAAGTGTGCTGATGTCTACAACTGACTGTGAAATATGAAAAACACAAGATGAAATTTTGGTTGGAGGGAGGAGGAATGGGTACATGGACAGAAAGTATGTTAGTTGCTCATTCATGTCCAACTCTTTGTGACCCCATGGACTGTAGCCTGTGTCAAGTTCCTCTGTTCATGGAATTCTCCAATCAAGAATACTGGAGTGGGTTGTCATTTTCTCCTCCAGGGGATTTTGCCAACCCAGGGACTGAACCCGGGTCTCCTGCTTTGCAGGAAGATTATTTACCATCTGAGCCACCAGGAAAGCCCCATGGACAAAAAGATATGGAATAAAGCAATTGTAATCAGAACATCAATGTTAAATGGGTGTTCCAGCAGCCAGAGTTAGCTTTTAAAAGTAAAAATGAGGACATTGATCATAAAGCTTTCCCATCACACTTAGACTAATACCCAAACTCTTTCTGTGATCTGGTTCCTATGTACCTATTTCTCCTCAGCCCCTGCTGCTCTTCCTAACAATGATGAAGCCTGCCTTTACTTCCTTGGCTAAACCCAGCTCGTGTCAACCTCAGGGCCTTTGCACTTGCTGTTTAGGGAGGGGTGAAGGACAGAAGGGTGGAGGACAGGGGGTAGAGCCCAGGACTCTAAGAGATGGGCATAGATTTGAGTGACCTTCTTCTCCTTGAATGCTCCAATTTGTCTTTTATACTAATTTATGGACATTCCCTGGTGGCTCAGATGATAAAGAATCTGCCTGCAATGTGGTAGACCTGGGTTCAACCTCTGGGTCAGGAAGATCTCCTGGAGAAGAAAATGGCTACCCACTCCAGCTTTCTTGCCTGGAAAATCCCATGGACAGAGGAGCCTGGCAGGCTACAGTCCATAGGTCTGTATGGAGTCGAATATGACTGAGTGACCGACACTATGGATACTTGAAAATGTCTTTTCAGAACCTTTCATCTGAAATAAACTGTGACAGAGCAGAAGCTGGAGATGTCTGGATTGAAATGCAGAGAGCACACTGCTGTTTAATGATAAACTGTCATGAGGTATACTGTTCCTCCTTCCTGCCAAGGCTGTCTCACCAAGATTAGACTGCAAGATCTTTCAGAAATGTCTTCAACTTATTAGTAAATTGGTGATGATGCTGGAATCCATAACTGCCTATTAGCTGCCACTCAGTGGCAGATATTTTACAGAGAGATGGGAGAAACCCAAATGTCCATAAATGGATTTTAAAAATATGTTATATACCTAAATGGAATCACTCAGTCGTGCCTGACTCTGTGACCCTGGACTGCAGCGCACCAGGTTCCTCTGTCCATGAGATTTTCCAGGCAAGGATACTGGAGTGGGTTGCCATTTCCTTCTCTAGGGAAATGGAATATTATTCAGCCTTAAAAAGGCAATTCTGACATATGCCAGAACATGGATGAATTCTGAAGATACTATGCTAAGTGAAAAAAGCCCATCATAAAATGACAAACACTGCATGAATCCACTTACACAAGTACTTATTCAATCCATAGAGACAGTGTTTAATGGATATAGAGTGTTTAATGGGTACAGAGTTTTAATGAGAGAAATGAAAAAGTTCTCAAGATGGATGGTGGTTAGATGAGATCAGTCGCTCAGTCATGTCCGACTCTTTGCAACCCCATGAATCGCAGCATGCCAGGCCTACCTGTCCATCACCAACTCCCGGAGTTCACTGAGACTCACGTCCATCGACTCAGTGATGCCATCCAGCCATCTCATCCTTTGTTGTCCCCTTCTCCTCCTGCCCCCAATCCCTCCCATCATCAGAGTCTTTTCCAGTGACTCAACTCTTTGCATGAGGTGGCCAAAGTACTGGAGTTTCAGCTTTAGCATCATTCCTTCCAAAGAAATCCCAGGGCTGATCTCCTTCAGAATGGACTGGTTGGATCTCCTTGCAGTCCAAGGGACTCTCAAGAGTCTTCTCCAACACCACAGTTCAAAAGAATCAATTCTTCAGCGCTCAGCCTTCTTCACAGTCCAACTCTCACATCCATACATGACCACAGGAAAAACCATAGCTTTGACTAGCCGGACCTATGTTGGCAAAGTAATGTCTCTGCTTTTCAATATGCTATCTAGGTTGGTCAGAACTTTCCTTCCAAGGAGTAAGCTTCTTTTAATTTCATGGCTGCAATCACCATCTGCAGTGATTTTGGAGCCCAGAAAAATAAAGTCTGACACTGTTTCCCCATCTATTTCCCATGAAGTGATGGGACCAGATGCCATGATCTTTGTCTTCTGAATGTTGAGCTTTAAGCCAACTTTTTCACTCTCCTCTTTCATTTTCATCAAGAGGCTTTTTAGTTCCTCTTCACTTTCTGCCATAAGGGTGGTGTCATCTGCATATCTGAGGTGATTGTTATTTCTCCTGGCAATCTTGATTCCAGTTTGTGTTTCTTCCAGTCCAGCATTTCTCATGAGTACTCTGCATATAAGTTAAATAAGCAGGGTGACAATATACAGCCTTGATAAACTCCTTTTCCTATTTGGAGCCAGTCTGTTGTTCCATGTCCAGTTCTAACTGTTGCTTCCTGACCTGCAACAGATTTCTCAAGAGGCAGATCAGGTGGTCTGGTATTCCTATCTCTTTCAGAATTTCCCACAGTTTATTGTGATCCACACAGTCAAAGGCTTTGGCATAGTCAATAAAGCAGAAATAGATGTTTTTCTGGAACTCTCTTGCTTTTTCCATGATCCAGCAGATGTTGGCAATTTGATCTCTGGTTCCTCTGCCTTTTCTAAAACCAGCTTGAACATCAGGAAGATGGTGGTGGTGACTGTATAACAATGAATGCACTTAATGCCAGAAAATGGTATACTTAGAAATGACTGAAATACTTTTGTCTGATTTATGTTGATATTTGACATAAAACAGCAAAATTCTGTAAAGCAATTATCTTGCAATTAAAAAATAATTTTTTAAAAAATTTAAAAATGATTGAAATAGTAAACGTTATTGTTATGCATATTTTACAATTTAAAATATGATTTTTTAAAATTTAAATTTATTTATTTTAATTGGAGGCTAATTACTTTACAATATTGTATTGGTTCTGCCACACATCAACATGAATCCACCACAGGCATACACGTGTTCTCCATCCTGAATCCCCCTCCCACCTCCCTCCCCGTACCATCCCTCCAGGTCATCCCAGTGAACCAGCCCTAAGCATCCTGTAATGAACCTGGACTGGTGATACGTTTCTTATATGATATTATACATGTTTATCAGAAAGCTGTGGTACATACACAATGAAGTATTATTCAGCCATTAAAAAGAATACATTTGAATCAGTTCTCAGTTGAATGAGGTGGGTGAAACTGGAGCCTATTATAGAGTGAAATAAGCCAGAAAGAAAAACACCAATACAGTATACTAACGTACGTGTATGGAATTTAGAAAGATGGTAACGATAACCCTGTATGCGAGACAGCAAAAGAGACACAGATGTATCGAACAGTCTTTTGGACTCTGTGGGAGAGGAGGAGGGTGGGACGATTTGGGGGACAGGCACTGAAAAATATGACTTTTTAAAATTTGTATTTCTTTGTGAATTGTCTTTAAATATTTGTGTTATTTCTATTGATATTTTTCTTTTTCATAGTGACCAAAGAAATTATTTCTATGCTTTGGATTTTAATCCTTTGTTTTATATATATATATAAAATATTTTCTCTCAATCTAACATTTCTCAGATATTTGTTTAAAAAAATCATATAAAAGCCTGAAATGTTATAAGATCAAATATTTAGCATTTTCCTTTATGGCTTCAGATTTATTACTTAACAGAGAAAAGCAGGCCATTGAATAATTATAAAACTATTTTATACTTTCATAGTTTTTCTATATTTAGATTTTAAATCTATCGGAAACTGTGTGTGTGGTGCAAGGTAGAGAATCTAATTTACTAATTTATTGTACCATAAACTAACTGAATTTATAGTTTCCTAAAGGAATGGCCTTTTCATTATAGGGGACTGGAATGCAAAAGTAGGAAGTCAAGAAACACCTGGAGTAACAGGCAAATTTGGCCTTGGAATACGGAATGAAGCAGGGCAAAGACTAATAGAGTTTTGCCAAGAAAATGCACTGGTCATAGCAAACACCATCTTCCAACAACACAAGAGAAGACTCTACACATGGACATCACCAGACGGTCAACACCGAAATCAGATTGATTATATTCTTTGCAGTCAAAGATGGAGAAGCTCTATACAGTCAGCAAAAACAAGACCAGGAGCTGACTGTGGCTCAGATCATGAACTCCTTATTGCCAAATTCAGACTTAAAGTGAAGAAAGTAGGGAAAACCACTAGACCATTCAGGTATGGCCTAAATCAAATCCCTTATGATTATACAGTGGAAGTGAGAAATAGATTTAAGGGCCTAGATCTGATAGATGGAGTGCCTGATGAACTATGGAATGAGGTTCGTGACATTGTACAGGAGACAGGGATCAAGACCATTCCCGTAGAAAAGAAATGCAAAAAAGCAAAACGGCTGTCTGGGGAGGCCTTACAAATAGCTGTGAAAAGAAGAGAAGCAAAAAGCAAAGGAGCAAAGGAAAGATATAAACATGTGAATGCAGAGTTCCAAAGAATAGCAAGAAGAGATAAGAAAGCCTTCTTCAGCGACCAATGCAAAGAAATAGAGGAAAACAACAGAATGGGAAAGACTAGGGATCTCTTCAAGAAAATCAGAGATACCAAGGGAACATTTCATGCAAAGATGGGCTCGATAAAGAACAGAAATGGTATGGACCTAACAGAAGCAGAAGATATTAAGAAGAGGTGGCAAGAATACACAGAACTGTACAAAAAAGATCTTCACGACCCAGATAATCATGATGGTGTGATCACTCATCTAGAGCCAGACATTCTGGAATGTGAAGTCAAGTGGGCCTTAGAAAGCATCACTACGAACAAAGCTAGTGGAGGTGATGGAATTCCAGTTGAGCTATTCCAAATCCTGAAAGATGATGCTGTCAAAGTGCTGCACTCAATATGCCAGCCAATTTGGAAAACTCAGCAGTGGCCACAGGACTGGAAAAGGTCAGTTTTCATTCCAATCCCAAAGAAAGGCAATGCCAAAGAATGCTCAAACTACCGCACAATTGCACTCATCTCACACGCTAGTAAAGTAATGCTCAAAATTCTCCAAGCCAGGCTTCAGCAATATGTGAACCGTGAACTTCCTGATGTTCAAGCTGGTTTTAGAAAAGGCAGAGGAACCAGAGATCAAATTGCCAACATCTGCTGGATCATGGAAAAAGCAAGAGAGTTCCAGAAAAGCATCTATTTCTGCTTTATTGACTATGCCAAAGCCTTTGACTGTGTGGATCACAATAAACTGTGGAAAATTCTGAAAGAGATGGGAATACCAGACCACCTGATCTGCCTCTTGAGAAATCTGTTGCAGGTCAGGAAGCAACAGTTAGAACTGGACATGGAACAACAGACTGGTTCCAAATAGGAAAAGGAGTTTATCAAGGCTGTATATTGTCACCCTGCTTATTTAACTTATATGCAGAGTACTCATGAGAAATGCTGGACTGGAAGAAACACAAACTGGAATCAAGATTGCCAGGAGAAATAACAATCACCTCAGATATGCAGATGACACCACCCTTATGGCAGAAAGTGAAGAGGAACTAAAAAGCCTCTTGATGAAAATGAAAGAGGAGAGTGAAAAAGTTGGCTTAAAGCTCAACATTCAGAAGACAAAGATCATGGCATCTGGTCCCATCACTTCATGGGAAATAGATGGGGAAACAGTGTCAGACTTTATTTTTCTGGGCTCCAAAATCACTGCAGATGGTGATTGCAGCCATGAAATTAAAAGACACTTACTTCTTGGAAGGAAAGTTATGACCAACCTAGATAGCATATTCAAAAGCAGAGACATTACTTTGCCAACAAAGGTTCGTCTAGTCAAGGCTATAGTTTTTCCTGTGGTCATGTATGGATGTGAGAGTTGGACTGTGAAGAAGGCTGAGCGCCAAAGAATTGATTCTTTTGAATTGTGGTGTTGGAGAAGACTCTTAAGAGTCCCTTGGACTGCAAGGAGATCCAACCAGTCCATTCTGAAGGAGATCAGCCCTGGGATTTCTTTGGAAGGACTGATGCTAAAGCTGAAACTCCAGTACTTTGGCCACCTCATGCGAAGAGTTGAGTCATTGGAAAAGACTCTGATGATGGGAGGGATTGGGGGCAGGAAGAGAAGGGGACGACAGAGGATGAGATGGCTGGATGGCATCACTGAGTCGATGGACGTGAGTCTGGGTGAACTCCGGGAGTTGGTGATGGAGAGGGAGGCCTGGTGTGCTGTGATTCATGGGGTCACAAAGAGTCAGACACGACTGAGCGACTGAACTGAACTGAACTGAAAGGAATGGCCAATTGGACTGAAAATCTTTTCTGAATGGTCTCTTCCTGACTGACTTGAAATGCTATCTTTATCCTGTAGTAAATCTGTTTTGGCCTATTTTGTTTTATTGACTTTTTCTCTATTTCTGCTCCAAAAATCATATGGCTTTTATTGCTGTAGTTTTATAGGAGCTTGTGATATCTGATAGAGCAAGACTTCTCTTATTTATATTTATTATCAAAAAAATTCTTTGCTAATCTCACAATTTTATCTTTTAGATGAACTTTAGACTCAGCTTTCCAATTCCTAATGGAAAATCTACCAATATTCTGATTGGAATTGCATCACATTAAGAGATGTCACCCTTAAATATTGACTCTTTGTAGGAACATTGTGTTCCCCATTTATTCAGATCTTTTACATTAGTCAGTCAAATCTTTTATTTTTCTTCATAGAGAAAAGTGCCCATTTTTAATGCTGGCCAAGACCCATTTTGAATTCCAAAGTTCAGAAGAGCAGTGTGCTCCTTGTCAATGTCAAGTATCCAGGCTTTTTTTATCTGGATATCTAAAGAAAAGTATTTTATTCATATTCAGTTCACTTCAGTTCAGTCGCTCAGTCGTGTCCGACTCTTTGCGACCCCATGAATCGCAGCACACCAGGCCTCCCTCTCCATCACCAACTCCCAGAGTTCACCCAGACTCACGTCCATTGAGTCGGTGATGCCATCCAGCCATCTCATCCTCTGTCACCCCCTTTTCCTCCTGCCCTCAATCCCTCCCAGCATCAGAGTCTTTTCCAGTGAGTCAACTCTTTGCATCAGGTGGCCAAAGTACTGGAGTTTCAGCTTTAGCATCATTCCCTCCAAAGAACACACAGGGCTGATCTCCTTCAGAATGGACTGGTTGGATCTCCTTGCAGTCCAAGGGACTCTTAAGAGTCTTCTCCAACACCACAGTTCAAAAGAATCAATTCTTCTGCACTCAGCTTTCTTCACAGTCCAACTCTCACATCCATACATGACCACAGGAAAAACCATAGCCTTGACTAGACAGACCTTTGTTGACAAAGTAATGTCTCTGCTTTTGAATATGCTGTCTAGGTTGGTCATAATTTTTCTTCCAAGGAGTAAGCTTCTTTTAATTTCATGGCTGCAATCACCATCTGCAGTGATTTTGGAGCCCCCAAAAATAAAGTCTGACACTGTTTCCACTGTTTCCCCATCTATTTCCCATGAAGTGATGGGACCAGATGCTATGATCTTCGTCTTCTGAATGTTGAGCTTTAAGCCAACTTTTTCACTCTCCTCTTTCACTTTCATCAAGAGGCTTTTTAGTTCCTCTTCACTTTGTGCCATAAGGGTGGTGTCATCTGCATATCTGAGGTGATTGTTATTTCTCCTGGCAATCTTGATTCCAGTTTGTGCTTCTTCCAGTCCAGCGTTTCTCATGATGTACTCTGCATATAATATTAGCTCAGGTAAATTAGTTGAATGGTAGTGGTAAAGAATCTACCTGCCAATGGAGGAAATCCAAGGGACCCAAGTTTCTATCCCTGGGTTGGGAAGATCCCCTGGAGTAGGAAATGGCAACTGGTTCCAGTATTCTTGCCTGGAGAATTCCATGAACAGAGGAACCTGGCAGGCTACAGTCCATGGGGTCACAGAGAGTCAGACACAACTGAGTGACTGAGCACACACCCATGTCACTCAATATTTAGTTCACTTTGGCTTCAAAGATGAATACGAAGTGAAGCAAGGGGACTTCCACATGGTCCAGGGAAGTCAGGTTTGATCCCTGTTGGGGAACTAAGATTTCACATGCCAAGAAGGAACTAAGCCCATGGGCCACAACTTGAGAGTCCAGGAGCCACAACGGAAGATCCCACGTGATGCAACAAAGATCCTCATGCTGCAACTAAGACCCAAAGCAGCCAAATAAATAAGAAGTGAAGCAGAAAGTGAGAAATCATGCTACAACAGCTAAGACTGTCTTTAAATACATTTCTTGTGAAAGCCCAAGTCAGCACTGGTGGAAATTTTAATCTTGCATATTTTGATAAACAACCATCACCTTATACAGACACATCCAAGCATGCAAGACTTTCAGCTTTTCCTCTCTATAAATCATGCATAACAGATTAGTATATTCAAAATTTTTCATATGTTACTTGAATGTATCATTTGCTTTCATACATTTTTCAACTTGAATTTTCTCTGGGTAACAAAGTTCTTTCCATAAAACCACAAAAACTCCCAAAAAACTGCTTTCCGAGATAAAAAGTAATATTAGCAGAATTTACAGTTAGGAATTACACCTAAAATGCAACAGTAGCCTTTACAGTACGTTAAAGATGTAAGGGAACACTATCGGACTTAACCAATGCCACATTCTAGTGAGTAAACACAGCCAGATCTTACGAGCCGGAGTTCTCATTTATAGCACTCAACTTAAAGTTGGTTCAATCAAATGTATTGTCTAAGGTTTTGCACTGAAAACATATATCGGTGTAAAGGGGAATACGTCTAACAAGAATCTAGGTACTGTAAGCTCTGAGAATCACTGAGGAATAACAACATCAGAAATTTTATTGGCAGGCTTCTCTGGTGGCTCAGCAGTGAAGAACTGGACTGCCAAAGCAGGAGACATGGGATCTATCCCTGGGTCAGGAAGATACCTTAGAGAAGGAAATGGCAACTCACTCCAGTATTTTTACCTGAAAAATCCCATGGACAGATGAGCCTGGAGGGAAACAGTCCATGGGGTGGCAAGGAGTAGGACACGACTTAGTGACTGACCAATAGCGAACAACCATTTTATTGCGTGCTCTGTGCCAGCACTGCTTTAACTCCTTGGACCTTCTGAAATAGGCATTAATATCACTCCAGTTAAGTCCTATTACCAGTCCCTCTCCCCTTCCCTGGTGGGGTCACAGGCTTCTGCAACCAAGGTAGTGCAGCTGCTGTAACCACCCTTGACTCAGACCTGCATTTGTACCACGTTGTCCAGACTCTCTCTTGCCTCCCTGCTCTGTGGTTTCAAGAGCAACTTTCTTACCAATCATGTTCCATTTCTATGCCCTCCCAAAATTTCCAAACACCTTCTTACTTAAAAAAAAAATCCAAGTGGATTCAGTGTCTGATGCTATTATAGGTGGAACTACACCAGATTTTTTTTTTCTTTTTAAAACAGCAGCAGCTTGTTAAATTGAATCTGCATGAAACCCTGACCAAACATGTAAAACTTCAAAGATAAATGAACAATTTTTACCACCTATGTAAATATTTGCTTCCTGTACATTCTGTTCGTTTCCTATTTATAGGTATTTTTAAAATATCCATCTTTATTTGCTTCAAAATAATAAGGATGGACTAGATTGGTCATGTTGGATGGCTTTGGGGACTGGTTGACTGAAACATGGGGATTTAGTATACTGTACTTATTTCTGAGTATGAGTAATATCATCCCTAATTAAAAAAAACTGTGATGGCCAAATTATGGCACAGCCATACAACGAACTATTAAGCCAATATTAAAACATTTTACAAATAAAACCCAGAGCTTCCCTGGTGGCTCAGTGGCAAAGAATCTGCCTGCCAATTCAAGAGATATGGGTTCAATCCTGATTCAAGAATTTCCACACTCCGCGAAGCAACTAAGCCCATAGGCCACAACTGCTGAGCCTGTGCTCTGCAGCCTAGGAGCTGCAACCACTGAAGCCCAGGCACCCTAGAGCCTATGCTCCGCAATAAGAGAAGTCCCCACAATGAGAGGTCTGAGCACCACAGTAGCCCCTGCTCGCCACCGCTAGAGAAAAGCCCGAGCAGCAACAAAGACCCAGTACAGCCAAAGATAAATTAAAAAAAATTGTAAAGAAAACCCCAAACATATATGAAGAAAATCCAACATGTTGAAAACAATTATTTTTAGCTTCCAGGATTAAATGATTGTATTTTTCAATTTTTAAAAAAAATGTAATCCTAAACAATTATGATCTGAAAACCAACTTGTTACTTTCTGAGCTGCTTCCCATCATCTATTTAAGATTCTTTTTTACCTATTTAAGGTTAATGTTTTCAAACTCTCAGCTGCCTTGCAATTAAGTGATGGAACAACTCTGGATTGTAATAGGCAGATATATACTTAGAATTTATCTGTAGAGATTAATAGAAATCACCCATATTTCAGTTTCACAATGCTTGTTTTAATGGGGAAAATGTCTGGCAAATTACATTCCTGAAATAAAATACTACGCAGTGCTTACAAATGCTATGGAAGAATACTCATTAACCTAGGGAAAAAGTTCACAGTATGGGAGAGACTACAAAACTGGATGTAGAGGGAATACCCTGGCGGTCCAGTGGTAAGGGCTCTGTGTTTTCACTGCCAGGGGCCCAGGTTCTATTCCTGGTTGGGGAAATAAGATCTGTAAGCTGTGTGGCTCAGCCAAAAGCAAAAAATAAAAATGGAAAAAAGGACTTTCCTGGTAGTACTCTGGATAGAAGAATCACTTGGCCAATGCACGGGACAGCAGTTTGATATTTGGTCCGGGAAGGTCCCACATGACTCAGAGCAACTAAGGAGATGCGCCACAACTACCAAGCCCGTGCCCTAGAGCTAATGCTCTGCAACAAGAGAAGCCACCACAATGAGAAGCCAAAGCTCCACAGCTAGAGTATCCCTCACTCTCTGTAACTAGAGAAATCCTTGCTCACAGCAATGAAGACCTAGCACAACCGAAAAAAGAAAACCAAAATGTATGACGCCAATTTTGTAAATTCATATAAGCACAGAAAAGGATCTGAGAAAAACGCATCTTTAAATAGTTGCCTAGAGAGTGATTTATAATTTCAGGTGTTTTTAGCTTGTCTGTTTCCTGCAGTTTTCCCCCCAGTGAGCATGGATTGCTCCTGTACTCGAATTACACACACATACATACATATTTCTCCTCCCTGCACCTGCCAAATCCCCTAATTCCTGTCCCCAACCTCACAGACTTTTGCACATGCTTCCCAACACCCCTACAACTCTTTTCTGGGGCCTCTGTGATTATCATGCATCTCTGCATCACGCACCAGGCTTTGGTCTTTAAATCCTCTAATTGGATTCATCTGAAGGTCAACTCCAACCTCAGTTCAGTTCAGTTCAGTCGCTCAGTCGTGTCCGACTCTTTGTGACCTTTGAGGCCATGCCAGGCCTCCCTGTCCATCACCAACTCCTGGAGTTCACTCAGACTCACGTCCATCGAGTCAGTGATGCCATCCAGCCATCTCATCCTCTGTCGTCCCCTTTTTCTCCTGCCCCCAATCCCTCCCAGCATCAGACAAGCCCAAATACAGGGCTCTTGCTGACTTCCCTAGCTAACAAATGAAACTGTAAGATTTGTCAGTGAAGTGAAAGTCACTCAGTCGTGTCCGACTATTTGTGACCCCATAGACTATACAGTCCATGGAATTCTCCAAGCCAGAATACTGGAGTGGGTAGCCATTCCCTTCTCCAGTTGGGATTTTCCCAACCCAGGGATCAAACCCAGGTCTCCCACACTGCAAGTGGATTCTTTACTAGCTGAGCCACCAGGGAAGGTCTGGTTCTATTTGTCAGCATTATTACTAAACAGTTCTCTTCCTTGTCCTTTGAGGTTTGCTGTACTGATGTCCACTCAACCATTCCTATCACTTGGTTCTCGTTGTTCAGAACTAGTTGTTCAAAGTGTAGGAGATGAAACTTTTCCTGAGTACTGATCCCAGAAAAGATGCCTCAAAGTGGTGTTCTTTTTCCTATTTTTTAATTGAAGGACAGTTGCTTTACAGAATTGGTTTCTGTGAACATCAACACAAATCAGCCATAGGTATACATACCTAAGACATAGTTTTTAAGTAATAGTTTTGACAGCTGAGGGGAACATCCACTTAAGAGTTCACTTTTTAAGAAAATTAATGTCTCTTTAAACGTACTATTATAGCACTGAGTTCAGAATAAGAAAATAGTTGTGACTGTAAACATGTATCATGTTCTTAGGGGTGGGATGGTTGGGTAGTACAATAAAGACTGCCAGATGGGTTACAAGGTTACAACTATTTTCTTTGTTTTTTTAGATACCCCTTAACCTGTGAGAAACAGCTGCTAGAAATTCTGGTACCCAAAAACTGCATAAGTAGCCATTCACACAGCAAAATGTTTCAGCTCCTTTAAATTTGCATATGCACTTTGACCTATTCTATCAAAACTTATAAAGTGTCTGAAGGGAATGGCCATCCACTCCAGTATTTTTGCCTGAACACCCCATGGACAGAGGAGCCTGGCGGGCTACAGTCCATGGGGTCCCAGAGTCAGACATGACTGAGCAACCAAGTTTTATTAGCGTCAGGATCAAGAATTTTCACATTCTCCAAGGGTTGCCAAAGCCCTCTTTTTTTTAAATTTAATTTTTAAACTTTACAATATTGTATTGGTTTTGCCAAATATCGAAATGAATCCACCACAAGTATACATGTGTTCTCCATCCTGAACCCTCCTCCCTCCTCCCTCCCCGTACAATCGCTCTGGGTCGTCCCAGTGCACCAGCCCCAATCATCCAGTATCGTGCATCGAACCTGGACTGGCGACTCGTTTCATACATGATATTATACGTATTTCAATGCCATTCTCCCAAATCATCCCACCCTCTCCCTCTCCCACAGAGTCCAAAAGACTGTTCTATACATCAGTGTCTCTTTTGCTGTCTCGTATACAGGGTTATTGTTACCATCTTTCTAAATTCCATATATATGCATTAGTATACTGTATTGGTGTTTTTCTTTCTGGCTTACTTCACTCTGTATAATAGGCTCCAGTTTCATCCACCTCATTAGAATGGATTCAAATGTATTCTTTTTAATGGCTGAGTCATACTCCATTGTGTATATGTACCACAGCTTTCTTATCCATTCATCTGCTGATGGACATCTAGGTTGCTTCCATGTCCTGGCTGTGATAAACACTGGGGTACACGTGTCTCTTTCAATTCTGGTTTCCTCAGTGTGTATGCCCAGCAGTGGGATTGCTGGATCATAAGGCAGTTCTATTTCCAGATTTCTAAGGACTCTCCACACTGTTCTCCATAGTGGCTGTACTAGTTTGCATTCCCACCAACAGTGTAAGAGGGTTCCCTTTTCTCCACACCCTCTCCAGCATTTATTGCTTGTAGACTTTTGGATCACAGCCATTCTGACTGGCGTGAAATGGTACCTCATAGTGGTTTTGATTTGCATTTCTCTGATAATGAGTGATGTTGAGAATCTTTTCATGTGTTTGTTAGCCATCTGTATGTCTTCTTTGGAGAAATGTCTATTTAGTTCTTTGGCCCATTTTTTATTGGGTCATTTATTTTTCTGGAATTGAGCTGTAGGAGTTGCTTGTATATTTTTGAGATTAGTTGTTTGTCAGTTGCTTCATTTGCTATTATTTTCTCCCATTCTGAAGGCTGTCTTTTCACCTTGCTTATAGTTTCCTTTGTTGTGCAGAAGCTTTTAATTGTAATTAGGTCCCATTTATTTTTGCTTTTATTTCCAATATTCTGGGAGGTGGGTCATAGAGGATCCTGCTGTGATGTATGTCAGAGAGTGTTTTGCCTATGTTCTCCTCTAGGAGTTTTAGTTTCTGGTCTTATGTTTAGATCTTTAATCCATTTTGAGTTTATTTTTGTGTATGGTGTTAGAAAGTGCTCTAGTTTCATTCTTTTACAAGTGGTTGACCAGTTTTCCCAGCACTACTTGTTAAAGAGATTGTCTTTAATCCATTGTATATTCTTGCCTCCTTTGTCAAAGATAAGGTGTCCATATGTGCGTGGATTTCTCTCTGGGCTTTCTATTTTGTTCCATTGATCTGTATTTCTCTTTGTGCCAGTACCATACTATCTTGATGACTGTGCAAAGCCCTCTTTTTGGTACCAGTTCAACCCAAACCAATGTCCTCTGGATTTTTTTCTGTAGTTTCACTTTTTAAGATGCCACATCTTGCCACTCCCTGTGAACTCTGATCTTTTGGGGCCATTCAAATGGCACACAGCCTTTGCAGAGTTCTATGACCCTGTAGGAGTCATTTCTAAAGCACTCATGCATCCTACTCATCAAATCCATATGTGGTGTAACATCAAGTGTAGAGAGCTCTAAACTCTCTTCCATGGCTTCTCCCTCTTCAGTGCTGACCCTTGCAAAGTGCTATCTCTGGCCCCACTTCTGCATTTACCAAATCAGCACAGGTGTCCAGTATTATCTCTGAAGACTATTTAGATGGGAAAACAGGACAATACACATGAAAACAAGTCTTGAAAATATGCACACACACCTAGTTCTAGCTTACTCATTATTTAAAGCTTACTTCATAAGAAAAGTAGTAATTAGGTATTTATTTTGCTTCAGAGAACAAGGCGCTCATTTCCCAAAAAGCCAATTTGGTCACAAAAATATCTGCAAGGTACACTGTAGAAGTATTATAGAAAAAAGTAAGTAAGAACGCACACGGAAATTCTTTAAAATCTAGGGAACTCCCTGGCGGTCCAAGGGTCAGGACACTTCAGGCTTTCACTCCTGAGAGGGAATGAAGATCCTCCAAGTCACTAAGCCAAAAATAAATATATATATAAAATTTAAACCAGAACTTAATACATGCATTTCATGAAATTCTTTTATAACTGAGATTTTATTGGTTGTTTTGAGGATCACTACACAGACATTTCAATTTGTACACAATTCTTCACATATGTACCAGAAATCTAAAATATCATGTAGTTGTGATTCATAACAGTTATTCCAGTGACTTTCCAGCTTAAAATTTGGAGCAAACTTCCCTTAACAGGATATCAAGTACCAATATCTTCAAATATTGATATGTTGTTACATCATAAGTCCCACTGATTCACAATTTAATATCATATACACTACATACCCAAACTGTCAATCGTTCACAGCACATTAACCAAGTTACTAGGAAAACTGGACTACCACGACCAAAGATGTTATAGTATAGTGCACAAAATTCTGACCAGGAGAGCCAAGATCAAAAAGTGGTTTGCTGTAGGAAATAATTCTACCAAAACGATATGGGAAGAGAAGTAATTTAAAGTGTTCAAGACATTAAATGCACAACTTACTCCAAACTGCCATTTAGTATGCTTTTGTGTTACAGGATATAAAAGCTACCCCCCATCTATGGAATGTTAAGCTGACACCCAAGACAATCAAAGCCTCCCGTATCCAATATCCCACTATTTTCTGGTTGTACCAAAAAATAAACAACCAGCAAATGATTTCACCTCTTAAAAAAAAGCATTTACACTTAAAAAATGGGATGAGGTGGGATTCCCTCCTTTTTAAAAATGTTTCTAGAGCTACTAAAAAACTTGCATTTACAAAATAGTTGATAAAAATATTCCTCTGGATTGTACAAGAAGGGAAACAGGGACCACTGACAGGACTCGGTATGTGGTTATTAATCAGACTTGGCTTCTTTCTCTTCTGCTTCGTCAGAGGCTGGGCTCTGCAAATCAATGAAAAAAAGTGATCAAACATTTGACTCCTGCATCATTGCTATAATCAATGCTATATTTAGCATTTATAATAAGTTTTCCTCATTGTACTATTAAGTCTTAAAAATACATTCAACCCTCAATATTTGTAGATTCTGTACTGGTGAATTCAACAACTCACTACAAGTTATTTGTAAACCCCAAATCAATACTGATGGCATTCCCACGGTCTTGTGCAAATACATAGCAGTAAAACCATGAGTCACCTGACACGCAGTCTCAGCTAACCCTGCTTGTTTCAGCTCTAACGCTGTAAACAAGCATTTATTTCACAGTCTATTTAGTGCTACACGTATCAATTTTTTTTGTCCTCATGGTGGAGAAAATGTTGACTAGACAAGTCTAGTGTTTTTCAAGACTATGTGCAACAAGGCTGTGGTGTACATCTGTGTATATGGAGAAAACCGACAATGGACAGCTTGACTGAAGCACAAGTTATACTGCTGCCTCTCTTGGCCCTGCGTTCTATAATTCCTCAAAAACACGTATTAAGCATGAATGCACATAAGGTTGGGGGCTTCCCTGGTGGCTCAGTGGTAAAGAAGCCACCTGCAAGGCAGAAGATGCAGGAGACTCAGGTTTGATCCCGGGTGAGGAAGATCCCCTGGAGAAGGACACGGCAACCCATTCTAGTATTCTTGCCTGGAGAATGCCATGGACAGAGAAGCCTGGGAGGGTACAGTCCATGGGGTTGCAAAGAGATGGACATGACTGAAGCTACTAAGCACACACGCACTTAAGGTTATGGTTTGATCTGTTGATGGAAATGTTGCAATGAGTGTATTTTGAGACTCTAACCCTGTATTTCCACTACATGCAACTATCCAGTATTTGGAGCAACCTTATAGAATACAACCATCACAGATAATGAGAATCAACTATAGTTTGATAAAAGGGATTAGAAGGTGACATTCTCCCCTTATAATTGTATTAGTTATTTACCACAACCTTGAAACCCACTTATTTTTATAGGTAAAATCTTTTTTTTCAGAGCTTAAAAGGATAGATTGAGGACATCAACCCTTTTAGTTGATCGAAGTTACTACCTAAATCTAGACAAGTGGCTACTTTTAAGAAAAACTTCATTATATAAAAGTTGAGAAAAATGTGAAAAATTAACGGAATGGATTAAAAAAATTTTTAAAGGAACATCCAGAATATTAGAAACTAACAAAGGGAATGTATGTATATCTATGGTTGATTCATGTTGAGGTCTGACAGAAAACAAAATTCTGTAAAGTGATTATCCTTCAATTAAAAAATAAATTTATATTAAAAAAAGAAACTAACAAAATTATTAAGATCTACAGATGGCAATTTGGTTAAAAAAAAGACCAGAATGTTTAAACAAAATCCCTACATTATGTAAAGAAGAATAATTTAGTAAAAGAAATCTTTAAAAAAAAATCTAGCAATTAATAAACATATATACAATAAAAATGGTGAATCTGAATGTAAAATTCTGTGTACGATTTCATGTTTACAGTTAAAAAAAAAACCCATTAAAGGTAAAATTTAAAATATTATCTAAATTCATAAAAAATATTCTGCCCACTTGGAGCAAAATACAATCTTTGTTCAATATTATAAAGATTGTCTTATCTGCTACATTATTCACTGTTGAGAGTCAAAATTAAATCACACACACACTCCTGACCTCCTCGTTTTTAGTCTCTCCATTTTCTGCAGGTAAGTCTTCTTTAGTCTCCTGGTTGGCCACTTCCGCCTGTTTTCCCTTTGCTCCTCTTTTCCCTTTTGTTTGCACTTTTTTGTCTGAAGATTTATCCTGTGATAAGAGTAAGAGTATATTTAAGTATCAACTCTGCACTTATCAACATTTTTTGACTTGCTAGGAATTGTCCCTACCATAGCTGCAGTGTTAGTGCTGCCGCTTGCCAGTCTGAGTTACAGGACAGACTTCAAGGTCAGCCCGCAGCAAACAGGACCACATAGCATGCTGAGGTCCTAACAGCACCTGTATACCAAGCCTCACCAGACTCAAGACAATTACATCTAAAGCCTCAGCAACTCCTTCTCCACTGTTCTCTGAAGTTCCAACAGGAAAGAACAGACAAACTGAAGAATTTTTGCAAGGCTCTCTCCCAGCCCCCAACCCTACCCACCCCCAAACTTCTTTTAAGTGGGAACAACAATCAAATTATCAAATAACCACTGTCCCGAGGATTCACCTGAGAAAAGCACCATGTTGTAAGGTCAGATTGATTACCCTGCTCCAGTTAGTCCCTTGATACATAATCAATAGCTAAAAAGATCGAGTTTATAATTTCATTTAGGCATATGAAGTATCTGAAAACACACAGGTATGTGATGATAAAAGACCTTCAAAGGTTATGCCGCTTTAAAATAATATACAACAGTATTTCTGGATTCGATCCACCAGTGGGGAAGGAGAAATCTAACAAATATTTCCTATAAGTAGAGGATGTAGTTAACAGTCAAATTAAGTCAAGTCACCAGTGAGTTGCGTAATACTGACCAATACTTGCATTAAACAGCCACAAAGATACAGAAGACCTTACAACTTTAATGCTAAGGGAGCGGGGGATCAGTGGAATGGATTCTGTGCCAATAGTGGCATTCCATACATGACAGCAAGTCAACCACTAGCAACTGAGTATCTTTAGAATAAACAATAAATCATCTAATAACAAACGTATTTGGGGCAACACTGCTACATATAGACACACCATGAAGTGTCACAACACTTTCTGCATTTAAAAATAATTCTTTAACAATCTGATTGCTTTAGATTTCTCATTAATTTCATAACCGCTATCAGAGCATCATCAAAGTATAAAACCTTAAGTGGATAACAGCCTAGACTGAAATATCACTTTTAACTACTAACAGCCGGAAATCGAGATGAAAGAAAATAAATCTACGCATCTATAGAATGGTAATCAATACACCAAAAGCTTTACCTTCTGTTTAAAGCTTTAAAGTGGATCAATTATGAAGACAATACTACTTTATTAAAATTAAACGGAAGAAAAACTTCTCCCTTTTCCCATCACTTTTCCTTTAGGAAACTGAGCCGACAGGTTTGTTTCTCAAGGAACACGTGAAAACTTACCTGTTGGCCTCTGAAAGGGAAGAAGAAAAACGTTAATTACATCTAATGGCCCCAAATGCAACTGATAGTAAAATTTGATTTTTTTCTTTTTGGCCGCACTGTGCACCGTGTGGAATTTCAGTTCCCTGACCCGGGATCGATCTGGGGTCCCCTGCATTGGGAACTCAAGAGTCTTAACAAACTTACTACTGGGGAAGTCTCTGAACTGTTTTCATTAAAAACAAAATAAAACCCCAAACTTTTAGGACAGATTAAAACAGAGACAGGTAAATAAAAAAGATGTAAAAGAAAACAAGCATAGCATTTTAGCCAATTGGTTTATTGAAAAAGTAAATAATAAAAGACGAGTAGTAATAGTATACTTTACAAGTGGATACTTTCCAACAAGATCTATTTTCCCTGCATTCATGAAGTTTCCCTTTACTGATTTTTCGTATGGAATTCTTCATTTTCAGGTCTGAGAAATTCCAAGTTGGCCTACTACACCTATACCTTCTTTAAATCCACTTTGAAAAGATCACAAAACAACTTTCTATTGGGAAAACTCTGAAATTTTTACACTCAGCTCTGTACAATGTTTAAATAAAGACAAAGGAAAATTTTTTGGTATTATTCGGTATTTAGCTTTCACCTATACTCTTAGGAAAGGGGAGATAACAATGAAGACTGAGGGGAGAGGAGGCTTCTAATAGCAAACTTTCACCTAAGTTTTGAGTTAACAGAAGTTAATCACACCAGGAATTTCCCCTGAAGAACAAAGAAGAGCTTTAGAGGGTGGTATCAATGCTAGATCCAAAGAGTCACAAATGATGTACACATATTTTGCTGTCCCAACTTAGATTTTCAAAATACAAACATCCAACAACTACCCAAACACTCTCCATGTGAATAAAGCAATCAGGAATCTATTCCAGAGCAACACTATTTACGATCATCTTAAAGAATGTCAGGATAAAACAATTTAGAGAACTTTCACATGAACTATACAAAATAATCTTAAAAGAGGAATGTTCTCAGAGAATATAATTTTTGATCTCCCCCTGCACATAAGGTATAATCCCATACCTTGCTTTGCAAACCTCATATGCAAAAACAGTCCCCATCTCCTGGCTTCAGTCCTAGCTTTTCTGATACTCAGAATAGGAAGGCCAAACATGCAACAGAGAACCAACAGGGAACCATTAACCATAACATACACATTACAAAGAATGAATTACCCTGGTGAGTCAAAGTTATTCAATATTTTCAGTTTCAGAATTTAAATTTCCCAAATTCTGGAGCAGCACTAATGTGATACGTTATACTCTCGTAAGCCAGGATGATGACTACATTCACTGAATTTTTCTCATACTAAAAAAGGCAGTTGGTGATGGACAGGGAAGACTGGCATGTTGCAGTCTATGGGGTCGCAAAGAGTCGGACACCACTGAGCCACTGAACTGCAAAAAGGCACTGTTTATTGAAATTATATAACATAAAACTAAAGTGGTAAATAAAATAACCCTCCGACGACTTTTCGGCAGACTGTGACAACAAACTGTGGTTGATTTGCAGAGTCTCAAAGTTAAGACCTCCGTTGCCAACAGTAACCGTTAGAGACCTGCAACAATTCAAAGACACCATGATCTCTAAAGGCTGAGTCTGAAACCTACCTTTCCCGCCGCCTTTTTTGGCTTCGTTTCCACTTTTGCAGGAGCCGGTTTCTGAAAGACAAAGGTAACACTGAGCTTCTTCCCTAGGTTCGAACCCACGGAAAAGAAAGGTTAGGGAGCTCGCTTTACTTACAGCTGACAACCTCGCCGACCTCCTCTTGGGCTTTGGGAGAAAAAACGAAAATGAGCAAGGAATGCGCGGTGCGGAGCAAACCTAGCCCACCCCCGGGAGCGGAGCGTGTTCTTACCTCCTCCTTCGCCGCCCCCTCGGCGGAGCTGACCTGCGGGAGAAAGAAGAGGGCGAGTGGGCACAGCCCGTGAACAAAAGTGCCCGCGCGCCCCGGGCCTGTCTGAGCGCGAGAACAATGCCCGGCCGCGTGACGTCAGCGGATTCCCGCCGCCGCGTTCGAATCTCGCACCCGGCTCCTCGGGCTGCCGAACGTTCCAGAACGCGGCACGGAGGCCGCCGTGCGCTAGCCCTCCCGCCCGCCGCAAGTTCGGCAGCCTTCCCGGCCCAGCGCTGCAGAGGAAGCGGCGGGCCTGGGCCTCGCGGGGCTCTGGGGACGGCCGGGCGGCGGAGTGGGCGTGTGCGGGACGCGGCCACTGCTCACCTTCCTCTTGGGCATCGTGGCGACGGGGCGGGCGAGAGCCGGGTGCCTGAGGGCCGCGGCGCGCCGAGAGCCTTCGCGAAGCTGAGTAGCCTGACCGCTGCCGCTCCTCCCGCCGCCCGAGCTGCTGGGACCCGCGGCGGGGGTGGTGGGAGAACCGGATGGAACCGGATTGGGAGCCCGCCCCCTCCTCCCCCCGCGTCCCCCGGCCGCGGGCTCCCCCTCCCCGCCGGCCGGGCCGCCCCTCGCCCTCGCCCCCGCCCATTGGCTGCGGGGTCCACCGCTCCGCGGCCCGCACCCCGAATAGGTGAGGCCGGCCGTCACTCGACCACTGCGCCCCGCCCCCGCTCTCGGCGCCCCCACCCGCCCGCCGTCTCGCGGGGCCCCAGACCCAGGCGAGGGGGCGGGGCCCCACAGGCCGCTCTCGCCTGACGGTAGTTTGTTTGAAGCCGAGCCGCAAAGTGCGGTCTGCACGCTGATTGGCGGACGCCCGCCACGTGGTCTCCGTGTGCGCCCACCCACAACCCTCCGGGGTACCTGGTCGCCAGCCAGCGCCAGGGAAACCCCGAGGTTAGAGTCCCTTCTCTGTAGGGGCAGTTGGGTCGGAAGGTTTATAGTTCACAGAATGGGAAGGGAGAGACAACGGGTTTAACTACGAACCAATTTTCCCCACCTCAGTCGTTAAGAAAAGCTATCTACTAGGTTTACAGTCTTGCTGGCCTGCGGTCTTAATGCGCAGGCGCGGGATGGAAGGTCGTGGGAAGGAACGTCCGCGCGGGGCGCCACTGCGCAGGCGCGGATCTTTGCGACGGCGCTGGATTCCCAACCAGTATACCCTGGTCGGGTCTTTTCGTATAGCTTTTTAAAAAAAGTTGTCCGTCCCTTGAGGGGCTGGGGGTGCTGGCGGTTCGTCTCAGGAGCTCAGTGGGCGTCTGAGTCCACACCCACCAAGCCGAGGACGCGCGGACCCACTCTCAGATCCCTTGGCCGGCCGATCCTCTCCTGCGCTGAAGTGAAAGGGCAAGAACGCCCACCCAGTTCTTGCTTGTTTTCTAACCACTTCCTGACCCAACTACCTTTCTGAGGTGGAAAAAAAGAGTTTCACGCTGGGAGTCAGCTGGGAACCAGTGAGAGCACGTTACCCAGTTTCTTTACTGAATAAGAAAATTTTGCTTGTAAGGACCACTTGAGTTACTGCAGAAGAAGTTTTTAATCAGAACAGTGTTAACTGGAGTTCATGGAGAGGAAGAAACAGACTGAAAACAGACTGAAAGTCCACCACTGAAGAGCTCCAGATAAACCATGACACTATCACATAGTGGAATAATGAGCTACTGCGAAAAAGAATGAGGCTGCTCTTTGTAGAAATGAATTTTCGAAACCACTAGTCAGACTCTAACTCCTGATCCATAAGTATTGCCTTCCCATCTCATTCAAGAAAGTCTTGGACTGCCCTTGCGGTCCAGTGGTTAAGACTCTGGGATTCCACTGCAGGGCTTGTGGGTTTGATTCTTGGTCCGGAAACTAAGGAGCTTCCCAAATAGTGCAGCGGTAAACAATCATGCCTGCCACTTCAGGAGGTGGGGATTCCTTCCCTGAGTGAGGAAGAGGAAATGGCAACCCACCCCAGTATTCTCGCCTGGAGAATCCCATGGACAGAGGAGCCTGGTGAGCTATATTGTCTATAGGGTCCCAAAGAGTTGGACTCCACTGAGCACACATGCATGCACTGGGAACTAACATTCCCAGATGCATGGGAATGCTTGGCCAAAAAAAGTCTTAAGTTCTTAGAGTGGCTTATATGGTCCTCTGCCAATGGGCCCACTTCAAAAGGTTTTTCCCCTTGGTTCTCATTACCAGTCTCAAATAGGCTGGGCATCACTGTTTCTGGCCTTGTCACTTGCTGTTCCCTCAGCCTGGAATGCTTCCTGTGCTGCTTCAGACCAGTGCCATCTCTTCCTCACCTTCTGTGGGTCTTTCCACAAATGTCACCGTGTCATTGAGACCATTACTGAGCTGTCAGTTTAGGATTGCACCTCCCAATCTCCAGTTCTTGCCACATCTGTTAACTAACTAGCTGCTGCTGCTGCTGCTGCTGCTGCTAAGTCATTTCAGTCATGTCCGACTCTGTTCGATCCCATAGACAGCAGCCCACCAGGCTCCGCCGTCCCTGGGATTCTTCAGGCAATGACACTGGACTCTTGAGAGTCCCTTGGAGTGCAAGCAGATCCAACCAGTCCATTCTGAAGATCAGCCCCGGGATTTCTTTGGAGGGAATGATCCTGAAGCTGGAACTCCAGTAATTTGGCTACCTCGTTCGAAGAGTTGACTCACTGGAAAAGACTCTGATGCTGGGAGGGATTGGGGGCAGGGGAAGAAGGGGACGACAGAGGATGAGATGGCTGGATGGCATCACTGACTGGATGGACCTGAGTCTGAGTGAACTCCAGGAGTTGGTGATGGACAGGGAGGCCTGGCGTGCTGTGATTCATGGGATCGCAAAGAGTCGGACACGACTGAGCGACTGAACTGAACTGAACTGATGCTGAGTATAAAGTTACATGTTCGTTGTATATTTCAGCAAGGTGCCCGGAGAGGTGGTGCGATTGGTTGCTTGTGAGAACAATTGGGGGAGAGGGGAAAATGAAAATTTACCTTTTTCTTTTGGACAAGAACCCTAATTTTTTCTTTTCTTCTTGAGATCTATTCTGGCAATCCTGTCCCCCTTTAATGTAATCTCCCCCTTTTCAGTTCCTTCCACGTCACCTTGCAGTATTTCTTTTATGATTGGTCACATTCCATAATTGCTTTATGTGTTTAGTTATTTGCTGCCTGTCTCCCTTACAAGAGTGGGAGTTCTGTAAAGGTAGGAACCCTGTTAATAATCGTCCCCAGAACCTTAGATGTTTGTTCAGTTAGTAATTCTTTTGGAATTGAAGTATATTTGATTTACAATGTTGTGTTCATTTCAGGTGTATAGAATAGTGATACACACACATATGTAATCTTTTACATATTCTTTTCCCTCACAGGTTGTTACTCGCTCCCACGCCCTGCTCCTGTTTACATTAAAAAATAATAGCGTTGGGACTTCTGGTGGTCCAGAGGCTAACACTCCTGTTCCCAGTGCATGGGGCCCCAGTTCAGTTTCGTGTCAGGGAACTAGATTTCACATGCTGCAACTAAGACCTGGTTCAGGCAAGTAAATATTTATTCTAAAGAATAGCATCAGAGTGTTTCCAAGTTTTGGCACAAACATGTACTGAGCCCCTACCCTCTGCCAGTGGTTGTGATAATCCCTAGGTTCAGATCAGATCAGATCAGTGGCTCAGTCGTGTACAACTCTTTGCAACCCCATGAATCAAAGCACGCCAGGCCTCCCTGTCCATCACCAACTCCCGGAGTTCACCCAGACTCACGTCCATCGACTCAGTGATGCCATCCAGCCATCTCATCCTCCGTCGTCCCCTTCTCCTCTTGCCCCCAATCCCTCCCAGCATCAGAGTCTTTTCCAATGAGTCAACTCTTCGAATCAGGTGGCCAGAGTACTGGAGTTTCAGCTTTAGCATCAGTCCTTCCAAAGAAATCCCAGGGCTGATCTCCTTCAGAATGGACTGGTTGGATCTCCTTGCAGTCCAAGGGACTCTCAAGAGGCTCCTCCAACACCACAGTTCAAAAGCATCAATTCTTCAGCGCTCAGCCTTCTTCACAGTTCAACTCTCACACCCATACATGACCACAGGAAAAACCATAGCCTTGACTAGACGGGCCTTTGTTGGCAAAGTAATGTCTCTGCTTTTGAATATGCTATCTAGGTTGGTCAGAACTTTCCTTCCAAGGAGTAAGCGTCTTTTAATTTCATGGCTACAGTCACCATCTGCAGTGATTTTGGAGCCCAAAAAAGTAAAGTCTGACACCGTTTCCAGTTTCCCCATCTATTTCCCATGAAGTGGTGGGACCGGATGCCATGATCTTCGTTTTCTGAATGTTGAGCTTTAAGCCAACTTTTTCACTCTCACTTTCACCTTCATCAAGAGGCTTTTTAGTTCCTCTTCACTTTCTGCCATAAGGGTGGTGTCATCTGCATATCTGAAGTGATTGATATTTCTCCTGGCAATCTTGATTCCAGCTTGTGTATCTTCCAGTCCAGCGTTTCTCATGATGTACTCTGCATATAAATTAAATAAACAGGGTGACGATATACAGCCTTGACGTACTCCTTTTCCTATTTGGAACCAGTCTGTTGTTCCATGTCCAGTTTTAACTGTTGCTTCCTGACCTGCAACAGATTTCTCAAGAGGCAGATCAGGTGGTCTGGTATTCCTATCTCTTTCAGAATTTTCCACAGTTTCTTGTGATCCACACAGTCAAAGGCTTTGGCATAGTCAATAAAGCAGAAATAGATGTTTTTCTGGAACTCTCTTGCTTTTTCCATGATCCAGCAGATGTTGGCAATTTGATCTCTGGTTCCTCTGCCTTTTCTAAAACCAGCTTGAACATCAGGAAGTTCATGGTTCACGTATTGCTGAAGCCTGGCTTGGAGAATTTTGAGCATTACTTTACTAGCGTGTGCGATGAGTGCAATTGTGCGGTAGTTTGAGCATTCTTTGGCATTGCCTTTCTTTGGGATTGGAATGAAAACTGACCTTTTCCAGTCCTGTGGCCACTGCTGAGTTTTCCAAATTTGCTGGCATATTGAGTGCAGCACTTTGACAGCATCATCTTTCAGGATTTGGAATAGCTCAACTGGAATTCCATCACCTCCACTAGCTTTGTTCATAGTGATGCTTTCTAAGGCCCACTTGACTTAATTCCAAGAACGTGGTGGTACTTCAGTGGGGAGAAAAGTATTAATACACAAATTGGCCTGAATTACTAAGTGGAAGAGGAAGCCACTAAGAGACAGAACATCCCAAGGCATATGTTCTTAGCAGAATGAGACAGCCATGCAGAACCCTTAGAGTGGCATGGATGGACACACTGACAGTGGGAAGGGAAAATGCGTGAAAAGAGGCAGAAAAAAGAAGGGCATCCTGCAGAGAGCACTTGACGCCAGGCTAAGAGATCTGGCTGTTGGCCTGGGAGACATTGCAAGGTTTGTTTTTTCTTTTTTTCCCCCTGATGTCCATTTGTGGGATTTTAGTTCTCTGACCAGGGACTGAAACTGGGCCCTTAGCAGTGAGAGCTCATGATTCCTAACCACTGGACCACTAGGGAATCCAACAAGGTCTTAAGGGAATGATGTGCTGAGAGCTCAGCCTCATGAAGGTCTTTCTCCCATGAGAACTGACAATGCACTGGGCCAGAAGTGATGACAGATGGGTGGCCCACAGGTGTTTGCTTTACTTGTGACTTTTCTTAAAGTTGCCAAGACAAGGATGTGGAGCAACTGGAAGACAGTAAGAAAAGTCTTAGTATTTTTTTAAAAAGTAAACAGATACTCTGTGACTCAGTAACTCCACTGCAAAAACATACCAAAAAAAAAAAAAGCTTACATCTGTTCACAAGAAGACATGAAATAGAATTTTCATAACTGAACTATTTTATAAGCCCAACTGGCAGCAACTTAGATGCCTACCAACAAGAGAATGGATAGGTGGAAAAGTATGAGCAATGAGAAACGGCTGCCTGCAACTCCACCCAAGATGAGGCCAAGCACAGTACTGAGAGGCAGGCCAGACACAGTACTGTGTGATCCTGTTCATACAGTACAGAAAGGCAGGCAAAACAAATCCTGTGTGTCAGAAGTCAGGATAGTAATTGAGGTGGGTGGGATGCTAGTGACTGGAAGAGAGCAATGGAGGGCTTCATAAGGGAGCTGGCCATCTTCTATTTAAAAAAAGGTTTTTTCAGTAATTTTGTATCTTGGCCCAACTTAGTTTTTTAATTTTTGGCCGAGTGGCATGTGGGATATTAGTTCCTTGACCAGGAATTGAACCCGGGCCCCATGCAATGGAAGCTTAGAGTCTTAACCACTGGACCATCAGGGAAGTCCCATCTTGTATTTATTTTTTTTAACGTTACACATTAATCTAAAACGTCAAAAGTTTAAAAAGACCAAACATATTGGCAAGGATATGGAAGAACTGGAAGTCCCAAACTCTTCTGGTAAGAATACAACAGGAAACAACCATTTAAGATTATAGTGTGTGCTGATGTGCTTAGTCATGGCTGACTGTAGCCCACCAGGTTCCCCTGTCCATGGCATTTTCCAGGCAAGAATGCTGGAGTGGGTTGCCATTTCCTTCCCTACCATCTTGTATTTCTTGATCTGTGTGTTACTTGTACTGTTGTGTTTGCTTTGTGAACGTTCATGGAGCTGTGCATGTGCACGTCAGCAGTAAAGTTTGTAAAACTTTTTTTTTTTGTAACATGCCCAAATCAGGTAATTTCACCTTCTAATAGGGCGCTTCAGCTTGTCCTGGTCTCCTTTGTGTGTGATTCCACAGCACACTTGACCTTCTAACTTGTAATGAGGCTTCCTTTTTCTAATGTGTCAGGGTCCCAGCCCTGGTGATTTTTCTCACCTGTGTCTTCTACCAAGCCTCTGAAGGCATTTTAGTTTGACCTGCCTGTATGTAAGCATATGTAATTATAGATGCCACTTGTTATATTTCTGTTTATTTTTGGAAGAAATATTTATGTGGCTCAAAATTCCACAAGAGCAAAATGCTTTCCAGAGAAGTCTCCATTCTGCTTCTGTTCCCCCAGAGGTCTGGCTGTCTCAAGGAGCTGCCAGTGCTGCTGCTTCTTGTGGATCCTTCCAGAATGCTTTATGCAAATATAAGTGTATATATAATATATACTTATTTTTCACAGTTTGGCACCTTGCATTTTTCAGTTAATGGAGTTTGTTTCCTATGAGTACTTGTTAAGATTCCTCCTTTTTATTGCTGCATTGAAGTGCACTAAATAGATGTACCAAATGTTTATTATTTTGGGGGGGCCATGTCACGCAGCCTTCGGAATCTTAGTTCCTGAACC
Organism: Bos grunniens; assembly: GCF_055505025.1. Taxonomy (NCBI): domain Eukaryota; kingdom Metazoa; phylum Chordata; class Mammalia; order Artiodactyla; family Bovidae; genus Bos; species Bos grunniens. The sequence goes on along the minus strand of NC_141165.1, from coordinate 18,154,091 downwards.
AGGGATAACCCTCGCGCCCTGCATTGGAAGCTCAGAGACTTAACCAGTGGATGGCCAGGGAAATCCTTGTACCAAAGATTTTAAAACCAAATTCTCCATTGACCAAACTTTACAAATTGTGCCGTGTTTCGTTCCCGCAAAGGATGTTGCAATGAATAACCACGTACATACACATCATGTGCATACTGTATAAAACAAATGTCCTTACAAGCCCCAGTACGGGCTGAAATGACTATTATAAAGTCCACTTATGCCTTTGCAAACTTAAGGTTGAAATGTTCAACACTTAGCAGTTTTAAATAATTATAAAGCTAGAACTAACTTTTGAGCCTCCCCAAATCTCTACAAAACCAGTAAAATTTAAACCAGTAACATTAACATGAATATGAGTTTTGCTAAAAGCAAATTGCTGCATGCATATGGTATTTGGCCCATATGATCTCTGCGGAGATTGTTCTGGCACCTTGTGTGTGTAATTGACAAGCCATCCTTTATTTGGCCTTCTGTGGTATGACGTGGGCTTCATGTGATATACACTGTTTATGAATTAAAATCATTTCTACAGTTTTATTATTACCCATAAACTGTGGAAAGCTGGTCGCACTTGATGCCAAATATACACACACACCCAAAACAGCACAAAAATAGGTAATGCTTGGTCAAAAGTGGCAATCTATGTTGGGTGATGCAGAATGTCAGATAATCACCTGAACACACAAAGGTCTAAAAATTCCCCAAGAATCCACAGGACTTTTGTATACATTCACGAAAGTATCCTCACCACCACTCTACCCAGGGTCCACGTGACCCACTTTGGAAAATCATGCATTGATTCAGGCTAGTCAGGACGTGCTTGCAGGAATTTTAGAATTACAAGCTTAATGTAGGGCAGAAATGGTGGTGACAGAGAAGGTTCTGAGGGGAACTGAGAAAGAATGGATAAGAGGCAACAGTTTGCCTACCCCTTACCAGGTGGTGTCCTCAACCTAGGGATAGAGTGACCTAGGGATAGACAGGCACAAGAGTTAAATGCCTGTCCTCCTGGGGCTTCTGCTCCAGTGGGAATACCAATAAGGAAAGTAACAAAATTCTTTCCCATGGTGACGGCACCTTGAAGGAAGCAGTGTCCTAATATAGAATGTGCTGGAAGCACACAGAAGGGAGCTGCTGTACATGGGATCGTTCGGGAAGTTCCCAAGGGAGAAAAGGGAAGGGTGAGATGACCTGTACTCTGAGGGATCTGAGGGAGAAGCCTCTGGACAGAGGAAACAGCTCCCACAAAGATCCTGAGGCAGGACCAAGCTTGGTGTCCACGAAGGAGGCAAACATGTTGTGCTTAGGGAAGGCAGCAGCCAGGATGTGAGAGCAGTGGTGGAGCTCTGAGGGCATCTGAAGTCATCAATCTGGACTCCCAAGTGGAGGCTGGGCTGAGAGGTTGGGATGTGAAGTCTGATCGCTGGGAGGAGGCACAGGAGACCAGGAGAGGTTTTAAAGTTGTCTAGGAGAGATTTCTCTGGTGGTTCAGTGTTTGACTCCAGCTCCCAACTCAAGAGGCCCTGGGTTAGATCCCTGGTCAGGGAACCAGATCCCACACCCTGCAACTAAAAATCCCGCCTGCCACAACTGAGACCCAGTGCAGCCAAATAAGTATTTTAAAATGTTAAAGTTATCTAGACAACAAAATGACTAGGATGCTAGCTGTGGGGATGGAAATAAATGGAGGGAGGGTCTGGGACCTATTTTGGTGCGGGTGGCTGACAGGACTCTTCAGTGGATTGGGTGGGTGAGAGATGAGAGTTTTGGTTAGGAGTTACAGAAACCCAGATCAACATGAACAATAAGCAAATAGATTAAATAAGCAAAACCATGACAGTGTTCCACACTGGGGGATTCAGTGGCTTACTGTATTATCACAATCACAGATTCTTTTCTACCCTCTGTCATGCTCTTGACTCCTCCCTCCTAAGCCAGCTTCCCCTTTGGTCCAGAAGTGCAGGTCCAGATGTTACATGCAGATTTATAGCATCCAGGAAAAGCATGTCTCTTTTATCCTAAGCCCTGACTAATTGCCTTTATTACTGGTTGGAACTGTCACATGGAAGGGAGATGGGATATCCTTAGAGAAAATCAAGCCAATCCTGGATTTGGGCATAGGGCCAAGAATGGGAATGGATGCCTGAACAAAAGAAGGGTCGTGTGAGGAAGGACGAAGAGGGGAACGGGCTGATCATCACCTGTGTCTAGTAGGCTGTGTGGTTAGACAGCCACTCGCCAGGCTAGGGACCTAGGAGTTTTGGGGGAAGCAGGTGGGCTTGGTATTGACACACTGAGTGTAAAGGGCTTGGGAAATATCCAGAGTCTGGCAGGTAGTTGGATCTACAGGTTTGGGGCTCTGGGGAAGGACAGAGCTGAAAGAAGTGATGTGCTCTGGGGGCTGAAACCAAACGGATGTAAATAGTCAACCAGGGTTTGGAAAGTGTCACCACACTGAGAACTAAGCATGTCACCAATTGTCCTGATGAAGCCGTTTCAGCAAGTGGTAGGGAGGAACCAGACTCAAGTTAGAGAGTAGAAAGGAAGGTAAGAAGCAGAGTGAGTTTCAAACCCTACTGTGCTGGGCTATACTGTACTGCATCCCAAGAAGCCCAGTCTCGGCCAGTTTGTTCATGTGGTGAAGACTGAATATAAACAAGGGCAGGTGTGAGCCAGCATGCAAAAGAAGGTGAGAGGGAAGACGACGGCCAGAGACTCAAATGCCTCTGTTCACTGCTATGCTGGATATCCAAGCTGCAGAAGGATGAGATGTAAGGGATGCAGAGAACAAAGATATGGGCCCTGATACGGGAGCTCTTGAGGACCACTCTGCTCAGTAAGTTGGCCAGAAATGCTGCAACACAAAGAGCCCAAGGATGAACAACCGATATAGATCTTACCATGCAATACTCGTTTCTAGCCTGCTTGCAAACTTTATGGATACACGACTGTATAAATATTTGTTACTAGACAAGATCACTGGCGTTATTATTGTTACAAGCTTTCCTTTCCAGCAGTCCAATGTACTTACTGACTGTTATTTTAAAAAGAACATTAAGCCAGGAGGAACCTGGTCACATTATTCTTTCCTGCTCCCAGTGAAGTATGCCTTTCTAAATATGGAAAGGAAGTGTTTTAATATACTGGGGCTGCTATAACAAAAATGGCATAGACTGGGTGGCTTATAAACAACAAATTGTTTATTTGGTGCAAAAGTAATTGCAGTTTTGGACCATGAATTTTAAATTATTATAACTAGGCTCAAGCACATCTTTATTAGTCAAAATAGGAACCATTACAATCAACACATTTTTGCCAACGAGAAGTAAGTTCATTTATTCCTGTAGCGTAAAAACCCGTGCTTCGGGATTCGACAAACTCTTGGAAAGCATTTTCTGCATCCTGCTGGTTGTGGAAGCGTTTACCCTGCAGAAAGTTGTCGAGATGCTTGAAGAAGTGGTAGTGGGTTGGTAATAGGTCAGGTGAATGTGGCGGATGAGGCAAAACTTCGTAGCCCAATTCATTAAACTTCTGAAGGGCTGGTTGTGCGACATGTGGTCGGGCATTGTCGTGGAGAAGAACTGGGCCCTTTCTGTTGACCAATGCTGGCTGTAGGTGTTGTAGTTTTTGGTGCATCTCATTGATTTGTTGAGCATACTTCTCAGATGTAATGGTTTCACCAGGATTCAGAAAGCTATAGTGGATAAGACCGGCAGCAGACCACCAAACAGTGACCATGATCTTTTTTTGGTACAAGTTCAGAGTTTTCCCTCGATCCAACCTCTGAGCTGGTTGTCGCCGGTTATCAGATAAAATCCACTTTTCGTGGCATGTCACAATCCGATCGAGAAATGGTTCATTTTTGTTGCGTAGAATAAGAGAAGATGACACTTCAAAACGACGATTTTTTTGAATTTCAGTCAGCTCATGAGGCACCCACTTATTGAGCTTTTTTACCTTTCCAATTTGCTTCAAATGCCGAACGACTGTAGAATGGTTGACCTTGAGTTCTTCGGCAATTTTTCGTGTAGTTTTAAGAGGATCGGCATCAATGATTTCTCTTAATTGGTCGTTGTCAACTTCTGATGGCCGTGCACTACGCTCGTCATCTTCAAGGCTCTCATCTCCTTTGCGAAACTTCTTAAACCACCACTGCACTGTACGTTCCTTAGCAGTTCCTGGGCCAAATGCGTTGTTGATGTTGCGAGTTGTCTCTGCTGCTTTACGACCCATTTTGAACTCGAATAAGAAAATCGCTCGAATTTGCTTTTTCTCTAACATCATTTCCATAGTCTAAAGTAAACATAAACAGCAAATAGTAAGTCATTAGGAAAAAAACATACATCAAGAAATGCCCATTAAAGTGATGTATAACAAAACCACATTTAAGAATATACTGCATTATCAAATGGAAAATTTAAAAATGCAAAAACCACAATAACTTTTGCACCCATCAATACAACAGTATTTTTGGATACCATCCACCAATGGGGAAGGAAAAATTTAACAAATATTTAATATTTATTTCCTTTAAGTAGAGAAGGTAGTTAACAGCCAAATTAAGTCAATAATGAGTTTTACAATACTGACCAATACCTACATTAAACAGCTACAAAAACAGATCTCACAACTTCAATGCTAAGATGGGGGAAAAAAATCAGTGGGATGGATTCTGTGCCAATAGTGGCATTTCATACATGATAGCATGACAACAACTAGCAATTCAGTATCTTTAGAATAAATAATAAATTACCTAATAACAAACAGAATTGGGACAACACTGCTACACACACTGACACCATGAAGTGTCACAATTGTTTCTGTATTTAAAAACATTCTTAATCTGATTTCTTTCTGATTTCTCATTAATTTTATAACCACTATCACAGTAACATACAAATGTGAAAACTGAAAATATCCTACACTGGGATAATACCACTTTTAACTAATAGCTAGAAAGCAAGAGTAAACAAAATAAATCTACATGTCTCTATCATGGTATTAAAGACACCAAAACCTTTACCTTCTGTTTAAGCCTTCAAATGGATCAATTACAAAGATGACTAAAGGGAAAAAAGCTCCTTCCTTTCCCCATCATTTTTCCCTTGGAAAAACTAAACCAACAGGTTTGTTTCTCAAGGAACATGTAAAAACTTACCTGTTGGCCTCTCCATGGGAGGAAGAAAAACATTATTTACATCTGATGTCCAAAGCCAAACTGGAAGTAAAATCTTTTTTTCCCCCCACCCTCTTTTGGCGGCTCAGATCATCATGTGGGATCTCAGTTCCTTAACCAGGGAAGGAATCTGGGCTCCCTGCATTGGGAACTTGGAGTCTTAACCACTGGACCACAGGGAAGTCCCTAAACTCTTTTTAGGGACTCTTATTAACAACAACAACAACAAACTTTTAGGGCAGATCAAAATGAAGCCAGGTAAATAAGAAAGATGTAACAGAAAATAGGCATACTATTTCAGCCAACTGGTTTACTGAAAAAGCAAATAGATACATAATAGTAGTAAACTTTTCATGCAGATATTTTGCAACAAGATCCACTATTTTTTCCCCACCTTCATGAAATTTCCCTTTACTGCATTTTTGTACAGAATTCTTACAATTTTTCTGGTCAGAGAAATTCCAAGTTGACATACTATGCCTATACCTTCCCTGGATCCTTTTATAAAAGATCACAAAACAGAAACTTCTTTTGGAAAAACGCTAAAAATTTTACACTCCATTCTGTAGTTGGTTGCCAAGTTGTGTCCAATTCTGTGACCTCACGGACTGCAGCATGCCAGGCCTCCCTGTCCCTCACCATATCCTAGAGTTTGCCTAAGTTCACGTCCATTGAATTAGTAATGCCATACAATCATCTCATCCTATGTCATCCCCTTCTCCTTCTATCTTTCTCAGCATCAGGGTCTTTCCCAGAGAGTAGGCTATTCACATCTGGTGGTGAAAGTACTGGAGCTTCAGCTTCAGTCTTTACAATGAGCATTCAGGGTTGATTTCCTTTAGGATTGACTGGTTTGATCTCCTTGCTGTCCAAGGGACTCTCAAGATTCTTCTCCAGCACTAGAGTTCAAAAGCATCATTTCTTTGATGCTCTGCCTTTTTTATGGTCCAACTATCACATCCATACATTGACTACTGGTTTGACTATACAAACTTTTGTCAGCCAAGCAATGTCTTTGCTTTTTAATACATTGTCTAGGTTTGTCATAGCTTTCCTGCCAAGAAACAATCGTCTTTTAATTTCACGGCTGCAGTTACCATCCACAGTGATTTCAGAGCCCAAGAAGAAGAAATCTGTCACTGTTTGCACCTTTCCCCCTTCTATTTGCCATGAAGTGACGGGACCAGAGATCATGAACTTAGATTTTTAATATTGAATTTAAAGCCGGCTTTTTCACTCCCCTCTTTTCACCCTCATCAAGAGGCTCTTTAGTTCCTCTTCACTTTCTATCATTAGACTGGTATCATCTGTGTATCTGAGGTTGTTGATATTTCTCCCAAAAATCTTGATCCCAGCTTGTAACTCATCCAGCCCAGCACTTCCCATGATGTTCTCTACATATAAATTAAAAAAGCAGAGTGACAATAAACAGCCTTGTCATACTCCTTTCTCAACCCTGAACCAGTCAGTTGTTGCATAAAGGATTCTAACTGTTGCTTCTTGACCGGCATACAGATTTCTCTGGTATTCCCATCTCTTTTAAGAGTTTTCCACAGTTTGTTATGATACACAGTCAAGGGCTTTATGGTAGTCAGTGACACAGAAATAGATATTTTTCTGGAATTACCTTGATTTCTCTATGATCCAGTGAATCCTGGCAATTTGATCTCTGGTTTCTCTACCTTTTCTAAACCCAGCTTGAATATCTGGAAGTTTCAGTTTATGTACTGCTGAAGACTAGCTTAAAGGCTTTTGAGCATAACCTTACTAGCATGGGAAATGAGTACAACTGGCCAGTAGTTTGAACACTCTTTTACTAATGCCCTTCTTGGGAATTGGGATGAATTGACCTTTTCCAGTCTTGTGGCAACTGCTGGGTTTTCCAAATTTGCTAATATATTGAGTGCAGAACTTAAATAGCATCATCACTTAGGATTTTAAATAGCTCTGCTGGAATTCCATCATCTTCACTAGCTTTACTTGAAGCAGTGCTTCCTAAGGCCCACTTGACTTTACACTCCAGAATGTCTGGCTCTGAGTGAGTGACCACACTATCGTGGTTATCTGTGTCATTGAGATAGTTTTTGTACAGTTTTTCTGTGTATTCTTGACATCTCTTCTTGATCTCTTCTGCGTCTATTAGGTCTTTACCGTTTCTGTCCTTTATTGTGCCCTTCTCTGCATGAAATGTTTGATATCTCTAATTTTCTTGAAGAGATTTCTAGTCTTTCCCTTTCTGTTGTTTTCCTCTATTTCTTTGCATTGTTCATTGAAGAAGGCCTTCACGTTGCTCTGGAACTCTGGATTCAGCTGGATAAACCTTTCCCTTTCTCCCTTGCTTTTTGCTTCTCTTCTTTCCTTCATAGGTCAGTGCCTTGTTGTGGAGAAGGAGCTTGCGTAACTCAATGAAGCTATGAGCCACGCCACGCCACGTAGGGCCAGTGAAGAAGGACGGGTCATAGTGGAGAATTCTGACAAAACGTGATCTACTGCAGAAAAGACTGGCAAACCACTCCAGTATTCTGGCCGCGAGAATTCCGTGAACTGTGTAAAAATGCAAAAAAGATATGACACCTAAAGATGAGCCCCCCATGTTGGAACATGTCCAGTATACTACTGGGGAAGAGCAGAGGACAATTACTAATAACTCCAGAAAGAATGAAGAGGCTCAGCCAAAGCAGAAACAATACTCAGTTTTGGACGTATCTGGTGAAGAAAGTAAAATCCAATGCTGTAAAGAAGAGTATTGCATAGGAACATGGAATGTTAAGTCCATGAATCAAGGTAAATTGGACGCAGTCCAATCAAGGTGAATTGGAAGCAGATGGTAAGAGAAAACATCGTCTTAGGAATCAGTGAACTAAAATGGGTGGGAACAGGCAAATTTAATTCAGGTGACTGTTATATCTACTACTGTGGGGAAGAATCCCTTAGAAGAAATGGAGTAGCCCTCACAGTCAACAGAAGAATCAGAAATGCAGTACTTGTGTGCAACCTCAAAAATGACAGAATGATCTCGGTTCCTTTCCAAGAAAAACCATTCAACATCCAAGTCTATGCCCCAACCACAAATGCTGAAGAAGCTGAAATTGACCAGTTCTATGAAGACCTACAAAACCTTCTGGAACTAACACCAAAAAATATCCTTTTCATCACTGGATTGAAATGGAAAGCTAAGGAAGTCAACATGCACCTGGAGTAACAGGCAAGTTTGACCTTGGAGTACAAATGAAGTAAGGCAAAGGCTAACAGAGTTTTGTCAAGAGAATACACAGGTCATTGCAAACACCCATTTCCAATAACATAAGAGACTACTCTACAAATGGATATCACCAGATGGTTAACATTGAAATCAAGTGATTACATTCTTTGCAGTGAAGGATGGAGACGCTCTATACAGTCAGCAAAAACAAGACCAAGTTAACTATGGCTCAGATCATGAGTTCCTTATTGCAAAATTCAGCCTTAAATCGAAGAAAGTAGGGAAAACCCGGAGAAGGCAATGGCACCCCACTCCAGTACTTTTGCCTGGAAAATCCCAAGGACGGAGGAGCCTGGTGGGCTGCAGTCCATGGGGTCGCTAAGAGTCGGATACAACTGAGCAACTTCACTTTCACTTTTCACTTTCATGCACTGGAGAAGGAAATGGCAACCCACTCCAGTGTTCTTGCTTGGAGAATCCCAGGGACGGGGGAGCCTGATGGGCTGCCATCTATGGGGTCGCACAGAGTTGGACACGAATGAAGTGACTTAGTAATAGTAGGCCATTCAGGAAGGACCTAAATCAAATCCCTATGATTATACAGTGGAGATGATGAATAGATTCAAGGGAATAGACTCTGGAAGACAGAGTGCCTGAGGAACTTTGGACAGAAGTTTGTAAAAGTGTACAGGAGGTGGTGACCAAAACCATCCCAAAGAGAGGAAAACAATAGACTGGGAAAGACTAGAGATCTCTTCAAGAAATTAGAGATCTCAAGGAAACATTTCATGCAAGGATGGACACGATAAAGGACAGAAACAGTAAGGATCTAAGAAGCAAAAGAAATTAAAAAGAGGTGGCAAGAATACACAGAAAAACTATGCAAAATAATCCAGATACCCACAATGGTGTGGTCACTCACCTAGAGCCAGACATGCCAGAGTGTGAAGTCAAGTTGGGGTTAGGAAGGCTTACTGCAAAGAAAAGTAGAGGACATGACGAATTGCATTTGAGCTATTTCAAATCCTAAAAGATGATGCTGTTAAAGTGCTGGACCCAGTATGTCATCAAATTTGAGAAACTCAGCAGTGGCCACAGGACTGGAAAAGGTCAGTTTTCATTCCAATCCCAAAGAAGGGCAATGCCAAAGAATGTTCAAACTACTGCATAATTGTGCTCATTTCACATGCTAGCAAGGTAACGATCAAAATCCTTCAAACTAGGCTTCAGCAGTATGTGAACTGAGAACTTCAGATACACAAGGTGGGTTCCAAAAGGCAGAAGAACCAGAGATCAAATTGCCAACATCTGCTGGATCACAGAAAAACAAGGGAATTCCAGAAAAACATTTACTTCTGCTTCATTGACTATGCGAAAGCCTTTGACTGTGTGGATCACAACAAATTGTAGAAAATTCTTAAAAGAAATGCACAGACCAACATAGTTGTCTCCTGAGAAATCTGTATGCAGGTCAAGCATCAACAGTTAGAATGAGACATGGACCAACCCACTGGTTCAAAATTGGGAAAGGAGTATGTCAAAACTGTATATTGTCACTCTGCTTATTTAACTTCTATGCAGAGTACATCATGTGAAATCCTGGGCTGGATGAATCACAAGCTGGAATCAAGATTGCCAGGAGAAATATCAACAACCTCAGATATGCAGATGATACCACTCTAATGGCAGAAAGTGAAGAGAAACTAAAGAGCTCTTGATGAGGACTAAAGAGATGCATGAAGAAGCTGGATTAAAATTCAACATTCAAAAGACTAAGATCATGGCATCTGGTGCCATTTCTTCATGGCAACTAGAAGGGAGAAAAGTGGAAACAGTGACAGATTTTATTTTCTTGGGCTCCAAAATCATTGTGGACAGTGAGTACACTCATGAAACTAAAAGACGCTTGCTCCTTGGAAGAAAAGCTATTACAAAGCTAGACAGAGTATTAAAAAACAGAGACATCACTTTGCTGACAAGGTCCCAAGAGTCAAAGCTATGGTTTTTCCAGTAGTCACGTGCGGATGTCACAGTTAGACCTTAAAGGTGGCTGAGTGCCTAATCCTTTCAAATTGTGGTCTTGGAGAAGACTCTTGAGAGTCCCTTGGACAGCTTCAAACCAGTCAATTCTAATGGAAATCAACCCTGAATATTCATTGGAAGGACTGATGCTGAAGGGGAAGCTCCAATATTTTGGCTGCGTTAGGTGAAAACGCAGCTCACTGGAAAAGATCTTGATGCTGGGAAAGATCAAGGGCGAAGGAGAAGCGGGAAACAGAGGATGAGCTGGTTGGTTAGCATTACCAACTCAACGGACTTAAGTTTGAGTAAATCTAGGAGATAGTGAAGGATGGGGAAGCTTGGTATGCTGCAGTCCACGGGGCCACAAAAAGCAACATGACTTAGCAACAATACACATTACATAAAATAATTTTAAAAGATTGTTGGTCATGTTCTCAAAGGACACACCTCTTGATCTCCCCCTGCATGTAAGGTATGACCCCCTATCTTGCCCTGGGAACATTACTTGCAAAAAGTTACACATTCCCCATTTCCTTGCCTCAGCTCTAGCTTTGCTGATATTGTCATATGAGGAAGTACAAGCATGTAACCAACAGATATACTAACCAAAATGCACACAAAGTAAAGAATGGATTTCTCTGGTAAGTGAAGGTTATGCTTCAGTATTTTCAGCTGTCTTAAATTTCCCAAATTCTGCAGTAGCATTAATCTGATACATTATATTAATATTACCATAAGCCAGGTAAATGACTGTGCCAAGTTGCTTCAGTCATGTCTGACTCATTGCGACCTTATGGACTGTAGCCCACCAGGCTCCTCTGTCCATGGGGTTCTCCTGGAAAGAATACTGGAGTGGGTTGCCATTCCCCTTTCCAGGGGATCTTCCTGACCCAGGGATAGAACCCACATCTCCTGAGGCTCCTGCACAGCAGGGGGATTTTTTACCTTCCCTTGAGCCTCTAGGGAAGCCACAGGACAATGACTACATCTACTGTATTTTACCCAGACCAGAAACAACATTGTTCCAAAGGAACATTTCATGCAAAGATGGGCTCGATAAAGGACAGAAATGGTACGGACCTAACAGAAGCAGAAGATATTATGAAGAGATGACAAGAATACACAGAAGAACTGTACAAAAAAGATCTTCATGACCCAGATAATCATGATGGTGTGATCACTCATCTAGAGCCAGACATCCTGGAATGTGAAGTCAAGTGGGCCTTAGAAAGCATCACTATGAACAAAGCTAGTGGAGGTGATGGAATTCCAGTTGAGCTATTCCAAATCCTGAAAGATGATGCTGTGAAAGTGCTGCACTCAATATGCCAGCAAATTTGGAAATCTCAGTAGTGGCCACAGGACTGGAAAAGGTCAGTTTTCATTCCAATCCAAAAGAAAGGCAATGCCAAAGAATGCTCAAACTACCGCACAATTGCACTCATTTCACATGCTAGTAAAGTAATGCTCAAAATTCTCCAAGCCAGACTTCAGCAATATGTGAACCGTGAACTTCCTGATGTTCAAGCTGGTTTTAGAAAAGGCAGAGGAACCAGAGATCAAATTGCCAACATCTGTGGATCACAGAAAAAGCAAGAGAGTTCCAGAAAAACATCTATTTCTGCTTTATTGACTATGCCAAAGCCTTTGACTGTGTGGATCACAATCAACTGTGGAAAATTCTGAAAGAGATGGGAATACCAGACCACCTGACCTGCCTCTTAAGAAATCTGTATGCAAGTCAGGAAGCAACAGTTAGAACTGGACATGGAATAACAGACTGGTTCCAAATAGGAAAAGGAGTACGTCAAGGCTGTATACTGTCACCCTGTTTATTTAACTTATATGCAGAGTACATCATGAGAAACGCTGGACTGCAAGAAACACAAGCTGGAATCAAGATTGCCGGGAGAAATATCAATAACCTCAGATATGCAGATGACACCACCCTTATGGCAGAAAGTGAAGAGGAACTAAAAAGCCTCTTGATGAAAGTGAAAGTGAGAGTGAAAAAGTTGGCTTAAAGCTCAACATTCAGAAAACAAAGATCATGGCACCCGGTCCCATCACTTCATGGGAAATAGATGGGGAAACAGTGGAAACAGTGTCAGACTTTATTTTTCTGGGCTCCAAAATCACTGCACATGGTGACTGCAGCCATGAAATTAGAAGATGCTTACTCCTTGGAAGGAAAGTTCTGACCAACCTAGATAGCATATTCAAAAGCAGAAACATTACTTTGCCAACAAAGGTTTGTCTAGTCAAGGCTATAGTTTTTCCTGTGGTCATGTATGGATGTGAAAGTTGGACTGTGAAGAAGGCTAAGCGCCGAAGAATTGATGCTTTTGAACTGTGGTGTTGGAGAAGACTCTTGAGAGTCCCTTGGACTCGTGGCTTGAGATCCAGCCAGTCCATTCTAAAGGAGATCAGCCCTGGGATTTCTTTGGAAGGAATGATACTAAAGCTGAAACTCCAGTACTTTGGCCACCTCACGCGAAGAGTTGACTCACTGTAAAAGACTCTGATGCTGGGAGGGATTGGGGGCAAGAAGAAAGGGGTCGACAGAGGATGAGATGGCTGGGTGGCATCACTGACTTGATGGACGTTAGAGTCTGGGTGAACTCCAGGAGTTGGTGATGGACAGGGAGGCCTGGCGTGCTGCGATTCATGGGGTCACAAAGAGTCGGACACGACTGAGCGACTGATCTGATCTGATCTGATTATAACACAAACTTAAAAGTGGTAAATGAACTCCTACTTTTCAAGAGGTTATGACACCAAACTCTGGTTGGTTTTGAGATACTCATAGTCAAGATGTCAGTGGCCAGAAGTATGCATTAGCAGCACTGGAACATTTTGAAGACACCATGGTCTTTAAAGGTGAGTTTGAAATCTACCTTTCCGGCTGCTGTTTTGGCTTCGTTTCCACTTTTGAAGGAGCAGATTTGTAAAAGGTAAAGTTATTAGGTTGGTGCAAAAGTAACTGTGGTTTTGCACTGTTGGACTTTGCTGTTTGACATAGGGATACATTCTAAAATTAATGAGGTTATGCTATACATGAATGTAATATGCATTTATCGCTTTTTAAACTTTTGTTATGATTTATTACTTGCTATTTATTTTAGATTACAAAAATGATGTTAGAGAAAAAGCAAATTAGAGTGACCTTCTTATTCGAGTTCCAAATGATTGCACACACATTTGGCCCAGGTACTAAGGAAGGTACAGTGCAGTACCGGTTCAGGAAGTTTAGAAAAGGAGACAAGGGACTTGAAGATGAGGAGTGTAGTGGCTGGCCATCAGAAGTTGACAGCTACCAACTGAGAGCAGCATCAAAGGTGATCCTCTTACAACTACACAAAGAGTTGCCCAAGAATTCAACATCAACCATTCTACTGTCATTTGGCATTTGAAGCAAATTGGAAAGGTGAAAAAGCTTAATAAGTGCGTGCCTCATGAACTGACTTCAGATCAAAAGAATTGTGATTTGAAGTGTTGTCTTCTCTCATTCAATGGAACAACATTGAACCATATCTCAATCCAATTATGACGAGCCACAAAAACTAGATTTTTATCCAACAACCGGCAGTGACCAGCTCAGTGGCTGGATCAAAATGAATCCCTGAACTTGTACCAAAAAAGTGTCATGGTCACTGTTCGGTGGTCTGCTGCTAGTCTGATCCACTACAGCTTTCTGAATCCAAGTGCAAGCATTACATCTGAGAAGTATGCTCAGTAAACCGAGATGCACCAAAAACTGCAGCGCCTTCGGCCAGCACTGGTCAACTAAAAGGGCCCAGTTCTTCTCCACAATGCCAGACCATAGATTGCACAACCATGCTTCAGAAGTTTTACGCACTGGGCTACAAAGTTTTGCCTAATTTGCTGCCATATTTACCTACTCTCTTGCCAACCACTTCTTCAAGCGTCTTGACAATTATTTGCACGAAAGCTGCTTCCACAACCAGAATGACTAAGAAAATGGTTTCCAAGAGTTCATGGACTCCCAAATCAGAGTTTTATACACTAAAGGAATAAACAAACATTTCTCATTGGCAACAATCTGTTGATTGTAATGGTTCCTACTTTGATTAGTAAAGATGTTTGAGCCTAGTTATAATGATTTAAAATTCACCTTCTGAAGCCACAGTTACTGTTTGCAAAGACCTAACAACACTGAATTTCTTTCCTGGGTTGAACCCCAAGAAAAAAAGAGGTTAGGGGCCTTGCTTTACTTACAGCTGATAGCTTTGCCAATCTCCTCTTGAGCTTTGGAAGTATATAAAATGAGCCAAATTGCCAATATCCATTGAATCATCGAAAAAGCAAGAGAGTTCCAGAAAAACATCTACTTCTGCTTTATTGACTATGCCAAAGCCTTTGTGGATCACAATAAATTGTGGAAGATTCTGAAAGAGATAGGAATACCAGACCACCTGATCTGCCTCTTGAGAAATTTGTATGCAGGTCAGGAAACAACAGTTAGAACTGGACATGGAACAGACTGGTTCCAAATAAGAAAAGGAGTACGTCAAGGCTGTATATTGTCACCCTGCTTATTTAACTTATATGCACAGTACATCGTGAGAAATGCTGGGCTGGAAGCACAAGCTGGAATCAAGATTGCCGGGAGAAATATCAATCACCTCAGATACGCAAATGACACCACCCTTATGGCAGAAAGTGAAGAAGAACTAAAGAGCCTCTTGATGAAAGTGAAAGAGGAGAGTGAAAAAGTTGGCTTAAAACTCAACATTCAGAAAACAAAGATCATGGCATCCGGTCCCATCACTTCATGGGAAATAGATGGGGAAACAGTGTCAGACTTCATTTTTTTGGGCTCCAAAATCACTGCACATGGTGACTGCAGCCATGAAATTAGAAGACGCTTACTCCTTGGAAGGAAAGTTATGACCAACCTAAATAGCATATTGAAAAGCAGAGACATTACTTTGCCAACAAAGGTTCGTCTAGTCAAGGCTATTGTTTTTCCAGTGGTCATGTATGGATGTGAGAGTTGGACTCTGAAGAAAGCTGAGTGCCGAAGAATTGATGGTTTTGAACTGTGGTGGTGTTGGAGAAGACTCTTCAGAGTCCCTTGGACTGCAAGGAGATCCAACCAGTCCATTCTGAAGGAGATCAGCCCTGGAAGGTGTGATGCTAAAGCTGAAACTCCAGTACTTTGGCCACCTGATGCGAAGAGTTGACTCACTGGAAAAGACTCTGATCCTGGGAGGGATTGCGGGCAAGAGGAGAAGGGGACGACAGAGGATGAGATGGCTAGATGGCATCACTGACTCGATGGACGTGAGTCTGAGTGAACTCCAGGAGCTGGTGATAGACAGGGAGGCCTGGCGTGCTGCGATTCATGGGGTCACAAAGAGTCGGACACGACTGAGCGACTGAACTGAAAATGAGCAAGGAATGTGTGGTATGGTGCAAACCGAGACCACCCCCGGGGAACGGAGCGGGATGGCGTCTTACCTCTTCCTTTACTGACCCCTCCGCGGAGATGACCTGCAGGAGGAAAGAGACGACCAGTGGGCGCAGCTCGCGAACAATACTGCTCTGACGCCCAGCAGCCACGGGCGCGTGACATTAGCGGCCTTCACCGCACCGGTTCGAATAGCCCACCCAAGCTCCTCCGGCCGCCGAAAGTCCCAGAATCGCCCGGCGCCCGCTCAGGTTGGTCCGGCCGCCTTCCCGGCACAGCGCAGCGGGCCTGGGCCTCGCGGGGCTCTGGGGACGGCCGGGCGGCGGAGTGGGCGTGTGCGGGATGCGGCCACTGCTCACCTTCCTCTTGGGCATCGTGGCTACGGGGCGGGCGAGAGCCGGGTGCCTGAGGGCCGCGGCGCGCCGAGAGCCTTCGCGAAGCTGAGTAGCCTGACCGCTGCCGCTCCTCCCGCCGCCCGAGCTGCTGGGACCCGCGGCGGGGGTGGTGGGAGAACCGGATGGAACCGGATTGGGAGCCCGCCCCCTCCTCCCCCCGCGTCCCCCGGCCGCGGGCTCCCCCTCCCCGCCGGCCGGGCCGCCCCTCGCCCTCGCCCCCGCCCATTGGCTGCGGGGTCCACCGCTCCGCGGCCCGCACCCCGAGTAGGTGAGACCGGCCGTCACTCGACCACTGCGCCCCGCCCCCGCTCTCGGCGCCCCCACCCGCCCGCGGTCTCGCCGGGCCCCCAGACCCAGGCGAGGGGGCAGGGCCCCACAGGCCGCTCTCCCCTCAGGCCGCTCTCGCCAGACGGTAGTTTGTTTGAAGCCGAGCCGCAGTGTGCCGTCTTGCGCTGATTGGCGGATGCCGGCCACGTGGTCTCCGGGTGCGCCCACCCACAACCCTCCGGGCTACCGGTTGGCAGCCAGCTACAGGGAAGCCCCGAGGAATGAGTCCCTTCTGTGTAGAGTCGGAAGGTTTATAGTTCACAGAATGGGAAGGGAGAGACAACGTGTTTAACTATGAACCAGTTTTTCGCCTCACTCAGTTGTTCAGTCGCTCAGTTGTGTTCGACTCTTTGTGACCTCATGGACAGCAGCACTCAAGAAAAGGTATGACTCAATGAACAAGAGTTTGAACAAACTCCCGGATATGTGGACAGGGAAGCCTGGCGTGCTGCAGTCCATAGGATCGTAAAGAGTCGGACACGACTGAGCGACTGAAGAAGAAAACGTCTCCAGGGTCGGTGGTCTGCGGGAAGCGAGTCTTGGTGCGGGGGCGGGGGGTGGGGGGGGCATCTTGCAAAGTTGGTGCGGGGCGCCACTGCGCAGGCGCGGGTCCTGGCCGTGCTTCCCTGATAGGTTTCTGGGTGGGGTCTTCGTGAGTAGCTTCTTTAAGTCGTGCATTGAGGGACCAAGAGTGCTGGCAGTTCGTCTCAGGAGCTTAGTGGGTTTCTGAGTCTCCCCCCCCACACACACACACCCACACCAGGCCCAGGATGCTCACCCTCTCTCAGACCCCACCTGGACCACCGATCCCCTCCTGTGCAGAAGGGAAAGCACATCCACCCAGCTCCTGCCTGTTTTTTTTTTTTTTTTTTTTAAACACTTGCTGACCTAAACACCTTTCCGAGGTGGAAAAGAGCTTCAGGCTGGAGGTCAGAGCTGGAATTCCATAACTGGTGAGATCACATCACCCAGTTTCTTTTCTTGCTGTTGTTCACTCGCTGAGTCGTGTCCAATTCTTCGGGACCCCATGGACTGCAGCATGGCCAGCCAGGCTTCCCTGCCCTATGAGTTTGGTCAAACACATGTCCATTGAGTTGATGATGCCATACAACACTTTCATCCTCTGTCACCCACTTCTACTCTCAGTCTTTCCCAGCATGAGGGTTTTTTCTAATAAGTTGGCTCTTTTCAGCAGGTGGCCAGAGTATTGGAGCTTCAGCTTCAGGATCAGTCCTTTCAATGAATATCCAGGGTTGATTTCCTTTTGGATTGACTGGTTTGATCTCCTTGCTGTCCAAGGGACTCTGAAGAGTCTTCTCCAGCACCACAGCTTGAAAGCATCAGTTCTTCAGTGCTCAGCCTTCTCCATGGTCCAACTCTCACATCTGTACATGACTACTGGAAAGCCCATAGCTTTGTCTATATGGATCTTTGTTGGCAAAGTGATGCCTCTGCTTTTTAATATGCTGTCTAGATTTGTCGTAGCTTTTCTTCCAAGAAGCCAGGGTCTTTTAATTTCATGGCTGCAGTCATCATCTGTAGATTCTTTGCTGAATAAGAAACTTTTGTTTAAAAGTACCGCTTGAGAACACAAGAGAACACACTGGAAATATTGGAAATACCCTCTTTGAACAACACAAACCTTTCTACACATGGTCATCACCAGATGGTCAATAGCAAAATGAGATTGATTATTTGCAGTCAAGGATGGAGAAGCTCTATACAGTCAGCAAACACAAGACCTGGCGCTGACTGTGGCTCAGATCATGAGCTCCTTATTGCAAATTTTAGACTTAAATTGAAGAAAGTAGGGAAAACCAGTAAGCCTTTCAGGTATGACCTAAATCAAATCCCTTATGATTATACAGTGGAGGGGATGAATAGAGTCAAGGAATTAGACCTGGTAGACAGAATGCCTGAAGAACATGGACAGATGTTTTTTTGTAACATTATATAGGAGGTGGTGATCAAAACCATCCCAAAGGAAAAGATAGGCAGGAAAGTAAAGAGGTTGAGAAGGTTTTAGAAATAGCTGAGAGAAGAAGAAAAGTGAAAAACAAGAAAGGGAAAAATACACCAAACTGAATGCAGAATTCCAGAAAGTAACAAGGAGAGATAAGAAAGCATTCTTTAGTGAACAATGCAAAGCAATAGAGGAAACCAACCAACAGAATGTGAAAGATGAGATCTCTTCAAGAAAATTGAAAATATCAAGGGAAGATTTCATGCAAAGATGGGCACGATAAAGGACTGAAGGTCTTTTTGTTAAGGACCTAATGAAAGCAGAATAGTTTAAGAAGTTTTGGCAAGGATACAAAGAACTGTACAAAAAAGTCTTAATATCCCGGATAACCATGATGATGTGGCCACTCATCCAGAGCCAGACATCCTAGAGTGTGAAGTCAAGTGGGGCTTAGGAAGCATTACTAGGAACAAAGCTAGAGGAAGTGATAGAATTCCAGCTGAGCTATTTCAAATCCTAAAAGATGATGCTGTGAAAGTGCTCCACTCAATATGCCGCAAATTTAGAAAACTCAGCAAAGGCCAAAGACTGGAAAAGTTCAGTTTTCATTCTAACCCCAAAGAAGGGCAGTCCCAAAGAATTTTCACACTACCATGTAATTGGGCTCCTTCCACATAAACAAGGAGTACAGGAGTACATCAAATACAAAAAAATGATCAAATAAATAACCTTTGGGCTCTTTAAAAAATAAAATATAATGTCAGACCATGCACCAGTTCTTGTACTGGAGGGAAGATGTTACAAAGGATGTTATTTGGTTAACTGACAAAACTGGAACACAAATGGCAGATTAGATAAAATACTGGATCAACGTTTACTTCACTGTAGTTGATAAATGTACTGTGATTATATAAGGGAATATTCTTAGTTGTATATTGAAAGATATAAAGTAAATGATAAAGCATAGGGTAAAATGTTAAATGTTAAAGTAGGTGAATATTAAAAAAAAAGGGTACTGGGTTTTTTGGACACCATTTATATATTTATGTTTGAAATTTTTTTTACTTGTTTATTTTGCTGCATTGGGTCTTAGTTGTGGCATGTGGCACCCATCTTTCCTTACAATGCAGGGGCTCTCTAGTTGTGGCATTCAGGCTGAGTTGCTCTCAAGCGTAAGTAAGTGAAGTATCTCAGTCATGTCCGACTCTTTTCGACCCCATGGACAGTAGCCTGCACCAGGCTCCTCCGTCCATGGGATTTTTCTAGGCAAGAGTACTGGAGTGGGTTGCCATTTCCTTCTCCAGGGAATCTTCCCAACCCAGGGATTGAACCCAGGTCTCCCGCATTGTAGACAGACACTTTACTGTCTGAGCCACCAGGGAAGTCCATGAGGGATCTTAATTCCCTCGCCAGGGATGGAACTGGAGTCCCCTGCATGCTTAGGCAGATTGTTAACCATGGTACCACCAGGGAAGTCCCTGCTATTATTTTAAAATAACTTTTTAGAAGAAAAAGCTCATAACAGTTTTATTTAGAGATGCATTTCTGGACACAGTAAAAGCCTATGAAAAATCGAGGTCTAAATGAGATTTATTGCACTAACAACAGTAAGAAGTTCAATTTTTACCCTACTGAATTTTGCATCAGAATGGCTTAGCATAACAAAGAGAATGGTTCTAGCAATATTTTTCTTAAATAGAGGTGAAATTCACATGACATGAATTAATGCCTTTAAAGCATACAGTCCTATTCAGCCATAACAAAATATCGAAATAATGCCATTTATAGTAACACAGATGGGCCTGCTGCTGCTGCTGCTAAGTCGCTTCAATTGTGTCCGACTCTGCAACCCATAGACGGTAGCCCACCAGGCTCCACCGTCACCGGGATTCTCCAGGCAAGAACACTGGAGTGGGTTGCCATTTCCTTCTAGAGATAGTCATATTGAGTGAGGTAAGTCAGACAGAGAGATAGAAATATCATATGATATTCCTTATATGTGGAATCTAAAAAAATACAAATGAACTTATACAAAACAGAAAGAGTTACAGATGTAGAAAATAAGCTTATGGTTACTGGGGGGAAGGGGAAGGGATAAATCAGAAGATTGGGATGGACATATACAAATTAGTATTAATATTTATAAAGTATCTAACTAATAAGACCTCCTGTATAATACAGGAAACTCTACTTAACCCGCTGTAATGGTCTATGTGATAAAATAATATAAAAATTTAGGTATCAATAGAAATGGTTCTTGACACAAATTGGAAAAAAAGTATACAGTCCATTGTCATTCAGTACATTCATGATGTTGTTCAACCACTAGCAATAACCTCTCTGCCTTGAAAGATATTTAACATTTGCACTTTAAAATTCTGCACAAATGCTTTTTAAAAACTAAGAGTCAACAGTTAAGAAAAAACAACAGCTCAAATTACAATCTGCTACACTTTCCTTTCTAATTAGCTCCTTATACACACATGTGCAGGCACATGCATATACACACAAGAATGCTTGAATATTCAACTATCATAGAATGCAGTTTTTCAAGAGATCCTAATTCATTCATTGTTAGCCATCTTGGACCTAGGACTGGCTGCCAATATACAGACAAGTTGAAGCCTCTGACAGCCACTGAGCAAGATGATGACTATAAGATTTGTGTAAGCGAGGTACCTGCCTGCACTTCATTTGTGCCAGTCAATTACTGAAACAAACACTGCAGATTTTACTTAACTTACTCTGAATATCGATGTTCCCCTAGCTCCCAGTGGAAAGATTGTGGGTCATTTCCTTGGTTCAACCTTGTATGTGATCATCGTCATTATTTAGTACAACCAAGTGGGCAAAGCTAAGAAGAGGTGAATTCAGTTCCCACTAAACTGTTTCTTCTCTTTATTGCTTCTGTTTTCCCTGATTTGGGAATCCCTGAAGCTCATGGCATCTGGTCCCATCACTTCATGGGAAATAGATGGGGAAACAGTGGAAACAGTGTCAGACTTTATTTTTTGGGCTCCAAAATCACTGCAGATGGTGACTGCAGCCATGAAATTAAAAGAAGCTTACTCCTTGGAAGAAAAGTTATGACCAACCTAGATAGCATATTGAAAAGCAGAGATGTTACTTTGCCAACAAAGGTCTGTCTAGTCAAGGCTATGGTTTTTCCTGTGGTCATGTATGGATGTGAGAGTTGGACTGTGAAGAAAGCTGAGCACCGAAGAATTGATGCTTTTGAACTGTGGTGTTGGAGAAGACTCTTGAGAGTCCCTAGGATTGCAAGGAGATCCAACCAGTCCATTCTGAAGGAGATCAGCCCTGGGATTTCTTTGGAAGGAATGATACTAAAGCTGAAACTCCAGTACTTTGGCCACCTCATGTGAAGAGTTGACTCATTGGAAAAGACTCTGATGCTGGGAGGGATTGGGGGCAGGAGGAGAAGGGGATGACAGAGGATGAGATGGCTGGATGGCATCACTGACTCGATGGACATGAGTCTGAGTGAACTCCGGGAGTTGGTGATGGACAGGGAGGCCTGGCGTGCTGCGATTCATGGGGTCACAAAGAGTCGGACACGACTGAGCGACTGAACTGAACTGAAGCTATCTCATTTTCACCTTGCAGTTAGTTCAGTGTTGCCTTCTGGGTGTGCCTGTCTTAAGAAGACTCCACAGGTGGGCCGCCCTCAGTCACTGACCCTAAATCACTCAGTTCTGGGCATGTCTCTGCTTCCTGCTGAAGTTCCTCCAAGTATCTGACCAAGATTTGGTCTCTATTAGAAAACTCATTTCTCCAATTGTTGCCGGCCAAAATCTTGGCTTTCTCTACTCACCAAAGCCAAATAAAAAATACAGAGAGAGAGTTTGGAGGAAATAGAAAGGTGGCTTTAATCCTCAGCTGGAGGAGAGGGGAACACAGTAGGTTTATGCCTCAAGAACTGTGCCCCCCTCCCCATTTCCATGAGGAGTCTTGGTGTCGTCAGTCACTAAGCCGTGTCCAACTCTTTGTGGCCCCATGGACTGCAGCATGGTTGGGTTTCCCTGTCCTTCACTATCTCTTGGAGCTTGCTCAAACTCGTGACATTGAGTCAGTGATGCCATCCAACCATCTCATCCTCTGTCATCCCGTTCTCCTTCTGCCCTCCATCTTTCCCAGCATCTGGGTCTTCCAATGAGTCATCTCTTCCCATTAGGTGACCAAAGTGTTGGAGCTTTAGCTTCAGCATCAGGTCCTTTCAATGAATATTCAGGGTTGGTTTCCTCTCTGTATGAGGAGTCTAGGGACTGATATAAGATGAAGGCTCAAAGCCAGGGGTCGGTGATAAGGAGCAAAAGTATTAGGGCCTCATATTCTTCCATTTGCAATGTTTCAAAAACAGTCATTGGCTGGCCTCTGGTAGCCTCTGACAGTCTGGTATCCTGGTAGTTTGATCCATTGTCTTTTGTTTATTGTACTGTGGCCTTCTTTCTGATTTGTAAAAAGAGAAAAGGGGTGGTCTGTGAAGAGAGTGCTGCAAAGGTGAACAACAGCTACAGGTTGTAATTAGCACAGAGTCAAAGGAGAATAGGTGCAAAATGGCTTAAGGGGCAGAACAGACACTTAGTTACAGACAGGCAGAGTCAGGGGGCAGAAAAGCAAACTTAGTTACAGACTACCGATTAGGAACAGTTAAAGTAAAAACTAGGAATGTTTAGGTCTGCTCACTGTTCTCAAGAAAGGGAAAGAAAAACTCATTCCTCTTTTTTCCTTTTCACTGCAACAGTCTCAGTAGTGGTTTAACATTGACATAAAAGCCACTGATATAGGGCAGGAATACACAGAAGAACTATACAAAAAAGATCTTCATGACCAAGATAATCACGATAGTGTGATCACTGACCTAGAGCCAGACATCCTGGAATGTGAAGTCAAGTGGGCCTTAGAAAGCATCACTATGAACAAAGCTAGTGGAGGTGATGGAATTCCAGTTGAGCTATTTCAAATCTTGAAAGATGATGCTGTGAAAGTGCTGCACTCAATATGCCAGCCAATTTGGAAAACTCAGCAGTGGCCACAGGACTGGAAAAGGTCAGTTTTCATTCCAATCCCAAAGAAAGGCAATGCCAAAGAATGCTCAAACTACCACACAATTGCACTCATCTCACACGCTAGTAAAGTAATGCTCAAAATTCTCCAAGCCAGGCTTCAGCAATACGTGAACTGTGAGCTTCCTGATGTTCAAGCTGGTTTTAGAAAAGGCAGAGGAACCAGAGATCAAATTGCCAACATCTGCTGGATTATGGAAAAAGCAAGAGAGTTCCAGAGAAACTTCTATTTCTGCTTTATTGACTATGCCAAAGCCTTTGACTGTGTGGATCACAAGAAACTGTGGAAAATTCTGAAAGAGACAGGAATACCAGACCACCTGACCTGCCTCTTGAGAAACCTATATGCAGGCCAGGAAGCAACAGTTAGAACTGGACATGGAACAGACTGGTTCCAAATAGGAAAAGGAGTACGTCAAGGCTGTGTATTGTCACCCTGCTTATTTAACTTCTATGCAGAGTACATCATGAGAAACGCTGGGCTGGAAGAAGCACAAGCTGGAATCAAGATTGCCGGGAGAAATATCAATCACCTCAGATATGCAGATGACACCACCCTATGGCAGAAAGTGAAGAGGAACTAAAAAGCCTCTTGATGAAAGTAAAAGAGGAGAGTGAAAAAGTTGGCTTAAAGCTCAACATTCAGAAAACGAAGATCATGGCATCTGGTCCCATCACTTCATAGGAAATAGATGGGGAAACAGTGGAAACAGTGTCAGACTTTATTTTTCTGGGCTCCAAAATCACTGCAGATGGTGACTGCAGCCATGAAATTAGAAGACGCTTACTCCTTGGAAGAAAAGTTATGACCAACCTAGATAGCATATTGAAAAGCAGAGATGTTACTTTGCCAACAAAGGTTCGTCTAGTCAAGGCTATGGTTTTTCCTGTGGTCATGTATGGATGTGAGAGTTGGACTGTGAAGAAAGCTGAGCACTGAAGAATTGATGCTTTTGAACTGTGGTGTTGGAGAAGACTCTTGAGAGTCCCTTGGACTGCAAGGAGATCCCACCAGTCCATTCTGAAGGAGATCAGCCCTGGGATCTCTTTGGAGGGAATGATGCTAAAGCTGAAACTCCAGTACTTTGGCCACCTCATGTGAAGAGTTGACTCATTGGAAAAGACTCTGAGGCTGGGAGGGATTGGGGGCAGGAGGAGAAGGGGATGACAGAGGATGAGATGGCTGGATGGCATCACTGACTCGATGGACGTGAGTCTGAGTGAACTCCGGGAGCTGGTGATGGAGAGGGAGGCCTGGCGTGCTGCGATTCATGGGGTCGCAAAGAGTTGGACACGACTGAACGACTGAACTGAACTGCACTGAACTGAACCCCATTCTGTGAAGTGGTATGAAGAGGAATTGTTGTATTATGTCAGAGGTTCCAGTTTTTCTTTTTTTTTGAGGGTCCAATTTTGAAAAAGAAATGGTTTGGTGAAAGCCCCCAGTGGTGATAGTATCTTCTTCCAGTCTTGCTCTGGACTGAAATGCATTTGTGGCATTATCACAATCTTTATTTTCTAAGGGATGGCTGCTTTCTTTTTTTTTAACTTGAAAATAGTGTGATGCTTGGATAGTGTTGTCAGCCTTCAACTGTTGGTGCTTTTTTGTTGTTCAGTAGCTGAGTTATGTCTCTTTTCGACCCTATGGACTGCAGCACACCAGGCTTCCCTGTCCTTCATCTCCTGGAGATTGCTCAAACTCATGTCCATTGAGTTGGTGATGCCATCCAACCATCTCATCCTCTGTCATCCCCTTCTCCTCCTGCCATCCATCTTTCCCAGCATCAGGGCGTTTTCCGATGAGTCAGTTTTTGAATCAGGTGGCCAAAGTATTGGAGCTTCAGCCTCAGCATCAGTCCTGAGAATGAATATTCGTGGTTGATTTCCTTTAGGATTGACTGGTTGATCTCCCTGCTGTCCAAGGGGACTCAAGAGTCTTCTCCAGCACCACAGTTTGAAAGCATCAATTCTTCACCAGTCAGACTTCTTTATGGTCAGACTTCTTTATGGTCAGACTCTGATGTCATCCATCCTCTATGGTCCATCCTGTATGGTCATCCATGACTACTGAAAAAACCATAGCTTTGAATATAGGGCTCTTTGTCTGCAAAGTAATATTTCTGCTTTTTGAGAGCTGCCCAAATAGAGCAATAGGAGAGAGCTGAGTTACTCGAATTGGGTTGCCTTTGAAGACCAGGTACTGCTGGTCTTTTCTCACCACTGTTGTACTATCCTAGACTGGACACACTCCAGGGTTTTTTTTTTTTAAACCAAATCCTGGGGAGCAGGCAATACTGTCCTCTTCCTCCTGAAAGTGGAGACTGGTTTCGGGGAAATGGACACAGGAGGACCTGCCTTCACTTTTCACAAGGTTGTTGCTGCATCCAGTTCTAAACTTTTAGTGGATAGAGGTAGCCAGGGTGCAGCCTTGGCTGGTCTGGCTTCAGGGTAAGGCTATGGAGAAGAAGCAGGCTCCAAGCCTGTGTTTTGGTAAGCTTAGCCACCTTTCCATGAAAATAATTCACTGTCTCTATTGAACAGTCACATCTCACATGTCTTCTTTAACCAGAAATTTGTAGAACCACAGCTCCTCCATTCATTTGGATTGGAAATTAGTTCTCAGACTCCAGCCAGGCAGAAGAGACAGCTAATCATCTTTTGCTTTATCTACTACACATAAATGGGATTAGGATCCTTTTACTGCAAAAGCGTCATCTTCACCTACATGTGGGTTTGTGCGCAGTCGCTTCAGTCCTGTCTGACTCTCTGCGACCCCATGGATTGTAGCCTGCCAGGCTCCTCTGTCCACGGGATTCTCCAGGCAAGAATACTGGAGTGGGTTGCCATGCGAGGATGGAACCCTGCGTCTCTTGTCTCCTGCATTGTCAGGCGGGTTCTTTACCACCAGCGCCACCTGGGACGCCCTTTTTTATAGGTTGAATGTAACCATGGCCTTTTACGATACTACTTATTTTTCAGGTATGCAGTTTTGTAAATTACTTAGATTTATGGACTTCCCTGGTGGCTTATTCGGTAAATCGTCTGCCTACAGTGTGGAAGACCTGGGTTCGATCTCTGGATCAGGAAGATCCTCTGGAGAAGGAAATGGCAACTCACTTCAGTACTCTTGCCTGGAAAATCCCATGGACGGAGGAGCGTAGTAGGCTACAGTCCATGGGGTCGCAAAGAGTCGGACATGACTGAGCGACTTCACTTCATTTAGTTTTGAAATGTAAAGACTACTTACTGAACTCTACTTGCAAAACGTTTTTACGTTTCCTTGCTACTGTAATGACGGTCACTATTTACGGGACTGTGTCTTTAAAAATACAGTTGCTTAGGAATAAAGCTGAGTCAATTTAAAGAAAGTATTAATTACATAATAACACAGGTAGTTTGCTGATAAAACAAAACTAAAGTCACGGTGGAGGCCGAATTTGGAAAATAGGTTCCGCAGAGATGAAGGAACCGGAGGAAGAGGGCTACGGAAGCCAGGAATGTCAAGAAATTAGAAGAAAAGATGGCCCCGCCTCCCGAAGCGCGGCTCAGTGCGCAGGCGCGGCGGCGCCCCTCTGCGGGTCGCAGTTCTCAATGCGCACGCGCGGCCGTCGGCGTGGTCCCCATGGAGCTGCTTTAGCTGACCCGGCGACGCCGCTAGCTTCCGAGATGAGCGCTGCCGAGGCCGACCGCTGGGCGTGGCTGCTGGTGCTCAGCTTCGTGTTTGGGTGCAATGTGCTCAGGATCCTCCTCCCGTCCTTCTCCTTTTTCGTAAGTGGCTACCTGGCCCTCCAGGGACCGATGGGGTCGCAGCTTTGGTCCTCGGCCAACCTGCGGTAGACATAGGGGTCTCCAGCTGGCCGCCTGAGGGCCGGATTCGGCCTGCTGAGGCGTCTCGGTTGGGCTGTTCTGTGTTCTAAGATGTTTTTGAGTGTGCTAGCGTTTGGGTACAAAGCTTTACCCCTAAATCTGGATTTCTGGATTCTCGGTGAGAAAAAACAAAACATAATAACCTGCCCACACTTGGCCACATTTTCACGTGGCAGCAGTCTTAAGCCTGGAGTGCCCAGTGCCTTTCTGCCGGCCTCCCCCCTCATTTCTGTTATCCTCTGGCCCCTGGGGGCGGAGAGCAGCCTTCGGGTGCTGAGGGCCAGGGCTCGGCAGCCGGGGCTCCGGGAGATCCCGCCTTGTGTGTAGTGTCTATTGTGCCAGGTCCCAAGGGATGGGTCTCAGGGTGCGGGGGCTCCCATTCGTGGGGCGGGAGGGGTTGGAGACAGCATAGACAGAGAATCTCAGTGCTCTTCGTGTTGTTTCCTGTACCCAGAGGAGCCACGGCCACCTCGGAGCACTTTGCGGGGCGTTTTGCCCATCATGAGTACAGTTCCTCGTGTTCAGTCGCCAGGACTGCTGTCACTGTCATCCCATCTTCCTACACCTCCAGGAGGAGGTGTCTGGCCCAGAGTCTAGTAGTTGTACTAAGTCATCCAGCTGGTGACTGATGGCTGGAGATTTGATCTTTGGTTTGTGATCCTCCAAGGTCTGCCCTTCTGGAGCGTGAATATGGATGGGGTTGGGTGGCACATTTGATGGGAGATGTGTTTGGGAGACGTAGGGAGCTGTTCCCCGGGGAAGGGCGCCCTCTGTATGCCCACAGTAGTTCTGAGGAACTGTCTGACTCAGACCCAGACTTCAAAGGTGGGGAGCACCACACTGTAGCAGGATCCGGGGAACTCAGTACTGCTATTCTCTCCAGATATAAATCTGCGGCGGCGGTGATGGTCGGGTGTTTAAAGATAGAGAAGATTTCTACTTCTTTTTCTTTTACTCTACCCTGGAAGAGACCCTGATGCTGGGAAAGATTGAGGGCTGGAGGAGAAGGGGGCGACAGAGGATGAGATGGTTGGATGGCATCACCGATTCGATGGACATGAGTTTGAGCAAGCTCCAAGAGATAGTGAAGGACAGGGAAGCCTGGCATGCTGCAGTCCTTGGGGTCAGAAAGAATCGGTCACGACTGAGCGACTGAACAACAACTGGTATCCACCGAGTGCCTGTTTTATGTAAAACTCTATTCTAGGACCTTACCACCCAAGTGTGTGCTAGTCTTTTGTGACCCCATGGACTATAGCCCACCAAGCTCCTCTGTCCATGGGATTCTCCAGGCAAGAATACTGGAGTGGTGGTAGCCATTTCCTCCTCCAGGGAATCTTCCTGACCCAGGGAACGAACCCGAATCTCTTATGTCGCCTGCTTTGGCAGGTGGGTTCTTTACCACTACCACCACCTTGCCCTGAGGCATGGGGAATTCTGTCTTAATCCCATCCCCCATTCAGAATTTTTCCTGATGCTGCCTTGTCTTTAAGATGATGTCCCAAGTACTTAGCATTGCATAAAATACCCTTGAAGAGCAGGCCCTTGCCCACTTTTCTTTTCTTTTATTTTTTTTAAAATTGTGGTAAAATATACACAGCATGAAATTGACCACATTAACTATTTTTAGGTACATAGTTCAGTGGCATATAGTCTATTCACATCGTCGTGCAGCTGTCACCACCATCCATCTCCAGAACATCTGCAGCTTCCAAACAGAGACTGTCTCCCCACTGAACAGGGGGAGTTAGCCCCATGCTGCTTTCCCCAGCGCCTGGCAACCACCAGTTTACTCTCTTGTCTCTCTGAATTTGACTCTTCTAGGCACCTCGTATAAGTGAAATCATATTTTTCTGTCTTATATTTCATGTCCTTTTCTCTCTGGCTTATTTCTTCACTTAGCATAATGTCTTTAGGGTTCATCCCTATTGTAGCCTGTGTTAGGATTTCCTTCTTTTTTAAGGCCAAATAATATTCCATTGTATTTGGAGTAGGAAATGGCAACCCACTTCAGTATCCCTTCATGGAAAGTTCCATGGACAGAGAAGCCTGGTAGGCTATAGTCCATGGGGTCGAAAAGAGTTGGACACGACAGAGCGACCGAGTATGCACTTACGTATATACTGCATTTTGATTTTTACTCATCTTTTGATGGACATTGGGGTTGTTTCCACCTTTTGGCTATTGTGAGTAATGCTGGAACGTTGGTATTATAAGTGTTTGTTTGAATCTGCTTTCACTTCTCTTGGGTAAATATCCAGAAGTAGAATTGCTGGATCATACAGTAATTCTATTTTTATTTTTTTTGAGAAACTGCCATACTGTTTTCCATAGCAGCCACATCATTTAAATTCTCATCATTTCAATTTCTCCACATTCTCTTGTTATTTTTAGGTTATTATTTTTTTCTTTTTGGATAATAGCCATCCTAATGGATGCTGAGTGGCTTATCTTCATTTTCCTAATGATCAGTGATGTTGAATACCATCTCATGTGTTTATTGGCTATCAGTATATGGAAAATGTCTATTCTGATCTGTGGCCTTTTTTCTGGCCATGCCACATGGCTTGTGGGATTTTGGTTCCCTGACTAGGGACTGAACCTGGACCCTCAGCCCTCTCAGTTAGAGGTAGTGAGTTAGATGGTCTAACTGCTGGACCATCAGAATTCCCTGTGGGCCATTTTTCCATGGGGCTTCAGGAGCTGTCCCTGAGAGAAGGGTGCCCTCTGCCGGTGCACCTCCAGAGTAAGGGGCTGTGTTTTCATAGTTGAGTCAGACAGGGCTTCCCTCCTAGTTCAGTTAGTAAAGACTCTGCCTGCGGTGCAGGAGACCCAGGTTCAATCCCTGGGTCAGGAAGATCCCCTGGAGAAGGAAATGGCTACCCAGTCCAGTATTCTTGCCTGGAAAATCCCATGGACAGAGGAGCCTGGTGGGGTCCTACAGTCCATGGGGTTGCGAAGAGTCAGGCATGACTGAGTGACTAACACTTCAGTTCTTCACTCAGACGGTAAAGAATCTGCCTGCAAAGCAGGAGTCTTGGGTTTGATCCTTGGGTCAGGAAGAGCCCCTGGAGAAAGAAATGGCTACCCACTCCGGTATTCTTGCCTGGAGAATTACATGGACAGAGGAGCCTGGTGAGCTACAGTCCATGGGGTCACAAAGAGTTGGACACAACTGAGAGACTAACACACTAGAAGTTTTTTATATAGTCTGGATATTAACTCCTTATTAAATATATGACTTGCAGGTTTTTCTCTCATTTTGTGTGTTGCCTGGCACACCTACAGAATCACCTAGATTCTCCCGACGTACCCCCATCTCTCTCCGCTTCATGTTGGCTGCTGCTGCTTAGTCACTTCAGTTGTGTTTGACTCTGTGCAACCCTATGGACTGTAGCCTGCTAGGCTCCTCTGTCCATGGGATTCTCCAGGCAAGAATACTGGAGAGGATTGCCATGCCCTCCTCCAGGGGATCTTCCCCACCCAGGGATCAAACCTCATCTTAGAACCACATACAGAACTAATCTCAGTTGTTCAAAGAGGCTGTTGGTTTTGTATTCCTTAGTGAATTGTTCCTGGGCTTCCCAGGTGGCTCAGTGGTAAGGAATCCACCTGCAATGCAGGAGATGTGAGTCATTTTTTAAAATTAATTTATTTTTTAATTGAAGGATAATTGCTTTACAGAATTTTGTTGTTTTCTGTCAAACCTCAACATGAATCAGTCATAGGTATATGTATATATCCCCTCCCTTTTGAACCTCCCTTCCATCTCCCTTCCCATCCCACCCCTCTAAGTTGATACAAAGCCCCTGTTTGAGTTTTCTGAGATAAAACAGCAAATTCCCATTGACTATTTTACATATGATAATGTAAGTTTCCATGTTACTCTCTCCATACATCTCACCCTCTCCTCCCCCTCCCCATGTCCATAAGTCTGTTCTCTATATCTGTTTCTTCATTGCTGTCCTGCAAATAAATTCTTCAGTACCATTTTTCTAGATTCTATATATTCATTAGTATACAATGTTTCTCTTTCTCTTTCTGACTTACTTCACTCCGTATAATAGGCTCTGGGTTCATCCACCTCATTAGAACTGACTCAAATGCTTTCCTTTTTATGTCTGAGTAATAGTCCATGGTGTGTATGTACCACAACTTCTTTATCCATTCATCTGTCAATGGACATCTAGGTGGCTTCTATGTTCTAGCTATTGTAAATAGTGCTGCAATGAACAATGGGATACATGTATCTCCTTCAGTTTTGGTTTCCTCAGGGTATATGCCTAGGAGTGGGATTGCTGGGTCATATGGTGGTTTTATTCCTAGTTTTTAAAGGAATCTCCGTACAGTCTTCCATCGTGGCTGTATCAATTTACATTCCCACCAACAGTGCAAGAGTGCTCCCTTCTCTCCACACCCTCTCCAGCATTTATTGTTTGTAGACTTTTTGATGATGGCCATTCTGACCCGTGTGAGGTGATATCTCATTGTAGTTTTGACTTAAATCTCTCTAATAATGAGCGTTGTTGATCATCTTTTCATGTGTTTGTTAGCCATCTGTATGTCGTCTTTGGAGAAATGTCTGTTTAGGTCTTTCCCCCAGTTTTTGATTGGGTTTGTCTTTCAGGAGATGTGAGTTTAATCCCTGAATCAGGAAGGTCCCCTGGAGATGGAAATGGCAACCCACTCCAGTGTTCTTGCCTGGGAAATCCCATAGATAGAGAAGCCTGGCGGGCTACAGTCCATGAGGTTGAAAAAGAGTAGGACACAACTTAGCGACTAAACAAACACAAAAATAACAGCTATAAATAAGACCTATCATCATCTCCAGCTCCTTCCCCAAGCTTATAGGAAACCTAAGCCCTGTAGCTTCCACATTCTCATAAGAAATTATTGCTGCAGTCTGCACATGCGTGAGGCTTGTGCCTTATTGGATGGCTGTTTGTCATTCAGGTGAAAGATACTGGGTTTGTCCTTGGACCCGGGTCATCCCTTTTGCTGCATCCTACTGCTGTATAGGCTGTCTAATCTCAAGCCAGTTGTTGTCGTTCAGTCGCTAAGTTGTGTCTGACTGTTTTCAGCCCCATGAACTGCAGCACACCAGGCTTCTCTGTCCTTCACCATCTCCTGGAGTTGGCTCAAACTCATGTCCATTGAGTTGATGATGTCATCCAACCATCTCATCCTGTGTTGCTTCCTTCCCCTGCCCTCAGTCTCATCAGTCTTTTCCAGTGAGTTGGCTCTTCGCATCAGGTGCCCAAAGTATTGGAGCTTCAGCGTCAGCATCAGTCCTTCCAATGAATATTCAAAGTTGATTTCCTTTAGGATTGCAGTCCAAGGGACTCTCAAGAGTCTTCTCCAACACCACAGTTCAAAAGCATCAATTCTTTGGCGTTCGGCCTTCTTTATGGTCCAGCTCTCACATCCATACATGACTACTGGAAAAGCCATAGCTTGACTATAAGGACCTTTGTTGGCAAACTGATGTCTCTACTTTTTAATGTGCTTGTCTGGGTTTGTCATAGCTTTCCTTCCAAGGGGCAAGCGTCTTAATTTCATGGCTGCAGTCACCATCTGCAGTGATTTTGGAGCCCAAGAAAATGAAATCTGTCACTGCTTCCTCTTTTCCCCCTTGTTTGTCCTAAAGTGGTGAATCAGTAGGGTATCCGCCACAACAATCAAGATAAAGAATATCTCTGTGACCTCTGAAAGTCCTTTTCCCCACCCAGCAGTTTCTTGGTTTACAAAGTTTAAGCAGCATCTATGAACTCCTTCCTCTTAAGATGATTCTGTGGTTTTTAGAGCTAGTTGGGCACATTCCTGTGTTCTTCTCTAGGGTGGATCTGGCCGGAGTGTATGTCCTTTAGTTAGAGTGTAGGGCAGTGGTCAGTCCAGGGCAGAGTGGACAAGACGAGCAGAGCGGAGCTCTGGCTGCAGGCTCAAGGCCTGCAGGAGGCTTCGCAGTGGTAAACACGGTGTGCTGCGGCGCAGGCGCCCTCTGGCGACCGAAGGGCCTCATTGCTCGGGTGCCGGAAAGCGGCCCTGGTGGGGCGTTGAGGGGAGGGGCGCGTCTGCGCACCTGGAACTGAAGAGTCACCACACTGTGTGCCGGGCAGCGGGCATCGGGGCTAGAGGAACAGACTCAGTTATTGTGCACCTGCTATGTACCAGTACACTGAAATATGTTTATATGTTTTAAAATTTGAAACAAACACAGATGTGCAGAAAAGTTCAGTAGAAAGAACTGGTTTTGTTTCCTGAGCCATTTGAAAGTAAGTTGTGACCCTGAACACCCTCTTTCTCTTTCCATGAGGCTTCAGCGTATAAACAGCGGCCTCGTCCACAGTCCAAACGTTAGGTACGATCCTCCTGTCCCATTCAGGGTTCTCTGTCCTGACGAGGTCCTTCCGAGCAGAAGGACCTTAGTCAGCGTCGTCTGTAGCGCATACTTGTCAGGCCTCTCTAGTCTGGAAGGAGTCTTGGTCCTTCCCTGACTTGTGTGGCTGACGTTCCCGAGGCTCGCAGGGCAGTGGTGTTGCACGATGGCAATCTGCGGACGTCTCTGTCCGATGTTGGCGGGTTTGTCACATGAAGGATGCTGTGTTTCATTACATCTCATCAGGTGCTGTGGGCATGGATTTGGGGATGTACACGCATCACTCCAGGCCAATCCCGAGGGATTCTTAGTGCCCTACAAGGTTGCCCGTGGACCTCTGTGTGCCCCTGTGAGAGTGGTCACCTCTCTCTCCCCTTACTCTCCCAGGACCCTCACTCGTCCTCGTCGGTTTGGCACCACCTGGCAGCCACTGCCATCTGGAGTCTGGGCCACTGGCGTTCCTGGCAGGTGTGTGTGTGTGTGTGTGTTGTGGGGTGGTGCCTGGGAAGGGCGTCAGGGGTGGCGAGAGTGGGTCCCCTCCACTATCTGGGCACTAGGAACACCTTGGGGAGGGCGCCTGGGCCAGCTGCTTCCCATGGGGGCCCTGGCTGTGCAGGCATATCCTTTGCAAACATTTATGTCTGTTATTTCCTCTGTGTGTCTGGAAAGTCATGTGTCTCCAATTTTAATCTACCCCTGCAGGACTCATTCTAGTTCTCCACGGATTTTTATTTCTCACTCCCTTTTCTAACGATGAGAACGCTGCTACCATAATCCTTAGTAGGTTTACTTGACTAGCTCAGTGCTTTGTAAATGGTCCTCCGTCTCCAGCACCGCCCCATCTCTCTCTGGGGCTCTGACACCATGATAGGCTGGGTTCCTTCTTCCTGTTGTGTATGCTTATGTATGCCCCCCTCACCTGCTGGGGCTCTG
Source organism: Bos grunniens (assembly GCF_055505025.1). Taxonomy (NCBI): domain Eukaryota; kingdom Metazoa; phylum Chordata; class Mammalia; order Artiodactyla; family Bovidae; genus Bos; species Bos grunniens. The sequence goes on along the minus strand of NC_141165.1, from coordinate 18,119,279 downwards.
ACTCTCATGCCAGGCAGCTCCTCTGTAGGAGCGCTGTCTTCACCAGCCACCACTTCATCCCTGACACCCAGCACCCACTCCTGCTCTGCCCTAATTGAGGACAGAATTGAATTCTTAAGGGCGGGAAGAGGATGTGGGATCCTTGCCACCTGAGTGCAGCTCTGGGGGTGGAATCAGTGTTCACTCTATAATCACAGTTTTACAGTAAAAATGAAGGCTACGTACATTTGTGCTATAGCAGCTGAAGGAAAGGCATAGTTGACAGGGGACTCGCCTGCAAGGAGTCTTTATCTGTGCGGTGATTGTGGGCAGCATGCCCAGCACGTGCAGCGAAGCCAGGCTTTGGAGGTAAAGGGCAGCTCACCCAGGGGCAGGAGGCAGCAAGCTGATGGATGGAGGAGGTGGGGGACAAGACCCTGACCCCGCTGTTTCCTCCCCCAGATGTCCCGGGTGCTGCAGAAGGACGCAGAGCAGGAGTCCCAGATGCGAGCCGAGATCCAGGGCATGAAGCAGGAGCTCTCCACTGTCAACATGATGGATGAGTTCGCCAGATATGCCAGGCTGGAGAGGAAGATCAACAAGATGACGGATAAACTCAAAACTCATGGTACTGTGCTCAGCTGTAAGAAAGCTTTGTAAGAGCTAATTCACAGAGAAGCCTTTATATGAAGCTGGCATAGCATACACCCTTTGAGCTTCAATGTTCTGATGTTGATGGAGAGTTTTAAGTTGTCTGGAAGAGACCTGACAATACTTCTTACTTTCTCCTTAGTGTGCTGGTGAACCTTTGCTTTCTAAACACAGACACCTGGGAATTCCCTGGTGGTCCAGTGGTTAGGACTCTGCACTTTCAGTGCTGGGGGCCCAGGTTCCATCCCTGGTCCAGAAACTAAGATCACGCAAGCCTTGAGGTGTGGCCAAAAAAAATTTTTTTTTAACTGAAAAACAAAACAAAAAAACCCACACAGAAAGCTTTAACATCCTCTTAGATTTCTTCATTCTCTGTAGGCTGATATTCTCAAATTCAACACTTTTCTGAGAGAAGCCCAGGAAAATCTTACAGTGAATTTTCAAGGGCTTTTGTGAACACTCTCTAAAAATTGCCCAGGAGTCTCCTTATCTGAGTGTTGACTTCAGGGTGGGGATTAGGTCTTACTCAGCCACTGTTCCTAACTCTCTCATGGGATGGAGAGGAGGTCAGCCTGTGTGCCAAGAGTGTGCGTGGCTCATAAAACACACCGAGGGAGCTTCCCCAGGCCTGAGACAGACTAGACTGTGGATTAGTGTTCTTTGTGGGCTGGGAAGTCTGGAAAGAAAGTGTAGTTCTGTTGGTTAAGTGCGTTGTAAAATGAATCTCTGATTTAGATGAATAGTTTTAAGAGTTTTTAAAATTAAAGCTTCAGGTCTCATAATCTGTGATTGTATTTTAAATAATGGCATAGTGAGTGATTTTTAAGAAATTCCATTTTATATTTTCTAAGCATGGTGAGCAAATGTTGTATACATAGTTAGAAAATATTTAATGAGAGGAAAAAACATTTCTGTGTTCTTGAATATTTTCTTCATTTTTTTTTTTTTTTAAGGACTGATAGCATTTGTTTTTCCTTTCAGTGAAAGCACGGACAGCTCAATTGGCCAAGATAAAATGGGTTATAAGTGTTGCCTTCTACATATTGCAAGTAAGTGTCCCGTTGTGTCACCTGAGGCCATTGAAGTCCTCCAAAACCGAGTGACCCAGAATCCAGGCCTGGGAATTCAGGCTTTCCCGCTTCCAGCTGCCGGCTGCTCCTGCTGGTGTGTGACTCTGAACACTGGCCTTTCTTCCTCTTAGTCTCTTTTAGCTTTTCTCTTTGTTGTTGTTCAGTCACTAAGTTGTGTCTGACTCTTTGCAACCCCATGACTGCAGCATGCCAGGCTTCACTGTCCTTTACTATGTTCCAGAGTTTGCTCAGACTCATGTCCATTGAGTCAGTGATGCCATCCACCCGTCTTATCCTCTTCCGTTCTCCTCCTGCCTTCAGTCTTTTCCAGCACCAGGGTCTTTTCCAGTGAGTCAGGTCTTCACATCAGGTGACCCAGGTATTGGAGTTTCAGCTTTAGCCTCAGTCCTTCTGGTGAATATTCAGGGTTGTTTTCCTTTAACGCTGACTGGTGGTTTGATCTTGCTATCCAAGGACTCTCAAGAGTCTTCTCCAGCACTACAATTACAAAACATCAGTTCTTCAGCCCTCTACCTTCTTTATGGTCCAGCTTTCACATCTGTACCTGACTGCTGGGAAACCATAGCTTTCATTATACAGACCTTTGTCAGCAAAGTGATGCCTCTGCTTTTTAGTATGTTGTCTAGGTTTGTCTTAGCTTTTCTTTTTTTTTTAGCAAGCATCTTTTAATTTCATGGCTGCAGTCACCGTCCACAGTGATTTTAGAGCCCAAGAAAATAAAATCTGTCACTCTTTCCACTTTTTCTGCATGTATTTGCCATGAAGTGATGAGACAAGATGCCATGATCTTAGTTTTTTGAATGTTGAGTTTCAAGCTAGCTTTTTCACTCTCCTCTTTTATCCTCATCAAGAAGCTCTTTAGTTCCTCTTTGCTTTCTGCCATTAGAGTGGTGTCATCTGCATATCTGAGGTTGTTGATATTTCTCCTGGCTACCCCCTCCAGTATTCTTGTCCGGAGAATTCCATGGACAGGGGAGCCTGGAGGGCTACAGGTCATGGTATCTGTAGTCAGACGTGACCGAGCTTTTCTCTTTAAGAATTGTTAAACGTTGGAATTTTTTTAGCACCTGAGCTTCTCTGGAGTTCTTCCATGTTGCAGTTTTGGGAGCCGGGGGGTCAAGTCAGAGAGCATATTATTATTTTTTCATCTTCCTATTTGCTTTTATTTATTTTTTTGTTGGCGGATAATTACTTTACAATGTTGTGGTGGTCTCTGCCATACATCTGCAAATCAGTCATAATTATATACACATATCTTCTTCCTTTGGAGCCTGCCTTCTGCCTCCATTCCGCCCTTTAAGTCATCACAGTGCCTCGCTGGGCTCCCTGTGCTGCACAGCACCTTCTCACTGGCTATCTGTTTTACACATGATGGTCTATGCGTGTCAGTGCTGCTCTCTCTTTTCCACCCTCTTCTTCCCCTGCTGTGTCCACCAGTCCTTTCTCTGAATCTTTTTTTTCTTCTCTGTGATAGGTTCATCAGTACTGTTTTTCTAGATTCTACATACATGCGTTAATATTTGATATTTATTTATTTTTCTCTTTCTGACTTACTTTGTATAACAGGTTCTGGGTTCATCCACCTCACTACAACTGACTCAACTTCGTTCCTTTTTATGGCTGAATAATATTTCATGGTGTGTATGTACCACAGCTTCTTCATCCATTCATCTGTTGATCGACATCTAAGTTGCTTCCATGTCCTGGCTATTGTAAATAGTACTGCAGTGAACATTGGAGTGTGTGTGTGTTTGAACTGTGGTTTCTCCAGGTATATGCCCAGCAGTGGGATTGCTGAGTCACAGGGTGGTTTTATTCCTAGTCTCCATACTGTTCTCCATAGTGGCTATACCAGTTTACATTTGCACCAACAGTGCAGTAGAGTTCCTTTTTCTCTACGTCCTCTCCAGCATTTATTGTCTGTTGCTTCTGTTGTTTAGTCGCCAAGTCGTGTTTAGTGCCAAGTCTTTTGAGACCCCCTGACTGGAGCCCACCAGACTCCTCTGTCCGTGGAATTTTCCAGGCAAGAACACTGGAGTGGGTAGCCATTTCCTTCTCCAGGGGATCTTCTGACTGAGGGATCAGACTTGCATCTCCTGCCTTGACTGGCAGATTCTTTACCATCTGAGCCACCCAGGGAAACCCTTTTGTTTGTAGTTGATACTTATTTAGACATTATATTTTCTAAGGTGGTCAGTGATGTGGCGGTCGCTTGTCCCCGTGTAGATGATGAGTAGCTGTCTCTCCGTCAGGGGACGCCTTATTCTCACCCACGTCCAGCACCACTGCTTCCCAACTTTCTCATCCGGTGGGTTTTTCCTTGTTTCATTTCTCGCCCCTGCTCCTCTCCTTCCACCCTGAGGTTGTGGATGGGTTGCACCGGAGGCTAGAAGCTGCTTTCAGTGATCTCCGAGTGTCAGTGCTGGGAGCCCTGCCCCCACAGTCCCGGTGGTCTGGGTGTGTGAGGACTTTGATCCTGGGGCAGTCACTTTGCTACAAGAGAGGTTTCACAGGGACAGGAGTTGCGAGAGCCGCGCTCTTAGGTCTGGTCACCTGGGTGGCATCTTCAAGACCATGAAGAGGACGGAAGACAGCTGACAGAACGCTGCTGGGAAAAGAGGAGCCGTTGAACATCACAGAGGGCTGCTGCTGCGCTTGGGTTGAGGATGGGAGGAGCAGCTAGTTTTCTCAAGGGTCCGAGAGACATCAGTTTTGTCACAAACGAGGTGTATTTAGCATAAGCTGGCTACTCAGAGGAGTTGCTTAATGGGAAGGGAACACTTACACTGTGGAGACCTTGGATAATGTATCAGCTAATTTAATCGTGTGTGTGGATGGTGAGAACTGGATTGGCTGGGAGTGAGGTCACTGATTGGGAGAGTTTCCTGTTTGTCTTCCTGTTTCCTTGTTTTCCGTGGTGGTGGGTTGTGTGACGGGCAGGGTGTCTCCGTTCACCAGCCGTATCTCCACAGGCCGCCCTGATGGTCTCGCTTATCTGGAAGTATTACTCTGTCCCTGTGGCTGTGGTGCCAAGCAAGTGGATAACTCCCCTGGACCGCCTGGTAGCATTTCCTACGAGAGTCGCAGGTGAGAGGGTTCTGGCAAGCGTGGTAGGGGAGTGTGGCTAAGGCTGATGTGGGGCGTGTGCAGTCAGATGACCTCCCCCTGCCGCCTGGGGTGAATAGTGCTTGTGTCCGCCCCTCCCACGAGGCTTGCAGCGAAGAAGCCAACACCAGGAGAATTTACTTAACTAGTCCCGCATGACCAAACTGTGAACTAGCAGAGCTATAATTCAGCCCAAGCCTGCCTCTGCAGTCCAAGGCCAATATCATGGTCTGATACCTGTTTTTTGAAACACCACTTCTAATTCCCAGATTCAGTGGCTCCTTTTGAATTCATACTATGCTTAGTCCCTCAGCAGCATTTCCTGCTGTTGGCCATTCTTTCACTTTTGAAAGGATTTTGTTCAGATGTTAAATCAGTCCATGTCCTGGGAATTCTCTGGCAGTCCAGTGATTAGGAATTTGTGCTTCCACTGCATGGGGCTCAGGTTCAATCCCTGGCTGGGAAACTAAGATCCTACATGCTGCCTGGCATGGCCAGAAAAAAGAAAAATTAGTGCATGTGTTTGTAGAATGAGTAGGAATATCAGAAAAATTTTTTTTAAAGACTTGGATATCCCTCTTAACAGTGTGGTGTATTTTTTCCGGTCTTCTTTGCTATATATTTTTATACAGTAAAAGTTATTTGGCACATATAATTTTTACCCTTCCTATTATTTAAGCCTTTTCCCACATTGGGCTTCCCTAGTGGCTCAGACAGTAAAGAATCTGCCTGCAATGCGGGAGACCTGGGTTTGATCCCTGGGTTGGGAAGATCTCCTGGAGAAGGGAATGGCCATCCACTCCAGTATTCTGGCCTGGAGAATTCCGTGGACTGTATAGTCCATGGGGTCACAAAGGGTTGGACACGACTGAGTGACATTCACTCTCCCATATCATTAAGTTTCTTCACATTAGCAGACTGAAATGCTGCTGGCTATGCTGAGAGGGCAGCTTACGGGGTTTCTTTATGAAGGACTTGGAGTAGCTGTTCTTCAGTTAGGTGTGTTATCATTTATTACTTTCCCTGCTAAAGGACGTTTGTTTCAGTCCCGGGTAGTTGCTGTGGAGTGGATGCTGTAGGACACGTGCTGCTTGGCCAGTCTCTGGCTGTGATTTGTGGTCACACTGGAGGTGAATTACTACATCAGCTTAGCCAACCCCCTTCCTTCCCCTCCTCTTCCCCCTTTCTGGGTTCAACCAGGAGGGCACGGCCGGTGGTTCTCAGTGGTTCTGAGCCGAGGAGCTAAGAGGCCACCCTTCCAGGCATCTTGTGGCCTGCCGTCCTGTCTCTCAGCATCAGTGGGGCAGGGAAAGCCCGGGGAAACATTGCTCCATGTTTGTAATGCTTTTGTGAGGAGGGAAAGACAAGTGGTCTGAGAGGGAGGTCCTACAGTCAGTTAATAATAATGTCAGTCAGTACGTAAATAATAAATAATACAGTCAGTCATAAATAATGATGCACAGCTCAGGCAGGAAAGAGAAATTCAAATCATTGTTTATTGTTCTGAGTAATTCCTGCAGGTCCGTGAATCGGTAGAAAGCATGATCAGTTTGAACCCACAGAACACAAACTTAGACCTAGCCCAGCATGACTCAGAGAGGACTGGCGTGCTCCGTTTGCCAGAAGTCAAAGGCAGCAGGGGCAGGAAATGTGGGCGGCATTCCTGCATGTTCTCATGTTGAATTTCTTTGTTTTTAGGTGGTGTTGGAATTACCTGTTGGATTTTAGTCTGTAACAAAGTCGTGGCTATTGTGCTTCACCCTTTCAGCTGAAAACGAAGATGAATTTGACTACAGCACTTTCAAGAACAAATTTTCACTTAGGAGGTTGCAAGTCTGACTTATCCTTTTTTTTTTTTAAAGAAACACAAGCCACAGATTAGTTGTTGTTGAACATGTCTGTTCTTGGACTTCATGTTGAGATTCTTAGAAGAATCACGATTTTCTATACTTGTCATGGGCCGTGAAGGTCAGTCTCACACATGTGCACTGGCCACCATGGCACCAGATTTGGGACGAGAAGTGTGTGACATTATGGGCTACATGTTGTTACTTGTGATCGGCACTCGTGACATGTTTTAAAGGTCATCTTGCCAACTGGAAAGTCAGACTTTTCTAGTAACATAAGTGCTTTAAAGAGTTGGAGCTATTTTTAATCCCGATTACCAAGTAGCTTAATTTTAATACCACTACTAGAATTTGAAAATCTGTGTTTTAATTTCATGCAGTAGTACTGGGAGAGTAACACTAATTGACAGTGCTCTTTTCTTCCTCTGTTTCAAGTCATTTGTTGGGCAAACCTTCAGATATTGTCTACGTATTTGAAGCGAATGTTTCATTGCTCTGTTTTATAAATGTATTCATGAACCCATAATGCATTGTTTTATGCTTAAACTGTGTGTTTTATAAAGTATTTCCAATGAAGGGTATTTTTTAAAGCATATAATTTTTATGCTCTGTAGAAAGGAAGAAAGTTAAAAAACAAGCTAGGACCCCTGATTAAATTACTTTGAGTGACTGCTTGTTTGCCCCATCAAGTACAATTCTGCTACGTATTTTTTAAATCACTTTTTTCTAATTAAAATTTTTGCAAGCGCTTGTGTGACTTCGTTCCTTATGGCCACTTTTTGCTACGACTGATCTGTGGTGGGAGCTTGCACCGATGACTAAGTGGGACTCAGCCCTGTAAAGCCAAATACTAGCGTGAGTTTTTGTTTTGTTTTTAAAGTATTTATTTGAATTGAGGTATAATTGTTTTACGATGTTGTGTTAGTTTCTGCTGTACAACAGCATGAGTCAGCTATATGTAGACATATATCCCCTCCTCCTTGAGCCTCCCTCTCACCCGTCTGTCGCAGCCGCCGTCTACGTCATCGCAGAGCACCGAGCTGAGCTCCCTGCGCTTCACAGCAGCTTCCCACTGGCTGTTTTACACGTGCTGGTGTGCGCGTCACTGCTGCTCTTGCAGTCTGTCCCACCCTCTCCTTCCCTGCTGTGTTCACCAGTCCACTGTCTGCACATGTGTCTCTGTTCTGCCCTGTGGAGAGGTTCACCGGTACCGTTTTTCTGGATTCTGTATATATGTGTTAATATGTGGTATTTGTTTTTCTCCTCCTGACTTCATGCTGTATGACAGACTCTAGGTCCATCTGCATCACTGCAGATGACCCAGTTTCTTCCCTTTTTATGGCTGAATACTCATTATATGTGTGTACCACACCTTCTCTATCGCATCCTCTGTCAATGGACTTCTAGGTTGCTTTCATGTAGCACGAATTTTAAAAAATCATGTGTGTATCCTTGTACTCCCTGATGCTGTGATAAGTAAGCTCATTATTATTTCTGCTGATCATGCTATGAAGCGACCAAGAACTGTGTTGCTTCAGTCAGGTATCACCAGAGTGGGTTTCGGGTTCATCTCAGACTCACTCAGCCCCAGGCTGCCCCAGCTCTGGGAGACGATGCAGAACGGGCAAGACAGCCGTGCTTATGGCCAACACCAGTGTCTACCATCCGGTCACCTCACGGTTTATTTCAGCCGCAGGGGATGAGCCCTGACCTCGTCCTCATCAGTGGAGGCAATTACAGCAGCACAAGGAAGCTGTGGGGTCTCGGGCCCCTGGGAAGCCGCATGCCCAGTGTGATTTTATGAGCTGCAGGCATAAATGGCGGGTGACACAGTCCACAGTTGGGTGGCCAGGTACCCACCCCCAGGCCCATCCTGGGATCACTAATCCATGAAAGTCTCCTGAGCTAGATCCTCATTTCTCTACTAAGGATATAGTCTTTCTGCACGCGTTTTGACAGATCTCATTGAGGCTAGAAGAAAAGGTTTATAATTCACAGCTGTTCCCTTTTTTCCACATACATTAATAATAGTTTGTGAAGATTAAATAGGGGGCATTTAAATGTCTCATGTTTCACATCCTTGTGGTTTTTGAAAAGTTTTTTTTTTAATAGTAAATGTGGGACTGAATTCAAAAGATATAAAAAGCTGTGATAAAAGTACATCTTCTAAGCTTCTGCTGTCGCGTCCTCGTTTCCGGAGTTGTCACTGCTACCAGTATCTTCCGGTGGTATTTCATACCTTGATGAAAATTGATACATGTGCTTTTAAGATAACTTTTTAAAAGTAACACCTAAAAAACTCTCCACAAAAAGTTTTATTTATTTTTTAAAAATCCTAGCTGGAAAGTACAGAAAAGGAACTAGGAAGCGAAGTCTCCCGAGATTCCACAGAACTGGGACTGTGGTGTCATCGTTTGAGCGTTTCCTTTCTTTCTAAAATTTTATGGATAGCTTTAGGTTTTGTGCTCCTATTAAAAATTACTGGATGTGGTTTGTAGCTTCACATGAAAATAGACATCTGTTTGATTTAAAATACGTCTAAAGTGGGAATTCCCTGGAGATCCGGTGGTTAGGATTCTGTGCTTTCACTGCCAGGCCAGGGTTTGTTCCCTGGTGGGCGAACAAAGATCCCACAAGCTGCAGGCCGCAGCCAAAAAAAAAAAAATCTAAAGTTCTCTTCATACCGGTTTGGTTTGCTCTAAATTTATGATAAATCAAGCAGGGGAATCTTTTTATATACAAACCTATAATCATTTTAGTATGTGGTTAATACAGTCTGTTACTGGCACAGGAGGGTGGAATGCTACCTCGGCTAGTTTACTCTTCCCTGACATGGCCAGACTGTTTGGCCGCCCATGATTTTTCTTATACACAGGTCTGTGGGGGCAGTGTGTGTGTGTGTGTGTGTGTGTGCGCATGCAAGTATGTGTGATGCCTCTTCTGTCCAATCTATATTTTGTATGCTGAGTCACTTCAGTCATGTCCGACTCTTTTGCAACCCTATGGACTGTGGCCCGCCAGGCTCCTCTGTCCATGGGATTCTCCGGGCAAGAATACTGGAGAGGGTTGCCATGCTCTCCTCCAGGGGATCTTCTGAACCCCAGGATCGAACCCCCTGTCTCTTATGTCTCCTGTTTATATTTTATTGGACCTTTAAGATTATTTATGAAGCTTTTTCTGACCACTTTAGATGATAGTGATTTCTTTTTTCTTCCCCTCCTTGTCTGAACATCTGAAGTAGCGTCAGTATGACTAACCTGTCAACAAATTTTGTATTGACTTGTGATATCTGCTATTGTGTGTTTTTATTCCTAACGTTTGGTGGTGGCTTAGTCCATAAGTCCTGTCTGACTCTTTTGCGACCCCATGGACTGTAGCCTGCCAGGCTCCTCTGTCCGTGGGATTTTCCAGGCAAGAATACTGGAGTGAGTTGCCATTTCCTTCTCCAGGGGATGTTCCTAACCCAGGGATCGAATCCCAGTCTCCTGCATTGCAGGCAGATTCTTTACCATCTGAGCCAGTAGGGAAGTCTGATTCCTAATGTTTAGGTACTTCTTTTGTGATAAAGGGTTTTCCTTCTGTTGATGCTGTAAGTGCCTTTAGGGCCAGAGGCTGTTGCTTAGGCTTTTTTATACCCCTCCCAGCATGTTGTAAGTCAAAACCCAGGAATATTTAACTTAAAAAAAAAACTCCACCAAATAATGGTTTTCACCTAAGGCCCATGTACACCTTTTCAGGGAGTATTCACAGTTGAGCTGTTACCAATTAGCAGTTAGGGGAGCTTCCTTGGGTGCTGTTCTCTTACAAGTTCATGGTGGAGCCTTTTGGTGGTCTCACCAGATCCACAGCTCTGTGTGTTTGCACCCCAGGTGGATCCTGGGACACACGGCTCGTTTTCTGTCTGCGTTCACTGTTCTTTTCCTTTCGGGGGCGGGGGGTGTTGTGCGCACCATGCTGCTTGTTGGGTCTTAGCTTGTTGGGCCAGGGGTCAAACCTCTGCTCCCTGCAGTGGGAGTGCGGAGTCTTAGCCACTGGCCCTCCAGGGAAGTCCCAGGTTCACCATTGTTTGTGTGTCGGCTTTGCTGCCTGTGTGTTTGGAACATAAAGTGTACGCATTCCTCTTTCAGTATGGAGAGCACCGACTCTTGCTGTTGAGTCCAACCTTAAGTTGAATGAACGCTGTGTATGCTGCTGATGCTTTAGAGGTTGCTTGTGCTTTTGGTGTCATTCCTAAGACTCCATTGCCAGATCTAAGTTCAAGGTTTATGCCTCTGTTTTCTTTTCAGAGTTTTATAGTTTTAGCTTTTACATTTAGGTCTTTGGTTCATTTTGAGTTAATTTTATATACAGAGTGAGGTAAGGATTCAGTTTTATTCTTTTACATATGGGTATCGTGTTGTCCAGGCTTCCCTGATGGCTCAGTGGTAAAGAATCCACCTGCCAACATGGGAGACCTGGGTATGATCCAGGAAGATCCCCTGGAGGAGGAAACGGAAACCCACTTCAGTATATTTGCCTGGAAAATTCCCTGGACAGAGGAGCCAATAGTCTACAGTCCATGGGGCCACAAAGAGTTGGACACGACTCAGCAACTGAGAATGCACGCATGCAGCCTGTTGTGCAAGCGCCATTTGTTAAAGAGACTTAAATCAGTGGACTATAAATACATGGATTTGTTTTTTGGACTCAGTTCTATTCCATCCATCTACATATCATTCTCATACCAATTCCATGGTGTTTTGATTACTGTTGCTTGGTATTAAGTTTTGAAATTAGGAAGTGTGAAGCCTCCAATATTTTTCTTTTGAAAGATTTTTTTTGGCTGTTCTAGGTCCCTTGTGATTCCATCTGAATTTTAGAATCAGCTTTTCAGCTTCTTCAGTGATGCTAGCTGGGGTTGTGTTGCCATCTTGACATTATCTTTCAGTCCTTGTGCACTGAAAGGGTGTCTTTCCAGTTATTTTGATCTTTAATTTCCCTCAACAATGTTCTGTAGTTTTCAAATGATAGACATTGCATATCTTTTGTTAAATTTATGCATTAGTATTTTATTCTTTTAATGCCTATAAATGGAATTGTTTTAAAATTTCAGATTTTTTGTTTCAGGTATATAGAAATAGATTTTTGCATATTGATCATGTTTTATTGCTTCTCCCCTCACCTCCTTGGAGCAGTTCTCTCAGGGTTACTTGAGGTGCTGCCTCCTGGGCTTAAAGTCCTAAAAATTCTCAATAAATAAAACATAACTCTCAACTTTAAGGCTGTGAATATTTTTTTAAGTTCACACCCCATAACAACCAACTCTTTGGGACACCAGCTTGGTGTCCAACAAGTTAACTCAGTTCTGACAAACTTTACCTGGAGATGGTTTCAGATGCCACAGGTGAAGGTCTCAGTACCATAACACTCCTCCCCTTCCCCCACTTCAGATGCCAATCCCAAGTTAGGTTGTCATAGTGCTTCTGACCGACCAGTTGAATATCAGAGGTTCCCACAGCCCTCTCCTCAGCAATTGCAGTTTGATTAATTTGCTGGAGCTGCTCACAGAGTTCAGGAAAACCACGTACTTAACTGTTTTGCTGTTCAGTTGCTAAGTTATGTCTGACTCTTTGTGACCCCATGGACTGCAGCACACCAGGCTTCCCTGTCCTTCACCGTCTCCCAGAGTATGCTCAAACTCATGTCCATTGAGTCGGTGATGCCATCCAACCATCTCATCCTCTGTCGTCCCCTTCTCCTCCCACCTTCTATCTTTGCAGGGACCTTTCCAGTGAGTCAGCTCTTGGCATCAAGTGGCCAAAGTGTTGGAGCTTCAGCTTCAGCTTCAGCATCAGTCCTTCCAATGAGTATTCAGGGTTGATTTCCTTTAGGATTGACTGGTTGGATCTCCTTGCAGTCCAAGGGACTCTCAAGAGTCTTCTCCAGCACCACAGTTTGAAGGCATCAACTTTTCAGCACTCTGCCTTCTTTATGGTCCAGCTCTTACATCCATACATGACTATTGGAAAATCTATAGCTTTGACTATACAGACCTTTGTCTGCAAAATGATGTACATTTACTAGTTTTATTACCAGTTTTATTATAAAGGATGGGATAAAGAACCCCAATGAACATCAAGAGGAAGGAATTCGTAGTGCAGGGGCTTCGTGCCTTCTGTGGGCATGCCAGTCTCCCCAAATCTTCATGGGGTCACCAACCCAGAAGCTCCCCACCCCTGTACTGTTGGGATTTTACGGAGGCTTCATCATGTAGGCATGTAGGCATGATTGTCATTAACGCCATTTCAGCCCCTCCCCACTCAAGACAGTGGAATGCATGGCTGACAGATCCAAACTTCCAACCATGGCTTGGTCTTCGTGGTGACCAGCCCCCACCCAGGAGCCATTCAGGAGCCACCCGGAGTCAATTCATAGAAAAAAGACCCTCCCATCACCCAGGAAATGGCAAGGGCTTCTGGAGCTCAGTGCCAGGAGCTGGAGGCAAGGACCAAATACCAGAACAAAAGATGCCCTTGGTGATCTCATTACTGGAATCGCCAGTGTTTCAGGAGCCTTGTGCCCAGAACCAGGGGCAGAGACCATGACATGTTCTCTGTTTTATCTCACGATTACCTTTTGTTTTTCACATCTGTCTCTCCCATATGTTTTGAAGTTGATTTTTGCTTTAGTGCTTACCCTAGATTTTTATATCAGAGCTTAAAAGTTAGTATTTTACTCTTATCAGCAGTATAAGACTCACAACACTTTAACTCCAGTCCTTTCCTCCCAGTGTGAGTGCTATGCTTGTCATAAACATATGATACAGGATACTTCAGCTGTATCTTACCTTTTTGCAAGACCATGAGGGACCAATTATATAAAACTAAATTCCTTAACTTGTTCATCCTACTGTATAGCACAGGGAACTCTGCTCAATGTTATGTGGCAACCTGGATGGGAGGGGAGTTTGGGGGAGAATGGATACATGTATGGCTGAGTCCCTTTGTTGCCCACCTGAAACTGTCACAACATGGTTAACTGGCTATATCCCAATACAAAATAAAAAGTTAAATAAAAAACAGTAATGTCGGGGCTTCCCTGGAGGCTTGGTAGTAAAGAATCCATCTACAAATGCAAGAGACACGGTTCTGGGAAGAACCCACATGCTGTGGAGCAACTAAACCTGTGCCATAACCACTGAGCCTGTGCTCTGGAGCCCAGGAACTGCAACCACTGGGCCCATGTGCCCTGGAACCTGTGCTCAGCAGCAAAAGAAGCCACTGAAGTGAGAAACCCATGAGCCACAGCTGGAGAGTAGTCCCCTCTTGACCCAACTAGAGAAAGGCCTGCTCAGCAGTGAACACCCAGCACAGCTGAAAATAAATACAAAATTTTTAAAAGCAGTAAGTCACTTAAAATTACACATTTACTACTCTCTTGCATGAGACCTTTTAAACATCTCAAGTCACTTTTCTCCTGCCTGAAGTTTATCTGTTAGGACAAGGTTCACAAAACACTATTTGCAAAATCAGGCAGCAGCTGGACTTGGCCTATAGGCTGAGTGTGTTTACTTTATTGGAATGCAGCCATGCCCTGAGATGTCTGGGCTTACTGAAACAATTCCTTTGATATACATGTTTACTCTCCAGGGCCTGTATCCTGTTTTTCTCCATCCTGAATTTCCCTCGGCCATCAGGGGCAGCTGCAGTGGCTGATGGTTTTCTGGCCCCAGCATCCTTTGTTTACTGAAATGGCAGATGAGATTTTTTGTCCACAGTGGTATTAACACTAACATGTTAATAACTTGCAGAGCTGACCCCATTATCTATTGTTCCTGTTGGTTTTCTTAGCACTTTGTTTTCTTGTGTCTTTCTCTTACCTCTCTTGGGAATTTCTTGAGGCCTGGATCAAAGCTAGCTTCTTCCAGAGAGGGTTTGCCTATCTACTGCCCTGGGGATACCACTTGCCTTGATCACTTTAAACTTTAGATTATAAATACTGGGTAACCATATGGTTAAGGCTATGGTCTATTAGCCATGTATGGATGTGAGAGTTGAACAATAAAGAAGGCAGAGTGCTGAAGAATTGATGCTTTTGAACTGTGGTGCTGGAGAAGACTCCTGAGCGTCCCTTGGACTGCAAGGAGATCAAACCAGTCAATCTTAAAGGAAATCAACCCTGAATACTCTTAGGAAGGTCTGATGCTGAAGCTGAAGCACCAAGGTGCTTTGGCCACCTGGTGGGAAAAGCTGACTCACCAGAAAAGACCCTGATCCTGGGAAAGATTGAAAGCAGAAGGAGAAGAGGGCAACAGGCAATGAGATGGTTGGATGGCATCACCGATTCATTGGACGTGAACTTGGGCAAACTCTGGGAGATGGTGAGGGACAGAGAAGCCTGCATGCTTCAGTCCATGGGGTTGCAAAGATTAGGACACAACTTGGTGACTGAACAACAACAACCCAATTCAGGCTTTCCTGAGGATGAATGCTGATTATGGTTACAGAGTTTCAGAGTTTAAGACAGTTTAGGAGCTCATGGAGGCTGGATGTCCCCTTATGTGGGAGGGAACTCCTCTGAGGCTCCTACTTGGGCTGGTTTTGTCCTCTGGGTTTTATCCTGGAGGCTTTTTGGATACTTATCAAATGCTCGGGGAACTAGAAATGTCCCCACCATGTCAATTAACAGAGGATGCTGCAGCCGCGGTGTTGCAGCCTCCCCAAGGTGAGCGCCAGTGGAACAGGATGCCCGCCATCTAGCGGTCAACTGCTGCAGCTGCCCTGGCAGTGCGCCCTGAGGAGACTCAGCATGTGAAAAAACAGGATCCTGGCCTCAGAACAAGTGTGCATCAAAGGAATGATTTCAGTGAGCCCAGACTCTTGCATCTTCTCATATGTAGGTGCACTAAATTCCTTAACTTTAGATGCCTGGTTTTCTTTAACAGTCATCTTTTGATGTTCTGACTACCTGGTCTTTGTTGTGAAAACTATATACCCTGGCTTCCCACCTTGCTCACCTCTTCAGAGCAATCCCTCAGAGTGACCTGAGATGATGAGTCCCAGGCTTAGGTCCTCAGTTTTGTCTGTGGAATAAAGCATAACTTTTTTTCAGTTGACAACCTGTTAGGCGGAAGCTGACTTCAGAGCCCTCCTTCCTGCCTCCCTGGTGCCCACTTTCCTGAGTGTTTACCCACTCAACAACTGATCAAGAAATGTGTTTATATAGTTACTATGGCATTTTTAGCCTTTTTACAGCAGGAGACCCAGAGGACCTTGTATACCAGCCTACATGAAATGGCTCTCTTGTTTTTATTTTGAAACCTTTTTTCCTCCTGTTTACAAAATTGTGTTCATTATAGAAAATCACAGTAAAAAAAAAAAGCCAAGAATAAATTTAAAAATTGGCCACAATCTCAGAAATAAAAAAATCATTTATTACTCTAACTTCCTACACCTATAATTTTTAAAATAAGATGACCAGAAAATAACCATCTTAGTTTATATTAGATTATATTTTAAAATATTCCCTACAGAAGCTCTTTTAGATTGCTCTGATTTAATGTTACGATTTGTGCTTCTCTTGTGGGCATAAGAAAAGATCCCCTGAAATTCTCCATCTGCTATAAAGCAGGAGTAGGTGTTGGAATATTGTAATATTACTCTGTACACCATTTCATTCAATCCTGTATATTCATTGGAAGGACTGATGCTGAAGCTGAAGCTTGAATACTTTGGCCACCTGATGAAAAGAGCTGACTCATTGGAAAAGACCCTGATGCTGGGAAAGATTGAAGGCAGGAGGAGAAGGGAATGATAGAGGATGAGTTGGTTGGATGGCATTATCAACTCAATGGACATGAGTTTGAGCAAACTTTGGGAGATGGTGAAGGACAGGGAAGCCTGGTGTGCTGCAGTCCATGGGGTTGTAGAGAGTTGGATACGACTTAGCAAATGAACACCACCACCACGACCATTTCTAAGAATCCTTTTAGTACATTTCTCCAGAATGTAGAGCTGAGCAGTTGTATAATGTCATGTGCATTAAGGTCTCCCCCTCTAGAAGCCTCTCAGAATTCTAACTCTCCTCCCTCCCTCTCTCCCCTTATCTTTTTGTTTTTTTTTATCCCCCACTGTGATTTTCATAAAGATCAAAGCTTATACCAGTTCTAGTATTTAGAACTGGCATTTAGGGGCTGCAGCTGGCCCTTCTGAAGACCTCCAGGGAGGAGGGCTGCTGAGGGGCTCTAGAGAAGTAGGGGGGACCCCGCTTTTCAGTAAAATTAAAAAAAAAAAAAAAAAGAACTGGCATTTAGAACTTTGGTTTTAAATATAATTCTTTTCCAACCATGACTTCTGTTTCCTTTGGAAAATTTATTTGGCTATTCCCAGTTTTCAAAAGGGTGTTGCTATTTCAAAAGAAATAAAGCTCTTATTTTATGGTGAGACTTTAAACATAAACATTTCCTCTGTCCAATTGGGCCTTCTCTCTCCCCTTTGGTGTCTGTTGTGTGTCTGCATTAACCAGACCTCCTTAGGAGATAACATTCCTTCTTAGTCTCAGGAAGGATCACCACTGCTCAGGAAGATAACCTCCCTTCTTGATGTGACAAGATCATGGTGATTCACTGTTTGTATGTGTAGATCTGGATTGTGTAAACTAGCAACAGTAGATAATCTTTTGATAGATAACCCTTTGCCTTAAAAATGTACATAACTTACATAACTGCACAAAACTTACATAACTGCACTTTGACCTTTAGTGGGCAGAACAGTCCTAGAGCCTTCTGAAAGGTTGACTCCAGGTTTTAATCCTCAGCTTGGCTTGAATGAAGTTTAACATTTCTTAGATCAACTACAGTCTCAGATCAACAATATTACACACCAACTCATAAACATATTTGAAATAATATGGTCTAAATTATAAATCAGTTCAGTTTAGTTGCTCAGTTGTGTCCAACTCTTTGCAACCCCATGAATCACAGCATGGCAGGCCTCCCTGTCCATCACCAACTCCCGGAGTTCACTCAGACTCATGTCCATCGAGTCAGTGATGCCATCCAGCCATCTCATCCTCTGTCATCCCCTTCTCCTCCTGCCCCCAATCCCTCCCAGCATCAGAGTCTTTTCCAGTGAGTCAACTCTTTGCATGAGGTGGCCAAAGTACTGGAGTTTCAGCCTTAGCATCATTCCTTCCAAAGAAATCCCAGGGCTGATTTCCTTTAGAATGGGCTGGTTGGATCTCCTTGCAGTCCAAGGGACTCTCAAGAGTCTTCTCCAACACCACAGTTCAAAAGCATCAATTCTTTGGCACTCAGCCTTCTTCACAGTCCAACTCTCACATCCATACATGACCACTGGAAAAACCATCAGATCAGATCAGATCAGATCAGTCACTCAGTCGTGTTCGACTCTTTGCAACCCCATGAATCGCAGCACGCCAGGCCTCCCTGTCCATCACCAACTCCCGGAGTTCACTCAGACTCATGTCCATCGAGTCGGTGATGCCATCTAGCCATCTCATCCTCTGTCGTCTCCTTCTCCTCTTGCCCCCAATCCCTCCCAGCATCAGAGTCTTTTCCAATGAGTCAACTCTTCACATGAGGTGGCCAAAGTACTGGAGTTTCAGCTTTAGCATCATTCCTTCCAAAGAAATCCCAGGGCTGATCTCCTTTAGAATGGACTGGTTGGATCTCCTTGCAGTCCAAGGGACTCTCAAAAATCTTCTCCAACACCACAGTTCAAAAGCATCAATTCTTTGGTGCTCAGCCTTCTTCACAGTCCAACTCTCACATCCATACATGACCACAGGAAAAACCACAGCCTTGACTAGACGGACCTTTGTTGGCAAAGTAATGTCTCTGCTTTTGAATATGCTATCTAGGTTGGTCATAAATTTCCTTCCAAGGAGTAAGCATCTTTTAATTTTATGGCTGCAGTCACCATCTGCAGTGATTTGGGAGCCCTCAGAAATAAAGTCTGACACTGTTTCCACTGTTTCCCCATCTATTTCTCATGGAGTGATGGGACTGGATACCATGATCTTCATTTTCTGAATGTTGAGCTTTAAGCCAACTTTTTCACTCTCCTCTTTCAATTTCACCAAGAGGCTTTTTAGTTCCTCTTCACTTTCTGCCATAAGGGTGGAAAATAAGTTACCCTTATACATACAATACTTTGGCAACAAAGGTCCATCTAGTCAAGGCTATGGTTTTTCCAGTAGTATGGATATGAGAGTTGGACTATAAAGAAAGCTGAGTGCCGAAGAATTGATGCTTTTGAATAGTGGTGTTGGAGAAGACTCTTGAGAGTCCCTTGGACTGCAAGGAGATCCAACCAGTCCATCCTAAAGGAAATCAGTCCTGACTATTCATTGGAAGGACTGATGTTGAAGCTAAAAACTCCAATCCTTTGGACACCTGATGCAAAGAACTGACTCATTGGAAAAGACCCTGATGCTGGGAAAGAAGGCAGGAGGAGAAGGAGATGACAGAGGATGAGATGGTTGGATGGCATCACTGACTCAATGGACATGAGTTTCAGTAAACTCCAGGAGTTGGTAATGGACAGGGAGGCCGGCGTGTTGCAGTCCACGGGGTCACAAAGAGTTGGACATGATTGAGCGACTGAATTGAACTGAACTGATATTATGAATGAAGGTAAGTTAATTAACATTGGGAGTACAGTCTCCTCTGTATAGTCCTAATATAAAATATTCTAAGTATAATCAATATATTCATTAGGACTGAGCAGCTAACCCAGTGGACACTAATTATTACAATATACTGTTAAAGATTGATAGAAAAAGGGTTAAGTTACAGGTATTAAACACATATAAATAAAAAATATGGACTCTTGGGTGTACTTGAGGAAAGTGTTAACAACCAGGGCAGGATACTGGATACCCAGTTTACCTGAATAAGAGATGCTCAAAAATAATTTTCATAAAACCAAGCTTGGTAATCAATGTGCTTTTTTGTCTTTTCTTTAAAAAAAAAAAGAGAGATTTCTTATATTCTCTTTCAGAGCTGCTTCCATGTTTTTAAGTTACAATGCAGTCTGATTCCTGATAAGGTTCTGACAGGTATGAGATGTGTATGTTTTGGGTTGACTAACTTAGACTTATTAGCTATGGAGCCCTATGGAATATTGAAATAATATAATGAATTAGTCTTCCAAACGATAGTGGACATGTTTCAGTTGTAGGAAAAAAGATGTAATTTTGTATTTGAAATGTAATTGGCTAATATACAGTGGACTTTTAAAATTAGATTAGAAATAAAACAAAACCTTAATTTTTAAAAATCAGTTTAAGTATTGAAAACACACACATTAAAGTTACAAGACTAAAGGCCCATAAAGCCAGAGTGGGTTAGGATACTGATTATATTTAAATAATTATCTTTCTGTTTCCTTCTGTGGGTGAAGATGACTTAATAGAATTTACTACAGTTACTCCAGAATCTCCAAAAGCATTGCTGGCGGACGCCTGGCTAGTGGGTAGATGATGTATCTTCGTACTCTGCAAAGTCTCCTCGGGCTCTTTCATAACAGTAGTACTTGTTTGGTTGTTTTTTAAGACATAGTCTGATCCAAAAAGTTCCTCCATTAGATTGCTTTTCTTCTCCCTGAAAGTTGTGTCTTTTGCCTTTGTTCTGTAAGATTTAGCGAAGGAGGGTTCGTAGGCGATGGCAGGATGCTCCAGCTTCATTTCTTCCGAGTGACTGTGGTGCTTGCCTGTGCTATGAGGGTACCTCGTGCTGCCTGCGTTGGCCGGCCCACCTGAGGCGGGAAGCCCGTGATGCAGGTTTTCGATTGCTTCCGTGAATGAATAATGCTTTCTTTGTCTGAAGGGTATTTTGATATGTGGAGCAGCATTTTTATCTGGCATATCACCCATGTCACTGATTTCTGGACTTCTTTTAAACTTGTATTT
Organism: Bos grunniens; assembly: GCF_055505025.1. Classification (NCBI taxonomy): domain Eukaryota; kingdom Metazoa; phylum Chordata; class Mammalia; order Artiodactyla; family Bovidae; genus Bos; species Bos grunniens. The sequence goes on along the minus strand of NC_141165.1, from coordinate 18,098,695 downwards.
TTCTGTATCATCTTCCTGACCACCTTCCCCTTCGGGATGGATTACTTCAATTCTTTTTGGTGGTAGTTCCTGTTCTTCTTTCACTAAAGTGATCTTCTTTTCTTGATTTTCTGTTCTGTATCTCTGTTGTCCAGTATTCTTCAGAGATGGTTGTGCTTCCAAATGTTGTTCTTCCTTGGATAAATCTGTAGTAGAAAAATGGTCAATTTATTGATCTTTAAAATTAATAGATTTGTTTCAAGATGGCATGTTGAGCACTCTTATTTACACCTCCTGACAAGCACATTAAAATGACAAAGAGGAAATAAAAGTAATGCATACAACCCTAGAATACAGGGAAAGGTGCTATTAGCAAGTCTGAGATGTTATACTTTTTAGAACATACCAGGTAAGTGAAAAGTATGAAGCCAAAAGAAAATGATGCTCATAAACTTTGCCAATATATTATAACAGATGTTCAACATCACCAGCTAGGTTGTGCCAATTAAAAAACAATGAGAGTATTTTTCACTCATCCAATTGGCAAGTAATTTTCAGAACTGGTGAGAATATGGGGAAATGGAAACTTTTGTTCCCCATTGGTGGATGAGTAAGATGGTAGGTAGTTTGGATGGTGATTTGGAAATATCTATCAAAATTTTAGGTGAGCATGCCCTTAGACCCAACAACTTCCCTTTTAGAACCAAAGCCTACCAAAATATACAAAAGTGTGTCTAAGGATGTTCACTGTAGCCTGATTTAGTAAGAGTGAAACATCCTGAATATCCCTGGAAGGAGTCCTGGTTGAATCAATTAGAGCAAGTGCATGCATGCTAAGTCTCTTCAGTCGTGTCTAACTCTTTAGGACCCAAGAACTGTAGACCCCCAGGCTCCTCCATCCATGGGATTTTCCAGGCAAGAATGCTGAAGTCGGTTGCCATTTCCTACTCCAGGGGATGTTCCCAACCCAGGGACCAAACCCAGTCTCTTATGTTTCCTGCATTGACATTGGCAGACATATTCTTTACCATTAGTGCCACCTGGGAAGCCCCCAAGAACACGTGGGGCTGTGCAATCTGGGCAGTAATTATAGAGAAGGAGAAGGTAGCATGTGCTGACAGAAGAGACAACTGCAGAACACCGTCGAGTGTAGAGATGCTCTTTCCTCTGCTGCTTCTTCCCCAGGCACCCAGGAAGTCCTCTGTGCAGCCCTCTGCTTGTCCCAGGACCAGACCTGCATGGGTTCTGAGGAAACAGCATCACTCCCTGCCAGCCACTCAGCGAGGCCATTGTTTGTGAGGGAGAATGGGGACACAGTTGGGTATGCAGAGAGTTGAAATGTTTTCTCATGGGAATAAATTCTTGAATAAAATAATTTACCTACACTCTAGGAAAATGAAAAAAAAAATACTGGGAGGAGAAAGTAGTATGTTTCAAGAATTAACGGTGAGCCTAGAAGCTAGTCAAACATATAATGACTTGTAAATAACTGCTAATGTTATGCCCTATAACACCTGATGAGAATGTTAACATTTGAGACCACAGGGGGAACATGCTTGTTTTCCCCTGCCTCCCCTGCCCCCTCCTGGCCTCCTTCTGGAGCAGAAGTGGGTCTGCTCCCTCCTTTGCTCCAGCTGGTTCCAGCTCCTGGGGACCTTCCTGGAGGCCACAGCCTTTGTATGACTCCTCCTCTGGCCCTGGTATCCCTAGGACATTCTGTGCCAGGAGTAGGTCATGTCCTTACTGGTCTCTCCTGAGCTGTCTGGACTCAACCTCGTCCTTCCCTCCACCCCCCCTCACCACCCCCTCCTTAGTCTGGACCCTCTTTTTCATACCCATTGCCCTTCGTCACTGCCGATCTCCCCAAGGGCACAGGATCCCGAGGGCGCGGCATTTTCCCCCAGTATTTGGAACAGTCCCAGACACACAGTATATGCTCAGAAAATATTTGTCAAGCAAATGAAGAAAATTTCTAGGACAATATGTGTGTGTGTTAGTTGTTCAGTGGTGTCTGACTCTTTGTAACCCCATGGACTGTAGCCCACCAGGCTCCTCTGTCCATGGGATTCTCCAGGCAAGAACACTGGAGTGGGTTACTGCCAGGAGCCAGCGTGAGGAACTCCGTCCATGGCAAAGGTCATGAGGAAGGAGGCTCGGCATACGCAAAGGTGGGATCGAGCCTCAGGAGTTCCCCTGGATATTCTCGAGCATCTACCCCCAAAACCAGAGTCTGCCTACTTTACTGCTTTGTGCTCTCACCTCTGACTTTACGGGGGGCTCTCCCCCACCACCATCTTGCTCTCTCTGATAAAGGGTTAACTTACAGCTCCAGTTAATAAAGTTCCTGGGCATAATAGGAGTGTTTAAATCCAAACCCGTCAGATGGCTCTCTAACTTGCCTGACAAGTTTACCCGGACTCCTACAGCTATGCATATGATAGTTTACAGTCTCCCAACCGTGAGAGGCACGGGAAGCTTAAGATATTCAAATAGCTTAGAGCCTCTCGGAGAGTTAGAAGCTGTCAGAATAAAACTAGTAGAAGATTTCATTGATGAGCCAATGCTTGCTGCCAAGTTTCCACATCCCCTGTATTGTATCCTTGAATGTATATTAATTAATATAGTTGGTATGTAGGAAAAATAAGTAGTGGCCTTGGTGTTAGCAACTTTAGACCCTTAAGGTAATAAATTCTTTCCTTTGTTGTAAACCCACTGCACCTCTGCCCTATAGGAATGCAACTTTATCTAACACCTTCGGAGGATGGCGCCAAACTTTAAAATAATTACTCTTAGAGAAAATAAGCCTTATGGTTGACAAACCTTTGTAAGAGTCATAAAATGTTAATAGGCCTTCTGGCCAGAAGATGATGTAAATCACCTAAACCATTTGTATATGGTAAGTTTGCAGAAAAGAAACCCTGGTTTTGATAAGGATCAAAGACTGCTGACTTTGCATGATTTCACACCCTCTATTATCCTCTATGTACAACTTATGGTATAAAAGCCCCTGTTGAAAATAAAGCTACGGGCCTTGCTCACCAAAGCTTGGTCTCCCCATGTCATTCTTTCTTTCAACCTCTGGCTGAGTTCCCATCTGGAGAGCGGAGCCCCGCCAAGCTTACTAATTTTGCCTGGGCTTCTAAGATCCATCCGGGGAGGCCTCAGTGTCTCCTCTTCCACAGGAGAACGGAAGGACGCCTGTGGCCTACGTAAGTGGTGCAAACTTCTTGTCTCGAAGTTTTATTGGTTTTCCGCATAAACCAAGTTACTCAGCCTCTTTCCTCCACTGAATTTTCCTACTGAGCTATCCTTATTCTATTACTCTTTATATCTTTGATTAATATTTAATTAAAGCCAGTGTACTCGCTGACGCCGTCTCCCGTTCGAATTCCCTGGATCAGCCGGGGCTGGAGCCGGCAGGTTACCATTTCCTTCTCCAGGGGATCTTCCCAACCCAGAGACTGAACTCAGGTCTCCTGCATTACAGACGGATACTTTATCTTCTGAGCCATTACCAAATGGACTAAAAAACAGGCGGAAAACATGAACAATACCAGTACAGGCGGATACTTTATCTTCTGAGCCATTATCAAATGGACTAAAAACAGGCGGAAAGCATGAACAATACCAGTACAGGCGGATACTTTATCTTCTGAGCCATTACCAAAATGGACTAAAAACAGGTGGAAAACGTAAACAATACCAGTATTTACTGCACTGGAGCAGTGGCTTTCCAGGTGGTGCAGCCAGACCTGGGGGTTGTTTAAACTTCATTCTGGGACGGGGGAGCCTGGTGGGCTGCCAACTATGGGGTCGCACAGAATCGGGCACGACTGAAGCGACTTAGCAGCAGCAGCAGCAGCAAGGTCATTTGGGGACTTCCCTGGTGGTCCAGTGGCTAAGATTTTGCACTCCCAATGCAGGAGGCCTGGGTTTGATTCCTGGTCAGGAAACTAGATCCTACATGTCGCAACTAAGACCCAGCCCACCCAAATAAATAAACATTACAAAAAGAAAATAAAGCTTTCCTGGTGGCTCAGAATATGCTTGCAAAGCAGGGGATCGAGGTTTGATCCTTGGGTCAGAAAGATCCCCTTGAGAAGGAAATGGCAACTCACTGCAGTGTTCTTGCCTGGAGAATCCTATGGACAGAGGAGCCTGGAAGGCTATAGTCCATTGCGGTCACAAAGAGTTGGACATACTGCCACTAAGACCTGGCATGGCCAACTAAATAAACAGTACAAAAGGAAAATAAAGCCACTTGGGCCCCACAGCTAAGATGTGGCCTCTCCAGGCCCACTGCCCGAGGCCCTGAGGCCCCCCTGGGAGGTCTTTCCCATGGCTGCTCTTTCCAGGGGGTTGTGCTTGCCCAGCTGGGTGGAGGGTCCCCAGATGCCCCTATATCAATAATTTAACATGGAAACAATGGGGGAGTGTCTTCAACAGTCTGAAGGAAAATGATCTTCAGCCTAGAATTTTCTTGCCAGTCCATTACTAACCAAGTTTAGGGTAGAACCATGACATCCCCAGGGAAAGGTGCACAGGGTTGCCTAATGTGCACCTGTTTCTCAGAAAGCCAGTAGAGGTTTTGCTCCTTGTCCAGGATGGCATTCATTACAGAAGGACACAGGGAGGAGGGGGAGAAGGGGGGAGGAACCAGCAGGAAGGGTTGTGACCTTGTGCCCTGGACCACAGAGGCAAAGGGCACCACCAGGCCTGACGCCAAGGGCTTAAACCTTAAGGGCTGGCATCACCAAGACTCTGCTAGCTAACTCCCCAGCCTCTAGCGTCCTTGGTCCATCCTGACTGGCCCACAGCCTGGTGGAGGCGTCCCTCCCCCTGTGATGTCTGCAGCCTGGGTGGGATGAGAATGCTCCAGAGCCCAGTGCACAGGGCCTCTCCCTGCACCAGCAGAGCAACCCTGCCACGTGTCTGGCTCTTATGGGTCCCCATCCCCCAGGACTGTGAGTGACCTTGACCCTGGCCAGGCCCTGTGCCCTCAGGGAAGCTGCAGCCAGTTTGTGTCCAGCCTGCCTGCTCTGGAATCTTCTTCAGGGGCGGTGCTTTCCTTAATTCAGCTGGGTTTGGGTTTGAGACTCAGTTTTTCAAAAGTGAATATGTTGTTTAGGATACACACAGGTTTGGGAGCTGTGGCAGAAAATGGAATGTCGAGGTTGTTTTTGGTGGTGGTGATGGGGCAGGGCAAGAACGTTATGGTTATGAAGGGCCCACAGGGTGTCCCAGGGGATGCTCATGTTCTGTTTCTTAAACAAGGTAGTGGCTATGCAGGTGTTTATAACGGTTCTCTCAACTGAACACATCTGTTTTATGTATACTTTTAAACACACACACAGTGAGTAATTCACAACTTAAAAAAACAAAGTGTAAAGGAGACTTTTACTAGTTGTTAAAATTACCTTCATATTTTCTCTTGGAATCCTCTTGGTTTGGTAGTTTGGTGATACAGGGAGGCATTGCATGGATTATTTCAATAGATTTTTCTTTATGACCATTGTTTCCTGTTGTCTTTTTGCTCTATAATTAGAAAAGTGGCAAAAAATATTTTTTGGTGGTAGAGATAATTTTAAATTGTGCTTTATTTGATGACTACAACTACTTTTTGTATAGAACGAGTGTGTAAAGCCTATGTTTGCAAAAGTATGTGTAATTAGACACTTCAAGAACTCAAATTTGCTGTACCTTAGTTGTCCAAGACGCAACATCTTCCGATTTTTGGGTTTCCTGGTGTCGCATACTTATAAATGGAAAACTTTTCCTGTCTGCTTGTACTGACTTCGTTGAAGAAACTACAGAACAGGTACATTCAATATATGTAAGAAGCATAGCTTGCATTTGGAAGCAATGTTGATTTTAAATAGAAAATAACAACTGAAGTTGGTAATGTAATAACGAAACAAAGTATACTAGACATTTTCTAAAGATGTTCAGTAAATATCAAACATTTGCCAGTTTCACTTTCTCCTCTACCACGTCAGCATTTTTGTCCTGTTTTGGGCCGCGGAGGTTATGGGTATCACAGTGGTACCCATACAAGCAGGCATGAGGATGGGTGGGCCTTGCTCTGGGAGGACACAGCGGCCCGTGCTGGCAGGAGAGGTTCAGGAGCATAGTTCTGCAGTTGCGAGAGGGGCACCACCATGTCTCCTGCGTCAGAGCTCTTGGTTATCAATGGTTAGATCACCCATGCTAAAGTTCACGACTTCTAAATCTGGTAGCCACTTTCCTCAGAGGTTTTATCCTATTTAAATAACCCCATGTTTGATTTTATCATCTCTGCTGGCTGTTATTCTGGATTATAAACCAAAAGCAAAGAGATTGTTGCCTTGAAAAGTAAACACAATCAAAAAATGGGCCAAAGAACTAAATAGACATTTCTCCAAAGAAGACATACAGATGGCTAACAAACACATGAAAAGATGCTCAACATCACTCATTATCAGAGAAGTGCAAATCAAAACCACTATGAGGTACCATTTCATGCCAGTCAGAATGGCTGCTATCCAAAAGTCTACAAGCAATAAATGCTGGAGAGGGTGTGGAGAAAAGGGAACCCTCTTACACTGTTGGTGGGAATGCAAACTAGTACAGCCACTATGGAGAACAGTGTGGAGATTCCTTAAAATACTGGAAATAGAACTGCCTTATGATCCAGCAATCCCACTGCTGGGCATACACACTGAGGAAACCAGAAGGGAAAGAGACACGTGTACCCCAATGTTCATCACAGCACTGTTTATAATAGCCAGGACATGGAAGCAACCTAGATGCCCATCAGAAGATGAATGGATAAGAAAGCTATGGTACATATACACAATGGAGTATTACTCAGCCATTAAAAAGAATTCATTTGAATCAGTTCTAATGAGATGGATGAAACTGGAGCCTATTATACAGAGTGAAGTAAGCCAGAAAGAAAAACACCAATACAGTATACTAACACATATATATGGAATTTAGAAAGATGGTAACAATAACCCTGTATATGAGACAGCAAAAGAGACACTGATGTATAGAACAGTCTTATGGACTCTGTGGGAGAGGGAGAGGGTGGGAAGATTTGGGAGAATGGCATTGAAACATGTATACTATGATGTATGAAACGAGTCACCAGTCCAGGTTCGATGCACAATACTGGATGCTTGGGGCTGGTGCACTGGGATGACCCAGAGGGATGGTATGGGGAGGGAGGAGGGAGGAGGGTTCAGGATGGGGAACACATGTATACCTGTGGTGGATTCATTTTGATATTTGGCAAAACCAATACAATATTGTAAAGTTTAAAAATAAAATAAAAAAAAAGAAAAGTAAACACATAGTTACTTCCTCTAGCAAAATAAGAGGTAAGTGTTTCTGTTGTTTCTCTTCTTAGCAGAATCTTGCTGGAAGGTCTTGTCTGTCAAGGGTGGGTTGGGGAGTGAGTAAGTACATCCTGTCTTGAAGGAAAAGGTACTCCTGATCCCCTGGAGAAAGGAATGGCAACCCACTGCAGTATTCTTGCCTGGGAAATCTCATGGACAGAGGAGCCTGGAGGGCTACATACAGTCCATGGGGTCACAAAGGGTCGGACATGACTGAACGATGAAACACAAACACAACACAGCAATAAAAAGGTACAAACTAATGAAAATAGCACAGCATAGATGAGTCTCAAACACACTATGCTGAACAAGAGAAGACAGATACAAAAGAGGACCTGCTGTATAATCCCACTTGTGAATCTGTAAAACAGGCAAACTGAACAACTGTGACTGAAGGGAAGTCAGAGGTGGCTTTGGGCTGGGGCTGGAGGATCCCTGACCTGACTGCCAGGGATAAGAGCACCTCCTGAGGAGATGGCCATATTCTACATCTAGATCGAGGTAATGGTTACATGGGTATAAGCGGATGTCAAAACCCACTGAACTGCACACTTAAAATGGATGCACTGCATTGAGGTTTATGCATACTCAGTTGTGTCTGACTCTTAGCGACCTCATGGACTGTAGCTTGCCAGGCTCCTCTGTCCATGGGATTTCCCAGGCAAGAATACTGCAGTGGGTTTTCCATTTCCTTCTCCAGGGGATCTTCCTGACCCCGGGATTGAACCTGCCTCTCCTTTGTCTCCTGCATTGGCAGGTGGATTTACCACTGAGCAACCCAGGAAACCCACTGTATTGAGGTGAGAGTGTTAGCTGCTCAGTCGTGTCCGACTCTTTGCAACCCAAGGGCTGTACCTGCCAGGCTTTTCTGTCCATGAAATTCTCCAGGCAAGAATACTGGAGTGGGTTGCCATTCCCAACCCAGGGATCGAACTCTGGTCTCCTGCACTGCAGGCAGGTTCTTTATCATCTGAGCCAAAGGTACCTAAATAAAGTTAACCTTAAAAATCTACATAGGTCTTCCCTCGTGGTCCAGTGAGTGGTTAGGACTTGGTGCTTCTACTGCAGGGGTGTGAGTTCCTTTCCTTGGTCTGGGAACTAGGATCTTGCATGCCATGAGGCTCCACAAAAAAAACAAAAACAAAAACAAAAAACCCAAACAGAAAACAAAACAAAAAATCCACACACTGGATGACAGATCTACCTAGAAAGTTCAGTATTTGGCAGACATTTTGCATTAAACTGCAAGTTATCCCCTCATTCACCTGAGTGAGGACATATAAGACTGAGCCGATGATGGGGGAGGACTGCATCTCTGTTTTCTTCTAGCTGTTTCAACCATGGGGCGGTTTCATTATTCTATATTACATTACAGTGCCTAACAAAATGATTTTTTAAAAAAATAGACTTTTGGACTCTGTGGAAGAAGGCGAGGGTGGGATGATTTGTAGATCACCAGTCCAGGTTCGATGCATGAGACAGGGTGCTCAGGGCTGGTGCACTGGGATGACCCTGAGGGATGGGATGTGGGGGAGGTGGGAGGGGGGTTCAGGATAGGGGACACATGTACACCCATGGCTGAGTCATGTGAATGTATGGCAAAAACCACTACAATAAGGTAATTAGCCTCCAATTAAATAAATAAAATTTTTTAAAAATGTCCATTATCTTGATGATATTAGTTAGGAAAATTTAACTACACATTTTAAAACAGATTTCAAGCAAAACTAATTGAAACACACTTTACCTTTTGGATAATCTTCTTTGTCATGTAAATTTCCGACTATCCGGTTAGAATAGATGTTTCTAATTTCAAGCTCTCGATCCTTCTCCTATAAAGAACCACAATACCAATATTTCTATAAGTGTTTACTTTTATCAACCTTCATTTTATGTAAAAAACTATTTAATGTGAGGAGCTTGGTAAGCTCTAACAGGAAAAGAAATTGGCCATGTCATCGTATATCATTCCCAACATAAAAAAAAATTAGTTCTTTTAAAAACAATATTTATTTATTTTGGCCACACTGGGTCTTAGTTGTGGCATGTGGGATCTTGTTCCCTGACTGGGGATTGAACCTGGGTCCCTTGCTTTGGGGAGTCTTAGCCTCTGGATCACCAGGGAAGTCCCAAAAAAGCACTAGCTTTTAAACAGAGTGATAAACCATTGTGACTCAGACAATATTTTGAAGAGTTTGCAAGCCAAATTCTTTCACAGTATTTTTTTCTATTCCCTGGGTCTACTCTAAGAAGTTTACTGTCCTTTGTGGTGCAATGCAGTGGCCACTAGTCATGTTGCTCCTTGGATTAAGTAGAATTAAAAATAGTTAGTTCTGAGAGTCACATGACCTGTATTGTGGCTGCTCAGTCCTGCATGAGAGTGGTGACCACAAGGTTGGACAGTGAGAGAGAACACTGTCCTCATCACAGAAAGTTTTGTCTGTACAGCCAGTGCAGGGTGGGTGGGACCTGCAACAAAAATACTGCTCTTTAGCTTGAGATTTCAGTGCTGACTTTTTAAGTCTTGGCAAAACAAAAGGTTTGACACCCTGGTTTTCTGAGAAAAATTGAAGTATGGTTGATATATAGTATTATATAAGTTACAGGTGTAGTATAGTGGTCACAAGTTTTAAAGGTTATACTCCTTATTGTAAAATATTGGCTATATTCCCTGTATTGTACTGTGTTTCCCTGTAGCTTCAGTTCAGTTCAGTTCAGTTCAGTTCAGTCGCTCAGTTGTGTCCGACTCTTTGCGACCGCATGAATCGCAGCACGCCAGGCCTCCCTGTCCATCACCAACTCCCGGAGTTCACTCAGACTCACATTCATCGAGTCAGTGATGCCATCCAGCCATCTCATCCTCTGTCGTCCCCTTCTCCTCTTGCCCCCAATCCCTCCCAGCATCAGAGTCTTTTCCAATGAGTCAACACTTCACATGAGGTGGCCAAAGTACTGGAGTTTCAGCTTCAGCATCATTATTTCCAAAGAAATCCCAGGGCTGATCTCCTTCAGAATGAACTGGTTGGATCTCCTTGCAGTCCAAGGGACTCTCAAGAGTCTTCTCCAACACCACAGTTCAAAAGCATTAATTCTTCGGCGCTCAGCCTTCTTCTCAGTCCAACTCTTACATCCATACATGACCACAGGAAAAACCATAGTCTTGACTAGATGGACCTTGGTTGACAAAGTAATGTCTCTGCTTTTGAATATGCTATCTAGGTTGGTCATAACTTTCCTTCCAAGGAGTAAGCGTCTTTTAATTTCATGGCTGCAGTCACCATCTGCAGTGATTTTGGAGCCCAGAAAAATAAAGTCTGACACTGTTTCCACTGTTTCCCCATCTATTTCCCATGAAGTGATGGGATCAGATGCCATGATCTTCGTTTTCTGAATGTTGAGCTTTAAGCCAACTTTTTCACTCTCCACTTTCACTTTCACCAAGAGGCTTTTGAGTTCCTCTGCACTTTCTGCCATAAGGGTGGTGTCATCTGCATATCTGAGGTGATTGATATTTCTCCCAGCAATCTTGATTCCAGCTTGTGCTTCTTCCAGCCCAGCATTTCTCATGATGTACTCTGCATATATGTTAAAAAAGCAGGGTGACAATATACAGCCTTGATGTACTCCTTTTCCTATTGGGAACCAGTCTGTTGTTCCATGTCCAGTTCTAACTGTTGCTTCCTGACCTGTATACAGATTTCTCAATAGATAGATCAAGTAGTCTGGTATTCCCATCTTTTTCAGAATTTTCCACAGTTTATTGTGATCCACACAGTCAAAGGCTTTGGCATAGTCAATAAAGCAGAAATAGATGTTTTTCTGGAACTCTCTTGCTTTTTCCATGATCCAGCAGATGTTGGCAATTTGATCTCTGGTTCCTCTGCCTTTTCTAAAACCAGCTTGAACATCAGGAAGTTCACAGTTCACGTATTGCTGAAGCCTGGCTTGGAGAATTTTGAGCATTACTTTACTAGCATGTGAGATGAGTGCAATTGTGTGGTAGTTTGAGCATTCTTTGGCATTGCCTTTCTTTGGGATTGGAATGAAAACTGACCTTTTCCAGTCCTGTGGCCACTGCTGAGTTTTCCAAATTTGCTGGCATATTGAGTGCAGCACTTTCACAGCATCATCTTTCAGGATTTGAAATAGCTCAACTGGAATTCCATCAGCTCCACTAGCTTTGTTTGTAGTGATGCTTTCTAAGGCCCACTTGACTTCACATTCCAGGATGTCTGGCTCTAGGTCAGTGATCACACCATCATGATTATCTGGGTCGTGAAGATATTTTTTGTACAGTTCTTCTGTGTATTCTTGCCACCTCTACTTAGTATCTTCTATCTTCTGCTTCTGTTAGGTCCATACCATTTTTGTCCTTTATCGAGCTGTAGCTTAGTTTATACCCTGTAGCTTAGTTTATACCTTCTACTTTCCTACCCCTATAGTACCCCTCCACCCTTCCCTCCCCACTGTTAACCACAAGTTTGTTCTGTATACTCATGAGTCTGCTTCTTTTTTGTTATATTCACTAGGTTGTTGTATTTTTTAGACTCCACATTTAAGTGATATCATACAGTATTTGTCTTTCTCTGTTTGACATATTTCACTTGACACTATTTTGTGGTGTTGGAGAAGACTCTTGAGAGTTCCTTGCACTGCAAGGAGATCCAACCAGTCCATCCTAAAGGAGATCAGTCCTGGGTGTTCATTGGAAGGACTTATGTTGAAGCTGAAATTCCAATACTTTGGCCACCTGATGCGAAGAGCCGACTCATTTGAAAAGACCCTGATGCTGGGAAAGATTGAGGGCAGGAGGAGAAGGGGATGACAGAGGATGATGGTTGGATGGCATCACTGACTCGATGGACATGGATTTGGGTGGACTCTGGGAGTTGGTGATGGACAGGGAGGCCTGGCATGCTGCAATTCATGGGGTCGCAAAGAGTCAGACACAACTGAGTGACTGAACTGAACTGAACTGAAAGTGTTAACAAGGTACAATACTATTACTTCATGTGATGAGATAAAAAATGATAACAGAAGTTTTGTAAATAGAGTTTTAATTTTTCTAATTATAATGCATATTCATCAAGCTGTTAACTCATTCTAATAATTTATGTTCCTAGGGGAAAAACTTAATTTGAGAAAGCTATTCTTTAAGTAATTTAAAGATATATTAGGCAGTGGCCACTGGACTGGAAAAGGTCAGTCCTCATTCCAGTTCCCAATAAGGGCAATGCCAAAGAATGTAAAAACTATGGTACATCTGCCCTTATTTCACAAGTTAGCAAGGTAATACTCAAGATGCTTCAAGCCAGGCTTCAACAGTACATGAACCAAGAACTTCCAGACGTACAAGCTGGATTTAGGAAAGGCAGAGGAACCAGAGATCAACTGGTTGCCAACATCCATTGGATCATAGAAAAAGCAAGGGAATTCCAGAAAAACATCTACTTCTGCTTCATGACTATGCTAAAGCATTTGACTGTGTGGATCACAACAAACTGTGGAAAATTCTTAAAGAGATGGGAATACCGGACCACCTTACCTGTCTCCTGTAAAACCTATATGCTGGTCAGGAAGAAACAGAAGCAGAAATGGAACAACAGACTGGTTCAAAATTGGGAAAGGAGTATGTCAAGGCTGTATATTGTCCCCTGCTTATTTAACTTATATTCAGAGTATGTAATGTGAAATGCCAGACTGGACAGAGCTCAAGCTGGAATCAAGGTTGCTGGGAGAAATATCAATAACCTCAGATACGCAGATGACACCACCCTTATGGCAGAAAGCAAAGAGGAACTAAAGAGCCTCTTGATGAATGTGAAAGAGGAGAGTGAAAAAGCTGGCTTAAAACTCAGCATTCAAAAAACTAAGATCATGGCATCTGGTTCCATCAGTTCATGGCAATTAGACAGGGAAACAATGGAAACAGTGACAGGCTTTATTTTCTTGGGCTCGAAAATCACTGCAGATGGTGACTGCAGCCATGAAATTAAAAGACACTTGCTTCTTGAAAGAAAAGCTATGACAAACCTAGACAGCATATTAAAAAGCAGAGACATCACTTTGCTGACAAAGGCTGATGTTGAAGCTGAAAATCCAATACTTTGGCCACCTGATGTGAAGAACTGACTCATTTGAAAAGACCCTGTTGCTGGGAAAGATAGAAAACGGGAGGAGAAGGGGACGACAAAGGATGAGATGGTTGGATGGCATCACTGACTCAATGGACATGAGTTTGAGCAAACTCCAGGACCTGGTGATGGACAGGGAGGCCTGGTGTGCTGCAGTCCATGGGGTCACAGAATCAGAGATAACTGAGTGACTGAACTGAATTGAAATATCCGTATAGTCAAAGCTATGGTTTTTCTGGTAGTCATGTACAGATGTGAGAGTTGTATCATAAAGAAGCCTGAGCACAAAAGAATTGATGCTTTCAAATTGTTGTGTTGGAGAAAATTCTTGAGAATCCCTTGGAGTGCAAGGAGATCAAAGCAGTCAATATTAAAGGAAATCAGTCCTGAATATTCATTGAAAGGACTGATGCTGAAGCTGAAACTCCAATACTTTGGCCACCTGATGGGAAGAGCCAACTCATTGGAAAAGACCCTGATGCTGGAAAAGATGAGGGCAAGAAGAGAATGGGGCAACAGAGGGTGAGATTGTGGGTTGGCATCATTGAACCAATGGACATGAGTTTGAACAAGCTCCGGGAGATAGTGAAGGACAAGGAAGCCTGGTGTGCTGCAGTTCATGGGGTCACAAAGAGTCAGATGTGACTGAACAACAACAGCTCTGATATTTTTGGAAGCTGAATTTCACAAGTTTTCGTACATTTTGCTTTTAAAAAAAAGTACCTTAAGTTTTTGTTGAAGGTGTTTTATTTCCATCTGCAGAGTCTTTGTGGCAGCCTGAGCTGCTAAGGTCTTCCGGTTCTCAAAGGTCAGCTGCCGAGTAAAGGCTTTATTGTTCAGCCTCAATTGTTTCTCCAAGTCCTGAAAACAGTACATATTTCAGCTCTTTGTGACCAGTGTAGTATTATACAAAACTTCAACTGTAATGAAACTAATTACACTTATGAAAAGTTCAAGATTTTAATATAATTTTAGTGGGGAGAACACATATTAGAACTAAAAATTATCATACACACACAGAGAGGCACAAAGCCCCAAAATCTCAGATCCCAACTCTAGAGAATAAATATCATGTTTACAGTCTGATGTTTTTTACACTCTGGAATTTGATAAAAAAGAAATTTTTTTTTTTGGAACAGAGCCTGAAAATCAATAAGTATAATCAGTGTTATACTTTCAAACTAAACCTAAGCAATTGTGTTGAAATGAAGTATTATGCAACTTGGCATATAGTGCACTCTGTGAAAATCTTTCAAGCATCTCTTGCTGAAAGCTTTACCAGCATCAGTGCAGATCATGATTCTGTGGGACTGTGATTCTCAGATAACCGAGGTTGGAAATTATGCTGGGGCCTCACAGAGCCACACCCGTGTGAATGGGTTATATGTGAGACAGCGAAATGACTGACTTAGTAGCACAATGGAGTGTATCGGAGTTGCTCAGTTGTGTCCGACTCTTTGTGACCCCATGGACTGTAGCTTACCAGCTCCTCTGTCCATGGGTTTTTCCCGGCAATAGTACTGGAGTGGGTTGCCATTTCCTTCTCCAATAACCTTCTATAAAAATGCAGGATTTACTATTGCATATTCACCTTTCTGGAATGAGACCTGTTTTACTGGAGAATTGTTTGAGCAGGACTTTAATAGGAGGTTGGCCTAAAAAGACCTTTCTTTCCTTTTTTACCATAAAGTTTCCCTTTATGGATTCCCTCATTATAACATTAACACTTTCTCATTAAAGTGTAAAATATGGTAAACTAATGGGGTTGAAATGAAATAATCTTTAAAACCACACTTTCTAAAATATTAACACTAAAAAAATACTTACATGTTTTGCTCCACAAATGTTTTCCCCCCACCAAATGCCCTAAAACCAAATGAAATCTCCTATATGACCAAGTGCTCCTGATAAGAAAATAGGTAAGTAGTTCTTGAATTCTTTTTGGTTTTGGTTGTAGTATGGAGACATCGGAGAAGGCAATGGCACCCCACTCCAGTACTCTTGCCTGGAAAATCCCATGGTTGGAGAAGCCTGGTGGGCTGCAGTCCATGGGGTCGCTAAGAGTCAGACATGACTGAGGGACTTCACTTTCACTTTTCACTTTCATGCATTGGAGAAGGAAATGGCAACCCACTCCAGTGTTCTTGCCTGGAGAATCCCAGGGACGGGGGAGCCTGGTGGGCTGCCGTCTATGGGGTCGCACAGAGTTGGACACGACTGAAGCGACTTAGCAGCAGTAGCAGCAGCAGCATAGAAACATGAGCTACTTAAACATATGTTTAAAAATATGTAGATGAGATACAAACACATGTACTTTCACATGACAGACAGATGCTAAGATGGATTCAATGCTACCTGAATGGCCAAACATTAGAACCTTGGTACACTATTTACATCAGTAAAAAAGGAGGTTCCTCATTATGTCCTGTGGCTCACATATCCATTTTATGTGAGAAAATTCTCTTTGAAAATAGAGAAGGATTTTTACCAAAAAAGAAATAACTGAGAAATGGCTGAAATGAACTTAATGTCTTGTTATTTCAAGTAAATACTTGTCTACTTCACGAATGATTTCTATTTCATAGAAAATACTTGTCCTTCGCCATTAAGGAATGAAAGAGTAAGTTAATTCCATTTGTGTCCATTCCATTTTGTGTTCATAGTGACCAAACCACCTAATGTAGAATAGGCAGAATTCCCAGTGTAATCAGTGTTCTCCCAAATCACCCCGTGTAAACCCAAGCTTTTAACCACCATGCACCCTTGAGGAATAGCAACCTATCCATTCCTTCAGTGATTTACATTCCTTTCCCCTATCTGTCTCCAGGAATATTACCTAGAAAACTTTTCTGTTTCCAGGACATGGGTCTTTGTGGTGATGACTGTACAGATGGATGAGGGAGAGAACAAGGAAGGGGGTGAGGAGATGCACTTACAGTTTAGGGAAGTGATCTTTTCAGAAGCACTTTGGAGCAGAGGCTCACTTTCTAAGAGAGGTTTCCCGCAACATAGCACAACACGACATAGCACAACACACTGCCCTCCAGCATATGAACAGACTCCCCTAACCCTGGCAGCCAGAGCGTCTCAGAGAATGGTCATTTCCAGATAAATGAGCCCAACTGTAACCGAGCAGGACACTATGGGGCTTTTTCTGGAACAGGGACCCCTCCTCACCACATGTCCTCCGTCTGCCTCCTGTCTTTAGAAAAACTTTAGCCTCCTACAACTTGCCTGAGTTCCAAAGAGCAAATTTAATCAGAGAAGTGAGAAGATGCAGAAAGAAATGAAAATAGTAAAGTAAGACAATTTGTTTCCCTGTGGCTCAGACGGTAAAGAAGCTGCCTGAAATGCAGGAGACCCAAGTTTGATCCCTAGGTCAGGAAGATACCTTGGAGAAGGGAATGGCTACCCACTCCAGTATTCTTGCCTGGAAAATCCCATAGACAGAGGAGCCTGGTGGGCTATAGTCCATGGGGTAGCAAAGAGTTGGACATGACTGAGCGACTAAACACAGCACAAGACAAAATAATAATAGTTTAGCTATTAAAGTTAAGAACTTGTAGTTCCTCCTCAAGGGCTATAGGTAATATTCTGAGCCATTTCCTGTGAGCTGTTTTGCAGATACTGAACCCCCACCAGGTGGAAGAAGTTTAACTGCGTGCTGCCCACAAGCACATAAACCCCAGACTGGTTAGAACCAGAAGATTGATGACGCTGACTCCTGAATACCTCACCACCAACCAATCAAGAAGAATATCCATGAACTGATCACATAACACACCACCCCAAACCTTGTCTTTAAAAAATTTTCCCTGAAAGCCACTGGGGGAGTTCAGGTGTTTTGATCACTAACTAACTGGACTCCTTGCTTGACATTTGCAGTAAATGCTGTTCTTTCCTTTAGCACTTCAGCACAGTGTCAGTAGACTGGCTTTGCTGCCTGTGGACGAGTGGACCTGAGTTAGGTTGGGTGACACAAACACAGAAGGAGCCCTGGCTCAGTCCACAACAAGAGGGGCTGTTGCTATTTCTCCTGTGCACCTCCCCTTCCCTGCCCCCACCCCATCCCCACCGGATACCACCATCTGTGTGCTCAGCTCAGTAGTGCTTCATTCCTCAGGCAAGTATTATGAATGTGCACCCTCTCCACATTGCTTTTGGAACCTTAACATTCCTAGGCCTCTGAAGTACAGACCTGTATCTTTTTGTCGTTTGCCTCCATCTTAGCTGTAAGAATGGACAACCTCTGAGTGAGCTCTTCTCTCTCTGGAAGATTGTTCTCTTCAGAAATCTTCTGCAGTGCCTGCAAGGCATCTTTTGTCCTCAGAAGCTCACCGTCCATCTCTCTCAGCTTCCTCGACGTGGCTCTTTCCTTTCCCTGGGATTTCCTGAGGAGCTGCCTTAAATTTTTCACTTCGTTCTGATGTTTGGCCATAATTTGAGGTAGATTATTTTGTGAATTCTCATATTTTCCTATAGCTTTCAAGTGCTTAAGCTGGACTTGTTTCAGAAACTGGTTTTCTATGACTGTAGCTTCCGCTTTGTGGTGCAGATCAGCTAACTCATTCTTCAGTTCTTTGATCTTATGAAGCCTCGCTGACAGGATGCGGTGAATCATGGCATCACGTCGCTGAGCAGCCACACTGATCTGAGAGTTGAGAAATGGTACATTCCAGCTGTGCTTTTTTCTAACCGAGATTTCCTTCTGGCCTGTGTAAGAAGATAATCCAGTTTGTAACTACAGTCATATGTATGTGCTTAGTTGCTCAGTCACGTGCAACTCTTTGTGACCCCATGGACTGTAGCCCGCCAGGCTCCTCTACCCATGGGGATTCTCCAGGCAAGAATATTGGAGTGGGTAGCCTATCCCTTCTCCAGAGGCTCTTCCTGACCCAGGAATCAAACCAGGGTCTCCTGCATTGCAGGTGGAGTCTTTATGAGCTGAGTTACCAGGGAAGCCCAATCATGCATATAGATATGTAAGTATGCAGGTATCTGTAATACCCACACCCCCTCTTCTCCCCTACTCCCACACACATATACACATACACACGCAAGGTAGAAGGGGAAGGAACTAACACTGAATGAATACTCGTGCTTTAGGCTAGGTACTTTATGTCTAGCTATCTCATTTAATGCAATCCTTTAAGGTCAGTAGTAGTCCATTTTATAGCTGGAGATTATAAGTCATTTGTCCATGGTTACATAACCACAAAGTGACATAAAAGGAATTGAAATCAGGTCTTCTCTGACTCTAAAACCCGCACTTACTTCTATTATAAAAGGTAAACTAAAAACCATAAGAATAAATAACATTTACCAAGCATTTCCCATATGTGAAGCATTGAATTAAATGCTTTGTGTAATAGATTATCTGACGTAATTCTGCCAACAAAATGTTATGAGGCAATTAGAGGGTAACATTAGAGCCAAGAGTTATATATGAAGGTCTCATAGATTTAAAAAGATGTTTAAAGAGCCATTAAATTGCTTAGAGAATTCATATAAGTATTCTATCTCTCAATATATCAAACATAGGCAGTTTTTCCTGTGTTGCTTTTGGCTAGGCACTCAATTAACCAGTTAGATGGTTTGTGCTCAGGAAACTATTTTAATCAAAAAGCATCTAAATGATATTACACCAAGCTCATATAACTGAATTTGCGTATGTCAACTGTATATGTAACATCATTGTATTATTATCCCATTTTATTTTTTAAATTATTTTTCATTGGAGTATAGTTGCTTTACAGTGTTGTGTTACTTTCTGCTGTACAGCAAAGTGAATCAGCTCTATGTGTACACACATCCTTTCTTCCTTGGATTTCCTTCTTATTTAGGTCACCACAGAGCACTGAGTAGAATTCCCTATATATTATGTTCTCATTAGTATCTATTTTATAAATAGTATCAGTAGTGTCTATTATCCCATTTTAATGATGATGCTTATCAATGGGCACACAGCTAGTAAGTGGTGAAACAGACTCAGGCCTGTGTGCCTTTGCCCCTTCCCCACAGGTATGTGCGTTTATATGATATTCATATGTGCATCTGTGTATGTACACATATGTGTGCCTGTATACATATCAGGATACCTATATTCTGAGAAAGAGCAGTTGGAACTGGATTCTAGAATTTAAAAATGTATGATCCTCATCCTGCAGAGAGAAAGGCTCTTAGTGGCCAGTGTCACTGGGGTCTTAGCCCTGAGCTATTGGCCCAAGTGAGGACACATTGTTTGAGACATGCCTCACTGTGTTTGGTCTCGTGGTGGGAAAGGCAATTCTGCCTGTGATGGAAACAATGAGCCAGCAGAGATAGAGGACACTTTCCGGGGATAAAGCATGTGGATCTTGAGGGTGACAGACCACACAGATTTCACAGTGACCACACTATCTGTTTCCCAGGTGGTTCAGTGGTGAAGAATCTGTCTGCCAATGCAGGAGACACAAGAGACATGGGTTTGATCACGAGTTTGGGAAGATCCCCTGGAGAAGGAGGTGACAACTCTCTCCAGTATTCTTGCCTGGAGAATCCTCATGGACAGAGGAGCCTGGAGGGCTATAGTCCATGGAGTCACAAAGAGTCAAACACGACTGAGCGATTAGCACTTTCCTTTTTTTAAAAAAGCTGAATGGTTAAACTACTCTTAAGATACCTAGTTGTTAAACTACTAAGCTAAAACACTTAAATTATTTCACAAAAAACATGTACATCTAGGTTCATAGTTAGTTAAAAAGTGACTCTTACTACTCAAGACTAGTCATGCCTTCCCAGTACAAAGAGTGAAATAAGCTCTTTGAACAGACCTAAGCCCAAGCCCCGCTTCACTGGCTCCAGCCTCTCCTCTTTCCTCAGCCTTTTCCCCAGGTGCACCCTCACCCCCATCCTCCTTTTCAAAGCACCTCTGTCCTCCTGTCACACTGCTGTGCCCATCCTCCCTGCCCCGTCATGGTCCTGTCATCTTCATCTTTGTGTCGCAGTCCCATTCTGTTCCTGCCGTCGGCACCCTCAGTCTGGTTCAGGTCCTCATCCTGAGCCACGTTCCTGCTGGTGCTGGCTCTACCCTGTGCTGGGTCCTCTCTCTCTTCCAGGTCACCTTAAAGAAGGTGGCCCCTTCTTCCAAGGACCAGGGTAGGAAGAGGTTCAAAGGCCTTTCCCCTTCCTGTTCTCCACAGCTCCAGCATCAGTCGCAAAGCATACCTCCTCAACCCCACCTTAGGGCTTCCACCCACCTCTGCCCAAAGACAATAGGGCAAAAGGTGTCCCAAGCAAATGAATGCAGTAAAATAATTTTTCTTTTTGGCTATACCATTTTTCCCCCTTTTTAAAATTTCTGAGCTCAGAGCAAGTGTAGAAACCTTCATAGTTATAAAGATCCACAATAAAACCTTTTCATCATTGCTTAGAAATGATCAGTCTTTCATACACATACACCCACAGCCAGCTCTCACTCACCCACCAATAAGTCCTCAGTTATCCACAGTCACCTTTACACAAACACACACACACCTTATTTTAAATTATTCTCTTCCTTCTCAGAACTACAGAGATCATGGATCAGGCAGACTGGGAGCTCTTCTGAGGCTCAGATTTGGCTATTTTCATCACTGATCCACTTCAGTGAGAGAGGATCTCAGAGAAGGTATACCAGTTTTTTGAGTGACTATCACAAAACGTCTTGGTGGGCTTCCCAGGTGGTACTAGTGGTAAAGGACCTACTTGCCAGTGCAGGAGACATAAGGAGTTGCAGGTTTGATCCCTGGATCAGGAAGATCCCCTGGACTAGGGAATGACAACCCCATCCACATTCCACTAATGAACCTTGCCTGGAGAATCCCATGGATAGAGGAGCCTGGCAGGCTATAGTCCATGGGGTCACAAAGAGTCGGCATGACCGAGGGGCTTAGCATGCACCCATGTGCACACAGGTTTTGGCATTGTACTGAAAAATCACAGCAAGGAAGGGTATAACTGAAGGAGTCTGAAAGTAAATTTTTCTACAAAAGAAAGAAATATCCACATTTTGAAAATCAAATTATAGAAATATATTGCTTGCTATTTACATTAGTCTAAAGAAAGGCAATGCCAAAGAATGGTCAAACTACCACTCAATTGCACTCATCTCACACGCTAGTAAAGTGATGCTTAAAGTTCTCCAAGCCAGGCTTCATCAACACAGTTACGTGAACTGTGAACTTCCAGATGTTCAAGCTGGTTTTAGAAAAGGCAGAGGAACCAGAGATCAAATTGCCAACATCCCCTGGATCATGGAAAAAGCAAGAGAGTTCCAGAAAAACATCTATTTCTGCTTTATTGACTATGCCAAAGCCTTTGTGGCTCACAATAAATTGTGGAAGATTCTGAAAGAGCTGGGAATACCAGACCACCTGACCTGCCTCTTGAGAAACCTGTATGCAGGTCAGGAAGCAACAGTTAGAACTGGACATGGAACAACAGACTGGTTCCCAATAGGAAAAGGAGTACGTCAAGGCTGTATATTGTCACCCTGCTTATTTAACTTCTACGAAGAGTACATCATGAGAAACGCTGGGCTGGAAGAAGCACAAGCTGGAATCAAGATTGCTGGGAGAAATATCAATCACCTCAGATATGCAGATGACACCACCCTTATGGCAGAAAGTGAAGAGGAACTCAAAAGCCTCTTGATGAAGGTGAAAGTGGAGAGTGAAAAAGTTGGCTTAAAGCTCAACATTCAGAAAACGAAGATCATGGCATCTGATCCCATCACTTCATGGGAAATAGATGGGGAAACAGTGGAAACAGTGTCAGACTTTATTTTTCTGGGCTCTAAAATCACTGCGGATGGTGATCGCAGCCATGAAATTAAAAGATGCTTACTCCTTGGAAGGAAAGTTATGACCAACCTAGATAGCATATTCAAAAGCAGAGACATTACTTTGCCAACAAAGGTCCGTCTGGTCAAGGCTATGGTTTTTCCAGTGGTCATGTATGGATGTGAGAGTTGGACTATAAAGAAAGCTGAGTGCCAAAGAATTGATGCTTTTGAACTGTGGTGTTGGTGAAGACTCTTGAGAGTCCCTTGGACTGCAAGGAGATCCAACCAGTCCATCCTAAAGAGATCAGTCCTGGGTGTTCTTTGGAAGGACTGATGCTAAAGCTGAAACTCCAGTACTTTGGCCACCTCATGTGAAGAGTTGACTCATTGGAAAAGACTCTGATGCTGGGAGGGATTGGAGGCAGGAGGAGAAGTGGAAGACAGAGGATGAGATGGCTGGATGGCATCAGCGACTCGATGGACATGAGTCTGAGTGAACTCCGGGAGTTGGTGATGGAGAGGGAGGCCTGGCATGCTGCGATTCATGGGGTCGCAAAGAGTCGGACACGACTGAGCGACTGAACTGAATGATACATTGGGGTACAGGGATCTTCAGGGGCATAAAATTTGGGTTAAAGAAGCAGCCAAGATTTATTTAAAATAATTTGAGAGTATTCATACACAAAAGAGTACCCAAGGGAGAACAAGCAGGTTCTGCATGCTCAGTCACTTCAGCAGTGTCTAACTCTTTGTGACCCAACGGACTGTGGCCCTCTAGGCTCCTCTGTCCATAGGATTCTCCAGGCAAGAATACTGGAGTGGGTTGTCATGCCCTCCTCCAGGAGATCTTCCATACCCAAGGATCGAAGTCTTCTGCATTGGCAGCAGATTCTTTACCTGGGAAACCCTCACTTGGATCATGGAATTTAGGTTCTAGTCCACTGTGAAGTGATAGTTCATTTGGGCTGCTGCCAATTTATGAATAAGTATCTTGCATAAAGGACACAATAAATATTTGTGGAATAAATAAATGAGGAATCAGTTTAAAAAATTTGTATTGTCTCTTAGAACTCAACATGCATTTTATTTCTTATAGAAATAATTTTATAAACACTAACTGCCTTCTTACACAGTTCTGTGAAATTCTAGACTCAGTGTAAGATGTAGTATATTGTTTGATGATTTCTTGTCATAAACCCATGGGGGCCAGACTACTTCTGAATTTTGGGGGGTTTATTCTTTGGGATGGGCTTTCCTGGTGGCTCAGCCTTTTCCTGGCAGGGTCTTCTGCCCTGGCCTTGCCAGTGGGTGCAGGACTCCCACCTCTCCAGAGGAAGGGCTGTGAAACCTTTCGAGAACCTGGAGGAAAACTATGAGTCCTTCTCCCTAGAAAGTT
Organism: Bos grunniens; assembly: GCF_055505025.1. Lineage (NCBI taxonomy): Eukaryota > Metazoa > Chordata > Mammalia > Artiodactyla > Bovidae > Bos > Bos grunniens. The sequence continues at coordinate 18,075,004 of NC_141165.1, read as the reverse complement.
CACAAACACAAATAGATGCACACAGATACACACACTCACACACAAAATGCAAAGGATTCCCTAAGGCTCCCAGAGTCAGGTCTTAGATGAAGACTCCCTGCTCTGAAGCTGGGAAGAAGGGCAACTGAAGACTCTAGCTCTTCACAGGGTCCCAGGCAGGCTGGCTGTGGGAGGCAGGCCCTGGGGGAATGTGGCACTGGACGTGCTCCACATGCAACAGGCTCTTAATTGTTTTTCGGCCACTTACTGACACCAGTTCTGATGGTCCCAGCCGGAAAAGAGTGGCAGTGGTTTCTACACAGGGAATATTTATAAGCCCAGTATTGCATGTCTGGGAATAACCACAGTCTAGGCAAGGGGGCAGGAAGTGAGGAGGTCGAGGATGGTGCAGAGCTACTCCCAGTTTGGACAGTTAGAAGCTGATGCTGTTGCTACTCTTAAAATCCGCAAGGAAATGACATTAACAGCCTTTTGACCAGCCCTGTTCCTAAAGAGCATCTTTGTCAATATGCCTCACCGGACTTGAAGACCATCTTCGTGGGGTGCTGAGACAGATAGTTACATTTCATTGGAGATTGAAACCTTGCCTCTTCAGCTGAGATGAAAGGCAAGAAGCCCGTGAAATCCAAGTACTGTGGTGCGCTGTAACAGGGCCACCTGTTAACTAAAAACGGAACTAACCTCACTCACGGGTTCCAGGAGGGTGAGCTGGGCAAGAGGGCTTTCTGTCAATTTGGTGATTATTCTTAATTTCTCTATTTCCTACTCCTTCTATAAAAAAATTCACTTGTAATACTTATAATTTTGTAAGTAGTGGTACAATCTGGAAAAACAATAAAACTGAATATGGGCCACTCCCGATTACCAGTTCATTAAATAATAATGTCATTATAACCCGAAATTTGGTCTTGGTTGGGAGATTTTGCTTCTTACCTTTAAGTTGGGAGATTTTAGAAACATTATACTTCTTCTTCTCCTTTTTTTCTTTTACTGTGGGCTTCTCTAAGTAGTTGTTTCTAGCTGTGGTTTCTGAGCATGCAGACAGAAAGTCTTCGGAATAATCGTAGTGGGAGCTTGGGCTTCTGCAGGAACACCGAGATCTGCTATAATCAACACTCTTGTCAGAAGCGTCGCTGTTCCTGGGAAAACCTGGGCTGCTGCTCTCCCTTTTTGAGGAACTCCCGCCATTTTCGACGGCTGTGCCCGGGAAATGTCCACCCAGATTTGTTTCTGTTGGACCAGCCAATGACATAGTAAACAACCTAATACAAGAAAAGTAGTTTTAGGTTTAGAGCTATAGCCCTAAAAACAGACCTATGCTTTATCATGTGTGTGTGTTCAGTTGTGTCCGACTCTTTGGACCATGGACTGTATCCTGCCAGGCTCCTCTGTCCATTGGATTCTCCAGGCAACAGTGCTGGAGTGGGTTGCCATTTACTGGGTGGTGAGGATCACCTAACTACATTCATTCATTCACCTGGGAAAATGACCAGCTGACTCCTCCATGTGTAGTCCCTGTTCTTTCCCAGAGAGTGATCAAGAGGAGAGCCACATTTATCCTTCGGACGTTGACTTTGGAATGCACACAAGTGGCAGGCGGCATCTAAGATGGCCTGCACCGATTTCCACTTTCTGGTGTAATCCCCTTCACTCCGGTGTGACTCAGAGGTGGCTTCCAAGGTGAGGTAACTAAAGGACTCTGACTTCCCTCTTTTTTTTAAAAAAAATTATGTATCTATTTATTTTTTAATACATTTATTATTTATAATAAATAAATTAATATTATTTGTTTATAATAAATGGTCTTCCCTGGTGGCTCAGATGGTAAAGACTTTCCTTGCAATGTGGGAGACCTGGGTTCGATCCCTGGGTCAGGAAGATACCCTGGAGGAGGGAATGGCAACCCATTCCAGTATTCTTGCCTGGAGAATCCCATGTACAGAGGAGCCTGGCGAGCTACAGTCCATGGGGTTGCAAACAGTTAGACATGACTGAGTGACTAACACTTTCACTTGCACTTATGATAAATATGTTATATTTACATTATTTATATAATATTTATATTATAATAAATAACTAATGTTATCTATGATAATATATTAATATAATTTAATGTACATAATATTATATATACACACACACAGGTCTCCGTTCCTGCCCGTGGGCTTTCCCTGGTTGCAGCCAGCAGGGTCTACTCTCCAGTTCTGGAGTGCAGGCTTCTCATCATAGTAACTTCTGTTGTTGCAGACCATGGGCTCCAGGGGGCAAGGGTTCAGTAGTTGTGACACATGGTCCCATGGCAAGTGTGATCTTCTTGGACCAGCAACTGAACCCATGTTCCCTGCATTGGCACACGGATTCTTAACCTCTGGACCATGGGGAACATACAGCATGCTACATCTTGATATATCCAATTTATGATAGTGTACAGTTCAGATTTTCAGTTGCATTTACATTTTGAACAATCAGTGTTTACAGTATAACGATTCCCATTTTATTGCACTTGAAGCATGATTTCACTATGTTTCTATCATTATAGAGTTTATAGTATTAGTAGCCTCTTTGCTGTTACGTATGACTCCGGAATTGCAGGTCAAGAAGAAACAGAACCTGACATGAAACAGCTGGCTGGTTCAGATTTGGGAAAGGAGAATGACAAGGCTGTATATTGTCATCCTGCTTATTTAACTTACATGCAGAGTACATCATGTGGAATGCCAGGCTGGATGAAGCACAAGCTGGAATCAAGATTGCTGGGAGAAATATCAAAAACCTCAGATATGCAGATGACACCACCCTTATGGCAGAAAATGAAGAGGAACTAAAGAGCCTCTTGATGCAAGTGAAAGAGGAGAGTGAAAAAGTTGGCTTAAAACTCAACATATAAAAACTAAAATCATGGCATCAGGTCCCATGACTTCATGGCAAATAGAAGGGGAAAAAGTGGAAGCAGTGATAGATTTTCTCTTCTTGGTCTCCAAAATCACTACAAATGGTGACTGTAGTCATGAAATTAGAACACACTTCTTAGAAGGAAGGCTATGATATATGGCAATCTGTGCGTTTTAAAAAGCAAAGACATCAGTTTACCAACAAAGGTCCATATAGTCAAAGCTATGGTCTTTCTAGTAGTCATGTAGAGATGTGAGAGTTGGACCATAAAGAAGGCTGATCACCAAAGAATTGATGCTTTCAAATTGTGGTGCTGGAGAAGACTCTTGAGAGTCCCTTGGAATGCAAGATCAAACCAGGTAATCCTAAGGGAATCAACCCTGAATGCTTTTTGGAAATCAACCCTGAATCCTCATTGGAAGGACTGATGCTGAAACTGAAGTTCCAGTACTTTGGCCACCTGATGCAAAGAGCTGACTCATTGGAAAAGACCCCGATGCTGGGAGAGACTGACGACAAAAGGAGAAGAGAGTGCAGAGAATGGGATGATTGGGTGGCATCATCGATTCAATGGACATGAACTTGGACAAACTCTGGGAGATGGGGACGGACAGGGAGGCCTCACATGCTGCAGTCCATGGGGTCCCAAAGAGTTGGACACAACTTAGCGACTGAACAGCAACAACAATGACTCAGGAATATAACCCACAATTAAAAAGACTAATGGAAAATGGTGAATCTTTTGATGATATGATTTTTCTGGAATGCACTGTAGTGAAAAGGGGTGTCTGCTTATATATACAATAAATTTGTAAATCACATTCATTTAATTATAGAATGAGAAATAAGATTGCTGAAGAGCAAGATTTATATCTGAATAATTCTGAATTCTACAGTGTTGTATAGTTGCTCAATTCTGCTTTTATAACAAGGCCAACCGAAAAATAAACACAAGCAAAAATGTTTTAAAATGAATAAATGTGGACTTCCTTGTGGTGGAGTGGATAAGAATCCATCTGCCAATGCAGGAGACATGGGTTCAGTCTTTGGTCTGGGAAGATTCCACATGCTGAAGGGCAACTAAGCCCCTGCGTCACAACTACTGAGCCCACGTGTTGCAACTACTGAAGCCCATGCGCCTAGAGCCTCTGCTCCACAAGAGAAGCCACTCCAGTGAGAAGTCTGTGCACGGCAACAAAGAACAGCCCCAACTCGCAGCAACTAGAGAAAGCCTGCACACAGCAATGTAGACCCAGCGCAGCCAAAAAATAAAAATGAATACAATTTAAAATAAAGATAAAATGAATTAATGCATACCTGGTGTTCTTTACCAGATGTTCCTAAAGTGTATGAAAAATCAACTTTATGTCCTGAGTGGAGGGGTCTTCACACTGTAGTATTTATGAAGTTTTCAGGATAGTGTTTTTTTGACATGTTTTGATTTCTTTTTAAGAAAATAATGTATTTCAAAAAACCTAGAATGATATTACAGAAGTAAAATTTTAAGAGCCCATATACAAACATTTATAAAAGAAGTTAACCTAGATGTCCATCAGCAGATGGATGGATAAGAAAGCTGTGGTACATATACACAATGGAATATTACTCCGCCATTAAAAAGAATACATTTGAATTAGTTCTAATGAGGTGGATGAAACTGGAGCCTATTATATAGAGTGAAGTAAGCCAGAAAGTAAAACACCAATACAGTATACTAATGCATATATATGGAATTTAGAAAGAAGTTAACTATTACCCTGTATGCAAGACAGCCAAAAAGACACAGATGTATTGAACAGTCTTTTGGACTCTGTGGGAGAGGGAGAGGGCGGGATGTTATGGGAGAATGGCATTGAAACATGTAAAATATATGTGAAACGAATTGCCAGTCCAGGTTTGCTGCAGGATACAGGGTGCTCGGGGCTGGTGCACTGGGATGACCCAGAAGGATGGGATGGGGAGGGAAGTGGGAGGGGGGTTCAGGATGGGGAACACATATACACTCATGGCAGATTCAAGTCAATGTATGGCAAAACCAACACAATACTGTAAAGTAAAATAAATAAATTAATTAAATTTTACAAAAGTTTTGAATCATTATTAATATTCATTCATTTGCATATGAATTGCTTTATACTTCACATACTATAAGGCTTTTTCTCTATCAAAGTGATTTGTAAATTATATGTTTCATGATGGTAGTATTTTTGATAGTTTTGTCTATGCTGTATCCTCTGTGCCTAGAAGAGTTCCTTGGAAATAATGTGTTCAATAAATATTGATTAAATAAATTAATGTTCAGGGTGCCTGTATGCTTAATTCCTGTCTCCATATCCATTACTCCTGACAAACTTCTCACTAGTGACCCGACTCAATGCCCTAAATAAATGCTTGCCAATATAATAAAGAAATACATATCTAAAACTAAAAGCAAACCTCATGCTTAACAGTGAAACATTAATTTACAGTGTTGTAAAAATTAAGATAAAGGTGCCAATGCTCACTTCTGTTGATTAATAATTGTTCTGTAGGCACTAGCCACTGAAATTGGACATGAGAAAAAATAGCAGGTATAAATGTTGGGGAAAAAAGGCAAATTATTTATTATATGTGCTGCTGCTGCTAAGTCACTACAATTGTGTCCGACTCTGCAACCCCATAGACGGAAGCCCACCAGGCTCCCCCATCCCTGGGATTCTCCAGGCAAGAACACTGGAGTGGGTTGCCATTTCCTTCTCCAATGCATGAAAGTGAAAGTGAAGATGCTCAGTCGTGTCCGACTCTTAGCGACCCCATGGACTGCAGCCTACCAGGCTCCTCCGTCCATGGGATTTTCCAGGCAAGAGTACTGGAGTGGGGTGCCATTGCCTTCTCCGATTTATTATGTGTAGATAACATAATTTTAAACTTAGAAAACCTCATAAAACATTATAAAATAGTGAGAATTCAATAAAGCCATAGGTTATTAAATGCATATAAAAGCAATGTTTTCTATATGTTAATTAAAATGACTTAGAAAACAGATGAAAAGACCCCACTTACTATATCAGCTAAAAAATCAAAAGCATCTGATACAAGTATAATACAAATAATATGAAGAAAACTTTAAAACTACTGAAATAAAAGATTTATGTATGTGGAAACACATACTGTGTCCTTATATAGGAAGGACTTTGGTGATAAAGATGTAAATTCTCCCTAATTTAATTTACATAATCAAAATATTCCTAGTAAAAATGTTGAGTAATTTTTTAGAAACTTGACAAAATGATACTAAATTCACATAGTTATAAATATGAAAAATGAGAACAAAAAAGGTTTTGAAAAAAATAATGAGAAAGGACCACCTCTATCAGATACTAAGGTATAAAACTACAGTTAGTAAAAGAGTTTGATTCTAGTGCTTGAATAGACAGAGCAATATAATGAAATAAAGACTTCAGAAACAGAAACATATGGAAACTTGGCATAAAATAAAGGTGGAGAAGAGTAGACATTCAAGAAATGATGGGGTGGGGGCAACAGACTAGACTTCCATCTGGAAATCAAACAAAAGTGAATTCTTATTACCTTTCTTACACTGAAATAAACACTAGGTGAATTGAAAATGTAAATGTAAAAAACAAATGTTAAAAGAAAACATGGGGGGTGGCAAGAAATAAAGCCCACAAACCACAAAGGAAACAATTAGAAAAACAGCACAAAATTTTAAGAAGTTTTTTTATTGAGGTAAAGTTGATTTATAATATTATATCTTTCAGGGGTACAACAAAGTGATTCTCACAATTTTAAAATATTGTACTCCATTTATAGTTATTATAAAATTCTGGCTATATTCCTTGTGCTGTACAATATTTCCTTGTAGCTTATTTATTATATACATACTAATTTATACTTCTTAATCCCTTACCCCATCTTGCCTTTTCCCTACTCCCTCTCCTCACTGGTAACGATTAGCTTCTTCTCTATACCTGTGAGTTTCTTTTTCTTTTTTGTTATATTCACTAGTTTGTTTTATTTTTCCTTCCTCTGCAATTTTTTGGAATCATTTGAGAAGGACAGGTGTTAACTCTCCTCTAAATGTTTCATAGAATTCACCTGTGAAGCCATCTTGTCCTGAACTTTTGTTAGCTGAGAGTTTTTTTTTTCCACATTATTGATTCAATTTAATTACTAGTAATTGGCCTGTTTATTATTTTCTATTTTTCCATGATTCAGTCTTGGGAGATTTTACATTTCTCTGATAATTTGTCCATTTCGTCTAGGTTTTACATTTTATTGGCATACAGCTGGCTGTAGTCATCTCATGATCCTTTGTATTTCTGTGGTATTAGTTGTAACTTCTTTTTCATTTCTAATTTTATTGATTTGGACCCTCTTTTTTTTTCTCGGTGAGTTTGGTAAAGATTTAACAATTTTGTGTATCTTTTCAAAGAACCAGCTCTTAGTTTAACTGATCTTTTCTATTCTTTAGACTTTTTTTTTTTTAGTCTCTATTTCATTTCTGCTCTGATCTTTTTGATTTATTTCCTTCTACCAATTTTGGGTTTCATTTGTTCTTTTCCTTGTTCTTTAGTGGTATGGTTAAGTTTTATTTGAGAATTGTTTTTGTTTGTTTCCTGAGGTAAGCTTGTACCACTGTAAGCTTCCCTCTTAGAACTGCTTTTGCTGCTTTTGGATCCTTGTGTTTTCAATTTCATTTGTCTCCAGGTATTTTTTTTTTATCCTGATTTCTTCAGTGACCCTTTGGTTAGTTAGTAGCAGATAGCCTCCATGTGTTTGTGTTCTTGCCTTTTTTTTGCCTTGTAGGTATTTCTAGTCTCATAGCATTGCGGAGAAGGCGATGGCACCCCACTCCAGTACTCTTGCTTGGAAAATCCCATGGACAGAGGAGCCTGGTAGGCTGCAGCCCATGGGATCACGAAGAGTTGGACAAGACTGATCGACTTCCCTTTCACTTTTCACTTTCATGCATTGGAGAAGGAAATGGCAACCCACTCCAGTGTTCTTGCCTGGAGAATCCCAGGGACGGGGGAGCCTGGTGGGCTGCCGTCTATGCGTCTCACGGAGTCGGACACGACTGAAGTGACTTAGCAGCAGCAGCAGCATGTTGGGTGCATATATAAAAATTTTAAAACTTCTCTATAACAAAAAATAAGTCATAAACTTAAAAGGCACATCAGAAACTGGGAAGACTACTCTCAACATATATGACAAACAGCTAACTCAACTCCTTAATTTATAAAGAACTCATGATAATCCATGAGTAAAATGGGCGAAGGGTATGAACACATTATATACCAAGCACATTACAGCAACAGAGACAACCAAAAATATAAAAAAAGTTTTTTACCACTTCCCTGGTGATACAGTGGATAAGAATCCGCCTGCCAATGCAGGGGACACAGGTTTGATACCTGGTCCAGGAAGATTCCACATGCCACAGAGCAATTGAGCCTGTGTGCATAGCTATGGAAGCTAGTGTGCCTGCAGCCTGTGCTCCTCAATAAAAGAAGCCACTCGATGAGAAGTCTGTGCACTGCAGTGATATCCCCATTCGTTTTTATGCTGGCTTCGAAGATGGAGGAAGGGGTCATAGGCCAAATATAGTCTTTTCTAGAAGATGTAAGAGGCAAGGGGATGGATTCTTCCCTGAATGCCTGGAAGGATCCAGCCCTGCTGATATCTTAATTTTTAGCCTCCTGAGACACATTTCAGACTGCCGACCTCCAGAACAGATTTGTATTGGTTTAAGTCACTGGGCTTGTGGTATTTGTTAGAGCAATGACAGGAAACTATTAGAGATTGTCTTGAAAATCATTATGAATCAAAATGAGACTAAAATAGGCTATTAAAATGTAAAATAAAAAGATAAAGTATTATACAGTTTAAAGTCAAAGAAGAGGGTAACTTCAAGTGCTTTGGGAAAGTAACTTAATGTTCTCAAAAGAAGCTTTCTATACCTGGTCCAGACTACATCTAGAAAAAAGATCACCAACTCTGGAAAGCTGGTGGGATTGTTTGCTTTGGAAAAACTAGCTAGAGAAACTAGCCAGCTCTCTCATCAAACACTCAGGGTGGAGATTCTAAAAACCAAGAAGGCTGTCTGGTGCAAAGGCATTGGTGGAGTGGTGGCATGGCTGGAGGCTGAGAAAGCTGGGTAGGGAGGAGATGATGTGTGTAGGGGGCAGTGGGTGACAAAAGATGACAGCAAGATCGGGAGATTATCTACACAGAGCAAATAAGATCATTGAGGAAATCAAGTTGTTTTCTGCCTGAGAGAGTTTTACTTACACAGAGAGGGGGAAGGCTCAAAATAACCCTGAAGTGTTAGGTTATATATATATATATATATATATATATATATACACATACACATACACACACATTTTATACACACAGGGACAGATATAGAAATACAGATGTGTGTGTGTGTGTATTTTTCCTAACTCTGTTGAGGACCTAGAAACAATGACACCCCTGTAACAATGAGCACACTGACCTCCATTCTTCACTAAATACCATTCTTTACAAAAGGAAATCAACCCTGAATGTTCATTGGAAGGACTGATACAGAAGCCAAAGCTCCAATACTTTGGCCACCTGATGCAAAGAGCTGACTCATTGGAAAAGATCCTGGTGCTGGGAGGGATTGAGGGCAGGAGAAGGCGGCGACAGAGGATGAGATGGTTGGGTGGCATCACTGACTCAATGAACATGAGTTTGAGCAAACTCCAGGAGATGGTGAAGGACAAGGAAGCCTGGTGTGCTGCAGTCCACAGGGTCACAAAGAGTTGGACACCTCAGTGACTGAACAACAACTACTAACTCGAATCAGAGTTCCTTGGAGAAACGGGTAATTCCAGGCATGGATCAGGTAAAGTTCAAGATAAAGCTGGTATGTGCTTAAAGGACATGGAAGCCAACTTGAAGTATTCTCCCATTAAATCTAGGACAATTTGAACATCAAAATAAATAAGGATGAAATAAGATGACAACCTGTTAAATAAGATAGGAACCTATGAGTCCATACTAATACAAATGAATAAATAAATAGAGAAAGGAAGAGAAAGCTCTTCCTTATGGCACAATGACAGCTAATAAATGTAGAAGGAACAGAGGAAAGAAACAATGACTGATGCCTATCAGGGAGTTAGTTGAAACAGGCAGGACCTGCATTGAATGCTAAGTGCCAGTGAGTGTAAGTCTGATAAGGAACAGGATTGTGCATAATACTAACCAAAAACATGGAAAGAGGGTGGCTTTGTGCAGAAACCTGGCAGACACCTTGATCGTCATCTGGTCAGCAAGGCCTGAACCACCAGTGGGACAGGTGGATCTCATATGCCCCCTGGAGACTGCTAAGGGGAAAGGGTCATTCCTGAAATCTCCCTGCCAGGAACTGGCCTGAGTTGGGTCACGGGGAGACACCAGCTGGACCCAGGTTGAGGGTCATTCTACAGGAGGAAAAGCCTGAACTGTTTGACACAAAGTTCAGCAGAATGTAAAATGAATACAAAAGCTCTTCCTTTAGCTTACAAAACCAGTGTTACATACGTAAGATGATCATGTATTTTAGGGTTTTCAAGAACATGATTTTGAACATTGTATCCACTTTTAAGATGATGTTCCAGTGGGGGAAGGAGAGGATGGGACAGACTGGCAGAGTAGCATTGAATATGCATTGCCATGGGTAATGGCAGTCAGTGGGAAGTTGCTGTATAACCCAGGGAGCTCAACCCAGTGCTCTGCAATGACATGGAGGGGTGGGATGGGGTGGCAGGAGGGAGGGAGGTTTAAGAAGGACGGGATGTATGTATACATATGGCTGATTCATGTTGCTGTATGACAGAAACCAGAACTTCCAGGTGGCTCAGTGGTGAAGAATCTGCCTGCTAATGCAGGAGACCTGGGTTCCATCTCTGGGTCAAGAAGATACCCTGGAGCAGGAAATGGCAACCCACTCCAGTATTCTTGGGAAATCCTATGGACAGAGGAGCCTGGTGGGCTACAGTCTATGGGGTTGCAAGAGTCAGTCATGACCTAGCAACTGAACAACAGTAATGGCAGAAACCAACACAATATTGTAAAGCAATTATCCGCCAATTAAAAATAAATAAGATGATGTGTCCCAACTTTTGGCTTCAGAAATGTGATCTCTCTAATAGTGAAGAAAGGCAGTTTAAGAATGAACACAGGGTTGAGAAGAAAGAGAGCATACTATAGAAGGGAAAAAGGCTTGTGTGGCATCTGAGCTCTTGCTCTTGGCAGTATATCTAGCTGTCTGGTCTCAGTGGTTTAATGTATGAAAATTTCTGCTTTCAGTGATGTCTAAGGTTTAGTCCAGCACGAAAATCCATCCATTAAATATATCTATATACATCAGAAGTTGCAAGCTTTCTTGGATAACATGGAATTGTGCCATGTTCAAGGTTTGGATGGTTATAGACAAATTATGTAGGTTTTGGGTATTTAACAATTTTATGTATTTTATTTATTTTTGACAAACTGTTCAAATCCATTACCAGACTAGGCCTCCCAAAGAAGCACCTTCAGGGTTAGAAGTTCTACTCCCACCAAGCAGTGGCAAATGCAACTACCACACTTGTCTGTGCTCAGTCTCGCTCAGTCATGGGGGACTCTTTTCGACTCCATGACTGTAGCCCACCAAGCTCCTCTGTCCAGGGATTCTCCAGGCAAGTATACTGGAGTGGGTAACCATTTCGTTCTGCAGGGGATCTTCCTGACCCTGGGTCTACTGCACTGTAGGCAGGTTCTTTACTGTCTGAGCCACCAGGGAAGCCCAACTATTGCATGGGCTACAGAAAAATTCAACATTCTAGGGCTAAATTTATAGATGTGTAAACTTTTAGCTCTTCCTCCCAGCTGCTGCCACATATCTTTTTAATTTCCAGTGTTGACCTGACTCTTTTTCATTACAATGTTTAATAAAATTCCATAAAAATATCCCAGATTTGATCTTACACATTTGGATGTTCATTCATTCACTCTTTCAACACACAGTTGAGTGCTTACCACGTGCCAGGAGCTGTGTGAGGTGTGGAGGGTATAGTGAACACAGAAATGTGTCTGTTTTTGTGGAGCTAGTATGTCAGTAATAAAATAATCACTGTAGTGACTGTTCTATGTGTTTTAAAGCAAAGAGCTACAAGTCTGTGAGGACACGTGACAAAAAAACCTGATCCAGACAGTGACCTGGGAAGCTTCTCTAGAGCAGTGCCAGCTGACTGAGATATAGGGGGTCAGTAGGAACTGCCTGGGCAGAAAGAAATGTTTGGTATGAGGGAAGAATGGTGTGGACAGAGGAGGCAGCACCAGGGCTTGTCGATGGAGGAGGGCCCCATGTTTGGGGCCCAGTGAGAAACTCCAGGGGGTGCAGATGGGTCTCCAGAGGTCCAAGAGGTGAGCAAGCTTCAGGTCATCAGAAGGCACATTTATGATATGGCTCATTCATCCAAGAGGAACAGACAGCTAGCACTAAGAAGAGAGAGAGGCTGGGGAAGGGGGATATGATGAGCTGCCTTCTGAACAGGTGACTCTGGCTGCATTCTCCATCCCTGTGCAAGATGGAGAACAGAAGAGGGAAATGTCAGAGAGTAGTGGATGCAGAAGGCGGGACTAAGGAAGGCGGGAGCTTGGACCGAGGTGCCTGCGATGATCTGAAAGATGCATGGGGGACAATGTCACTGGGGCATGGAGGCCCACTGGATGCTGGCGGGAGGGAAAATGTCAAGGAGGAATCCTGGATTCCAGTGCAGGGGTGCCAGTGGGGTGGGTGGGGGAGACCATCAGGGCTTGTGTGTGCTAAGTTGCAGGGGGTCTGAGAGGTATTAAGTTGTGTTGCCACCCAACAGCTTGACCTATGGGTTGAACTCAGAAGATGCCAAGTGGAGAGATCAAGTTGGGGGGCCAAGAGCATAGAGATGGTGGGCATGGATTTGTGCCTAGTGTTGGAATCTGGGGGCCTGAGGGGAGGACACTGCACTTTGAGGAACTGCAGTGCTAAGAAGCCAGGAGAGGACAGCAGCTGGGATGGGAGCAGGAAGTGTGAAGGCTGAGGGCACAGGGGCCGAGGGAAGGCAGCCCTTTGCTGTGGGGTCAGACTTAAATGCTGCTGGGAGACTGAGCAAGACTGAATGGCCAGGGATGTCTGATTAGCGGTTCTTGTTTTAATGCAGAGGTGAGAGTGGAGGGCAGACTGGAGCAGGCTGAGGAATGAGAGATGAGGAATGGATACACTGAATACCGCGATTCTTTACCAAAGTTTGCCTGTCGAGGGGGATGAGAAATTGGACATGTCAACTACAAACTGGCACTTGCCAAGAGCATTTGGCAGCAACTGAATAACAACAGGTGACGCTAGTGGTGGAGAATCTGCCTGCCAATGCAGGAGATGTAAGATATGTGAGTTCAATTCCTAGGTCTGGAAGATCCCTTGGAGGAGGGAATGGCAACCCACTCCAGTATTCTTGCCTGGAGAATCCCATGAACAGAGGAGCCTGGTGGGCTACAGTCCATGGAGTTGCAAAGAGTTGGACATGACTGAAGTGATTTAGTGCACACACACAAAAAACAAGAAGGACATTTGCCATCTGCCTGTGCTGCAGCTACTGACCTTCAACACTCCCTGAAGGGAATATAGGGTGGAGAGTGAGGCACTCTGTGCTCCAAGGAAACATGGGACAAGTCTTTAGATAGATATTTTCAGGAACTGACTGCATGATCTCAATCTTTGCATCTCCTCATATCTAGAAAAGCACTAAACCTTTTTTAAAGTTAGTGACTAGCAGAGAACCTTTTTTAAAGTTAGTACTTCATTGCTTTGGCTCCCCCTTCACCAAAATCTTATGTATTGATCTTCCCCCACTGCCTCTTCAGGCTTCCCTGGTGGCTCAGGTGGTAAAGAATCCACCTGTGATGCAGGAGACCTGGATTCTATCCCTGAGTCAGGAAGCTCCCCTGTAGAAGGGAATGGTTACCAACTCCAGCATTCTTGCCTGGTTAATCTCCTGGCCAAAGGAGCCTGATGGGCTGCAATCCACAGGGTCACAAAGAGTTGGACACGACTGGGTGACTAAGCACAGCACTGCCTCTTTAGGGCAGTCTCTCAGAGCTATCTGAGGTGCTGCCTCCCCGGGCTGCAGTCCTCATTTTGCCCCACATAAAACTTAACTTGCTGCTCTCACGTTGTGCATGTTTTTTTAGTCGACAGTTATTAACTAGAAAATGAAGAGGGGCGCGGGTCAGGGAGCTTGTTTCTCTTTCTTTTGTGATGGGAGGTCTTCAGTTCAGTTCAGTTCAGTCGCTCAGTCGTGTCCAACTCTTAGCGACCCCATGAATTGCAGCATGCCAGGCCTCCCTGTCCATCACCAACTCCCGGAGTTCACCCAAACTCATGTCCATTGAGTCGGTGATGCCATAAAGCCATCTCATCCTCTGTCGTCCCCTTCTCCTCCTGCCCCCAATCCCTCCCAGCATCAGAGTCTTTTCCAGTGAGTCAACTCTTCGCATCAGGTGGCCAAAGTATTGGAGTTTCAGCTTTAGCATCAGTCCTTCCAAAGAAATCCCAGGACTGATCTCCTTCAGAATGGACTGGTTGGATCTCCTTGCAGTCCAAGGAACTCTCAAGAGTCTTCTCCAACACCACAGTTCAAAAGCATCAATTCTTTGGCACTCAGCTTTCTTCACAGTCCAACTCTTAAATCCATACATGACCACTGGAAAAACCATAGCCTCGACTAGACGGACCTTTGTTGGCAAAGTAACGTCTCTGCTTTTCAATATGCTATCTAGGTTGGTCAGAACTTTCCTTCCAAGGAGTAAGCGTCTTTTAATTTCATGGCTCCAATCACCACCTACAGTGATTTTGGAGCCCCCAAAAATAAAGTCTGACACTGTTTCCACTGTTTCCCCATCTATTTCCCATGAAGTGATGGGACCGGATGCCATGATCTTCGTTTTCTGAATGTTGAGCTTTAAGCCAACTTTTTCACTCTCCTCTTTCACTTTTATCAAGAGGCTTTTTAGTTCCTCTTCACTTTCTGCCATAAGGGTGGTGTCATCTGCATATCTGAGGTGATTGATATTTCTCCCGGCAATCTTGATTCCAGCTTGTGCTTCTTCCAGCCCAGCGTTTCTCATGATGTACTCTGCATAGAAGTTAAATAAGCAGGGTGACAATATACAGCCTTGACGTACTCCTTTTTCTGTTTGGAACCAGTCTGTTGTTCCATGTCCAGTTCTAACTGTTGCTTCCTAACCTGCATATAGGTTTCTCAAGAGGCAGATCAGGTGGTCTGGTATTCCCATCTCTTTCAGAATTTTCCACAGTTCATTGTGATCCACACAGTCAAAGGCTTTGGCATAGTCAATAAAGCAGAAATAGATGTTTTTCTGGAACTCTCTTGCTTTTTCAATGATCCAGGGGATGTTGGTAATTTGATCTCTGGTTTCTCTGCCTTTCCTAAAACCAGCTTGAACATCTGAAAGTTCACGGTTCACGTTTTGCTTAAGCCTGGCTTGGAGAATTTTGAGCATTACTTTACTAGCCCGTGAGATAAGTGTAATTGTGCGGTAGTTTAAGCACTGTTTGGCATTGCCTTTCTTTGGGATTGGAATGGGAGGTCTTAAACATGTTTAAAAGCCAAGGGAAAGAGCCAGCAGAGATGGGAGAGGTGATGACACGGGTGAAAGAATGGGCAGCCAAAAGTAACAGCAAGCAGGAGGGGGTAAGACCCAACGCACAGGGGAACTTGCTGCGGTGGTGGCTGGAGCTGGAGGAGAGTCCCCTCCTGTGGCTTTAAGAGGCTCTGGGACGTGAAAGCACGCGGGATGAGGAGGAGCCTCGGGAGAGTGGAACATCCCACAAACCCTTTGCAAATCGCAATTGTTCTACTGTTGCTCCTTTCCTCAGTCAGGGTTTCACGGGATGGAAAAAAAAAGAAAACGAAAGTGGGCGTTTGCGATTGGCCAGGGGACAGGTGGGCGGGGCCATCCGCTCCCAGAGAGTAGCGGACAAGTCTTGTCAGT
Source organism: Bos grunniens (assembly GCF_055505025.1). Classification (NCBI taxonomy): domain Eukaryota; kingdom Metazoa; phylum Chordata; class Mammalia; order Artiodactyla; family Bovidae; genus Bos; species Bos grunniens. The sequence continues at coordinate 18,059,062 of NC_141165.1, read as the reverse complement.
CATTGCATCACTCTGTGACTGACAGGACTTGCTACCAAAGGGATCAGCCCAGGAATGCTACTGTGTCCCCATTTCAATTCACCTCTCTTGGTGCTTCTCTAAAACACCAAACAAGAAAGACTACTAACAGAGTGTAAAATTCCTCCACGACTTCTTTTTCTCACTGGGAAGAAGTCTACAGATTCTTTATTTCTTCCCTAAAATCAGTTAGTTTTAATGTTCTTGCCATAGCTCTATCCAGAGACACTGTCCTAAGCCTCAGAAAGCTAAAGGGCATCTTTTGATTTTTAGCTTAATAGTAAGGCACTTACGGAGCTTTATCTACTGGTTTAAAGGTCACAATTCTCAAAATACATACTAAAAATGTTGTATTGTTATCTATAAACTATAAAATTCAAATCCTTAAAAAAAAAATAACCCCACCTAACTCACATGAAATAACAGAGAAAGGGAAAATAGCCTGTCTCTACTCAATGCAGAGAGACCAATTAGGAGGCTTCTGACATAATCCAGGACTGGACCGGGGTGGTGACAGTGGGGGTTGGGAGAAATGGTAGGACTGTACATCTATTCTAGGTACATTCTGAAGGATGTGTTGACAGACTGAAGGTGCAGATGGAGGAAGAAAGGGAGTACAGGAGGACTCCCAAGGCCCAGACAACTGACAATGGCTTCTAGTAACTGGGATGGGTAAAAGCCGGGGACGAGTAGGTTTGGGAGAAGCGTTCTGGACTTGCTGTGTAGGAGATGGTTAGTCATCTATGGAGAGATGTGGGCAGAAGACACGAGTCTGTAGCTCAGAGGAGGCTCAGGACAGGAGAAACGCAGTTGGGGTTCATCGGCATTGAGATTGGTTTTGAGCCTATGACACTGGATGAATTCATTAAGAAAGTGAGTGTAGATTTAAAAAAAAAAAAGAAAGACTCAAGGTCACGTTCCCCAGTGAAAATCTGGTCTGAAAAAAGTTACCTGTTGGCACAAGTGTGGCAAGGAAATGTTAACGCGCCACCGGGAAATTGCGGACAGAGAGCTCCGAGCCTGAGTTCAGCGGGGGAGGGGCAAACATACAGATGCTGTTGCAAAGGGTTCAGACTTCCAGGGGATGGGGATTAAGGGACCGTCAGCGCTGAGACTAGAAGAAAACAAAGCAAAGCAAAAGCAAGCCGGTAGATGCATAAATGAAGGTGTCAGATTTAAAAGGGAAATAGTGAAAGAGAGTAAATTGGGGAAGGGGTGAAATTTGCCCCCGCGTGATGGGGCAGGGGGGGTGGGGTGGGGTGACTGGGGCCGGCCGTCCCCTGCCCGTCAGCCTCTGGCGGCCAGTCTGCGTGCAGGCGGGTCCGGGACCCGCCACCCGCCCGGGACAGCGTGGGCTTGTGAGTGCGCTGTGTGGGCTGAGTCACAGTGTCTGAACCAGGAAAGAGGACGCCGAGGGCCGCTCCTCACCAGACCGCGTTTGCAGGAGGAAGCGGCCTGAAGACCCGGCTACGTTACCAACTCCAGAGCCAGGCAGCGATGCCCGAGTTGGGCAGGGGCGGACTGAGTGATCGGGAGACACCGGAGGGCTCAGAAAGGTTAGCAGGAGGCTCGGCTGGGCGCGGCGGCGGCTGGGCGGTTAACGGTTCAGCGCTACTCGCGCGGCAGCGCCAGCCCCGCGGCCCCCGGCTCTGACGCGTCGCCCTGGAAACCGGCGCGCGGGGCCTCCTGGGACTGGCCCGCCAGCCGGAAGGGGCTAGGGAACGGGCCCGCAAGGCCTGCGCGCACGCGCACTCGAGACCGCGTCCGTGCGGCCTGGGCGGGGACGTGAGTTCCGTCCCAATGGACTGTTAGGGTAAAGTCAGCTGGCTGCGAAGATGTTTGTAAACAAGCCTCCCACCGCTCCTTCTCGGCGCCTAGGACCACGCCTGCGTCCTGGCGCGCTCGTGGCGAGGGAGACGGCCCCTCGGCGTCTCTGTGGGCGCAGAGTTACCGCGGATCCTTCCCGCGTCGGGTCCCTCGCGTCCGCGCACCGGCTGTGTTGAATCCAAGTCCGATGTGTATGTCCGCTCCCCAGCCTGGTAGGGCCGTGTACCTAGAGCACAGCGCCCGTGTTAAACTCTATAAAGATGGATTTCTCCGTAGCAGAAAATCTGATCCCAAAGCAATGCATATTTGGTGAAGACAAATTACCATGTAGAGAAAAGTACCAAGGAAAAGTAAAAAAAAAATGAGTGATTGATTAGGAGTTTTTAGTGGTACAATAGAGCTTCCCTGGTGGGTGAGACAATAAATGTCTCCAAACCTTAATCCACATTGAGGGTAATCGTATTTCTTAAAAAAAAAATGTATGCCCATGTTATTGTCGCAAAGTGACACCTTGGAACTTCTCTGGTGGTCCAGTGGTTAAGATTATACTCCCAGTGCAGGGCCCTGGGTTTGATCTCTAGTTTGGAAACCAGAATGAAAGAATGAAAACCACAATCACAGAAAACTAATCAAACTGAAAGAAAGTGAAGAAGAACTAAAGAGCCACTTAATGAAAGTGAAAGAGGAAAGTGAAAAAGTTGGCTTAAAGCTCAACATTCAGAAAACTAAGATCATGGCATCTGGTCCCATCACTTCATCGCAAATAGATGAGGAAACAGTGGAAACAGTTGCTAATTTTTTTTTTTTTTTTGGGCTCCAAATTCACTGCAGATGGTGATTGCAACCATGAAATTAAAAGATGCTTACTCCTTGGAAGGAAAGTTATGACCAACCTAGACAGCATATTAAAAAGCAGAGACGTTATTTTGTCAACAAAGGTCCGTCTAGTCAAGGCTATGGCTTTTCCAGTATTCATGTATGGATGTGAGAGTTGGACTGTGAAGAAAGCTGAGTGCGGAAGAATTGATGCTTTTGAATTGTGGTGTTGGAGAAGACTCTTGAGAGTCCCTTGGACTGCAAGGAGATCCAACCAGTCCATCCTAAAGGAGACCAGTCCTGGGTGTTCATTGGAAGGACTGATGTTGAAGCTGAAACTCCAATACTTTGGCCACCTGATGCGAAGAGCTGACTCATTTGAAAAGACCCTAATGCTGGGAAAGTTTGAGGGCAGGAAGGGAACAACAGAGGATGAGATGGTTGGATGGCATCACCGACTCAATGGGCATGAGTTTAAGTAAACTCCAGGAGTTGGTGATGGACAGGGAGGCCTGGCATACTGTGGTTCATGGGGTCGCAAAGAGTCGCATGCGACTGAGTGACTGAACTGAACTGCACCAAACTGATCACATGAACCACAGCCTTGTCTAACTCAGTGAAACTATGAGCCATACCGTGCAGGGCCACCCAAGACTGATGGTCATGGTAGAGCATTCTGACAAAACATGGTCTGCTGGAGAAGGGAATGTCAAACCGCTTCAGTATTCTTGCCTTGAGAACCCCATGAACAGTATGAAGAGGCAAAAAGATAGGACACTGAAAGATGAACTCCCCAGGCCGATAGGTGCCCAACATGCTACTGGAGAACAGTGGAGAAATAACTCCAGAAAGAATGAAGAGATGGCGCCAAAGCAAAAACAACACCCAGTTGTGGTTGTAACTGGTGATGAAAGTAAAGTCCGATGCTGTTAAGAACAATATTGCATAGGAACCTAACGTTCTAGGTCCATGAATCAAGGTAAATTGAAAATGGTCAAATAGGAGATGGCAAGAGTGAATAACCACATTTTAGGAATCAGTGAATTAAAATGGACTGGAATGGGCGAATTTAACTCAGATGACCATTATATCTACTACTGTGGGCAAGAATCCCTTAGAAGAAATGGAATAGCCCTCCTAGGCAACAAAAGAGTCCAAAATGCAGTACTTGGATGCAATCTCAAAATGACAGAATGATCTCTGTTTGTTTCCAAGGCAAACACAATCAATATCACAGTATTCCAAGTCTATGCCCCAACCAGTAATGCTGAAGAAGCTGAAGCTGAACGGTTCTATGAAGACCTTTGAGACCTTCTAGAACTAACACCCCCAAAACATGTCCTTTTCATTATAGGGGACTGGAATGTAAAAGCGGGAAGTCAAGAGATACTTGGAGTAACAGGCAAATTTTCCCTTGGAGTACAAAATGAAGCAGGGCAAAGGCTAACAGAGTTTTGCCAAGAGAATGCACTGGTCATAGCAAACACCCTCTTCCAACAACACAAGACAAGATTCTATGCATGGACATCACCAGATAGTCAATACCAAAAGCAGATTGATTACATTCTTTGCAGCCAAAGATGGAGAAGCTCTATACAGTCAGCAAAAATAAGACTGGGAGCTGACTGTGGCTCAGATCATGAACAGGATCCTTATTGCCAAATTCAGACTAAAATTGAATAAACTAGGGAAAACCACTGGACTATTGGGCCAAAGTACTGGAAATTCAGCTTCAGCATCAGTCCTTCCAATATTTAGGGTTGATATCCTTATAAATCATGGGAAATAGATGGGGAAACAGTGGAAACAGTGTCAGACTTTATTTTTCTGGGCTCCAAAATCACTACAGATGGTGACTGCAGCCATGAAATTAAAAGACACTTACTCCTTGGAAGGAAAGTTATGACCAACCTAGATAGCATATTCAAAAGCAGAGACATTACTTTGCCAACAAAGGTTCGTCTAGTCAAGGCTATGGTTTTTCCTGTGGTCATGTATGGATGTGAGAGTTGGACTGTGAAGAAGGCTGAGCGCCAAAGAATTGATGCTTTTGAACTGTGGTGTTGGAGAAGACTCTTGAGAGTCCCTTGGACTGCAAGGAGATCCAACCAGTCCATTCTGAAGGAGATGAGTCCTGGGATTTCTTTGGAAGGAATGATGCTAAAGCTGAAACTCCAGTACTTTGGCCACCTCATGTGAAGAGCTGACTCATTGGAAAAGACTCTGATGCTGGGAGGGATTGGGGGCAGGAGGAGAAGGGGACGACAGAGGATGAGATGGCTGGATGGCATGAGATAGCTGGATGGCATCACTGACTCGATGGACGTGAGTCTGAGTGAACTCCGGGAGTTGGTGATGGACAGGGAGGCCTGGCGTGCTGCGATTCATGGGGTCGCAAAGAGTTGGACACGACTGAGTGACTGATCTGATCTGATCTGATCCTTATAAATCAAAAAATATTAGGGCTGTTTTTCCAGTTGGCAAAAGCAAGACTGAGGCTCAGATCATGAACTCCTTATTGCCAATTCAGACTTAAATTGAAGAAATTAGGGAAAACCACTGGAGTATTCGGGTGTGCTCTAAATCAAATCCCTTATGATTATACAGTGGGAGTGACAAATAGATTCAAGGGATTAGATCTGATGGGCAGAGTGCGTGAAGAACTATGGATGGAGGTTTGTGACATTGGTTGAGGAGGCAGTGATCAAGACCATCCCCAAGAAAAATAAATGCAAATATGCAAAATGTTTGTCTGAGGAGGCCTTACAAATAGCCGAGAAAAGAAGAGAAGTGAAAGGTAAAGGAGAAAAAGAAAGATACACCCATTTGAATGCAGAGTTCCAAAGAATAGCAAGGTGAGATAAAGAAGGCTTCCTCAGTGATCATTGAGTAGGTGATGACATCCAACCATCTCATCCTCTGTCCTCCCCTTCTCTTCCTGCCTTGTCTTTCCCAGTATCAGGGTCTTTTCCAATGAGTCAGTTCTTCACATCAGGTGGCCAAAGTATTAGAGTTTCAGCTTCAACATCAGTCCTTCCAATGAATATTCCAGACTGATTTCCTTTAGGATGGACTGGTTGGATCTCCTTGCAGTCCAAGGGACTCTCGAGAGTCTTCTCTAACACCATTATTCAAAAGCATCAATTCTTTGGCGCTCAGCTTTCTTTATAGTCCAACTCTCACATCTGTACATGACTACTGGAAAAACCATAGACTTGACTAGATGGACCTTTGTTGGCAAAGTAATGGCTCTGCTTTTTAATATGCTGTCTAGGTTGGTCATAACTTTTCTTTCAAGGAGTAAGTGTCTTTTCATTTCATTCCTGCAATCAACATCTGCAGTGATTTTGGACACCCCCCCAAAATAAATCTGCCACTGTTTCCACTGTCTCCCCATCTATTTGCCATGAAGTGAAGGGACCGGATGCTACAATCTTAGTTTTCTGAATGTTGCGCTTTAAGCCAAACTTTGTCACTCTCCTCTTTCACTTTCATCAAGAGGCTCTTTAGTTCTTCTTTGCTTTCTGCCATAAGGGTGGTGTCATCTGCATATCTGAGGTTATTGATGTTTCTCCTGGAAATCTTGATTCCAGCTTGTGCTTCATCCAACCCAGCATTTCTCATGATGTACTCTGCATATAAGTTAAATAAGCAGGGTGACAATATACAGCCTATACAATCAGCAAAAATGAGACTGGGAGCTGACTGTGGCACAGATCCTGAACTCCTTATTGCAAAATTTAGACTTAAATTGAAGAAAGTAGGGAAAATCACTAGACCATTCAAGTATGACCTAAATCAAATCTCTTACAATTATACAGTGGAAGTGACAAACAGATTCAAGGGTTTAGATGTGATAGAGTGCCTGAAGAACTATGGATGGAGGTTCATGATATTGTGGAGGCAGTGATCAAGACCTTCCCCAAGAAAAAGAAATGCAAAAAGGCAAAACGGTTGTCTTAGGAGGCCTTACAAATAGCTGAGAAAGGAAGAGAAGCGAAAGGCAAAGGAGAAAAGAGAAGATATACCCATCTGAATGCAAAGTTTCAAAGAATAACGAGACATGAGAAAGCCTTCCTCAGTGATCAATGCAAAGAAATAGAGGAAAACAATAGAATGGGAAAGACTAGATCTCTTCAAGAAAATTGGAGATATCAAGGGAACATTTCAAGCAAAGATAGAGACAATAAAGGAGAGTAATGGTATGGACCTAACAGAAGCAGAAGATATTCAGAACAGGTGGCAAGAATACACAGAAAAACTATAGAGATACCAAAGGAACATTTCATGCAAAGATGGGCACAAAAAGCACAGAAATGGTACAGACATAACAGAATCAGAAGATATTAAGAAGAGGTGGCAAGAATATACAGAAGAACTATACAAAAAAGATCTTCATGACCCAGATAACCACAATGGTGTGATCACTCACCTAGAGCCAGACATTCTGGAATGCGAAGTCAAGTGGGCCTTAGGAAGCATCACTATGAAGAAAGCTAGTGGAGGTGATGGGATTCCAGTTGAACTATCTCAAATCCTAAAAGACGATGCTGTGAAATTGCTGCACTTAAAATGCCAGCAAATTTGGAAAACTCAGCAGTGGCCACAGGACTGGTAAAGGTCAGTTTTCATTCCAATGCCAAAGAAAGGCAATGCCAAGGAATGTTCAAACTACCGCACAATTGCACTCATTTACATGCTGGCAAAGTAATGCTCAAAATTCTCCAAGCCAGGCTTCAATGGTAGGTGAACCATGCACTTCCAGATGTTCAAGCTGGATTTAGAAAAAGCAGAGGAACCAGAGATCAAATTGCCAACATCTATTGGATCATTGAAAAAGCAAGAAAGTTCCACAAAAACATCTACTTCTGCTTTATTGACTGTCAAAGCCTTTGACTGTATGGATCACAACAAACTGGAAAATTCTTAAAGAGATGCAAATACCAGACTATCTGACTTGCCTCCTGAGAAATCTGTATATGGGTCAAGAAGCAAGTTAGAACTGGACATGGAACAACAGATTGGTTCCAAATTGGGAAAGGAGTCCATCAAGGCTGAATATTTTCATCGTGCTTATTTAACTTATATACAGAGTACATCACGTGAAATGCCAGGCTGAATGAAGCACAGGCTGGAATCAAGATTTCCGGGAGAAATATCAATAACCTCAGATATGCAGATAAGGAACTAAAGAGCCTCTTGATGAAAGTGAAAGAGGGCAGTGTAAAGTTGGCTTAAATCTCAATATTCAGAAAACTAAGATCATGGCATCTGGTCCCATCACTTCATGACAAATAGATGGGGAAACAATGGAAACAGTGAAAGACTTTTTTTTTTTTTTTGGACTCCAGAATTACTGTAGCTGGTGATGGCAGCCGTGAAATGAAAAGACACTTGCTCCTTGGAAGAAAAGCTATGACCAACCTAGACAGCATATTAGAAAGCAGAGACCTTACTTTGCCAACAAAGGTCCATCTAGTCAAGGCTATGGTTTTTCTAGTAGTCATGCATGGATGTGAGAGTTGGACGATAAAGAAAACTGAGCACTGAAGAACTGATGCTTTTGAACAGTGGTGTTGGAGAAGACTCTTGAGAGTCCCTTGGACAGCAAGGAGATCAAACCAGTCAATCCTAAAGGAAATCAGTCTGGAATATTCACTGGAAGGACTGATGTTGAAGCTCAAACTCCAATCCTCTGACCACCTGATATGAAGAACTGACTCATTGGAATAGACCCTATGCTGGAAAGGATTGAATACAGGAGGAAAAGGGGTAGACAGAGTATGAGATGGTTGGATGGCATCATTGACTCAATGGACATGAGTTTGAGTAAGCTCCGGGAGTTGGTGATGGACAGGGAGGCCTGCCATGCTGCAGTCCATGGGGTCGCGAAAGTCAGACACGACTGAGAGACTGAACTGGGAACTAGATCCACAGAGCAAGCAATACTCAGAACAGTCAAATAAATAAAAATAAATGATAACTACATATATATATATATTAAAGTGACACTTTACTATGATTTTATTCACAACTTGGTTACTAGGAAGGATAGGCATTTTTTGCTGTATTTTTAGTGACTATTTGTGCTTTCTTTGTAAAAATTGATTTGTTAGAACTTTTGAGTATAGTATATGTTGCAAATATCTCCTTTAGTTTGTCAATTACCTTTTAATTTTGTTTACAGTGTATTTTGTGTTTGTGTAGTTTAGTTCAGTTCTGTTGATATTTGTGTTCTGTTCAGTTATTTTCTGTTCAGTTGATATATGACACATTGATTTTTTTTCATCTGAGGTTATTGATATTGTGTACTTTAAAGCTATCCATTTCCCTTCTTTTTGTGTGTGTGTGTGTTTGGTTTTATATGATAGGGGCAGTGGGCATTTCCAAGCAGACTCTTTTTTTTTTTTTTATTTTATTCTTGTTGTTATTGTTCAGTTGCTAAGTTGTGTCTGACTCTTTGTGACATCATGGACTGCAGTAGAGCCAGGATTCTCTGTCCTTCACTATGTCCTGGAGCTTGATCAAACTCATGTCCATTGAGTCAGTGATACCATCCAATCATTTTGTCCTCTGTTGCCCCTTTCTTCTCCTGCCCTCAGTCTTTCCCAGCATCAGGGTCTTTTCTAATGAGTCAGCCCTTCACATCAGGTGCTGGAGTTTCAGCTTCAGTAATTTTATTGAAATATAGTTGATGGTTGGATGGCATTACCCACTCAATGGACATGAGTTTGAACAAGCTCTGGGAGTTGGAAATGGACAGGGAAGCCTGGCGTGCTGCAGTCCATGGGGTTGCAAAGAGTCAGACATGACTGAGCAACTGACCTAAACTGATTAAATATAGTTCCCTGTGCTATACAGTAAGTCGCTATGTGTTTCTACAAGCTTGGATGATGAGTTATTCATATAGAGTGGGTGGTGGTTTTTGTTATGGGCCAGCTGGGCACCATCTCCAGACAGACATACATTAGACAAGTATTGCCCTAGACTTGTTCATGGAAAGATGGCTGGTTCATGGCTGGTGGCACTCCCAAGACAGCAACAAAAGTGACTGCATATTATTTAGGGGACATTCCAATTACTTGGTTCTCAGGATTCGAGGACCCTGAAAGATGGAGGATCCTCAGAATGTCCTTTCCCATCGGAATGGTCTTTATCTCTCTTTTTTTGCCAGCTCTTTGCAGTCTATAGTCTTTGCTTCTGCCTTGGAAAGAGGTGCTCCTTTTCTGTTTGTGTGTTATGGAAGTGGAATAAGCCCTGAGTAATTATGGTGATCACCTCCATCATTATTAACCCAGGCCTTCATTGCTCTAAAGGTTGCTGTAACAAATTACTACAGAGCTGGTAGCTTAAAACAGCAGAGATTTATTCTCTAATGGGTTTGGAGGTCAAAAATACAAAATCAAGGTGTCAGCAGGGCCATGCCCCCTCTGAAGTCTGGGGAGAATCCTTCCAGGCTTTTCCACCTCCTGGTGGCTCATGGTGTTCTTTGGCTATGGCCACATCACTCCAATCTCTGCCTCTGTCTTTGTGTCTCACTATGTTTTCTCCTCTTCTTATAAGGACATCAGTTATTGGATTTAGGGCCCACCTGAAATCCTGGATGATTTCATCTCAAGATCCTTAACTGGGCTTCCCTGGTGGCTCAGCAGAAAAGAATCCACCTGTCAATGAAGCAGACACAGGTTCCATTCCTGGTCTGGGAAGATCCCACATGCCGTGCAGCAACTGAGCCTGTGCACCATGACTATTGAGCCTGTGCTTTAAAGCCTGGGAGCCACAAATACTGGAGCCCACATGCCCTAGAGCTTGTGCTCTGCAACAAGAGAAGTCACCACAATGAGAAGCCTGTGCACCACAGCTAGAGAGTAGCCCCCAATTGCTGCAACTAGAGAAAAGCATAAAGACTCAGCACAGCTGTAAATAAATAAAGCTTTTATTAAAAAAAAAAAAAAGGTCCTTAACCAACTTCATCTGCAAAGACTCTGATTCCAAATAAGGTCATATTCTGAGGTTTGGGGGGAACACTAATTTTTTTTTTGCGGGGGGGGGGGGACAATATTCCACCCACTACTTTTGCTATTACCAACCTAGACAGCATATTAAAAAGCAGAGACATTATTTGCCAACAAAGGTCCTTCTAGTCAAAGCTATGGTTTTTCCAGTAATCATGTATGGATGTAAGAGTTGGACTATAAAGAAAGCCGAGTGCCAAAGAATTGATGCTTTTGAACAGTGGTGTTGGAAAAGACTCTTGAGAGTCCCTTGGACTGCAAGGAGATCCAACCAGTCCATCCTAAAGGAGATCAGTCCTGACTATTCATTGGAAGAACTGATGCTGAAGCTGAAACTCCAATCGTTTGGCCACCTGATGTGAAGAACTGACTCATTGGAAAACACCCTGATGCTGGGAAAGAATGAAGGCAGGAGGAGAAGGGGATGACAGAGGATGAGATGGTTGGATGGCATCACCAACTTGATGGACAATGAGTTTGAGTAAGCTCTGGGAGTTGGTGAAGGACAGGGAAACCTGGTGTTTTGCAGTCCATGGGGTCGCAAAGAGTTGGACATGACTGAGCGACTGAACTGAACTGAACTAAACTGTTACCATGATAGTCACCACTGTTATTCTGCATAATAAAAATCAGCCTTTACTTTTCATTTTATTTTACCTGTAAAGTTATATAATTAAACTAAGCATAGCATCTGGTATCATTTATTGTAAGATCATCTGAGAAGCTCTGCTAAGTTTGGAGCCAATATATCATACTTCTATAATTAAAACTATATGAAATTGTCTTTTCACAGTGTATACATCTATCAATCATCATGATTTACACTTTAGATATCTTACAATTTTATTTGTGAACTGTAACTCGATAAAGCTTGAAAAAAGAAAATTCTGTTAAAAATTAGGTCAGATCTAAAACTATTGTTATTTAACTTTAACATCAAGAATTACAGATCTGAAATAATTAGGCTCTTTCATCTTCACTCGATCATGCAACTTATTTCTGAAGTGAAACTTCAAAGTCAGAGATTCATTGAGCTTTCTTTTAAGACTCATTTGGAATGTTTGATATTTGTATTAATTATCTTGAAGCTCATGAGTGTCATTGTAACAAAAGATCTTTCAGTTAGAGTTTTCAAATTTCTAATTTGTTCCTTTGCATGGTCATTATTAAAAGGATAAGCTTTGAAGGATAATTCATAGTGAAATAAAGGAGCACTAGAAATTTGAAGGTAGGAAATTAGGAGTTTTCCTGGTGTGGTATGGATGTAAATGGGGTTGAGTTCAATTCCTGGACACACTGTTTACCTTTCCCATCATCTCCCATTCTTTCTTTCTTTCTTTCTTTCTTTATTTTTTTGCCATGCCTCAAGGTTTCTGGGATCTTAATTCCCTAATTAAGAATCTATCCTGGGCCCTTGACAGTGAAAATATTGAGTCCTAACCACTGGATAGCCAGGGAATTCCCCCATCTCCCATTCTAAGTCCTCATCCCTGAGGATGGATAGTAATAGAACCTGGTTTTAGAGTTGTTGTTCGGACCACGGGAGTGGTTTGTGCAAAGCCCTTAGATGAGTTCTGGCATGGCAAACTGCTCAAAATTGTTAACTATTATTTTAAATAGGCAATTTGTTTATCCCTGTGGCAAGCAGCTCAAGGGGATGTCAAGACTGAAGTCAGTTTTACCCTACTGTTACCAAACCAAACTTGGGTTCTCTGGCTTTGTGTACAATAATGTCAATCTACTGACATGGAGTTGTGAAGGAAAGCACAGGGTTTGTTGTAGGTACCAAAACAAGGAGTGTGGGCAGCTGATGGTAAAAAAAAAACAAACCCTGAGCTTCCTGATGGGCTTTAGGGAAGTGTTTTTATGGGTAAAGTGAGGGACAGGGAGGCTGCAGGGTGGGTGATCAGCTTGTGCACAGTATTTGATTGGTTGATGGTGAGGATACCAGTTATCAGGGTGGTGTCACAGGAGGTAACATCATCAGGCTCCAGTCAGTCTGAGGGCTATGTGCTCATGGACATCATGCAGTTAGCCTCTTCCGCTGGTGGGGGCTTTAGTATCTGTAAAACAACTCAGGAATGTGCATGAGATACGTTATCCATGTACTTCAGGGAGGAACTAAAGATTCTGTGACTGCCATATGGCTGATTTACTGTTTAAATTGTTACCAGTTCTCTTGGCTCAACTGCTACTTTTCTCACTACATGTTCACATACTCTTAATCAATAATTTTTTATTTTTGGCTGTGTTGCCTCCTAAGGTTTTTTCTAGTTGCAGTGAGCAGGGGCAACTGCAGTGCATGGGCTTCTCACTGTGGTGGTTTCTCATGTTTGGAGAGCATGTTGGAGAGCACAGGCTCTGGGGCGAGAGGGCTTCAGTAGTTGTGGCATATGGGCTCAGTAGTTTTGGCTCTCAGGCCCTAGAGCACAGGCTCAATAGTTGTGGCATACAGGCTTAGTTGCTTTGTGGCATATGGGATTTTCCCAGGCCAGGGACTGAACCCATGTCTCCTGCATTGGCAGGCAGATTCTTACCACTGAGCCACCAGGGAAGCCCAATCAGTAATTCTTGAGCCAGGCTTTTGTGACTCAGGGAAGGCCTGGGAGACTATAGCTTTTCTACAAAGGAGAGGCAAGCAGAGGATATGGAGGGAGGGGTTTGTCCCAGGAAGCCCCCATAGGGGACCCCATAGACTTAGGTCCTATACATAATGCAAAATAGAGTCATATTTAACCTTTCTAGAATTTGACCCAATTTTATGTCTGAAGTTTCTTTCCAGACTTTTATAATTTAATAAGCTGTGGCTATGGTTTTTCCAGTAGTCATGTATGGATGTGAGAGTTGGACTGTGAAGAAGGCTGAGTGCCGAAGAATTGATGCTTTTGAACTGTGGTGTTGGAGAAGACTCTTGAGAGTCCTTTGGACTGCAAGGAGATCCAACCAGTCCATTCCAAAGATCAGTCCTGGGTGTTCTTTGGAAGGAATGATGCTAAAGCTGAAACTACAGTACTTTGTCCACCTCACGCAAAGAGTTGACTCATTGAAAAGAGTCTGATGCTGGGAGGGATTGGGGACAGGAGAAGGGGACGACAGAGGATGAGATGGCTGGATGGCATCACCGACTTGATGGACATGAGTTTGAGTGAACTCCGGGAGTTGGTGATGGACAGGGAGGCCTGGTGTGCTGCGATTCATAGGGTCGCAAAGAGTCGGACACGACTGAGCGACTGAACTGAACTGAACTGAACCGAAGCTGTCGCTATGCAGAATCAGTATATATACATGACCAGTAAATGTATATTTTCTAGGCACATGAGCCATAGTGTATATTAAGATTTACAAAGACATTAAGAAATATTCAGAGCTTATTATTCTTAATATTTGGAGCAAAATAATATGCTTATGTGGTGGACTTAGGACTAAGTCCTAACATTGAAAAAATGTTTTGTATGACAAAATAGTATATACTCACTGTAGAATTTCCTCTCGGCCGGCCCCCCTGACCTCGGACGTGGGGTAGCTCCTCTCGGCCGTTCCTGCGCCCTCACAGTCTGGTACTCTCGGCCGCTGCCCCTGACCTCGGACGTGGGGTGGCTCCTCTCACCTGCGCTTTGGCGCGCCCGTCGCAGCACCCGCTGGATCATGGAAAAAGCAAGAGAGTTCCAGAAAAACATCTATTTCTGCTTTATTGACTATGCCAAAGCCTTTGACTGTGTGGATCACAATAAACTGTGGGAAATTCTGAAAGAGATGAGAATACCAGACCACCTGATCTGCCTCTTGAGAAATTTGTATGCAGGTCAGGAAGCAACAGCTAGAACTGGACATGGAACAACAGATTGGTTCCAAATAGGAAAAGGTGTTTGTCAAGGCTGTATATTGTCACCCTGTTTATTTAACTTATATGCAGAGTACATCATAAGAAACGCTGGACTGGAAGAAACACAAGCTGGAATCAAGATTGCTGGGAGAAATATCAATCACCTCAGATATGCAGATGACACCACCCTTATGGCAGAAAGTGAAGAGGAACTCAAAAGCCTCTTGATGAAAGTGAAAGTGGAGAGTGAAAAAGTTGGCTTAAAGCTCAACATTCAGAAAACGAAGATCATGGCATCCGGTCCCACCACTTCATGGGAAATAGATGGGGAAACAGTGGAAACAGTGTCAGACATTTTTCTGGGCTCCAAAATCACCACAGATGGTGACTGCAGCCATGAAATTAAAAGACGCTTACTCCTTGGAAGGAAAGTTATGACCAACCTAGATAGCATATTCAAAAGCAGAGACATTACTTTGCCAACAAAGTTTCGTCTAGTTAAGGCTATGGTTTTTCCTGTGGTCATGTATGGATGTGAGAGTTGGACTGTGAAGAAGGCTGAGCGCCGAAGATTTGATGCTTTTGAACTGTGGTGTTGGAGAAGACTCTTGAGAGTCCCTTGGACTGCAAGGACATCCAACCAGTCCATTCTGAAGGAGATCAGCCCTGGGATTTCTTTGGAAGGAATGATGCTAAAGCTGAAACTCCAGTACTTTGGCCACCTCATGCAAAGAGTTGACTCATTGGAAAAGACTCTGATGCTGGGAGGGATTAGGGGCAAGAGGAGAAGGGGACGACAGGGGATGAGATGGCTGGATGGCATCACTGACTCGATGGACGTGAGTCTGAGTGAACTCCGGGAGTTGGTGATGGAAAGGGAGGCCTGGCGTGCTGCGATTCATGGGGTCGCAAAGAGTCAGACACGACTGAGCGACTGATCTGATCTGATCTGACTGTAGAATTTTTTAAATCTATTTATTTATTTTGGTTGTGTGGCTTGGGTTGGCTTAACTCCAACTCAAATGACCAGGGAATTCCATGTAGGAATTTTGAAAATACAGAAAAGAAGAAAAGACAAAACGACTTATAATCTTCAGTTAGTGTTAGTTGCTCAGTCATATCTGACTCTTTGCAACACCATGGACTGTAGCCTGCCAGGCTTCTCTGTCCATGGAATTCTCTAAGCAAGAATACTGGAGTGGGTTGCCATTCCCTTCTCTGGGGGATCTTCCTGATCCAGGGATCGAACCCTGGTTTCCTGCATTGCAGGCAGACTCTTTACCATCTGAACCACCAGGTACAATGAGTTGGTGGGGTTTAAAACAAAAAGCTTGTGACTTAAATTTGGGGAAGCATTAATCATCTTCACTTAATTTGGGGAGTAAACTTTGTATGTTGAGGCTGTAAGTTAAATTATGGTGGGTTCATCTTGACCATTCATTCTGATGTAAATGAACTGAGCTATATTCTGGGCTCAGGGTAGCCTTCTCTTGCAAGGAACTTACGTGAGGGGGAGAGGAGGAGGCCTCTGGACCTCCTGGCTCTGGTGAAGGGGTTGGATGCAAAAACCTGAGAGGTTCCTTCCTCTCTGGGATCCCACAGGCATGTCCCCCGTAAGTAGCAAGGGACTGAAAATCAGAGAGTGACTTGCTTATTTCTCTCATTTTTTTTAAGAAAGAGGAGAACTTTGTTTACATAAATGCTCCATCACTATATTTTCATATTTTGGCCATGCTATAGGGCATGTGGGATCTAACCCTCATTCCCTGCAGTGGGAGTGAACGCAGAGCCTTAACCACTGAACCACCAGGGAAGTCCTAAGACTATTAAGAAAACTAAATATAGTCTTCCATCTTTGCCCCAAACGCCCTTGATCTTGACTTTGAAACCCATCAGGAGAGTTGGGTGGCTTCTATCTGGGCTTCTTACTAGAATTTTAATGCTAATGTTTAACAGAATTCAAATTATCTATACAAATAAGACACAGAGAGAGAGCCTGTTACAAACAGATCCCCCTTCCCCCAACAGCTCCAAAATAGTGGAGACAATTTGCTTGTTGATGTCACTGGTGCTGACAAGCAGGCCGCCACCTCCCTGCCTGCTTTAGGGTGTCAGTGAAACCTGACACGGTCCTCGGCTTGTCAGCTTCTGTTCTTTAGAAGAAACAGGTGGTAAAGGGAGAAAACTGGAGACAGGCCACTCCTAAAGGAATCTATTGTGTGGCAGCTCATTGCATTTTTTTTTTTCTCAATGGAAAAAAACATCATTAGTTTTACTTTTTAACTGTATCCATTGGAATTGTATTGGAAGGTTTCATTAAGGTATTCCTCAGAGTAGACTTGAAAAGATGAGTATTCATAAATGATAATGAACAACGACTAAGTATTAATGTTTTAGGGACTTCTCTGGCACTGCTGCTGCTGCTAAGTCGCTTCAGTCGTGTCCAACTCTGTGCGACCCCATAGATGGCAACCCGCCAGGCTCCCCTATCCCTGGGGTTCTCCAGGCAAGAACACTGGAGTGGGTTGCCATTTCCTCCAATGCATGAAAGTGAAAAGTGAAAGTGAAGTCGCTCAGTCGTGTCCGACTCCCAGCGACCCCATGGACTGCAGCCCACCAGGCTCCTCCATCCATGGGACCCTCCAGGCAAGAGTACTGGAGTGGGGTGCCACTGCCTTCTCCACTACAGTGGTTGAAATACCTCTCTGCTAACGCTGGGAGCACTGGTTCCAGCCCAGGTTGGGGAACCAAGATCACACGTGCCATGCGGTGTGGTCAAAAGATTAAAAAAAACCCAAACATACTTTGTACACTAGGTGCCACTACTGAATGGCTTAATAATAAAAATCACGCACTCTTTAAAAACATTTAATAACCAACCGCTACTGCTGATCCAGAAGGGATACTCTTTCTTATTAATGACAAACGTACTTTCTTGAGTAAACTTTCATCACTTGTTCCTTTATTTTTTTTTACTCAGCCAAATTTATCTGATGCAATATAATAAAGCAAGACCTATGTAATGCAGAATTAAAGTGGAGATTCATTAAAGCGGACTCCAGTTGAAGGTCATTTAATTTTTTAATTTGTCATAAAATTCTAAATTAAGGAAGCCCGTCTTTATTTATTTAAAGGCTTCTATGGCTGTTCTGACCCTTCCTTGTGCGTTTGCCAAAAGCCCTGTAAATAAAGCCTCCTCAGGGACAGAGGTGATTATCTGGGCTTCTCCAGCTCCTTCCCTTCTCTCCGCCACCCTCCGCCCCGGGCCCCGCCTCCCTCCGCCCCGGGCCCCGCCTTTCTCCGCCCCGGGCATCTCCGCGCAGGCCTCTGATTGGTGCAGAGCGCAGCCTTGCCTTTTAGGGACAGTTGTCGGGCTTTTAAAGTGGTAGGGGAAAGGGTGCAGTGGCTGCTTTTATCAACCAATCAACTGTTTTCTTGCCAGATCCCCAAATATTCCCGGGCCAATGGAGGGGAGAGCCCAGGATGCCCGGGAGAGGCCGGGCTTAAGTTGAGCCGAGAGGCAGGCGCTCAGACAGCCTTGGGGCCCCGCCAGCCCCCATCTGGCTCTTGTCTGTGTCGCTGTCAGAATCTGTCTAGCTCCGCGTTCCCTCGCAGGGGTGTGTTGGGGGGAGTCCTCATTCCGACTCTCAAAATGGTTATCAAAGTGTTTGTTGCCACATCATCTGGGTCCATAGCGGTAGGTGTCTGATGGAATTCGGGGGCTTTCTTCTCGTCCTCTTTTCTGAAAAACTCAGACTTGGAAGTAGAAGCAGCGGGTATGGCCCAGCGCTGGGCTTACATTTCTTTTTGAGGCGTGTGTAAGTAAGCCTGTGAGCCCTTTGCTCTCTGCCTTGATCTGAATGGTGTAGAAGTGTGTAAAACGTGTGATCTGGGGCAGCTGCGTGTGGAAGGGGATTCGAGGAAGGGGGGGTGTGTTGGATGCTAAGACTTAATGTGTGGTTTGTGTCTATTGTGTCGCATCTTTGGTAGAATCAGAGGCTTTTTTTTTTTTTTTTGGTGGAATGTTTCTGCCATTCATCCTGTGAGACTTAGACAAATCTAATATTGCAAGTAAATGACACTTTATGTAACAACATTTTTAGCTTATGATGGGCCAGATTACTAAAATGACCCCTGGCTATAATGACTTGTGTATGTGGTGTAATCCTAAGGAAAGTGTAAAGTTAGCATGTGTAATACTATTATTTGAGGGTAATGATGTCACAGTGAAAAAAAACCAAATATCTCTGAGGTTACAGATTTAAATGCTCTAGGAATCCAAACAGACCAAAAATAGGTGCCATCTCTCTAAGTCCAGCCTTCGTTTTGTGCCTTAAGAAATAGGGGTAAGGGAGGGACTCCTTTTATCCTTGGAAATGCTTCAGGTTTTGATATTAGACTTGAACCTGCAGTGTCTATCTGGGACTGATATTTGGACCAGCATTTTAGCATCTGCAAGGCTGTGGAGAGAAAACAGTTTTATTAGTCCTGAGAGGTGAAGACCAGCACAAGGGCTGTTTCCTTTTATATCTGATTCCTGGAACTTCTCGGGTTGCAGCTTGGATTTCAGCGGTCCCTCAGCCAGGATGACACCCTAGGCGAGTGACTGGCCCAGGGAACAATCCTAACAGCAGCTACTGAATGGCTTCCCCTCTCCCCTACCACCCACCTCCAGCCCTGAAAGTTCACACCGTTTCGAGAGAGGACAAGAGGAAAACCTGAGAAAAGAGCCTGGTCCTTCCTTCTGACACAACTGTTTAATGATCTGCCGAGCATCTTTCATGATGTTCCAATTTTATGAAAAAATTCCAAATGTAAAACAGTAAAGTCTTTTACGGCTGTTGATGACCTCAGAAATTTGATCTACAAAAAGCACATTTTTGGATTGCTTAGATTAAAAAAAAAATTTTTTTTTTTTTTAAAGAAAATGGCTTTCATCATGGAAAATGGCTTTCATCGTGGGCTTCACATAAGCTGTTGACACACTCATTGCTGGAAACTTTTACTGCTAACCTGTCAATCTTGTACATATTCCATAGATCAGGTCTGAGTGACCCTAGACATCCTTAACAAAGACAATGAACAAACAGGTCCTTTCTTCAGATTTTCTGATTTCCTACGTTCTTGAAATTTAGGAACATGATTTAATTAGCCTGGGAGGACCTGGAGGGGTACTGTTTATTCCAGGATCTTGAAAAATCCAAGTTCATTTTGCTGCTGTAAGCAAATGTTTTGGTGCCACGTGGGACGATGTGACTTTGAGAAAGTTATTTCACCTTGCTAAGCCTCAATTTCCTTGTCTGTAAAATGAAGATAAGAATAGAACTCAACTCAACTTACTTAGGAAGTAAGTTAAGAGTGAGAGTCAGTAAGGGTCAGTAAGCAAGGGTCAGTAAGTAAGGGTCAGTAAACCAAGAGTGCCCAGCATGGTCTCAAGTGCTTAATAAATATTATCATTATTAGTTAATGCTATAATTATCAGCTATTAATATTGTTATAGCTATTGGATATTATAATTATTAGTTAATGTTAAATGTTAATAATATTATTAGTAATTGTTAATATTATTGTCATTGTTATAATTATTAGTTAATATTAGAAGGTCTTCATTTGTGATGATGTTCATAATAATTATCTCAAGCCACATAAACTGAAGAATTTCTGTCTTATCATAACGAATAAGAACAGATTATTCCTACGGTGTCTGTGCTAAAGACTTTTCCTGGTTGAGGGAATTTCACCCGGAAGTTTCTTTGCAGGACAACCCAGAGCAGCTGTCAGCACTTATGCTGTGTGGATGGTGGTTGGTCTACAAAACTTTTACTCCTTATTTCTTCAGTCTATATGCTTTAAAAATAGGTTCTTGCCTGTGACATCATCAGAGAGAGCATTATGACTTCTGTTGGATGAATGAAATAAATGAAAAAGGAAAATACTGATTGTAATCTCTTGATGAAGATTACACATGCAGTTGTGTATTACATCTCTGTTTTAACAGTTGATGCCAAACTGTGGTTCCATGTTTTACTACTTTAGAGATAGATGTGGGTGAAGAGACCCTGGGAGCAGGAAAAGGTTGTGTCTTCGTGTCTAACCATCCCCTCATCTTGAAGGCCATTGTTGCAAGGGGCTGAAGACAAAGGGAGAGAGATCAGTCCTCCCTGTTTTCAAGATGCACAGCCCCTGAGCCACCATCATTAAGGACAGACTAATGCTGGCTCCTGGATTTCTTAGTCCTTTTTCCAGTCTTGGGCTTTCCTGGTGGCTCAGATAGTAAAGAATCTGCCCACAATGCAGGAGACCCAGATTCTCTCCCTGGGTTGGAAGATCCCCTGGAGAAGGGAATGGCTATCCATTCCAGTATTCTTGCCTGGAGAATTTCATGGACAGAGGAGCCCAGTGGGCTACAGTCCATGGGGTCGCAAAAGAGTCAGACACAGTTGAGTGACTAACCTTATCACTTCATAGAGGGAAAAACATAGCTCTTGAACTGATGACTCTGGGTGTGACCCTTGGGAAATTCTTTAATTCACTGCACCTCAGTTTTGTTATCTTAAGATGCTGATCAGAATTCTTGCCTGGTGTGGCAGTCAGGACGAGACAATGAGGTAACAGTGTACTGGGTGCCTGATTGTGCAGCTACTCGAATTGTGGTGCAAAATGCTTTTCCATGCATTCCTTAGTTCTCACCAGCCCTGGGAGAAAGGCAGTGTTCTATCCATTTTGCAGATGAGGTGATGGACAAGCAGAGCTTCTGCTCAGATAGCAACCTTCCTGGCCAGGATGGACTCGCAGGTCACCTGTCACTTAGATGTAGCATGCTTTATGTTACAGTGCAGTCACCTCTTTTGGAGAGGTTTCTAGCTGTACAAGACAGTAAGTGGGAGGGGCCAAGCGAGTGACCCGAAGATCCCTCTGATGCATCACAGTCACCAACAGTGGCCGGTGACTTCAGGACCCCGAATGACACTTTCTTTTTATTTTTTGATTCATTTTATTGCAATATAGTTGATTTACCATGTTGTGTTAATTTTTGCTGTATAACAAAGTGATTCAGTTATATATTCATATACGTTCTTTCTCAGATTCGTTTCCATTATGATTTATCACAGGATATTAACTATGGTTCTCTGTGCTATATAGTCGGGCCTTGTTTATCCATTCTATATACAATCGTTTGCATCTGCTAATCCCAAATTCCCACTCCATCTCTCCCACACCCTCCTCCCCTTTGGCAACCACAAAACTGTTCTCTTTGAGAATGACACTTTCTTATGAGTCAATGTAACAGGATAAGAAAACAGAGCTTTCTGAGCTTCCACTGAGGTCCCGAAGGCTCCAAGTGACAAAGACCCTGAGGACCCCAGACCCTCCGGAGGGGCTGCTCAGAAGGATGAGGCAGCCTTGGCCATGGCACCCTGGAGAGGGGAGAAGGGGTGAAGCATGCAAGGAGAAGTGGGTCTGTGGTGAGGACTGTTGGGGGGCTCTGCACCACCCCTCCCCTTGAAGCCTTGAAGGGGAGCTCCCCTCTGGGGGCTGATGTTGTGTCCCTGGGGTCAGCTTGGGAGGCCATGTGGAGAAAAGCTGTACATTGACTGCAAGGAGTGGGGAGTGTGTAGCGGGGTTCCTTGAGCAAGGGTCCACTGAGGGGGTGTTGTAGGAGAGTGCACCCACACTCAAATGGGTATCAGAGTGTGGGCAAAGGCCACGTGCCAGCCAGGTTAAGTCACATGCTTACCCCTCCCTCTGGGCTCATCCTAAGACCCTTCTCCAGCCTCCAGCAGAAGTCAAGTGCTCCAGACAGCTAGGAGAGCAATGCTTTTGACCTATTTTAAGTGACTGGTGTTTGGGAAGTCCAGGATGGCAGATTTTATTTTTCTTCTATTTTTTTTGAATGAGGTGCTGAGAGATAAACTTTAATGCAATATCATGCTCCCAACAGTCAGTCAACTTTCTGTAGATGTAATTGCTTGTCTTGAGAGGGATAATAGTCAACAGATCATCCCCTCCTTTTTTCTCCATTTTTCTTTGACTTTCCAGAAGAGAAAAAAATAAGTCAGGACTTGGGAAAATGTTCTCCATCTATTTAGAAATTGTGGAATAAAATTAAATCCTTTTCCATCCCACCTCAAATCCTAAGGTATGATTTTTTTAAGTTCTTTTCTTTTATAATTGACATGTAGTTAATTTACAATGTTGTGTTAGTTTCATGTGTGTTGTATAGTGATTCAGTTAAGTCCTGAGGCCTGATTAATAGAGATGGGAATGCCGTCCGTGGGGAAGTGGACTTCAGCCAGGCTGAAGGTATTTGAGGAGCAAGGAAGAGAAGGGTTTGAACAGAATACAGAATGTTGCCTTCTAAGTATTTAACTAAAAGGAAATCTACCTGAAGTGAGGATGTCTCTACTCTTTGAAACAGCAAGGTTATCTCTGAAAATAACTAAAGGAGTAAGTGATTTATAAAGTGACATAGTAATTATGAACAGGTTGGAGAGTATGTAGAGAAAACATGATTAAAGTAATAATTTAGTCCAACAACCGGTCGTCGTGTCTGGTGGGATTTTCTGATATTCAGAAACTCTGCCGTGAGGCCTGGGAATATGGAGTCCAGTTTCCACTAGAAGGACCAGGAGGTCTGGGGTTCCCCTAGCATAGCCTTGGGGAAGCTCACCCTGGTGGGGAGGTGAGCAGTCTGTCCATTGGTTCTGAGAGATGTGACACTCAGGAATGTGCCTAAGTGCTTATGCCAGATTCTTAAGGGACCTTCCATCGTTCTATTCCTTTCTGTATGACTTATGTTTTTATTTTTTGTCTACGCTTGCCCCAAACTGAAATAGATCCCTTGGCCTGAGTCTTATGGATTAAATGTTTTATTGTAGCTAAGAGCAGCCTTTAATTTATTGACCTAATGCTTTTAGTTGTTTTATCTTTATTATGTTGATGGTACAAATATTAATTAAGAAAATGTATGATTACCATTTATGTATGGGTATATGTAATTTATATACAAAAATTTATATATAATTTATATTTAGGTAAGTATTAGATACTCAGTCGTGTCCAGCTCTTTGTTACTCCATGGAGTGTAGCCCACTAGGCTCCTCTGCCCTTGGGATTCTCCAGGCAAGAATACTAGAGTGGGTTGCCATTCCCTTCTCCAGGGGACCTTCCTGACCCAGGGATGAAACCAGGTCTCCTGCATTGCAGGCAGATTCTTTACCATCTAAGCCACTAGGGAAGCCCATAATTTATATTCACTGTACATTAATTAAAATTATAAAAGTAATTTATATTAATTAAATTATTAAACAGTAACATTATGCTTATAATTAATATGCTATATCTATATATAATCAAGTCACCACCCAAACCAAATTACATAGGGTTCATTTTTGGTGGTGATTTGATTCTAGGGCATAAGCATCCATATGTATCTTTCTTTACCTTACCTTAGGAAGGAACCTCTACACAAAAGTCATTGATATAACCAATCATTTTGGCAAAAATGAATAAAATAAGAATTTTGGGGAGGTGTATAAATCTCTGAAAGCTCAGTTGGTAAAGAATCCACCTGCAGTGCAGAAGACCCTGGTTCAATTCCTGGATCGGGAAGATCCTCTGGAGAAGGGATATGCTACCCATTCCAGTATTCTTGGGCTTCCCTGGTGGCTCAGCTGGTAAAGAATCCGCCTGCAATGTGGGAGACCTGGGTTCGATCCCTGGGTTGGGAAGATCCCCTGGAGAAGGGAAAGGCTATCTATTCCAGTATTCTTGCCTGGAGAATTCCATGGACTGTATAGTCCATGGGCTCTCAAAAAGTTGGACATGACTGAGTGACTTTCAGTGACTTTTATAAATCGATAAAGATTTATATCGAATGAATTGGGTTTAAACAAAAGAGGGTTTGAATCTAGATGTTGGGTTTAGGATGGGCATGTACCTTTTCAGTGTTTGGAATCCTCAGAATCTAGTCCTTCTGCTGATAAACAAGTTACATGAAAATGACAAGGGGGCTCATATCCTAGAAAACATTCTTAATGACTATTTTCATTGTGAGGCAATATTCCATTCAGAGGACTTAAAATTAAGATATTGGATATTTTTATATCAAAGAAGATACTAATGTAAACTTTCAGTTTTAAGAAAGGACCATATTGTGCCTCTTTATCATCTGTGCAAATGAGTGCATTTTTTTTTTTTACCCAAATAACATCTTATGAATCTATTCATGTGAAGAGCTTGGCACCATGTCTTGTGCAGGGTAAGGAATCAATAAATGAGTATTGATTGGTTTATGCTATTGATCATTCTGAAGTTTCTCCCAGAGTTCTTACAATGTGGTCCGCACTCTGCTGTAAGTTGTCTACAAAACAGCCTGGTGGTCCAGTGGGTAAGACTCCATGCTTCCAATGCAGCAGGTGCAGGTTTGATCCCTGGTCAGGGAACTAAGATCCCATATGCCCTCAGTCAAAAAAAAAAAAAAAAAAAAAAAGGCATCGTGCATTCTGGGAGTAAATTCCTTGACTGAAGAGAGAAAAATTCTGACTGAAGAGAGAAAATTGGGGAAGGAGGGCTAAGATTTCAAGATGGCCACATTCACAAAGAAATGACATTGGTAGAATACAGTCCTTACTGGTGACCCACGTGTGGAGAAAAGGGCACCTGGGTTTTCTCTTAGGTGCGGCTGCACTTTGATTTTGCTTAAAGAGTTGGTTGTGAATAGAGAACAATTATTTTACTGCTTTACTCTTTCATGTGCCAGGAGAAATATCCACCAGCTTTTCTAGTTTTTTCCCTGCTCTTCCTTTTCCAATAACCTCCATGCGGACTTTTCGGTTTCCTGTGTTATTTCTAAAGCTACGTTTGTTCATCGTGACTCATGTTCCCATTTTCATAACTGTGAATAGTGCCTTTTAGTGTGGGTATACTTGGTATTTGAGTTTCATAGTAAATTGTGTTTTTTTTCCTTCTTTCTATCATCTTGTTCTTTGTAACCAATCTCTATTTATTTTTTGGCTTTAAAGCTTAGCAGAGAATTAAAAGTATTTTGAAGACCTCAAATAAAAGCTATGATGATAGTATCTTTATTCCTATTCGGTTGACTATATCATGATTTAAACATTGATGAGATTAAATTTTCAGAATTTAAATGATTGCTCTGTTGATCCTATTAAATGAAGAAGTGTGATTTTATGATTTTTCTTGTTTAAATACTTAGCAAAGTTATTGGTATTGTATGGTATAGTTGGAGAATGGGTTTTTACAAAACGGTCTAACGGTAATCCTTTTCTTCTCATGACTAGATTAGGAAGAAACAGCAAGAAGTTGTGGGCTTTTTGGAAGCTAATAAAATCGATTTTAAGGAGTTCGATATTGCTGGAGATGAAGACAACAGGAAGTGGATGAGAGAAAATGTTCCCGGAGAGAAGAAACCTCAGAATGGGATTCCGCTGCCTCCTCAGATCTTTAACGAGGAGCAGTATTGTGGGGTGAGATTTAGTTTCTCTGAAAATTCTTCTGCATGTGTGTTTATCAGAAATTGTTTAAAGCAGATAAGCTTCGAGGTAGCATTTACATTTGTTGACATTTTTCGGCTTGTGATCTATTTCTACTATTTGATACCTGGATGGTTAGATCCATGGTGGAGAATAAATAGTTAAGATTTTAAAAATGATAGAAACAATAAAATGATGATTCATAAGTTCTTGGGATTCCTTTAGGTTTTTTATTTTATTTTGAAGAGAGGAGGCCACCTGTTCAGGCAAAATAAGTGTTTAGTTGAAATGACATTCTGTTCAACCTGGTAGGGTACACATACCTGCATCCACTGGGTACACTTTCACCTTTGTAAAGAATGATTTGCAGAAGTAAAGTTTTGTGTGAAAGTGAAAGCGTTAGTCCCTCAGTCATGTTCAACTCTTTGTGGTCTTATGGCCTGTAGCCTGCCAGGCTCCTTTGTCCATGGAATTCTCCAGGCAAGAATACTGGCGTAGCTTTCCATTTCCTTCTCCAGGGTGTCTTCCCAATCTAAGATCGAACCCGGGTCTCCTGAATTGCAGGCAGAAAGTTTTGTGTAAATGCATCTAAATTGCTAAAAAACTGTTCTGGACACCCTTCCTCCTTGTGAGGACACAAGAAGATGACCGTTTATGAACCAGAGAGGGGGTATTCAACAGACACTGAATCTGCTGACACCTTCATCTTGGACTTCCAGCCTCCAGATCTGTGAGAAATAAATGTCTGTTGTTCGTCAACCACCAAAAACAAAACAAAACCAACAAAAACTCTTCTGGGCATTTAATTATAATAGCAATTTTATTTTATACATTTAGTCATTCATTTTACCACAAAATCATTTTTTCCTCAGGGTTTACAGATTCTGCTTGGTAAATCAAATTGTTGAAAAGAAACGTTTAAAAGCTCAAAGGACTTTGGAGCATGAGAACTGGAGTTAGCTTTGGGGGGTCATCTAAGTCTTCCAGGTCATTTTTCAGACTTGGCCATCATGCTTCTGGAAGGCAGAGGAAACTAATTACCCAGAGCTGTGCTGGTTCTGGAGGTTGGAGCCTGGTATAGGATTTTTTCACTCACTTCTTCTCTTTTATAAAAAATTAATTATTTATTAAAAAATTGTAGGCAATTATTATTTTGTTTTGCTTCACCACATGGCATGTGGGATCGTAATTCCTCGACCAGGAATCAAACCTTTGCCCTTTGCCTTGGAAGCATTGAGTCTTAACCATTAGACTGCCAGGGAAGTCACCACCTTTCTCCTTGCTATACAAAACTGCTGGTCCTTTAGCTTAGCTTCTCTTTGTTATTATATTTCTCACCTAAAGCAAGTGTCATCAAACTACAGCCCGAGTGCCAAGGCCTGCAGCTATCTGTTTTGGTGAAATTTTATTGGACATGCCTGCACTAATTTACCACCTAGTGCCTATGGCTAATTTTGCATGATGGCAGAACTGAGCAGTTGCAACAGAGACCATCTGACCCACAAAGCGAAAAACATTGAGATTTATTATCTTTTCTGGTGGTTCAGATAGTAAACAAACCGCCTGCAAAGTAGGAGATCCAGGTTTGATCCCTGAGTCAGGAAGGTCCTCTGAGAAGGAACTGGCAACCCACTACAGTATTCTTGCCTGGAGAATCCCATCGACAGAGGAGCCTGGTGGGCTGCAGTCCATGTGGTCTTAGAGTCAGACATGACTGAGTGACTAGATGACATGACATTTACAGAAAAGCTTTTAGACCTCTCATTTGAAGCATGAATTGTTCTGCTGTTGGGGGTTTATATAACTTTCTTAGGGCTGATATAACAAAATACCACAAACCTGGTGATTCTTATGGACTGTATGTTTGTGTCCCCCTAAATTTGTATGTTGAAGTTCTAAGGCCCAAGGTGATGGTATTTGAAAAAGGGATCTTTGGGAGGTGATTAGGATCAGATGAAGTCCTGTGGGTGGGGCCTTCATGGTGGGATTAGTTCCCTTATGGGAGGAGGAAGAGAAAGAGACCCCTTTCTCTTCACCCTGTGATCACACAGCCAGAGGCAACTGTCTATGAGCCAGGAAGAGAGCAGCACTTAATGATGCTACACCCAGAACACATTTCTGTTAGTCAGCCACCCAGCGTATGGTATTCTGTTATGGCATCCCCAGCTGATGGTTACAGTGCTTTAAAACAACAGAAATTTATTCTTTCACAGTTCTGGAGGCCAGAAGTTTTAAATCAAGGCATCAGTAGGGTTGGTTGTGCAGCAGGCTCTAAGCGAAAATCTGTTTGATGAGTCTTTCCCGGCTTCTGGTGGCCGCCAGCCATCTCTGACATTCCTCCACTTGTTGACACATCAGGTCCTTCTCTGCCTCCATCTTTACATGGCCTTCTTCTTGGGGTCTCTCTGTGTCTTCACATGGCTTTCGTATAAGGACAGAAGTCACTGGAATAGCGTCCACCCTAGTCCAGCATGGCCTCATTATAAGTAACTACATCTGTGAAAGTAAAAAGAGAAAGTGTTAGTTGCTCAGTCATGTCTGACTCTTTTTGACCCCAGGGAGTATAGCCCACCAGGCTCCTCTGTCCATAGGATTTTCCAGGCAAGAATACGGAGTGGGTAGTAATTCCTTTCTCCATAGGATTTTCCTGACTCAGGGATTGAACCCAGGTCTCCTGCATTGCAGGTGGGTTCTTTACCATCTGAGCCACCAGGGAAGCCAATATCCCAATTTCCAAATAAGGTCATTTTCTGAGATTCTGGGTGGACATGGCTTTTGAGGGGGAAGTACAGGCTGTGTGAATTTACATGGCTGTGTTAGGCTTCTTCAGAGGCTTAACTTAAAGTCCTGTGGATGTGAGAGTGTTTTCAAACAGGTTTAAGGTGTTGAGTAATTATTTAGTGGAACTTATGGCCAGTCCCTTGGACTGCAAGGAGATCAAACCAGTCAATCCTAAAGGAAATTAACCCTAAATATTCATTGGAAAGACTGATGCTGAAGCTGAAGCTCCAATACTTTGGCCACCTGATGCAAAGAGCTGACTCATTGGAAAAGACCCTGATGCTGGGAGAGACTGAAGGCAATAGGAGTAGGGGATGGCAGAGGATGAGAGTTTAGATAGCATCACTAACTCTGTGAGCATGAATTTGAGCAAACTCCAGGAGATAGTGGAAGACAGAGGAGCCTGGTGTGCTGCAGTTCATGTGGTCACAAGGAGCTGGACACTATTTGGTGACTAAACAAGGAACAATGGTCCAGTCCAACTCTCTTGTGATTGAAGCTGGGGCTTCCCAGAGTGAGGAAAGTATTTCCTTGGTAAGGGAGGGTCCCTCCCCTGTACACCACACTCCTCTCCCCACACCCTCCAGATTGCTTGGCTTCCGGACATCTATCCAACCTGACCTGAATTTCTAAGAATTGTGGCTCTTATTAGATAAGGAAAGGGAGAAAAAGGCTTCTTGGGGTGGGGGCCAATGGTGTTGGTCAATTTTTATTTTTTAGAAATTAAAATTTTATTTATTTATTTGTCTGCACTTGGTCTTAGTTGCCTCATGGGGGATCTTTGTTGAGTCATGAGGGATCTTTTGTTGTGGTGCACGGGCTCTCTAGTTGTGGTGTGAGGGCTCAGTCGTTGAAATGTGTGGGCTCAGTTGCCTCGTGGCATGTGGGATCTTAATTCCCCAACCAGGGGTCCAACCCACAGTTCCTGCATTGCAAGGTGGATTCTTAACTACTGGGCCACCAGAAAATTCCATATAAATTTTTTTTTAATAATTGAAAAACGAGTCTGTGTACACACAGAAAAATTAAAATGGTTACAGAGTTGTCCACAGTGGAGATGATTCTTCCTCCCATTTTAGACCCCTCTAGTTCCTTTTTCTGCAGAGAAGGCAATGGCACCCCACTCCAGTACTCTTGCCTGGAAAATCCCATGGACCGAGGGGCCTGGTGGGCTGCAGTCCATGGGGTCGCTAGGAGTCGGACACGACTGAGCGACTTCCCTTTCACTTTTCACTTTCAAGCATTGGAGAAGGAAATGGCAACCCACTCCAGTGTTCTTGTCTGGAGAATCCGGGGGACGGGGGAGCCTGGTGGGCTGCCGTCTATGGGGTCACACAGAGTCGGACACGACTGAAGCGACTTAGCAGTAGCAGTAGCAGTTCCTTTTTCTAAAGTGGGCCAGATTTATGAGCCCACCACCTGGGAAGTTACACCTGGCTCCACTCAAGAGAGCACTCTGCTTATTTTAACACTCTACTGTTGCTGTCTTGAAATTCATAATGATTTTTGAAAACGGGTTGCCTTGTTTTTATCACTTTATTTGCACTGGGCCCTGCAAATTATGTAGCCGTTCTGCTTTGACCCATCAATGTTGGTAATTTCTTGTTTGGCCTTCCATGAATTTTGTACGTATATTAACCATTGTTAATCACTTAAAAAAATGGGAATAAACTCTATACACTTGTTCTTTTCACTTAATAACTGTATCTCAGAGGTTATTGCAGAGCTGCTCATATTCTTTTTAAAAAGCTTTTTAAAATTTTATATTGGCGTATGTAGTATGCTCAGTTGTGCCTGACTCTTTGAGACCTTATGGCCTGTAGCCACCCAGGCTCCTCTGTCCATGGGATTCTCCAGGCAGAATACTGGAGCGGGTTGCCATTTCCTTCTCCAGGGCATCTGCCTGACCCAGGAATCGAACCCATGTCTCCCGCTTTGCAGGCAGATTTTTTTTTTTTAAACCACTGAGCCACCATGGAAGCTCAGGAGTGGGATTGGTGGGTCACATATTCTTTATTTCAATGGTTGCAAAACATTCCATTAGATATGCCATAATTAATTGCCACAGTTCTCTAACGGGAAACATTCAGGTTGTTTTCAGTTTCCCTCTGGCTCAGCCTGCAATGCAGGAGACCTGCATTCGACCCCTGGGTTGGGAAGATCCCCTGGAGAAGGAAATGGTAACCCACTCCACTATTCTTGCCTGGAAAATCCTATGGACAGAGGAACCTGGCAGGCTACAGTTCCTAGGGTTGCAAAGAGTCAGACACGACTGAGCGACTTCACGTCTCTTCTCAGCTACAGACGATGCTGCAGAAGTCTCTTTACACGTACAGAACTTTGTGTTCAGTCTGGGTATATATATAGGATAAATTCCTAGAAGTGTGCTGAGTTACAGCATATATGCATCTCATATTTCAATAGATATTAAATCTGGACTGTAGTTGCACCATTTTATGTTTGGGTGTGGCTGGTTTCCTGTGACTTTGACAATACTCTATATGCAAACTTAATCAATTTGTTAGATGAAAAATGTGTTCTCACTGCTTTGACTTGGATTTCTGTCTTTATTGCAGAGGCTGAACATCTTTTCCTCTGTTTATAAGCTTTCTGTGTTTTTTTTCTATGACTTTCTACTTTTTCTGTTTGGTTCCAGGTAATGTTTATTGGCTTGTGAGAATGTTTGCTTATGATGGAAAGTAGCCCTTTCACTACCATAGATGTTGCAAATATTTCCCTATGTTTCTTATTTGTCTTTTGACTTTTTGAAGTTTTTTTTTTTTTTTTTTGGAATGCAGGGCTTAACATTTATTTTCTGTAGACAGTTTATTAATATGTTTTATAGTCCCTGCACTCTATGTCTTGTTTAGAAAATCATTCAGCACTCTAATATCATTAAAGGAATCATCTCGTTTTCTTCTAGTACTTTTCTAGTGAAAGTAGAATTTTAAATCTCTTACTTTTTCTTATTTCACTGTCCTTTTCAATTAAGACTAGTTACAGTGGGGACAATACTGAAGTCTTTTCTTTCAACCTATGTTTATCCCAGAATAAAAATTCTGTAGTTATTTTCTGCTATAGAAATAGAACTTCAAAGGCATTTCTTATTTCATTTTACTGTCATCTAGCAATGCTTTCTGTATTAACTGTGGAAGAAGAAAAGATTTCCCAACTAAGAAAGAAGACTTGTATTTTTAAGATGTGTTTTCCTATTATAAATACGGCTCTAATGAGATAAGCATACAAATGATTTTAGGTTTAGCTGTTTTGAATTCTTTCTGCATTCAGAGAGGTATTAGTAATTTTTCTTACTAGCAGCTTTGCTAAACTTGCTTTTCTGCAATCTGTGGATATTCCCAACAAAAGGGCATTAATGAGGCAGAGGACTTTGTTTGCAGAAAGTAGGTAAAATGACTATTTGTATTGTAGATTCCAATTTTAAAAAGAGACTCAAAGTTCTGAAGGACGTGTCAGGTTTGAAATGGCATAGTTGTTCAGTTGCTAAGTTGTCTCTGACTCTTTGCATACAACCCCATGGACTGCAGCACGCCAAGCTTCCCTGTCCTTCACTATCTCCTGGAATTTGCTCAAACTCATGTCCATTGTGTCAAGGATGCCAGCATAAATCTACTCAATATTTTGTAATAGTCTATATGAGAAAAGAATCTGAAAAAGAATGGATATATGTCTATGTATAACTGAATCCCTTTGCTATGCACCTAAAACTAACAAAGCATTGTGAACCAACTATACTCCAATATAAAATAAAAATTAAAAAAATAAAGTAATAAACCTGCTTTAAAAAAATAAAATGGCATAAATCTGAATGGTTAGCATATCTTTCCACATGATAGAAATGTTGAGCATCAGAATAAGGCTATCACTTAAGTTGACTCAATGGCCTCTGTGAATTCTCAAATGATGATGGCAGCAGCTGGAGGGGACCTCAAGGGCAAGCAGTGGCTTTCTCTGCACCAGGTCAGTGCAAGGGCTGGTGTCATGGGTGGTTCTGTGTACCATCGTGTCCCTGCCAGCCTGAATTCCTGCTGCTCTGGGCAGAACAGATGAAGATGTTATCTCGAGGGCATGGCAGACAACCTGTAGCTACAGAAAGGGGACACCGCCAGGAAGCCAGGCCCAGTGGAGGCCAGGTCACCCGCCTGGCAGAAAAATACTAACAGGAAGTGGCAGACTTGTCTGCTGATGCCAAGTTGGAGTCTGTGCATTTTCACCAATGTGAGAGTTGGAGTGCCTGCCTGGTCCTGAGCGCAGCTAAAAGGGTCTTCGACCATGCAGCAGAGAGGCAAATATGTCTGGGGACCCAGGGCTGCAAGAGGGGACAGGATGCCTGCCTGATTAGGGCAGGGGGAGGGTGTTTTCAACACACTGATGTTACTGAACACGCTGTTTTATTTTTTAATATTTTTGTATGATGGCAATTTTATTATATCTACATATAACTTTGATAGTGTACATATCAACATGTTAATAAAAATTATCTTTTGTTTTGCCATTATGGTCAAGTTTTGTTTGCTTTTTAAATTAATTAATTTGTCTATTTTTGGCCAAGCTCAGTCTTCGTTGCTGTGCACGGGCTTTCTCTAGTTGTGGCAAGCAGGGGCTACCGTCCAGTTGTGGTTCACAGGCTTCTCACTGAGGTAGCTTCTCTCGTTTCCGAGCACAGACTCTAGGCATGTGGGCTTCAGTAGTTGGTGGCACATGGGCTTAGTGGCTCTGCGGCATGTGGGATCTTCCCAACTAGGAACAGGGATCCAACTGGTGTTCCCTGATTGGCAGGCAGATTTTCAAATACTGGACAACCAGGGAAGTCCTTCTTCTTCTTTTTTTTTTTTTTTTATTTTATAGAAGTGTAGTTGAGTTACAATGTTGTGTTAGTGTCTGGTATATAACAAAGTGATTCAGTTATACATATATTTGTTTTCATATTCCTTTCCATTATGGTTTATCACAGGATATTGAATGTAGTTCCCTGTACTATAACTACTACTTGACTACTTGTTAGTAATTCAGTTCAGTTCAGTCACTCAGTCGTGTCCGACTCTTTGCGACTCCATGAATCGCAGCACGCCAGGCCTCCCTGTCCATCACCAACTCCCGGAGTTCACTCAAACTCACATCCATCGAGTCAGTGATGCCATCCAGCCATCTCATCCTCTGTCGTCCCCTTCTCCTCCTGCCCCCAATCTCTCCCAGCATCAGAGTCTTTTCCAGTGAGTCAACTCTTTGCATGAGGTGGCCAAAGTACTGGAGTTTCAGCCTTAGCATCATTCCTTCCAAAGAAATCCCAGGGCTGATCTCCTTCAGAATGGACTGGTTGGATCTCCTTGCAGTCCAAGGGACTCTCAAGAGTCTTCTCCAACACCACAGTTCAAAAGCATCAATTCTTCGGCGCTCAGCCTTCTTCACAATCCAACTCTCACATCCATACACGACCACAGGAAAAACCATAGCCTTGACTAGACGGACCTTTGTTGGCAAAGTAATGTCTCTGCTTTTCAATATGCTATCTAGGTTGGTCATAACTTTCCTTCCAAGGAGTAAGCATCTTTTAATTTCATGGCTGCAGTTGCCATCTGCAGTGATTTTGTAGCCCAAAAAAATAAAGTCTGACACTGTTTCCCCTGTTTCCCCATCTATTTCCCATGAAGTGATGGGACCAGATGCCATGATCTTCGTTTTCTGAATGTTGAACTTTAAGCCAACTTTTTCACTCTCCACTTTCACTTTCATCAAGAGGCTTTTTAGTTCCTCTTCACTTTCTGCCCTAAGGGTGGTGTCATCTGCATATCTGAGGTTATTGATATTTCTCCTGGCAATCTTGATTCCAGCTTGTGTTTCTTCCAGCCCAGCGTTTCTCATGATGTACTCTGCATATAAGTTAAATAAGCAGGGTGACAATATACAGCCTTGATGTACTCCTTTTCCTATTGGGAACCAGTCTGTTGTTCCATGTCCAGTTCTAACTGTTGCTTCCTGACCTGCATACAGATTTCTCAAGAGGCAGGTCAAATGGTCTGGTATTCCCATCTCTTGAAGAATCTTCCACATGATCAACACGGAAATCAGATTGATTATATTCTTTGCAGCCAAAGATGGAGAAGCTCTATACAATCAACAAAAACAAGACCAGGAGCTGACTGTGGCTCAGATCATGAACTCCTTATTACCAAATTCAGACTTAAATTGAAGAAAGTAGGGAAAACCACTAGACCATTCAGGTATGACCTAAATCAAATCCCTTATGATTATACACTGAAAGTGAGAAATAGATTTAAGGGCCTAGATCTGATAGAGTGCCTGATGAACTATGAAATGAGGTTCGTGATATTGTACAGGAGACAGGGATCAAGACCATCCCCATGGAAAAGAAATGCAAAAAAGCGAAATGGCTGTCTGCGGAGGCCTTACAAATAGCTGTGAAAAGAAGAGAAGCAAAAAGCAAAGGAGAAAATGAAATATATAAGCATCTGAATGCAGAGTTCCAAAGAATAGCAAGAAGAGATAAGAAAGCCTTCCTCAGCGATCAATGCAAAGAAATAGAGGAAAACAACAGAATGGGAAAGACTAGAGATCTCTTCAAGAAAATTAAAGATACCAAGGGAACATTTCATGCAAAGATGGGCTTGATAAAGTATTATACATTAGTTTAATATATATAAATATATATTAGTTATATATATCGGAGAAGGCAATGGCACCCCACTCCAGTACTCTTGCCTGGAAAATCCCATGGATGGAGGAGCCTGGTAGGCTGTAGTCCATGGGGTCCCTAGGAGTCGGACATGACTGAGCAACTTCCCTTTCACTTTTCACTTTCATGCATTGGAGAAGGAAATGGCAACCCACTCCAGTGTTCTTGCCTGGAGAATCCCAGGGATGGGGGAGCCTGGTGGGCTTCCGTCTATGGGGTCACACAGTGTCAGACACGACTGAAGCGACTTAGCAGTTATATATATACATGTTATATATATATATATACACACACACATATGTACAGGCTTATATATATATATATATGTATAAGCACACACACACACATATATATATATATGTTGTTAAGAGCAAAAAATTGTGAAATCCATCCAAAATTTAGCAAGAGATATCTGGGAAAATTTGCATGTTAGTGAGAGACTTTATTTTCTTGGGCTCCAAAATCACTGTGGATGGTGACTGCAGCCATGAAATTAAAAGACGCTTGCTCTTTGGAAGAAAAGATATGACAAACCTAGACAGCATATTGAAAAGCAGAGACATTACTTTGCAACAAAGTTCCATCTAGTCAAAGCTATGGTTTTTCCAGTAGTCATGTACAGGTGTGAGAGCTGGACCATAAAGAAAGCTGAGTGCTGAAGAATACATGTTTTTGAACTGTGGTGTTGGAGAAGACTTTGGAAAGTCCCTTGGACTGCAAGGAGATCAAACCAGTCCATCCTAAAGGAAATCAGTCCTTGATATTCATTGGTAGGACCAATGCTGAAGCTGAAGCTCCAATACTTTTGGTCTCCTGATGTGAAGAGCAAACCAGTCCATCTTAAAGGAAATCAGTCCTTGATATTCATTGGTAGGACCAATGCTGAAGCTGAAGCTCCAATACTTTTGGCCTCCTGATGTGAAGAGCTGACTGATTGGAAAAGACCCTGACGTTGGGAAAGATTGAAGGTAGAAGGAGAAGGGGGTTGGCAGAGGATGAGATGGTTGAGTAACATCACTGACTCAATGGACATGAATTTGAGCAAATTCCAGGAAATAGTGTAGAACAGAGGAGCCTGCGTGCTGCAGTCCATGGGGTCACAAACAGGCAGACATGACTTAGTGACTGAACAACGACAACTTACTAGTACTACTACTACTAATGCATCCTATCATGTAATCTTTAGCAACAACTAGTAAGTGTGTGTTCTGGGAATCAATGAGTATTTTTAATACCAAAGACTCACTCACAGTATGTGATATTTCCCTTAAGATATGAGGCAGCTTACAAAAATACATTCAGTACAAAAGAAGAAAATAATCACAGAGAATCAGGGTGACAGGTAGGAAAAAAGCAAAGCTTTGGATAAGATGAACACACAGGAATTACATAAAATTTTCTTCTTAACATAGGTGGACTGTCTTTGGTTTTAAACTCTTAACACATGTCAGGAGAGGGTAGGCAGTAGCAAGACTGCCAATGTATGTTTGAGTCTTGTCAGTAATTCCTGAGCCGGGATACTCCGTGTGTGTGTGTTCTCACTATACTATAACAGGCACAATGAAGGCGTGTAAAAACAAATGTAAACTTCATGGTTCAATTTCCCAAATTTGGGGATTTATCATCTTTGGCAAAGCGAATAAACTTTTGTGTTAGCTCCTCACTTTATGACTAATAAATAAGAAAGATTAACTTAGGTCAATGTACTGGCTCACAAGTGTGTATTGGGTTTAATCATTCTTTTTCTTTGCTTCAAGGATTTTGACTCTTTCTTTTCTGCAAAAGAAGAGAATATTATTTATTCCTTCCTTGGCTTGGCTCCCCCTCCAGGCTCAAAGGTAAGCTTGAGCACCCCCATGGGGTTCGATATAGGTCATAAGTGAGGATAAGATCAGCATCCGAGACTGTTAAATAAATAATGATCTTTAAATTAACATGATTGCAATATACTTCTTTTTCTTATGCAGAGATATGCATGGGTTGTACTGAAACATATTTCAGAACTATACTTTTATTATTTTTGAGGTTTATACCTAGTTATAATAAGTTTTACAATACCTAAGTTAAGAAATATTGCATTCAATAATTTTAAGGGTGTTAATTGAATATGTAAAAATATAAATTCTCAGGTTATATCTATGAAATTATTTTGTTGTGAATTTTTCACAACAGCTTATGTTAGTTAATTTTATAGTGATATATACTCTTCTATTATTTCTGTTTAAAATAAATTGAATTTTGCCTTTTTGTATCTGGTAAGGAGGGAAAAAGTATGATCTAGACTCGTAAATAAATTTCATAAGGTTTTTCCCCCCCCTCTGGTGTTGTTTCATCTTTAATTATGTATTAATATCATTGAAATAAAGAATTATGCTAATAAAACAAGTACCATGAATTTGAATGTTTGATGGAGATCATCTGGCTTTATTCTTTACTTTCATTGAAACCCTTACCTCTACCAAGCATCTCATACATGACATAGATACAAGACAAGCACACATTTATCTAATTCATTTATTTCTTAGTTAATTTGTTTGTGCCCTGCTTCATTTCAAAAGAGATTTTTGTGAAAGTTAATTCTTGCACAAGTAAATTCTGAGCTCCCCCGAAAGGATTACCTTACAGAGATGGGTGTGTCTCAGAGGCATGTGGGTGTGCTGTCTTCCATGTGTCTGCATTCTTCAGGTAATAATGCCTGAGGTCTCTTTTATGAAGTTTAACAGATTCTGTCTCCAAATGGTAATGTAGATTTCCCAGATGGCTAATGGTTCTATAGGAGGATAAAGCCTCCTGTTAAGATAATGAAACACCTTTCTGGCTTTGGTCAACTTAAATGCAACATATTTCATACATTTTATTAACAGCTTAAAAAAAGTGCTAAAAGTTATTACACACAATTCAATCTTTTTTATTTGATGAAAGAGTTTGTTAACGGAGTCACATTAGTTTAGCTAGTATGTTTAAGAGATGGTGCCTTAGTGTTAGGATATATTTCTTGGTGGGGACACTCAGGTCCCTGGGATCTTGAAAAGGAAAGGAAGGGTGCAGGGAAGAGTGTTTCAGGGAAAGGTAAGAGCAAGTGCAAAGGCCCTGAGGCAGCATAGAGCTTGGAGAAGACCTGCTTGATGGCCATGAGGCCTGAGTCCCTGGAGTGAGGGGAACAGATACATGGGATGCAGGGGTGGCAAGTGAGCAGCCTGTGGCTTACTGGGGTGCTCTGGAGTCTATCTTAGGTGTGTGAAGACATAAGGGTTTTCAAGCAGAGGAATAAAGTGATCTTATTTCCTTCTTAGAACTCTTTTGACTACAACAGGATGAATGGATTGAAGTGGGATGAATGACTACAGATGTCCTGGTGGCTTGGATTAGGGTGGTGGGGATAGAATGGTACAGAAGTGGATGACTTTAGTGCCTGTTCTGAAGGAAGAATGCTGGTAAGAATTGCTGATGGACTGAATCAGCAATGAGCATGTTGGACAGCAAAGAGATGTATTGCAGGCAGATTCTTTACCATTTGAGCCACCACAAAGGGACCCCACTATTTGCAGTGCAGTTTGAGCTAGAACCTTCGTTGCTGTCACTATTGCTCAGTGTTTATGTGTGTGCACCCTGGCAAAGTCCTTCAAGTCTCCTTTGGGAAGACAGACACTTGATGATTTATGGAAATGATATTATTTGTCACAGTATCATTTTGTAGTAAACAACATCGTGGAGAAGTGTCAGCAAAGAAATCAATCTTGCTTAAGCTAAAAATAGACATTCTTGACTATTGTGGAGAAAATGTATACTTATAAAATGATATTCAGCATTATAAGCAGCATTATTGCTTGCAGAACTGGTTTTTTGTCTTAGGCAGGCTGTTCCAGGCCAAGTACAGGGCTGGTTTTCCTAAGAGAGCTTTGTGAGTAAGCACTGTCCCTGTAAAGTCAACCTTAGTTCTTCACAGGCATCTGGTCATATCTGATTCAATGAGCATCATTCTTCTATTTTATTTTTAATTGAAGTATAGTCGATTTACAATGTTGTGCCAATCTCTGCTGCAAAGTGACCTAGGTATATACATATCTACATTCTTTTAAAATGTTCCTTTCCATTACGGTTTATCCCCAGAGATTGGATATAGTTTCCT
Organism: Bos grunniens; assembly: GCF_055505025.1. NCBI lineage: Eukaryota > Metazoa > Chordata > Mammalia > Artiodactyla > Bovidae > Bos > Bos grunniens. Next base: position 18,019,446 of record NC_141165.1, on the reverse strand, counting down.
GTGCTATACAGTAGGACCTTGTTGTTTCTCCATTCTCAATGTAATAGTTTGCATCAACCAGCCCCAAACTCCCAGTCCATCCCTTTCCCCCCTCTCTCTCTGCCTTGGCAACCACAACCCTGATCTCTAGGTCTGTGAGTCTATTCCTGTTTTGTAGGTAGGTTCATTCTTTTTTATGGCCGAGTAGTATTCTACTGTATATATGCACCACATCATTACCCATTCATCTATCAATGGACATTTGATAGGTTTAGGTTGTTTCCATGTCTTGACTATTGTGAATAGTGCTGTTATAAACATAGGGGTGCATGTATCTTTTTGAATTATAGTTTTGTCTGGGTATATGCCCAGAAGTGGGATCATATGATAATTCTATTTTTAGTTTTCTGAGGAACCTCCATACTGTTTTCTGAGGAACCTCCATACTGTTTTCTGTAGTGGCCACACTAACTTGCATTCCCACCAACAGTGTAGGAGAGTTCCCTTTTCTCCAGACCATCTCCAGCATTTGTAATTTGTAGACTTTTCAGTGGTGGCCATTCTGACCCCTGTGAGGTGGTACCTTGCAGTTTTGATTTGCATCTCTCTGATAATTAGTAATGTTGAGCTAAATAATTAGTAATTTTTTCATGTGCCTACTGGTCATCTGTACATTTTCTTTTGAGAGTGTCTATTAAGGTCTTATACCCATTTTTCAATTAAGTTGTCCGTATATTTTGGAGATTAAGCCCTTGTCAACTGTATCATTTGCAAATATTTTCTCCTATTTTATAGGTTGTCTTTTTTTTTTCCTTTCCTGAGAAAAAGCTTATAAGTTTGGTTAGGTTCCATTTGTTTATTTTTGTTTTTATTTCTATTGCCTTGGGAGGCCAACCCAAGACATTTATATGATTTATGTCAGAGAATGTTTTGCCTATGCTCAGTGAGCCTCGTCCTTAATAACACAGAAGCAAGGCTTTGGTTGCATAACCAGTTTCCAATTATGCCTTCGTAACAAGGAATATACATTCTTACTGAACCTAGGCAAATAACTATATTGTAAAAAGTAAAAAGATTCAATTAGAATTTTTGAATTCTGGAGGAATCAGAGAGAATGTTATTTACAAATGTTTGATTTCAATGTACAAAAGTAGCATCTACTACAATGTCAAAATTTATAAAATACTTAAGAGAAAAAACAGGGCTTCCTTACACATCCAGAAAATAAAACATTAAAAAAAATCAACAATATTCCAAGCAAAAACTACAGTCATACCTCATTGATTCATTCTGTCCTATGTAATTAGCTCTTAATTCCACTGGATCCGAGTTTAGAAGCCTCAGGAATCCATCTACATCTCAACTAGAATTTTGGAAATTCTGACTCAGTCCAGTCATATGGTCTCTAACTGATGCTATCAGAAGCCTCTACTCCACAGCACTCGACGTCAAATCCTTTTCTGTGGCACTCTGAGTAGTCATTCTACATAGTAGATTAAGCACGATGGTTTGTAGCTGATTACAAAGGCTTTCAGGGAAGCTAAGAAAAATATCTGTGTGTGACAAAAGACTTAAAATGACTGTGGTTAATTCATTACTGTTCATTTTCAAATTTGAAAGACTTGATGAGAATTATGATAAAAATAGTGCAGCTGGCAGGAAATTTTGTTATATATGCTAACAAAGAGCCAGCAGAAAAAGAAATTAAGAAAACAATTCCATTGCAATTGCAGCAAAAAGTAAAATACCTAAGAATACATTTGAGCAAAGGGGTACATTACCTATGCACTGAGAACAGTAAGACATTGTTGGAAGAAATCGAATAAATAATAAATGGAATAAATAAATAAATGGAAAGATATTCTGTGTTCATGGATTGGAAGAATTAATGTGGAATCTATAAATTTTTTGACCAAATTTAGGAAGATTTTAGCCATTATAGTTTCAAATATTATTTCTGCCCCATTTTTTCTCATCTCCCCTTCTGACAGTCTAACTCCATATATTTTAAGTCTTTTGTCATTATCCTATATTTCCTTTATTTCCCTGAAGCTTCTTTTTAACCCTTGTTTTTCTCCAGTCTTCAAATTGTATAATTTCTGTTTGTCTATCTTTAAGTTTACTTACTTTTTCCTCTGTCATCTTTATTTTGCATTTAGTCTAGTGACGCTTAAATTTCAGATATTGTACTTTTTTTTACATTCTAGAATGTCCCATTTGTTTGCTGTTTACAGTTTTTATTTCTCTGCTGATATTTCCAATTGTTTCATCACTGTAGGAATATTTTCCTTTACATCTTTGAGTATAGTCTTATTAAGTTAAGTTGCTCGCTCAGTCATGTCCAACTCTTGGCGACCCCGTGGACTGTAGCCCACCAGGCTCCTCCGTCCATGGGATTCTCCAGGCAAGAATACTGGAGTGGGTTGCCGTTTCCTTCTCCAGGGGATCTTCCTGACCCAGGGATCAAACCCAGGTCTCCCGCATTGTAGGCAGATGCTTTAACCTCTGAGCCACCAGGGAAGCCCATAGTCTTATTAGCTGCTTTTAAAATTCCTTGTCTGCTAATTCCGACATCTGGCTTCTTTCTGGATTCAGTCTCTATTCTTTTTTCTTTTTGGGGATGGGTCACATTTTCCTTGTTCTTTATACTTCAAGGGTTTTGGATACTTGGACATAGTGAATATTGTGTTGTGCAGACTGTATTTTGTTACATTCCTCTGAAAAATGTTGATTTTTTTTGGCTTCAGTAGGGCATTTACTTTGTTGTACTCAGATTGCAAACACTATGTTTCTAGTAGCAGCTTAAATCTGAATTACTTTTTCTTTAGCTGAAACCAGTCATATGCACACATTATTCTGGGCTCAGTTGAGGATTTTGGCAGAGTTTATAAACAGAATTTGGGGCCCTCTCCATTTGCCTCTCTCCTGTCCAAGATTCTGTCTTGATTTTCCAGGGGCTGTGGTTGCCCCAAATTCAGGTTTTTTGATTTTTCAGACAAGAAAGAAAAAAAAACCTGTGAATTTGCTGTTGTGGTTTTATGTTTCTCACAAGATTTGCTTACTTTCAGGTTCAAGCCTTGAGAATGGCAACTTACTCGGTGCTATTCCTACTTTCTTAAAAAATATTAAAAAAAAATTACTGCTCAGTAGTGTTAACTATATTTACATTGCAGTGCAAAAGACCTCCAGGACTTTTCATTTTGTAAGACTGAAAGTCTTATATTCATAATACTCCCCATTTTTCCTTATTCTCAGTCCCTAGTAACCACCATTTTTCTTTTTGTTTCTGTGAATTTTTCCATTTTAGACTCCTCATATGAGTGAAATCAAATGGTAGTTGTCTTTTTGTGACAGGCTTGTGTCAGGATTTTCTTTTTTTTTTTTTAAGGCTGAATAACATTCCATTATATATTCCATTCACCCACTGATGGTATTTGGATTGTCTCCAGTTCTTAGCCTTTGTTAATAATGTGGCTGTGAGCATAAGGGTACAAATCATTCTCATCTTTCAAGTGTCAACTTCCTCTTGAATCATCTAGCTTTTTATTTTTCCTTTAACTTATGTCTTACAGAAAATTTGTTTTTTAAATTTCACCTAGAGTTTATAATCATTGTCTGTTTGAGTGTCTGTAGATTACTTTCCTATAACAGAATTACAGTCGTCAGTGAAATTAGATTTTAGTGAAGATTGAGATATGTTATTTATAACAATAAAACAATAACTCAAAGAAAACTTGAAATGAAGGGCATAAACAAAAAGAAAGCGGGAATATTGGCTCTCAGAGGAATTAAAGACCAAAAGTGATAATGAAGTAAAAGAGGTATTATATAAAGAAAAATGGTAAAAATATATGAAGAAAATATAGTAGTCATGGATCTTTGTGGATCATAGTACATGGCAGTCAAATACATAAACCAGAAACCCCTAGAGAAAACTTGTTAAAAACATACCTTTCAATACATACATTGCATTTCTTACATATTAGGTACTCTTTTAAGCATACAAACAAATGTAATTAGCAAAATTAATTTTTAAAAAATCTTAAAATTAAAAAAAATTCTTCCAGTTTTATTGGGATATAATTGACATATAGTGCTAGAATTTAATGTATACAGCATAATCATTTACATGCATCATGAAATGAACCACAGTAAGTTTAGTGAACATCCATTATTTTGTATAGATACCAAATTGAAGAACTAGAAAAGAAATTGTTTTCCTTGTGTGAGAATTCTTAGGATTTACTTTTTTAACATTTTTCATATATAACATACAGCTATGTTAATTATATTATCATGTTGTATAATACATCTATAGTTCTTATTTATCTTGTCATTGGAAATTTGTACGTTTTGTCCATCATCATCCGGTTCACTTCTCCCCACCCGCTGCCTCTGGTAAACACATTTTTTTCCCCTATGAGTTTGTTTATTTGTTTTTGAAATATAATTAACCAACAACACTACATTAGTTCCCATTGTACAACATAGTGATTCATTATTTCAGGACATTTCAAAATGATCACCATAATAAATTTAGTTACCATACAAAGATATTACATAATTATTGACTGTATTCCCTATATTATATGTTTCATAACAGTGATTCATCAATTTTGTGACTTAAAGTGTGTATGTCTTAATCTCCCTCAGTTGTTTATTTCCTCCCTCCATCCTTCTCCACTCTGGCAACCACTACGTATTTATGACTCTGCTTCTGTTCGGTTATGTTTGTTCATTTGTTTTGCTTTTTAGATTCCACATATGAATGGTATCATACAGTACTTGTCTTTTTCTGTCTGACTTATTTCAGTTAGCGTAATACCCTCTAGGTCCATCCATGCACTTGCAAATTCCATTCTTTTATATGTGTGTGTTGTGTGTTAGTTGCTCAGTCATGTCCAGCTCTTTGCGACCCCATGGACTGTAGCCCACTGGGCTTCTGTGTCCATGGGATTCTCCAGGCAAGTATACATAGGAGTGGATCACCATTCCCTTCTCCAGAGGATCTTCCCCACCCAGGGATCAAGCCTGGTCTCCTGCATAGAAGACAAATTCTTTACCATATGGGCTACAGGGAAGTCCTAATTATTTTTATATGATGGTATAATATTCCACATATATATGGAATATATATATATATATATATATATAATATCTTCTTTATTTACTCACCTATTTAAGAACACTTAGGTTGCTTTGATATTTTGGCTATTGTAAATAATGCTGCAATGAACATTGAAGTGCATATATTTTTTTCAGATTAGTGTTTTCATGTTCTTCAGATAAATACTCAGGAGTACCACTGATGGATAGTATGGCAGTTCTATCTTGAATTTTTTGAGGACTCACCATACTTTCTTCCCTAGTAGCTGTAACAATTTGCATTTTTGTCAATGGTGCATGAGCGTTCTCTTTTCTCCATATTTTCACCAATACTTGTTATATGTTGTCTTTTTTATTTTTTAAACTTTAGAATATTGTGGGGTTTTTTTTGCCATACATTCACGTGAATCAGCCATGGGTGTACATGTGTTCCCAATCCTGAACCTCCCTCCCACCTCCTTCCCCATCCCATTCCTCAGGGTTATCTCAGTGCATCAGCCCTGAGCACTCTGTTTCATGCATCAAACCTGGACTGGTACCTATTGCATGTATGATAATATACATGTTTCAATGCTATTCTCTCAAATCATCCCACTCTCACCTTCTCCCACAGAGTCCAAAAGTGTTCTTTAAATCTGTGTCTCTTTTGCTGTCTCATATATACAGTCATTGTTACCATCTTTCTAAATTCCATCTATATGTGTTGCTGCTAAGTCACTCCAGTCGTGTCCGACTCTGTGCAACCCCATAGACGGCAGCCCACCAGGCTCCCCCGTCCCTGGGATTCTCCAGGCAAGAACACTGGAGTGGGTTGCCATTTCCTTCTCCAATGCATGAAAGTGAAAAGTGAAAAGTGAAAGTGAAGTCACTCAGTCGTGTTCAACTCTTCGCGACCCCATGGGTTGCAGCCTCCCAGGCTCCTCCATCCATGGGATTTTCCAGGCAAGAGTACTGGAGTGGGGTGCCATTGCCTTCTCCGTCTATATGTGTTAATATACTGTATTGATGTTTTTCTTTCTGACTTACTTCAATCTGTATAATAGGCTCCAGTTTCATCCACCTCATTAGAACTGATTCAAATGCATTCTTTTTAATAGCTGAGTAATATTCTATTGTGTATATGTATAAGTATATGTGTATGTATAAGCTTTCTTATCCATTCATCTGCTGATGGACATCTAGGTTGCTTCCATGTCCTAGCTATTGTAAACAGTGCTGCGATGAACATTGGGGTACACGTGTCTCTTTCAATTCTGGTTTCCTCGATGTGTATGCCCAGCAGTGGGATTGCTGGGTCATATGGTAGTTCTATTTCCAGTTTCTGAAGGAATCTCCACACTGTTCTCCATAGTGGCTGTACTAGTTTGCATTCCCAAAACAGTGTTAGAGGGTTCCTTTTGCTCTGCACCCTCTCCAGCATTTATTGTTTGTAGACTTTTTGATAGCAGCCATCCTGATCAGTGTGAGATGGTACCTCATTGTGGTTTTGATTTGCATTTCTCTGATAATGAGTGATGTTGAGCATCTTTTCATGTGTTTTTTAGCCATCTGTATGTCTTCTTTGGAAAAATGTCTGTTTAGTTCTTTGGCCCAGTTTTTGATTGGGTCGTTTATTTTTCTGGAATTGAGCTGCAGGAACTGCTTGTATGTTTTTGAGATTATTCTTTGTCAATTGCTTCATTTACTGTTATTTTCTCCCATTCTGAAGGTTGTCTTTTCACCTTGCTTATAGTTTCCTTCATTGTGCAAAAACTTTTAAGCTTAATTAGGTCTTATTTGCTTATTTTTGCTTTTATTTCCAATATTCTGGGAGGTGGGTCATAGAGGATCCTGCTATGACTTATGTCAGAGTGTTTTGCCTGTTTTCCTCTAAGAGTTTTATAGTTTCTGGTCTTACATTTAGATCTTTAATCCATTTTGAGTTTATTTTTGTGTATGGTGTTAGAAAGTGTTCTAGTTTCATTCTTTTACAAGTGGTTGACCAGTTTTCCTAGCACCACTTGTTAAAGAGATTGTCTTTTCTCCATTGTATATGCTTGCCTCCTTTGTCAAAGATAAGGTGTCCATAGGTGCATGGATTTATTTCTGGGCTTTCTATTTTGTTCCATTGATCTATATTTCTGTCTTTGTGCCAGTACCATACTGTCCTGATGACTGTAGCTTTGTAATATAGTCTGAAGTCAGGCAGGTTGATTCCTCCAGTTCCATTCTTCTTTCTCAAGATTGCTTTGGCTATTCGAGGTTTTTTGTATTTCCACACAAATTGTGAAATTATTTGTTCTAGTTCTGTGAAAAATACCACTGGTAGCTTGATAAGGATTGCATTGAATCTGTAGATTGCTTTGGATAGTATACTCATTTTCACTATATTGATTCTTCCAATCCATGAACATGGTGTATTTCTCCATCTATTTGTGTCCTCTTTGATTTCTTTCATCAGTGTTTTATATTTTTCTATGTATAGGTCTTTTGTTTCTTTAGGTAGATTTATTCCTAAGTATTTTATTTTTTTCATTGCAATGGTGAATGGAATTGTTTCCTTAATTTCTCTTTCTGTTTACTCATTGTTAGTGTATAAAGAATGCAAGGGATTTCTGTGTATTAATTTTATATCCTGCAACTTTACTATATTCATTGATTAGCTCTAGTAATTTTCTGGTGGAGTCTTTAGGGTTTTCTATGTAGAGGATCATGTCATCTGCAAACAATGAGAGTTTTACTTCTTTTTCAATCTGGATTCCTTTGATTCTTTTTCTTCTCTGATTGCTGTGGCTAAAACTTCCAAAACTATGTTGAATAGTTGTGGTGAGAGTGGGCACCTTTGTCTTGTTCCTGACTTTAGGGGAAATGCTTTCAATTTTTCACCATTTTTTTCACCACTGAGGATAATGTTTGCTGTGGGTTTATCATAAATGGCTTTTATTATGTTGAGGTATGTTCCTTCTATGTCTGCTTTCTGGAGGGTTTTTTAAAATCATAATTGGGTGTGAATTTTGTCAAAGGCTTTCTCTGCATCTATTGAGATAATCATATGGTTTTTATTTTTCAATTTGTTACTGGGGTGTATCACATTGATTGATTTGCGAATATTGAAGAATCCATGCATCCCTGGGATAAAGCCCACCTGGTCATAATGTATGATTTTTTAAATATGTTGTTGGATTCTGTTTGCTAGAATTTTGTTAAGGATTTTTGCATCTATGTTCATCAGTGATAATAGCCTGTACTTTTCTTTTTTTTTGTTTGTGGCATCTGTGTCTGGTTTTGGTATTAGGGTGATGGTGGCCTCATAGAATGAATTTGGAAGTTTACCTTCCTCTGCAGTTTTCTGGAAGAGTTTGAGTAGGATAGGTGTTAGCTCTTCTCTAAATTTTTGGTAGAATTCAGCTGTGAAGCCATCTGGTCCTGGGTTTTTGTTTGTTGGAAGATTTCTGATTACAGTTTCAATTTCTGTGCTTGTGATGGGTCTGTTAAAATTTTCTACTTTTTCCTGGTTCAGCTTTGGAAAGTTATACTTTTCTAAGAATTTTTCCATTTTGTCCAAGTTGTCCATTTTATTGGCATATAGTTGCTGATAGTAGTTTCTTATGATCCTTTGTATTTCTGTGTTGTCTGTTGTGATTTCTACACTTTCACTTCTAATTTTGTTGATTTGGTTTTTCTCCCTTTTTTTCTTGATAAATCTAGCTAATGGTTTTTCTATTTATCTTCTCAAAGAACTAGCTTTTAGCTTTGTTGATTTTTGCTATGGTCTCCTTTGTTTCTTTTTCATTTATTTCTGCCCCAATTTTTATGATTTCTTTCCTTCTACTAACCTTGGGGTTCTTCATTTCTTCTTTTTCTAGTTGCTTTAGGTGTAGAGTTAGGTTATTTATTTGATTTTTCTCCTGTTTCTTGAGGTAAGCTTGTATTGCTATGAACCTTCCCCTTAGCACTGCTTTTACTGAATCCCATAGGTTTTGGGTTGTTGTATTTTCATTTTCATTCATTTCTACACATATTTTGATTTCTTCTGTGATTTGTTGGTTATTCAGAAACGTGTTTTTTAGCCTCCATATGTTTGTATTTGTAATAGTTTTTTTTTTTTTCCTTCTGGTATTTGACATCTAATCTTACCACATTGTGATCAGAAAAGACACTTGAGATGATTTCAAATTTTAAAAATTTACCAAGGCTAGATTTATGGCCCAGGATATGATCTATCCTGGAGAAGGTTCTGTGTGCATTTGAGAAAAAGGTGAAATTCATTGTTTTGGGGTGAAATATCCTATAGATATCAATTAGGTTTAACCGATCCATTGTATCATTTAGTGTTTCATTGCTAGTTTTCTGTTTAGTTGATCTATCCATAAGTGTGAGGGGGGGGGGTATTAAAGTCTCCCACTATTATTGTGTTACTGTTAATTTCCCCTTTCATACTTGTTAGCATTTGCCTTACATATTGCATATGTTAGGTGCATATATATTTATAATTGTTATATCTTCTTCTTGGATTGGTCCTTTGATCATTATGTAGTGTCCTTCTTTGTCTCTTTTCATGGCCTTTATTTCAAAGTCTATTTTATCTGATATGAGTGTTGCTACTCCTGCTTTCTTTTGGTCTCCATTTGGGTGAAATAGTGTTTTCCAGCCCTTCATTTTCAGTCTATATGTGTCCCTTGTTTTGAGATGGGTCTCTTGTAGACAGCATGTATAAGGGTCTTATTTTTGTGTCCATTCAGCCAGTCTTTGTCTTTTGGTTGGGGCATCCAACCTATTTACATTTAAAGTAATTATTGATAAGTATGATCCCTTTGCCATTTACTTTGTTGTTTTGGGTTCGAGTTTATAAACCTTTTCTGTGTTTCCTGTCTAGAGGAGATTCTTTAGCATTTGTTGAAGAGCTGATTTGGTGGTGCAGAATTCTCTCAGCTTTTGCTTGTCTGTAAAGCTTTTGCTTTCTCCTTCATATTTGAATGAGATCCTTGCTGGGTACAGTAATCTGGGTTGTAGGTTTTTCTCTTTCATCACTTTAAGTATGTCCTGCCATTCCCTTCTGGCCTGAAGAGTTTCTATTGAAAGATCAGCTGTTATCCTTATGGGAATCCCCTTGTGTGTTATTTGTTTTTTTTTTTTCCCTTGCTGCTTTTAATATTTGTTCTTTGTGTTTGATCTTCATTAATTTGATTAATATGTGTCTTGGGGTGTTTTGCCTTGGGTTTATCCTGTTTGAATGCTTCCCTGGTGGCTCAGAGGGTAAAGTGTCTGCCTGCAATGCAGGAGAAACAGGTTCGGTCCCTGGGTTGGGAAGATCCCCTGGAGAAGGAAATGGCAACCCAGTCTGGTACTCTTGCCTGGAAAAATCTCATGGACGGAGAAGCCTGGTAGGCTACAGTCCAGGGGGTTGCAAAGAGTCAGACACGACTGATCAACTTCACTTTCACTTTATCCTGTTTGGGACTCTCTGGGTTTCTTGGACTTGAGTGGCTATCTCCTTCCCCATTTTAGGGAAGTTTTCAACTGTTATCTCCTCAAGTACTTTCTCATGGCCTTTCTTTTTGTCTTCTTCTTCTGGGACTCCTATGATTTGAATGTTGGGGCATTTAACATTGTCTCAGAGATTCTCTGAGGTTTTGTCCTCATTTCTTTTAATTCTTTTTTTTCCTTCTCTGCTTCATTTATTTCCACCATTCTATCTTCCACCTCACTTATACTATATTCTGCCTCAGTTATTCTACTGTTGGTTCCCTCCAGAGTGCTTTTGATCTCATTTATTGCATTATTCATTATTGATGAACTCTTTTTTATTTCTTCTAGGTCCTTGTTAAACTTTTCTTGCATCTTCTCAATCCTTGTCTCCAGACTATTTATCTGTAACTCCAGGTTGTTTTCAAGATTTTGGATCATTTTTACTATCATTATTCTGAATTCTTTTTCAGGTAGACTCCCTATCTATTCCTCTTTTGTTTGGTTTGGTGGGCATTTATCATGTTCCTTTACCTGCTGAATATTTCTCTGCCTTTTCATCTTGCTTAGATTGCTGTGTTTGGGGTGGACTTTATGTATGCTGGAAGTTTGTGGTTCCTCTTTATTGTGGAGGTTCCTCATTGTGGGTGGGGTTGGACGAGTGGCTTGTCAAGGTTTCCTGGTTAGGGAAGCTTGTGTCGGTGTTCTGGTGGGTGGAGCTGGATTTCTTCTTTCTGGAGTGCAGTGAAGTGTCCAGTAGAGTTTTGAGGTGTCTATGAGTTTGGTTTGACTTTTGGCCTCCTGTATTTTAATGCTCAGGGTGTGTTCCTGCATTGTTGGAGAATTAGCTTGGTATATCTTGCTCTGAAACTTGTTGGCTCTTGGGTGGAGCTTGGTTTCAGTGGAGGTATGGGGGTTTTTGGATGAGCTCTCCTTTTTGGAGTTTGCTGGTGTTCTCAAGTTTTGGGTTTAAGCCTTCTGCCTCTGGCTTTCAATCTTATTCTTACAGTAGCCTCAAGACTTCTCCATCCATACAGCACTGACGATAAAACATCTAGGTTAATGGTGAAAAGATTCTCCACAGTGAGGGACACCCAGAGAGGTTCACACAGTTACATGGAGAAGAAAAGAGGGAGGGGGGAGATAGAGGTGACCAGGAGGAGAGAAGGGGCAGTCAAAAGGAGAGAGACTAGTCTAGCCAGTAATCAGTTCCCTAAGTGTTTTCCACAGCCCAGAACCCCCAAAGAGATTCACAGAGTTAAGTAGAGAAGAGAACAGGGAGGGAGGAGATAGAGGTGACCTGGGGGAGAAAAAGGAGAGTCAAAAGGGGAGAGAGAAATCAAGCCAGTAATCACACTCCTAAGTAAGAGTGGGTACTGAAGATTGGATTCTTAAAGGTACAAAATTGATAACAAATACCAAAAAGCACAGGTTAAAAATCTAGAGTAGAGGTTACACTCTTAAAAATACAATATTAAAAAAAAATCACAAAAACTATAAAAAAGTATATGAAATTTGCTTTATAAATAGGGTATTTTCTTTGCAAGGTAATAGTATGTTTTTAAAATGAAAATTAAAGGAGTAATAAAGAACTTAAAAATAAAAAATATTAAAAAATGATAATAGTAAAATATATCTAGAAATTTCTTCGGAGCTGTTGAGGGCAGTGTGGGGTCAGTTCAGTTTCAGATAGTTCGTTGTTCCAGCTTATACTTCTTCTCAAGGTCTATAAGCCCCTTCCAATGTAGCCAATGCTAACTACAGGGTTTTAATCTATTGCACCTGTCACTTCCAAAGCAGTTCCCTCTTCTTTGTTTATTTTGACTTCCTCTGTTTGCAAGTTTCTTCAGTGTCTAATTTCCACTCTGACACAAGGGGGCGAAGGTGATCATTTATTTAGGCTCACTTGTTCAATTGTGCTGTGAGGAGGGAGGAACACTGCAAACAAATATCACTGGCATATGTGGGGAGTGCTCGCAGTGTCTGGGCTACACTGGGTTTGCCCCCGTTCGTGGCGTGTGTGCTTTTCCAGTCTATACTGCTCAGGCTCCAGGTTTCTCTGCAGGGGAACTGTCTAAAGCCAGCCCTGGGTTGGGTGCACTTCCCAGGTCTAAGCTGCTTGGGTTCAGGTTCTCAGGTACTCCACAAAGGCACAGACTCAGCTGGGCCTGTGTTTTGTGCCCTTCCCAGGTCCGAGCAGCTCAGGTGACCAGGTGTTTGGCAAGCACACTCTCCCCAGGTGGGTGGTGCATCATATCACCTCCTCAGTCCCAGCCGCTCAGTTTTCTGGGTGCATCACAACAGCGCTATCTCAGGTGTGCTGTGTGTCTTCTTTGGTGAGCTGATCTCTTACCGTGACCCTCCTGGTGGATGTCAACCGTCCAGGATCCCAGGAAGTCTTGGTTAGCAACTGGGAGCCTGCTCATAGTTTGGTGGAGGATGCCGTCTCTGGGGTTGAGATTGCCTCTCACCTTCTGGCTCTGGCTGTTGCCCGCCTGCCTCTCTGCTTCCAGTGGGTGGAGGGGCCGGTCCACAGCCAGCTAGTTCTCCTCTGGTATTCGCTCAATCCTTTGCTCTGTGAGTGGGCCAGGTTGTGTCTTAGAGCTTTTCGAGGGGAAGTTCTCTCTCTCTCTTTTTTCTCTCTCCCTGACTATCCCACAGTTTGGGTTGCTATCTTACGTTAACTCCCTCAGATTGACCTCAGGGCATTCAGACCCGGTCCTTGCCCTAAGCATGCAGCCTGGGCCTCCCTGTTCAGCCCCCATTCGCTGCTGGCAGATGGGAGCATCTGGGCTGCTACTCCGCTGGGAGTTGCGGTTAGGTGCATAATCTGTGTTTTTTTTTTTCCTTCGAGTTATGTTGCCCTGTGAGATTCCAAAACTTCCCACAGACCTGCTAGCGAGAGGGTTTCCTGGTGTTTGGAAACTTCTTCTCCCTCAGGGCTCCCTCCTGGATGGGTCTCTGTCCCTAACTCTTTGGTCTCTCTTTTTATCTTTTATGTTTTGTTCTATCTCCTTTTGAAGAGAATGGGCTGTCTTTCTGGGTGCCTGGTGTCCTCTGCCAGTGTTCAGAAGTTGTTTTGTGGAATTTGTTCAGCGTTCAAATGATCTTTTGATGAATTTGTGGGGGAGAAAGTGGTCTCCCCATCCTATTCCTTGCCATTTTAGGACAGCCCTCTGTGCTGTCTTTTTGATAATGGCCATTCTGACAGGTATGAGGTGATATCTCATTGTGTTTTGATTTCATTTCCCTGATGATTAGTGATGTTGAGCATCTTTCATGTGCCTGTTGGCCATCTGTGTATCTTCTTTGGCAAAGTGTCTATTTAGGTCCTCTGACCGTTAACATTTTTGTGTGTGATAAGTTATATGAGTTCTTTGTGTATTTTGGATATTAACCCCTCCTGAAATGTATTGTATACAAATATCTTCTTCTATTCAGTAGGCAGTCTTCTTGTTTTTTGATATTTTCTTTCACTGTGCAAAAGCCTTTTAGTTTGATGTAGTTTAGTTTATTTATTTTTGCTTTTGTTTCTCTTCTCTGTGGAGACATCCAAAAATACATTGCTAAGACTGATGTTAGAGTGTACTGCTTATGGCTTTCTTCTAGAAGTTTTATGGTTTCAGGTCTTACATTTAAATGTTTAATCTATTTTAAGTTCATTTTTGTATGTGGTATGAGAAAGTAGTCCAGTTTGATTCTTTAGCATGTAGCTGTCCAGTTTTCTCAACTCCATTTACTGAAGAGATTGTCTTCTCCTTATTGTATATTCTTGCCTACTTTGTCATAAATTAAATGACCATAAATGTGTGGGTTTATTTCCGGGCTCCCTATTCTGTTCCATCAATCTGTATGTCTGTTTTTGTGCCAATACCATACTGTTTTCCTTTTGTAGCTTTGTACCATAATTTGAAATCAGGGAACATAATACCTCCAGTTTTATCTTTCTTAAGATTATTTTGGTACCTTGGGGTCTTCTGTGACAGCAAACAGTTTAATAGAAATGTGTAGACTTATGTGTGCAAATACAAGAATAAGAATATATTGGATAGAAATAGAATGTATTTTTCTTGTATACTTATTACACAATTTCTAAATCTATTATAGTCTTGGTCACAAAGGAAACCTTCACAAACTTCAAAAAGGGATGATTTTATAGGATACATTTTTATTCCAAGTGTAGAATTACCATATGAAAGGGAAATAACATACAAAATTAAGAAATAAACATATTTCAAATAACTCCATATCCAAAGGAAAACAAAACTGATATTACAAATCATAAAATAATAAGCAAAAGATATTATTGCATATACAAATCACAATATATAGCCAAATTTCTATACAGAGGAAAATTGTTAGCTTTAAATATTTTGGGGCTTCCCTCATGGCTCAGTGGTAGGGAATCCATGTACCAATGCAGGAGATGTGGGTTTGATCCCTGGTCCAGGAAGATCCTCTGGAAAAGGAAATGGCAACCCACTCCAGCATCTTTCCCTGGGAAATCTCATGGACAGAAGAGCCTTGTGGGCTATGAGTCCAGAGGTTGCAAAGAGCCAGACACAATTTAGCTACTAAACAACAAAAAATAACAGAAAAATAAAAACCTAGTAAAATGAATACTCAACTTTTAAAATTAGGAAAATAGAAAAACAGAATAATTTATATGCAGTGAATGAATAAAAGGAAAAACCAAGATTAATACAAAATAGAAAGTGTGTATCTGTGTATGTTTATGTGTGTATATATATATATATTCAATTTATATATCATTTGAATACAAATCGATGGGGAAACAATGGAAACAGTGAGAGACTTTATTTTCTTGGGCTCCCAAATCACTGCAGATGGTGACTGCAGCCATGAAATTAAAAGATGCTTGCTCCTTCAGAGAAAAGCTAAGACCAACCTAGACAGCATATTAAAAAGCAAAGACATTACTTTGCCGACAAAGGTCTGTCAAGTCAAAGCTATGGTTTTTCCAGTAGTCATGTATGGATGTGAGAGTTGGACCATAAAGAAAGCTGAGTGTCAAAGAATTGATGCTTTTGAAGTGTGGTGTTGGAGAAGACTCTTGAGAGTCCCTTGGACTGCAAGGAAATCAAACCAGTCAATCCTAAAGGAACTTAGTCCTGAATATTCATTGGAAGGACTGATGCTGAAGCTGAAGCTCCAATCCTTTGGCCACCTCATGTGAAGAACTGAGAATCTGGAAAAGACCCTGATGCTGGGAAAGATTGAAGTCAGGAGGAGAAAGGGAGGACAGAGGATGCAATGGTTGGATGTTATCACCAACTCCATGGACAAGAGTTTGAGCAAGGTCTGGGAGTTGGTGATGCATAGGGAAGCCTGGCATGCTGCAGTCCATGGTGTCTCAAAGAGTCGGACACAACTGAGTGACTGAACTTGAATACATTTATATGAATTAAAAATATTTATGTTTTATTATTATTTACTTGGCTGCTTGGGGGTCTTAGTTTCATCATACAGGATCTTTTGTTGTGGTGCGTGGACTCTCTAGTTGTGGAGCATGGGCTCTGTGGTATGTGGGCTCAGTAGTTGCAGTGCACCCAGGCTTAGTTGCTCCACAGCATGTGGGATCTTAGTTCTTCGACCAGGGATCGAACTTGCATTCCTAGCATTGCAAGGCAGATTCTTAACCATTGGACCACCAGGAAGGTCTCCTGTTTATATGTAATTTGGCTGTGTATAATTTGAACAGACAAATAAAATAGATAAAATCCCTAATCAGTTGAGGCATTACTTAGAAAACTTTCAGTTATACCTAGATCAATTTATGTTATGAATTTGGATAGGAAAAGTCTAAATAATGATTAGCAAATTGTATCTAGCAGTGGGTTACAGGTAACTAATTAAAGCAGAACTTTTTCTATTGATGTAGTTCATTACATGAACTTATTAATAGAGAAAAACTGTAAGATTCTGTCTATAAGTACCAAGAAGATATTTGATATAATTAATCAGATATTCCTGGTTAAAAATAAACGTGGATTAAAATATAAGCAGAAGGAAACTGACTAAATGTGATAAAAACCAGTTGTCAAGAGGAGACTATCATAATGAACCATGAAATACTGAAGAATTTCTATTAAAATCAAGAGACAATAGGCATGCCCATCATCACCATATTATTAAACATTGTTTTAGAAACTGTGGCTATTGGGCTTCCCTGGTAGCTCAGATGGCGAAGAGTCTTCTTGCAATGCAGGAGACCCTGGTTTTAATTCCTGAGTTGGTAAGATCCCCTGGAGAAAGGATAGGCTACTCACTCCAGTATTCTTGGGTTTCACTGGTGGCTCAGATGCTAAAGATTCCGCCTGCACTGCGAGAGACCTGGGTTTGATCCCTTGATTGGGAAGATCCCCTGGAGAAGGGAACAGATACCCACTCTAATATTCTTGCCTGGAGAATCCCATGGACAGAGGCGCCATGGACATAATATTAAACATTGTTTTAGAAGCTGTAGTTATTACAATAAAGTAAGAAAATGAAATATCTCATATATATGTAATGTATGATATATAAAAACTATCTTCACTTGTGTATGATGTAAATGTATACTTAGAAATTTCAACAGACTCCAGTAAAATTCATTAGAATTAATAACATAGAATTTCTGGGTTAAAGAATGGAAAAATTAGTAGCTTTTACTTGTATCAACTATAATGGATGAAAAGTTAAAATGTAAAAAACAAATCTCATTCACAATGGAGTAAATCTATCTGAAGGACACCAACAAGTACTAAAGTTATGGGGAGAGTATGATGCCCTAGGTGAGATGACTTAACAATAAGAAGTGAAAATTTCTAAACTAATAAATACATTTAGTGGTATTTCAATGAAAAACCTATTTAAGAATTGTTAACACTGGGAAAAATGATCTTAAAATGTACTGGAATAATACAGGTCTGAGAAGAGCCAAAAAACTTTGAAAAAGCAGACTTTATAGCAGCTTGCCTTTCTGAATATTAAAATTCATGTTAAAACTACAGTGATAAAAGCTATATATTGGCTTGGGAACATATAAATACATCCAAGGGAAAAAATAAATGCATCCATGGATATATTTATATATTTATATATAGACTAGTGTGTTAACAGATCCAAATGTATACTTACAATTTTATAAATGACAAAAATAACATCTTAATTGAAAGGATAATCAGATCAGATCAGATCAGTCGCTCAGTCGTGTCCGACTCTTTGCAACCCCATGAATCACAGCACGCCAGGCCTCCCTGTCCATCACCAACTCCCGGAGTTCATTCAGACTCACATCCATAGAGTCAGTGATGCCATCCAGCCATCTCATCCTCTGTCATCCCCTTCTCCTCTTGCCCCCAATCCCTCCCAGCATCAGAGTCTTTTCCAATGAGTCAACTCTTCACATGAGGTGGCCAAAGTACTGGAGTTTCAGCTTTAGCATCATTCCTTCCAAAGAAATCCCAGGGCTGATCTCCTTCAGAATGGACTGGTTGGATCTCCTTGCAGTCCAAGGGACTCTCAAGAGTCTTCTCCAACACCACAGTTCAAAAGCATCAATTCTTCGGTGCTCAGCCTTCTTCACAGTCCAACTCTCACATCCATGCATGACCACAGGAAAAACCATAGCCTTGACTAGATGGACCTTTGTTGGCAAAGTAATGTCTCTGCTTTTGAATATGCTATCTAGGTTGGTCAGAACTTTTCTTCCAAGGAGTAAGCGTCTTTTAATTTCATGGCTGCAGTCACCATCTGTAGTGATTTTGGAGCCCAGAAAAATAAAGTCTGACACTTTCCAGTGTTTCCCCATCTATTTCCCATGAAGTGGTGGGAACAGATGCCATGATCTTCGTTTTCTGAATGTTGAGCTTTAAGCCAACTTTTTCACTCTCCACTTTCACTTTCATCAAGAGGCTTTTGAGTTCCTCTTCACTTTCTGCCATAAGGGTGGTGTCATCTGCATATCTGAGGTGATTGATATTTCTCCCAGCAATCTTGATTCCAGCTTGTGTTTCTTCCAGTCCAGAGTTTCTCATGATGTACTCTGCATAGAAGTTAAATAAGCAGGGTGACAATATACAGCCTTGACGTACTCCTTTTCCTATTTGGAACCAGTCTGTTGTTCCATGTCCAGTTCTAACTGTTGCTTCCTGACCTGCATACAGGTCAGGACAATGGTGGTTTATAAATGTTACAGGCATACTTTGTCATCTATCTGGAAGAAAACAGAGCCCTACTTTATATTATACACAAAATTAGATTTCACGCTGATTAAATCACTAGATGTTAACAATTAATATAAAATAACTACATGTCAGAAAATAGAAGTTAGATGTGTGCATGTTAAGTTGCTTCAGTCATGTCTGACTCTTTGCAACCCCATGGTCTATAGCTTGCCAGGCTTCTCTGTCCATGGGATTCTCCAGGCAAGAATACTGGAGTTAGTTGCCATGCCCTCCTCCAGGGGATCTTCCTGACCCAGGGATCAAATCCCATCTCTTAGGTCTGCTGTATTTGCAGGCAGGCTCTTTACCACTCCCCTGGAGAAAGAAATGGCAATCCACTCCCATACTCTTGCTTGGAAAATTCCATGGATGGAGGAGCCTAGTAGGCTACAGTCCACGGGATTGCAAAGAATTGGACATGACTGAGTGACTTCACTTTCTCTCTCTCTTTACCACTAGTGCCACCCAGGAAGCCCAAAAGTTAGATAAATTTGTGTATATAAAAGGCTACAAAACAAAAAATTTCTTTTTTTAAAAAGTGATTTATCATGCATTTATTCAGTTTAGTATAGTGTTGTTTGTAGACACACAAATGTGAACTTTCTGAATAGCCATCAGTTGGGAATATATGAATAAGTTATTATATTTTTAACATTAAGCAAATGTTAATAGGAAGGAGTTACAACCATATGAATTAATCTGGACAAATGCCCATGATATACTAAGCAAAAGAATCAAGTTGTGTGTAGTATGTACCTATTTATTATTTTTAAAAAACACAAAAATGAAACAAAAATAGCCTGTGTATATGTTAACATAGAGTTGAATACATATAAAGATTTTAATATTGAGTATTGTAGGAGTGTGGGATTGGAGGGTGTGTTTATGGTTCAATTTGTTCCCATGAACTTGAAGTGCCTTTGGAATAAAAATCACCAAATCTTTATGCATTATTATATATTTGTTTCTCTCTTTCTGACTTATGTTACTCTGTATGTCGGTCTCTAGGTCCATCCACATCTTGCATGTGGGTGTGGAATCTAGGAAAATGGTATAGATAAACCTATTTGCAAAGCAGAACTAGAGACAGATGTAGAGAACAAACACATGGACACCAAAGGAGGAAGGGGAGTGGAATGAATTGGGAGATTGGAATTGACACATACACATGCAGGCTATGTGTAAAATAGATAGCTAATGAGAACCTGGGCTTCACTGGGGGCTCAGATGGTAAAGAATCTGCCTGCAAAACAGGAGACCTGGGTTCAATCTCTAGGTTGGGAAGATCCCCTGGAGAAGGGAATGGCTACCTACTCCAGTATTCTCGCCTGGAGAGTTCCATGGACAGAGAATCCTGGCAGCAGGCTACAATGGGAGCATAAAGAGTCGGACATGACTGAGTGACTAACACAGACTCACAGATGTGCACAATGAGAACCTACTGTATAGCACAGGGAACTCTGCTCAATGTTGTGTGGCAGCCTGGATGGGAGGGGAATTTGGGAGAGAATGGATACATGTATATGCACGGCTGAGTCACTCTGCTGTGCACTGGAAACTATCACAACATTGTTAATTGGCTATACTTCAATATAAAACAAAAAGTTTAAAAAATCACTGAATTCTACCCTCACCCCACTTTACTAAGATATAATTGAAATACAACATTGTATGAATTTAAGGAGTGCAACACAATGATTTGATATATGTAGATATGTGAAATAATCACCACAGTAAGTTTATTTAACATGTTACCTCACATAGTTACAATTTACTTCTGATGAGGAAAATAAACTAGTACTTTAAAAGGCTGGAAACCGCTGGATAGATCAGGAAACCATAAAGTAGAAGGTGTATCCTAGCCCTGCCCCTAACTTGCAATGTGACAATTTTTGCCTTATTTTCTTGTTTCTTAGGTGTGAGTGGTGGTGACTATCTACTGACTTAGGTTGTTTCTTGTTTCTTAGGTGTGAGTGGTGGTGACTATCTACTGACTTAGGTTACAACATCATAGTGAAGATAAAATGAGGGGTGAAGACAAACATAGTTTGGAGACATAAAAGGTGTTGAAATGCAAGCCATTATCCTCAAGAAAACTCTCAAACATTCTCAATTTCTGTGATGCAGGTGACAAAGTCGCCTGAGGAAGCATCTTCCCTTCCTGATGGTGAAGTGGCAGGAGAGGCTCAGAGCACCACAGAGGTAAGAGTTGGGGTCTTGAACCATCTTCCGGGAAACCTATTTTATATAGAATGTCTACTGGGTTCTAGTTTTTCCGTATCTGTTTGTCTGTCTACCTCCTCCATCCATCCATCCATCTATCACATCTATCTGTCTATTTATCCATCCATCCATCACACTTATTTAGCTACCCATCCAACTATCTATCCATCTATCCATCACATCTATCATTTCTCTATGTATCTATCAATCATCCATCATTCATCTCTATCATCTATCTTTTTTAATCTCTAAAATTATAATGCCTCTCTCCACATAAGCAATAGAAAACAAATACTCCCTAAATATGGAATCCTTTGAAGTTCTCTTCACAAGCCATAAGTGGATGAATTAACTCCTATTAGAGTCTTTATGGGGCTTCCCTTGTGGCTCAGAGGGTAAAGCATCTGTCTGCAATGCAGGAGACCTGGGTTCGATCCCTGGGTTGGGAAGATTCCCCTGGAGAAGGAAATGGCAGCCCACTCCAGTATTCTTGCCTGGAAAATCCCATGGACAGCGGAGCCTGGTAGGCTACTGTCCATGGGGTCACAGAGTTGGACATGACTGAACGACTTCACTTCACTTCACTTCGGGGTCTTTATGACTCTTCCATGCATGTGAGTTGGGTCTGTTCACTGACACTGATAGATCCAATTAGCAATGTTGAGGGTTGGTGATCCTATACTCTAGGAGTTAAGTGACTAGTAAATAGAGGTCTACCTTTGCTTCAGGTATATACTGTATCTAAATAAGGAAACCGTGGCAGTTATGGCCTGGGGTTGTCTTGGAAGCTTATCCAAGGTTGGTGATACCATGGGTTTCCTTTGTGACCAGGGAACAGAGAAGGCTGAAGAAAGTGGAGAACAGGAGGCACAGAAAGAGGGTGATGAAGATGCGGGCGACCTCGCTGGATCCCAAGAGAAGGATGTGAGTGTTTGCTTTTCTCACTGTAGTTTCACTGGATTCAGTTCTATTCAATAACCATTTACTGAGCTCTGACCAGATGCTAGGAATCTTTCTAGGCACACAATAGTGAGCTCAAAAGTGAGGAACTGAGGGATTAGCCAGAAGGCAGCAGGTAATTTTCACTTAACGTGTTAACTGCTGTGTGTCAGGTAGGTGAGGGCTGAAAGGAAGCCAGAGGAAGGGCCTGAACTCAGTCCTGGAGTGGCAGGCTACACAAGGCTTGTCATTGTGTTGTTAGGGTTAGGTTGGGTTCATGTTCTTTCAGAAACAAGGGACCTTATGCCTTGTTCACAAGTATTGATGAACTCCTATCATACTTGTTGAAAAAAAAAAAAAAAAAGAGGCAGGTCAGGTGGTCTGGTATTTCCATCTCTTTCAGAATTTTCCACACTTTATTGTGGTCCACACAGTCAAAGGCTTTGGCATAGTCAACAAAGCAGAAATAGATGTTTTTCTGGAACTCTCTTGCTTTTTTGGTGATCCAGCAGATTTTGGCAATTTGATCTCTGGTTCCTCTGCCTTTTCTAAAACCATCTTGAACATCTGGAAGTTCACAGTTCATGTATTGCTGAAGCCTGGCTCGGAGAATTTTGAGCATTACTTTACTAGAATGTGAGATGAGTGCAATTGTGTGGTAGTTTGAGCATTCTTCAGCATTGCCTTTCTTTGGGATTGGAATGAAAACTGTCCTTTTCCAGTCCTGTGGCCACTGCTGAGTTTTCCAAATTTGCTGGCATATTGAGTGCAGCACTTTCACAGCATCATCTTTTAGGATTTGAAATAGCTCAACTGGAAATCCATCACCTCCACTAGCTTTGTTTGTAGTGATGTTTCCTAAGGCCACAAGTTTATCAACCTCAATTTATCTGCTGCTGCTGCTGCTAAGTCACTTCAGTCGTGTCCAACGCTGTGCAACCCCATAGATGGCAGCCCACCAGGCTCCCCCGTCCTTGGGATTCTCCAGGCAAGAACACTGGAGTGGGTTGCCATTTCCTTCTCCAATTTATCTAAATGCTACTAATCTTTTAATAACACATTGTTACTCTAACAAGCAAGTGTGCAATGTTTTATAATTTTAACTAAGGAATGTATCATTAAATATAAAATGAATAAAATATATGGACAAAAAAAAACAATGCACATTTTGAGAGTTTTGAATTAAGCTTTATTTGGGCAAAATGAGGACTATAGCTTGGGAGACATCATTTCAGTTAGCTCTGAGAAACCGCTTCAAAGATGTAAGGGGAAGGTCAGTATATATTGTCTTTGTGAAGGAGGAGTATGTACAATCAAGCTTATATATTTTGCAGAAGGTTTCTGGTAGTCTTGAGGAGCAGTCATCACCATGAAGGGTTTTGGTGCTTTTCTAGATATGAGGAGGTGCAAGAATTGGGCTCATAAAATCTAGTCCTGGAAATATCTATCCGAGGACTTGTTCTGCCAGTTCCTCCCAGGGCACAGAGGGCTTTGTTCCTAATCTCCACCCTGAACTCCTTTCTGGGAGTGTTGAAGGTCAGCAGCTGCAGTGGCTCATGGTTAATCCTTGTAGAGGTAGATGACATATGATTTGTAGTTGACATACTCCACCAAGAGGATTTGTGGGAAGCCAACAGGAGCTGAGGATAGAGGGACTGGGGGGAGGGATTTGAGGCCTCCAATTTGAGGCCAATCAGAGGAACTGCAGGACCCAGCTGATGCAAGGCTTCTTCTAAAAGGTTCCAATGCAGGGGCTGCAGAGTAAAGGGCCAAGTGGAGATTGTGGTTCTGGAAGCGCCAAGCTAAGATAATGAGGGGTCAGATGGGCTACTTATTCAAGAAATTCTGAAAATGTGGCTGGGAAGCCAGGCAAAGGAGAGACCCTGGTGCCAAGGGAGCCTGAATGGGCAGGGTAGAAATCAGGAGGATTTCAGTGGGTTTCTGCTTTGGGCCAATTGTAGAAAAGATTATTTACCAAAGCCTAGCGGTTTGCTTTTGTCCCTATTTATTGATTCCAGGAGAGGTGTGAACAGCTGTTGATCGTTGGACCCTTGTTCCCAGCAGAGAGACTGTGACTGGGAAAGGGGCCAAGACTGATGCCTTGCTATGGAAAATGTGAGATGGCATCAGTTTATCTTTATCTCAAGGAATTTAATTTGGGAGGAACCAGGACAGTAAATTCCCTTGTGTTTCAACACTGCTATTTCAGTGTTGATAATTTAAGACCCTTTGACATTTCTGTTTTGAAGAAAGACCAGATCTTCTTCAGTCTTTGCTTAGAAGTTAGGTGGGGTTTCATGGCTCCCTGTATAATTCAGAAATAATCAATTTAACATGAAATGGAGTGACCATTTAATTATCTTGGAGATTATAAAAATCTTTAAAAGCATTTTATAATCTGACTTTGCATGGATTGCCTAAAACTGGTACAGAATTATTGATTTATACATTGAAATTCAGTTTTCTCTTTTTAAGGCAGAGAAACAAAGGAAAGAAACGTTACACCCCACACACTTTCTCTCATGAGACCTAAGAGGAAGACAGCATCTTGAGGCCAGAGCCTGCTGGCTTCAGCTTCTCAGCTTCTCAGTTGCTGGGCCGGTTAGTTCAGTGAAGTGATAAGCCATTCAGCCTGGGGATTTTCTTGTTAATATTTTCTAAAATTGTGAGCACTTTGCAAAATAAATTACAATCTTGTGGATCCCCATAGGAATTAAAAACATTGTTTTGGTATTTTTGCGTGGGCTGTGGTGAAGGAATGACTAAGTTTAGAAGACATTTTTATTTTAGATGAATTAATGTTAATAATTAATTAACATCAATGTCAACTATCAATTCTTTAATAATATTTATTCTAGTCTAGTGGCTTAGATTGGAGAAGGCAATGGCACCCCACTCCAGTACTCTTGCCTGGAAAATCCCATGGATGGAGGAGCCTGGTGGGCTGCAGTCCATGGGGTCAGAAAGAGTTGGACAAGATTGAGTGACTAAAAATTTTTCATTCTACATAAAGAAAGATTTTGACTTTTTCTCATTTAACAAGCGATGCATGCCCTATGACTTACTGTAATTCAGTTAAATAAGGGAGAAAACCATGATCTGTCAGAGAACATTAAAATGACATAATAACATGATTAGCTTTGGGATTGAATACATAGAAAACTTGATTAAAATTTTAAACAGAGACAAAAGTGATCTGATATTTAGAATGATTGCATTTTGTGCTTCAAGAACCTTCTGTCTGCTTTTCTGGTTGGGGTTGTTTTTCAAGGTTGAGATGGCTGTCTCAGCTCTTTGTCATCATGTCTTTCCCAGCTGTGCACCCAGGCTTACACAGGCTTATCTGTGATGAGCAGAAAGACCAATTAGATCACTGTGTTCTACCTTTGTAACATGGATTTTTTTTTTCCAACTACAATTTTATTTTATTTTTAATCTTTACAAAATTGTATTAGTTTTGCCAAATATCAAAATGAATCTGCCGCAGGTATACATGTGTTCCCCATCCTGAACCCTCCTCCCTCCTCCCTCCCCATACCATCCCTCTGGGTCGTCCCAGTGCACCAGCCCCAAGCATCCAGCATTGTGTATTGAACCTGGACTGGCAACTCGTTTCATACATGATATTTTACATGTTTCAATGCCATTCTCCCAAATCTTCCCACCCTCTCCTTCTCCCACAGAGTCCATAAGACTGCTCTATACATCAGTGTCTCTTTTGCTGTCTCGTACACAGGGTTATTGTTACCATCTTTCTAAATTCCATATATATGCATTAGTATACTGTATTGGTGTTTTTCTTTCTGGCTTACTTCACTCTGTATAATAGGATCCAGTTTCATCCACCTCATTAGAACTGATTCAAATGTATTCTTTTTAATGGCTGAGTAATACTCCATTGTGTATATGTACCATAGCTTTCTTATCCATTCATCTGCTGATGGACATCTAGGTTGCTTCCATGTCCTGGCTATTATAAACAGTGCTGCGATGAACATTGGGGTACACGTGTCTCTTTCTCTTCTGGTTTCCTCAAAAAATATGGAATGCTTCACGAATTTGCATGTCATCCTTGTGCAGGGGCCATGCTAATCTTCTCTGTATCGTTCCAATTTTAGTATATGTGCTGCCGAAGCGAGCACTGTAACATGGATTTTTAAAGTACCAGTCACATGTAGTAGGTTCTTCTAGATATCACAATTCAGATAAATCCAAGGCTTTTAGGTGCAAACCCTGGCTTTGTTGAAACCATCTTAGGGAGATCTCATGGATTCTTAGCTTTTGCTAAGTCTGTTGTAACTAAACAGCGGGTCCCTGCACTTCCTTTTCTAACCAACACTCCATGAGGAATTTAAATAACATTGGATTTGTGGGCTGTTGCTGCTGCTGCTGCTAAATCTAGGTTTAGTTTTTTTTTTTTTTTTTTTTTAAATCACATGCTCCCCATCCTGAACCCTCCTCCCTCCCAACCTCCCCATACCATCCCCCTGGGCCTTCCCAGCGCACCAGCCCCAAGCATCCAGCATCGTGCACTGAACCTGGACTGGCATCTCGTTTCATACATGACATTTCACATGTTTCAATGACATTCTCCCAAATCTTCCCACCCTCTCCCACAGAGTCCATAAGACTGTTCTATACATCAGTGTCTCTTTTGCTGTCTCGTACACAGGGTTATCGTTACCATCTTTCTAAATTCCATATACATGCGTTAGTATACTGTATTTATGTTTTTCCTTCTGGCTTACTTCACTCTGTATAATAGTCTCCAGTTTCATCCACCTCATTAGAACTGATTCAAATGTATTCTTTTTAATGGCTGAGTAATACTCCATTGTGTATATGTACCACAGCTTTCTTATCCATTCATCTGCTGATGGACATCTAGGTTGCTTCCATGTCCTGGCTATTATAAACAGTGCTGCGATGAACATTGGGGTACACATGTCTCTTTCCCTTCTGGTTTCCTCAGTGTCTAGGTTTAGTTTTTAAAACTTGTGGTCGTGGACCGTCAGCTTCATTGATTTCTCTAGACATCATATTATCTGCTTCATGCCTCCACTTCTGGCAGGCAGGAAATTCAATCTAGGTGAAGCATTTCAGAGACCCACCCTTCTCCAGGGACTTAAGAGTCATCCTGGGGTCTTCAGGGGTGACTGGAGGCCAGAGGGCCCTGGTTCTTTATGGTGGTCCTGCTGTGATGTGGGTTTCCTGAAGCCCATTGGAAACTGTTAATGCTGGTCCCTCAGCATGGGTTAGGTCCTCTGCCTTGGCTGGACGTGGCCATGCCTCTCACAGTGACCAGCCCTCTGACCACAGTTGATGCTTCCCCGAGCACCATGTCCAGGTGCTGCCCTGATGCCCCAAGGGTCCCTGACTCAGCTTTTGCATCAGGTAAGTCCTGGCACCACCTGGAACATCCACCTCCTTCTCTCTTGAATCTGGCTGCTTCCATCTTCTTAGCTCCAAGCCCTAAACTCCAAGGACTTTTTTTGCAGGGATCATCTAGCCTCCTCACCTCTCTCAGCCCAGGGTTTTGAAAAGCACAGTTGGTAACTTCTTCCCAGCAGGTGGGGAACAAGAACAAGTATGTATCTGTCTCCTTGGAGTTTGTGTGTGGGGAAGACAGTAACTCTTATTTTGGGTAGCAGGGAGAACAAAATGAGAATTTGTATCCTGGTATAAACCATTGCTTCCCAGGTAGCGCAGTGGTAAAGAATCCACCTGTAATTCAGGAGACGAGGATTGAGCCTGGGGTGGGGAAGATCCCTGGATAAGGAAATGGCAACCCACTCCAGTATTCTTGCATGGAAAACTCCACGGACAGAGCAGCCTCGCAGGCTACAGTCCATGGTGTTAGAAAGAGTTGGACATGACTGAGTGACTGAGCACATGTATACAGCCACACTGTTCATGACAAGGAATACAAACATATTTTAACCTTTTATTCTGAAAGAATTACAGACTCACAGGGATCTAGTACTGAGTCCTGTGTGCTCTTCTCCTGGCTTCCCCTAGTGGTTACATCTCAGCTGGCTACAGTAGGAGGTAGAAACCAAGAGTATGACCCTGGTGCATCTCTGATAAGTAGACTTATAGACCGTATTCAGGGTTGACCATTTTCCCCAAACCTTTCATTTGTGTGTTAAACACCATTCCTGTGTGTCCAGTAGTCATGTATGGATGTGAGAGTTGGACTATAAAGAAAGTTGAGTACAGAAAAATTGATGCTTTTGAACTGTGGTGTTGGAGAAGACTCTTGAGAGTCCCTTGGACTGCAAGGATATCCAACCAGTCCATTCAGGACTAAATGAAATCAGTCCTGAATATTCATTGAAAGGGCTGATGTTGAAGCTGAAACTCCAATACTTTGGCCACCTGATTTGAAGAACTGACTCATTGGAAAAAACCCTGGTGCTGGGAAAGACTGAAGGCAGGAGGAGAAGGGGACAACAGGGGATGAGATGGTTGGATGGTATCACTGATTCAATGGACATGAGTTTGAGCAAACTCCAGGAGATGGTGAAGGACAGGGAGGCCTGGCGTGCTGCAGTCCATGGGGTCACAAAGAATCAGACATGACTGAGCAACTGAACTGAACTGTGTCTTCAGAACCATTTTCAAGTGGGCAGTGGTAATAGCTCCCTCCAGTGGCTGGGAGCATTAAAACCAGTGATAGACCAGCTGAGTGTCTAAGCTCACCTGATTTCAGCTACTGCACATGCTTATTCAGTACACACTTCTAAGTGCTCAGATGATGCTAGTTTCATGGGGAAGATATTTATCAAAGAATATCACATTGATTTAAAAACAATAAAACACTGGTGAGAGAAATCAAAGAGGACACTAATAGATGGAGAAATATACCATGTTCATGGATCGGAAGACTGAATATAGTGAAAATGAGTATACTACCCAAAACAATCTATAGATTCAATGCAATCCCTATCAAGCTACCAGTGGTATTTTTCACAGAGCTAGAACAAATAATTTCACAATTTGTATGGAAATACAAAAAACCTCGAATAGCCAAAGCAATCTTGAGAAAGAAGAATGGAACTGGAGGAATCAACCTGCTTGACTTCAGGCTCTACTACAAAGCCACAGTCATCAAGACAGTATGGTACTGGCACAAAGACAGATATATAGACCAATGGAACAAAACAGAAAGCCCAGAGATAAACCCATGCACCTATGGACACCTTATCTTTGACAAAGGAGGCAAGCATATACAATGGAGAAAAGACAATCTCTTTAACAACTGGTGCTGGGAAAACTGGTCAATCACTTGTAAAAAAAAAAAAAAAAAAGAATGAAACTAGAACACTTTCTAACACCATACACCAAAATAAACTCAAAATGGATTAAAGATCTAAATGTAAGACCAGAAACTATAAAACTGCTAGAGGAGAACATAGGCAAAACACTCTCTGACATACATCACAGCAGGATCCTCTATGACCCACCTCCCAGAATATTGGAAGTAAAAGCAAAGATAAACAAATGGGACCTAATTAAAATTAAAAGCTTCTGCACAACAAAGGAAACTATAAGCAAGGTGAAAAGACAACCTTCAGAATGGGAGAAAATAATAGCAAATGAAGCAACTGACAAACAACTAATCTCAAAAATATACAAGCAACTCCTGCAGCTCAATTCCAGAAAAATAAATGACCCAATCAAAAAATGGGCCAAAGAACTAAATAGACATTTCTCCAAAGAAGACATACAGATGGCTAACAAACACGTGAAAAGATGCTCAACATCACTCATTATCAGAGAAATGCAAACCAAAACCACTATGAGGTACCATTTCACGCCAGTCAGATTGGCTGCAATCCAAAAGTCTACAAGCAATAAATGCTGGAAAGGGTGTGGAGAAAAGGGAACCCTCTTACACTGTTGGTGGGAATGCAAATTAGTACAGCCACTATGGAGAACAGTGTGGAGATTCCTTACAAAACTGGAAATAGAACTGCCTTATGACCCAGCAATCCCACTGCTGGGCATACACACCAAGGAAACCAGAATTGAAAGAGACACGTGTACCCCAATGTTCATCGCAGCACTATTTATGATAGCCAGGACATGGAAGCAACCTAGATGTCCATCAGCAGATGAATGGATACGAAAGCTGTGGTACATATACACAATGGAGTATTACTCAGCCATTAAAAAGAATACATTTGAATCAGTTCTAATGAGGTGGATGAAACTGGATCCTATTATACAGAGTGAAGTAAGCCAGAAAGAAAAACACCAATACAGTATACTAACGCATATATATGGAATTTAGAAAGATGGTAATGATAACCCTGTATGTGAGACAGCAAAAGAGACACAGATGTATAGAACAGTCTTTTGGACTCTGTGGGAGAGGGAGGGGGGATGATTTGGGAGAATGGCATTGAAACATGTATAATATCATATAAGAAATGAATCGCCAGTCCAGGTTTGATGCAGGATACAGGATGCTTGGGGCTGGTGCACTGGGATGACCCAGAGGGATGGTACGGGGAGGGAGGTGGGAGGGGGGTTCAGGATGGGGAGCATGTGTACACCCATGGTGGATTCATGTTGATGTATGGCAAAACCAATACAATATTGTAAAGTAATTAGCCTCCAATCAAAATAAATAAATTTAAATTTAAAAAATCATAATTATTTCCTTTAATGATGTGGACTTTTCCTGACCACCAACCCAAACCTCGGGGGTTCTTACACATACGAAGCCGAAGTGTATGTTACCTACTTGCTGACAGGTTGGGGCAGTGTTTGGGAGGCAAAATGGTGCACCATGAAAAGGGCTTTCATTCCTGTCTAAGATGTAATCACCTATAGCTTCAGATCTACAGAGAGGGGACTTCATGGTTCCCTTCCCTGATGACCAGGGAGGGATGAGGGGCTAAGGAGGAGAGGGGAGGTTTGTGAATACTACCAGAGGAGGAAAGAAGGCAAGCAGGTCACCTCAGCTTCTGGGAACTCTGAGAAGGGGACTGCAGACTGGGGGTGTCATGAGAACTTTATGAAACCCTGGAAGTAAAAGATGCAATTTGTTCATCTTTGTGTTTGGTTTTCATTGAGGCCAAAATATTTTACATTGTGTTCTTTGCCAATTCAGTGATCCTCTCCAAAACCTTCTGACGCCTTGGCTTGACTGACTACATGATTATGGTCTATACATATTCCCCACACTGCTTCCTCCAAAATCAATCTTGAGGGTAGTTTCTACATCAAGGGGCAGGTGTTGGTTTATGTCCACCATGAACTTGTGAGTCTAAGGCTGAGCTCCCATACTGTCTGACAATGGAGAGAACCTGCCGGAGTCCAACTCCAGCAACCAGGGATTCAACCTGAAGAGATGGACGGTGCCGGCCAATGAGACAGCCTCTCAGTTTTCTATGGACTGCCTGTTTATTCCAAGTTTAAGATTCTCTTTTATACTTTTACAAAAACATTAGGCCAGAGGTTTGACATTTTCTGTTCCCCCTCTCCCAGATTTATTATATCCATAAATCACTGTTGCTCTTCAAACAGAGTTCTTGTTTCAGTGATTCTCTTGGAATCAGCCTTATCATCTATTGTCTACCTCCTCTAATGTCCTATAGTTAACTTGTGATTATATTGTAGCTCATGCTACATTCCTCAGTTTACTACTTATCTTCCTAAATCCTGTTTGCCCCTAACATCCTGAGCTCAGTATCTCTTAAAAAAGGTTTCTAGCTATCAGATCAGATCAGATCAGATCAGTCACTCAGTCATGTCCAACTCTTTGTGACCCCATGAATCACAGCATGCCAGGCCTCCCTGTCCATCACCAACTCCCAGAGTTCACTCAGACTCACGTCCATCGAGTCAGTGATGCCATCCAGCCATCTCATCCTCTGTCATCCCCTTCTCCTCTTGCCCCCAATCCCTCCCAGCATCAGAGTCTTTTCCAATGAGTCAACCCTTTGTATCAGGTGGCCAAAGTACTGGAGTTTCAGCTTTAGCATCATTCCTTCCAAAGAAATCCCAGGGCTGATCTCCTTCAGAATGGACTGGTTGGATCTCCTTGCAGTCCAAGGGACTCTCAAGAGTCTTCTCCAACACCACAGTTCAAAAGCATCAATTCTTTGGCGCTCAGCCTTCTTCACAGTCCAACTCTCACATCCATACATGACCACAGGAAAAACCATAGCCTTGACTAGATGGACCTTTGTTGGCAAAGTAATGTCTCTGCTTTTGAATATGCTATCCAGGTTGGTCAGAACTTTCCTTCCAAGGAGTAAGCGTCTTTTAATTTTATGGCTGCAGTCACCATCTGCAGTGATTCTGGAGCCCAGAAAAATAAAGTCTGACATTGTTTCCACTGTTTCCCCATCTATTTCCCATGAAGTGATGGGACCGGATGCCATAATCTTCGTTTTCTGAATGTTGAGCTTTAAGTCAACTTTTTCACTCTCCACTTTCACTTTCATCAAGAGGCTTTTGAGTTCCTCTTCACTTTCTGCCATAAGGGTGGTGTCATCTGCATATCTGAGGTGATTGATATTTCTCCCAGCAATCTTGATTCCAGCTTGTGTTTCTTCTAGTCCAGCATTTCTCATGATGTACTCTACATATAAGTTAAATAAGCAGGGTGACAATATACAGCCTTGACGAACTCCTTTTCCTATTTGGAACCAGTTTGTTGTTCCATGTCCAGTTCTAGCTGTTGCTTCCTGACCTGCATACAAATTTCTCAAGAGGCAGATCAGGTGGTCTGGTATTTCCATCTCTTTCAGAATTTCCCACAGTTTATTGTGGTCCACACAGTCAAAGGCTTTGGCATAGTCAATAAAGCAGAAATAGATGTTTTTCTGGAACTCTCTTGCTTTTTCCATGATCCAGGGGATGTTGGCAATTTGATCTCTGGTTCCTCTGCCTTTTCTAAAACCAGCTTGAACATCAGGAAGTTCATGGTTCACATATTGCTGAAGCCTGGCTTGGAGAATTTTGAGCATTACTTTACTAGCGTGTGAGATGAGTGCAATTGTGTGGTAGTTTGAGCATTCTTTGGCATTGCCTTTCTTGGGGATTGGAATGAAAACTGGCCTTTTCCAGTCCTATGGCCACTGTTGAGTTTTCCAAATTTGCTGACATATTGAGTGCAGCACTTTCACAGCATCATCTTTCAGGATTTGGAATAGCTCAACTGGAATTCTATCACCTCCACTAACTTTGTTCGTAGTGATGCTTTCTAAGGCCCACTTGACTTCACATTCCAGGATGTCTGGCTCTAGGTCAGTGATCACACCATCATGATTATCTGGGTTGTGAAGATCTTTTTTGTACAGTTCTATGTATTCTAGCCATCTCTTCTTAATATCTTCTGCTTCTGTTAGGTCCATACCATTTCTGTCCTTTATCGAGCCCATCTTTGCATGAAATGTTCCTTTGGTATCTCTGATTTTCTTGAAGAGATCTCTAGTCTTTCCCATTCTGTTGTTTTCCTCTATTTCTTTGCATTGATCGCTGAAGAAGGCTTTCTTATCTCTTCTTGCTATTCTTTGGAACTCTGCATTCAGATGCTCATATCTTTCCTTTGCTACTTTGCTTTTCACTTCTCTTCTTTTCACAGCTATTTGTAAGGCCTCCCCAGACAGCCATTTTGCTTTTTTGCATTTTTTTCCCATGGGGATGGTCTTGATCCCTGTCTCCTGTACAATGTCACGAACCTCATTCCATAGTTCATCAGGCACTCTATCTATCAGATCTAGGCCCTTAAATCTATTTCTCACTTCCACTGTATAATCATAAGGGATTTGATTTAGGTCATACCTGAATGGTCTAGTGGTTTTCCCTACTCTTCAATTTAAGTCTGAATTTGGCAATAAGGAGTTCATGGTCTGAGCCACAGTCAGCTCCTGGTCTTGTTTTTGCTGACTGTATAGAGCTTCTCCATCTTTGGCTGCAAAGAATATAATCAATCTGATTTCAGTGTTGACCATCTGGTGATGTCCATGTATAGAGTCTTCTCTTGTGTTGTTTGAAGAGGGTGTTTGTTATGACCAGTGCATTTTCTTGGCAAAACTCTATTGGTCTTTGCCCTGCTTCATTCCGTTTCTAGCTATAGTGTCTAAAAATTCCTAACTTCTATAAGCTATAGTAAAATATGCTAACTTTACAACATTCCTTAAATCTTTAACTTCTAACTATTTTAATTATTTATAAGCCCTAAATTCAGTAAATTCCTTTGCCATAAATATTCTCCCCACAAATAGGCTTCAGATATCAATCCCTCCCATGGCCTCAAGCTACGGCCTATGTGCTCATCCTGGAACACTCTTTTGTAAAAGTCCTTGAACAAATGTCAGTGATTAACTTTATGAATTATTTTCTGAGCACAACTGAAGAAGGCTTTGTGCCTTTTCATGCTCCTCTCAAGAACAATAAGCACCCTAATATTCCTTTTCAGTCAACTCAGCAGAGGAGAGGAAAAGACAAGTCAGAATTACAAGGCCTAACTCCTTCATCCCAGGATCCATGCCTGCGGAATGAGGAGAGGGGGCTGGGGACCATGCCTCCATTTTGTCAGTAATGCCCTATGTGGCTCCCAACAAGAACCCTGCTCTTATTCCTGACCTCCAGCCTGGTCACCCTCTTCAGATCCCTCTGGGCTGGTCCCTGCCTTCCTTCCACACTGGCCACTTGTCTTAACCAGCCACTGCCTGACACTCACCACGGCTGACACCTGTCCTTAGTCCTGGTCACATGCCATGTCAGCAGCCTGCCTCCCTGGCCAACTTCCCAAGAGAAACAGCTGCTATGAAATTCTAAGGCTTCTCACTTTGGAGACTTCCTTTAACTAGGTTTCTTTTTTTAAAAAAGTTTATTTATTTATTTTTAATTGAAGGATAATTGCTCTACAATATTTTGTTGGTTTCTGCTAAACATCAACATGAATCAGCCATATCCTATCTCCCTCCCCATCCCATCCCTCTAGGTTGTTACAGAGCCCTGGTTTGAGTACCCTGAGTCACACAGCAAATTCCTACTGGCTATCTATTTTACATATGGTAGTGTATGTTTCTATGTTACCTTCTTCATGCATTCCACCCTCTCCTTCTTTTCCACCCGTCTTTTCTTAAGTGTGTTCTCTAGGTCTGTGTCTCTACTGATGGACTAGCTTTCTTAGAAGAACAACAAGGTAAAATAATTTTAAGTTGTAGCTTTGTCCAGTGCATGATTCAAACCTATTCTGTTGTTGTTGTTTAGTCGCTCAGTCATGTCTGACTCTTTGTGACACCATGGACTGTAGCCCACCAGGCTCTTCTATCCATGGGATTTCCCAGGCAAGAATACTGGAGTGGTAGCCATTTCCTCCTCCTGCGGATATTCCCGACTCAGGGATTGAACCCGTGTTTCCTGCATTGCAGGCAGATTCTTTACCATCTGAGCCTCAAGAGGACATTTAAGGATCTGTGTAATTCTGATGCTTTAAAATTTTGTGAGCTAAGTGACCATTATATCTAATACTGTGGGCAAGAATCCCTTAGAAGAAATGGAGTAGCCCTCATAGTCAACAAAAGAGTCCAAAATGCAATACCTGGATGCAATCTCAAAAATCACAGAATGATCTCTGTTCGTTTCCAAGGCAAAACACTCAATATCACAATAATCCAACTCTATGCCCCAACAAGTAATGCTGAAGAAGCTGAAGTTGAATAGTTCTGTGAAGACCTACAAGGCTTTTTAGAACTAAGACCCAAAAAAGATTTCCTTTTCCTTATAGGGGACTACAATGCAAAAGTAGGAAATCAAGAGATGCCTGGAGTAACAGGCAAGTTTGGCCTTGGAGTACAAAATGAAGCAGGGCAAAGGCTAACAGAGTTTTTCCAAGAGAACACACTGGTCATAGCAAACACCCTCTTCCAACAACACAAGAGAAAACTCTACAGGTGGACATCACCAGATGGTCAATACCAAAATCAGTTTGATTATATTCTTCACAGTCGAAAATGGAGAAGCTCTATACAGTCAACAAAAACAAGACCAGGCGCTGACTGTGGCTCAGATAATGAACTCCTTATTACAAAATTCAGACTTAAATTGAAGAAAGTAGAGAAAACCACTAAACCATTCAGGTATGACCTAAATCAAATCCCTTACAATTATACAGTAGAAGTGACAAATAGACTCAAGGGATTAGATCTAATAGACAGAGTGCCTGAAGAACTATGGATGGAGGTTCATGACATTGTGTAGGAGGCAGTGATCAAGACCATCCCCAAGAAAAAGAAATGCACAGAGGTAAGATGGTTGTCTGAGGAGGCTTTATAAATAGCTGAGAAAAGAAGAGAAGCGAAAGGCAAAGGAGAAAAGGAAAGATATACTCATCTGAATGCAGAGTTCCAAAGAATAGCAAGGTGAGATTAGAAAGCCTTTCTCAGTGATTGATGCAAAGAAATAGAGGAAAACAATGGAATGGGAAAGACTAGAGATCTCTTCAAGAAAATTAGAGATACCAAGGGAACATTTCATGCAAAGATGGGCACAATAAAGGACAGAAATGGTATGGACTTAACAGAATCAGAAGATATTCAGAAGAGGTGGCGAGAATACACAGAAGAACTATACGAAAAAGATCTTCATGACCCAGATAACCACAGTGGTGTGATTACTGATCTAGAGCCAGACATCCTGGAATGAGAGGTCAAGTGGGCCTTAGGAAGCATCACTATGAGCAAAGCTAGTGGAGGTAATGGAATTCAACTGAGCTATTTCAAGTCCTAAAAGATGGTGCTGTGAAAGTGCTGCACTCAATATGCCAGCAAGTTTGGAAAACTCAGCAGTGGCCACAGGACTGGAAAAGGTCAGTTTTCATTCCAATCCCAAAGAAGGACAATGCCAAAGAATGTTCAAACTGCTGTACAATTGCACTAATCTCACATGCTAACAAAGTAATGCTCAAAATTCTCCAAGTGAGGCTTCAAAAGTATATGAAGCAAGAATTTCCAGATGTTCAAGCTGGATTTAGAAAAGGCAGAGGAAGCACAGATCAAATGGCCAACATCTAGAAAAAGCAAGAGAGTTCCACAAAAACATCAGCTTCTGCTTTATTGACTACACCAAAGCCTTCAACTGTGTGGATCACAATAAACTGTGGAAAATTCTTAAAGAGATGAGAATACCAGACCATCTGACCTGCCTCCCGAGAAATCTGTATGCAGGTCAGGAAGCAGCAGTTAGAATTGGACATGGAACAACAGACTGGTTCCAAATAGAAAAAGGAGTATGTCAAGGCTATATACTGTCACCCTGCTTATATAACTTAAATACAGAGTACATCATGTGAAATGCCAGGCTGGATGAAACACAAGCTGGAATCAAGATGGCTGGGAGAAATATCAATATCATCTCAGATATGCAGATGACACCATCCTTATGGCAGAAAGTGAAGAGGAACTGAAGAGCCTCTTGATGAAAGAGAAAGAGAAGAGTGAAAAAGTTGGCTTAAAGGTTAACATTCAGAAAAACAAATATCATGACATCCGGTCCCATCACTTCAAGGCAAATAGATGGGAAAACAGTGGAAACAGTGACAGACTTTATTTTGGGGGGCTCCAAAATCACTGCAGATGGTGGCTGCAGCCATGAAATGAAAAGACGCTTGCTCCTTGGAAGAAAAGCTGTGACCAACCTAGACAGCATATTAAAAAACAGAGACATTACTCTTCCAGCAAAGGTCCATCTAATCAAAGCTATGGTTTTTCCAGTAGTCATATATGGATGTGAGAGTTGGATCATAAAGAAAGCTGAGTGTCGAAGAATTGATGCTTTTGAACTGTGGTGTTGGAGAAGACTCCTGAGAGTTCCTTGGACTGCAAGGAGATCAACCCAGTCAAACCTAAAGGAAATCAGTCCTGAATACTCATTGAAAGGACTAATGCTGAAGCTGAAACTCCAATCCTTTGGCCACCTGATGCAAAGAACTGACTCATTGGAAAAGACCCTGATGCTGGAAAAGATTGAAGGCGAGAGGAGAAGGGGATGACAGAGGATGAAATGGTTGGATGGCATCACTGACACAATGGACATGAATTTGAGCAAGCTCTGGGAGTTGGTGATGAACAGGGAAGCCTGGCATGCTGCAGTCCTTGGGGTTGCAAAGAGTCAGACATGAATGAGCAACTGAACTGTAGGATGGGCACTGAAGTTTTTATTTAATTAATATCCCATCTCCTCCTAAGAAGGATTTGAGGCAGGAATGGCATACATAAATACCTTAATTCAACATTTTATTGACAGATTGAATGCTGCCTCATGCCATGCAGTCCAGGGATCGGGGATGGTGCCGTGAAAATTAGCTTCTGTTCTGGTAGAGCTGATGATGGTCTTAGCCAAGTTTCTTCAAAGTTTACATGACCTTTAAAACTTTTTTTTTTAATTTGAGTATAGTTACTTTACAATATGTGTTAGTTTCTACGTTACAGCAAAGTAAATCAGCTATATGTATACATATATCCCCTCCGTTCTGGTCTTCCTTCCTATTCAGGTCACCGCAGAGCACTGAGTAGAGTTCCCTGTACTATACAATAGGTTTTTATTAGTTACCTATTTTATACACAGAGTGTATATACGTCAATTCCTTTCTCCCAATTCATCCCACCCTTCCTTCCTCTCTTGGTGTCCATACATTTGTTCTCTATGTCAATGTCTCTACTTCTGATTTGCAAATAGATTCACCTGTACCATTTGTCTACATCCCACTCCTGCTGCTGCTAAGTCACTTCAGTCATGTCTGACTCTGTGCGACCCCATAGATGGCAGCCCACCAGGCTCCCCTGTCCCTGAGATTCTCCAGGCAAGAACACTGGAGTGTGTTGCCATTTCCTTCTCCAATGCATGAAAGTAAAAAGTGAAAGGAAAGTCACTCAGTTGTGTCCGACTCTTCATGACCCCATGGACTGCAGCCTGCCAGGCTCCTCTGTCCATGGGATTTTCCAGGCAAGAGTACCGGAGTGGGGTGCCATCGCCTTCTCCCTACATCCCACATATACGTGTTAATATACAATATTTGTTTTTCTCTACTTGACCTTTTGAGGCTAAGTATCTCTAGAAATTCTCTGAGCAATTACTTTTTCTATTTAATGCCTCTTTCAAGAAATCAAGGTCAATTCAGGTATTGATAAAAAGCCCTAGGTTCCGTGGTAATTGCTGCTAGCTAACCTCTAGAAGTTGAGATGACCACTTATTCCTATAAGAACTCTTAGTGGCCTCCAGCCTAGCTCTAAGGATAACCCCATTTTTAATAGTGTGTTTTTGTTAACTCAGTTGTTTCAACTGTACACAATTAATAAAAATAATTGGATTTAGAAAGTGTAAAACTCTACATAGCTGATAGTTCTGTATTGTGTAGTGTGAATTCTAATTTGATTGTATGTGGATAAGAAGAAAATGCATGTTCTTTGAGATCTAAAGAGTTAATAGATCTAAAAGAGTTACAGGTTCATTTATTTAGTCACTTAATACATTTATTGTATTTATTCCAGACAGTAGCTGGGTCCTGGAAACCCCAAAATGAACAAGGACACATGTTGTGCCCACAAGAGCACACAGACAGTCAGGGAGGCCAATAAATGATGATTGTAGGAGCAAATAAGGGGATTCTTTAACTCAGCCCTTGTTGTTATTGGTTAGTTGCTAAGCTGGGTTTGACTCTGCTGCCCCATGAACTGTAACCTGCCAGGCTCCTCTGTCCTTGGGATTTCCCAGGCAAGAAAACTGGAATGAGCTGCCATTTCCTTCTCCAGGGGATCTTCCCCACCTAGGGATCAAACTTGATTCTGCCACATTGGCAGGCAAATTCTTCACTACTGAGCCACCAGGGAAGCCCTTGGGGGTCAGGAAAGTCTTCCTTGAAAATATCATTGTATGCAGTGTCCTGGAAGGTGTGGCTGATGTGAGAAAGTTACATGTGATCATTAGCTGAAGTAAAACATGATGTGACTAGAAAGGTGAGCAGGAGCCAAATCATGACGGCCTCTCAACCATCCTAAAGATTATGGATTTATCATGAAAAGATGGAAGGTTTTAGACATGAGGTGGATTGTCTTTTTTAAGTTAACTAATAATTTTTTGACTGCACTAGATCTTCTTGCTGTGTGTGGGCTCTCTAGTTTTAGTTAGCAGGGGCTACTGTCTAATTGCGGTGCATGGGGTTCTCATTGCAGGGACTTCTCTTGTTGCTCAGCACAGGCTCTAGAGCTCAGGCTCAGCAGTTGCGGTGCACAGGTTTAGTTGCCCTGAAGCATGTGGGAGATTCCTGAACCAGGGATGGAACCTGGGTCCCCTGCTTTAGCAGGCAGATTCCCAACCATTGGACCACCAGGGAAGTCCCTGGGATGTCTTTTAGAATGATATCTCTGGCTATAGTGTGGAGAGTTACTTGGAGATAAGGAAGCCTAGAGGTGATGTAATCTTGGTGAGAGAAGATGGCAGTCATGGTGAAGGAAAGACAAGGCATTGGCAGAGGTAGACAATATCAAAGACATTTAATATTCAACACATTGCTGAAAAACCAACACTCAGATTCTGCAACAAGTGCAGGACTATCTTTTCCTGAACTTTATAAGACTTGCTGTGTTGCCAGCTTCAGTTTAGAGATTCCCCGTACTGGGACACCTCTTGGGTTGACTCAGGTTAAGCTGGCTGGATCAGGCTTTCTGTATTTTCTTTGCCAGCATCAGAAATCTGAGAGTATTGTTCTGGAGCTGGCCAAGAACTTGAGGCTGGGCCAGAGAAGGTGGCTATATGGCAGGCCCTCCATGACTTGCCTTCTGTGATAATCTTGAGAGGTAGTGTGGTGTAGTAGGAAGAACACTAAGTTAGGAAACAGGATAAGGGGGCGACAAAGGATGAGATGGTTGGAAGGCATCACTGACTGAGTAGGCATGAGTTTGAGCAAACTTGGGGAGATAGTGAAGGACAGGGAAGCCTGGCCTGCTGCAGTCTATGGGCCACAAAGAATTGGACACGCTTAGCAACTAAACAACAACAACAACAGAGAGTCTCAGAGGAAGTCCTGATTGTGTTACTTGGCTTCTGATTTTTGTCTAATTACTTAACCCTGTGGTCTTTGTGTCCTCATTTGTCCAAAGAAAAGACTGAGTAAGAGGATATAGGTAATTATGAGGTTGCTTTCAACTCCTTTGGTCCAGAATTCCATGAGCTCACTGCCTGCTTTGAAAGGCATTAGGAATGTTTAGGGACTACTTTTTAGAACCAGATCTTCCTGCCCAATTAAAGCCGTTGTAATACTCTGGCCCCAGAAAGGCTCACGAGAGGGCCATTCTGGGAAAGGATGTGAAGGTTCTTATTTCTTTGCAATTTTAGGAGGTATTGCCTGGTTTTCCTACTTTGATCCCAGGGAAATAGAAACTTCTGTGCATTGGCAGAGTGGAGACCTGTTTGAGCCTGGAAATGGCTTTATCATTTCTTAACTTTAAGTTTCTTTCTTTAACCAGGACTCAGTGTTTAAATGGTTTAGAATGTTATTTGTTCTGATGGAGGAAAAGTTTTTAATCTACTTTTATTAGTTGGTTCAGAACTGAAGTAAGGCATACTTATAAGGTCATAAAAGCAGAAAAGACATAATTTAGTTCAAATTTTCTAGTTGCTTACATATATAGTCTGAATTTTCCTTGATAGCTCTATAGGTCTGCAATATGCTTTGGATATAGAACAGTATTAAACATATAATTAAGCAGTATTACTAATTAGTTGTATTTTCTTAGGAGTAAGAGTGATGAAAATATGTCTTTGATTTTATAATATTCCAAGGACTTGAAATAAAATGCATGAAATAAGTAGGCATTGCTCAGTTATAATATCTTTGCTATTGATGTTTTCTCAATAAATTGATATTCTTAGTTTTGGTAAACATGCATTTATTATAGCTTGCTTAATTTCTATTTATTTTTTTAAGTAAAATTTTTTATAGTTTTAAATTTTTATGCCATTTTAAAAGTTGCTTTCCATTTACAGTTATTACCAAGTATTGGCTATATAGTTTGCTTAATTTTTAGATTCAACTTAAAACTTATGTGAATTTATGTTTTTATTTAATTTCTGTTTGTGGATTTAAGGAAGAAGAGGAAGAGACAGCAGCGGAAGAGGTACAGTAGCATATTTCACAGTTGTGTTGTGCTTAACAGAAGCATCTTTTAGGTGAGAGAATTGCAGCTTTTCCAACATTTCTCCATGTTCATGATACAGAGAAGCTGACTCAACCCACATTCCCAGAAAGTCCTCCTTTAGCCTGCCAAGAAGAGAAATAAAATAAGTTGGAGATACATTTGGAGGTGAATGGAGAAACAGGGGCTCTGAAGCCTTCACCTCTTGTGGTGAAGGTGTTATCAATGAAGTCAGGCCAGGCCGGACCAAATCCTTCAGTGGTGATGCCTTCTCCCTTTTTCCTTCCCACCCCATTGAATAGCGCACCGTTTATGCTGCTTGTGTGGTTCTCATGGGTGTTACTTGATGGCCTCCTCTTTACCTTGTTGGTGAGTGAGGAATTCCCTCCCTCTGGTTATGGGAATGGCAGACACACAACTGGACCACTCACTGGACAAGTGAGATGGACAGGGCTTATTTTATTTTCTTAATTAATTAATTAATTTTAACTGGAGGATAATGACTTTACAATATTGTGGTGGTGTTTGCCATACATTGACATGAATTAGCCACAGGTGTGGACAGGGTTTATTATTCACATGTGCTCCCGGGGGATAAGGTCATCTACACAGGGCAGGGCCACACGGGGTAGGGTCCCTTGGGAACAGTGTGAACAACCAGGGCTGCGGGAGGCAGGTTGTGTAGAATCAAGAGGGTGGGGTGTCCCCGAGTCCACACGGGGGACATGGTTGGCCTGATTGAGTAATTCTGGGGTGAAAGCAGGCACTGTATCTGGTCCCTTGATACCGAGGGCTGCTTGGGTGAGAGACCTAATTTGTGGGATCAGAGCGGGAGGGGAGCCAGTGGTCAGGCCATTGTAAGTCTTCCCAATTTTACCAGTGTTAAGGCAGCGGATAATACTGAGTCTTAATTGTAGTCTTGCACCATGGTGTGTACCTTAGACACCAGGAGGTTTAAACATGCAGCTCATCATTTAGTGTCTGGAAGACATGTGACATAGGTAAGTAACCACATGGTTCCAGGATTTCTAGTGTGGATCTATCCAGGGGGAGCATTACTATTTGTGTGTGTGTGGTTTTTTTTTTTTTGGAACATAGTTGATTTACGGTGTTATGTTAGTTTCAGATGTGTAACAAAGTGATTGATGTGTGATTCTTTTCCCTTACATGTTATTATAAAATATTGAGTAGAATTCCCTGTGCTATGCAATCATTACTGAGCCGGTGCACCACAACTAAGACCCAGAGCAGGCAAATAAAATAATAATAATAATGATAAAAAAAGAGTTGCACAAAGTAAGAAGTATTACATAAGTGAGTACTGAGGATACAAGTACATTTAAAACAATGAAAGAAAAGTTATAAAACAATATTAGTGATATTAAGGATAAAATTTAAAGGAATGAAATATATCCTCTGTAACATATAATTTAAACTATTATTGGGCTGGCCAACATGTTTATTTACAGGATCTATGCTCAAATAATAACCAACATTCCTAGGGAGACCTCATGTCTCATATTTGGAGCTGGGAGTTATTTGAACAAATGAAGAATTTAATTAAAATGTTAAATCACAGAAATGTAGAGACCTTAAACATTTATTTTAACTTGAAATATACAGATGTGTATTTACTGCCAAGTTTTTGGGTACAGGACAAAAATAGCTTCTTTAAAAAATAGTCCAATGACTAGAACTACCTGCTGTCTTCCTAACATAATCAGTAGTCTGTCTAGAAATTCCAGTTTTGGTTTCTTTCCTTTTGTGTTTCAGGAGTCCTCCTTAGCACCCAAGCTTTTCGACACTTCATTTGATGACAGACATATGTTGGTCTTTTCAAAGTATTCCATTAAC
Organism: Bos grunniens; assembly: GCF_055505025.1. NCBI lineage: Eukaryota > Metazoa > Chordata > Mammalia > Artiodactyla > Bovidae > Bos > Bos grunniens. The sequence continues at coordinate 17,975,513 of NC_141165.1, read as the reverse complement.
TTTACATGGGAAAAAAGTTATTTTCATGTTCATATATCATTGGATTCCATGGTGCTTATTTTTTTAAAAGATTTTTTGATGTGTACCATTTTTGAAGTCTTTATTGAATTTGTTACAATATTGCTTTTGTCTTATGTTTTGGTTTTTTGGCCTCAAGGCACGTGTGATCTTAGCTTTTTGACTAGGAATTGAACCTGTACCCCCAGAATTGGAAGGCAAAATCTTAACCACTGCACCAGGGAAGTCCCTGTGATATTTATTTAAGTTGTGTAATTACAATAAGACTGACTTGGATATACCAGCATGGGAACAAACATAACCCACCCTGGTAAATGAAGACTTTGGCGGGTGGTGATACCAAACCTACTACTTGTAAGCACTCACCATGCCGTCATCAACCAGTGTGATTTAAGAGACAGAACACAGGCTCCTGCATTGCAGGCAGACTCTTTACCGTCTGAGCCACCAGGGAAGTCCAGGCTTCAGCGGAGGTTCTCAAAGTGGGTTTCCAGAGCAGAAGCAGCTGCCTCACCTGGGAACCTCTACAAATACATGTTTTCAGGCCTGGCCCCAGATCTATAAGGTCAGAAGCCCTGAGTTGGAGCCAAGAAGATTGTTTTGAGAAGCTCTTCAGGTGATTCTGATGCTCTATCAAGGCTGAGAACACAGGTTCTAAGTGACCCAAGGGTTGCCACGTAGAGGTCAAGGGCAAGAACTCCTACTGTTTTGATTCTGGTAATTGCTGCTGTTGTTCAGTCGCTTAGTTGTGTCCGGCTGTTTTCGACCCCAGGGACTATAGCAAGCCAGGCTTTCCTGTCCTTCATTATCTCCCAGAGTTTGCTCAGACTCATGTCCATTGCGTCGATGATGCATCTTCATTGTGGGGATTCAGGATTGAAAGGAAAGAGGGATCACTCAGAGGTAAAAACAGCTGATCAGAGCCTCCAACTGTTTGGGGCAGAGCCTTTCCCTCTGCCGTCCTTCCTGTACCCATAAAGGAAAACACTGGCAACGGGAAAGGAAAAGAAATAGCAGCTATATTCCAATAAAAATTAATTAAAAAGTACAAATGCTAATCAGAGAGCTAAATTAAAATTGAAAACTCAAGGATAGAATATTTACCAAAAGTCACATGTATTGTCTAGGTATTTCAGTGGAAGGTCATTCACATTAAAGGAGGTCCCAAGTGTCATAAGAAACTCCCCCCCAAAACTTATGCTGATTTTTAAAATTGCAAATAATTCATGACATTTATAGAAAGTATATTGTTTATAATGCTTTTCAGTTCAGTTAAGTTCAGTCACTAAGTGGCGTCTGACTCTCTGCGACCCCAGGGACTGTAGCACGCCAGGCCTCCCTGTCCATCACCAACTTCTGGAGCTTACTCAAACTCATGTCCATTGAGTTGGTGATGCCATCCAACTAACTCACCCTCTGTCATCCCCTTCTCCTCCTGCCTTCAATCTTCCCCAGTATCAGGGTCTTTCCTGATGCTCTTTGCATCAGGTTGCCAAAGTACTGGAGCTTCAGCTTCAGCAACAGTCCTTCTAATGAATATTCAGGATTTATTTCCTTTAGGGTTGATTGGTTTCATCTCCTTGTAGTCCAAGGGACTTTCAAGAGTTTCCTCCAGCAACACGATTTTAAAACATCACTTTTTCAGTGCTCAGCCTTCTTTAGCTCAGCTTGTAATAAAAGGTCCATTTAATTTCAAACACAATATTTATTTTACATGAGGAACTTGTGTAAGAAACTCCTCCCCAAAACTTTTGCTGATTTTTAAAATTGCAAATAATTCATGACATTTATATAAAGTTTAGATAATACAGAGAAAAATAGAAACTAAAAATAGTTTATAACCCCATTACACAGAGAGACCCACTAGTTACACACTCATACACACACACACACGTATTTATCAAACCTTAATGGATACTCTTCTGTAATCTACTTTTATTCATGTAATTAAGCCATATATTTTACAGGGATGGTAAATATAGGTCTGTTTCATTATTTTAATATTATTTTATCAAACGCATCCCTATTATTGGACCTAAAAGTTATTTTTAGCCTATTCTATACAGTAAATTTTCATTACCTGTATGTTATATCTTTCCAATAATAAATTTTCATTCCTCTCTTGCTAGCCAAGCTTCCATTTTAAAAAATCCCATTTTTATGTATAAAAATAAGACAAACAGATTATTAATTTGCAAGTGGTTTCAGATTATTTATGTAGGTTGCTGATAACTTTGGATTCAAGAAATTACTTTGTATAACAAAATATAGCCAGCTTACAGGTTTAAATCTTCATCAAAATTCTGACAAAATTCTATTTGCTGAGATTCTTTTTGTATTTTATTCTTCCAACTGCTTTCTGAATTTTTAAAGGTAATTGTATTAGAACAATCTGTTAATACAAGTAAAGACTATATGCTTAAGAGGAATCATGAAACTCATTAGAATTAATGTATTGCCAGCAGAACCATCCCAGGGTGAAGGGTCTCTGTTTAGGAAGGTGATGTCTGTGTGTGTGTATATGTGGTGGGTGTATGTGTGGGGTGTGGTGGGTGCATGTGTGGGGTGTGTTGGGAGGGTATGTGTGTGTTGTCTGTTGAATGTGTGGTGGTTTGTGTATGTTGGGTGTGTGTGTGGTGGGTGTATGTGTGTGGTGAGTATGTGTGTGAGGTGTGTATGTGTGGGGTATGTGTGTTCTGTGTGTGTGTTGGGTGTGTATGTGTGTGTGGTAGGTGTACAAGAAGGGATTGTGTAGGGGATTATGTGTGTGGTGTGTGTGGGGTATGTATGTGATGTGTTTGTGGGGTATGTGTGTGGTGTGTGTATGTGTTGGGCTTGTATGTGTGTGTGGTGGGTATATATGTGGGGTGTGTATGTGTGGCAGGTGTGTGTGTTGTGTGTGTGGTATGGGTATGTTGTGTGTGTGTGTTCGATGGGGTGTGGGAGGCCCTGACCTCTAGTCTGATATTTTACACTCTTCCTCACTGTATCTGTTGACCCTTACACTTCTCCATAACGGTGTAATTTTTGTTAAAGACAAAAGAAGTAACCACAGAAGGAGCAGAAGGGGAAGCAGAGGGAGAGGAAGCTGAAGAAGAAGAAGAGGAACCAGGAGAAGAAGAAGAAGAAGGAGACGAGGAAGAAGAGTCTTAGGCCTTTTCATGCTCTACTTTTCCACTTGTCCAGGTAGCCACATTGTTCTGGGGTTGAAGGCTTGTTTATTACTGTCTGCCGTCTAGACCACATTTCACTTAGTGAGGGAGGTAGATTCCAATTCGACCTGTTTGTCTGTCTTCCCAAGGCCCTGGGCTGCCCCTTCTTGGAGCCGCCGGGCTGGTTAACTTTCCTGGACCTGTTTCTTGGGCACCGGGGCAAGGAAGGCTGTGGTTGATACAATTTCTAGTAAAAAGTGTGACTTTCAGGTGAGGACGTTTGTGTTGCACCTGCTGCTGCTTCTCCCTCTTTATTTAAGTGAAAACACAGGAAGTATTCTGTTCTCAGCATCTATCACATGAACTCCTTTACACATCTGTGGGGGAATTTACAATAGATGTTCATAACAATGGTGATAAATTATCAATACAACCTAAAAAACCCACAAAGCTAGCTGCCCATGAAAAAAAATAATTGCCAGATTCAATGATAAGTACTTGATATTACTATTCATTGATTTATATTAAAACATCCATTTATTCAATAGTAGCCAGAGCACTCATGTAGAAACAGTTTGGAATAAGGTGAACTCACTTTAGATATCTTTGACAAATATGCTTACTACCTTGTAATTTTAAACTTCTAGTGACAATGAAGAAGAATTATGTGGTTCTTAACAGTTTGGTGAGTTCACCCTTTTGTTGTTCAGTCGCTCAGTCGTGTCCGACTGTTTGCGACCCCATGGACTGCAGCATGCCAGGCCTCCCTGTCCATCACCAACTCCCAGAGCTTGCTCAAACTCATGTCCATCGTGTCAGTGATGCCATCCAACCATCTCATCCTCTGTCATCCCTTCTCCTCCTGCCCTCAATCTTTCCCAGCATCAGGGTCTTTTCCAATGAGTTGGCTCTTGGCATCAGGTGGTCAAAGTATTGGAGCTTTGGCTTCAGCAGGTAACCCTAAATGTATTATATTAGTAGGATGCTGAAAGTGAATATTGAGGACACAGAGAAAATACTCAAATGTTGTGGCCTATACAGAAAATATGATAAGGTCATTAAGAGCTATAAAAGTATCTAATGTAACAGACTTTTAGCAAATAGCCATGTGAACATTATGTTTCTATTGACATGGTTTGACCTTGCCAACAGATTTGAGGGCAACTATTTATTCTCTACTGCAGTGAGGCTCACAATTTGCTCTGGTACCCTAAGGGTTCTTGTTCATTAAAAAAAATTTTTTTTTAGTCTTCTTTCTGTCTGTACCATGCCTCCACTGAAGCAGGTAAGACCGATTTGGTGGCTATTGATACCAGGGGAGCAGGAAGAAATAGAGGATGAGAGAATGAGCGCTGGACACACAGCAAGTCTTCAGTTAAGGTTTGCAGTCGCATTTGGAGCCTGTCTAGTGGAGGGCAGACAAAAGGGTACCACTATAGACAGGAAAAGAAACTCCAGTGCTTATAAATATCAGCTAACAGAAGGCTCCACTGTGCACCAAAGACCAATTTGAATAGTATATATCTCCCCTTTTAATATACTTACACTTATACATAAAATACTGATATTAAAAAAAAAGATGTATTTTTAAGAAATCTTGGAGCTGGTGGGAGCAGCCATCACACTGTATTATTGGGACTATGGAAGTTTCATTACTCCTTTATTCAAATTACAAAGCAAATCTGAAAGTGAAAGTGTTAGTCACTCAGTTCAGTTCAGTTCAGTCACTCAGTTGTGTCCAAATCTTTGTGACCCTATGAACCGCAGCACGCCAGGCCTCCCTGTCCATCACCAACTCCCGGAATCCACCCAAACTCATGTCCATTGAGTCAGTGATGCCATCCAACCATCTCATCCTGGCGTCCCCTTCTCCTCCTGCCCTCAATTTTCCAAGCATCAGGGTCTTTTCCAATGAGTCAGGTCTTCGCATTAGGTGGCCAAAGTATTGTCCAACTCTTTGAAACCCCATAGACTGTAGCCCTCCAGGCTCCTCTGTCCATGGGATTATCCAGGCAAGAATACTGGAGTGGGTTGCCATTCCCTTCTCTAGGGGATCTTCCTGACCCAGGGATCGAATCCAGGTTTCCTGCATTGCAGACAGATTCTTTACTGTCTGAGCCCCAGGGAAGCAAATCTAGCCCATCATTTGATGCTTTCCCAAGTGCTTTCTTTCATTTTGCGACCACACAGACCTCCACTTTAGGGCCAAATGATGATCAATTTGGAAGCGATCTCATTTCTTTATTTTTAATTTTCTTCTAAGTAGAAGAAAAAAGTTACAATTGAGAAGTCAGTCTGATTAGTGTCCCTAATCCCATTTCTTAGGAATGGATTAGGACTCAATTTTGAAAAAAATGAAGACTGGCAAGTTAACTTTTAGAATTCTATCTGAAGAATGATAGAAAAGGAAAATATGCTGATATTTACAGCAACCTTCCCCTCAACAGTAAAAGACTCATAAATACAGTTAAATGCATTTCTATTCACTCTGCTTGTAAAGTCTTTTAAAATTATGCAATTTAATGTGATACTTATAAAAAATATTGAATATGAAATGACACAGCTGAAAGAGAATCCTTCAGTAGCCAAATGGCTCTATAGACTGATTAAAAAAAAAAAACAAACCCTATGGCAAGGCCATTTTACCTGTTTCTCTGATGATGAGATGGTTGGATGGCATCACTGACTCAATGGACATGAGTTTGAGCAAGCTTTGGGAGTTGGTGAAGGACAGGGAAGCCTGGCATGCTGCAGTCCATGGAGTTGCAAACAGTTGGACATGACTTAGTGACTGAACAACAACAACCCGATGCCTTCTAGTTTGGAATTTAGTTCATAGAAGTTTGTCGTGAGGTCAAAATGCCTGGCAGGGAAGGCAAGAATCGCTTTCCTAAATTGCATCTCTGACCCCCAGAGAGATCCTATGTCCTTGAAAATGCAACTTGAAATGCATGGCATGGCGCATTTCACTGGGCAAACCATTCAGTGTCTAAAAGCAAACCATCTCATAGCTCATGCGTATGCCAGGCATTTTGCTTGAAGAAATGGTCCTAGGGAGAATATGGCGGTGAATGGAACTACGAAAGATTTCTCATTTCTTATATTTGAAATTGATGCTAAGTTGATGCCCCAGGAGAAACAGTCTATAGTCTGAGACTGAGTTCTGTCTCCTAACGGGATGCTGCTTCATGCTGTCTCTAGTCTAGCTGTTTGCTCCTCCCTTGCTTCCCCCCCTACCCCCAGGACTAAGCTGTAAATTCAGTCTCTCCATTTTTCATGAAAATGCAATGGGGAAACTGTAATGGAAGATGCCAGCTTCCCTCTGATGTTTGATAGGTTAGTACGGAGAAAGGATATAAACCTCGGCTAGTTTTCTACAAGAAAAATTTAGTTTCCTTTTTTTGCCCTTGATGAGTAGTAGTTTCTAGAATAAAAGGCAGTTCGACTCTTGATTGGAGAAGGAAATGGCAACTCATTCCAGTATTCTGGCCTGGAGAATTCCATGGACAGAGAGGAGCCTGGCAGGCTGCAGTCCATGGGGCTGCTAAGAGTCGGACATGACTGAGTGACTCCCCTTTCACTTTTCACTTTCATGCATTGGAGAAGGAAATGGCAACCCACTCCAGTGTTCTTGCCTGGAGAATCCCAGGGACAGGGGAGCCTGGTGGGCTGCCGTCTATGGGGTTGCATAGTCGGACACGACTGAAGTGACTTAGCAGCAGCAGCAGCAGCAGCAGCAGATCGACTTTCACTTCACTTCTCTTGATAAATAATTAAGTTTGTGGTAAACATTCTCTGTCTCTCTTTAATTTTCATCTCCCTAATATCTTCCCTTTCTTTTAGGAAACCCAAACCATGAAGCACCATTTCATCTGTCTCCCCACAAACTGAATTCAATGAAACGCTTTGGCCTGAAGCTAGCACACCTCTGTCAGGATGTCCAGGGTTCACCGGGGAATTGTATGATATGATGCGATTAGATCTCCACACATGTATTTACTTAATCATATCGACATGAAATCAAATGTGAAGACAGCCCACACATACCTTCACGGGCCTGACATTTGTGGCCTTTGCTTAAATTTTTTTTGCTTTGCATGAATAGTCCTTCTCACTAATACCCTGAAAAAAAATTTACAAAATATAGAACTTCTCTTTGTGATAAGACAAAAGTACTTCTTTGTATGTGCCTTACGCTACTTTTCTCAGAATTAGCTTTGAAGATGAAGAACTTTCCAGAGAACAACTATACAAATAAAGTTGAATAACAAATATCTTGTCCCAAGGAGTGGATTTTTCATCTCTAGCCTCTCCATGTACAGCCTGGCTCAGTCTGTCTGTAGTGGGGGGCGGGGGCTGGTCCTGGATCCTCGGCAGAACTTTTCTGTGCCCTCTGGGATGGATGCTTTTGTTGCATCGACATCATTGGTCCATGTTTTCCAATGACACTGATTGTCTCGTTATGTCCTATTTTGTATTATTTGCACCACTGTGTACCTTGTCTCCCAAGCCTTGTTTAAATGTCGCTGCTGTCCACGTGTGTAGGGATCTTGAGGCAGACAAATAAATTTGCCACCCCAGTGCCCTCTGCACATTGCCACGCTGGAGGGAGTGGCTGCTTCTGCTTCTCCTGTACTGATTGATTCGCAGCCATGACTGCTACGTGCAAAGCCTGTGACTGTAATCTTGCCTCCTGATGCTGAGTGTCTGTTCTCCAAGAGCTGGTCCAGCCCCTTGACTTGTTCACCAGGTAGGTTTGAAGCATTTCTCTGCTCACCTGCCCCATCTCAGTGTCTGATAGCAATTTTTTCCCTTCCTCGTAAGGTTTTGCTGACATCTCGCCCCTCTCTGCGTGCGTGGTGCTCTGTGTGCTTTCCTTGCAGCCAGGATTGCTTCTGTGCCACCAGAAGGGCCCTTCTCTGTGCTGTTTTCTTAATTAAGGACAATGCTGGCTGTTGACTTGGAGTAGCCCTTAACTTTTCCTCCTCCTAAGTCTGCCTATTGATTTTGTGGCTAAGCCTGTTGGTGTCACTGGGAATGTAGTCTCTGGTGGCAGAAGTCGTGTGGCTCACGGGAACTCTGGCAGACAGCTCTTTTCTGGTTACCCTGGTAACAAAAAGAGGCATTTTGAAGAGAATTAACATTATTTTGTTCCAAAATGTTGAAGTAGACTCCTCTGAGGAAATTTCTCTCCTTGTTAAAAATAAGGTGAGAGACTGCAGTGGGATGGAAATCCGTATGCTTAAAATTTAGTTTCTACCTTGTACTCTCTTTCATTAGATTATGTCCTATGTAAAAAGCATCACAATTTTATAGCTGCTCCACACCCAAATACGCCTTAAGCATTTGCTGTTTCTGGGGCTGACTTATAGCTCTTGTGGTAGAGCAGGCTGGAGACAGATTTATTCATCTAGATGCCAGTTTTCCTATTTTTTTTTTGTATTTTTGAATGAGAATAAATATTTGTGCTAATAATAAGCAGAGTAAATCACTTATTTAAATTAATTAATAAATCACTTAATTGAATTATTTTTTATTATGTTGTCTTTTGTAGTCAAGAAATTAATATTCTAGTATATATTATTTATTCACTCACATTTCACTCTTTATAAGGTATTATTAAAATGCAAAAATCATTTTGATCAATAATACCATGTAACTAGTATAAGTTCTCATCCAGATTTGGCTTCACCCATCAGTCTGGCCTCCAATGGCTAGTGGGTCCAGGGGCACAATGACAAATGTAGACTATGAGATATCAAAATATGGTTTAAAAATCCATATGCTTTGTCCACATATGAAGTTTCTAGAAAATAAACAGCATTACAAATATGTAAAAAAAAGCTCAAAAGAAACATCCAGGTTAATAAACAAAATCCTTCTGCGAAAAAAAAAAAAAAAAAAAAGAAAGAAAAAGAGAGAGAGAAAAGACCAAAGACATGGAATAATTCTATGATGATCTCAACTAACAGAGGTTCAAAGAGTTGGTTTGGATTAGTTTATACAGAGCCTGAACATTCAGAGTAACTGTTCCTTTTTAATTTTTTTTTAAATTGAGTTTTAGGCTACACTGGGTCTTTGTTGTTGCAGTCTTCTTCTGAATTGCGGGGAGTCAGGGCTACTCTCTGGTGGTGGGCAGGCTTCTCACTGCAGTGGGTTCTCTTGTGGAGCACAGGCCCTAGAGCACAGGCTCAGAAGTTGTGGTGCATGGGCTTAGTTACCCTGCAGCATGCGGAATCTTCCTGGACCAGGGATCGAACCTGTGTCCCCTGCAGGTTGGCAGGCAGATCCTTAACCACTGGACTGCCAGGGAAGTCCTCCTTTTTTATTTTTTAACTTGAAAAGCAGGTACACAAAAATTCAAGCACATTTTTCTAACCACAGAACAGTAAGTGCTTCCTCTTTCAGTTTTTACTTTTGGGTTTTTTTTTTTTTTTTTTTTTTGCATTTCTTTGGTTTGAAATCTTCCTCTGGTGCAAGGATCCAAGATAAGAGATAAAGAGGGTTTATTTTTGTCATCAAGTTTTCTAGATTAAATGTGAGAGGTATAGAAAGGGAATGGAATGTATTACCTACAAAGTTCCTTGAGGGATTTTAGAAATGCTTCTTTAAAAAACAGTGTCAAACCTGTGCGTAGGTAGTGAGTGTAGGGTGACCGTTTTGCTGTTGTGTCCGACTCTTTTGAGACCCCATGGATTGGGATTCTCCAGGCAAGGATACTGGAGCGAGTTGCCATTTCCTTCTCCGGGGGATCTTCCCTACCCAAGGATGGAACCAACATCTCCTACATTGCAGGTGGAATCGTTACCGCTGGGCCATTGAGAGAGCCAGTGTAGTAATAGAGAAGAGCCACTAGATGGCGATAAAACACAAGCTTCTTGATAAACAGCATCGCTGTCCCCGGAGACCCCTGGCTATGTGTGCGGGTACTGTGGAGATCAGAAGGTGAGCATAAAGCATTTGTCCACCAAACAGAGGAAAAGCAAACAAACCCTCTTCCACATCCACTTGTCAGTTAATTAGTATATTGTTTATAATGCTTTTCAGTTCAGTTAAGTTCACTCGCTAAGTGGTGTCTGACTCTCTGCGACTCCATGGATTTCAGCACGCCAGCCTCCCTGTCCATCACCAACCGCCCGAGCTTACTCAAACTCATGTCCATTGAGTTGGTGATGCCATCCAACCATCTCACCCTCTGTTGTCCCCTTCTCCTCCCGCCTTCAATCTTTCCCAGCATCAGGGTCTTTTCCAATGAGTCAGTTCGTCTCATCAGGTGGGCAAATGATTGGAGTTTCAGCTTCAGCATCAGTCCTTCCTATGAATATTCAGACTGATTTCCTCTAGGATTGACTGGTTTGATCTCCTTGCAGTCCAACGGGCTCTCAAGATTCTTCTCCAACACTACAGTTCAAAAGCATCAAATCTTTGGTGCTCAGCTTTCTTTATAGTCCAACTCTCACATCCGTACATGACTTTGGGAAAAACCAAAGCTTTGACAGATGGACCTTTGCTGGCAAAGTAATGTCTCTGCTTTTTAATATGCCGTCTAGGTTGGTCATTGCTTTTCTCCAAAGGAGGAAACGTCTTTTAATTTCATGGCTGCAGTCACCATCTGCAATGATTTTAGAGCCCTCCAAATAAAGTCTCTCACTGTTTCCATTGTTTCCCCATCTATTTGCCATGAAGTGATGGGACCAGATGCCATGATCTTAGTTTTTTGAATGTGAAGTTTTAAGCCAACTTTTTCACTGTTCTCTTTCACTTTCATCAAGACGCTCATTAGTTCTTCTTTGCTTTCTGCCATAAGGGTGCCATCTGCATATCTGAGATGACACTGATATTTCTTCCGGCAATCTTGATTCCAGCTTGTGCTTCATCCAGCCCAGCAAATGGCATGATGTACTCTGCATATAAGTTAAATAAGCAGGGTGACAAATACACAGGCTTGACACACTCCTTTCCCAATTTAGAACCAGTCTGTTGTTCCATGTCCAGTTCTAACTGTTGCTTCTTGACCTGCATACAGATTTCTCAGGAGGCAGGTCAGGTGGTCTGGTATTCCCATCTCTTTAAGAATTTTCCAGTTTGCTGTGATCCACACAGTCAAAGGCTTTGGTGTAGTCAGTAAAGCAGAAGTAGATGTTTTTGTGGAACTCTTTTGCTTTTTCTATGATCCAACGTTGGCAATTTAATCTCTGGTTCTTCTGACTTTTCTAAATCCAGCTTGAATTATCTGGAGGTTCATTGTTCACGTATTGCTGAAGTCTGGCTTGGAGAATTTTGAGCATTACTTTGCTAGTATATGACATGAGTGCAATTGTGTAGTTTGAACATTCTATGGCATTGCCTTTCTTTGGGATTGGAATGAAGACTGACCTTTTCCAGTCTTGTGGCCACTGCTGAGTTTTCTAAAGTTGCTGGCATATTGAGTACAGCACTTTCACAGCATCACCTTCTAGGATTTGAAATAGCTCAGCTGGAATTCCATCACCTCCACTAGCTTTGTTCGTAGTGATGCTTCCCAAGGCCTACTTGACTTTGCATTCCAGGATGTCTGGCTCTAGGTGAGTGATCACACCCTCATGGTTATCTGGGTCATTAAGATCTTTTTGTATAGTTTTTCTGTGTATTCTTGCCACCTGTTCTTGATATCTTCTGCTTCTGTTAGGTTCATACCATTACTGGCCTTTATTATGTCTATCTTTGCATGAAATGTTCCCTTGGTATCTCTAATTTTCTTGAAGAGATCTCTAGTCTTTCCCATTCTGTTGTTTTCCTCTATTTCTTTGCATTGATCACTGAGGAATGCATTCTTATCTCACCTTGCTGTTCTTTGGAACTCTGCATTCAAATAAGTATAGCTTTCCTTTTCTCCTTTGCCTTTAGCTTCTCTTTTCTCAGCTATTTGTGAGGCCTCCTCAGACAACCATTTTGTCTTTTTGCATTTCTTTTTCTTGGGGATGGTATTGATCACTGCTTCCTGTACAATGTCATGATCTCTGTCCATAGTTATTCAGGCACTCTGTCTATCAGATCTAATCCCTTGAATCTATTTGTCACTTCCACTGTATAATCATAAGGGATTTGACTTAGGGTATGCCTGAATGGTCTAGTGGTTTTCCCCACTTTCTTCAATTTAAGTCTGAATTTGGCAGTAAAGAGTTCATGATCTGTGCCACAGTCATCTCCCAGTCTTAGTTTTACTGACTGTATAGAGCTTTTCCATCTTTGGCTGCAAAGAATGTAATCAATCTGCTTTTGGTGTTGACCATCTGGTGATGTCCATGCATAGAGTCTTCTCTTGTGTTGTTGGAAGACGGTGTTTGCTATGAGCAGTGCGTTCTCTTGGCAAAACTCTTAGCATTTGACCTGCTTCATTTTGTACTCCAAGGCCAAATTTGCCTGTTACTTAAAGTATCTCTTGACTTTCCACTTTTGCATTCTAGTCCCCTATATGAAAAGGAAATCTTTTTTAGGTCTTAGTTCTAGAAGGTTTTGTAGGTCTTCATGAACCATTCAACTTCAGTTTCTTCAGCATTACTGGTCCGGGCATAGACTTGCAATACTGTGATAATGAATAGTTCCCCTTGGAAATAAACAGAGATAATTCTGTCATTTTTGAGATTGCATCCAGATACTGCATTTCAGAATCTTTTGTTGACTATGAGGGCTACTCCATTTCTTCTAAGGGATTCTTGCCCACAGTAGTGGATATAATGGTCATCTGAGTTAAATCCACCCATTCCAGTCCATTTTAGTTCACTGATTTCTAAAATGTCAATGTTCACTCTTGCCATCTCCAGTTTGACCACTTCCAATTTGCCTTGATTCATGGACCTAACATTCTAGGTTCCTATGCAATATTGCTCTTTACAGCATCAGACTTTACTTCTATCACCAGTCACATCCACAACTGGGTGTTGTTTTTTCTTTGGCTCTGTCTCTTCATTCTTTCTGGAGCTATTTCTTTACTTTTCTCCAGTAGCTTACTGGGCACCTACCGACCTGGGGAGTTCATCTTTCAGTGTCATATCTTTTTCCCCTTTCATACTGTTCATGGGGTTCTCAAGGGAAGAATACTGAAGTGGTTTGCCATTCTCTTCTCCAGGGGACCACATTTTGTCAGAACTCTCCACCATGACCTGTCTATCTTGGGTGGCCCTACATGTCATGGCTCATAGTTTCATTGAGTTAGACAAAGCTGTGGTCAGTGTGATTAGTGTGGTTAGTTTTATGCAATTGTGGTTTTTCAGTCTGTCTGCCCTCTGATGGATAAGGGTTAGAGGCTTATGGAAACTTCCTGATGGAGAGACTGACTGAGGGGAAAACTGGGTCTTGTTCTGATAGGTGGGGTCATGCTCAGTAAATATTTAATCCAATTTTATGTTGATGGGCTGGGCTGTGTTTCCTCCCTGTTGTTTGACCTGAGTCCAAACTATGGTGGAGGTAAGGAAGATAATCACTGCCTCTTCAAAAGGTGTGGTGCACCGCTGCACTCAGTGCCTGCGACGCTGCAGCAGGCCACTGCCAACCCACGCCTCTGCTGGAGACTCCTGGACACTCACGGGGAAGTTGGTCAGTCTCTTGTGGGGTCACTGCTCCTTTCTCCTGGGTGTGCACAAGGCTTTATTTGTGCCCTCCAAGAGTCTGTTTCCCCAGTCCTGTGTAAGTTCTTGGAGAAGGCAATGGTACCCCACTCCAGTACTCTTGCCTGGAAAATCCCATGGATGGAGGAGCCTGGAAGGCTGCAGTCCATGGGGTCGCTGAGGGTCAGACACGACTGAGTGACTTCACTTTCACTTTTCACTTTCACAAATTGGAGAAGGAAATGGCAACCCACTCCATCCAGTGTTCTTGCCTGGAGAATCCCAGGGACGGGGAAGCCTGGTGGGCTGCCGTCTATGGGGTCGCACAGAGTTGGACACGACTGAAGTGACTTAGCAGCAGCAGCAGCAGTGGTGTAAGTTCTGGTAACTCTATGGTGGGGTTAATGGTGACCTCCTTCAAGAGGGCTTATGCCATACCCAGGTCTGCTGCACCCAGAACCCCTGACTCTGTGGCAGGCCACTGCTAACCTGTACCTCCACAAGAAACACTGAAACACAGTTCTGGCTCAGTCTCTGTGGGGGTCTCTGGGTCCTTGTGTGCACAACGTTTGTTTGAGCTCTCTGAGTATCTCTGACAGGTAGGGTGTTTGATTCTAAATGTGATTTTGCCCCTCCTACCATCTTGCTGGGGCTTCTCCTTTGCCCTTGGATGTGGGGTATTTTTTTTTGGTGGGATCCAACATTCTCCTATTGATGGTTGCTCAGCAGAAATCTGTAATTTTGGAGTAGAGGATGAGTGCACATCCTTCTACTCCACCGTCTTGGATTTCTGTAATTTTGTAACAATGCTTTTATCCAGGACAATTAATTTTGGGCAAAATGTGGTACATGCTTAAAAGACATGAAAACCAGTGGTTGACTGAATTTCAAATGCTGGGTTACACAGGGGGGTTTCCCTGGTAGCTTAGCTGGTAAAGAATTCATGTGCAATGCAGGAGACCCTGGTTTGATTCCTTTCAGGAAGATCTGCTGGAGAAGGGATAAGCTACCCACTCCAATATTCTTGGGCTTCTGTGGTGGCTCAGCTGGTACAGAATCCGCCTGCAATACGGGTTCAGTCCCTGGGCTGGGAAGATCCCCTGAAGAAGGGAAAGGCTACCAACTCCAGTATTCTGGCCTGGAGAATTCCATGGACTGTATAGTCTACGCGGTTGATAGGAGTCTAAAGTTGTCAACAACTGATAGCCTAGTACAATTTTGATCAAGATACAGAATCTTCTTTTACCCTGTAAATAGCTCCTCGTGGAAGTATAAACAGAACCCCCATGGGCCAAGTGGCTGACTGCCTTTGTTTCAAGCCTTTTTAGCCTAGTATGACGTGTTTCCAAATGTTTGGAAATAGACTCATAATCCTCGAAGAAGTCTTCTTTTCCCAGGTGCCTGATCTGCTTGGTGTTTTGACCATTTGTTTTGGAAAGACTTTCAGGTAAGTAGGAAAAAAAATTAGTTGTGAAACCTCTAAAACACACTGGTAGAATGACTTTAATGAGGTAAACTATGCCTTAGTCCCAGGACAAGAATTTTAATTTGCTTGTTTTGTACCAGGTCACTTTTCTCTGTGGTTTGTTACATAAAATGTTTGTTTGTTTGTTCTGTCCATCCCTCGAAAGAAACAGAAGTTATCTAGGCATGCAAATAAAGCTCCCACAAGAAAACATTGCACTCATAGACTAATTTTTCCTCAGGGTCTCCAAAAAAAAAAAGCAGAGGAATGCAGCCTGGCTTTGCTTTTCTCTAGAGACCACTCTCTAGATATTAACAGATTTCTCTATAAATAACTTTGGACTTTCCTGGTGGCTCAGACGGTAAAGAACCTGCCTGCCATTCCAGGAGACATAAGAGATGCAGGTTTGATCCCTAGGTCGGGAAGATTCCCCTAGAAAAGGGAATGGCTATGCACTCCAGTATTTTTGCCTGGAGAATTCCATGGACAGAGGAGCCTGGTGGGCTACAGTCCATGAGGTTGCAAAGAGCTGAACACCACTTAGCAACTGAACAACAACAATAATAAATCACTTTCTCCAGCCTTTGACTAGGTTCATAGATTTTAAACGGAAATGTTGGTAGGTCAAATTCACTTAAAAATGTGCACCTTGATGGTGTTTCAGAGTGACTACAGGGGATTTGCTTGATATGTCGAGACTGCAAAATATCTAGGTAGAGAATGGGAGTTTTGCATGGTTCCTGAATACACCTGTTGATGGTTCTCCTCCTGGCTTGAATTTCTGGAATAGTTTTAGACCAGTGATGTCACCTTTGACTCACTATGAAATTCTTTATGGGGTTCATGAGCCAAAGTATTTTTAGAAGCTCCTCAGATAATTGAGCTGTGAAACTAGGTGTAAGGCATACTACGTGACACAGGAAGCTCAATCCAGTGCTCTGTGACCATTCACAGGGGTGGGACAGGGTGGGAGGCAGGTTCAGGAGAGAGGAGACATATGTACATGTGGCTGATTTATGTTGTTGTATGGCAGAAATCAACACAATATTGTAAAGCAATTATCCTTCAATTAAAAAAAATTGCTGGCCAGGAGGAATTTAGACCCTGGAAAACATCCAATTTGTTCTCCCTCAAGGGGAGCTTCCCAAGTGGCAGTAGTGGTAAAGAACCTACCTGCCAATGCAGGAGATATAAGAGACGCAGATTCAATCCCTGGGTCAGGAAGATCCCCTAGAGGAGAGAATGGCAACCCGCTCTAGTATTCTTGCCTGGAAAATCCCATGGACAGAGGAGCCTGGTGGGTTATAGTCCGTAGGGTCACAAAGAATCGGGCATGACTGAATCTACTTAGCACACATGTACACACCTGTATGGGACAATAAAGTTGATCATTATGGAATTTTACAAAGGATCCAGTTGTTTTCAAATACAATATAACTCTTTGTTTAAATGGATCTCCATATAAAAATCAGATGGATGAAGAGCTGCTCTGAGTATAGCTACAGGGACTTTGACCCCCATGGGGACTCAATTCAGAGTACAGTTTGAAGACTCTTTGCTTGTTGTAGATTTTAAAAGTTAACCTCATTGAGGTTAGATTGTTTTTCAGTGCAGAATTGTTCTGCAGTGATTTTGGAGCCCAAGAAAATACAGTCTGTCACTATTTCCATTGTTTCCCCATAAACATCTACTTCTGCTTCATTGACTATGATAAAGCCTTTGACTGTGTGGATCACAACAAACTGGAAAATTCTTTAAGAGATTGGAATACCAGACCACCTTACTTGCTTCCTGAGAAATCTGTATACAGGTCAAGAAGCAACAGTTAGAACTGGACATGGAATAACAAACTGGTTCCAAATTGGGAAAGGAGTATGTCAAGTCTGTGTATTGTCACCCTGCTTATTTAACTTATATGCAGACTACATCATGCGAAATGCTGGGCTGGATGAAGCACAAGCTGGAATCAAGATTGCCAGGAGAAATATCAATAACCTCACATATGCAGATGACACCATCCTTATGGCAGAAAGCAAAGAGGAACTAAAGAGTCTCTTGATGAAAGTGAAAGATGAGAGTGAGAAAGCTGGCTTAAAACTCAACATTCAAAAAAACAAGCTTGGGGAACCTAATTTTTCTTTTAATTTTTTAGGTTTCTTTTAATGTACCAGGTTTGATGTCTTCAGCTGTCTGCTCAGTGTTCTTATCAACAAGGCCTCCTGTGGCCACTCCATTTAAAATGAAACTCTCTCCCCCTAAATTAAACATAGAGTTACCATTGTTGTTGTTCAGTCACTCAGTTGTGTCTGACTCTTTTCAACCCCATGGACTGCAGCACACCAGGATTCCCTGTCCTTCACCATCTCCCGGAACTTGCTCAAACTCATGTCCACTGAATTGGTGATGCCATCCAACCATCTCATCTTCTGTCATCCCCTTCTCCTCCTGCATTCAGTCTTTCCCAGCATCAGGGTCTTTTCTAATGAGTCAATTCTTTGAATAAGGTAGCCAAAGTATTGGAACTTCAGCTTCAGCATCAGTCCTTCCAGTGAATATTGAGGATTGATTTCCTTTAGAATTGACTGGTTTGATCTCCTTGCTGTTAAAGGGACTCTTAAGAATCTTCTTCAACACCACAATTCAAAGTATGACCCAGCAATTCCACTCATAGGTCTATACCCAAGAGACAGGAAAACATATGTCCACTCAAGAACATATACATGAATGTTCATAGCAACATTATCCACAATAACCACAAAGTGGGAACAGCCCAGATGTTCAATCAACTGGTGAATAAATAAGCAGATGGCGGTTTCTCCATACAGTGGAATGTTACTCATCCACAACAAGGAATGGAATGTTGACACAGGCAGCAACATGGATGAATCTTAAAGACATTATGTGATTGAAAGAAGTCAAACACAGAAGGCCACATATTGTAGGACTCCATTTATATGAATTGTCCAAAACAGACAAGTCTGTACACAGGAAGGAGATCTGTGATCGCCATGGGCTGAAGAGAGGAAGCAATGGGGAGTGGCTGCTACTGGGTATGTTTTTTTTGGCAGGGGGTCAGTGCTGGGTGATGAAAATGTCCTGAAAGTAGGTAGTGGCTTTGGTTGCATAACTCTGTGAATACACTAGAAATCATAGAACTGGGCAGTTTTAAATGGTGACCTGTATCCCAATAACCAAGGGAACATTTCATGCAAAGATGGGCACAATAAAGGACAGTAACAGTATGGACTTAACAGAAGCAGAAGATATTAAGAAGAGGCGCCAAGAATACACAGATCAGATCAGATCAGTCGCTCAGTTGTGTCCGACTCTTTGCGACCCCATGAATTGCAGCACGCCAGGCCTCCCTGTCCATCACCAACTCCCGGAGTTCACTCAGACTCACGTCCATCGAGTCAGTGATGCCATCCAGCCATCTCATCCTCTGTCATCCCCTTCTCCTCTTGCCCCCAATCCCTCCCAGCATCAGAGTCTTTTCCAATGAGTCAACTCTTCGCATGAGGTGGCCAAAGTACTGGAGTTTCAGCTTTAGCATCACTCCTTTCAAAGAAATCCCAGGGCTGATCTCCTTTAGAATGGACTGGCTGGATCTCCTTGCAGTCCAAGGAACTCTCAAGAGTCTTCTCCAACACCACAGTTCAAAAGCATCAATTCTTTGGCGCTCAGCCTTCTTCACAGTCCAACTCTCACATCCATACATGACCACAGGAAAAACCATAGCCTTGACTAGACAGACCTTTGTTGGCAAAGTAATGTCTCTGCTTTTGAATATGCTATCTAGGTTGGTCAGAACTTTACTTCCAAGGAGTAAGTGTCTTTTAATTTCATGGCTGCAGTCACCATCTGCAGTGATTTTGGAGCCCAGAAAAATAAAGTCTGACACTGTTTCCCCTGTTTCCCCATCTATTTCCCATGAAGGGATGGGACCAGATGCCATGATCTTCATTTTCTGAATGTTGAGCTTTAAGCCAACTTTTTCACTCTCCACTTTCACCTTCATCAAGAGGCTTTTTAGTTCCTCTTCACTTTCTGCCGTAAGGGTGGTGTCATCTGCATATCTGAGGTTATCGATATTTCTCCCAGCAATCTTGATTCCAGCTTGTGTTTCTTCCAGTCCAGCGTTTCTCATGATGTACTCTGCATAGAAGTTAAATAAACAGGGTGACAATATACAGCCTTGATGTACTCCTTTTCCTATTTGGAACCAGTCTGTTGTTCCATGTCCAGTTCTAACTGTTGCTTCCTGACCTGCATACAAATTTCTCAAGAGGCAGATCAGGTGGTCTGGTATTCCCATCTCTTTCAAAGATCTTAATGACCCAGATAACCATGATGGTGTGACTGTCACCTAGCTCCAGACATCCTGGAGTCCTGTGGGCCTGAAGTCAAGTGGGCCTTAGGAAGCATCACTAGGAACAAAGCTAGTGGAGGTGATAGAATTCCAGTGAGCTATTTCAAATCCTAAAAGATGATGCTGTGCTGCACTCAATATGCCAGCAAATTTGGAAAACTCAGCAGTGGCCACAGGACTAGAAAATGTCAGTCTTCATTCCAATCCCGAAGAAAGGCAATGCCAAAGAATGTTCAAACTACACAATTGCACAACTGCACTCATCTCACACGCTAGCAAAGTAAAGCTCAAAATTCTACAAGCTAGGCTTCAACAGTACGTGAAATGAGAACTTCCAGATGTTCAAGCTGGATTTAGGAAAGGCAGAGGAACCAGAGATCAAATTTCTATGTTGGATCATAGAAAAAGCAAGAGAAAAACATTGACTTCTGTTTCATTGACTATGCTAACCCCTTTGACTGTGTGGATCACAACAAACTGTGGAAAATTCTTCAAGAGATGAAAATACCAGACCTCCTAACTTGCCTCCTGAGAAATCTGTATGCAGGTCAAAAAGCAACAGTTAGAACCAGACATGGAACAACGGACTGGTTCCAAATTGGGAAAGGAGTACATCAAGGCTATATATTGTCACCCTGCTTATTTAACTTATATGCAGAGTACAACATGTGAAATGCCAGGCTGGATGAAACACAGGCTGGAATCAAGGTTGCTGGGAGAAATATCAATAACCTCAGATATGCAGATGACACTACCCTTACAGCAGAAAGTGAAGAGGAACTAAAGAACCTCTTGATGAAGACAGACAGTTCGGAGAGAATGGGAAACTATTAGATGTCATAACCAGGTGAGGGGTGTGTGGAACAGGGAGCTGTGTGTGTGTGTGCCTGAGTAAGGAGTGGGAGACAGAGGGCTTCTGGGTAAATCTTGCCTCACTCCAGTAGGATTGACAGCTGTGGTCAGGCAAGTGAAATACCGTGTTAGTTGGGTAGTCCACCCTGGCAGGGTTTCTGCCTCAAGTGCAGACATCTGCTGCCTCCCATCTGGTTGGCTAGGTTTTCCCGGCTGGCCCCACCGGGATCTGTGTGCTCTCTCCACTGCGTGCTGGTGTAACTACCAGCACAGGTCCACATTCATCTTCACACCTATGCCTCCTGGAAAGTGAAGAAGAACAAAAAAGCCTCTTGATGAAAGTGAAAGAGGAGAGTGAAAAAGTTGGCTTAAAACTTAACATTTAAAAAACTAAGATCATGGCATCTGGTCCCATCAATTCATGACAAATAGAATAGGAAACAATGGAAACCGTGAAAGATTTTATTTTTAGGGGCTCCAAAATCACTGCACATGGTGACTGCGGCCTTGAAATTAAAAGACACTTGCTCCTTTGGAGAAAAGTTATGACCAACCTAGACAGCATATTAAAAAGCAGAGGCATTACTCTGACAACAAATGTCCGTCTAGTCAAAGCTATGGTTTTTCTGGTAGTCATGTATGGATGTGAGAGTTGGACTATAAAGAAAGCTGAGCGCCAAAGAATTGATGCTTTTGAACTGTGGTGTTGGAGAAAACTCTTGAGAGTCCCTTGGACTGCAAGGAGATCAAACCAGTCACTCCTAGTGGAAATCAGTCCTGAATATGCTTTGGAAGGACTGATGCTGAAGCTGAAACTCCAATCGTTTGGTCACCTGATGAGATGAACTGACTCATTGGAAAAGACCCTGATGCTGGGAAAGATTGAGGGCAGGAGTAGAAAGGGACAACAGGGGATGAGACAGTTGGATGGCATCACTGACTCAATGGACACGAGTTTGAGCAAGCTCTGGGATTTGTTGATGGACAGGGAAACCTGATATGCTGCTGTCCATGAGGTTGCAAAGAGTCAGACATGACTGAGAGACTGAACTGAACTGAACTGATATCCCAATAAAACTGTTATAAAATAATGTGAACTCCCTGTCTGCCTAGTACTCATTATCTCCCTTTCCTGCTTTATTTTCCTGCTGATTCCAACCTGCGTGTGGGCATGCTCAGTCGCTTCAATTGTGTCTGACTCTGTGAGCCCATGGACTGTAGCTCACCAGGCTCCTCTTGTCCATGGGATTCTCCAGGCAAGAATACTGAAGTGGGTTGCACCATGCCGTCCTCCAGGGGATCTTCCCAACCCAGGAATGAAATTCATGTCTCCTGCCTTGCAGACAGATTCTTTACCCACTGAGGCACCTGGGAAGCCCTAGTCCCATCCTACTATATGCCATTTATTCTGTGTACAGTCTGTCTTACTTCACTAGGTTATAAGCTCCATGTAATTAGAGATTTTTTGCTGTATTGTTGTTATGTCCTGTGAGCCCAAATAGTGCATACTACATGCCCAGTAAAACTGTGTTGTCTAATTGACTGAATAAATGTGACTGTACAGTAGACCCTTGAACAATGTGGAGGTTGGGATGATGACCTTCATGCAGTTGAGAATCTGACTGTAACTTATAGCTGTCCTCTACATCTGGGGTTCCATATCTGCAGATTCACCACCCCAGATCGAGTAGTACTATAGTATTTACTGTTGAAAAAAATCCATGTGGGCCTTCTCTGGTGGTCCAGCAGTGAGGACTCTGTGCTTCCACTGCAGAGGGCATGGATTTGAACCCTGGTTGGGGAACTAAGATCCCACAAATTGTGTGGTGCAACCAAAAAAAAAAAAAAAAAAGAAACCCAAGTATAAGTGGACCCAGCAATTTCAACCTGTGTTATCTGAGGGTCCACTGTCTATACACTGAAGCTGGCACAAGGATATCCTCTCAAAAAAAAAGATAAAAAAAGATAGTTGCTCAGAAAAGGAAAAGAGAATGAATATGCAGACACTTTTGTGTTAGGTTACTAGGTTTGGGTTGAAAATGTCAGTACAGACTTATGCCTTTGTAAGATGTAAGACTCTCTTCTCTCAGGTGGCACTAGTAGTAAAGAATCTGCTTTCAATGCAAGAGAGGTGGGTTCCATCCCTAGGTTGGGACGATCCCCTGGAGGAGGGCATGGCAACCCACTCCAGTATTCTTGCCTAGAGAATCCCATGGACAGACGAGCCTGCCGGGCTACAGTCCATAGTGTGGCAAAGAGTCGGACACAACTAAAGCAACTTAGCTCATATGCTGGAATGGGCATGGAGGCCACCTATGAAGGCCAAGCATTGAGGAGCTGGATCTGAAAACCGGAAGTAACAACTAGAAGAAATAAGCCAAGCCTGTAAGAACCTTATGTCTATGAAGCTGCTGAACTGATACTGAAAGGTGCCAGGGGCCTGTGTCCTACTTTGGTTGTAATGTTCACTGGTGCTTACATGTTATCTGTTCCAGGCACACTGTGAAATAATTGAATTTCACTCAAATTTTGGCCAACATCCAGACATTATTACTCCTTATACCTTTAGACTTGATCAAGTCATTAGGCTGGAGGTTGAGAATGTATACGGTTCTTTATTGTTCTGGCCAACCATGTATCTTTATCAAGTAGTGTTTGATGTGTGTGAAAAGTGAAAGTTGATTTTTAAGAATTTCTAATTGCTAACTGTATTTCAAATGCTTAGGTTTTATATACACACTGCACATACCTTTGCATGCATGCACACATGGACAATTGTATCCGCTACTCCAAATTCCTAAAATGGCTCAGCTACCCTGCTCTTGGAACCAGGAGAATATTAGGGGGAAATATGCAGGGGGAATTTCACAGGAAAAGATGAAAATCAGGTCAGCAATTTTCCCCTAAGCCTTGTTTCTTCGGAGAAGGCAATGGCACCCCACTCCAGTACTCTTGCCTGGAAAATCCCATGGATGGAGGAGCCTGGTAGGCTGTAGTCCATGGGGTCTCGAAGAGTGGGACACGACTGAGTGACTTCACTTTCACTTTTAACTTTCATGCATTGGAGAAGGAAATGGCAACCCACTCCAGTGTTCTTGCCTGGAGAATCCCAAGGACGGGGGAGCCTGGTGGGCTTCTGTCTATGGGGTCGCACAGAGTCGGACACGACTGAAGCGACTTAGCAGCAGCAGCTTGTTTCTTTGGTAATCTTTACTCCTTCCCTCCCAGGCCCAGTTCTGAAGCCAATAATTTTGACATGTCAGAGTCAAAATTTGAACCCAGGTCTCTCTGTATGTCAAGGCCATGCCTTACCATTTCCATCCCAGTTTATACATGCATGCATGGGTGCTAAGTTGCTTCCGTCGTGTCCGACTCTTTGGGACCCTATGAACTGTAGCCCGCCAGGCTCCTCTGTCCGTGGGATTCTCCAGGCAAGAATATTGGAGTGGGTTGACATTATATATGACATCTTGTAAACATTGTAAATACTCCTTTTCTGAATCTTCTTCCTCTTTCTCTCTTCTTCCTGCTCAGGGCTCCTCCTGTCACTGTCCCCTCCCCCTCCCTCTCCACATCTCCTCTTTCTTCTCATGATTATTATTATAGCCACCACTTATCAAATATTGACTATGCTGTGTCTTGAGTGTTGTGTCAAGCATTGTGCATGCATTCTAAGTCACTTCAGTCAAGTTGGATTCTTTGTGGCCCCATGAACTGTAGCCTGCCAGGCTCTTCTGTCCATGGGATTTTCCAGGCAAGTATATTGGAGTGGGTTGCCATACCCTCCTCTAGGGGATCTTCCTGACCCGCATCTCCTGTGGCTCCTGCATTACAGGCAGATTCTTTACCGTCTGAGCCACAGGGGAAAACCTCCAGTATTTCACTGTTATTTTGTACAACTGGTGTCGTCATTCTCATTCTGCCATGAGGAAATTGACACCCAGAAACATTGCATGGCTCACCTAGTTCTCAGGGCTAGCAAGGGGTTGGGCTTTGACCTCAGACTGACCTGATTTCAAAGCTGGTTCTCTGAACTATCATGGTGCATGGAGCCTTGATATCCACTTATCTGTAAACCTCAATTGTGCAAAATACCTCCCTCAAAAACCACATAGCTTTCTCTCTTGGCATGGGTTCAACAGTGCTCAGGTCTTCCTGTAGGTTTTGTAAAATTCCTTGGTCAGTAGTGACACCCCTGCTGTTGTTTTATACTTGTATAGTTCGCATTGACTTAACTTCATAATGACGTCGGGGTTGGGTACCCACATGAGTGTGTGCTACCCTCACCTTGGTTGATGTGGGGGGCTGCCTTCTGGCAGGTTCTCTGAGAGACCTCTCCTGAAGCTGGGGCTATTGAAGTGATGCTGACAACCCCCCTGAGATCTTTGATTTCCTCTAGGGCCCTGATGACTGATCTGTGCTTTACCTTGAGTAATTCTGATCACTGGGAAAGAATTCATCACTGGCAAGACATCAGCTGTGGTTTTTAGTTGGTCACTGCAATATTTACTTTATTATATCAGTAATATATATTTCAAGAGGAGTGTTTTTCTCTTTTACTTTTGCTTATGGAGAGGGCAATGGCACCCCACTCTGGTACTGTTGCCTGGAAAATCCCATGGATGGAGGAGCCTGGTGGGCTGCAGTCCATGAGGCTGCTAAGAGTCGGACACGACTGAGCGACTTCACTTTCAATTTCCACTTTAATGCATTGGAGAAGGAAATGGCAACCCACTCCAGTGTTCTTGCCTGGGGAATCCCAGGGACGGGGGAGCCTGGTGAGCTGCCGTCTATGGGGTCGAACAGAGTCGGACACGACTGAAGTGGCTTAGCAGCAGCAGCAGCATTGAAGCCATTCATCACAGGATTCCCTGACAGGAAGTCCCACCCAGACCTGAAATTAGACACAATATAAAGACATTAATGTAAAGGTATAAAATCCATTTGTCAAGCCAAGTGGTGTGCAATATGGTTGAAAAGACCATGCCATGCTCACAGGGCTCTTGAATACCAGAACTGAGAAGTATTCTTCAGTATCAGAGGCTCATGTTGATTTTTAACTCAAGAATAAAACAGTGGAAACAGTGTGAATGGAAGCCAAGGAGGTGGTTTGTTTTCAAACAATATCTGTAATCTGGAAAGCACCCTAGTAGGGCCTGGTAACTATGGCAACAGCTGGCACTCAGAGCTCATGGTCCTCAGGCTGCTAGGCTAATTCCTACAACAGAGTCTTTTCTGTGTTCAAGTGGAACCAGGGAAGCTGTGGGCTGGAACAGTGGCCACAAACCCAAGGACCCCTGAAGTGAAATATCTGAGTCTTAATTGTTCACTGTTAACTATTTTATGAAAAGATGAATGAAAATGTCAGCAAACCTGATGAAGGTGCTCATATGATTTGGGCTCCTCTCCTAAAAAGTGTCTTTGCTTCATTCAAAATGTTATTACATGAGTGCATTGGATAGTCCACAGAGTCTGGACATAGTCTTTAAGGATTTCTCATTTTATGTCCAAATTTCACAGTAGCCAAAGCCATCTTAAGTGTCTAGAAGGGATTGGAAAAGCCACCTTCTCTACAGAGTTTGTTTTAGAAGAACCCCCACTATTAGAATATTATGCTTCCATTAGATGCTGCTTCAGTGGTGTTGCCACCAGTTCCCCACTCAAAAATGTAATGGAACAAAAAGTATCGCCTTTTTCATGAAGTGTGATTTCCAGAATTTTCTATTTCAGCCCCATTGTTTAGGGAGTTTATTGTCAACTTACAGATAATCAATCAAATTCAAGAGAAAGTAGACCCTAAGTTAATAAAATGATTGGGATGGGAAGTATTAAACCTGAAAAGAGGTTTAATTTTGGATTTTAAAGAAAGAGGTTGTCTTCTGTGGGGTCACTTCTCCTTTCCTTTGGGTCTTGGTGTGCACAAGATTTTGTGCGTGCCCTTCAAGAATGGAGTCTCTGTTTCCCCTGGTCCTGTGGAAGTCCTTAATCAAATCCTGCTGGCCTTCAAAGTAAAGTTCCCTGGGGATTCCCAGTCCCATTGCTGGAGCCCCAGGCTGGGAGCCTGACATGGGGCTCAGAACCTTCACAACAGTGGGGAGAACTTCTTTGACATTGTTGTTCTCCAGTTTGTGGGTCGCCCACCAGCAGGTATGGGATTTGATTTTATTGTGATTGCATTCCTCCTACCATCTTGTTTCTGCTTTTCTTTTGTCTTTGGATGTGGGGTATCTTCTTTTTAGTGGATTCCTGTGTCCTCTGGTTGTTCAACAGATAGTTGTGATTTTGGTGCTCTCACAAGAGTAGGGGAGTGCATGTCCTTCTCTAAACAGGTTTCATTAGCGACTCATTTTTTTTTTTAAGATGGTACTTATGAATAAAATTATATGGTATCTTTCTCTAGCTCACATATTTCACTTAATGTAATACCCTCAAGGTCCATCTATGTTGTGACAGATGGCAAGATTTAATTCCTTTTTATGGCTGTATAACTTTTTGCTATACATATCACATCTTATTTACCCATTCATCCATCAGTCAACCCTTAGATTGTTTCCAGATCTTGGTTACCGTAAATAATGCTGCAATGGACATTGGGGTGCATATGTTTTTTCAAATTACTGTTTTTGTTTTCTTTGAGTATACTGCCAGAAGAGGAACAGACAGTTCAATTCCTAATTTTTTGAGTAATCTCCCTAATGGCTTCCATAGTGGCTGCACCAATTTACATTCCAAGCAACAGTGCAGGGTTCCCTTTTATCCACATTTTCAACCAACACTTTTTATTTGTTGTCTTTTTGATGATAATTACTGTGACTGATGTGAGGTGATACTACATTTTGATTTTGATATGCATTTGTCTAATCATCAGTGGTGCTGAGTACCTTTTCATGTGCCTATTGACCATTTGTATGTCTTCTTTGGAAAAATGTCTATTCAGATCCTTTGGCTATTTCTAAATTGTGTTGTTTGGTTTTATGGTTTTTGAATTGTATGAGTTCTTTATATACCTTAGATTCTTGAGTTCTAAAATGGGGATAAAAACAATGGGGGATGCCACTCTTCAGCATATTGTGAGCATTAAATGAGATCAAATTTAAATTACATTAAATAGTCTATGTAATGTGTTTAGCTCTGTGACAGTAAGGGTTCAATACTGCTTTATAAAATTGGCACATGCTTAATGGATCAGTTGTGGCTACATTCACCAGATCATATGTACATTTATTTGAAACTATTATGCAGTAGAAAATGTGGTGGTGGAAGTGTAGAGTAAAAGTTAGCCTATCTCTTGGCTTGTGTTCCCAGGTGGTGCAGTGGTAAAGAATCTGTCTGCCAATGCAAAAGAAGCTGGAGATGCAGGCTCGATCCCTGGGTTGGGAAGATCCCCTGGAGAAAGGAAATGGCAACCCACTCCAGCATTCTTGCCTGGAAAATTCTATGGACAGAGAATTGGGGCTGGATAGAGTCCATGGGGTCGCATGCAAAGAGTCGGACTTGACTGAGTGACTGAGCATGCACACATGGTGGTTTGGGTCAGAAGTTATTCAAGATGCTAGCTTCAACTTCTGGACTTGACAGCTTACCACTGAATTCACTATGAAATTGGAAAACCATTCTGTTCCTTACAGAGCATCCTGCCCTGGCAATGGGAAAGAAGCTCTTTTTCCAACAGAGGAGAATCAGCAACACATGGTGCTCCTTGGGCAACTGCCTACCTGGAGTCTAGAGCAAGGAAAAGGGGACACAAATGTTACTGAGTCTAAGCTTGGTCTGCTTGCCAAATAAGAGGCCAATTAACTGAGAGATGAAGTGTTGAGGCAAGGAATATGAGTTTATTTGGAAAGCCAGCTGACTGAGAAGATGGCAGAATAATGTCTCAAAATAACCATCTTGGCAGGGTCTGGATGACAGGTTCTTTTATAGGACAGAGATGTGGCAGTAAAGATCATTACCTTACAAATATCTCCTGGCATGGCCAACCTAAGGGAGGGATTGTGTTAATCCCTTCAGGTAGAGAGGCAGGGTCAAGAAGCAACAGTTAGGACCTTACTTGGAAAAACTGACTGGTTCAAAATTGTGAAAGGAGTATAACAAGGCTGTATATTTTCACTCTGCTTATTTAACTTATATGAAAAGCACATCATGTGAAATGCCTGGCTTGATGACTCACAAGGTGGAATCAAGATTGCCAGGAGAAATATCAACAATCTCAGATATGCAGATGATACCTCTTTAATGGCAGAAAGTGAAGAGGAACTAAAGAACTTTATTTCTGTTTTGTAAATAAGTTCATTTATACTGGTTTTTTTGGTTGTTGTTTTTTTTTAGATTCCACATGTAAGTGATATGATACTTATCTTTCTCTGTCTGACTTACTTCACTGGTGATGGTCTCTAGGTCCATCCATGGTTGCTGCAAATGGCATCATTTTATTCTTTTATGGTTGAATAATATTCTTTTGTATGTATGTACCACATATACTTTATCCATTTATCTGTCAATGGACATTTAGATTGCTTCCATGTCCTGGCTATTGTAAATAGTGCTGAAATGAACATCAGAGTTCATGTAGCATGTTTTTCTCCATATATATGCCCAGGAGTGGGGCTGCTGGATCACATGGTAACTTTACTTTTAACTTTTTTGTTTTTTTAATTTTTGGCTGCACTGCCTGGGGTGTGAGATCTTAGTTTCCCAACTAGGGATCAAACCTGCGCTCCCTGAATTGGAAGCAAGGAGTCTTAATCACTGGACTACCAGGAAATCCTCTATTTTTAGCCTTTTAAGGAACCTCCATACTGCTTTTCACAGTGACTGTACCTGCTTACATTCCCACCAACAGTGTAGGAGGGTTCCCTTTTCTCCACATCCTCTCCAGCAATCTATTTGTAGACTTTTTGGTGGTGGCCATTCTGACTGGTGTGAGACGGTACCTCACTGCAGTTTTGATTTGCATTCCCTGATGATTAGTAATGTTGAGCATCTTTTTATGTGCCCATTGGCCATCTGTATGTCTTCTTTGCATAGAATAAATTCTTAAGGAATATTTTAAGAATTTAAACTGTGCTAGTTTGTACATTTTAAATATATGTTGCCAAATTTCCCCACAGATATTGTACTTACACTGCAGCCCACGCTGTATGAGAATGCTTGTTTCTCATACCTAAACTTTAAATTTTTGCCAACATTGAAAAGAAAGCATTTTAATTATTTTTATCTTAGTTTCTGTAATTATGAGCCAGCTTGGGACTATTTTCCTATGTTTTCATGTCAACTACCTATTTAAATCCTATTTTTTCCCCCCAACTATTGGGTGGCTCCTTACTGATTTTTAAGAGCTCTTTTCATAGTGAAGAATAAGCTCTTGTGTACATTGTTGTTAAGTCGCCAAGTCATGTCTGACTTTGTGACCCCATGAACTGTAGCACGCCAGGCTTCCCTGTTCTTCACCATATCCCAGAGTTTGCTCAAACTCATGTCCATTGAGTTGGTGATGCCATCCAACCATCTCATCCTCTGCTGCCCCTTTCTCCTTTGGCCGTCAATCTTTCTCAGCATCAGAGTCTTTTCCAATGAGTTGGCTCTTCCCATCAGGTGGCCAAAGTATTCGAGCTTCATCTTCAGCATCCATCCTTCCAATGAATATTCAGGGTAGATTTTCTTTAAGATTGAATAGTTTGATCTTTCTGCCCAAGGAACTCTCAAAAGTCTTCTCCAGCATCACAATTGGAAACCATCAATTCTTTGGTGCTCAGCCTTCTTTATGGTCCCACATCCATACATGACTACTGGAAAATCTTAGCTTTGACATCAGCAAAGTGATATCTTTGCTTTTTAATATCGTGTCTAGGTGTGCCATAGCTTTTCTTCCAAGGAGCAAGTGTCTTTTAATTTCATGGCTGCAGTCACCATCCGCAGTGATTTTGGAGCCCAGGAAAACAAAATCTGCCACTGTTTTTACTTTATCCCCATCTATTTGCCATGAAGTGATGGGACTGGATGCCATGATCTTAGTTGTTTGAATGTTGAGTTTTAAGCCAGCCTTTTCACTGTCCTCTTTCACCCTCATCAAGAGGCTCTTTAGTTCCTCTTCATTTCCTGCCATTAGAATGGTACATACAGCATGCATATGGAGAATAACTTAATCATTTGCCATTTATCATCTGACTTTAGTTAGGATTTTTTTTTTTCCTCACACAGAAGTTGGAAAGGGTCACAGAGTTAAGTTACCAGCATGTTTTATGGCTGCTGGCCTCAGCCAGGGAGGACCCTTTCTTGAGGTTGACCTTGTGCTTTGGTGATGGGTGTACAAAGTCTTGTGGTTGGAAAAGCAGCTGAGTTATTATAGAAGAATGACTTCTTCCCTTACCTTATCACTCTGGGGAAATTTTAGGAAGTCTAACCAAAATATCTCCACCATCCCCCCCCCCCCCCCCCCCCCGAGAAATGCTTCTGGGTCTATGGTTATCAGCTCACTGCAGGAGCACACCCATGTAGGTATCTCTTTTGGGAATGACATCTTGCTCTGCTTGACTTACTGAATGTCATGGGATGTGGGCTTTTGGTCCCAATTAATAGGGCAAGCTCTGCTTGACCCAGCTTCTGAGTTTTCTGCTGAGATAGCTGCTGGGTGAAAATCGCAAAGAATACATGTAGAGGGTGTGACACTGAAAATGTCTTCCTTTCCCCCTGTAAGCTCTGGGGACAACCCAAAGGATGCCAATAGAGACAAATCCAGAAACATGGTTCCAATTAGTGACTCAGACTCTCTCTTGCCAGTTATGAAATGATGGGCTAACAAACCATAATCTCCAAAGTTTTCCAATCTTGTATTATTTTGTATGATTCATTCAGATTGTTTGCTTATGAAGTATTTCTGTTGTTGTTCAGTTGCTCAGTCGGATCCTACTCTTTGTGACCCCATGGACTGTAACACTCCAGGTTTTTCTGTCCTTCACCATCTCCTGGAGTTTGCTCAAACTCATGTTCATTGAGTTGGTGATGCCATCCAACCATCTCATCCTGTTGCCTTCTTCTCCCCCTACCTTCAATATTTCCCAGCATCAAGGTCTTTCCCAGTGAGTCAGCTCTTTACATCAGGTGGCCAAAGTATTGGAGCTCCTCCTCCTGGGTCATCCAGAAAGATACGACTCTGGGTTTACTGCCATGTGAATAATCACAATCGTCTGTTGCTGGGAATGTGACCTCATGAATTAGTTCCTGGCTCCTTGAGAAGTATCTGTTTCACTAGGTGGTAACTGGGCAGTACTGGTTCATCTCAGCTTCCTGCATTCCAGCCCCTGCTCAGCCCCTATTAACCTGGCTTCCCTGGTGGCTCAGACGGTAAAGCGTCTGTCTGCAATGCAAGAGACCCGGGTTCGAGCCCTGGGTTGAGAAGATCCCCTGGAGAAGGAAATGGCAGCCCACTCCAGTATTCTTGCCTGGAAAATCCCATGGACGGTGGAGCCTGGTAGGCTACTGTCCATGGGGTCGCAAAGAGTCGGACACGACTGAGCGAAGGGAAGATCAAAGAGATGGATTGATCTGGGCTTGGATTTAATACAACTTGATTCTTTTCTGTGTAAGTTTAGTGCCAATATTCCCACCCATTTCTTTATTCAAGTGTTTCAGAAGGTGTAGTGGCTCAGCAGGAACTCTCTGCAAAGCAGGGTAGCTGGTGGCTGGTGAGTGATTCAAGTTCAACATCTTGAGTTGTGAAGTTTGGGGTGTCACCATTGAGCACTCCTCAACCCCTGGAAGTGATCCAGGCCACTTCTAGTTTCAGTGTGAGCTCTTCCTTGATCCATCCTCTTTTTAAAAATATTTTTATTAGAGTACAGATGATTTACAACGTTGTGTTAGCTTCTGCTGCACAGAAAAGTGAATCAGTTACACATATAGATATATCCACCGCTTTCTAGGGCTTCCTGGGTGACTCAGATGCTAAAGAATCTTCCTGCAATACAGGAGACCCAGGTTCAATCCCCAGGTCAGGAAGATCCCCTGGAGAAGGGAATGGCAACCCACTCCAATATTCTTGCCTGAGAATCCCATGGACAGAGGAGCCTGGTGGGCTACAGTCCATGGGTAGCAAAGAGTTGGGCATGACTGAGTGACTAAAACACACACACACACTCCTTTCTAGATTCTTTTCCCAGTGCTTTCTTTTTTTAGGGGTGGGGGGATTGGACCATGGGACACACCAAATCTTGGTTCCCTGACCAGGGATTGAACCCATGCCCCCTGAAGTGGAAGTGTGGAGTCTCAACCACTGGACCACCAGGGCAGTTCCATGGGTCCATCCTTTTGAAGGTAGACTGCACCTCCAGTGTGTCCACCTTAGACCCTAGGGGGCTGGAAGGCTGCTGGTGTTACAGCAGGCAGGTAGCTAGGTCTGAGCCAGAGAAAAGGGGACTGGGGCCAGGCAGAAGGAAATCACACAATTTGTAAACAGTGAGGGTCCATGGGCAGAGAGAGGAAAGCAGGAACCTTCAGACTGACTGCAAGCTGCATATTTTGGGTGATAAGGGTCCAAGTAGCAAAAGCAGGGGAAGGGCAGGAATCTTCTGTGTCTAAATGTAACCTTTTGCTCACTGTGATCTCATTATAGTAAGATTTGTATGCTCAGTCTCTAAGTCATGTCTGATTCTTTGCAGCACCATGGACTGTAGCCCGCCAGGCTTCTCTGTCCATGGAATTCTCCAGGCAAGAATACTGGAGTGGGTTCCCATTCCCTTCTCCAGGGGACCTTCCCAACCCAGGGATCGAACCTGTGTCTCCTGAGTCTCCTGCATTGGCAGGTGGGTTCTTTACCACTGAGCCACCTAAAGAAGCCCTGAGAGTGTATCTTTGCTCAAATAAGCTTTCACTTTACTTTCTCAACCTCTTTGCTTCATCTCCGAATTCTTTCTCAATGAAGAAGAACCTCAAATTCACCTGCAATGCTAGAACCTGGGGGCTGAAAACAGGTGGAACTACAAGGAGAGGGGAAGGGGCGCAGGTTGTGAGCCTGGTGTTCACCTGCTTCCTTAATCTGGTCCACAGTGTTAGGGGCCATCTACCTTGATGACATCTTGCTCCTTCCATCCCCCTCTGCACACTTCTACCAACCCTGCACTGTATTGTTCTAAAACCTTACTGACCTGGCTTCAGAGATCAAGTTCAAGCTCTCAATCTAGTCCCAACCTGTGCCCCTGATTTATCTCCCACTCTGGACCAACACAGACTTTCTCCTTGAGCCTGGATATTCAAGTGACAACCCCCCATCACAAGAATACCTGCTCAGGTGCACACACCCATACCCACTTGTTCACCATCATCTGTCTCCAGAACTTTCCCAGGTGAAACTCTGTCCCCATTAAATACTAACTTTCCTTTTCCCCTACCCCAGGCCCTGGCAACTGTCCTTCTACTTCCTGTCTAGATGAATTTGACTGCTGTAGGTACCATATCGGAGAAGGCACTGGCACCCCACTCCAGTACTCTTGCCTGGAAAATCCCATGGATGGAGGAGTCTGGTGGGCTACAGTACATGGGGTTGCACAGAGTCAGACATGACTGAAGTGACTTAGCAGCAGCAGCAGCAGGTACCATATAGAACTGGGGTCAAGCAGTATTTATCCTTTTGTGAGCTGCTTATTGCAGTAAACATTTTAAACACCTCTCCACCATGGACTGGGTAAGAATTCCCACACCTGGGGTCAGAATCGCTGGCTCATTGGGGTGATTTGAGAATTCACCTGCAATGCATAAGACACAGGAGACTTGGGTTCAAACCCTGGGTCAGGAAGATCCTCTGGAGGAAGAAATGGCAACCTACTCCAGTATTCTTGCCTGGAGAATCCCACAGAAAGGGGAGACTGGCCGACTAGTCCATGGGGTGGCAAAGAGTCCGACACAATTTAGGAGCTAAACAACAACAATGGAGTGATTTGGCTTAATTTGCCTAAACCAGGAACAGCCTGTGCCCCAGAAAGTGCCCCTGCCATTACTCCCACCAGCAGAGCCAGCACAAGGTCCAGTGAGCCCCACACCCTTGCCAGTTCTTGGTATCAGTCAGCTTTTGAGTTAATTTTCAGGTTGAGAGGTGTAAAGTGATTTTCAGTGGTATTAATTTGCATTTCTCTGTCTACTAAGGATTTTGAGCACCCCTTCAAGTGCAGGGGACTTCCACAGCTTCCTGCCTGTAAGTTGTTTTTAACCCCTTTTCTGTCAGGGTTGTTAAGATTTTTCTTTTGCTTGCAGACATTTCTTGTTCCACATTTTTAATACCTTGTTGATTTACTTCTTTCAAAATCTTCTCTCACTTTGTTACCTATTATCTTAGTCTATGATGATCTTTCTTGACCAAAAGTCCTTCATTTTCTTTCTTTGTTTTTGGCCGTGATATTTGGCTTATGGGATCTTAACTCCCTGACCAGGGATCAAATTCATGCCCCCTGCAGTGGAAATGCAAAGTCCTAACCACTGGGCCAACAGGGAAGTCCCCAAAGTCCTTCATTTTCATGTCATCAAACTTACCAGCTTTTCTGTGCACTTGAAGTTCTGCTTAAGAAGTCCTACCTTATGGGCCAATCATTAAGGACTCTCTTATCTTTCTCTACTAACGTCATAGTTTTACCTTTCTCATGTCAGTGTTGAATCAATCTAGAGCTCACATTATTTGTACATTAGATAGAAATTTGATTTTATTTTGCTTGATACACTTACAATTTCCACAGTACTATCAACTAAACAATCTGCTCTTCCCTAATTGGTTTTCTCTAACAATGGGACTGAGCACACACAGCGAAAGGAAAAAAAAAAAAAAAGAATTCCCATATAGACCCAGGTTTTACTTAGGGCTCTCTATTCTGTCCCTTTTGATTCATTTTCTTTCTTTCTTTTTTTTTTTGTTTGTTTTTTAGTTTTCTGTTTTTTTTTTTTAATTTTATTTTATTTTTAAACTTTACAATATTGTATTAGTTTTGCCAAATATCAAAATGAATCCACCACAGGTATACATTTGTTCCCCATCCTGAACCCTCCTCCCTCCTCCCTCCCCATACCATCCCTCTGGGTTGTCCCAGTGCACCAGCCCCAAGCATCCAGTATCGTGCATCGAACCTGGACTGGCAACTCGTTTCATACATGATATTATACATGTTTCGATGCCATTCTCCCAAATCTTCCCACCCTCTCCCTCTCCAACAGAGTCCATAAGACTGTTCTATATATCAGTGTCTCTTTTGCTGTCTCGTACACAGGGTTATTGTTACCATCTTTCTAAATTCCATATATATGCATTAGTATACTGTATTGGTGTTTTTCTTTCTGCCTTACTTCACTCTGTATAATAGGCTCCAGTTTCATCCACCTCATTAGAACTGATTCAAATGTATTCTTTTTAATGGCTGAGTAATACTCCATTGTGTATATGTACCCCAGCTTTCTTATCCATTCATCTGCTGATGGGCATCTAGGTTGCTTCCATGTCCTGGCTATTATAAACAATGCTGCGATGAACATTGGGGTACAAGTGTCTCTTTCCCTTCTGGTTTCCTCAGTGTGTATGCCCAGCAGTGGGATTGCTGGGTCATAAGGCAGTTCTATTTCCAGTTTTTGAAGGAATCTCCACACTGTTCTCCATAGTGGCTGTACTAGTTTGCATTCCCACCAGCAGTGTAAGAGGGTTCCCTTTTCTCCACACCCTCTCCAGCATTTATTGCTTGTAGACTTTTGGATCACAGCCATTCTGACTGGTGTGAAATGGTACCTCATTGTGGTTTTGATTTGCATTTCTCTGATAATGAGTGATGTTGAGCATCTTTTCATGTGTTTGTTAGCCATCTGTATGTCTTCTTTGGAGAAATATCTATTTAGTTCTTTGGCCCATTTTTTGATTGGGTCATTTATTTTTCTGGAGTTGAGCTGTACAAGTTGCTTGTATATTTTTGAGATTAGTTGTTTGTCAGTTACTTCATTTGCTATTATTTTCTCCCATTCTGAAGGCTGCCTTTTCACCTTGCTAATAGTTTCCTTTGATGTGCAGAAGCTTTTAAGTTTAATTAGGTCCCATTTGTTTATTTTTGCTTTTATTTCCAATATTCTGGGAGGTGGGTCATAGAGGATCCTGCTGTGATGTATGTCAGAGAGTGTTTTGCCTATGTTCTTCTCTAGCAGTTTTATAGTTTCTGGTCTTACGTTTAGATCTTTAATCCATTTTGAGTTTATTTTGGTGTATGGTGTTAGAAAGTGTTCTAGTTTCATTCTTTTACAAGTGGTTGACCAGATTTCCCAGCACCACTTGTTAAAGAGATTGTCTTTAATCCATTGTATATTCTTGCCTCCTTTGTCAAAGACAAGGTATCCATATGTGTGTGGATTTATCTCTGGGCTTTCTATTTTGTTCCATTGATCTATATTTCTGTCTTTGTGCCAGTACCATACTGTCTTGATAACTGTGGCTTTGTAATAGAGCCTGAAGTCAGGTAGGTTGATTCCTCCAGTTCCATTCTTCTTTCTCAAGATAGCTTTGGCTATTCGAGGTTTTTTGTATTTCCATACAAATTGTGAAATTATTTGTTCTAGCTCTGTGAAGAATACCGTTGGTAGCTTGATAGGGATTGCGTTGAATCTATAAATTGCTTTGGGTAATATACTCATTTTCACTATATTGATTCTTCCAATCCATGAACATGGTATATTTCTCCATCTATTAGTGTCCTCTTTGATTTCTTTCACCAGTGTTTTATAGTTTTCTATGTATAGGTCTTTAGTTTCTTTAGGTAGATACATTCCTAAGTATTTTATTCTTTCCGTTGCAATGGTGAATGGAATTGTTTCCTTAATTTCTCTTTCTGTTTTCTCATTATTAGTGTATAGGAATGCAAGGGATTTCTGTGCGTTGATTTTATATCTTGCAAATTTACTATAATCATTGATTAGTTCTAGTAATTTTCTGGTGGAGTCTTTAGGGTTTTCTATGTAGAGGATCATGTCATCTACAAATAGTGAGAGTTTTACTTCTTCTTTTCCAATTTGGATTCCTTTTATTTCTTTTTCTGCTCTGATTGCTGTGGCCAAAACTTCCAAACTATGTTGAATAGTAATGGTGAGAGTGGGCACCCTTGTCTTGTTCCTGACTTTAGGGGAAATGCTTTCAATTTTTCACCATTGAGGATAATGTTTGCTGTGGGTTTGTCATATATAGCTTTTATTATGTTGAGGTATGTTCCTTCTATTCCTGCTTTCTGGAGAGTTTTTATCATAAATAGATGTTGAATTTTGTCAAAGGCTTTCTCTGCATCTATTGAGATAATCATATGGTTTTTATTTTTCAATTTGTTAATGTGGTGTATTACATTGATTGATTTGCGGATATTGAAGAATCCTTGCATCCCTGGGATAAAGCCCACCTGGTCATGGTGTATGATCTTTTTAATGTGTTGTTGGATTCTGATTGCTAGAATTTTGTTAAGGATTTTTGCATCTATGTTCATCAGTGATATTGGCCTGTAGTTTTCTTTTTTTGTGGGATCTTTGTCAGGTTTTGGTATTAGGGTGATGGTGGCTTCATAGAATGAGTTTGGAAGTTTACCTTCCTCTGCAATTTTCTGGAAGAGTTTGAGTAGGATGGGTGTTAGCTCTTCTCTAAATTTTTGGTAGAATTCAGCTGTGAAGCCATCTGGACCTGGGCTTTTGTTTGCTGGAAGATTTTTGATTAGTTTCAATTTCCATGCTTGTGATGGGTCTGTTAAGATTTTCTATTTCTTCCTGGTCCAGTTTTGGAAAGTTGTACTTTTCTAAGAATTTGTCCATTTCTTCCACGTTGTCCATTTTATTGGCATATAATTGTTGATAGTAGTCTCTTATGATCCTTTGTATTTCTGTGTTGTCTGTTGTGATCTCTCCATTTTCATTTCTAATTTTATTGTTTTGATTTTTCTCCCTTGATTCATTTTCTGTTTTTGTGCTTCAGTTCAGTTCAGTTCAGTCACTCAGTTGTGTCCGACTCTTTGCAACCCCATGGACTGTAGCATGCTTCCCTGTCCATCACCAACTCCTGGAGCTTGTTTAAACTCATGTCCATCAAGTTGGTGATGCCATCCAACCATCCCATCCTCTGCCCTTCCCTTCTCCTCCTGCCCTCAGTCTTTTCTAGAAAAGAATATCAGCTCTTCACATCAGGTGGCCAAAGTATTGGAGCTTCAGCTTCAGCATCAGTTCTTCCAATGAATATTCAGGACTGATTTCCTTTAGGATTGACTGATTTGATCTCCTTGCAATCCAAGGGACTCTAAAGAGTCTTCTCCAGCACCATAGTTCAAAAGCATCAGTTCTTTGGCATTCAACTTTCTTTAGGGTCCAACACTCACATCCATACATGACTACTGGAAAAACATTACTTTTGACATCAGCAAAGTGATATCTTTGCTTTTTGGTCATAGCTTTTTTAAAGAGACAAGTGTCCTTTAACTTCATGGCTGCAGTCACCATCTGCAGTGTTTTTGGAGACCAGGAAAATAAAGTCTGTCACTGTTTCCATTGTTTCCCCATTTATTTGCCATGAAGTGATGGGACCAGATGCTATTATCTCAGTTTTTTGAATGTTGAGTTTTAAGCCAAGTCTTCCACTCTCCTTTTTCACTTTGAGAGGCTCTTTAGTTCCTCTTCACTTTCTGCCATAAGGATGGTGTCATCTGCATATCTGAGGTTATTGGTATTTTTCCCGGCAATCTTGATTCCAGCTTGGGCTTCATCCAGCCCAGCATTTCTCATGATGTACTCTGCATAGAAGTTAAATAAGCAGGGTGACAATATACAGCTTTGACATACTCCCTTCCCAATTTGGAACCAGTCTGTTGTTCCATGTCCAGTTCTAACTGTTGCTTCTTGACCTGCATACAGATTTCTCAGGAGGCAGGTCAGGTGTTTGGTATTCCCATCTCTGGAAGAATTTTCCACAGTTTGTTGTGATCCAAACAGCTTTGGCATGGTCAATAAAGCAGAAGTCGATGTTTTTCTGGAACTCTCTTGCTTTTTCTATGATCCAGAAGATGTTGGCTATTTGATCTCTGGTTCCTCTGCCTTTCCAGCTTGAACATCTGGAAGTTCTTGGTTCAGGTACAGTTGAAGCCTTACTTGGAGAATTTTGAGCATTAGTTTGCTAGTGTGTGAGATGAGTGCAATTTGTAGTGGTCTGAACATTCTTTGGCATTGTCTTTCTTTGGAATTGGAATGAAAACTGACCTTTTTCAGTCCTGTGGCCACTACTGAGTTTTCCAAATTTGCTAGCATATTGGGTGCAGCACTTTCAAAGCATCATCTTTTAAGATTTAAAAAGATCTCAACTGGAATTCCATCACCTCCACTAGCTTTGTTCTTAGTCATGCTTTCTAAGACCCACTTGACTTCCCATTCTAGGATGTCTGGCTCTAGGTGAGTGATCACACCATTGTGATTATCTGGGTCATTAAGATCTTTTTTGTATAGTTCTTCTGTGTATTCTTGTCACCTCTTCTTAATATCTTCTGCTTCTGTTAGGTCCATACTGTTTCTGTCTATTATTGTGCCCATCTTTGCATGAAATCTCTCCTTGCTATTCTTTGGCACTCTGCATTCAGATGGGTATATCTTTCCTTTTCTCTTTTGCCTTTCACTTCTCTCCTTTTCTCAGCTGTTTGTAAGGCCTCCTCAGACAACCATTTTGCATTTTTGCATTTCTTTTTCTTGGGGATCACTGCCTCCTGCACCTCAATGTGATGAACCTTGGGCCATAGTTCTTCAGGCACTCTATCAGATCTAATCCTTTGAATCTATTTGTCACTTCCTCTTTATGATGTAAGGGATTTGATTTAGGTCATACCTGAATGGTATAGTGGTTTTCCCTAATTTCTTCAATTTAAGTCTGAATTTGGCAATAAGGAGTTCATTATCTGAGCCACAGTCAGCTTCTGGATTTGTTTTTGCTGACTGTATGGATCTTCTCCATCTTTGGCTGCAAAGAATGTAATCAATCTGCTTTTGGTATTGCCCATCTGGTGATGTCCATGCATAGAGTTGTCTCTTGTGTTGTTGGGAGAGGGTGTTTGCTATGACCAGTGTGTTCTCTTGGTAAAACTATTTTGTACTCTGAGACCAAACCTACCTGTTACTCCAGGTATCTCTTGACTTCCTGCTTTTGCATTCTGGTCCCCTATGATGGTGTTAGTTCTAGAAAGTCTTGTAGGTCATCATAGAACCATTCAACTTCAGTTTCTTTGGCATTTGTGGTTGGGGCATACACTTGGATTACTGTGATATTGAATGGCTTGCCTTGGAAACAAACAGAGATCATTCTGTCATTTTTGAGACTGCACCCAAGTACTGAATTTCAGACTCTTTCATTGACTATGATGGCTACTCCATTTCTTCTAAAGGATTCTTGCCCACAGTAGTGGATATAATGGTCATCTGAGTTAAATCCACCCATTTCATTCCATTTTAGTTCACCGATTCCTAGAATGTGTATTTCACTCTTGCCCTCTCCTGTTTGACCATTTCCAATTTACCTTGATTCATGGAGCTAACATTCCAGGTTCCTATGCAATATTGTTCTTTACAGCATTGGACTTTACTTCTATCACCAGTCATATCCACAACTGGGTGTTGTTTTTGCTTTGGCTCCACCTCTTCATTCTTTCTGGAGTTATTTCTCCACTGATCTCCAGTAGCTTATTGGGCACCTACTGACCAGAGGAGTTCATCTTTCAGTGTCCTATCTTTTTGCGTTTTCATACTGTTCATGGGGTTCTCAAGGCAAGAATACTGAAGTGATTTGCCATTCCCTTCTCCAGTGGGCCGACCACATTTTGTCAGAACACTCCACCATGACCCGTCCATCTTGGGTGCCTATGGCACACTTTTTTATTGCTCTAACTTTGAGGTATGTCTTTGTATCTACTTGGCCAAGCCCACTATTTTACTGACTTTTTCATAGTTGACTTAGCATTTACAAACCTTTATTCCTCCATATAAATCTTCAAATGGTTGTTGAGATTCCACCTGGCTGGAGTTTTCATTCACTTTGCATGCATTTACAGGTTAAGGCAAGGAGAAAGACACTTCTTTCCCCCTCTAGTGTTTTCCTATCTGAGTTATCTTTCATGGCTTCTTGACCCCTTCACACCCAGTGATAAAGTAGAGAGTGAAGCCTGAGGGCATTCCTGCCCCAGAAGGGGGCATGGCTCTCTTGGTCTGAATAATCCATCAGAATGGGTTTCCAGAGGCCCCAAAGGGAAATTTGGATGCTGTTTTCTCCCAGGATCCCTGTCTCCATCTGAGGGAGGTGGGGGTTGGAGGTATGTTACAGAAAGCTTGGCTTCTCTGTATATCAGTGTTGAATCAAATTCTTGGAGACAGACTTTTGGGTGTAGTAGAAAAGGAGAATCTAGACAGCATTTTAAAAAAGAGACATTACTGTGCCGACCAAGGTCTGTCTAGTGATGGATGCAAAGAAATAGAGGAAAACAACAGAATGGGAAAGAGTAGAGATCTCTTCAAGAAAATTAGAGATACCAAGGGAACATTTCATGCAAAGATGGGCTCGATAAAGGACAGAAATGGTATGGACCTAACAGAAGCAGAAGATATTAAGAAGAGGTGGCAAGAATACACAGAAGAACTGTACAAAAAAGATCTTCACGACCCAGATAATCACGATGGTGTGATCACTCACCTAGAGCCAGACATCCTGGAATGTGAAGTCAAGTGGGCCTTAGAAAGCATCACTACGAACAAAGCTAGTGGAGGTGATGGAATTCCAGTTGAGCTATTTCAAATCCTGAAAGATGATGCTGTGAAAGTGCTGCCCTCAATATGCCAGCAAATTTGGAAAACTCAGCAGTGATCACAGGACTGGAAAAGGTCAGTTTTCATTCCAATCCCAAAGAAAGGCAATGCCAAAGAATGCTCAAACTACCACACAACTGCACTCATCTCACACGCTAGTAAAGTAATGCTCAAAATTCTCCAAGCCAGGCGTCAGCAATATGTGAACCGTGAACTTCCTGATGTTCAAGCTGGTTTTAGAAAAGGCAGAGGAACCAGAGATCAAATTGCCAACATCCTCTGGATCATAGAAAAAGCAAGAGAGTTCCAGAAAAACATCTATTTCTGCTTTATTGACAATGCCAAAGCCTTTGGCTGTGTGGATCACAATAAACTGGAAAATTCTGAAAGAGATAGGAATACCAGACCACCTGATCTGCCTCTTGAGAAATCTGTATGCAGGTCAGGAAATAACAGTTAGAACTGGACATGGAACAACAGACTGGCTCCAAATAGGAAAAGGAGTACGTCAAGACTGTATATTGTCACCCTGCTTATTTAACTTATATGCAGAGTACATCATGAGAAATGCTGGGCTGGAAGAAGCACAAGCTGCAATCAAGATTGCTGGGGGAAATATCAATAACCTCAGATATGCAGATGACACCACCCTTATGGCAGAAAGTGAGGAGGAACTAAAAAGCCTCTTGATGGAGGTGAAAGAGGAGAGTGAAAAAGTTGGCTTAAAGCTCCACATTCAGAAAACAAAGATCATGGCATCTGGTCCCATCACTGCATGGGAAATAGATGGGGAAACAGTGGAAACAGTGCCAGACTTTATTTATTTATTTATTTTTTTGGGGCTGCAAAATACTGCAGATGGTGATTGCAGCCATGAAATTAGAAAACACTTACTCTTTGGAAGGAAAGTTATGACCAACCTAGATAGCATATTGAAAAGCAGAGACATTACTTTGCCATCACAGGTCCATCTAGTCAAGGCTATGGTTTTTCCAGTATGTATGGCTGTGAGAGTTGGACTGTGAAGAAAGCTGAGCACCAAAGAATTGATGCTTTTGAACTGTGGTGTTGGAGAAGACTCTTGAGAGTCCCTTGGACTGCAAGGAGATCCAACCAGTCCATTCTGAAGGAGATCAGCCCTGGGATTTCTTTGGAAGGAATGATGCTAAAGCTGAAACTCCAGTACTTTGGCCACCTCATGCGAAGAGTTGACTCATTGGAAAAGACTCTGATGCTGGGAGGGATTGGGGTCAGGAGGAGAAGGGGATGACAGAGGATGAGATGGCTGGATGGCATCACTGACTTGATGGACATGAGTCTGAGTGAATTCCGGGAGTTGGTGATGGACATGGAGGCCTGGCGTGCTGCGATTCATGGGGTCGCAAAAAGTTGGACACAACTGAGTGACTGAACTGAGCTGAACTGAGTCAAAGCTATGGTTTTTCCAGTGGTCATGTGTAGATGTGAGAGCTGAATCATAAAGAAAACTGAGTGCCAATGAATTAATGCTTTTGAACTGTGGTATTGGAGAAGACTCTTGAGAGTGCCTTGCACTCAATCAGTCCTAAAGGAGGTCAGTCCTGAATATTCATTGGAAGGACTGATGCTGAAACTGAAGCTCCAATACTTTGGCCATCTGATATGAAAAGATGACTCATT
The DNA here is from genome assembly GCF_055505025.1 of Bos grunniens. Lineage (NCBI taxonomy): Eukaryota > Metazoa > Chordata > Mammalia > Artiodactyla > Bovidae > Bos > Bos grunniens. The sequence goes on along the minus strand of NC_141165.1, from coordinate 17,931,602 downwards.
AGAAAAGACCCTAATGCTTGGACACGACTGAGCAACTGAACTGAACTGAACTGATTACTTTGGCATACCAAGAGGGAAACAGTGGGCTTCTGCCTCAAAAAACTGTGTGTCCCAACCTGGGAGTATCTGATGAAGGGTTTTATAACGAAGATTCAAATGTGGGGTCGCTAAGATTTGAACAGGGTCTCAGGTGGTTGGTCTCCTAATCTTGATGAGTTCTATGGTTCCTTTAATCTCATCTCAGATGGTTTCTTGGCTTCTCCTCCCTTGATTGTTGTTGCTGTTCAGTCACTATGTCATGTCCGACTCTGAAACTCCATGGACTATGGCAAGCCATGCTCCCCTGTCCTTCACTACCTCCTGGAGTTTGCACACATTTATGTCCAGTGAGTCAGTGACGCTATCCAACCATCTCATCTTCTGTTGCCCTCTTCTCCTCCTGCCCTTAATCTTTCCCAGCCTCAGGGTGTTTTCCAGTGAGTCAGCTCTTCACATCAGGTAGCCAAAGTATTGGAGCCTCAACTGTTTAAATCTGCCCTTTGGAACTCAGGGAAGGTCATGGAGGCTGGAGTCTTGCCAAAGGAAATGGGGAACAAAAAAGAGACCTACGTGCCTGGGAGCCCCACAGGACCCTGCTTGGTTTCAAGTGGAGGGGACTTGGATCCTGTTCCTCTTTCACCTCCAACACCCTCAGCCTCAGCACATACCTGCTTGTGTTCCCTGAGATTCATCTCCATGTGTCTCTCAGCTCATTGATGTCAGTCACCGCCAGGTGCCTTGGAACCCCAAGTCATTCCTGTCTCTCTTATTCTGAGCACCCTACAGAAGACAAGTAAAACTCTGGACCCAAAACATACAAACAACACAGGAGAATGAGGAAAAGCAGGTGATTCAGTGATGACCCTTGAAAAATGAGAATAGCCTGGAAAGAGTTAACTGTTTTCATGGCCTTGAGCCTGGCAGCATGCCAAGACCCACGGAAAAGACAAAACTCCTGTAAAAACCTTGATTCTTTCTGTCCTGAATGGTCAGAGAACAGAGGCAGGTGAAACCACAGGCACTGGAGAGTGATGGGTGATCTTAGGAAGGAAGGGACCAGAGGGAGGGCTTCCCCAGTTCTCAGCAGAAGCTTCACCATCCTGCCTGATACCTGAACCAAGCAGAGAGGGATAGAGCCCAGCTAAGGGAAAGGACATCAGCTGAGGAAATCAGCACCTGCTGGAGACAGAGTGCAGTCTGTGTCCAAAGACATGAATTACCTACTCCACAGACAGCCATCCACATCCATCAGAGGACTCAGTCTCCAAAACACAAGGCTAACAATGTCCAGGATATCATACACAGCCCTTTGTTTGTTTTGAATATTTATTTATTTGGCTGCATCAGATCTTAGTTGTGGCAAGCAGGGTCCTCCTTGCGTCATGCAGGATCTTTCATTGCAGCTCATAGACTCTCTTGTTGAGGTGCTTGGGCTCAATAGTTGTGGTGCATGGGCTTAGATGCACTCTGGCAAGTGAGATCTTCGTTCTCTAACTGAGAGTTGAACCCATGTCTGTCCGCTGTATTGCAAGGTACACTCTCAACCACTGGACCACTAGGGGAGTCCTGACACACAATCTTTCGGAGTTTATTTCCTTGGCTCTATTTTCACACACTCCTCCCCATAACACCTGAGTTTTTCTGAGATTATTTAAAATTTCTGAATGTCACTATTTTGCCAAGATTTTCCTTTATGTAAGTGATTCTCAGTGTCAGGACCACATTTCTGTCCCCTGGGACCCCCCCCCCCCCCACCCCCACCCCAGAGATTCCCAGTCAGTCCTTCTTGACAGCAGCCCCAGCATCTCCTGGTACTAACATCTCCCGTGGTGCTTCTGCTGTGCATCTCAGGCCAGAGTATCCCCTCTTCCCAGTTCCTGGGGGGCCTGCCCCACCTAGCTCAACCACTGCTCCCAGAGAAGGCCCCTGTTCTGGTCCCTGACCACTGCTGAGACCAAAAAATTCTCTTTAGATTCAGGGCACTTGTCAAGATTTCTGACTAAAAATGAATGTACAGTACTAAATGTGTCCACCAGACATGCCAGTGTATAGGGAAAAAAGCAAAGTGATGTTCCTTTTCCAGTAAAGAAAGTAGTGCAGTCACCTGAGTCACTTTGCTTGCCTCTCCCAGCCCTTGCTGAGGTTCTTCTGCTCAGCCTCTCCCAACACCAAAAGGGAAAGGTGATCAGGAGAGATGACAGGTGACTGTCAGGCTACCAATGAGAGCCTCTCTTGAGACTGAAGAAAAAGAACGTACTTGGTCAGACAGAGGTGAGGCCATATCTGTAAGGTTGAGTAGCCCCGGGGCTGGTAACTGTTGGGAGCTCAGTGTGCGGTGGTAAGCCAACACTGAGGCTGGGGAGCAAAATGAGGAAAGGAGCACAGGCCACAATCCCTGGGGCCGCAGAAAGGGAGTGGCTCCTGACAACTCCTTAGCTCCTGGGACGCCCAGGCACATTCCTAATCCATTTTTTCACTGGATTTGATGTTCCTTCCAACCAAACCAGTCCTGCCCGATACAAGCAAAAAAAAAAAAAAAAAAACCAACTCTGAAAACAGTAAATGCTGTTTACAATGCTTAGAATCATATAATGAATGTAAATGTTCTATTCCTTTTAAAAACTGACTTCTTTTATGGTAAGTATTTTTAAACATACATTCCTGCTGATTTAAAAAGATGTATCACTTTTGAGTTTTTTCTTTGGTTGAGTTAGGGATCATAATATGACTTAATTTGTCATAAGCCACTTCAAACTAATATTAACTTAATTCTGGTAAAATGTAGAAATTTGTCCCCTTCTCCTTAAAAAAAATTTTTTTTTGTCTGCACTGGGCCTTAGTTGTAGCAAGCGGGACTTTGATCTTCGTAGAGGCTTCCTAGGTGGCTCAGTGGTAAAGAATCTGCCTGCCAATGCAGGAGCTACAGGAGATGTGGGCTTAATTCCTTGGTTGGGAAGATACCCTGAAGAAGAAAATGGCAACCCACTCCAGTATTCTTGCCTGGGAAATCCCATGCACAGAGGAGCCTGGAGGGCTATGGTCCATGGGGTCGCAAAGAGTTGGACATGACTGAGCACGCACACACACACACAAACACACACACACAGGAATCTTTAGGTCCTTCATGCAGGATCTAGTTTCCTGACCAGAGGCTGAACCCAGGCCCTATGTGTGTCCCTGCCTTCTTTTTTTCAATCCTTCTTCCAATTGTCTCAGATGCTAAAGCGTCTGCCTGCAATTCAGGAGACCTGGGTTTGATCCCTGGGTTGGGAAGATTCCCTGGAGAAGGAAATGGCAACCCACTCCAGTATTTCTGCCTGGGAATTTCCATGAACAGAGGAGCCAGGTGGGCTACAGTCCATGGGGTCACAAAGAGTCAGACACGACTGAGTGACTTTACTTTCACCTCCAATTGTACTGTTGTTGTCTTATATATTAAATTTATAGATGATAGAAATCCAACAATACAATGTTAGAGTGATGGTTTTGTAGAATCTGTGTCTATTGAAGAAGTTAAGAAGCTAAATGAGAAAAAATATGTTTATAGACTTTAAGCTCCATATTTACCATTTTGTGAGCTATTAATTTCTTTCCCTGGATTGTTTACCAGCTGGTGCCATTTTCTTTCAGCCTGAAGAACTTCCTTTAGTATTTCCTGTAATGTAGTCTGCTAGCAATGGATTCTTTTATTCTTTGTTCATCTGGAAATATCTTTATTTTACTTTCATTTTCAAAGAAGAGATTTGTTGGGTATAGAATTCTCTGCCCCACCCCCCACCAGTTTTACTGAGATACAGTTCACATCTAACAGTTGTATTAGTTTTAGTTGTGCATGCTGATTTGATGTGTGTATATATTGCAAAATGGTTACTGCAATAGTTAGAATTCTTGATTGATAGTTTTTTTTTTTTCTTCAATTTTAAGCACATTGAATATGTCATTCTCCAGCTTTCTGGCTTTCTCTTGTTAGATGAAGATGCCCATCAATCATGTTGATGCTCTTCTGTTCATGAATTATTTTTCTCTTTTTTAAATTATTTTCTTTTTTTAAAAAAATTATTCTTGCACTGGGTCTTCCTTGCTGTGCTGGGGCTTTCTCTAGTCACAGCATGTGGGAGTTACTCTTCGTTGTGGTGCATGGGCTTCTCTTGTTACTGAGCACAGTTTCTAGGTGCTCTGGCTTCAGAAATTGCAGCCTAGGGACTCAGTAGTTTTGCTGTGTGGCTCTAGGGTGCATGGGCTTCAGTAGTTGTGGCATACAGGCTCAGTGGCTGTGGCACACGGACTTAATTGCTCCGTGGCATGTAGATTCTTCCCAGAACTGGGATCAAATCTGTGTCCCCTGCATTGGCAGGTGGATTTCTATCATACATCTACCATAGATGTCCTCTCTTGATACTTTCAAGATTTTCTTGTTGCCTTTCTACAATTCAACTATGCAGTATTTGAATTTATCCTACTTAGTATTCATCAGACTTCTTGGATATGTAGATGTTATTGATCGAATATTTGTTGAATATTGACTGAATTCATATATTGAAATCTAATTTCCTATGTGATAGTATTTGGAGGTGGGGCTTTTGGGAGGTAATTAGGTGATTGGTGCCTTCATTAGAAGAGGCCAGAGCACTAGCTTTCCCTTTTTCTGCCACCTGAGGATACAACAGAAAGTTTTATCTCATCAGAACCCAGTGGTGCTGGCACCCTGATTTGAATGCCATGTTCCAGAACTGTGAAAAATAAATTCATGATAATAAGTTGCCCAGTTCATAGTAATTGCTTCAGCACACTGAATTAAGATGGTAGATTAATGCTTTTCTCATAAATTCTGGAAAATCTTGGTCATTGTTCTTTCAATTTTTTTCTACTTCTTTTTCCTCTTTTTTTTTTTTTTTTTTTAAACCCTTTCTTTCGATTCTCCTTGAGTGTAGATGTTATGCTTGATGGTTACTCACAAGTCTCTGAAGATCTGTTAATTTTTACTTAATCTTTTTTCTCTCTATTCTTCAGATTGGAAATTTCTATTCCTCTATCTTCAAGTCCACAGAAACTTTTTCTTCCCTCTAAAATCTGTTATTGAGTCCTCTTGGCAAAAGTTTCATTTCGGTTATTGGATTTTTCACCTCCAGAATTTTTTGTTGTTTTTTATTTATAATTTCTACTTATTGAAAATATCCATTTGTTGATTCATTGTCATAATTTCCTTTAAAATTTTACACCTGGTTTTCTTTAGTTCCTTGATTTATTTATAATGGCTACTTTTGAGTCTTTGTCAGCTAAACACAGCCACCACCACCACTAACGAGTAGCTATAAAAGACAAAAAAAGACAACAGATCAAGTCCCTTGAAATCAAAAAACACAAAAGAGTAATAGAACATTTAATTCTTTGGGCATCCCTGGTGGCTCAGATGGTAAAGAATCTGCCTGCAATGCGGAGACCTGGGTTTTATCCCTGGGTCAGGAAGATTCCCTGGAGAAGGGAATGGCTACCCACTCCAGTATTCTTGCCTGGAGAATTCCAAGGAAAGAGGAGCCTGATGGGCTACAGTCCATTGGGTCACAAAGAGCTGGACACTACTGAGTGACTAGCACCATCCCCAGTGACAGCTTTTATTAAATATTTTTCTTCTGGAGTATGGGTCACTGTTTTATTTACTTTTTGTAATTTTGTGTTGAAAACTTGACTTCTGAGATTGTATATTGTATCAACTCTGAATTCTGATTTTCTCCCTAAATGTTTTTATTGGTCTTTTTTCCTTGTTTCTTTGTTTATGACTTATTTGGGCTAACTCCGCAAATCAACTCCTGGTCCCCCTGCCCTGTGGTATCCAGCTGTTATTGAATATACCTTCCTTAAAAAAAAAATTTTTTTTTGGTTTTGTTTTAAAGCCCAGCTTCCTAGGGCTCACCTCTCCATCTATACAACTTAGTAGTCAGTCAATGAAGTTGCACAAATACTGAACTATATTCATGGTAGAGTGGGTCTTGTCTGAATACAAGGATTCTGTCTCTAAAACTGTGTATGTGTGTGTGTGTCCAATTCTGTGCCACCCTATGGACTGCAGCCCACAAAGCTCCTCTGTCCATGGGATTCTCTAGGTAGTTCAAATGTGAGGGGGAAAAGTGGTAGTGAGGGCCAAAGTAGGAAATGGACCAACAAGGCACACATTTAAAAAACTTATTGACATATATAGGTTGCTTTTCATTCCAACCCCAAAGAAAGGCAATGCCAAAGAATGCTCAAACTACTGCATAATTTCACTCATCTCACACGCTAGCAAAGTAATGCTCAAAATTCTACAAGCCAGGCTTCAACAGTACGTGAATCAAGAACTTTCAGATGTTCAAGCTGGATTTAGAAAAGGCAGAGGAACCAGAGATCAAACTGCCAACATCTGTTGGATCATGGAAAAAGCAAGAGAGTTCCAAAAAAGCATTGATTTCTGCTTTATTGACTATGCCAAAGCCTTTGACTGTGTGGATCACAACAAACTGTGGAAAATTCTTCAAGAGATGGGAATCTCAAACCACCTTATCTCCCTCCCGAGAAATCTGTATGCAGGTCAAGAAGCAACAGTTAGAACTGGACATGGAACAACAGATTGGTTCCAAATAGAAAAAGGAGTACATCAAGGCTGTATATTACCACCCTGCTTATTTAACTTATATGCAGAGTACATCATGAGAAATGCTGGGCTGGATGAAGCACAAGCTGGAATCAAGATTGCTGGGAGAAATATCAATAATATCAGACACCACCCTTATGGCAGAAAGTGAAGAGGAACTAAAGAGCCTCTCGATGAAAGTGAAAGAGGAGAGTGGAAAAGTTGGCTTAAAACTCAACATTCAAAAAACTGAGATCATGGCATCTGGTCCCATCACTTCATGGGAAATAGATGGGGGAACAATGGAAACAGTGAGAGACTTTATTTTTGGAGGCTCCCAAATCACTGCAGTTGGTGACTGCAGCCATGAAATTAAAAGATGCTTGCTTCTTGGAAGAAAAGCTACGCCAACCTAGACAGCATATTACAAAACATTACTTTGCCAGCAAAGGTCCATCTAGTCAAAGCTTTGGTTTTTCCAGTGGTCATGTACAGATGTGAGAGTTGGACTATAAAGAAAGCTGAACACCAAAGAATTGATGCTTTTGAATTGTGGTGTTGGAGAAGACTCTTGAGAGTCCCTTGGATTACAAGGAAATCCAACCAATCCATCCTAAAGGAAACCAGTCCTGAATATTCATTGGAAGGACTGATGTTGAAGCTGAAACTCCAGTACTCTGGCCACCCTATGCAAAAAACTGACTCATTTGAAAAGACCTTGATGCTGGGAAAGATTGAAGGTGGGAGTAGAAGGTGACGATAGAGGATGAGATGGTTGGATGGCATCACCAACTCAGTGGACATGAGTTTGAGTAAACTCGGAAGTTGGTGATGGACAGGGAGGCCTGGCATGCTGCAGTCCACGGGGTTACAAAGATTTGGACACGACTGAGTGACTGAACTGAACTGAACGTATTTCAGAAAAGAGACTTTTCTGTGTACCCAGCTCAACAAAATTTCATAGAGCACACCTATGTATGAGAACTCAGATTAAGATTCAGAACATAACCAGAACCCCAGGTATTCCCCCAAGACCCCTTCCATTCACTCCCATGCTGCCAGAATGACCACTCTCCTGACCTCTAACACTGGAGATTAATATTGCCTGTTTTTGAATTTTGTGTCATTAGAACTTACTGTAGGTCATCTTTGCTGTCTGGCTTTTCTCAACATTATGTTTGTGAGGTTTCATCTACATTTCTGCATGTTGTTGTAGATAGTTCATTCCTCTTGCTGTATGGACCTTCATTGCTTAAATCTGTTTCAGTTTCCTAAGTACTCAATTTCCTAAGCACTCCCAAGTTTTACAACAGCAGTATATACGATTTTGCTCCTTGGAACTAAATAATTTGCAGATTTTGATAATAGTTACATCAAAATATGCTCCATGTCACTAATTATCAGGGAAGTGCAAATCAAGACCAGAATGGCCATTATCAAGAAGACAAATCAATAACAATGTTATCAATAACAATTGTTAGCAAGGATGTGTAGAAAAGGGATTGGCTGGGACTTCCCTGGTGGTCCAGTGGTTAGGACTTTGCCTTCCAATGCAGGGAGTGTGGGCTCAACCCCTGGTCAGGGAACTAAGATCCCACATGCCTCAGGGCTGAGAAACCAAAACACAAAGCAGAAGTGCTATTGTAACACATTTAAGAAAGACTTTAAAAATGGTCCACATCAAAAAATCTTAAAAAAAAAGGAAAGAAAAGGGAATCCTTGTGCACTTTGATGGTAATGTAAATTGGTGAAGCCACTATGGAAAACAGTATGTCAATTCTTCAAAAAATTAAAAATAAAACTCTCATATGATCCAGCAATTCCACTCTTGGGTATTTATCCAAAAAAAAATAAATGAAAACACTCATTCAAAAAGATATATGCACCACTATGTTCATTGCAATATTATTTACACTGGCAAGATATGGAAGCAACCTAAATGCCCATCATTAAGTGAATGGATAAAGATGTGATATGTGATATATGATATACATATATCTATGCCATAGAAATGAACTCTTGACATTTTCAACAACATGGATGTATTTAGAGTGTATTATGCTAAGTGAGGTAAGTCAGAGATGGACAAATACTGTGTGATTTCACTTGTACTGGGAATCTAGAAACAAAAGAACAAACATAACACATGAACATAACAAGCAAAACAAGTGAACAAATGTAACAAAACAGAGTTATAGATACAGGGAATAAACAGGTGCTTGTCAGAGCTAGGGGTGAGGTGAGAAGAGAAATAGGTGCTGGAGGTTAAGAGGTACAAAATAAATAAATGAGTCACAAGCATGAAATGTACAGTGTGGAGAATGCAGTCAATCATTGTGTAATATCTTTGTATGGTGATATATCATAACTAGACTTATTATGGTAATCATTTTTAAATGTGTATGTATGCAAGTGTATGAAGTCACATCAGTTGTGTTTGATTTTTTGTGACCCTATGGGCCATAGCTCACCAACCTCCTCTGTCCATGGAATTCTCCAGGAAAGAAAACTGGAGTGGGTTGCTATTTCCTTCTCCAGGTGATCTTCCTGACCCAGGGATCAAACCTGCATCTCTTAAGTCTTGTGCATTGATGGGTGGGTTCTTTACCATCTGGGAAGCCCCAGATGTGCATAGAAATATCAAATCACTGTGTTGCATAACAGGAACTAAAATAGTGTTGTAGTTTAATTATACTTTAAAAACAAACGAATGCATAGAAAAAGAGATCAGATTGTAGCAATTAGAGGCAGGGATGGGTTGGAGTGGGGAGAATTGGTTGAAGGTGCTCAAAAGGTAGAAACCTAGAGCTATAGGTGAGTTCTAGGGGTGTAATGTCCAACATGACAAATATGACCAACACTGCTGCATGTACAAACAAAAGTGGTTTAGAGAGTAAATCCCAAGAGTTCTCACACAAGGAAAAAAATTCTGTTTCTTTAATTTTGCACCCATATGAGAGGATAAATCTTCACTAAACTTACTGTGATCATCATTTCATGATATATGCAAGTCAAATCATTATGTTACACATCTTAAATTTATACAGTGCTGTATGTAAGTTATTTCCATAAAGCTGGAAGAGAAAAAAAAATGCTAAGGAAGACATAGAAAAAATAAATGCATTCTCCTTACAGAGAACTTCTCACAGCTCTAATTAGGGATTCAGAGAAAAACAGTGCACTCGGAATTTGACAAAAGATGAAGATAAGTGGGGAAAATGCTCTTTGAGTGCATTGCTCCAATTTCCTTTCAAGCAATTTCATTCTTTCAGAGTCCCTCCAAAGCTGGGTACCATAGGTGCACACTCTGTAGGGAGAGGAGCTAAAGCAGATACCTTACCTCTCCTCCCAGCGCCACTTCTTTGCTCTCTATTTCTATCCTGGAAATGCTGCAGGCCAGGTGAAGACAATGGAGAGGTGCAGGGTGGAGTGAGAGAGAAGCAGATGGGGAGAAGAAACTTAATATTGTGAAAAATAAAGGAATGGTGACTTTGGCTAAATTTACAAATGTTTGAAGTATGGCTTATATTTATTGTTTCTAAATATACCCTAAAAATATGTACAGGCTTAAAAAACAATTTATTCATATAGTTGTGAGTGAGTGAGTGAAAGTGAGTGAAAGTTGCATCCGGTTCTTTGCAACCCCATGGACTATACAGTCCTTGGAATTATCCAGGCCAGAATACTGTCTTTTCCCTTCAGAATACTAGCTTTTCCCTTCTCCAGGGGATCTTCCCAACCCAGGGATCAAACTCAGGTCTCACCACATTGCAGGTGGATTCTTTACCAGCTGAGCTACAAGGGAAGCCCAAGAATACTGGAGAGGATAGCCTATCCCTTTTCCAGTGGATCTTCCTGACCCAGGAATCAAACAGGGGTCTCCTTCATTGCAGGTGCATTCTTTACCAACTGAGCTATCAGGGAAGCCCTGTATATAGTTATAAATATAAAAAAGGAAAAGACTGTGATGCTGGGAAAGATTGAGGGCAAGAGGAGAAAGAGGTGGCAAAGGATAAGATGGTTGGATGGCATCACTGACTCAATGGACATGAGTTTGAGCAAATTCCTGGAGATAGTGAAGGACGGGAAAGCCTGGTGTGCTGCAGTCCATGGATTTGCAAAGGGTTGGACATGCCTTGGCAACTGAACAACAATGACACACATTTATTTATTTGTGACTCTGCTGGATCTTTTTAACTGTGAGTGGGCTTTCCCTAGTTGCAATGAGCAGTGGGGTTACTCTCTATTTGTGGTGTGGGGTTCTCATGTTGTGGAGCATGGGCTCTAGGGCATCTGGGCTTCAGTAGTTATGGTATGTGGGCTTAGTTACCCCACAGCATGTGGAATCTTCTGGACTAGAGGTTGAACCAATGTCCCCTGCATTGACAGGTGGATTCTTAAACCACTGGACCACCAGGGAGATCCTCCTACACAGGTTTTAAAACCAATTGATGGCCATGTTTACTTTAATTTCTGGATGGAAGGTCAGAAGAACTCTCCAGGGTTCTTAGCTGAAGCACATAGAAATAGTCCTTGGTTGAGTGGCTGGTCCATCTGCACAGAGCATCAGTCCACTAACAAAGAAAGCCCTGAGTTGAAACTACAGGAAATTGAATTATGAACAGTTCTGGAACCCAGTAAATGAATTATAAAATGACTGTTTTGTGCCCTGAGCCAAACTTCTCTATATTTGGGCAGCTCCCTGGCTCTTGTTGGCATGAGGGTGGGTGGGTTTCCCTCACACTCAGACAGGTTTCTACATTTGCATGGTAACATATGCATTTTGTATATTGATTTAATTCACTTGGCAAGTTTATACAAATCATAACAGAAGCTTTTATATGCTGGCAGAATAAAGAGAACCATAAACTACTGTTTGAGAAATTATACTTTGTGAAATAGCCTTTTTCTTGGAGAAAAAAGTAAAATTAAACAATTAGTAACCTATTGGAAAAATGCACAGAAGACAATAGGGTGTTTTTAATTCTGAAATATCCTTGCAGGTTGCAAGCTCAGAGTCGATCATGACTATTTAAGTGGGATGGAAATGGATTTTTAAAATGTGGTGAGGCAAACTCTAAAACATTATTGTGAATATTAATACCAAACAGCATTTAATATGCTTTCTTTTATAATTTAGCGGTTTCTTTCTAAGGAGATGTGGTTATACACTTTCTAATGGCGTCACTGAAAAACTCTCCCAGTGGCCTGACTCAGCATGGAGATGTTTCTTTTGTTAATGGCTACCTCAGTAACTTAGGAACGATGTGATTCAATAATTCACGGGTTGTTAAATCAAAACATGTGCAGTTATTTACAAGTCTCAGAACTCTGTTCTCAGAAACAAAATACTTTGGGGATAGAAAAGAAAAACTAGTTCAGAAAATACTGCAAAATAAATCACTGACCCAAGTGTGGGAGCATTTGTGATTTTATAAGATCCTAAGGGAAGAGCGATATGCAGATGACACCACCCTTATGGCAGAAAGTGAGGAGGAACTAAAAAACCTCTTGATGATAGTGAAAGAGGACAGTGAAAAAGTTGGCTGAAAGCTCAACATTCAGAAAACGAAGATCATGGCATCTGGTCCCATCACTTCATGGGAAATAGATGGGGAAACAGTGGAAACAGTGTCAGACTTTATTTTTCTGGGCTCCAAAATCACTGCAGATGGTGACTGCAGCCATGAAATTAAAAGACACTTACTCCTTGGAGGAAAGTTATGACTAACCTAGATAGCATATTCAAAAGAAGAGACATTACTTTGCCAACAAAGGTCTGTCTAGTCAAGGCTATGGTTTTTCCAGTGGTTATGTATGGATGTGAGAGTTGGACTGTGAAGAAAGCTGAGCACTGAAGAATTGATGCTTTTGAACTGTGGTGTTGGAGAAGACTCTTGAGAGTCCCTTGGACTGCAAGGAGATCCAACCAGTCCATTCTAAAGGAGATCAGTCCTGAGTGTTCATTGGAAGCACTGATGCTGAAGCTGAAACTCCAGTACTCTGGCCACCTCATGCGAAGAGTTGACTCATTGGAAAAGACTCTGATGCTGGGAGGGATTGGAGGCAGGAGGAGAAGGGGAAGACAGAGGATGAGATGGCTGGATGGCATCACCGACTCGATGGACATGAGTTTGGGTAAACTCCAGGAGTTGGTGATAGACAGGGAGGCCTGGTGTGCTGTGATTCATGGAGTCACAAAGAGTCAGACATGGCTGAGTGGCTGAAATGAACTGAACTGAAGGGAAGAGCAGGGCTGATCTTCTGACCTTCTAAAACTGCCACTGGATGAGGCTACAAGGTCCACACAGGAATCAGAAAAAACTTGTACCTGAGCCCAAAGTCAGAAAGTCTTAATCAAAACATTCCATTCGCCTTTGCCTTACAACCAAAGGAGACTCTGGGGAGGGACTGGCTCCCCTATATCCTCTTACAAATTTCCTTGGTTCCCTCCAAACCTCTTCCCCAGTCCCCAAGCACCATCTCCTGTTTCCCCCTTTAACTCCAATGCTACTCCCCACTCACCCCTATAAGCTTATGAAAATGGATGCCTGAGTAGAATGGAAGGAACCACAGTCCTACACCCCATATGCACTCAATCTCCACTACACTGAAGTACAATCTCAGCTACATTGAAGTACAATATTTAGCACAGTGCCCTGCCCAGAGTAGGAGCTCAATAAATATATAGTGGCACACAGTGGGAAAACCTTGGGTTCCATGTAGCCTCATTCCTATATCCTGGGACACCCTCACCCACACCTATAGTATAGAAGCGATCTCAGTGACAGTGAATGACCTACACAACCATCTAGTAGTTAAGTTACATCGGTGACCTTGCAGGTGTGAAACGTGGAACCTAAACATCCTGGGTGCCTGGACAAATCTGACTGGCCCACATGCAGGCTTCCTCTTGTCTGCTGTCAGGGCCCTGGGCTTCCAAACATGGGCATGACAGACTTTGTTTTCCAGAGTGGAACTGTGTGGATGGGCTAAACAAGCAGACACTCAACAGCTCCCTCTGCAACCTTCACCTGGCTTAGGGGACTTTGCTGTGCTTTTCCTTTCTTTTTATTTTTTCCTTCTTATAACTCCTGTGTTTGTTTCTTTCTTTTTAAATATTTATTTATTTGGCTGCATTGAATCTTAGTTGTGGCATATGGGGGAATCCTCCTTGCATCATGTGGGATCTTTCATTGTGGTGCAGGGACTCTCTAGTTGTGGTACATGGGGCTCAGTAGTTGTGGATTGTGGGATCTTAGTTCCCAGACCAGGAATTGTCCCCTGCATTGCAAGGCAGATTATTAAATACTGGACCACCAGGGAAGTCCCTTCCTGTGTTTCTTACTCTCCTGGGAAAGGCTGTTTTTCCATTGATACTCAACCAGCTGGAACACAGATTTCTACAAGAACTGTACATAGACGTTGGAGCCTTGGTTCTCAGCTGATTTTGTTGTTTGATGCTAAAGAGCTGCTTCTTTCAGAATAAAGTGACTTATAGGGCAGAGGCTGGAGGTGGGGGTGCATTATGGGGTGAATTATGTAACCCCCCAAGTCATATGGTAATATCCTGATCCCTAATCCCTCAGAGAGGCTGTTTTTGGAGATGAGTTTTTACCAAGTTAAAATGAGGTTATTATGGTGGCCCCTAAAATCACTGCAGATGGTGATTGCATCCATGAAATTAAAAGATGCTTACTCCTTGGAAGAAAAGTTATGACCAACCTAGATAGCATATTCAAAAGAAGAGACATTACTTTGTCAACAAAGGTCCGTCTAGTCAAGGCTATGGTTTTTCCTGTGGTCATGTATGGATGTGAGAGTTGGACTGTGAAGAAGGCTGAGTGCTGAAGAATTGATGCTTTTGAACTGTGGTGTTGGAGAAGACTCTTGAGAGTCCCTTGGACTGCAAGGAGATCCAACCAGTCCATTCTGAAGGAGATCAGCCCTGGGATTTCTTTGGAAGGAATGATGCTAAAGCTGAAACTCCAGTACTTTGGCCACCTCATGTGAGGAGTTGACTCATTGGAAAAGACTCTGATGCTGGGAGGGATTGGGGTCAGGAGGAGAAGGGGATGATAGAGGATGAGATGATTGGATGGCATCACTGACTCGATGGACATGAGTTTGAGTGAACTCCAGGAGTTGGTGATGGACAGGGAGGCCTGGTGTGCTGTGATTCATGGGGTCGCAAAGAGTTGGACACGACTGAGCAACTGAACTGAACTGAAATCCAATATGACTGGAGTCCTTATAAAAGGGGGAAATTTGGAGACAGACTTGCAGATGGGGATAGGACAATGAAAGCATGAACAGATCTGTGGACAAGCCAAGGAGAGGCCCTGGAACAGATCTTTTCCTCACAGCCCTCAGAGGGAAACAGCCTTGCCAGCAAACACATCTCCAGGAATGTGGCAACACATTTCTGTTGGATAAGCCACCCAGTCTGGGGTACCTTGTTACAGCAGCCCAAGAACATTGAAATAGGGGGACTGACAGATTCAGGACTAGTGAGGAAACCTCGTGGTCAAAACAAGTATGATGGCAAGAAATAGGGATGTGTACGTATGTATCTTGGCTCAGACATAAACAATTCACTTGAAATGCAGGAAGCCCGGGTTTGATCCCTGCATCAGGAAGATCCGTGGGAGAAAGGAATGGCAACCCACTGCAGTAATCTTGCCTGACTAACACTTTCATACTTTCATTTATGTATGTATATGTGCTCCTGTGTTCAATGGATTCTTCATGCAAGAATACTGGAGTGGGTTGTAATGCCCTCCTCCAGGGGATCTTCCCAACCCAGGGGCTGAACCCGTATCTCCTGTGGCTCCTGCAGTAGCACGCAGGTTCTTTACCACTAGAGCCACCTGGGAAGCCCATTTATATGTATAATATATATATATATATGTATACGTACATATCTATAATATATACAAGTATATAGACTTGGGACTTCCGAGGTGGCACACTCGTAAAGAATCTACCTGACAATGCAGGAGACAGGAGTGCAATCCCTGGTTTGGGAAGATCCCCTGGAGAAAGAAATGACAGCCCACTCTGGTATTCTTGCCTGGGAAATTCCATGGACAAAGGAGCCTGGTGGGCAGAGTCTAATCAATGGGGAAAGAGTGGAAACAGTGTCAGACTTTATTTTGGGGGCTCCAAAATCACTGAAGATGGTGATTGCAGCCATGAAATTAAAAGATGCTTACTCCTTGGAAGGAAAGTTATGACCAACCTAGATAGCATATTGAAAAGCAGAGACATTACTTTGCCAACAAAGGTCCATCTAGTCAAAGCTATGGTTTTTCCAGTAGTCATGTATGGATGTGAGAGTTGGATGGTGAAGAAAGCTGAGTGCTGAAAAATTGATGCTTTTGAACTGTGGTGTTGGAGAAGACTCCTGAGAGTCCCATGGACTGCAAGGAGATCCAACCAGTCCATTCTAAAGGAGATCAGTCCTGGGTGTTCTTTGGAAGGACTGATGCTAAAGCTGAAACTCCAATACTTTGGCCACCTGATGCGAAGAGTGGACTCATTGGAAAAGACTGTGATTCTGGGAGGGATTGGGGGCAGGAGGAGAAGGGGACGACAGAGGATGAGATGGCTGGATGGCATCACTGACTCGATGGACGTGAGTTTGAGTGAACTCCGGGAGTTGGTGATGGACAGGGAGGCCTGGCATGCTGTAATTCATGGGGTTGCAAAGAGTCGGACACGACTGAGTGACTGAACTGAACTGAACTGAAAGGGACTAAACAACAACAGCAATAGATATGCAGACATATACATGTAAACATTTATATAGTCTCATTTTACTAACGTAAGAGGAATGGAGCATTCTTTTAAATGGTAAAATACACAAGTCCCTCAGTAGCTGTATTTAGCTGGGGTCTCAGCTCCAGCCTCTGTCCTCCAGGGAGCGGGGGTTCTAAGGCAATGTTAGGAGCGGCTGCTTTAGAAGTTCACCTTGGGTGGGTGCCCTGAAGGCTGAATGACTTACTTAGAAAGGATTCTGTCAAGTTTGGTTTAGAACATCCTGTTTGCCAAGCATGACCAAGTCTGATGCTTCTGATCTTTGTGCCATGAAACTCCATTTGAATCTTCAGATTCAATAAAGCCTGTCTCAAAGAAATCCTCACGCCTTAGGAAGAGACCTACAGCATTGTTCACTGTGGTTCGTCTCTGGGCAGTGGTCGTGGCCTTCGGCGAACTTGGGGAAGCTCTGGAATGTTTGGATTCTTCCACGGCAAGTGTGTGTATTCTTGACGTTTGTAGTGTAAGTATGGGTAAAATCATGTGCTTCTTTGCTTCCATTCCCAAGTATCCCCTTTATGTTTCTATAATGGAGGTGCCTTTCTACTTTTGACATTCCTGTATTAGAAATTTTGAAAGTAATCTCTTTTCATTGGCTACAAACTTCTCTATTTTCTTGGCATCTTCTGTACTTAATCTCTTGCTTCTACACAACTTCCCCTACTTCCTGAATTTTTCTATTCTTATTATTTTAAAAAGATGTTAAAGTTTAGCAGTCTGATGTTGTTGTTCAGTGGCTAAGTTGTGTTCAACTTTTTGCAACCCCATGGACTGCAACACACCAGGTTTCCCTGTCCTTCACTATCTCCTCGGGTTTGCTCAAACTCCTGTTCATTGAGTCAGTGATATTAGCTATCTAACCATCTCATTCTCTTCCACTCTCTTCTCCTTTTGCCTTCAATCTTTCGCAGCATCAGGGTCTTTTTAGATGAGTCGATTTTATGTATCAGGTGGCCAAAGTATTGGAGCTTCAACTTCAACATCAGTCCTTCCAATGAATATTCAACCCCTAAAGGGTTGATTTCCTTTAGGATTGACAGGTTTGATCTCCATGCTGTCCAAGGGACTCTCAAGAGTCTTCGCTAGCACCACAATTGAAAAGCACCAATTCTTCTGTGCTCAGCCTTCTGTATGATCCAACTCTCACATCCGTACATGACTACTGGAAAAGCCTATTTAGATCTTTGTTGGCAAAATGATGTATTTGATTTTTAATATGCTGTCTAGATTTGTCACAGCTTTCCTTCCAAGGAGCAAGCGTCTTTTAATCCCATGGTTGCGCTCACTGCCTACAGTGATTTTGGAGCCCAAGAAAATAAAAATCTGTCACTGCTTCCACGTTTCTCCATCTATTTGCCATGAAGTGATGGGACTGGATGCTGTGATCTTTGTATCAATGATCTGATACAGAATCTTAAAAGGGATATTTACCCATGAGAATAGAAGATTTGAAAAAATAAGATGACTTAAAATTCACAAATAATACTAAAGGAAAAGGCATCTAGAGAAGACGGAAAGCTGCGTAAAAAGGTCTTTGAGCTCAGCTTTATGAAATAATGTAAAAAGACAGAGAGGGAGGGGCTCTATATAAACAGAATAAAATTCTTTGGTAGTGACCTGTAAGAAGAGGATCAGGTGACTGAGAATTGTAAGAACCTTTCCCTGAGGAAGATGCTTTTGTGCCTGAGATAGAAGGAAGCCAACAGACTCGTTATGGTCCTCCAAAGAGCATCTTCTGGTTTGAAAAATTAAAATTATATAAAAAGAGAGATAGACTTAGGGCCTGATGTGGAGAGCCAACTCATTGGAAAAGACCCTGATGCTGGGAAAGATTGGATGCAGGAGAAGGGGACAACAAAGGATGAGAAGGTTAGATGGCATTATTGTAGCCACGCGTTCCGGGAAACAAACTCACTCAGAAGGACAGTACAGATAGTGGAGTGCAGTTTATTACACTGGCAGGCCCAAGGCAGAGTCTCCTCTTAGCCAAGGACCCTGACCAGTTTTTGTGAAAACTTTATATACCCTAGGGGTTCGTGCTCAAACCCACCTCCCCAAATTCTCTGAAACTAGTCTGAACAAAGGAAAAGATACAATCAAAGTTAACCCGTGATCGTATGCCTTAAGCCTAGGTAGTTAACAGTGGACAACTATTAATAGGCCTGTGGTCATACCCCAATAAGCATAGTAGAATTTGTGATTCTATTCAGTTTCACAGATAATTAGGGTATTCTTTTAGGCAATGGAGTATCTAGGTACAAGCCCTGGGGCTCTTCCTTCCAGGGACCTGGTTTCCCAGTTGGTATGTTGTTTACACAGATACCAGGCATATAACTCAAACTCCACAGTCTGGCCCAAGATGGAGTCCTGCTTTCAAGATGGAGCCTGTTCTGTTTCCTCCTTCAACTTCACCTGCTTGATGGACATGAATTTGAGCAAACTCCAGGAGATAGCGGAGGACAGAGGAGCATGGTGTGCTGCAGTCCATGGGGTCACAAAGAGTCGGATACAACTTAGTGATTGAACAACAACAACGAAGACTCAGGAGAGGTGAAAGGAGAGTCAGAAAACTGGTCAAGCATTTGGCAAGTGGACCCTTCAGCTCCAGACCAGTCACATTCCAGAGTATTTCTCAGAGCTCCTGCCAGGCATCTTTGAAGAGTCCTGGGGACGGGCAATAGATACTGGACTTGTGTGAGTTCCTTTCAGAAAAAGGGGAAAAATGAAGACTCAGGACTGATGAACTTCAGATCAGTTCCTGGCAGCCTCGGGAATGCCACATGAAACAGATGGTGTGGGAACATTTACAAGAGGAGATATGAACACTGGGTGCCAGCTGATGTTCCTGATGAACAAATCCATCACTAATCAGCTTCATTTCTTCTTGTTTTTAATTAGTGGACTTAGGAATACTGCCTGAACGTTTTCATCTCATTAAAAATACTTCATGAAGTTTCTCATAGAAATGTTCTTGGATATGGCAAAGAAATGAGGAAATGTGGGTTGAGGCTCCAGGAGGTGGATTCTGCCCTGATGAAGGACTGTCTTCAAATAGTGTTGACTGAGGACATGGTCTAGAGGTCTCTGCCCTGGGGTGGCCTTTGTTGTCAGTCACACAAATGAAAACTTAGCAGATGTGCCTGTGAGAGTGCAGGGTCCCTGCAAACAGTTGTTGTGTTTGAAGAACACAGAAAAGAAAAAGGGATATTTGATTTTGAGGGTGAATTTAGGCAAAAAGAAAAAAAAAAAGCTGGCAAGTATATAAAATGCTATCAAGTATTCTGAAAAAATATAAATAACTTAGTGTTGAGAAGGAAATGGCAACCCACTCCAGTAATCTTGCCTGGGAAATCTCATGGACAGAGGAGCCTGCCTGGTGGGCTACAGTCCATGGGGTCCCAAAGAGTCAGACTTGACCTAGCAGCTAAATGATAACAGCAAATTCAGTGTTAATACATTTAACGGAATGAAATCATGATGCTTATTTAGCCCACAGACAAGAGAATAATGATGGGCAGTTTGGTGATTTTAAAAAAGAAACACATGGTATAACTTGCACTTGTTGACCATGGTAAGAGGTTTCTGCAGGCAGGCAAGTTTTGGGAGGAAGGATGTTGACTTAGTAAGGTTTTAGAGCATCCTTTGAGTGTCAGTCAGGAAATTTAAGTTCAAACATTCACCTGCTTTCATTGCTTAGCTTAACATTGTTATAAGAATAATGTCATTGTATGAAGCACATACAAATTTTGTGATTTAAATAAGTAATTTGGGGCTCTAAAGAGTTCTTTGGTATTACATTTGAATTTAATGCTAAGTTCAGAGAACTTTAAAAATGCACAGATTAGGACTTTTATTTCTGTCAATGGGGAGGTCCACATTCACTACTATTAAATAAAACTCTAGGAATACTGGATGACATAAAAAAAGATCCTTCCAAGTGCAAGACTGAGCTTGAAAGAGATAGAGGCAACATTCAAAGAAATAATGGCTGAGAATTTTCCAATCTCAAGGAAGAAAAAGAGTTCTTATATTCAGGAAGCTCGGTTAAACAACAGCTAGCTACATGGGGACAAAATTGCAAAACACCTAAAAGAAAGATCCTGTATGGAAACAGGGAGCAAAGTCCAGGTTGCCTGAAAACATAACAAAAATGAGACATCATCATCTTCTCAACAGCAGCAGTAAAGTGGTAAAGAACCCAAATACAGGAGATGTAAGAGATGTAGGTTCAATTCCTGGGGCAGGAAGATCCACTGGAGGAGGGCATGGCAACCCCCTCTAGTATTCTTGCCTGGAGAATCCCGTGGACCAAGGAGCCTGACTACAGTCCACGGGGTTGCAGAGTCGGACATGACTGAAGTGACTTAGGATGCACACACACAGCCATGCACCCAAAGAATAGAAAGGGAAAGCATAACTTTCAAGTGTATACACAAAAAATTCAATTTATCAAATAACTACTTTGATACAAAATATTCAAAAGAAGATCCTCTTCTCTTGGGGTTTTATTATTGGATGTGAGTTTAAAGGTGACTCCCCTGTTGAGAGAAAGGACATAGACCATTGTTGAGTGCCTGCTGTATGCCAGCTGTTTGCGTTACATTGTTTGAGTTCATTATAAAAGGACACCTACAAGGCGATGAGTATTATCCCCCATTTCTAGGTACTCATAGAGTTTCTGTAACATGCTCATGATCACACAGCTTTTTAAGACAGGATATAATTTTAAAGGGGGCTTCCCAGGTGGCTCAGTGGTAAAGAATCCCTCTGCCAATGCAGGTGATTCAGGTTTGATCCCTGGATTGGAAAGATTCCCTTGAAGAATTAAATGGCAACCCACTCTAGTATTCCAGAAATCCCATGGACAGAGGAGCCTAATGGGCCACAGTCTATGGCGTTGCAAAGAATCAGACACAACTGAGCTACTAAACAACAGCAATATAACTTTAAACACATCACTGTGATGCAGAGGCCAGGATATTTTACTCTCATTAGGGTTTCCAAACTCCTGAGGAGCAGAGAGCTTTGTAAAGCGGCATTCAGCCTGTGTGTGTACCCTTAGCATCATGCATGGCTGGTATAAAGAGTTTTGCTCCTGCGTGTTCTCAGTTGTTCAAATATGTGTAGAGGCGTTTGTGAAACAGAAGGAACAAAGTCATTGAAAATTTATGAGGCTTTTTCAACAGTGTTTACCTTCTGCAACAGAAGTCAGGGTGGAACACAGGATATCATTTTTTATGTCAAGAAGGAAAAGAAAAGAGAAGGAAAAAAAGAGAAGCATGAAGTTCTCTTACTAAATATGTGAGACTCTCTGAACTCAGCTTTCTATGCAAGTTGTACCAAGACCTCAGCACACTGCACCATAATGGGAGCATTCCACATCCATGTTGATCTTGCTCTCAGGGATGTGGAGACTTCACTGCTTTCCTGCCAGAAAAACATGTCCTCCCTCTGGTTTAACTCTGCAGGCCATTTTGGTTCGTTTTCTGTGATTGTAGTTGTACCATAAAGAAGGCTGAGTACTGAAGAATTGATGTTTTTAAACTGTGGGGCTGGAGAATACTCTTGAGAGTCCCTTGGACTGCAAGGAGATCAAACCAGTCAATCTGTTGCAGGAAGGTGGACCCCTTCTAGGGCCTGAAACTGGGCTCTTGTCTAACACTCAGAAATGAATTGTCCGAGGAGACACATGTGCTGACAAAGCAAGAGATTTTATTGGGAAAGGGCACCCGGGTGGAGAGCAGTAGGGTAAGGGAACCCAAGGGAACTGCTATGCTGCATGGCTCGCAGTCTCGGGTTTTATAGTGATCGGATTAGATTCCGGGTGGTCTTTGGCCAATCATTCTAATTCAGAGTCTTTCCTGGTGGCGCACGCATCGCTCAGCCAAGATGGATGCTAGCGAGAGGGATTCGGGGAAGTGGACGGACACGCGGTGTCTCCTTTCGACCTTTCCTGAACTCTTCCAGTTGGTGGTGGCTTATAAGTTCCACATCACTTACCAGGATCTCCTGTCATAAAACAACTCATGCAATGGTTACTATGGTGCCTGGCCAGTGTGGGTGGTTTCAATCAGTGTGCTTCCCCTAACAACTCCCCCCTGAGAGACCTCATACTCAAGATACTTCTTGGGAATTGGGGCGGAGGTCTCTTTCTTCTGTAACTTCTTCCTGTTGTGCATGGGTGTAGGCCTGCCTAGCAGAGCAGAAGTCTCTCTCTACCAGATCTAAGTCAAGGTATTTTTTGCCTGAAATCAGCATTCACCCTTATAATAACAGCAATTTAGTTTGAAACTGTTGGCACCTCTCAGAGATGAAATAGACAGGGGCCAAACAGGAGAACTAACAGGATGGTCATCTCTGGTCCCTGGAAACAGAAGGCAACATTTGGGGTGAGGGCTGCAGGGTTTGTGACCCTTTTTGATTGGTTGGTGGTGAGGCAACAGAGCTGTGCTCCAGGAATCTTGTGTTCAGTCTGAAGTTACCATCCTCTACCTGGGTGGGGGCTCAAAGACATTGTTATGCATATTTCTTTGAGTAGGAACCAGGACTCTGTCTGGAGGCTGTACCAACCTTTGATTATTTCTCCTGTTTCTGTATCCCCTCCCTTCCCTGGTTAGCAATTGTTTGAATCCACACTTTGGAACTCAGGGAAGGTCAAGGAGGCTGAATGAATCTTATATCCTACAGACAAGAAATGGAGAACACAGAACAGATCTCTACTCCAGAGCCCCACAGAGTTCTACTCAGTTTTAATTTAGGGAACTAGGCAACTATGACTGTGATAACTTCCTGTCAAAATGGAGCATAGGATTGCCTCAGCTTGGAGTATAGACACTGAATTGGAAGTATTTCTGAGTTCCAAGTTCTAGATCTGAGTCTTTTATGAGTAAAATCTCAATCCCTTGGTCTGCCATTTTGGTGTAACAGACCCAATTAGGAGTGATAACTGGAATTTAGTAGACAAAATAAATTTCATTTCTTTTTAGAAGAATAGGCCTGAAACCCAGTCTGGACCTGGCACTTCAGGGAGACTTGTAGCCAGGTAGCCAGTTGCTTAGTTTTATAAAAAGTAAGGTTGCAGTTACTAGCTTTCAGCAGACATTGTTTTGAGAATGGTGGCATCCAAGCCTGACACGACTCAGAAAACTCAAGTGTTCAGCAATACAAGGTCTAATCTGAAAGTACACCCATAGATCACCTCGTTATTTCCCAGGATATCGGAACCAAAGCTACTCTATTTTGACTTTTAATTGTAAACTTTTCCTTAATAGCCAAAGCATATTTCACCATTAATGACGTCAGTGTTTCTCTAGGTATGACAAGATGCAAGAATTGGGACTCATAAAATCTTCTCCTGAAAAGATCTAACTATCTGAAGGCTTTTTCTGCCAGTTTTTCCCAGAGCACAGAGTGCCTCATTCCTGATTTTCACCCTGAACTCCTTTCAGGGGCGTTGAAAGTCAGCAGTTTCAGCAGCCATGACTTAATCTTTGTAGATGTAGAAGGCAAGTGTTAGTCTTCAGTTGGCAGAGCCCCTTTTTGCTCATAAACTTGACCATGATTTTGAGGGGGGGCATTTCATGATCATTTTACCCCATGGTGATGAGAATGTCCATTCTCAGGTTTGGCAAAGATTTTGTTGACAGGCCACTCAATGTGCTGTTACTGGACTAGGCCATAAAACAGTATCCAAAATTCTCTGGACCATCTGTCTTACTAGCCTCTTGGTCCAGGAAAATATTCCCTCTTGTTGCTTCTTCCTATATCTAGAGTTACACTGTTACCATCATCAATCTCATATGGGACTGTATATTATTCTATTAGAGGCCTCAGACACACGTTCGACAGTGTAAGAAACAGCAATTTTGTAAAATAGGTGAAATACAAATAACATAGCCAGCAGTATTAGTAAAGTCACAAGTAAGACTTAAGAGCTTCCATTAGATGTAGCCCAGTATATCTCAGGTCATCTGACTTAGTCTGCTCTGTAGAATCTTTATCTTCCAGGGAAATTATATATTGGCACCGTCTATAAGGCACATAGCCCAGTTTTCTAGTGTTACTAGATTAATTGTCCTTAGTATGATTTAATTGTTTTCAACACAGAGGAGACTTTAAGCCTAAATTACTATAGCCTGGTGTTAGCTATATAAATGCATCCCATAATTGTGGGAGATTTTTTCCTCCTTTGCTAAAACTTTTCTTGTTGCTCTGATTGAGCTTGAGTAATAGAAAAAAAGCTCAAATTTATGGCCAGAGTCAGAGCAGGCATTATTAATTGGCCCAGTGTGGGGATCCCATCTAGTAATATCTCAGTGACCTGAATATGACTATAATTTTTTTTTTTTAAGTAAAATTTCTCAGGACCAACCAGTTAGAGTCTTGTAGTGGAGAAATTTGCCAAAGTAACCCAGAACTAGACACAGGTAATTGGCCACAAACCCAACAATTGGATTGATTTCTAAAACTAGCATAGAATCAGGCCTATGATAGAAAAGCATTTGACTTATATGCAAAGGTCTAAGAAGTCAAGAAAACATAAATGATCATATGAATCAGGTCCAGCATCTTGGGCAAGCTGTCTACCTCTGATGTTGTCATCTTCTCATCCTGGTGTAGTATAGTTTCTCCTGCTTGAGCATCATTTTAAGGTGAGATCAGGTCAGCTGTCTTCTCTATAGACCAATCCATTGTAGGGGCCTTTGGAGGTGGGAATTAATCTAAGAGTTAATTTCCCTTCAGTTTCATTGTGTATGAGCTAGTTAAGAGTACCTGATAAAAAAGTCCTTCCATCCAGGTTGGAGAAAGTCCCTTAAATTATGTCTTTTTCCAGTCCTGGTTGCAGGTCATGAGGCATCTGATCTTCATCCAAAGATAGATTACTGAGATAAGATTCAGAAACAAACTTAGGGTGTTCTTTAAGAATTCAATTAAATTTTACATTAATATCACATAACAGCAAAGAACTATCTAAGAGATGAGTCTTACTAGATGCAGACCCCCATTAACAAACTGGGATTTAACATTTTTTTGAAATATCTTTTTCTCCCTAAAGTTACCCTCATTTTTATCAAATATAACCAAATTAAGGCTAGTTTGTTTGCAAAATAGGTCTGTTCTCACTAATTTTGGTCTGATGATTTATATAATCATAATTTATATAGACTTTTTATTTTGCTGAAACATTTATAGAGTCTCAGACTGAACTTTTAAAATAAAACAGGGTTGGGAAACTCACACCAAAGGCTTATCACAGATTTTGCCTAACAAATCTAGGTGAATTCTTCCCTTTTTAAGGTCTCAAAAATTTCTTGAGATTTTTGTACCTGTGAGATAATCTTACTAACTCATTTGATAAACTTACTGGAAACCTAAGAATTTCCAATTTTTGGAGGAGTCAGATAGAAAATATAATTGTTTTGTTTATAACATTTCATTTTCCCAAAGTATTGTCATAATTAGTTTGAGAGGAAGATTTTCCCTACTCCCTGAAAACCTAAGATTCAAACCTGTAATTTTTCAGATAGAAACCATAAAAGTTATAAGCATATTCGCTGGTTCATTCAGTCCTTTTGTTAACTTTGTGAAGTCATCAGGTTTTCCATTAGAATACCAGGACATATCATAATGTTAAGAACTCCATATAATTTCTAGGATATCTGTATTAGTAATTTTACCATACATTGTAACTGAGTGGATTTATTACTCATTTGATAATCTTTTTCATGTAATTTAACCAACCAAATAAACACAGTTTAATATCTCTCTTTGGGATGTTTTAAGGGCTCTCTGAAACACCCCAAAGTTAGCTAGAGGTCAAAAGAACTTCAGAAGAATTCTATTTAGGAAGTTTTATCGAAAAGATCAATTAAAAGGGTTTACAACATTTGGTCAGATTTAGTCAATGTTGATGGGTGTATCATTTAGCTTGTTGATATGTCACAATAGGCCTAAATACCCAGGCTCAAGGTCTAGTGAAAGTCAGCTCCCTCATCTTGGACCTAGTTGACTCTAACCAGTTTTCTTATGGCTGTGTCATTTCTAAGAAATCCATTTATCTAATTAATTGTAATCCAATTTTAGAAAATCCTGATCATGCATAACTCTTTTTAGTATTTTTTCATACTTTTTTCTTTTTTTTTTTTTTACTGGAAACACACTTCCTACTTTCCTTTAGCAACCAAGAACTAACTTTTATATTAGCATTTTATAGATTGGTGAGCATAAACAACAGTGATAATTTCTAAAACACTTGCTTTCTTAGAACATTTTAGGATGGCATCAAACATTATTCATTTATAGTCCCAAATCTCTTTAGTTTCTCTGTAAAAGGAAATTAGTGTTTAGTAGTAAATGTTTCAAAATCTTATTTTATTTGGAAATGACCTAACTATTCAATAGACTTCCAACACTTAGCACACTTGGCACAACCCTTAGAAATTTAAGTTACACTAATCTGGAGAGACTATTTTAGACAGATATTTCTAAAGAATAATTATTCTTAGTAGAGTTTATATAAAAGCTCATATCTCATTTACATTTTTTAAGAAGTTTCTTCACTCGAGGTAATTTCCTTGTTGATAAACTTGTAACAGATATAATATTTAACTTATATTAAACCTAGGTACAATAAAAATATTCTCCTTAATGTTAATTACTCTAAGACATGTCTATATTAGATAGGTCAGCAAACAAACATTAATATCAGGTATTTAATACTGAATATTTCCCAGTTCACATGAACCTGGAATTTATTGTTTAATTTAGAATTATTTGATTTGTAAGTGCTTACCTTTTTTTAAGCCAAATAAATAGAGCTCATTTACAAATTAACCTCAAAAATATTATCCAGAGACAAAGACATACCAGGACATATTTAGACAGACACAGTGTAAGATCTAGCTTCATTTTCTAAGTTTAGTCATGAATTAGATATTACAATATAAAATTTACTAGTTTATAAAAAAACAGTTGAAATAAATAAAATTTTTAAAGTCTTTTTCCCCTTTTCTCTCAGTCTCAGGAGTTAAAGATGGTCTAGATAAGTGTTCCTGAGAGCCCTGGTCTCAAGGCACAGGGAAAGAAAATCAAGTTCTAACAAAATGGCGGCAGGTCTAAACCAAATGGTGGCCAAACAAAACAAAATGGCCATCGAAAACCACAACACAGAACACAGAGTTAAAACACACACATATAAACCTGGCAGTCCTCATCAGACACTCCCTTAAATACAAGAATACAGTCTCTCAGAAACCTCTTATAGAGACACAGAACTTCAGATCCAAGTACTAACAGCTTCAAAGATTTCAAAGGGAGGAAAGGAAGCCAGGTTGAAAGAAGAATGGGGAGGAGGCGGGAAAGGGGGGCAAAAGGGGTGGCCTGACAGACGTCTCCTGCCACCTGCAGATACCCAGGCGTTATGGGACTTTACCCTGGGCCTCCAGAGAAGGGAAGACTGGAACTCGGCCCTACCAGAAATCAGACCAAAACAGAACCAGAATTCGAGTTCTCTGCCAAGAGGAGGTGATCAGTCTCCAATCCTCAGCTCAGGCTGAGGCCCTTCGACCAGATTCCTGCATCAGGACCGGGGGGCTAGAAAAATGGGGAAGGATAGGAAGGGTTAAGGAGAGGAAAGAGAGAGGGAAGGGGAGAGAGGTCAATAAAGTCTCTTGTTCCTTACCCAGTCGGGGCACTCTGGCCAGTTGTCCACGTCAGGAGGAGACCAGGGACAAAAGGGTCCCAGTTGTGGCTGCTGGGTCTGGTCCATTGGCAGGCTAGCTGGCCCCTGAGTACCCCAAGTGGTCAGGATGTCAGTCTCAGTGAAGAAGAGTCCCCGCCAGAGTCGCCATTTGTTTCAGGAAGGTGGACCCCTTCCAGGGCCTGAAACTGGGCTCTTGTCTAACACTTGGAAATCAACCCTGATTATTCATTGGAAAGACTGATGCTAAAGCTGAAGCTTCCATACTTTGGCCACCTGATGCGAAGAACTGACTCATTGGAAAAGACCCTGATGCTGGGAAAGATTGACGGCAGGAGGATAAGGGGGTGACAGAGGTTGAGATGGTTGGATAGCATCAATGGCTCAATGGACATGAGTTTGAGCAAACTCCAGGAGACAGTGAAGGACAGGGAAGCCTGGTATGCTGCAGTCCATGGGATTGCAAAGAGCCGGACATGACTGAGTTACTAAACAGTGACAACTACAGACCGTGGCCAAGCTTCACATGATTTTTGTTAGCAATAAAAGATTTAAACAAAATTTTGTTATGTTTAGTTATTCAACTGTGTCCGACTCTTTTGTGATCCCATAGATGTTAGCCTTGGAGAAGGCAGTGGCACCCCACTCCAGTACTCTTGCCTCGAAAATCCCATGGATGGAGGAGCCTGGTAGGCTGTAGTCCATGAGGTCGCTAAGAGTCGGAGACAACTGAGCGACTTCCCTTTCACTTCTCACCTTCATGCGTTGGAGAAGGAAATGGCAACCCACTCCAGTGTTCTTGCCTGGAGAATCCCAGGGACAGGGGAGCCTGGTGGGCTTCTGTCTATGGGGTCGCACAGAGTCAGACACAACTGAAGGGACTTAGCAGCAGCAGTAGCAGATGTTAGCCTGCCAGGCTCCTCTGTCCATGGGATTTCCCAGGCAAGAATACTGTAGTGGGTTGCCATTTCCTTCTCCAGGGGATCTTCCTGATCCAGAGATCAAACCTGCATTTCCTGCATTGGCAGGTGGATTTTTTTTTTTTTTTTACCACTAAACAACATGGGTAGCAATTAAATAAAAGTTTACCTATTTTTAAAAACCCTTTTTGCTCTGAATCTCAGCCCATCCTACACTCAATCATTCATTCACTTACTCACTTATTCATCCATCACTTGCTGGGGGTCACTGGGTTCTAGGCCTCCTTCTTTCTGAATCTGAACAGCCCTGAGGTCTGACAATGTGTACGTGACTCACCCAAAGTTATGAGCTTGTATAGGGAAGGATCTTGCCTTTATCTTCATTATATAGGGCTGTTTCACTTTATTTGTACATATTTCTATTTAATCTCCTTTCTCTACAAATCTTTATCTAAACTGCTGCTTGTCCAGTATTTCCTGTACTTTATCAGAGGAGTGGCATAATTTGCTTTTCTGTAATTTTTTTTCCCCCAGAGGCAACGTGATCCACTCTGTTTATGGCTGAGCACTATGTGGATTCAGTCAGTCAGGGCTGGAGGCAGATGGGGTGCCCAGATCCCACCAATATGGGGGGATGGAGAGCTCATGCTGGCTTCTAGCCCTGGTAGGACATAGCTGTAAGGAAATCCTTGAGGATAGAGGATCATGCCAGGTCTGGAAAGATAACTAGGCTCAGCCACTGGACAGTCTGAAGGCTGTGTCTGAGAGAAGCAGCTGAATGGACCCTGAATCAGAATAGAAGTTTTAGCTTCAGACCTGACGGCCATCCACTTGGTGACAAGACCTGGAAGTGGGGTACAAATGTCCTAGTTTTACTAGTTCAGCTATGATTTATGCCTGTTGTCTCAATGTCCTGTCTAATGGAGCATCTGCATGCTCTATAATACAGTAGAATTTGAAAGATGACCAGCAATAAACTCTGACCATGGGATTTTCTAGGCAAGAATACTAGAGTGGGTTGCCATTTCCTTCTCCAGTGGATCTTCCCGACCCAGCGATTGAACCCCCATCTCCAGTATTGCAGGCAGTCTCCTGCATTACAGGCAGATTCTTTACTGACTGAGCCACCAGGGATGAAATCCCATGGACAGAGGAGCCTGGTGGGCTACAGTCCATGGGGTCATAAGAGTCGAACATGACTTAGTGACTAAACCACCACCGGCAATAAGCTCTGCCTTTTGTTCTGACCTTCCTTTTCAATGACAGCCTAAAAGCAAATTGGCAGGTGGGCCTAGAGATTGGGACCCATGTCTTAGAAAGTGCTGGCAGAGATGTTTGATGTTGCTGCCCCTACTGGTCTCTTAGTATATTAGCCAGTTGACCAAGGTCCCTACCAAGACCTGTAAATGGATGAATGGGGCACTTATGCGCAAGCTGGAGGGCTCCCCGGAACAATGTCATGAGTTAGGTCTGCATGAGGGTAATATTTTCTCTAGTCCACAGTTTTTATGTGAGCTAAATGGGAAACATACATATCAGAGAGTGAAGAAGTGAAGTGTTAGTCACTCAGTCATGTCTGACTCTTTGCGACCCCCTGGACTCTGGCCCACCAGGGTCCTCTGTCCATGGGATTTTCCAGGCCAGAATACTGGAGTGGGTTGTCATGCCCTTCTCCAAGGGATCTTCCTGACCCATAATAAATAAATAAATAAACCACCAAAGTACAATGTTACAAAACAGAGTTTACTCTTTGCAGGTGAGAAAGTGAGGAATTTTTAACTGCTAAAAAGGAGTTCAGTTCATAGTTAAGTATGAAAGTTGCCCTCTAGATAGGATGAGATGAGCCCATAAGTATGTACCCAGTGGGTCAGAAGAAGGTTAGGAAACAAGAGCTGATTTTGACAATTCCTAGACAAGAGTCTACAAATGGGATGGATCCTTTATAATCCCTTCTTCTGGTCCTCTTACTTTCTGAGATGATAGGAAGACCACATAAGGCAAGGCAAATTACCACACTTTTGCAACTACACTATCATCTTGATTTCAGTTTGTCATAGATTGAGGGGGAGTGGTCAGAAAAGTTAGAAAGAAAAACTTCATAACTAGGTGAACAGATTAAATATAAGTCATGTCTATTTATAATTATTATAATAATATCAGAGCAAAAGAAGATGCTATTCTTTAAGGCATAATATATATGTATATAAATTTATAATAGTATTCTCAATAATTACCTTAGGGTAGGAACATATTGTAGACAGTGAGGGTATTGACAGATTTCCAGCACTTTATTCTAAAATAGAAAATGTATTATGAATATCTGCAACTGAAAAGGTTATTAAAATGTAGGTAGAAACAAAATATTTTCTAAAATAAATCAACTGGTAGACAGTTATGTCAGTTTTTATACACAAACATGAATATCCTACTTTTCAATCTGAAAAGTATGTAATCACTAACACACGGCTCACATTAACAACAAATTACTTCTATAAAAACAAGCTTTTGCTGTTGTTGTTCACTTGCTCAGTCGTGTCCAACTCTTTGTGACCCCATGGACTGCAGCATGCCAGGCCTCTCTGTCCTTCACTGTCTCCCGGAACTTGCTCAAACTCATGGCCATTGAATTGGTGATGCCATACAACCATTTCACCCTCTGTTGCCCCCTTCTCCTTCTGCCTTCAATCTTTCCCAGCATCATGTTCTTTTCCAGTGAGTCAGCTCTTTGCATCAGGTGGCCAAAGTACTGAAAATTCAGCTTCAGCATCAGTCCTTCCAATATTTAGGGTTGATTTCTTTATAAATCAATAAATATTAGGGCTGTTTTTCCAGTTGGCAAAAACAAGACTGGGAGCTGACTGAGGCTCAGATCATGAACTCCTTATTGCCAAATTCAGACTTAAATTGAAGAAATTAGGGAAAACCACTGGACTATTCAGGTATGATATAAATCAAATCCCTTATGATTATACAGTGAAAGTGACAAATAGATTCAAGGGATTAGATCTGAGGGACAGAGTGCCTGAAGAACTATGGATGGAGGTTTGTGACATTGGTTGAGGAGGCAGTGATCAAGACGATCCCCAAGAAAAAGAAATGCAAAAATGCAAAATGTTTGTCTGAGGAGACCTTACAAATAGCTGAGAAAAGAAGAGAAATGGAAGGGGAAGAAGAGAAGGGGAAAAGGAAAGATATACCCATTTGAATGCAGAGTTCCAAAGCATAGCAAGGTGAGATAAGGAAGCTTTCCTCAGTGATCAATGCAAAGAAATAGAGGAAAACAATGGAATGGGAAAGACTAGAGATCTCTTCAAGAAATTAGAGATACCAAGGGAATTTTCATGTAAAGATGGGCACAAAAAGGACAGAAATGGTATGGACCTAACATAAGCAGAAGATATTAAGAAGAGGTGGCAAGAATACACAGCAGAACTGTACAAAAAAGATCTTCACGACCCAGATAACCATGATGTTGTGATCACTCACCTAGAGCCAGACATTCTGGAATGGGAAGTCAAGTGGGCCTTAGGAAGCATCACTACAAACAAAGCTAGTGGAGGTGATGGAATTCCAGTTGAGCTATTTCAAATACTAAAAGATGATGCTGTGAAAGTGCTGTACTCAATATGCCAGTAAATTTGGCCACAGGACTGGAAAAGGTCAGTTTCATTCCAATGCCAAAGAAAGGCAATGCCCAAAAATGTTCAAACTACTGCCCATTGCACTCATTTATACGCTAGCAAAGTAATGCTCAAAATTCTCCAAGTGAAGCCTCGACAGTATGTGAACCATGAACTTCCAGATGTTCAAGCTGGATTTAGAAAATTCAGAGGAATCAGAGATTAAATTGCCAACATCTGTTGGATTGTCAAAAAAGCAAGAGAGTTCCAAAAAAACATCTACTTCTGCTTTATTGACTACGCCAAAGCCTTTGACTGTATGGATCACAGTAAACTGGAAAATTCTTACAGAGATGGAAATACCAGACCACATGACCTGCCTCCTGAGAAATCTGTATGCAAGTCAAGAAGCAACAGTTAGAACTGGACATGGAACAACAGACTGGTTCCAAATTGGGAAAGGAGTACTTTAAGGCTGTATATTGTCACCCTCCTTATTTAACTTATATACAGAGTACATCATGTTAAATGCCAGGCTGGATGAAATACAAAGTGGAATCAATATTGCAGGGAGAAATATCAATAACCTCAGATATGCAAATGACACCACCCTTATGAGAGAAAGTGAAGAGGAACTAATGAGCCTCTTGATGAAAGTGAAAGAGGAGAGTGAAAAAGCTGGCTTAAAACTCAGCATTCAAAAACACAAGCTTGGGAAACCAAATATTTTTTTAATTTTGTAGGTTTTTCTTATGTACCAGGTTTAATAAACAGTTCTTATGAAAGTTTTGAATGAATTAAAATCTGGAGGACACCAAACAAACTCAGTTATTTTTGTTATTTCTTGTTTTACAGGGTGAAAGGGTCAACATTCATGTTTACTTAGTGGCTGTCCAGGAAACTCAAAAGATATTTAAGGGTCAAGGATATCTTATTAGCTTCATATTTCTAAATTTAGGGCCTGAATTTGGGGAAACAATATTAAAATGAGATGTCAGAAGAGACTGGTCACAGAACAGGAAATAGTTGTTCTCGTGACATCCTTATGAGAAAAAGTGAAAATATGGCATTTAAAATGAACACCACAGCTGCTGCTGTTGAGTCACTTCAGTCGTGTCCAACTCTGTGTGACCCCGTAGACAGCGTCTCACCAGGATGCCCCGTCCCTGGGATTCTCCAGGCAAGAACACTGGAGTGGGTTGCCATTTCCTTCTCCAATGCATGAAAGTGAAAAGTGAAAGTGAAGTCGCTCAGTCGTGTCCGACTCTTCCCGACCCCATGGACTGCAGCCTACCAGGCTCCTCCGTCCATGGGATTTTCCAGGCAAGAGTACTGGAGTGGGGTGCCATTGCCTTCTCCAAACACCACAGAAGCTAACATAAAAATTATCAAGAATATTAATTCTTACTAAGGAAGGATTTGTACTGCTTTATCTAAAATGGCCTAAGGAGCTTCCCTGGTGGTCCAGTGGCTAAGACTCTACACTCCCAACGCAGGTGGCCTGGGTTTGACCCTTGGTCAAGGAACTATATCCTGCTCGAGGCAACTAAAGATCTTTCGTGCTATAGCTAAGATCCAGTCCAGCCAAATAAATAAATAAATATTTAAAAAACAACAGAAATCTATTTTTTGAATATTAATACACTTTTAAAGTTTTACATTGTTTTTTTTTTTTTTCCACCAGATTTATACCAGAACTCTGTTTATAAATAAAATAAAATGGCCTTAGATATCTGCTTTGGAGCTGGAACATGGAATAAGATTTTCTGTACCACAGATCAAAGCAAAAATCTCTAGACAAAACACAGATGGCAATGACCTAATGACTTTCAAAAGTAAAGCTAGCAGGCAGATTCAGAGAGGGGTCAGAGCTTGAGGAAGTGACTCATGTAAGGTGAGTTTTCCTTATTATTATTATTATTTTATCTTTTCATCATTCCACTCTGACCTGTGGGTTGTCCTAGTTGTGCACAGTGTGTGAATAGCAAAAGACTGAAGATAACCCCTTCCCCATTTTTTTTTTTTCCCCTGGCCGGAGTGCCCAGAAAAGAGCTTCCTTCAAAGCTGAGTGTGGTTTGCAGAGGCCTCCCCATATGCCTCCCCTGCTTGCCCATTTCCCAGGTAATGGCCCTAGCACAGAACTGTCTGAGGATCACATCGGCAGCTTAAGCTGAGAGAGAGACCCCATCTTTCTGGCAGGCAGGAATAATTGGAGAAAGAAGCTCTTATGTTCCAAAGAGTTACTTTTTCCTCTCTCCGTTTTCTCACTGCTTTGTCCTGAGTAGGACTCCCACTGTATAGAGCAGCAACGCCAGCAACTAAAACTCTTTCAGAAATTAATTTTTTCTGAACAAAAGAACAGGAAAGGTGTCACCAGAAGCTGGAGAAAGTAGAGATGATTCTGACTTTGAAAGCCATCTCCAGATTTTAACATAACCTAGAGTCTCAAAAGAGAATATTCAAACCGTCCAGGATGTATTGCATATTTACTCAACATAGCAAGAACCAGGAAAATGTGAACAATTCTCAAGGGAAAACACTATCAACAGAGGCCAAGTCCAAGATTATCCAAATGTTGGAATTATCAGACAAAGCCAGATAAACAATCTTTGAATGAATGGAAAGTTAGAAATTCTCAGTAGAGAAATAGAAAGTACAAAAAGTAATATGAAAACTTTAGAACTGAAAAGATTTGTTATCTGAAATAAAAAACATTCAGAATATATATTAGAATATATATGTAATATATATATTTCACATTATAATCCCTGGAGCAACCAAAAAATATTATATATATATAAAATATAGCCAAAAAGCCTATAGATAAAGTGAAATGGAAACTAAAAATGGTTGAAATAATCCAGAAAAAGACAAGAAGGGGAAAAACTGGAGTAATGAACAAAGGGATTAAAAAATACTTAATAAAATGACATCTAAACATATTAATAATTATATGAAATATAAATGATCTAAAAATACCAGTTAAAAGTTAGAGATGTCTGATTGGCTAATAAAACCTAACTCTACATTGGCCACAAAAAGCCAATTAAAAAAAAAATTGAACTATTGTTGATTTACAAAGTTGTGTTAATTTCTATTGTACAGCAAAAATTCAGTTATATACATACACATAATTCTTTTTCTTATTCTTTTCCATTATGATTTATCATGGGATACTGAATATATTTCCCTGTGCTATACAGAAGGACTTTGTTGTTTATCCATTTTATATAGAATAGCTTGCATCTGCTAATCCCAACCTCTCAGTCCATCCATCCCCATCCCCACATCCCCTTGGCAATCACCAGTCTGTTCTCTATGTCTGTAAGTCTGCTTCTATTTAGTAGATAAGTTCATTTGCACCATATTTTAGATTCTACATGTATGTGATATCATATATCTGTCTTAGAAAACCAATTTTTAAATATAATGACATAGGTTAAAAAGAGGAAAAAGATATGTCATAAAAATTCTAAGCAATAGAAATCTGGAATGGATGTACTAATATCACACAAAGTAGACCTTAGAGCAAAGAAGCTTACCAGGGATAAAGAGGGGCATTATACATTGATAATGAAGAAGGAAATGGCAACCCACTTCAGTATTCTTGCCAGGAGAACTCCATGGACAGAGGAGCCTGGTGTGCTATAGTCCTTGGGGTTGCAAAGGGTCGGACTGACTCAATCAGAGAACACACACACATGCACACTGATAAATGGTCAATCACCAAGAATAGTAACCACCCTTATGGCAGAAAGTGAAGAGGAACTAGAAAGCCTCTTGATGAAAGTGAAAGAGGAGAGTGAAAAAGTTGGCTTAAAGCTCAACATTCAGAAAACTAAGATCATGGCATCTGGTCCCATCACTTCATGGGAAATAGATGGGGAAACAGTGGAAACAGTGTCAGACTTTATTTTTTGGGGCTCCAAAATCACTGCAGATGGTGATTGCAGCCATGAAATTAAGAGACGCCTACTCCTGGGAAGGACAGTTATGACCAACCTAGATAGCATATTTAAAAGCAGAGACATTACTTTGCCAACAAAGATCCGTCTAGTCAAGGCTATGGTTTTTCCAGTGGTCAGGTATGGTTGTGAGAGTTGGACTGTGAAGAAAGCTGAGTGCCCAAGAATTGATGTTTTTGAACTGTGGTGTTGGAGAAGACTCTTGAGAGTCCCTTGGACTGCAAGGAGATCCAACTAGTCTATTCTAAAGGGGATCAGTCCTGGGTGTTCTTTGCAAGGACTGATGCTAAAGCTGAAACTCCAATACTTTGGCCACCTCATGTGAAGAGTTGACTCATTGGGAAAGACTCTGATGCTGGGAGGGATTGGGGGGCAGGCGGAGAAGGGGGCGACAGAGGATGAGATGGCTGGATGGCATCACTGACTCGATGGACGTGAGTTTGAGTGAACTCTGGGAGTTGGGATGGACAGAGAGGCCTGGCGTGCTGTAATTCATGGGGTCGAAAAGAGTCGGACATGACTGAGTGAC
This sequence comes from Bos grunniens, assembly GCF_055505025.1. Lineage (NCBI taxonomy): Eukaryota > Metazoa > Chordata > Mammalia > Artiodactyla > Bovidae > Bos > Bos grunniens. Next base: position 17,894,405 of record NC_141165.1, on the reverse strand, counting down.
TGAACTGAACTGAATTCAATGTGTATTTGGCCACCTGCTACAAAGAGCCAACTTGTTGTAATAGACCCTGGTGCTGGGAAAGATTTAAAGCAGGAGGAGAATAGGACAACAGAGGATGAGATGGTTGGATGCTGCAGTCCATAGGGATGCAGAGTCAGACACGACTACTGTGTAGTAAGTACTGTGTAGTACTCAGGTCAGACATGAGCTACTGAACAGCAAGAACAAATGTGTGTACATCTAAACCTGAAATACATGAAGCAAAATGGAAAAGAATTAAAAGTATAAGTAGATAAATCCATAGTTGTACTCGGACACTTCAACATTCCTTTCTCAGTAATTGATAGGACAAATGAATCAGCAAGGATATAGAGGACCTGAATAACACTGTGAAGCAATTTGACATAATTTATAGAATATTCCACCAAAATACACACTGTTTTCAAATGCACACAGAACACTGACCAAGATACACCACATCCCAAGGGACATAACAAACCTTAATACATTTAAAAGAATTGAAATAATTAAAAGTATGTCCTCTCTTCATAATAGAAATAGACTACAAATCAATAATAAAAAGATATTTGGAAAACTCCCAAATACTTGGAAATTATAAGTAATCCATAGGATTTACTGAAGTGACAAGGGAAATTAGAGTATATTTAGAGCTGAGAGAAAAGGAAAATATGATCTATCAAAGCTGGTGAAATTCAGCTAACACAGCATAGAGGAACTTCTCTGGAATTACATGGTACAAAATTTAATGCTTTTAATAGGAATAAAGAGTTCTCAGTTCAATAATTTAAGCTTCCACCTTAAGAAACTAAACAAAGCTAAAAGTATATGTAAAAAATAATTTAGATTATTCTAAAATTTATATGAAAAGGCAAAAGACCCAGATTATCTAAGACAATTTTGAAAGAAAAAAAAAAAAGTGGAAAGAGACAGTCTACCCCATTTCAAGATTTATTATATAGCTGCTACATGGTACTGGCAGAGGCAGGGGACCCACAGATAAATTGTACAGAACAGAACCTGGAAATAGACTCACACAAGTTAAGCCTGACTGCTCTGCCCAAAGGCAAAGCAATTCAATGGAAGAAAGGTAGCCTTTTTCAGGAAATGGTTCAGGGACAATTGTACATTCATAGGCAGAAAAGTAATTCTTCAAATGTTTCCCACATTATAAAAAAATGAACTCAAAAGGGATCCTGTACTTACATGTAAAAGTATACAACTTTTAGAAAGAAATATAGGAGAAAGCCTTTGGGATCTGGGCCAAGGCAAAGAGTTCTTAGACGGCATCGAAAGCAGAATCCCTAAGAGGAAGAATTGATAGACTGGACTTCATTGAAATGGAAAACTTCAGCTCCATTAGAGACCCTGTTAGGAGGATGAAAAGACAAACTACAGACAGGGAGAGAATATTTTCAAACCACACATCTGACAAAGGACTAGTGTATATAAAACAAAAAATGCTAGTAAATTAGTTGGCACGATGATAAAGAATACGCCTGCCAATTCAACTGACACAGGAGATGCCAGTTCGATCCCTGGGTCGGGAAGATCCCCTGGAAAAGGAAATGGAAACCCACTCCAGTATTTTTGCCTGGAAAATTCCGTGGACAGAAGAGCCTGGCAGGCTACAGTCCAGGGGATGGCAAAGAGTCAGACATGACTGAGCACTGAGCACACTAGTAAGTTATACGCATATACATACACATGTATAAAGAATTCTCAAAACTCAACTGTAACTGTGAAGGTATTTTTATATGGGGTTAACTTTTAAATCAGTAGACTCTGAGTGAGGCTGATTTCCCTGCATAATGTGGGTGGGCCTCATTTAATCAGTTAATGAACTGCCAGCCCATCTTGCAGATTTTGGACTTCCAGCTTTCACAACTGTGGGAAACAATTCCTTGAAAATTTCTTTCTGTTTCTCTCTGTCCACTTCTTACTGATTCTGTTCCTTTAGAGAACCCTAGCCAAAACATGGACGGAGGAGCCTGGTAGGCTGCAGTCCATGGGGTCACTAAGAGTCGGACACGACTGAGCGACTTCACTTTCTCTTTTCACCTTCATGCACTGGAGAAGGAAATGGCACCCCACTCCAGTGTTCTTGCCTGGAGAATCCCAGGGACGGGGGAGCCTGGTGGGCTGCCGTCTATGGGGTCGCACAGAGTCGGACACGACTGAAGCGACTTAGCAGCAGCAGCAACCAATACAAATAGTTGCTTGAAGGGAAAATTCCAGGGTTTTTTAATGCCAGGAAGGGGAAGACCATGGTGATTATGCTACTGAATCTTGTCTTCTGGAAAGGCTGAAAAGACACCGTAGCTCTGTATGTGTGTGTGCTAAGTCGCTTCAGTCATGTCCAACTCTTTGCAGCGCCATGAACTACAGCCCGCTGGACTCCGTGTCCATGGGATTCTCCAGGCAAGAATATTAGAGTGGGTTGCCATACCCTCCTCCAGGGGATCTTTCCAACTTAGGGTCGAAGCCGAGTCTCTTATGCCTCCTGCATTGGCAGGCAGTTTCTTTTACTGCTAGTGCCACCTGGGAAGCCCCATAACTCTGTACACAGGTGGTCAAAAGAAGTCCCACTGTTCATTTTCAATTAAGCCCAATGGATTCTGATATCTCAGATCCCTTCAGCTCACTGGAGCCCGTTGAGATGAAACAATATCTACTTTATAAGTGTTTACTTACCAACTATTGCTGTAAAGTGGGAAGATCTTCTTTACATATGTTTGAAACCCAGTGCCTAGCATACATTAATTCTCAATAAAAGTTACATCCAAGTTTTCCTTTAAGATTCAAGCCATAAAATTGCCACACCAGGAAAAGAAGACTAGGTCCAAAGGAAGGCAAGAAAAAAATATCAAAGAAATTGAAGACTTTCTACTCTCTCTGCTTAGTATGCTAATGTTAACTTTGGTCAGAAACAAGGACTTCATACCTCTAACTGATTCTGCCAACAGCCTGAGCAAGCCTGAACGTGGATTCACCCCCATGAGCCAGGGCTCAGTTCTAGCTACACTTAGATTTTGGCCTCGAGAGACTCAAAGCAAAGAAACCGGATGAACCCACTGGGCTTCTGATCTGCAGGATAATAAATGCATGTAATATGAAGACCCTGAGATTGTAGCGATTTGTTCTAGCCTCAAAAGAAAACCATATACTATCCATTTCCGCATGTGTGGGCCTTTGCTGGTGCTTCCACTGCTGCCAGGAACACATTTCCCCTATTTCTCCACTTTGTATGAAGTGTATATCCTGAGGTGGGGGGTGGGAAAGGGTGGGGAAAGTCCAGTTTTCCTGGCTGTTCCTCTCAGCGGCACTTCCCTCTTCCCACTGGCGGAGCAGAGTCATTCACATCGTCATCTTTGTGCCATAGAACTCGGCTCCTGCCTTGGTCCAGTACACATGGTCACATGCTTGTTTAATGGCCACTCCTTGCTCCCTCTGACTTTTAATGACTGGTGCCCCTGTCCCTGAGCTTCTCTGGTGGCCCAGATGGTAAAGAGTCTGCCTGCAATGCAAGAGACCCAGGTTCGATCCCTGGGTCGGGAAGAACCCATGGAGAAGGAAATGGCAACCCACTCCAGTATTCTTGCTGGGAGAATCCCATGGACAGAGGAGTCTGGCAGGCTACAGTCCATGGGGTCACATAGTGTCCTTAGCCTAGTGGCTGATAGTCTGTCAATCAGATATTATTGAACGACTATGTTGTGTTGGGCAGATGCGTCTCAGGTGGGCAGATACAGTGATGTGTATATCAAGCCTGAGCCCTGTCCTCATGGAGCTTGCAGGCTACACACAGTCAGGACCCAGCAACATCTGCCAAGTGGACTAAATCAATGCATATTGGAAACAGGAAGCCACAGTCCCCAGGAAGCAGGCTTGGCTGGGTCTCTCTGTCACGGCAGCCACATGCACGCACCAGTGAGCCTTCCTCCTGCTCTGTGCACTGACTGTGGGGCTGGTGTGGGACCGGATGCTCACTTTGGGGCTTTGCAGAAGTTGGTCCAACCCGGACATAGTAATCAGAGCAATGCTTTTCTTTCTTCTTTTAAATTTCCTTTTTCATAAGGGGACTGAAATGAGAATTTTATGCATATATGTTTTCGTTTCCTAAAAACTTTTTCACCTTTACCTTGACATTGAATCCTCATGAAAAACCTATGGTTATATGAATCCCATTATTACAGGTAAGAATTCTGATTCTTCAAGAGAACTTCTTGATGGACCTGGAGGGTATTTCACTTAGTGAAATAACTCAGGCAAAGACAAACACTGCATGTTATTACTTATAAGTGGAATCTAAAAAATACAACAAACTAGTGAAGAAAACAAAACAGACTCAGGAATATAGAGAATAAACTAATGGTTACCAGTGGGGAGAGGGAAGTGGGGAGGGGCAAGATAGGGGTATGGGATTTAAAGGTACATTTCACTGTGTAGAAAACAGATAAGCTACAGGGACATTTCATGCAGCACAGGGAATATTGCCAGTATTTTATAATAACTTTAAATGGTGTATAATGTATAAAAATTTTAATAACTATATTGTACACCTGAATCTAGTTTTCAAAATTTTTATAGATTATACACCTTTTAAAATTATTATAAAACATTGACTATAGTTCCTGTGCTGTATGATATGTCAAGAAGCGGGTTCTATCTCTGTGTTGAGAAGATCCCCTGGAGGAGGAAATGGCAACCCACTCCAGCATTCTTGCCTGGAGAATGCCATGAACAGAGGAGCCTGGCAGGGTACAGTCCATGGAGTTGCAAAAGAGTTGGACACTGCTGAACATGCATGCATGCACATGTCAGTCTAATATATATTGTAAATCAAGTAGATTTCAATAAAAAAATTAAAAATGAAATTTAAAAAAAGATTTCTGATGTTTAGCCTTCCACATAGCATTTTAAGACTTCCCTCACTAAAGCAAAGCAAAGCAAAGCAAAGCAAAATAAACAAACCTAGGTCCCTTGATGGAGACTGCTGGAGGACTGGCCCAAGCCAAAGGAACAGAGGACCAGAAAGGGTTCTACTGGTGACCAAGGGAAAGGTGAGCTTTGGGACAATCAAGGGAAGAGAGAGGAAGGAGGAGTTGACACTGTGGAGTGAGCCCATGATTAATATCATAACTGATTATAAGGGTAAGGATGGATAACCTCCAGAGTCAGAGTTAGGTGGTGATTAAACCGATGGCAAGATTTTGGGATATAAGAAGGAGGAGGTACTCTGCTTGACGTCTTTTGTTGTGGAGCATGGGCTCTTGAGTGCAGGCTCATTAGTTGTTGCACACGGGCTTAGTTGCCCAAGACATGTGGAATCTACAGGCTTTGTAGGTGGCTCAGTGGTAAAGTGGAGAAGGCAATGGCACCCTACTCCAGTACTTTTGCCTAGAAAATCCCATGGACGGAGGAGCCTGGTGGGCTGCAGTCCATGGGGTCGCTAGAGTTGGACACGACTGAGCTACTTCACTTTCACTTTTCACTTTCACGCATTGGAGAAGGAAATGGCAACCCACTCCAGTGTTCTTGCCTGGAGAATCCCAGGGACGGGAAGCCTGGTGGGCTGCCGTCTATGGGGCCCCACAGAGTCAGACACGACTAAAGCAACACAGCAGCAGCAGCAGCAGCAGTGGTAAAGAGTCCACCTGCCAACGCAAGAGATGTGTGTTCGATTCCTGAGCCAGGAAGATCCCCTGGAGAAGGGAATGGCAATCCACTCCAGCATTCTGGCCTGGAAAATCCATGGACAGAGGAGCCTGGAGGGCTACAGTCTATGGGGTCGCAAAAGAGTCGAACATGACTTACCGACTAAACAACAACAACAGCAAACATATGGAATCTTCCCAGACCAGGGATCAAACTCATGTCCCCTGAATTGGCAGGGGAATTCTTAACCACTGGACCACCATGGAAGTCCTGTTGTCTTTACTTTTTAATGTACATTTTTTTCAGTTCATGTTTTCACCCTTTGCTTCATTATTGTACTGGGCAACAGGAAGCTTTGATGTGAGTCTTAAGCAGAAGCGCTATCTCAGACATAGAGTCCTTCGGCCTTACTGTGCCCAGGATCTCTCTATCCTGGATGCTCAGCTTCTTTTTGGCTACAGGAAAGCCCTGAGAAGGGTGAACGCTCCAGACCTAAGACCTTGGCTTCTGACAACCTGGTAGAGCATCTGGGAAAGTTCTTCCCTTTAGAGAGCATCAAGCCAGCCCCAAAGAGAGCTCAGGAGGGTGTCAGGCCCCCTGGCTCCTGAATGAAGACATATTTAGCTCCTAGAGGGCCCCACCTCTCCTCCATTATTATTACACTCCCAGGAGGAAAGAGATGGTGGTTCACACCTGAGGGAGGGTCTTCTGAGGTTCTATAACATGGCCTTGTGGTCCGTGGGAATTGAAGGTGATGGCTGAGGATGTCTGACAAAGGTGTTCTTACTTCCAATGTTTTCAGGAGCTCCTGAGGAAGGTCAAGTGCAAAGACTGTGAGAAGGATGGTTCTGTCCTTGTTTGTCCTGTGGAACTCTACCAGGAGGAACTGGCTCTGTAAATTATCAAAGAGCAACTTCTTTCACCAATGGGGGACTTTTACCAATTTCAGAACAGATATTATTATCTCTAAAAATATAGATGTCATGAAGTTTATAGTGTTCCCTTTTGAGGCTGGAAAATCTAGGTATCAAACACTTAAATCATTTTCTTACACTATAAAAGAAGATTAATGATGTGCCTTTTTAATGATTTTTTTCTAAGATTAAAACTTTATATTTGAAAAAATACTGGTTACCATTCCTATTTTGAGCCCCAGCTGAATTACTTTAATGTCTCTGTCCATGACAGACGGTCCCTGTCCACTGCAAATTCTACTCTCTCTTTGTTTAAATAAATAAAATTGATTATTCAGTTTTCTAAGTTGTCTAAACTTGTTGATTTAATTCCAGTGGTTCAATTCATTCTAGAATTTTATTCACTAATGGCATGACACTGCACTTTCTTGCATGAAGGGGTTCTTTTATGGTTGGCAGTAATTCTATTGATAGGAACACAAGAAAATACCCTATTTATAGTTCTGTAGGTGGAACTTGGCTGACATAAGGTGTTCTGATTAGTGTGTATGCAGCTTCCAATAGGATGCAAAGTTGAAATATTAATTGTACAATTCTATTGCTTTTGAGCAGATGAGCAGAAAGGAATAGTTCATAGGATCAAATAATTTCCAGAAGTCCTTTTGGTGTGACCAGGGCTTAAAGTATGTGTCAAGATGAACAAAGACATCATTCCATAAATATGGACCATGACCAGAGTCAAAATGATGAAGCAAGATGTCCCTGCTGGGCTCCCATCACTGGCATTCCCTTCCTTCTGCTGTCCCAGCCCAGTGGCCCCAGGCACCCCAGGGACTTCACCATGGCCAAGGCTGTCGTCTCCCATAGTGCCAGGCATGGCTTGAGCACCAGTCTCCTATTGAAGTATACCTGCCTGGAGTCCTACTACATGTCCTAATGTGCTGCCCCTTCTGCCAACAACACTTTACTTTTCAGCATAGATCTTCCATATTTTAGCCTGAATAACTGATAACTGGCTGTATCCAGTGGTGAGGGATGAGAAACCAAGAACAAAGAGATGCCAACTCTTCCTCCTCTTTGGTCTGCATGATGCTATCGGCGTGCTTTGAGTAGGTCACAGCAAGGCAGGCAGGTCTATCCTTAGGGTCTACAGGTGCATGATTTAATACTTACCTGGCAACACCATGTGAGCTTTGGAGGCTTTAAAACAGATGATATGAGGTCTCTGTTCCCAAGTGACGAGGTGACAAACATGTGAGCCAAGAGCCAGCAGCCCCAGCAGAGCAGTGTGGCAAGTGGTGCTGCAGAGGCAGGGACAAATGTGGCAGGACACTTAAATCACTAACTCTGAGTCAAGCAGAGAAGGGGGCATTTGATGTGGGTTTTGATGGCTAAATAGGAATTTTCTAGGGATCCAGGGAAGGGAAGAATGGGCAGGAAAGTAATAAGGAATGCCAGAATATTATGTCACAGTGGCAGGTGGTCAGCATGGTTGGTAAGAGGGGCTGGGCAGTGCCTGGCTTGTATTGAGACTGGCTGGGCAGTTCAGTTGCTCAGTCGTGTCCGACTCTTTGCAACCCCATAAATCACAGCATGCCAGGCCTCCCTGTCCATCACCAGCTCCCGGAGTTCACTCAAACTCATGTCCATCGAGTCGGTGATGCCATCCAGCCATCTCATCCTCTGTCGTCCCCTTCTCCTCCTGCCCTCAATCCCTCTCAGCATCAGGGTCTTTTCCAATGGCTGGGCAGTTGGGGTCAAATTAAGAATGGTCTGTTTTTTTAAACCAATGGTCTTTCAATGTGGGCATGCACCTGGCTGGAAGCAAGCACTGTTTTCAATCAAAGGCCTGATTAATTAGGTAAGATTCTTCCAACAGTGGAGCTCAAGGGGAGGCCAAGCATTGAGTGGTTGTAAACACCAGCTAGAGATGTGGAGGCCTAGACTGGGGTGGAATCAAGAGACGAGCGTAGGCAAGATGGATGGACCTGGAGGTTATCATAGTATATGGACTAAGTCAGACAAAAACAAATATCATATAATATCACTTATATATTGAATCGAAAATATGACAAAGGAATTTATTTACAAAACAGAAACAGACTCACAAGACTTAGAAAACAAACATAATTAACCAAGGGTAAAGGAGGGTGAAGGATAAATTAGGAGTTTGATATTAACATACGATGGTGGTGGTTTAGTGAATTAAATTATGCCCAACTCTTTGTGACCCCTGAACTGTAGCCTAGCAGGCCCCTCTGTCCATGGGGTTTTCCAGGCAAGAATACTGGAGTAGATTGCTATTTCCTTCTTCAAGGGATTTTCCCAATCCAGGGATCAAAACTGGGTCTCCTGCATTGCAGGTGGATTCTTTATCAACTAAGTCATCAGGGAAGCCCATTAACATATACATACTACTATAAAATAGATAACTAATAAGGACTTACTGTACAGAACAGGGAACTTTACTCTGTAATAGCCTACATGGTAAAAGAATCTGAAAAAGAATGGATATATGTACAACTTATTCACTTTGCTGTACATCTGAAACTAACACAAGAGTGCAAATCAACTATATTCCAGTATGAAATAAAAATTAAATTAAAAAAAATTAAAAAGGGCGAAAACGACCAGCTTAAGGAAACTGGATTGGCTTTTGTGAGGGGTGAGAGGAGGGGCCTCAGGCATCCCACTGGGGTGTTGGGCTGGATGATGACACTGTACATCCAGGAAGGAGGTCGCAGGTGCTGCTGGCTGGTGGGGAAGCTTGTGAGCTCTGTAATGACATCTGCTCTGATGGGTCCTTCCCGCTCAGATGGAAAGGCTCTCAAAGGTATTGGTCTGCCCTCTGCCTCTCACCCCTGCTGTGCCTACTTCACAGTTCTGAGAGCCTGGGCAATTGTCACAGAACAGAAAGACGGTAGAACCTTATGGAGAGAGGGAACCAGGGTCCCAGCCCTTCCCAGCATGCCAGATCTCTAAAGAGACATGGCAGAGGGAGGTACACTATGGCTGGGAGGAGCCTGCCCACAGATGTCTGTTGGCGGCATGATTTTGGCTTGAGTTGGCGTTTTCATGCCTGGGCAGTCTATAACGGGAGCCGGTCCATTGAGGGACTGGGTCTCATCCAAATGGGTGGGTCTGGAGCTTCCTACTCTATCACTTGCTTTTTTCTAGGACAAAGCATACAGGAGCTCCGTGTGTCCTTGGTTGCACTGGAGGTGGGGGGAGGCAAGGCGGAAAGTGCTGAGAAAAGCATGTTCTCCTGGTTCCACAGAGAGAAAGGTCCAGTACTTGGGAAAAACTCACACACCCACTCAGCTTACATAATACTCAACAACCCTGTTTCCAAGAGTAGCCACTGTTTTCTGCCCCGTGGACTTTGGGTACAGTGCCATCCACGCATGAGTGTCAAAAACCAAGTTCATGTCTCAAGTGCTTCAACAAGCTTCCTTTCATCTGTGTTCATGAACTTAGATGTCATGTTACCAAATGGATATCATGTAATAGCAGAAATAACAGATGTATCACACCATTATTCATTTCCTTTGATTTATTCTGCTTTAGAATATCATTCTCCAAAGTGAGGACCTTGAAACAACAGTCCTACAGTATGTTCTTTGAAAAGTGGGCTGTGTGTGTGTGTTAGTTGCTCAGTCATGTCTGACTCTTTGTGATCCTACGGACTGTAGCTCGACAGGCTGCTCTATCCATGAAATTCTCCAGGCAAGAATACTGGAGTGGGTTGCTTTTCCCTTCTCCAGGACGTCTTCTCGACCCAGGGACTGAACCTAGGTCTTCTGCATTGCAGATAGATTCTTTACCATTAGAGCCACTAGGTTACATTATTGGACATATTTGGAAAAGACTGTCGTCCTCATGCCCCTCCTGATCATTCATAATACAGGCTCTGAGAAGGCCTGCACTGAAAAACCATATGGACTAGATCTCCCAAAGTTGTTAGTACCTGAGACTCCAGACACTGTTTTAAATATGTTTAAACACATTTTTAATGCCCAGGGGACAGACTTGGGCAAATGCTGCCCTAGCATACACAAACCACAAAGACCTTAAACGTCATGTTCTTAAGTTCAAAAAAAACCAAAAAAACAAAAACAAAAACAAAAACAAAAACAACAAAGAAGAGTTGAAAAGCCATGGGTAATGGACTGCAGGGCTGGTCCTGGACCTCAAAAGATGATCTTACTTTTTTCTACTCCGTGGAAGGGAGCTGGCACACCACTAATTGACACTGGTTTTCCTTGACCCACCCCTGCACACCCACCAGGGGCTAAAGGAAGAAGTGTTTGAAAGGTCGGAGCTGGAGGGGAAGCAGCTTACAGCTTACAGCTTTGGAAGCAAGCGGTGCCCTCAATTCCTTAACCCCCTCCCTGTTCTGTACATCACTTCCCTAACCAACATGATGGTTAGAATTGGAAGGAAACGTCCCTATGTTCAGGTCTAGAGAACCTGAGCGCTTGGGCAAAATCCTAGGGGTGTAAGATGGGATCTCTGGGACAATGGAAGGAAGGAAGTGGGTGTTGAGTGGGCTGGGGGCCCTGTAACGTCTTACAGAACAACTTCTGATCCTGCTTGTTTTGGGGTATTGGAGGTTCACACATACTGCCTTATGATCCAGCAATCCCATTGCTGGACATACACACTGAGGAAACCAGAAGGGAAAGAGACACGTGTACCCCAATGTTCATTGCAGCACTGTTTATAATAGCCAGGACATGGAAGCAACCTAGATGTCCATCAGCAGATGAATGGACAAGAAAGCTGTGGTACATATACACAATGGAGTATTACTCAGCCATTAAAAAGAATATATTTGAATCAGTTCTAATGAGGTGGATGAAACTGGAGCCTATTATACAGGGTGAAGTAAGCCAGAAGGAAAAACACCAATACAGTATACTAACGCATATATATGGAATTTAGAAAGATGATAACAATAACCCTGTGTACGAGACAGCAAAAGAGACACTGATGTATGGAACAGTCTTATGGACTCTGTGGGAGAGGGAGAGGGTGGGAAGATTTGGGAGAATGGCATTGAAACATGTAAAATATCATGTATGAAACGAGATGCCAGTCCAGGTTCAATGCACGATACTGGATGCTTTGGGCTAGTGCACTGGGATGACCCAGAGGGATGGTATGGGGAGGGAGGAGGGAGGGGGGTTCAGGATGGGGAGCACATGTATACCTGTGATGGATTCATTTTGATATTTGGCAAAACTAATACAATTATGTAAAGTTTAAAAATAAAATAAAATAAAATAAAAAGAAAAGGGAGTGTCTAATGTTAAAGTGTTAGTCACTCATTCATGTTCAACTATTTTTGATACCATAGTCTGTAGCCCACAAGCCTCCTCTGTCCATGGGATTCTCCAGGCAAGAATACTGGAGTGGGGTGCCATGGTCTCCTCTAGGGGATCTTCTTGATCAAGAGATTGAATGTGGGTCTCCTGCATTGCAGGCAGAGTCTTTATCATCTGGGCCACCAGGGAAGCCCCTTCTAATGTTAAAAAAAAAAGATGGAAAACAATGATGAAGTCTAAACGATGGAGTCTTGGCTCTCAATGATGAATGATACTGGGTGACTGTTATGAGTTTACTAACTGTCCATATACCTTCTTCGGGAAGTGACTGTTTAAGTCTTTTGTACATATTTATGTTCAATTGTTTGTTTTCTTACTGTTGAGTTTTGAAAGTTCTTTGTTTTTTTAAACTTCACCTTTTATTGTATGCAATTCAGAAGTTTTCAGTATATTCATGGAATTCTGCATCCATTACCACTAACTGTATAATATTTTCACCATTTCCAAAGAAATCACACATGCAGTAACTGACGGGTTTCCCTGGTGGCTCAGCTGGTAAAAAATCTACCTGCAAGGCAGGAGACTCTGGTTTGATTCCTGGGTTGGGAATATCCCCTGGAGAAGGACTAGGCTAGCCACTCCAGTATTCTTGCCTGGAGAATCCCTATGGACAGAGCCTGGCGGACTATAGTCCATGGGGTCACAAAGAGTAGGATGTGACTTAGTGACTCAGCACAGCATAGCACATGTAGTAACAGACACTCTCTATTGAGTTTTAAAAAAATATTTGTTTATTTTTGGCTGTGCTGGGTCTTCGTTGCTGCATGGGCTTTTCTCTAATTGCAGAGAGTAGGGGCTACTCTTCTAGTTGTGGTGCAAGGGTTTCTCACTGTGGTGGCTTTTCTTATTGCAGAGCATGGACTCTAGGCATGCAGGCTTCAGTAGTTGCAGTGAGTGGGATCAGTAGTTGGGGCTCCCAGGCTCCAAAGTGTGGGCTCAGTAGTTGTGGTGCACTGGCTTATTTGCTCTGCAGCATGTAGAATCTTCCCAAACTAGGGATAGAACCTGTGTCCCCTGCATTAGCAGGTGGATTCTTTACCACTGAGCCACCAGGGAAGCCCTCTATTGAGTTCTGAAAGTTCTTCACATATACTGGATACAAGTTCTTCCTCATCCCCTCACTTAGAATGAAGTGATTCTTCCTCATCCTCCCATCACATTCTGTTAAACTTCATTCACATCCAGATTCAACTCTTGAAATGAACAGTTACTGATGAGTTGGTCTCTCTTCTGCCACTGGGGCTCCTGAAGGAGAAAGAGAATGACTTTTATCTTCTTCTGTGCCCTCCTCAAAGGATGAGCAATGTGTGAAGACAACGCTCCAGAGTTTATACTTTTGAAATGAAAGTCTGCTCTTGCAAGTGGCCCTCGGGAGTAGATTCTCTACAATGACTCTCTAGGAGCAAAACTCAGGACATGTATAAGTCTCAATTGTAAAAGAATATTTGAGTGTGAAGTTGATTTCAACACCCCCCCAAAATAGTTTCAAGGTAGGTAGACAGCGTCTCTGACAATGATGTGCATACCTCCAAATAATGGCTTTATTGAGAGGAAGGCAAATTCTTCTGAAGGCAATGCTGACATAAGTGTTGGGGACTCTCATATAACCTTCCATCCTGTTGCCCACTGTTCAGATGAGGATACTGGAGGAGCCAACTTCCAAAGCCAGCATCTTGCAGAATTAGAATGAGCGGACTCTCAGTGACCCCACCTTTCTGTCACCTCCCTGACTTGGAAGATGCAAGGTGCAATGTCTTTAAGATGCAAGGCAAACATCTGTTTGTAGACTTCAGAATCTGGTTATGTTTAGATGTTCCAGCATTCACTGGAGATGTCAAGGGATGCAAGGCAAACACCTGTTTGTAGACTTCAGAATTTGGTTAGGTTTATTTATTAATTTTTTCACTTTATTTATTTATTTTTTTGGAGGCTAATTACTATACAATATTGTATTGGTTTTGCCATACATTGACATGAATCTGCCATGGGTGTACACGTGCTTCCCATCCTGAACCCCCCTCCCACATCCCTCCCCATCCCATCCCTCTGGGTCATCCCAGTGCACCAGCCCCAAGCACCCTGTGTCATGCATCGAACTTGGACTGGCGATCCATTTCACGTATGATAATATACACGTTTCAATGCCATTCTCCCAAACCATCCCACCCTCACCCTCTCCCACAGAGTCCAAAAGACTGTTCTATACATCTGTGTCTCTTTTGCTGTCTTGCATACAGGGCTATCATTACCATCTTTCTAAATTCCCTATATATGCGTTAGTATATTGTATTGCTGTTTTTCTTTCTGGCTCACTTTACTCTGTATAATAGGCTCCAGTTTCATCCACCTCATTAGAACTGATTCAAATGTATTCTTTTTAATGGCCGAGTAATACTCCATTGTGTATACGTACCGCAGCTTTCTTATCCATTCGTCTGCTGATGGACATCTAGGTTGCTTCCATGTCCTGGCTATTATAAACAGTGCTGCAATGAACATTGGGGTATACGTGTCTCTTTCAAATTCAGGTTTCCTCTGTGTGTATGCCCAGCAGTGGAATTGCTGGGTCATAAGTTAGTTCTATTTCCAGTTTTGTAAGGAATCTCCACACTGTTCTCCATAGTGGCTGTACTAGTTTGCATTCCCACCAAGAGTGTAAGAGGTTTCCCTTTTCTCCACACCCTCTCCAGCATTTATTGCTTGTAGACTTTTGGATCGCAGCCGTTCCGACTGGCGTGAAATGGTACCTCATTGTGGTTTTGATTTGCATTTCTCTGATAATGAGTGATGTTGAGCATCTTTTCATGTGTTTGTTAGCCATCTGTATGTCTTCTTTGGAGAAATGTCTATTTAGTTCTTTGGCCCATTTTTTGATTGGGTCGTTTATTTTTCTGGAATTGAGCTGCAGGAGTTGCTTGTATATTTTTTAGATTAATTCTTTGTCAGTTGCTTCATTTGTTATTATTTTCTCCCATTCTGAAGGTTGACTTTTCACCTTCCTTACAGTTTCTTTTGTTGTGCAAAAGCTTTTAATTTTAATTAGGTTCCATTTGTTTATTTTTGCTTTTATTTTCAATATTTTGGAAGGTGGGTCATAGAGGATCCTGCTGCGGTTTATGTCGGAGAGTGTTTTGCCTATGTTTTCCTCTAGGAGTTTTATAGTTTCTGGCCTTATGTTTAGATCTTTAATCCATTTTGAGTTTATTTTTGTGTATGGTGTTAGAAAGTGTTCTAGTTTCATTTTTTTACAAGTTGTTGATCAGTTTTCCCAGCACCACTTGTTAAAAAGATTGTCTTTTCTCCATTGTATAGTCTTGCCTCCTTTGTCAAAGATAAGGTGTCCATATGTGCGTGGATTTATCTCTGGGCTTTCTATTTTGTTCCATTGATCTATATTTCTGTCTTTGTGCCAGTACCATAGTGTCTTGATGACTGTGACTTTGTAGTAGAGCCTTAAGTCAGGTAGGTTGATTCCTCCAGTTCCATTCTTCTTTCTCAAGATTGCTTTGGCTATTCGAGGTTTTTTGTATTTCCATACCGATTGTGAAATTATTTGTTCTAGTTCTGTGAAAAATACTGTTGATAGCTTGTAGACATTGCATTTAATCTATAGATTGCTTTGGGTAATATATTCATTTTCACTATATTCAGTCTTCCGATCCATGAACATGGTATATTTCTCCATCTCTTTGTGTCCTCTTTGATTTTTCACCAGTGTTTTATAGTTTTCTATATATAGGTGTTTTGTTTCTTTAAGCAGATATATTCAAAGTATTTTGTTTTTTTCGTTGCAATGGTGAATATAATTGTTTCCGTAATTTCTCTTTCTGTTTTCTCATTGTTAGTGTATAGGAATGCAAGGGATTTCTGTGTGTTGATTTTATATCCTGCAACTTTACTATATACATTAATTAGCTCTTGTAATTTTCTGGTGGAGTCTTTAGGGTTTTCTATGTAGAGGATCATGTCATCTGCAAATAGTGAGAGTTTTACTTCTTTTCCAATCTGGATTCCTTTTATTTCTTCTTCTGCTCTGATCGCTGTGGCCAAAACTTCCAAAATTATGTTGAATAGTAGTGGTGAGAGTGGACACCCTTGTCTTGTTCCTGACTTTAGGGGAAATGCTTTCAATTTTTCACCATTGAGGATAATGTTTGCTGTGGGTTTGTCATATATAGCTTTTATTATGTTGCGATATGTTTCTTCTATTCCTGCTTTCTGGAGGGTTTTTATCATAAATGGATGTTGAATTTTGTCAAAGGCTTTCTCTGCATCTATTGAGATAATCATATGGTTTTTATCTTTCAATTTGTTAATGGGGTGTATTACACCGATTGATCTGTGGATACTGAAGAATTCTTGCATCCCTGGGATAAAGCCCACCTGGTCATGATGTATGATTTTTTAAATATGTTGTTGGATTCTGATTGCTAGAATTTTGTTAAGGATTTTTGCATCTATGTTCATCAGTGATATTGGCCTGTAGTTTTCTCTTTTTGTGGCAACTTTGTCAGGTTTTGGTATTATGGTGATGGTGGCCTCATAGAATGAGTTTGGAAGTTTACTTTCCTCTGCAATTTTCTGGAAGAGTTTGAGTAGGATGGGTGTTAGCTCTTCTCTAAATTTTTGGTAGAATTCAGCTGTGAAGCCGTCTGGTTCTGGGCTTTTGTTTGCTGGAAGATTTCTGATTACAGTTCCAATTTCCATGCTTGTGATGGATCTGTTAAGATTTTCCATTTCTTCCTGGTTCAGTTTTGGAAAGTTGTACTTTTCTAAGAATTTGTCCATTTCTTCCAAGTTGTCCATTTTATTGGCAAATAGTTGCTGATAGTAGTCTCTTATGATCCTTTGTATTTCTGTGTTGTCTGTTGTGATTTCTCCATTTTCATTTCTAATTTTGTTGATTTGATTTTTCTCCCTTTGTTTCTTGATGAGTCTGGCTAATGGTTTGTCAGTTTTATTTATCTTCTCAAGCTTTTAGCTTTGTTGATTTTTGCTATGGTCTCTTTTGTTCCTTTTGCATTTATTTCTGCCCTGATTTTTAAAATTTCTTTCCTTCTACTGACCCTGGGGTTCTTCACTTCTTCCTTTTCTAGTTGCTTTAGGCGTAGAGTTAGCTTATTTATCAGATTTTTTTTTCTTGTTTCTTGAGGTAAGCCTGTATTGCAATGAACCTTCCCCTTAGCACTGCTTTTACAGTGTCCCATAGGTTTTGGGTTGTTGTGTCCTCATTTTCATTCGTTTCTATGCATATTTGATTTCTTTTTGATTTCTTCTGTGATTTGTTGATTATTCAGCAGCGTGTTGTTCAGCCTCCATATGTTGGAATTCTTAGTAGTTTTTCTCTTGTTCAGTTCAGTCGCTCAGTCGTGTCCGACTATTTGTGACCCCATGTATCACAGCATGCCAAGCCTCCCTGTCCATCACCAACTCCCAGAGTTCACTCAGACTCATGTCCATCAAGTCAGTGACGCCATCCAGCCATCTCATCCTCTGTCATCCCCTTCTCCTCCTGCCCTCAATCCCTCCCAGCATCAGGGTCTTTTCCAATGAGTCAACTCTTTGCATGAGGTGGCCAAAGTACTTGAGTTTCAGCTTTAGCATCAGTCCTTACAAAGAACACCCAGGGTTGATCTTCAGAATGGACTGGTTGGATCTCCTTGCAGTCCAAGGGACTCTTAAGAGTCTTCTCCAACACCACAGTTCAAAAGCATCAATTCTTTGGCACTCAGCCTTCTTCACAGTCCAACTCTCACATCCATACATGACCACAGGAAAAAACATAGCCTTGACTAGACGAACCTTTGTTGGCAAAGTAATGTCTCTGCTTTTGAATATGCTATCTAGGTTGGTCAGAACTTTCCTTCCAAGGAGTAAGCGTCTTTTAATTTCATGGCTGCAGTCACCATCTGCAGTGATTTTGGAGCCCAGAAAAATAAAGTCTGACAGTGTTTCCACTGTTTCTCCATCTATTTGCCATGAAGTGATGGGACCAGGTGCCGTGATCTTCGTTTTCTGAATGTTGAACTTTAATCCGACTTTTTCACTCTCCACTTTCACTTTCATCAAGAGGCTTTTGAGTTCCTCTTCACTTTCTGCCATAAGGGTGGTGTCATCTGCATAGCTGAGGTTATTGATATTTCTCTTGGCAATCTTGATTCCAGCTTGTTTCTTCCTGCCCAGCGTTTCTTATGATGTACTCTGCATAGAAGTTAAATAAACAGGGTGACAATATACAGCCTTGATGTACTCCTTTTCCTATTTGGAACCAGTCTGTTGTTCCATGTCCAGTTCTAACTGTTGCTTCCTCACCTGCATATAGATTTCTCAAGAGGCAGATCAGGTGGTCTGGTATTTCCATCTCTTTCAGAATTTTCCACAGTTTATTGTGATCCACACAGTCAAAGGCTTTGGCATAGTCAATAAAGCAGAAGTAGATGTTTTTCTGGAACTCTCTTGCTTTTTCCATGATCCAGCGGATGTTGGCAATTTGATCTCTGGTTCCTCCGCCTTTTCTAAAACCATCTTGAACATCTGGAAGTTCACGGTTCACATATTGCTGAAGCCTGGCTTGGAGAATTTTGAGCATTACTTTACCAGCGTGTGAGATGAGTGCAGTTGTGTGGTAGTTTGAGCATTGTTTGGCATTGCCTTTCTTTGGGATTGGAATGAAAACTAACCTTTTCCAGTCCTGTGGCCACTGCTGAGTTTTCCAAATTTGCTGGCATATTGAGTGCAGCACTTTCACGGCATCATCTTTCAGGATTTGAAAGAGCTCAACTGGAATTCCATCACCTCCACTAGCTTTTTCGTAGTGATGCTTTCTAAGGCCCACTTGACTTCACATTCTAGGATGTCTGGCTCTAGGTCAGTGGTTACACCATCGTGATTATATGGGTCATGAAGATCTTTTTTGTACAGTTCTGTGTATTCTTGCCACCTCTTCTTAATATCTTCTGCTTCTGTTAGGTCCATACCATTTCTGTTCTTTATCAAGCCCATCTTTGCATGAAATGTTCCCTGGGTATCTCTAATTTTCTTAAAGAGATGTCTAGTTTTTCCCATTCTGTTGTTTTCCTCTATTTCTTTGCACTGATTGCTGAAGAAGGCTTTCTTATCTCTTCTTGCTATTCTTTGGAACTCTGCATTCAGATGCTTATATCTTTCCTTTTCTCCTTTGCTTTTCACTTCTCTTCTTTTCACAGCTATTTGTAAGGCCTACCCAGACAGTCATTTTGCTTTTTTGCATTTCTTTTCCACGGGGATGGTCTTGATCCCTGTCTCCTGTACAGTATCACGCACATCTGTCCATAGTTCATCAGGCACTCTATCTATCAGATCTAGGCCTGTAAATCTATTTCTCACTTCCACTATATAATCATAAGGGATTTGATTTAGGTCATACCTGAATGGTCTAGTGGTTTTCCCTACTTTCTTCAATTTAAGTCTGAATTTGGCAATAAGGAGTTCATGATCTGAGCCACAGTCAGCTCCCAGTCTTGTTTTTGCTGACTGTATAGAGCTTCTCCATCTTTGGCTGCAAAGAATATAATCAATCTGATTTCAGTGTTGACCATCTGGTGACGTCCATGTGTAGAGTCTTCTCTTTTGTTGTTGGAAGAGGGTGTTTGTTATGATCAGTGCATTTTCTTGCAAAACTCTATTGGTCTTTGCCCTGCTTCATTCCGTATTCCAAGGCCAAATTTGCCTGTCACTCCAGGTGTTCCTTGACTTCCTACTTTTGCATTCCAGTCCCCTATAATGAAAAGAACATCTTATTTTGGGTGTTAGTTCTAAAAGGTCTTGTAGGTCTTCATAGAACCGTTCAACTTCAGCTTCTTCAGTGTTACTGGTTGGGGCATAGACTTGGATCACTGTGGTATTGAATGGTTTGCCTTGGAAACGAAAAGAGATCATTCTGTCGTTTTTGAGATTGCATCCAAGTACTGCATTTCGGACTCTTTTGTTGACCATGATGGCTACTCCATTTCTTCTGAGGGATTCCTGCCTGCAGTAGTAGATATAATGGTCATTTGAGTTAAATTCACTCATTCCAGTCTATTTTAGTTTGCTGATTCCTAGAATGTCGACATTCACTGTTGCCATCTCTTGTTTGACCACTTCCAATTTACCTTGATTCATGGACCTGACATTCCAGGTTCCTATGCAATATTGCTCTTTACAGCATCGGACCTTGCTTCTATCACCAGTCACATCCACAGCTGGGTATTCTTTTTGCTTTGGCTCCATCCCTTCATTATTTCTGGAGTTATTTCTCCACTAATCTCCAGTAGCATATTGGGCACCTACTGACCTGGGGAGTTTCTCCTTCAGTATCCTATCATTTTGCCTTTTCTTATTGTTCATGGGGTTCTCAAGGCAAGAATACTGAAGTGGTTTGCCATTCCCTTCTCCAGTGGACCACATTCTGTCAGATCTCTCCACCATGACCCGCCCATCTTGGGTTGTCCCACGGGCATGGCTTAGTTTCATTGGGTTAGACAAGGCTGTGGTCCTAGTGTGATTAGTTTGACTAGTTTTCTGTGAGTATGGTTTCAGTGTGTCTGCCCTCTGATGCCCTCTTGCAACACCCATCATCTTACTTGGGTTTCTCTTACCTTGGGCATAGGGTATCTTGTCACGGCTACTCCAGCAAATCGCAGCCCCTGCTCCTTACCTTGGACGAGGGGTATCTCCTCACCGCCTCCCTTTCTGACCTTCAACGTGGGCTAGCTCCTCGAGGCCCTCCTGCGCCCCCGCAGCCACAGCTCCTTGGACGTGGGGTTGCTCCTCCCGGCCGCCGCCCCTGACCTCGGATGTGGGGTAGCTCCTCTCGGCTGCCCCCCCTGACCTCGGACATGGGGTAACTCCTCTTGGTCTCTGCCCTTCGGGCATGGGGTCCTCCCGGCTTCTGCCCCTGACTTCAGACATGGGGTAGCTCCTCTCGGCCGCACTTAGTGCGCTGGTCATCGCAGCCACCTGGATTGAGATTTAATCTTACTGCATTGTGGTCAGAAGAGATGCTTGGAATGATTTCAATTTTTTTGAATTTACAAGGCTAGATATATGGCCCAGGATCTGATCTATCCTGAAGAAGGTTCCATGTGCACTTGAGAAAAAGGTGAAATTCATTGTTTTGGGTGAAATGTCCTATAGATATCAGTTAGGTCTAACTGGTCTATTGTATCATTTAAAGTTTGTGTTTCCTTGTTAATTTTCTGTTTAGTTGATCTATCCAGAGGTGTGAATGGGGTAGTAAAGTCTCCCACTATTATTGTGTTATTATTATTTTCCCCTTTCATACTTGTTAGCATTTGTCTTACATATTGCGGTGCTCCTATGTTGGGTGCATATATATTTATAATTGTTATATCTTCTTCTTGGATTGATCCTTTGATCATTATGTAGTGTCCTTCTTTGACTCTTTTTATGGCCTTTGTTTTAAAGTCTATTTTATCTGATATGAGTATTGCTATTCCTGCTTTCTTTTGGCTTCTGTTTACGCGGAATATCTTTTTCCAGCCCTTCACTTTCAGTCTGTATGTGTCCCTTGTTTTAAAGTAGGTCTCTTGTAGACAACATATATAGGGGTCTTGTTTTTGTATCCATTCAGCAAGTCTTTGTCTTTTGGTTGAGGCGTTCAATCCATTTACATTTAAGGTAATTATTGATAAGTATGATCCTGTTGCCATTTACTTTATTGTTTTGGGTTCAAGTTTATACACCCTTTCTGTGTTTCCTGTCTAGAGAAGATCCTTTAGCATTTGTTGGAGAGCTGGTTTGGTGGTGCTGAATTCTCTCAGCTTTTGCTTATTTGTAAAGCTTTTGATTTGAATAAGATCCTTGCTGGGTACAGTAATCTGGGCTTAGGTTATTTTCTTTCATCACTTTAAGTATGTCTTACCATTCCCTTCTGGCCTGAAGAGTTTCTATTGAAAGATCAGCTGTTATCCTTATGGGAATCCCCTGGTGTGTTATTTGTTGTGTTTCCCTTGTGGCTTTTAATATTTGTTCTTTGTGTTTGACCTTTGTTAATTTGATTAATATGTGTCTTGGGGTGTTTTGCCTTTGGTTTATCCTGTTTGGGACACTCTAGGTTTTTTGGACTTGGCTGACTATTTCCTTCCCCATTTTAGGGAAGTTTTCAACTATTATCTCAAGTATTTTCTCATGGCCTTCCTTTTTGTCTTCTTCTTCTGGGACTCCTATGATTTGAATGTTGGGGCATTTAACATTGTCCCAGAGGTCTCTGAGGTTGTCCTCATTTCTTTTAATTCTTTTTTCTTTTTTCCTCTCTGTTTCATTTATTTCTACCATTCTATCTTCTACCTCACTAATCCTATCTTCTGCCTCCGTTATTCTACTGTTGGTTCCCTCCAGAGTGTTTTTTATCTCATTTATTGCATTATTCGTTATATATTGACTCTTTTTTATTTCTTCTAGGTCCTAGTTAAACCTTTCTTGCATCTTCCCGATCTTGTTTCCAGGCTATTTATCTGTAACTCCATTTTGTTTTCAAGATTTTGGATCATTTTCACTATCATTATTTGGAATTCTTTATCAGGTAGATTCCCTATCTCTTCCTCTTTTATTTGGTTTGGTGGTCATTTATCCTATTCTTTTACTGGCTGGGTATTTCTCTGCCTTTTCATCTTGTTTATATTGCTGTGTTTGGTGTGGCCTTTCTGTATTCTGGCAGTTTGTAGTTCCTTTTTATTGTGGAGGTTCCTTGCTGTGGGTGGGGTTGGACGTATGGCTTGTCGAGGTTTCCTGGTCAGGGAAGCTTGTGTCAGTGTTCTGGTGGGGGAGCTGTATTTCTTCTGTCTGGAGTGCAATGAAG
The DNA here is from genome assembly GCF_055505025.1 of Bos grunniens. Classification (NCBI taxonomy): domain Eukaryota; kingdom Metazoa; phylum Chordata; class Mammalia; order Artiodactyla; family Bovidae; genus Bos; species Bos grunniens. The sequence goes on along the minus strand of NC_141165.1, from coordinate 17,871,588 downwards.
TGTCCAGTAATGAGATTTGAAATGTCAGTGGGTTTGGTGTGACTTTGGGTAGCCTGTATATTGAAGCTCAGGGCTATGTTCCTGTGTTATTGAAGAATTTGCATGGTATGTCTTGCTCTGGAACTTTTTGGCCTTTGGGTTGTGCTTGGTTTCAGTGTAGGTATGGAGGCATTTGATGAGCTCCTATCGATTAATGTTCCCTGGAGTCAGGAATTCTCTGGTGTCGTCAGGATTTGGACTTAAGCCTCCTGCTTCTGGTTTTCAGTCTTATTCTTACAGTAGCCTCAAGACTTCTCCATCTATACAGCACCGATGATAAAACATCTAGGTTAATGATGAAAAGTTTCTCCACAGTGAGGGACACCCAGAGAGATACACAGAGTTACATGGAGAAGAGAAGAGGGAGGAGGGAGATAGAGGTGACCAGGAGGAGAAGAGGGGGAATCAAAGGGGAGAGAGCAATCTAGCCAGTAATCACTTCCCTGTGTGCTCTCCACCATCTGGATCCCTCAGAGATGTTCACGGAGTTACACAGAGAGGAAAAGAGGGAGGAAGGAACCAGAGGTGGCCAGGAGGATAAAAGGGGGAATCAAAAGGAGAGAGAGAGATCCAGCCGGTAATCAGTTCCCTAGGTTTTCTCCACAACCTGGAACACACAAAGAGATTCACAGAGTTGGGTAGAGAAGAGAAAGGGGAGGGAGGAGATAGAGGTGACCTGGTGGAGAAAAAGGAGACTCCAAAGGGGGAGAGAGCAGTCAAGCCAGTGATCTTGCTCCCAAGTAAAAATGGGTACTGAAGACTGGGTTCTTAAAGGTACAAAATTGATAAAAAATACCAAAAAGCAAAGATTACAAATCTAGCATAGAGGTTAGATTCTCAAAAATACAGTATTAAAGGAAAAAACAAAGTCACAAAAATTATTTTATATATATATATATATATATATGAAGTTTGCTTTAAAAATTGGGTCTTTTTTTTTGCAAAGTAATGGTAGGTTATAAGAATAAAAATTAAAGGAGTAATAGAGGACTTAAAAATAAAAAAAATTTTTTAATTAAAACAATGATAATAGAAAAAATATATCTAGGACTTTCTCTGGAGTTTTTGTGGACAGTGTGGGGTCAGTTCATTTTCAGATAGTTCCTTGATCTGGCTTACACTTCTCAAGATCTATAGGCCCCTTCCTATGTAGTCAGTGCTAACTGCAGGGTTTTAATCCTTTGCACCTGTCACTTCCAAAGCGGTTCCCTCTGTTTATTTTAGCTTCTTCTGTTTGCTGGCCTCTTCAGTGTCTAATTTCCACCCTGGCACAAGGGGGTGGTGGTGGTCACTTTTTTAGGCTCACTTGTTCAGTCATGCTATGGGGATGGAGGAACACTGCAAACAAATATCACTGGCATGTGTGGGGAGTGCTCCCAGTGTCTCGGCGACACTGGGTTTGCCCCTGCTCACGGCGTGTGTGCTTTCCCAGTCAGCACTGCTCAGGCTCTAGGTTGCTCTGGCGGGAACTGTCTGAGGCTGGCCCTGGGTTGTATGCACTTCCCAGGTCTAAGCCACTCAGGTTCAGGTACTAGGGTACTCCACAAAGGCACAGACTCAGTTGGGCCTGAGTTTTGTGCCCTTCCCAGGTCCGAGCAGCTCAGGTGACAAGGTGCTTGGCGAGCGTGGTCACTGCGACTTATTGCCTCCCCTGTCCCTGCTGCCCGGTTTTCTGCACCTTCTCAGGTGTGCTGTTTGTCTCTCCTGGGGAGCTGATCTCTGGCTGCAACCCTCCTGGCAGATGTTGACGGTTCAGAATCCCAAGGAGTCTTGGTTAGCAATGAAGCCTGCTTGCAGTTTGGTAGATCATGCCTCTTTGGGGCTGCGATTGCCCCTTCCAGCTCTGGCTGCCCTCGCCTGCCTGTCTCTGGTGGGGGATGGGCCAGTCTGTAGCTGGCTAGCTCTGCTCAGTCCTTTGTTCTGTGAGGGGGCCTGGCAGTGTCTTCAGTTCAGTTCAGTCGCTCAGTCGTGTCCGACTCTTTGCGATCCCATGAATCGCAGCATGCCAGGCCTCCCTGTCCATCACAAACTCCCAGAGTTCACTCAGAGTCACGTCCATCGAGTCAGTGAGGCCATCCAGCCATCTCATCCTCTGTAGTCCCCTTCTCCTCCTGCCCCCAATCCCTCCCAGCATCAGAGTCTTTTCCAATGAGTCAACTCTTCGCATGAGGTGGGCAAAGTACTGGAGTTTCAGCTTTAGCATCATTCCTTCCAAAGAAATCCCAGGGCTGATCTCCTTCAGAATGGACTGGTTGGATCTCCTTGTAGTCCAAGGGACTCTCAAGAGTCTTCTCCAACACCACAGTTCAAAAGTATCAATTCTTCAGCACTCAGCTTTCTTCATAGTCCAACTCTCATATCCATACATGACTACTGGAGAAACCATAGCCTTGACTAACTGGCCCTTTGTTGGCAAAGTAATGTCTCTGCTTTTGAATATGCTATCTAGGTTGGTCATAACTTTTCTTCCAAGGAGTAAGCGTCTTTTAGTTTCATGGCTGCAGTCACCATCTGCAGTGATTTTGGAGCCCCCTAAAAATAAAGTCTGACACTGTTTCCACTGTTTTCCCATTTATTTCCCATGAAGTGATGGGACAAGATGCCATGGGTTAGGGCTTTTGGCAGGATAGCTATCCCACAGTCTGAGTTGCTATCTCAAGCTAGTTCACTCAGATTGCCCTCGCGGCATTCAGACCTTTACCCTAAGCAATGCAGCCCACCCCTCCCTGTCCAACCCCTGCTTGCTAGTGGCGGATGCAAGCGTCTCCACTGCTTCTCTGCTGGGAGTTGCCTTTAGGCACATAATCTGTGGGTTTTAATTATTTATTTATTTTTCCTCCCGGTTATGTTGCCCTCTGAGGTTCCAAGGCTCACCACAGACTCACAGGTGAGAGTGTTTCCTGGTGTTTGGAAACTTCTCTCTTTTTTAAGACTCCCTTCCCAGGATGGATCTCTGTCCCTACCTCTTTTCCTCCCTTTTTATCTTTTATATTTTGTCCTACCTCCTTTTGAAGACAATGGGCTGCCTTTCTGGGTGCCTGATGTCCTCTGCCAGCATTCAGAAGTTGTTTTGTGGAATTTGCTCAGTGTTCAAATGTTCTTTCGTTGAATTTGTGGGGGAGAAAGTGGTCTCCCCGTCCTATTCCTCCGCCATCTTAGGACCGCTTCCCTCCTGGTTAGGTTTAGATGTTCCAGCATTCACTGGAGATGTCCAGGGGAGCATGTCCCTGTGTGAATGATGTGCACTATGTTGAGAAGTCAGTATGGTCAGAAGTTAGCATACAGCATGAAAGTAAGTGTTAATTGTTCTGTCCTGCCTGACTCTTTGCAACCCTATGGACTATTACCCACCAGGTTCCTCTGTCCATGGGGATTCTCCAGGCAAGAATACTGGGGTGGGTAGCCATTCCCTTCTCCAGGGGATCTTCCCGACCCAGGGATCGAACCCCAGTCTCTTGCATTGCAGGCAGATTCTTCACCGTCTAAGCCACCATGGTAGCCCAGTATACAGCATAATAATGTGTACTATGCAGAGAAGTTAGAGCTGACTCTCAACAGCTGAAAGTCCAAGGGGTCATTTTTTAAGAGTTCTTGGGTTTCTTATGTGTCATAAAACTTCATTGTTCTGGAATAATCCCCTCAATAAAATACTTACATGAAAGTACAAAATACAGAATATACTGATGCAGGTTTATATACACTCTGGCCATGCCCTGAGGGCTGAAGCACTCTATTTTTTCTGAGGTGGCTGGGGTCATCCAAACTCAGCCCTCCTCCCTAACCTGACCTAGCTAACTCTAACCCTCTCTAGCTGAAAGATTGTCTCTGTGGTGCCCCTCAGAGTGTGAAGCTCTTTATTATTTGCGAGGTGTGGTCCTATCTATTTATAGGAATGAGCAGCCATACTTATTCCAATCTGTAGGGCCATAGCTTTGTCTTCTTAGGACCACATGGGCCAACCTGGCTCTAGCCAGAATCTCCTCACTATCTCTTGTATTGGCAGGTGGGTTCTTTACCACTAGTTCCACCTGGGGAGCCAACATACACCAAACTCTGAGCTAATTTCAGCCACTTTCTCTGAGCTCAGAATATCAGTTCCCAAACCCTTCACCTTGGTCCATGAGAACCTTATTTAAGGCTTCAGGAAACTGCTGATGGCCTGAAAAACCTCACTGGCTCAGTCATTCTAATTGGTAGTGAATTCCCTGGGAGCACCATTTTTCAAGCTTCAAAGAACTTCTAATCAGCTCTCTAATTTGCATGAGGGCCCAGGGACCATCCCACGGATGCTGGTTCCACCAGCTTCTTGAACTAGATGTGCAGGACTCCTTGCTGGCAGCTGTTCTCTAACACAAATGAGAAGTAAGCAACACACCCACCTCCTGTGATCACCAATGAAGGGAAGGATCTTTCCATGCCTCCCACAACACCTGAGACCCAACCTAACAGCATAAGGGGAGTTTTCTCCATCACTCCAGCCCCTCTGCACTCTCTGCCCTTGGTCCCTCCTCCCACCTGTCTATCCAGCAAGTATGGTTCAAGCATCCACTCTGTGCCAGGGTGAACTTGTGCTGGGGATGTGCTGGCCTGCCCTGAAGTCCCTGAGGTTCTGGAAGGGGAGACAAGCACACACAAGGGAGCAGATGGTCTTGGCAGTGCCAAGGGGCAGAAGGGTAGAGTCATGTGATAGGGAGTGATGAAGGTGGAGCATGTGGGCACTAGTGGTGTTCAGGGGAGGCCTGTCTGGTAGGTGGTACCCAAGTAGGATCTGAGTAAAGCCCGGGAGAGTCCCAGGGATATCTGGAGGAGGAACATTCCAGACAGAGGGAAGAGAGGAGGGGCCCAGACCCTGCCGTGGGAGTGAGCTTGACCTGATCAAGAGACACAGGAAGTCGACTTTGGCCAGAGTCCCCACTCTACATGTAGTGAAGCCTTCCAGTCTAAGAAACGGCCCTTTTCCATGGGGCCATCACTGATAAACGTCTTCTGTAGGATCTGTGGGGTGCTGGGTTCCCTACCTTTCTATTAGAGCAGTGCTTTGCAATTAGGGGCAACTTTGCTTCCTTTGGGACACGAACCAGTGTCTGGAGACAGGTGTGTGTGTGTGTGTGTGTGTGTATTCGCACACACACCAGCATGCCTGGCAATGCCTGGCATCTAGTGGGGAGAGGCCAGGTTTCCTGCTAAATACCCCACAACACACAGGATGGTCCCCACAGCAGAGTTCTCTGAGCCAAAGTGTCCACTGCGCCGGGGTTGGGTGCTCTGGTTTGGGTCCGGATGGCGTGGGACTGGCAGTCACGTCCCTGGTGCAGAGAGGAGTGGAGGCGGGGGTGGGGGGTGGACACAGTGCCAGAGATGCCTCTGCTTCAGCTAAACCCTTTCTTCAAGTGGAGCGTAGTGCACTGCACTGACGGCGGGGTAGGGGAAGGGCGGAGGGGGAATCCACCCCAGGGTGACAGGCACAGCAGCCAGAATCCCCCACCTTCCCCCCACCCCCCTCGCCCCTCCTGGAGCTCAGCAAACACCAGCTAGCGTCAGGGCCTCAGCCAGGGGGAACTGGGATCCATCCAGAAGGTGGTGCTTCCCCTTTCCGGACAGGTGTGTCCAATGCTACGCGATTTGTGTACACAGACCACAGTCACCACGTGGTAGTGCTGAGCCACCGAGAGGCAAATTCCAGTCTCAGCCTTCGCTCTGCTTTTTCAGCATTCTCATCTCAGGGGAACACTGGCCTCCACCCCGGGTTCCATGTCCCCAGGCCCTTTTCTCTAGGTCCTGGACTTTCCTTGCTCCGCCGCACACCCCCTCCCCACGCCCTCAAGATTAAAATACATCTGCTCCATGTCACGGTCCCTCGGGATACCAGAAGCGAAGCCCTGAGCCCACGGAGCTGAGGTGTCTGTGACTTGGTACCCACGTTCAGAAAAAGGAGCGCGAGATTGGGAGGGACTTGGCTGAGGAAGCGAGAAAGAGAGAGAGAGGGAGGAGAGGGGTCCCTGGGGAGACCAGGCTTCACCTCGCTCACCCGTTACGCTCTGCCCGCCCCACCTAACCGCTGTGGAGCCTGCGTCCGCCTGGTCTTGCGGGATGAAAAGCGCTCAGCTGTGAGGCCGTTTGGTTACCCCAGGGAACATGCGGTATCCACCGAGGGCTGTGCAGGAGCGCGGGGGAGGCGGGTAATCGCATCACCCTGACACTAGCGCTGACTCTCATCTGATCAGCCTCTTCCCCGGGGGTCCGCCCGCCACCCACAGCTCCGCCCACTGGATCCCGGGAGCCACTTCCTTTCTCTGCAAGCCCGCAACAGCCGTTCTGCGCATCTTAGGCTTTGGCGCTGCAGCTCACTAAGTATTCGGGGGTCTTCTTCCTCCCTTCCCCCCACGAGAGCTCACTTCATCTTTGCGCCAGAACGATCACGATAACCGTGGCGAAATAAGGCCTGACAGTCTTCCGGGGTTATGGCAGATACGAGCTTAAGGAAGAGCAGTCAGTTCATTTGGCCTGCTGTAGGGCCTGAGCATTGGGAATTAGAAAACTTTCCCACGCAATTTTACTGTGAGGCCAGGGTTGACAACCCCTGAATTGGATGATCATGGACAAGTCCCCCGTTCTTAAAAAAAACAAACAAACAAAAAAAGCGAAAGCAGCTCAGTCTTGTCCGACTCTTTGCGACCCCATGGACTATACAGTCCATGGAATTCTCCAGGCCAGAATACTGAGTGGGTAGCCTTTCCCTTCTCCAGAGAATCTTCCCAACCCAGGGATCGAACCCACGTCTCCTGCATTGTAGGTGGATTCTTTACCAGCTGAGCCTCAAGGGAACATACATGTATATTTTTGTACATGAATATCTGTCTGTCTATATTTTCTCTGCCAGAGACAGCTGGGGTCCCCTAGGCACCTTCTCATTCATCTGATCCCTTTCGCGCTCCCCATAGACTGTAGCCTGCCAGACTCCTCTCTCCATGGGATTCTCCAGGCAATGATATTGGAGTGGGTTGCCATGCCCTTCTCCAGCGGATTTTCCTGACCCAGGGATTGAACCTGCAGCTCCTGCATTGGCAGGTGGACTCTTCACCACTGAGCCACCTGGGAAGCCCACATGAGTATCTATCTGTCTATATTTTCCCTGTCAGAGAGAGCTGGGGTCTCCCAGGCACCTTCTCATCCATCTGACCCCCTTCACGCTTCCTAACTTCCCAGCGCCTCAGTTTCCTCATCTGTTAAGTGGGAACAGTGCGTACTTCACTCGGCGGTCCTAAGGATTAAACAGCCCCCGTAACTTGTCCTTCTGTTATCTGACCTCGAATCTGCCCATCACCAAACGGCTCTGAAAATGGCATCTCTTTTCTGAAAGAGCGGAGGCCCTCCTTGAGGCATCTGGGGTTTGGGGAAGCGCGGGACCGCGGGGCCTTCCCGCACAGAGGGTGTTTTGGTTTTTTCGAAGTTAACTTCGGGACCGTTTCCATGGTGGGCAGGGAGAGAAACTCAAGGCTCCCCTCTCCCCTCAAGGTATGTGTGTGTGTGTGGAGGGGGGGCGGGGTGGGTTCTGCTGGAGAAGGAAATGGCAACCCGCTTCAGTATTCTTGCCTGGGAAATCCCATGGACAGAGGAGCCTGGCGGGCTACAGTCCCTGGGCTCCCAAAGAGTTGGACACGACTGAGCGACTAAACAATAACAACAACAACAGCAACGGGAATTTGAACAAACTCCACCGCCCTGAATGTCCGGTGCTGCGCGAAAGATGCTCTTCCGCTGGGGGGCCACCAAAGCGGAACAGCGCAGACGGTGCCTGCCGCCTCCCCTGGCGCTGGGCGTCGGGGTCAAGTCACCTCCCGGAGCCCCGCGCGGGGCACGGGTGGGGACTCGGGGGGCCCAGCCATCCCCAGCAGCAGCGCCCCGAGTCCCCGCCCGCCTGCCGGCTCCTCACCTATCAGATTTCCTGTGCGCACCGCGCGCCGCTCCTCCCACCTCCTAAAGGCCAGCGCAGGGGACCGCCGCGCTCCGTCAGGACCCAGCTACTCAAGGGACGGCGCAATGCGGCTCTGAGCTCGGGCATCGGTACGGCCCCGCGCAGGGAGTGCGGGGCGCGCGGTGAGGCCCGGCGGAGCGGCGTGTGGCGCGGGCGGTGCGCGGGCGCGAGACATGCAGCCCCTGGGGACCTGGAGGCGGGGGCGCGGGCCCGGTGCACTTCTGAGGCTCACCTAGCCTACTAGGGGCTTGACTTCTCTCTTTCTGCTTTGTAAATTAAGGAAATGGTTACAAGACCAGATTTGACCAAACTTGGTCTGTAACAGTGTACTCATTTAAAAAAAATCTACCCCCCCTTTTTTTTCTGGTTGTTGTTGTTGTTTTGTTGTTGAGAAGTTCTAACCTATTAGCAGATTTCTGTTATACAACATAGTGTTATCAACTGTCTTCATCCCCGGTGGTTCAGACGGTAATCTGCCTGCAGTGTAGGAGACCCAGGTTTAATCCCTGGGTCCGGCAGATCCCCTGGAGAAGGAAATGGCAACCCACTCCAGTATTCTTGCCTGGAGAATTCCACGACAGAGGAACCTGGTGGGCTACAGTCCATGGGGTCGCTATTGCCGCCTTGCTATAAACATTAGGTTGTCAGAAACACTAGTTCCTTCACCGCTCTAGCTCCTGGCAACCATTCTTCTACTGTTTCTATGATTTCCACTTTGTTTTTTAAAAATTAAGATTCCACATATAAGTGATACCAGGTAATATTGGCAGCGCTTGTCTTTCTGTGGCTAACTTCACTTAGCATAATGCCCTCTTGGGTCATCCATGGTGTTACAGAGGGCAGGATTTTTTCCCCCTTTTTTAAGGCTGACAGCATGGAATGTCTGTATATCTTTATCTATATCCATATATACACATAAATATAGCATTTCCTTTATCTGTTTGCCTGTCCACACTAAGATTGTGTCTGTACCTTGGCTCTTGTGAATAATGCTGCAGTGAGCACTGGAGTACAGTTAGCTCTTTGAGATGATGTTTTCGTTTCCTTTAGGTTTTATACTCAGAGATGGAATTGCTGGATCCTATGGTAGTTCTGATTTCTTAAGGAACCTCCACACTGTTTTCCACAGTGGCTACACCAGTTTGCATTTCCATGAACAGTACACGTGTTCTATTACTTTTTTCTCCACATGCTCGAGGACATTGTTATCTCTTGTTCTTTTGATAATAAGCATCCTAACAGGTGTGAGGTGATGGCTCCATTGTGGTTCTGATTTGCATTGCCCTGATGATTACAGTTTTTGAGCACATTTTCACATACCTGTTGGCCATAAGTATGTCCTCTTGGGAAGAAAGATTCCTTGCCTTTTGCCCATGTTTAAATTGGATGCTTTGTTTATTTCTTGTTATTGATAACTAGAGGAGGAAATGGCAACCCACTCCAGTATTCCTGCCTGCAGAGTCCCATGGACAGAGGAACCTGGTGGGCTACAGTGCATGGGATTGCAAAGAGTCGGATAGGACTGAGAGACTGAGCATGCATGCGTGCTATTGGTAACAATGTATTGATTTCTGAAGAGTTATCCCTACTTTCATTACATGCCCAGGAAGTTGGGTTACTGACTGGACATAGTGCAAGCAGAAGACTAGGGAATTAACACTGAATAGAAAGTCTCACAGTTAAAATGAATAAGCCAATCTAAGAAAAAAAAAATCAATTCCTTAGCACTGGGCCCAGACAGCTCCTGCAGAACGTGGGCGTTGTGGGGGTGCTGACAGGCAGGCGATGTGGTGAAAAGACATCTTTTCACTGAGTGCCAGTAGGGTTTTGATTTTGAGTCTCTTTAGCTCATTCCTAAATACCTTACAATTTTATAATCAACATTTTAGTAATATCTCTGCCAGTCGTGTGTGTGTGTGTGTGTGTGTGTGTGTGTGTGTGTGTGTGTGCACGCGTTATGCATGGTAAATAGTGCGCCTAACTTTTTAAGGAATCCTGTTTCTGTTTCACTTTCTTTGTTTGTTTGTTTTGGTATCTGACCTGTTGGGGATAAATACAGCTTCCAAAACCCTTTCCAAATCACCAGTAATCAGATATTGTGAAGTTATTTTTTGCTTTCTCTTTATATTAGCATGACAAACTTAAAAAAAAATCCTCATTATGTATTTGCCTTTTGTAAATAATTAGTAGTACCTCCCATTCCCTTGTGTCCCTCATTTACTGTTTCTGCCCCTGCACTTTTACTTGGAGGAGTAGAATTTAATGAAGATAGAGATCTGAGGAGAGTGTCATATTCTAGTGAGCACTAGTGGTGGGGCACGGCTACTGTGTAGAGTATCTTATAGACAGGAAATTCGGCTACTGTGTAGAGTATCTTATATACAGAAAATTCCTAGAGTCACATTTGTGGTTAAATGCATGCTGCTTCTGACCATCCTTACATGTAACAGAATATTTCAGTTAAGTTACATAGTGTGGTAGATGGCCATCTTCTATGGTGTTTCCTCCTCTTTTTTTGTAAACTGATGGGTTTTTATTTTTGCTTTTTAGTTAATTATCTATTTATTTTTGGCTCTGCTGGGTCTTTGTTTCTGCGGGTTTCTGTTTTGCTTTCTCTAGTTATGGCAGGGACTACTCTTCTCTGTGGTGTGCAGGCTTCTCATTGCTGTGGCTTCTCTTGTTTCGGAGCATGGATTCTAGGCACAAAGTAGTTGAAGGCTCTAGAGCACAGCTGAGTTATTAGTGTACTGCTGTACAGGCTTAGTTGGGGCATGTGGGATCTTCCCTGACCAGGGATCAAACCTGTGTCTCCTGTACTGACAGGTGACCACCCAGCCACCAGGGAAGCCCTGGTATTTCTTCTTAAACAGCTACATGTAAGAGGCAAATTGTTTCCAAGAGAGAGCATTTTGTATTTTCCTTTAAGTGAAATAAGTCAGACAAGGCAAATACTGTATGATCTTATGTGTGGAATCTAAAACAAACAAGAGAAAACCTCTCCAAAACTGAACCCAGAGATATAGAGAACAGATGGCAGTTATCAGAGGCTGCGAGAGTAGGGGGTGGAGGTGGGTTGGGGGGCATTGCCCTAATGGTGCGGGAGTGAGTGATGAGAATGAAGACAGAACATGAAAGCTAGTGCCATGGGTCGGAGACCTGCAACCTCTATTGGACTGAGGTTCAGAGTCCACTTGGAGTCCAGCTTTATTCCTAACTGCAGACTACAAGACTTTCTTTGATCTTATCTTTCTCCAAACACTACACTGACGTGGTCCAGATCTCCTTGTTTTCACCCGAGGCCATTCCCTCCTGGGCTAGTCTTGAGAACAGTCAGCAAGTGCGTAGGCAGTGTTCATGCCTGGTGTTGAACTGGTGTTCCGAGGTTCCGAGGTCCATTCATGATCTCAATCATAATCCTTTCTGGGTCTGCCCTTGGGGTTTGTAACAAGGCAGTTATGCTAAGAAAAGCATAAAAGATAATCACTAACACAGTTGATTAATATACACTGTTTTTGCAGGTGCTATTTCTATGGAATTTCTCAAGGTTGTGAAAGCACATTATTTAGGAATTCCCACTACCAGGGTAGGGGGGTGTTAGGCAGAATGAGTGAAGACGCTCAAAAGTTACAAACTTATAAGAGAAATATGTCCTGAGAATGTTATCAATACATGGAGAAAAATAAATCTCTCTCTCAAATCTTCCTTTTAAGGAATGGATGCATAATCTATTAAGATCTCTTTTCTATGTCTTTTCATTTTTTCTTTCTCTTCTCAAGTCAGTTCATCTTAAATAGTTCCTTTGTTAGGTAAAATTAAGCTCTGATATGTGCAAAGAGGATTTCAATATGAGGTCCATTGACATATAACTCCTATAAATGCAAGTTGAGTATAAAAATATTTCACTAAATCGTTACCGTAAAAAATTGAGAAGTACAATGCTGTCTTTGGAAAGAGTCTTCCACACACGGGCACCCTTTCTTTTGTAGGATTCCTCAGTTGGTGTTTTGAATAAACAAGAATCACAATTAATGTCTGATTTTCTGAGAGGCTGCATGCCTGTCCCAGTCTTCCTTGCAGGGGTGACAGACTCATCCTTTCATGAACGGACCAGTGTGCAGCCCTCCTTCCTCAGTCCTGCTTGCTCATCTGCAGGCAGTGGACAAGTGCAGACTTAGGTCAGTTCAGTTCAGTTGCTCAGTTGTGTCCGACTCTTTGCGACCCCATGAGTTGCAGCACGCCAGGCCTCCCTGTCCATCACCAACTCCTGGAGTTCACCCAAGCTCTTGTCCCATTGAGTCGGTGATGCCATCCAGCCATCTCATCCTCTGTCGTCCCCTTCTTCTGCTGCCCTCAATCCCTCCCAGCATCAGAGGCTTTTCCAGTGAGTTAACTCTTTGCATGAGGTGGCCAAAGTATTGGAGTTTCAGCTTTAGCATCAGTCCTGAAAGTGAAAGAGGAGAGTGAAAAAGTTGGCTTAAAGCTCAACATTCAGAAAACTAAGATCATGGCATCTGGTCCCATCACTTCATGGGAAATAAATGAGACTTAGGTCAGTTCGGACCAATTCTGGAAGGGAGTCGGGGGCTCCACTGCCGCCTACCTGGGCATGGATTTGGACTTGGACTTCAAGCCAGGCGCTGGTGTCCCAGGAGAGTCCTTTGTTTCTCAGGATGCTTGTCTATTTTGACCCAGCTTCCAATCAAATTTTCACTTGGTTCTCTGCCAGAAGGTAGATCCTTGTCGCGGATCCACGTTCCAATGGTCTTGAAACTCGGCTTGACCCTGGTCAGCCTCTCTCCCCAGATGCTTGGGAGGCTGCCTAAGATGAACCTGGAGACTTTGAACTACCTCATTCCTTGCTCTCTGAATATAACTGTCAACACCAGTCAGCCACTCACTGACTTTGTTGGGTAGAGGCCTTGTTTGATCTACTGCCACCCTGCCCCCAACTGATGCTCTTGGGTGATCCCAGCTTTGTAACCTCCTGTGGTGTTCTGTTGACCTCCTCTGCTGCTGCTCCCCACCTCCAGGAAAACCCTCTGAATGGGTAGGGGCTTCTTCCAGCCCTCTTAATTCCAGACTGTTCTCCTTTGCCCTTGGCCTGAGCTTGCTTCTGTGACTGGCCTCTTGTGGGTTTTGACAAGACCTCACTTATTAAGGGACTGAACCTGTGTCTGAAGAGGCAAGGGATGGGTAAGGTGGCTTCTAGACATTTTGACAACAAGTGTGATCTTCCTTGAAAACTGGATTAGGAGGTATGGGTATTGTGGAATGAGATGCACTTGGAAGAAGGTATCAACCAGAATTTTTATATCTAATTTTGAGTGGTTTCCCATAGTCCCAATAGAAGAAACAGAGTGAGAAGTGGAGTGGGACCACGCTGGGTAAAGGAAGCAGCTGGCCATTTATTCACACATTCGTGGAGAGATAAAAATTATGGATGCTGGACCCAGATGCCCGAGTTCATATCCCAGCTGTGTCAGGTACTTGTTTGGTGATCTTGGGCAAGTTACTTCATTTCTTCCTGCCTCACTTTCCTCAGTAAAGAATCTGCCTGCAATGCAGGAGACCTGGGTTCCATCCCTGGGTTGGGAAGATCCCCTGGAGAAGGGAGTAGCTACCCACTCCAGTATTCTTGCCTGGAGAATATCTTGGACAGAGTAGTCTGGCAGGCTATAGTCCATGGGGTCACAAAGAATTGGACACGCCTGAGCAATTAACACTTTCACTTTACTCTAATGAGATGGGAGACAATAATGGTATTTATTTCCTTGGGGGATAGTTTTGAGATTAATGGTTTCATAGGTGTAAAGTTTTACAGTAGTGCCATTATGTAATACATGTTACAGAAGTTACAGCTATTAATGATATTTGCCTTTTATGTGCCAATCCTTTAGCCATGTTGTATACAGTTGCTGCAGGTCAAGGATGAGAAATAAAAATAAAGTAACAAAGCTAGTTTTCTTTTATTAAATTAAAAAAAAAAGCAATTGTCTCCCAAATGTGCCCAAACTATTTTGAGCAGTAGTAGAATTGCTGGACACTCCAGTACTCTTGCCTGGAAAATCCCATGGACGGAGGAGCCTGGTAGGTTCCTGGTAGGTTCGCGACCATGAGGTCGAGAAGAGTCGGACAAGACTCAGCAACTTCACTTTCACTTTTCACTTTCATGCATTGGAGAAGGAAATGGCAACCCACTCCAGTGTTCTTGCCTGGAGAATCCCAGGGACGGGGGAGCCTGGTGGGCTGCCGTCTATGGGGTCACACAGAGTTGGACATGACTGAAGTGACTTAGCAGCAGAATTGCTGGAATAAAATAACTAATGTCAGGGCTGTAGTATTTAATTTGATGTCTCAGTTTTGGTCTCTAAACCCTTTCATTTAACTTCTGACTCTCTGTAATTATTTCAAGCCATTCCTGGGCATTACTATTTAAGTTTTCAACTCTTTCTATGCTATTTCTCACCATTTCTAATTTATTTATTAGTTTTGTAGAGGTGTTTTGCTCTCAGGATGTTTCCTGAATTCTGTAGTTTCCCTTTGTAATCTCCTTTCTTTGCCTTGTCCTCTCATGTTTTCTTTCTTGTTTTGCTGATTTTATGTTCTTAATTTTTCATAGTGGATCATTTATTGGAAGAACTTTTTTTTCTTTTTGTAACTTAGAGTGTGGTCAACACTTTTAAAGCCTGAAGTGAGTGATAGGACACAGATAGCTTAATTTTAAAAAATGTTTTGGCCACACCTTGAGTCATACAGGGTCTTAGTTCCTTGACCGGGGATTGAACCCATGCCCCCTGCATTGAGAGTACAGAGTCTTAACCACTGGACCAGGGATGTTCCACAGACAGCTTTAAAAGAGTTAAGAAGTACTAATCACTCCAGTTTCTAATGAAATATTACAAATTAGGTTCAAGGCAAAAAATGCGTGATCTAGAGACGGAATCAAGGGTGGAGAAATAGCCACCCAGAGGTACTTCTCTTGTGTTGGCTATCACCAGCACCTGCATGAGAACTTCTCACCCATTTCTGGGAGAATATTTCCTTCCAGGCTGGCTTCTGCACTTGGTTTTCCTTCTTTACTTTTGTCATAGTTGTGTGTATTTGCTCTGCCATTTCTTTTAATGTCAAGTATATTTAAGAAGGGCAGCTTCAGCTGTACCTTCCAACTTAATTTGAGTGACTTGTCCTTGATGGCTTCTGTCCTTGTGTGAGAAGTGTTTTCTTTCTGAGCTTCAGTTTGCATCCTGGACATCATGCTTTATCCACTTTTCTGTTGCCTGAGGAGATCAAGGAGGAGAAAGTATAGCTGGTTGTTGTTGAGGCACTAAGTCATGTCCGACTCTTTGTGACCCCATGGACTGAAGCATGCCAGGCTTCCCTGTCCTTCACTACCTCCCAGAGTTTGCTCAAGTTCATGTCCATTGAGTTGGTGATGTTACTAACCATCTCATCCTCTGCGACTCCCTTCTCCTTTGGCCTTCAACCTTTCCCAGCTTAGGGGTTTTTTCCAATGAGTTGGCTCTTCACATCAGGTGACCAAAGTGTTGGAGCTTTAGCTTCAGCATCAGTCCCTCCAATGAATATTCAGTGCTGATTTTCTTTAGGATTGACTGGTTTGATCTTGCAGTCCAAGGGACTCTCAAGAGTCTTCTCCAGTACCATCATTCAAAAGCATCAATTCCTTGGCACTCAGCCTTCTTTATGGTCCAACTCTCAATTCCATACGTGACTACTGGAAAAGCCATAGCTTTGACTATACGGACCTTTGTCAGCAAATGATGTCTTTGCTTTTTAATATGCTGTCTAGGTTTCTCATGGCTTTCTTTCCAAAAGGCAAGCATCGTCTAATTTCATGTTTATAGTCACCATCTGCAGTAATTTTGGAGCCCAAGAAAAGAAAATCTGTCACTGCTTTTACTTTTTCCCCTTACATTTGCCATGAAGTGATGGGACCGGATTCTATGAGCTTAGTTATTTTTTAATGGTGTAGCTGGAGTTGTGACTAATCATGATGTTAGGATTGGTGGATTTAATATCTGTTTTTCCTGTCATTTTATTCAAAGTTGCTTGGAAAGTTCTTCTAAATTCACAATATGACAACAGCATTCTTGTATGTTTGTGTCTCCTTTTGCACACAGGTGTGTTCCCTTTAGAGTACATTTCTAGAAGACAGTAAATGGATAAAAAGGCATGTTAACTCCATCTTTCTAAGGTGGTTGTACTAATTTATGCCCCCACCTGCTCAGTGTATAGTTCTGTTTCTCTGTAGCCTCCTCATTGCTTAGATTTATTGGACTTTTATGAACATATGGGATGCATGTATCTTTTTGAATTATAATTTAGTCTAGATATATGCCCAGGAGTGGAATTGCTGAATCATGGACTTTAAAATTTTTGTTAATTTAATGGGTGTTAAATTTTATAGTTTTTTTATGCTGATTTAAAAAAATTATTTATTTTTAATTGAAGGATAATTGCTTTGCAATATTGTGTTGGTTTCTGCCATGTCAACTTGAATCAACCACAGGTATATATATGTCCCCTCCCTCTTGAACTTCCCTCCCACCTCCTACCCCTGTAGGTTGTGACAGAGCCTGGGTTTGAGTTCCCTGAGTCATGCAGCAAATTCCCACTGGCTATCTAAATAGTAACTCTGTTTTAAAGTGCATTTGCCTTATTCTAGTAGAGCATCTTTTCATCTATATATACATAATAATAAAAATGTATATGTATACATATATATGTAATGACTCATCTATGAATGGTCTGTTTATGTCTTTTGCTCATTTTTCATGTGGGGGTATCTTTTTGATCTAGAGAAGTCTTTTTTACACATTCTAGATCCTTCATGTCAGTAATATACATTGTAAATATCTACTACTAGCCTATGGCTTATATTTTTTCATTTTTAATTTGCTAATTTTCATTTATGGCTTGTGCTTTTTTTTCTGCTTTAAGAATTTCCTCACTTTTTACCAATAGCCTTGTATATTTTCTTCTAATCATCTTTACTTCTTGCTTTTTATGTTCAGATTTTTAATTCTCTTTGAATTTACTTTTGCTGTTGTTGACTTAAAAAAGACACACTGCGTAAGAGTTGGTAGTTAAGTTTTATTTGGGGCAGAAATGAGGACTGCAGCCCGGGAGACAGCACCTCAGAGAGCTGAGAAACTGCTCCAAAAAGGTAGTGGTGGAAGGTCAGTATACGTGATTTTGGTGAAGGGGAAATTCAATGCATTAAAGCACTTATCTTACAAAAGGTTTTCTGTTAGTCTTGAGTAGCTGATGTCACCATGAAGGGATTTAGTGCTTTTCTAGATATGAGATTGGGGATTGGGGCCACGAAACCAGGTCCTGAAAATATCTATCTAAAAGCCTGTTCCACCAGTTTTCATGGAGCACAAAGTACGTCATTCTCCACCCTGAACTCCCTTCAGGGCCTATTGAAGGCCAACAGCTGCAGCAGTGTAGGATTCAGTCTCTGCAGAGGCAGATGGCAAATGCCCTTGGTGAGTGGCAATTTGTAGTTGACAGTATGTTGTGAGCTAAGATTTCAAATTTAATTTTTCCATTGAATTATCACTAGCCCCAGATCTCATTCAGTAGTCAAGTCCTTTCCTTGGTGATTTCTGATACCATTTCTCTGTGTATATATGTAGATTTCCAGGCTGTCTCTTCTCTTTTATTGGTTATTTTGATCTGCTCAGGCTGCCATAGCAAAAATACCATAGACTGGGTGCCTTAAACAACAGAAATGTTTTTCTCACAGTTCTGGAGGCTGGAAGTGGGATATCATGGTGTCAGCAGAGTATGGTTCTCATGAGAACCCTCTTCCTAGCTTTCAGATGGCAGACTTGTGGCTGTGTCCTCACAAGAGAGTGAAATCTTGCCCTTCCTCTTCTCAAAAGATCACCCTGTTGAATTAGAATCCCACCCTATGACCTCATTTATTCTTAATGACCTTCTAGAAGCCCCTGTCAAATTGGGTTTAGAGCTTTTTGTGGGAGGAAACAGTTGGGTCCATTTTTGTTGTTTATTTGCTCAGTCGCGTCTGACTCTTTGCAACTGCATGGACTGCAGCACCCCAGGTTTTCCTGTCCTTCATAACTCCTGGAATTTTCTCACACTCACATCCATTGAGTAGGTGATGCCATCCAACTATCTCATTTTTTGTCACCCCCTTCTCCTCCTGCCCTCAATGTTTCCCAGCCTCAGGGTCTTTTCAGTGAAGCATTTTAACTATATATAATTTGAAGTTTTTCAGCATTTTTTTTTATCAATTTCTCTATCATGATGAGGACCTTAGCACACTTTAATTATCAAACAACTGCTCTCCTTTATTTTTCAACTGTTTCTGGAGTTTGGCTATAATTTTTCAGACATGAAAAATTAGTTCTTTGCATGGATATAAATTAATTAAATTTAATCACATATTTGGTCTACTTCTGTGCCATTTTTGTGTCCCTTATTGATAAAGGTGAAAGAGGAGAGTGAAAAAGCTGGCTTAAAACTCAACATTCAAAAAACTAAGATCATGACATCTGGTCCTGTCACTTCATGGCAAGTAGATGGGGGAAAATGGAAACAGTGGCAGATTTTCTTTTCTTGGGCTCCAAAATCACTGTGGACAGTGACTGCATCCATGAAGTTAAAAGACAGTTGCTCGTTGGAAGAAAAGCTATGACAAAGCTAGACAGCGTATTTAAAAGCAGAGATGTCACTTTGCTGACCAAGGTCTGACTAGTCAAAGCTATGGTTTTTCCAGTTGTTACGTGTGGATGTGAGAGTTGGACCATAAAGAAGGCTGAGCACCAAAGGATTAATGCTTTTGAATTGTGGTGCTGGAGAAGACTCTTGAGAGTCCCTTGAACTGCAAGGATATCAAACCAGTCAATCCCAAAGGAAATCAGCCCTGAATATTCATTGAAAGGACTGTACTGGAACTGGAACTCCAATACTTTGGCTGCCTGATGTGAAAAGCCAACTCACTGGAAAAGACCCTGATGCTGGGAAAGATTGAGAGCAGGAGAAGGGAGCAACAGAGGATGAGATGGTTGGATGGCATCACTGACTCAGTGGACATGAGCTTGAGCAAACTCCTGAAGACAGGGAAGGACAGGGAAATCTGGTGTGCTGCAGTCCATGGGGTCGCAAAAAGTCTTAGCAACTACTTGATGTCATGTGGTGTGCAGTGTGGGCAAGCCTGCCCCACTCTGATGGAAAGGATTCCATGTTCCCACTCACCCTGACCTTGGCTTCTCTTCAACCCCTGATTCTTTTTATTTTTTTATTAACAATTTTATTGGAATATAATATCCACAGCATATATTTTTTGCATAGAGTTTACAATTCAGTGAATCTGAAATTCTTTTTTATTAACTTGTGTAAATTATATTTAAATTAAGTTGACTACTTTAGCCACAATTTCAGGACATTTAGTACATCCTCCATGGTTTGCATCCATTTTTCCTGTCTAGTTGCTGAACGTTTCATCATTTCAAAGAGAAACCCTATACCCACTATCATTCACTTCTCCCCAGAGCCCCTGGCCCTTGGGAGCCCTCATCCTGACTTCTCGCTATGAGTTTGACCATTCTAGGAACCTCACGTAAGTATTTTCCCTTGTGTGACTGGCTTATTTCACTTAGCATCATGTCTTCAACCTTCACTCATGTTGTAAAGTGTATCAGAATTTCTTTTTTTTTCAAGGCTGAATATTATTCCATTGTATGAATATGCCACATTTTGTTTATCCATTAATTTGTCAGTGGGCACTTAGGCTGCTTCTACCCTTTTGGCTATTGTGAATAATGCTGCTATAAACATGGGTGTACAAATATTTTTTCAAATCCCTGGTTTCATGTCTTTTGAGTTTATACTCAAAGGAGAATTACTGGATCATGTGGTATGCCTGTCTTCTTATTTTAAGGATTGCCATACTGTTTTTCACAGTGCCTCATCATTTTATATTTCCACTAGCAGTGCACAGGGAAGCTTCTAATTTCTTCACATACTTGGCAGCACTTTTTAATTTTTAAAAATCTGTGTTTTTATAATAGCCATCCTAATGGGGTGAAGTAGTAGCTCACTGTGGATTTGATTTGCATTTCTCTAATGATTAGTGGGGAAAACCACTGGACCATTCAGGTATGACCTAAATCAAATCCCTTATGATTATACAGTGGAAGTGAGAAATAGATTTAAGGGACCAGATCTGATAGACAGAGTGCCTGATGAACTATGGACAGATGTTCGTGATTCTGTACAGGAGACAGGGATCAAGACCATCCCCATGGAAAAGAAATGCAAAAAAGCAAAATGGCTGTCTGAGGAGGCCTTAAAAATAGCTGTGAAAAGGAGAGAAGCCAAAAACAAAGGAGAAGAGGAAAGATATAAGCATCTGAATGCAGAGTTCCAAAGAATAGCAAGGAGAGATAAGAAAGCCTTCCTCAGTGATCAATGCAAAGAAAAAGAGGAAAACAACAGAATGGGAAAGACTAGAGATCTCTTCAAGAAAATTAGAGATACCAAGGGAACATTTCATGCAAAGATGAGCTCAATAAAGGACAGAAATGGTATGGATCTAACAGAAACAGAAGATATTAAGAAGAGGTGGCAAGAATACACAGAAGAATTGTACAAAACAGAGCTTCACAACCAAGATAATCACGATGGTGTGATCACTGACCTAGAGCTAGACATCCTGGAATGTGAAGTCAAGTGGGCCTTAGACAGAATCACTACGAACAAAGCTAGTGGAGGTGATGGAATTCCAGTTGAGCCATTTCAAATTCTGAAAGATGATGCTGTGAAAGTGCTGCCCTCAATATGACAGCAAATTAGGAAAACTCAGCAGTGGCCACAGGACTGGAAAAGGTCAGTTTTCATTCCAATCCCAAAGAAAGGCAATGCCAAACAATGCTCAAACTACCACACAATTGCACTCATCTCACACGCTAGTAAAATACTGCTCAAAATTCTCCAAACTAGGTTTCAGCAATACGTGAACCTTGAACTTCCAGATGTTCAAGCTGGTTTTAGAAAAGGCAGAGGAACCAGAGATCAAATTGCCAACATCTGCTGGATCATGGAAAAAGCAAGAGAGTTCCAGAAAAACATCTATTTCTGCTTTATTGACTATGCCAAAGCCTTTGACTGTGTGGATCACAATAAACTGTGGGAAATTCTGAAAGAGATGGGAATACCAGACCACTGACCTGCCTCTTGAGAAACCTATGTGCAGGTCAGGAAGCAACAGTTAGAACTGGACATGGAACAACAAACTGGTTCCAAATAGGAAAAGGAGTTCGTCAAGGCTGTATATTGTCACCCTGCTCATTTAACTTCTATGCAGAGTACATCATGAGAAACGCTGGACTGGAAGAAGCACAAGCTGGAATCAAGATTGCTGGGAGAAATATCAATAACCTCAGATATGCAGATGACACCACCCTTATGGCAGAAAGTGAAGAGGAACTAAAGAGCCTCTTGATGAAAGTGAAAGAGGAGAGTGAAAAACTTGGCTTAAAGCTCAACATTCAGAAAACGAAGATCATGGCATTCAGAAAACTAAGATCATGGTCCTATCACTTCATGGGAAATAAATGGGGAAATAGTGGAAACAGTGTCAGACTTTATTTTTCTGGGCTCCAAAATCACTGCAGGGGGTACTCTTTCTGCCCCCTTCTGATGCGTATGTCAGAAGCTTTCTCTATCTCCTTTATACTTTAATAAAACTTTATTACACAAAAGCTCTGAGCGATCAAGCCTCGTCTCTGGCCCCGAATTGAATTCTTCTCCTCCGGGGGCCAAGAATCCTGGTGTATTCGCGTGATTCAACAACAACCTTTCATCTTGGGGGCTCGTCCGGGATCCTTCAGGACAAGGTAAGGATGCTTGGAGCTTTAGTTCTTTGTTCTCTTAGTGAACATGTTTTCTGCTATGCTTTACTAACTCTACCGTGTGCTTGTGTGAATGAATGGCATGCCCTGCGTGAAACAAGTAAGGAGCTCTGCTCTGCGGTTCCACGGTGATCTCATAGGGCTTATGGCAGAAACCTGTCGGGGCGTTATACCGACCTGCCAATGCCAAGAGGCACCCAATGTCTCCTTCGGGAACCGACCAGAAATGGACAAAGCGTGTGGACCGAACTCTCCTTTCTCGGTCTCTTTAACCATTTCATGACTCCTTGGGAATTACACTAGCAAGCGGGTACTCTTTCTGCCCCCTTCTGATGCCTATGTCAGAAGCTTTCTCTATCTCCTTTATACTTTAATAAAACTTTATTACACACACACACACACACACACACAAAACAAAATCACTGCAGATGGTGACTGCAGCCATGAAATTAAAGACGCTTACTCCTGGGAAGGAAAGTTATGACCAACCTAGATAGCATATTCAAAAGCAGAGACATTACTTTGCCAACAAAGGTTCGTCTAGTCAAGGCTATGGTTTTTCCAGTGGTCATGTATGGATGTGAGAGTTGGACTGTCAAGAAAGTTGAGTGCTGAAGAATTGATGCTTTTGAACTGTGGTGTTGGAAAAGACTCTTGAGAGTCCCTTGGACTGCAAGGAGATCCAACCAGTCCATCCTAAAGGAGATCAGTCCTGGGTGTTCATTGGAAGGACTGATGCTGAGGCTGAAACTCCAATACTTTGGCCACCTCATGCGAAGAGTTGACTCATTGGGAAAGACTCTGATGCTGGGAGGGATTGAGGGCAGGAGGAGAAGGGGATGACAGAGGATGAGATGGCTGGATGGCATCACCAACTTGATGGACATGAGTTTGAGTGAACTCTGGGAGTTGGTGATGGACAGGGAGGCCTGGTGTGCTGTGATTCATGGGGTTGCAAAGAGTCAGACATGACTTAGCGACTGAACTGAACTGAATGGTTAGTGATGTTGAGCATCTTTTCATGCATTTATTTGCTGTCTGAATATCTTCTGTGGAGAAATGTGTATTGAAGACTTTTGCCCATTTTTAAATCAGGGTGTTTGTTTTTTGTTGTTGATGAGCCCCTATTTGTTAACAGGTAAGATATTTTTACTGTCATGAACTTTACTTTGGGGAAAGATATTGACTGGCACTTTGTTTATTTTCTGCTTTTATCTTTCTATCATAGTTCCCCATCAATTATTATTTATTGCTGTCCTAGTTCATCCTGTTCTCAGAGTTGACCCAGCAGATCTATTCCTTCTCTTCCCTTCCCACATTCCTTGTTTTGGACTCTTGTCTTTTTAACTGTTGATTCCTTGGATGGAGAGTTTTACTTAAGCCAGCTGTCCCATGTTGCTTTCTTTTTCTTCCTAAGGATTGTCATCTGCTTTCTGATTTTAGCCACAATTCCTCCACTGAAGCTGCATATCGGAAGTCCAGGAGCTTCTGACTCCACATTTTTTTTTTTTTGTATGATTGGCACTAATGATGATTTCTTCCTTCTTGAGGCTCCTTTGGTCCCTGGGACACTTGTCTGTGAAGGGAGTGAGCAGTGGGGTTTAGAACTATGGGCCTTTGCCTGGCTGTAGATGCCAGCTTTGAGCATGAACTCGCTCTAGGACCCAGGCTAGTGACTTCATTCTGTGGGATTCCCCGCAGTGAAGGAGAACGTTAACACCCACCTCAGAGATGTGTGATGAACATGGAATGAGTTATCACATGAAACCTGCGTAGACACAGTAGTTCACACACAGGAAGTGTTAATTTTCAGCCACTACTGGGACAGTACAGTTGGTCCTCTGTATCAGTGGGCTCTGTATCATTGAATATTAACCAACTATGGATAGGAAATATTCAGGAAGAGAAATTATGAAAAGTATCTAAAAGCAAACCTTGAAGTTGCCTTGTACCTGCCAGTGTTGATGTAGCACTTGGATTGTATTAGAGATGCATCATCTCTAGTAATCTAGGGATGATTTAAAGTGTACAGGAGGATGTGCATAGGTTATATGCAAATACTTTGCCATTTTATAAGAGAATTGAGCTTCCTTGAATTTTGGTGTCCGCAGGGGTGCTAGACCCAGCCTCCCGTAGACACCGAGGGGTGAATATAATTGGTTTTCCTCTTATGTGTCCAGTTGATCCCTTTTCTCCTCCATTTGTTCCCCTCCTGACTCTTGTTTACTAAATAATTCTGTACTTTGCTCCTCATTGTTCTTTTCCTAGACATTGTGTTGCTCTTGTCATTTCAATGTACACCTTTATGCAGGCAGATTCTCACCAGGTCACCTCTCTACCTTTTAAAAGGAGACTTCTTGTAGCATGAAACTGCTAAATAGACATATTTTGGGGAGGACATTTTGACCCTTGTCAAAGCACTCCATGTCAGCTGCCCCCTCACCGTCTCATACACAGCCATGTCAGTTCCACATAAAGCCTGGACAAATTTGATCTTTCACTTATTTCCATAAATTGCATTTTTAAAATTTTTTGAGTTTTTTTTTAATGTAGACCTTTCTTTATAAAGCCTTTATTGAATTTGTTACAATATTGCTTTTGTATTATTTTTTGATTTTTGTGGCCAAGACGTGGAATCTTAGCTCCCTGACCAGGGATCAAACCTGCACCCTCTGCATTGGAAGATAAAGTCTCAACTACTGGACTGCCGGGGCAGTCCCTGAATTGCATTATTTTGAAGATGAAATCACAAGTGTCACCCTGCACCATGCACCTTACAGGACCATGTTAAGTGATTATATTCTGAGCGAATGTAAGAAGAGATGGTGGGGCTTTATAAATCAAGCAAACTAATGTCATGGAAGTCTTAGGAATGATCTAGAATAGAGCCTGGAGCTTACTAGTTCCTATTCTGTGAGGTACTTTATTGACTTTTGCAAAAACTTTAGGAGGGAGGTAGTATTATCTTCTCTTTTAAGAAAATTTCCATTTCTCATTTATAGAGAAAATAGGCTTAAGAAGGTAGATATGCCTGGAGTCCCATAACTATCAAGTGACTGACTTAAGATTTGACCCAGTTCCTTGGGTTCCAAACACAGAACTCTTAACATCTTGATTGTCTTTTATATGTATCATTTCCCGTTTTCCGTTTCTCATTTTATTCTTTCCTATCCCCCTTCCTATATTTCTTAGATACTCTAGAGCTTAGTTCCTTTCAAAGAGATGATGTGTGTGATTTCTCAATAATATCTCATTTTAATGTTTGAATGAATTCAATCCTGCTTTTAGCTTTATTCTCTCTCTTTTCTGTGATTTTCATTTGTTGTCTAAATTCTTTTATGAGCTGAATCCTTTTCTTTCCTTCTTTTCTTTAATAACAGAAATACTTAAGGCTATACATTTGCCTCTGAAAGCAACTTAGAGCACATTCTAAAGGATCTTATTTAGTGTTCTTTTTTGTTTTATAAGTAATCTGTTATTACATCTTTAATATCTCCTTTTCACCTCATAGTTAATTTTTGTTTATTTCTAAGGGACTGGGATTTGATGATCTTTTTAAAAAGTGTTAGTTGCTCAGTCATGTCCAACTCTTTGTGACCCCATGGACTGTAGTCTGCCAGGCTCCTGTCCATGGAATTTTCCAGGCAAGAATACTGAAGTGGGTAGCATTCCCTTCTTGTTAAACTTAATGTTACTTCTTGGTTTTAGTTTATTGCTGTGATGATGGTCCATTGTTTTCCTCTTAAGTCTGTATACAGTTATATTGCTATTTAGAAATATGCATAGTTATAATTATGGAAATGCTGGTTTGAAATGAAAATGAGCAGGATTTGAAAACAGTGCTTATAATTCACTTACTTGAGTCTAAATTTTGAGTTCTTGTTTCTCCAACTGATGTGCTTTGTTTCTTTTATTATTAAAATAAAATACATATTCTCAATAAAATTCTTAGGGCACATTTCTAGCTTTGGTTTTTATAGGAAAATGGTTCCAGCCTGCTCTGTAACAACCAGCACGCAGTGAAAAAATGAAGAGCTGTTGTTAAGTTGAACAGTAGTTCTAGCTAACAAACCCATCAACGTTTAACAATTTTAATGAGCTTTTCTAAAGTGTCATATTTTCACTTTGAGTCTTTTCACATTAAAATCTATGGTCTTCCTGCCAATGTTATATTTAATGAAGCTGTGTGCTTTCAGGCAGATTTGGATCAAAGTGAATGTGAGTGAGCTGGAAGCAGAATCCATTACAAACCCAAGTGTCTGAGGGGAAATTTCCTGAGCATGTGGGACTCGGTTCTATTCATTCCTTTGGGGCAATCTTAGCCACGGTCCGAGATGTCCCAGGGCAGTGAGTCATTCAGGACTACTTGGGAATTGGTAAGTTAGGTCAGTGAAATGTTTCTCTCACATATTTCTCCTTCTTCCACTGATTCACGGTGTCTGTGCTGGGTTTCCAAGGGAGAAATTGTGAAAGACACAAGGAAGTGACTGGCATTTGATCCAGGAAATGTTTGCACGTTAGTATTTTCTTTTTATTTTCAGGAAAGGTGGTTTATGTAGATTTACTGACAAACTATGATGACCTAGAGGTGGCAGAGGAGTGTTGACTTAAAAAAAAAAAAGTCACAACTTAGAAAGTGAGAATTATGTTTTATTTGGTGGGAATTTTTAGGACTTCAAGCCTGAGAGACAACACTTCAAGTGACTCTGAGAGAACTGTTCCAAGGAAGTGAAGAGGGGAGCCAGGTTATATAGAAGTTTTGCAGCAAAGGGCAGGTAGTCTGAACATCAAAAGATTATTGTTAGTTAAGGAAAAGCAGATATCTCAAGGAATTTAGCACTTTTCTCTGTATGGGAAAATGCAAGAGTCTGGGCTCACTGAAATAATTTCCTTTCATATGCATCTTAGCTGTCTGGGGCCAGTTGTTGTTCAGTCACTCAGTTGGGTCCGACTGCAACCCCATGGATTGCAGCACGCCAGACTTCCTTTACTATCTCCCGGAGTGTGCTCAAACACATGTCCATTGAGTCAGTGATGCCATCCAACCATCACCCACTTCTCCTGCCCTCAACCTTTCCCAGCGTCAGTCTCTTTTCCAATGAGTCGGCTCTTCATATCAGGTGGCCAAAGTATTGGAATTTCAGCTTCAGCATCAGTCCTTCCTATGAATATTCAGGGTTGATTTCCTTTAGGATTGACTGGCTTAATCTCCTTGCTGTTTAAGGAACTGTATCCTGTTTGTGTGTGTGTGTGTGTGTGTGTCCCTCCCCCCATAGCCTTAGGGAGTGGGTGGGATGCCAGATCATACGTTTTACTCTTCCTGGGTAACCTCAGGGCTCAGAAATTCACATTTGGAGGGCCGGAGTTGCTGATGGCTGTGACAATCTTGTTTATTGATACAGCAGGAAATACTCCATTTCTTAGGAAGGGGGTGCAGTTCTGGAGAGGTAAGATGTGGTAGGAAAAACTAAGAAAGGAGGGGACACAGCTGAATGGAAGTACTCCCATCTGTTTTCAACTCTTGAATGTTGTAACCATCTGTCTGCTCTTCAATTACTGTTCCTGCCTTTCGAGCTTTCTTTAAACGGAAATAAAAACCTAGTGGGCAAAAATTATGGAAAAAACCATTTTCCTTTCAAAATATTCATAGAGAGAGGAGGAAGTCTGTCCTGACAGATCTAAATGCAGTATGGCTTGTAGGCGGAATTCTGCCCAGTACCCCGCTATTGTGTTTGCAGCTTAGCAAAACTTGCACAGGTGCATTGCTGATATTCAGGCAGTTACTGCTTTGAGTAATTTTATTCATTTATTCACTTAGTAAATGCTGAAGTGTTCTAGGGATGACATATCAAGGGGCCAGAAGTGAGGGTCTTAAAGAATAGAAATTGCTTGTCTCACAGCTTTGGAGGCTGGAAGTCTGAGGTCAAGGTGTCTGCAGGACTGGTTTTGAGATCTGTGAGGGGAGAATCTATTCCAGGCCTCTCCTTTCATTTTTCCTTTAAAACTTTTTTTGATTGGAGAATAATTGATTTGCAATGTTGTGTTGGTTTCTGCTGTACAACAAAATAAATCAGCTATAAGTATACATATGTCCTCTCCCTCTTGAGCTTCCCTCCCACCATTCCCCATCACCACCCTCCTAGGTCATCACAGAGCACAGAGCTGGGCTCCCTGTCTTATACAGCAGCCTCCCACTATCTGTCTGTTTTACATACCATTCAGTGGCTAAGTGGTGGTGACTCTTTGCGACCCCATGAACTGCAGCATGCCAGGCTTCCCTGTCTTTCATTATTTCCCAGAGTTTGCTCAAACTCATGTCCATTGAGTCAGTGATGCCATCCAACCGTCTCATCCTCTGTTACCTCCTTCTCCACCTGTCCTCAGTCTTTCCCAGCATCAGGATCTTTTCCAATGAGTTGACTCTTTGCATCAGGTGGCCAGAATATTGGAGCTTCAGCTTCAGCATCAGTCCTTCCAATGAATATTCAGGGTTGATTTCCTTTAGGATATACTGGCTTGATTTTCTTGCAGGCCAAGGTACTCTCAAGAATCTTCTCCAGCACCACAATTTGAAAGCATCAATTCTTTGGTGCTCAGTCTTCTTTATATAAGGTCTAACTCTCATATCCATATGTGACTACTGGAAAAACTATAGCTTTGACTTATATGGGCCTTTGTTGGCAAAGTGATGTCTCTGCTTTTTAATATGCTGTCTAGATTTGTCATAGCTTTTCTTCCAAGAAGTAAGTGTCTTTTAATTTTGTGTCTGCAGTCGCTATCTGCAGTGATTTTGGAGCCCAAGAAAATAAAATGTCTCTGTTTCCGCTTTTTCTCCATCTGTTTGCCATGAAGTGATGGGACCGGATGCCATGATCTTTGTTTTTTGAAAGTTGAGTTTTAAGCCAGGTTTTTCACTCCTCTTTCACCCTCATCAAGAAAGAGGCTCTCTATTTCTTCAGTTTCTGCCATCAGAATGGTATCATCTGCATATCTGAGGTTGTTGATATTTCTCTCAGAACTCTTGATTTCAGCTTGTGATTCATCCAGCCCAGCATTTTGTATGAGGCTCAGATGGTACAGAATCCACCTACAATGCAAGATATCCTAGTTTAATTCTTGGGTTGGGAAGATCCCCTGGAGAAGGGAATGGCAACCCACTGTGGTATAGTATACTTGCTTGGAGAATCCCATGGACAGAGGAGCCTGGCAGGCTTCAGTTCATGGGTTGCAGAGAGTCAGACACGACTGTGACTAACACTTTCATTTTCACTCTGCATAGAAGTTAAACAAGCAAGGTGACAATATACATCCTTGATGCTCTCCTTTCCCAATTTTGAACTAGTCCGTTGTTCCATGTCCAGTTCTAACTGTTGCTTCTTGG
The DNA here is from genome assembly GCF_055505025.1 of Bos grunniens. Lineage (NCBI taxonomy): Eukaryota > Metazoa > Chordata > Mammalia > Artiodactyla > Bovidae > Bos > Bos grunniens. The sequence goes on along the minus strand of NC_141165.1, from coordinate 17,842,292 downwards.
CCTGCATACAAGTTTTTCTGGAGGCAGGTAAGGTGGTCTGGTATTCCCATCCCTTGAAGAATTTTCCACAGTTGGTTGTGATCCACATAATCAAAGGCTTTAGCATAGTCAATGAAGCAGAAGTAGATGTTGTTTTGGAATTCCCTTGCTTTTTCTGTGATACAACGGATGCTGGCAATTTGATCTCTGGTTCTTTTAGAAAAGGCAGAGGAACCAGGTATCAAATTTTACACATGGTAGTGTAAGTATGTCAATGTTAGTGTATGTGTGTCAGTGGTAGTATGTGTGTGTCCGGGGTAGTGTGTGTCTGTCTGTGGTAGTGTATGTGTGCCCGTGGTAGTGTGTGTGTGTCAATGGTACTGTATGTCTGTCTGTGGTAGTGTATGTGTGTCTGGGGTGGTTATGTGTGTGAGTGGTAGTGTCTATGTCAATACTACTGTCTCAATTCATCTCACTTTCCCTTTTCTCCAACTGTGAACAAGTCCTTTCTCTATGTCTGTGTCTCTATTCCTGCCCTGCAAATACCATCAGTACCATTTTTTTAGATTTCATATATATGTGCTAATATGCAGTACTTGTTTCTTGCTTTCTGACTTGCTTCACTTTGTATAACAGGCTCTAGGTGCTTTGATGACAATTTTTGACATTCCTTGGCTTATGGAAACATCACCCTGATCTCTGTCTTCATTGTCACTCGATGTTCTGTGTGTGTGTGTGTATGTGTGTGCATCTTTTCACTAAGGACCCCAGTCATATTGGATCAGGGACCACTCTGCTCCAGTATGAGCTCATCTTAAGTAGGTACATCTGCAGGGACCCTGTTTCCACATCAGGCCACTTTCTGGGGTCCTGAGGGTTAGGACTTCATATGGATTAGGGGGAAGACAATTCAAATCATTAACAGTAATATTCATTTACACATGCAGTAAATGTTTAGTTTGACAGCCATAAGTATGTTTTCTAAGTCTGTGAGTCTGTTTCTGTTTTGTAAATAAGTTTATGTGTATTATTATTATTTTTAGATTCTGCATGTAAGTGATATCATATGACATTTGTTCTTCTCTGTCTGACTTAATTCACTCATTATGACAGTCTCTAGATCCATCCGTGTTGCTGCAAATGACAATATTTCATTCTTTTTAAAAGGCTGAGTAATATTCCATTGCCACTGGAAAGTTTTAAGTGCTTGAATGATGCTGTTGGACTTGTGGTTTTGAGAAGTTCAGAGTCATGCAGCATAGAGGCTGGAGTGGAGGCGATTAAGTCTAGTGTTCATGAGATAAAGCAGTGAAAATGGGTTTGAGTTTGCTTCTTGTGGGCATATTCAAAGACCCTTCAGCCTGAAAAAAGGAGTGGGATTTGAGATGTCTATGGATGTTCATAGGCTTTTGGATTTGGAGTATGCAACAGGCTTCCCAGGTGGCACAGTGGTAAAGAATCTGCTTGCCAATGTGGGAAATGCAAGAGACTCGGGTTTGATCCCTGAGTTGGGAAGGTCCCCTGGAGAAGGAAGTGGCAACCCATTCCAATATTCTTGCCTGGGAAATCCCATGGACAGAGGAGCCTGGTGGGCTATAGTCCATGGGGTGGCAAGAGTCCAACACAGCTTAGTGGCTGAGTGAGCATGTATCAAAAAGTGTGGAAAGACAATATGGATTGAGGGATGATTTTGAGTATAACCAGTGAAGTGGATAAGTGAGACTATGTTAAGTAAGAAGAGAGGGTCAAGAGCACACCTCAATTTTACGGGCAAGATGAGGACAAGAGCTAACAAAGGAGAGTCAGAATGAGAAATCAGAGTGCTTAGAGAAGAAGCAGATGAGCAACTCTCAGTTCCAGTATGTGGTATCTAATTCCCTGACCAGGGATTGAAGCCAGGCCCCTTGCATTGGGAACAGAGTCTTAGCCACTTGACCACCAGGGAAATTCCGGTGGCTCAGCCTTGACACTATATCTTTTATAGTCTCATCTGATATATATGAAAATATCAGCAGTTTAATAGCCAAAAGGCATTTAGAATCTTTACTGAAATCTTTTATTTATTTATTTTTGTCTGTGTTGGGTCTTTGTTGCTGAGTGCAGGCTTTCTTTAGTTGCATGGTTTCTTTTGTTGCAAAGCTCAGGCTCTAGGTGTGCGAACTTCAGTAATTATAGCATGTGGGCTCAGTAGCTGTGGTTCTGGGTCTCTAAAGCACAGGCTCAATAGTTGTGGCTTGTGGGCTTAGTTGCTCTGTGGCACGTGGAATCTTCCTAGACCAGGGATCAAACTTGTGTCCCCAGCATTGGCAGGCAGATTCTTAACCTCTGGACCACCAAGGAAGTTCCCTGAAATCTTTTGAAGAGCACCAAAGGCGATTCCATTCATAATGCAAAACAAGAGTTTAAATTCTCCCTCCTCTTCTGCTTTCTGAGTTACCCTGTCCCCTTGCTCTAAATCCTCCACTGTGTCTCCAACCCTCCCTATCCCTTTCATTGATCCTGGCACCTCTTATCTTCCATGTTGGTTTTCTTCTGTTCTACTGGAAGCTCTCTACCTTTTTCGGTATTTCTCAATTCTTCCCTCATCTGTGGCCCATAAAGGACAGAAATGGTATGGACATGATAGAAGCAGAAGATATTAAGACGAAGTGGCAAGAATACACAGAAGAACTGTACAAAAAAGATCTTCATGACCAAGATAATCATGACAGTGTGATCACTCACCTAGAGCCAGACATCCTGGAATGTAAAGTCAAGGGGGCCTTAGGAAGCATCACTACAAACAAAGCTAGTGAAGGTGATAGAATTCCAGTGGAGCTATTTCAAATCCTAAAACATGATGCTGTGAAAGTGCTGCACTCAATATGCCAGGCAATTTGGAAAACTCAGCAGTGGCCACAGGACTGGAAATGGTCAGTTTTCATTCCAATCCCAAAGAAAGGCAATGCCAAAGAGTGCTCAAACTACCACACAATTGCACTCATCTCACATGCTAGTAAAGTAATGCTCAAAATTCTTCAAACCAGGCTTCAGCAGTACGTGAACCATGAACTTCCAGATGTTCAAGCTGGTTTTAGAAAAGGCAGAGGAACCAGAGATCAAATTGCCAACATCTGCTGGATCATGGAAAAAGCAAGGGAGTTCCAGAAAAACATCTATTTCTGCTTTATTGACTATGCCAAAGCCTTTGTGTGGATCACCACAAACTGTGGAAAATTCTGAAAGAGATGGGAATACCAGATCACCTGACCTGCCTCTTGAGAAATTTGTATGTAGGTCAGGAAGCAACAGTTAGAAATGGACATGGAACAACAGACTGGTTCAAAATCAGGAAAGGAGTACGTCAAGGCTGTATATTGTCACTGTGTTTATTTAACACATACAGAGTACATTACGAGAAACACTGGGCTGGAAGAAGCACAAGCTGGAATCAAGATTTCTGGGAGAAATATCAATAACAACAGTATGCAGATGACGCCACCCTTATGGCAGAAAGTGAAGAACTAAAGAGCCTCTTGATGAAAGTGAAAGAGGAGAGTGAAAAAGTTGGCTTAAAGTTCAACATTCAGAAAACTAAGATCATGGCATCTGGTCCAGTCACTTCATGGCAAATAGATGGGGAAACAATGGAAACAGTGTCAGACTTTATTATTTTGGGCTCCAAAATCACTGCAGATGGTGACTGCAGCCATGAAATTAAAAGACGCTTACTCCTTGAAGGGAAGTTATGACCAACCTAGATAGCATATTAAAAAACAGAGACATTACTTTGACAACAAAGGTCTGTCTAGTCAAGGCTATAGTTTTTCCAGTGGTCATGTATGGATGTGAGAGTTGGACTATAAAGAAAGCTGAGTGCCAAAGAATTGATGCTTTTGAACTGTGGTGTTGGAGAAGACTCTTGAGACAAGTCCCCTGGACTGCAAGGAGATCCAACCAGTCCATCCTAAAGGAGATTAGTCCTGGGTGTTCATTGGAAGGACTGATGTTGAAGCTGAAACTCCAATACTTTGGCCACCTGATGCGAAGAGCTGACTCATTTGAAAAGACTCTGATGCTGGGAAAGATTGAGGGCAGGAGGAGAAGGGGTCAACAGAGGATGAGATGGTTGGATGGCATCACTGACTTAATGGACGAGTTTGGGTAAACTCCGGGAGTTGATGATGGACAGGTGTGCTGCGGTTCATGGGGTCACAAAGAGTCAAACATGACTGACTGACTGAACTGAACTGTGACCTTAATTCCATGCAAGGAACATGTTGGTAATGACAGCATTCTTGGCAGAGTGGGTCAGAGGAATAGCCTGTCAGTATTCCTCTGTTAACTGTTTGCTGACCTGAAGCAGGTTAATGGTGACTTTTGCTAGAATGCTTTTAGATAAGCAACAGGAGCAGAAGCAGATTTCAGTGTGTTGAAGATTAATTCATTGCTAGATAAGTCCGTCCAAAGTGGTGAGTGGAGACTATTTTTTTCCGGAAGCTTGATTTGGAAACAAGAAAATAAGAGGCTTACTAGAAGATGCCAGGTTACTTAGATAAAGTCCCTTAATCTTTTTTTTGGGGGGGGGGGAGGAATGAAGTTTTGTTTTGCAACCATACTTAAAGCAGAAATTCATGTAGGTAGTGGCTATTATCTTAAGAGAAAAAACAATACCATTTGCATTCCTTGTTATCAATATATATTGTCATTGGAACTGATGAGGAAGAAATACACAGTATCCTTCCCCCTCCCCAGCCAGAAACCTGGATCCCAGAACAGGAACATTTCTACTGTGTGTGTGTGTGCTCAGTTGTGTCTGACTCTTTGCAACCCCATGGACTGTAGCCCTCCAGGCTCCTCTGTCCATGGGTTTCTCCATGCAGGAATAGGGAAGTGGGTAGCTGTTCCCTTCTCCAGGGGATCTTCCTGACCCGGGGACTGAACCCACATCTCTTGTGTCTCCTGCATTGGCAGGTGGGTTCTTTTCCACTCAAACCACCTGGGAAGCCCCACTTTCTACTTAGAGATGTTTAAACATTATGAGAACAGGGTGAGCTATGAGGGGGAGTCAACCTTGAGGGGAAGGAATGAGGAGAGTGATAGGGAATGATGCAGGGAAAAAGTGTCCTTTGTTTTATGATCATAGACTTCCCCCAGATGATTTATTCAGCAAATATTTGTGGATCTCCCACCATTTCCTTCCAATTGTGCTGTTCCTTGGGGTTCCTGGGAATGTAGCAGGTGGACAGAATATCCCATCATTCCCTTGCTAATTTTTTTTTTCCTAACCCAAAAATTCCCAATGGGAACTGGCTATTGAATTCTTCTATTAAAAGACTGAGTCCTTTAGGTCTGTAAACAGGGGAATGGTTGCATGTTTGCTGTAGTTGGGGAGGCAGATGTAGACAGGTGGCTCCTTCCATCACAGGAGACTAGTTGTGTTTATACCTGGGCCCCTTGGTAATAATTAGTGAAGTTGCTCAGTCGTGTCTGGCTCTTTGCGACTCTGTGGACTGTAGCCTACCAGGCTCCTCTGTCCATTTCCTCCTCCAGAGGATCTTCCCAACCCAGGGATCAAACCCAGGTATCCCGCATTGTAGGCACACACTTTACCGTCTGAGCCACCAGGGAAGTCCTTTGGTAATAATGGCCTCCCAAAAAGTACGTGTGATACCCGTCAGCATACCTGTCACCACTATGGTAGGTAATCCCAAGTTTAAACATGTAAGGAAAGGTCAAGTTTAAATTAGTGAATGTTGTGCAGTGGCATTCACTTTCTTTGCTTCTGCACTCTATATGGTCTGGAAATACAGGATGGTTAACAGACATTGCTATGGAAGGGTCTTGACAAGGTCTGAACTAGGGTCTGAGTAGGAATGTCCATAACCAGCACAATATTTATATATATGTCGCAGTTGGGAAGCTTGTATCTAGCGTGTCATGTGGAAATTTGCTTTCTTGAGAAGACTGCAGAGATGTTTGGTCAATCTTTCCTCCTAGTTGCTAATTCTCCACAAATGTTTACTGTTTACTCTTCACGGTGAGTTTTGTAAATGAAAATCTGGGTTGAACAGTCTTGGGAGTTTGAGTGAAGTCTCTTGGCAACTGTGTAGGTCAGTGTTTGAATAAAAAAGAAAGGGTTCTTAACTCTCCCCCATCAGTGAATTTCTTGGCCGAGTGTCATGGCTTCAACATTTTGTCTAGACCCTGGGGACAGGGTCTGCTTCAGGCCAGGCCAAATGATCTTGAACTCAATGGGCAGAAGTCATGCTATTGCTACTGCCATTTAGTTACTAAAGAAAAGAAGAAAGAAAGTGAAAGTTGCTCAGTCCTGTCTGACTCTTTGCAACCCCATGGACTATAAAGTCCATGGAATTCTCCAGGTCAGAATACTGAAGTGGGTGGCCTTTCCCTTCTCCAGGGGATCTTCCCAACCCAGGGGTAGAACCCAGGTCTCCCACCTTGCAGGCAGATTCATTACCAGCTGAGCCACAAGGGAAACCCAAGAATACTGGAGTGGGTAGCCTATCCCTTCTTCAGGGGATCTTCATGATCCAGGAATTGAACTGCGGTCTCCTGCATTGCAGGCAGATTTTTTACCAGTGAGCTATCAGGGAAGCCCATTTAGTTACTAAGTCACTTCCAACTCTGCGACCCCATGGACTGAAGTAGCCTGCCAGGTTTTCTGGCCATGGGATTTCCCAGGCAAGAATACTGGAGTGGATTGCCATTCTCTTCTCCAGGAGATCTTCCTGACCCAGGGATAGAACCCATGTCTCTTACATTGACTGACAGGGTCTTTACTACTGAGCCACCAAGGAAGCCTTGCAGAGGTCACAAGGTTTTCTGTATGTTTGCTAGAAAAACAGCTCCTTTCCTAGCCACAGGTCATCAGTAGAATCTGCCCATTTTCTTAAAGACAAACAGGGAGTAACAACAGGCTGGAGGAAGCTATGTGATTACTATACAGGAAAAGATGACAGACATAAAGAAGTATTGGTCATCTTGGGTAGACATCATGCCCTTGTTATAAGAGCATCCACTGTGAAATCAGATTGTCCTACCACACTTCCTGCGGTGACATCTAGGGCCTGAAATAGCTCACAGTTCAAAGCTATCTTTCAGCGCAAGATAGATGGTGATAATCATAATTACCAGGGGCTGCTCAAGAGTGGGCCTGACTGTGTGGACGAGATTGCCTGTGTTTGGATTCAGTTTTTCCCTGTCTGTGTGTAGATTTCTTTGGCTGTTGGCTGTCATGCTTGAGAGTGAGCTGCTGAGTGATGAAATCCGTGGTGAGAAAGTCATCCCACACTAAAAGGGAGTTGCTGATTGAGGGTTATCTGCTTGTGCTGTGGAGGGGCGGGTCTGTAAGTCAAGAGGCTGTTCTGCCAGAGATTTATCTGCTTCTGAAAAAAGTCACTCGGCTATATTGACAAGTGACATAGGCTTTTGAATTTTGTCTCCAGACAGCAATGGTTTATTATGTGTCTGCAGCCATGAAATTAAGACACTTGCTCCTTGGAAGAAAAGCTATGACAAACCTAGACAATGTATTAAAAAGCAGAGACATCACTTTGCCAGCAGACATCTGTATAGTCAAAGCTAAGGTTTTTCCAGAAGTCATGTATGAATGTGAGAGTTGGGCCATAAAGAAGGGTGAGTGCCAAAGAATTGATGCTTTCGAACTGTGGTGCTGGAGAAGACTCTTGAGCATCCCTTGTGTAGCAAGGAGATCAAACCAGTCAATCTTTAAGAAAATCAGCCCAGAATATTCACTGAAAGGACTGAAGCTGAAGCTACCATACTTTGGCCACCTGATGCCATTGGAGGAGGAGCCGACTCATTGGAAAAGACCCTGATGCTGGGAAAGATTGAGGGTAGGAGGAGAAGGGGGCGACAGAGTATGAGATGGCTGGACGGCATCACCAACTCAATGGACATGAGTTTGAGCAAACTCTGGGAAGTAGTGAAGAACAGGGAAATCTGGTGTCTATGGGGTTGCAAAGACACAACTGAGTGACTGAACAACAACAAAAATTACTGTGTGTGCTCTATTCTCTAAATGAAGACAATCTTTTCTCTGTCTCTCTTTTATTGAAATGTGGCTGATTTACAATGTTGTGTTAATTATTGCTGTACAGCAAAGTGACTCAGTTATACACACAGATATATTCTTTTTCATAGTCTTTTCAATTATGCTTTATCACAGGATATTGGATATAGTTCCCAGTGCTCTACAGTAGGACCTTGTTGTTTATTCATCCTATATATATATATAAGTTGGCATCTGCTATTCCCTACCTCCCACTCCACCCCTCTCCCACCCACCTCCCACTTGGGAGCCACCAGTCTGATCTTTATGTCCCTGATTCTGTTTCATAGACAGGTTTGTTTGTGTCATATTCGAGGTTCCAAAGTGGTACCTCAAAGTGGTACCATAGGGTGTCTGTCTTTCTCTTTCTGACTTACTTCACTTACTGTGATGATATGGTAATATTTGCAGTTGGGGCTTTTGGAAGGTGACTAGGTTTAGACTTAGTGCATTCTCTCTGCCTCTCTCTCTCTCCCTCTTCTCTCACCTGTGCCACGTGAGGACAGAAGGAGAAACTGGCCATCACCAGCCAGGAAGAGGGTTTTTGCTGCAACCCAGCCCTACTGCCAGCCTGATCTCAGACTTCAGCCACAGAATCTGTGAGAAAATAAATGTCCGTGGTTTAAGCCTCCATGTCAACGGTGTTCTGTTAAGGCAGCTTGACTGCCCTAAAATAAAAAAATTCAGAGTTAACTTTTTCTTAAAGAACAATATGTGTACAGAAAAAAAAATACCATAACTACAAGTTTCATTGAATTTTTACACACTGAATGAATTCATAAAACATCATTTCCCCTTTGTTTTTAAACTAGCTGCATTGCCTATACTTATTTGTTCACTTTGGCAAAACTAATACAATATTGTAAAGTTTAAAAATAAAATAAAAAAAAAAGAAATAACATATTTGACTCTTCATTAGGATTTCATCCGTGACGTGTCCTAATAATATCTTTAGAACATCATAATTGTTAGTGCATTTAATGTTTAAAGTCTACATGTGAAATAACTAAGCTTGTTTTTTCCTTCTGTCTCAATATGGGTTGGGAGACGGGTGGAATTTCCATTAGAGCATTATTTCTGGAGTACCATATAGAATGCTATTTATTTTGAACAACTTAAATTCCAACAGCAACAGGCTTCATTACCTTTATTTTTTCTCCTTTTGTTCCATTAGAAGTTCAAATAGATACAACATATGCATTATTATAGTTGCTGTTCAGTTCGCTTGGTCGTGTCCGACTCATTGCGACCCCGTGAACTGCAGCACTCCAGGCTTCTCTGTCCTTCACCATCTCCTGGAGTTTGCTCAGATTCATGTCCATTGAATCAGTGATGCCATCCAACCATCTCATACTCTGTCACCCCCTTTTCTTCCTGCCCTCAATCTTTCCCAGCATTAGGGTCTTTTCCATTGAGTCAGCTCTTCACATCAGGTGGCCAAAGTATGGGAACTTCAGCTTCAGTGTCAGTCCTTCCAATGAATATTCAGAGTTGATTTCCTTTAAGACTGACTGGTTTGACCTCCTTGCAGTCCAGGGGACTCTCAAGAGTCTTCTTCAGTACCACAGTCAGAAAGCATTAATTCTTCAGCGCTCAGCCTTCTTTATGGTCCAACTCTCACATCTGTACATAACCAGTGGAAAAAAACATAGCTTGGACTATACAGACCTTGCTGTCCAGGTTTGTCGTAGCTTTTCTTCCAAGGGGCAAGTGTCTTTTAATTTCATGGCTGTGGTCACCATCTACAGTGATTTTTGGAGCCCCAAATCATAAAATCTGTCACTGTTTCCACTTTTTGCCCATCTATTTGCCATGAAGTGATGGGACCAGATGCCATAATCTTCACTTTTGGATGTTGGGTTTTAAGCCAGCTTTTTCACTCTCTTCTTTCACCTTCATCAAGAAGCTCTTTAGTTCCTCTTCCCTTTCTGCCATTAAAGTGATATTATCTGCATATCTTATGTAGCTGATATTTCTCCTGGCAATCTTGATTCCAGTCTTGATTCCAATCTTGCCTGTGAGTCTTCTAGCCAGGCAATTCATATAATGCATTATTATTAACCAATGAAATTATCCTGCTTTGGTGTATTTTAAGTTGCTAAGTGCTAACTTACTAACAATCATGGCTTTCTTCTGGCCATTTCTTTTCTGTGATAATAGTTAAATCCTGTAAAACAGAACTGGAGACTAAATGTGTTCTCAAAGCTCAGCATCTGCTTGTTCTGAGACCAGAGATCATTGGTGTGAATCTCAGGGCTCTATTTTCTCAGCCACTTGGGGTGGTTGGAGCTGCCATGTTCAAAGTAAGCGGGAGGCTTCTATGTTCTATTATGGATGGGGAGAGAGGTCCCCCCCACCCCAGAACCCCAGACTCAGCAGTTCATAAAGCCTAGAGAAGCTCTGGACTAATTCCCTGATGTCCTCAGAAAAGTCAGACTCCTCAAGGCCGTGCTGGTCTCCAGCCTCACTTCCAAGTGTCCCCTTTGTTCCTCCTAGATTCCTGCTTCTGCCTGTGGGCCTCCCTGGAGCAGCAATCCTGAGCATCCTCAAGTAGGAGTTCTCTCCTCTGTGCTGTGAAAGCAAAGCCAGAGTGGGATGCAGATAAAACAGCAAGAACAGCTTTTATTCCAGAAGTACTGTCATAGGGGAAACTTGACCTTGGCACAGAGCTAGGCTCAACTCTGAGTACTGAGGATTTACAGCCAAGGAAGAGGTTGGGGGGGTGGAGTGGGTTTGTGGTTGGGGAATTACTGTGAGGAAACACTAGGGGTCAGGGAATTCTGGCCAAAGTGAATTTGACAGGATGATTGCCGAAGGTGGGCCTCAAGTTTGGGGGAAGGAAATTTGACCAGATAATAATAAAAAACTTATTTATTTGTTTGTGTTGGGTCTCAGTTGCAGCATGTGGAGTCTTCATTAGGTTATGTGGGGTCTTTTGTGGCGGTGCATGGTCTCAGCAACCAGGCTTAGTTGTCCCGAGGCATGTGGGTTCTTAGTTCCCCGACTGGGGATTGAACCTGTGTCCCCTGCATTGCAAGGTGGATTCTTAACCACTGGACCACCAGCAAAGTCCCTTGACCAGATATTGAGGGTGAGGGGTTCTGGGTAAACCCACTTAGCAGGATGCTTGATGAAACAGGGTGACACAAAGATGGCATGGGAGTCCAAGGCTGAGGTCTTGCTGAGAAGGGGGTTCAGAGAAGGCCGATTGAAGTTCTGTCAAGGATGGCCTTTCAGGTTCACAGGCAGGTTTTCCTTGCTGTGTCATGTCCATAGTTACAGCTATGCTCATCCTTAGGGCTGTGAGCACCTCAAAAGTTTACTTTCTTTATCCTTGAGCCCCAGCCTCCTGGACCCTGCCCCTCCTCTGCAAAGGAGACACTCAGAAGAGGTTTTTTGAGGCAGTGAAAGCACCCAGGGTGTGAGGGCCCAGGGCTAGCTCCCTCTTGAAAGCCAGAGGCCACATGAAAGCTCTTCCAGTGGGAAGTGTTCCTGTCCTAGCTGGTCAGCCATAAAGGACAAACATACAATGCCCCTGAGTCTGTGTCAGTGGGGACACTTCACCAATATAATTTCCTGCAGTTCCAGCAGCAGGAGTGGTGAATGGTGAATGGGATTTTTGTTCACGGTCCTTGGTTGAGGTTGTGAGGTGATGGGAAAGGCAGAGGAAGAAACCATTTGTTGTGGGTCTGGATGTTCAAATTCCCTTCTCCCAAAGAGGAGGCCCCAGATGCCTTCTGAACACCTCTGGGCCCAGAATCTGGCCAGTGGCCTGGCGATGACCCACAGTGTCACAGGCAGCTGGTGTGCGTGGCCACAGTCCAAGGACACCTCTCAGGGGAAGGGAGGGGGGCCTCCACGGAGCTGGCACAGGGAGCCAGAGCAGATGGTTTTGAACATTTTTGAAATGGGAGAGGGGTTGAAATAGAGTTGATGGCTTATTTTGTTAAGTAGAAAAAATTTTTTAAATGGTCAGCCACCATCACCCTTCCCCCGCCCCCATAAAATTGAAAAATATATTTTACCCCCTGAAAGTGGTAAAAATGTGCAAAGCTCCCACTCCACACAACCTCAGCCCTGGTGCCCAGGCCCTTAAGGGAGGTCAGATAAAAACAAGTATTAAAACCTTCTTAGCGGGACTGGAAATGTGGGGGTGATGTCACCCAGTGCTTCAGATAGCCACAACTGCTATCTTTCCTCCTGTTTCCCTGGTGTCTCGGTGGTAAAGAATCTGCCTGCAATGCAGAAAAGTCGGGTTCGATCCCTGTGTCGGGAAGATCCCCTGGAGAAGGAAGTCACAACCCACTCTGGTATTCTTGGCTGCTGAATCCCATGGACAGAGGAGGCTGGCAGACTTCAGTCTGTGAGGTGGCGAAAGTTGGACATGACTGAGCACGCATGCATCTTCCCTCTCCTGGGATCATGGCCATCACGGTTTTGAAGCATGACCATCCCTCAGTTCGGGTGTGACAACCTGTCTACCAGTGGTGACAGGAGACCCTGAGCACCAGAGCTGGTCCAGCACCTTGAAAGGGAAAAAAAATTACATTCTTTTTGTCATGAACCTTTCATTGAAACAGCACTTCCTTCCATCATGAATATGGCACTGTGTTAGGTTCCTAGGGCTGCCGTAACAAAGTGCCGCACACTGAGGGCTCAGGACCCGAGGAGATAGGATGGTGTGGCTGTCGACAGATGCTTATCTTCTCATGGGGCTGGCGGCTGGAAATTTGCAGTCAGGTGTGGGCAGGGCTGAGGCTGTGGGGAGAGCCTGTCCCAGTCTGGCTGCTGGTAATCCTTGATGATCCCTGTCTGTAGACGTATCACCACCATTTCTGCCTTCATCTTCACTTGGTGTTCTTCCAGTGTGCCTATCTGTGTCCAAATGTCTTTTAAAGTTTTATTTATTTATTTATTTTATTTTTGGCTGTGCTGGGTCTTCCTGATCCAGGGGTCGAACCCACGTCTTCTGTGTCTCCTGCCATGCAGGCCTAGTCTTTATCACTGAGCCCTCAGTGAAGCCTGAGTATTATTTTGGTACACTTTAAAAAGTATTTTGATGCATTTATTTCAAAATAATTGATTTCCTTGGTTATCTTGTATCTTTTGTTTTATGAACTGTGTTGAAAGTTTCCATAATATAAAAATGTTTGAGAAGGGTTTGTGGCTCCCGCTGGCTTCAGGAAGAACTCAATTCCACAGAGAACCGTTAGGAGGCCCAGTTCTCTTCCTCTCACTGGCCCTCCAAGAGGTGGCCACTGTCCTCTGAACCCACCAGGCTGTGTTTTCTCTCTGGTGCTCCCAGACCCTCCAGGGCTGTGGCCTGTGATGGGAGCATCCAGCCAGGGGTGGAGCTCTGGGGCATCCCTGGACCACTCTTCCCACGCTCCTCCGGGCTGGGGTCATCCCTGGGTAGGGCACCCTCTGCTCGTTGTGACAGAATCCCCTTGCAAGGTGGACTTGAAAAGGAGGACTGAGGTGACAGTGTGGAGTGTCTCCATCCTGCTTCAGTTAGAAATCAGGAGGATGACATTTCCCTCTGCACTCATCTGGAGCTCTTGTGGTTGTACTCTTAGCAAAACTGGACATGGGCAGATGAACAGGAGAAAAAGAAACAATTTTACTTCCTATATACCGAAATCTCATAGAATTGGGACTTGAGAAGAGGTCAAAGCAGGCAGCCTTTAAACTTTTGAGACAAACAATAGACTCCTGGGATGTTGACAAGATAGAGAATCTCAGGTTTTGGGTGCTACTTCGTGAAGAATCTAGACAGCGTCTGGGCTGGAGTAGTAAATTAAAGAAGTAACAAGGTTTGTTTATATCCACTTTTCTGCCCCAGATTCTTCATTTCTGGAGATAAAGGTGTCTCTCTAGTTCCAGATTCAGAGAGGGCACCTTTCACATGAGAGATTTTTTGATTTTGGGGGGACAGTAAGGAGGGTCAGAGTGTCCCTTGCACTGGCTGCTTATTAAATAACTGTAATTCAAAGTAAACCATATGCCATTGAAACATATTTTGGAGTGACCTGCCGTAAGCTCCAAAAAGTCATGACAGAAGTAATTGCCACCAGATATCCAATGGTTTCCAACCATATTGAGAGGCAGGCATGGTTCTCCCCAGTTGGAGACATAGACACAAGTGGTTAGTATTTAAATACTTTGTCTCAAATAACACTCTCTTGTGATCTAGCCTGATGTGAACAAGATCTTTTGTTTCCAAATTCCTCCATCTTTCCATCCAAGCAGGGTGCCTGAGGTTAACAAAAGAGGACTTTTACGAATCTGCTCTGCAGCGTCTTAAACTGATCTAAAATGGAAAATGGAGTGCATACTGATTTGGCAATTATTGAAATATTGGAGCATCATCATAGCAACCACATACTTTGATTTGGAAGCCTGCCTTTCATGTCTGGCCAACTGGTATGTTACAGCAGCCTTCCAGGCCAGCAGCCGTCCAGGCTTCAGAGTTTGCAGAAAAAGTAAAGCCCAGACTTCCTGGGGTTGTGTTAATCCTGTTTTAAATTTTCTCTATATTGTGGTGTTTTGACATTAAAAAAGCATCATAATATACGAAAAATCTTTCTAGGGACTTCCCTGGCAGTCCAGTGGTTCAGACTCTGAGCTTCCATCCACATTAGGGAGGGCAATCTGCTTTATCCAGACTCCTGATTCAAATTTTCATATCATCCAAAAAACAGCATCACAGACACAACCAGCATGTCTGACCAGATTTTCAGGCACCTCCTGGCTCTGGCAAGCTGACACACAGTCATTGCCCTGCAAGAACTGTATTGCTCCCGTAGCTTCAGACGCTGACTCCTGGCCCTCCTCCGATGGGCCGAGGCTGGACTCTGGCTGGGCGCTGAGAGCTGTGGCCTAGCATGGGCTTGGGGCAGTTGTAGAGAGCTTCATTCACATGGCTTTATCCAAGTGATGCCCACTGGTGTTTTCAAAGGGGCCAGCCTAGAGTGGAATCACCGGGGACACACTAAAATGCAGATTCCTGGGTGCCAGACCTGCGTTATATGAGTCTGTGTGGGATGGAACCTTTTTTAAAAAACAATTTATTTTATTGAAATGAATATAGTTTTATATAGTTGATTTACAATGTTATGTTAATTTCCACTGTCCATTGAAGTGATTCAGCTTTATCTGTATATACATTCTCTTTTGTATTCTTTTCCGTTACAGTTTATCACAGGATATTGGATACAGTTCCCTGTGCCATGCAGTAGGTCCTCGTTGTTTATCCATTCTGTATATAATAGTTAGCATCTGCTAATCCCAAACTCCAGTCTGTCCTTCCCCTAACCCCTTTCCCTTTGGAACTCCGCGTCTGTCCTCTACATCCGTGAGTCTCTTGCTGTATCATAGATACGTTCACATGTGTCATATTTTACATTCCAGATATAAGTGACACTGGGTGATATTTGTCTTTTTCTTCCTGACTTACTTCACTTCACCTCTAGGTCCAGCGATATTGCTGTAAATGGCATTATTTCATTTTTTTTTTAAAGGAATGGAAGCTTTGATCTTGCATTTTTAACCAGCCTCTTGGGAGATTCTTATACCTGAGTTTGAGAGCCTCTGGGTTGTTCAGGCTGCATGTTGCTTGTTCTTTCTGCTTTCCCCACAATGCCCTTCTGCTCTCCAATGGCCTGGGGGATGGTGAGAGTCTTCTCAGATGTATGAGGATGGCGGGTCTGGAGCAGGTGTGCTGAAGGTGAAACCCAGCCCTCTGAACTGCTCACTGTCCTCTGTGAGTCCTGGGGCTGGGATTCCCAATCCCTGTTCTCACCTGTCACATCACACCTGCCCTTCAAGAATGAGCTTGAATACCACATCTTCCTTGTGGCCTATCCAGCAGGCTGGACAGTTCTCTTTCCTTCGAGGTCACAGGCCCCTTGGTTGTGTGCTTCAGCCCCAGGCACTGTCTCTGGCCTCAGAGTGGACCGTTGCTGTCTATTCCAGATCTTTCCCTTCAGCAGGCGGTCCTCCCACCAGCCCCCTTAAACTTAACTTTCTAGATCATCCCCTTGGCTTCCCAGCCCTCAGGCTGTGGACCTCTGATGCCTTTGTCTCCAGGCGCTGCAACCTCAGGAGGAGGGTTGGATTCTGGGTCCTGGTGACGCACCATATACTCAATCAGAGGTGCAGATGTAATTGGGGGTGCAAAGTAGAACGTTTGGAGAGCTTGCTTCTTGGTCTCTGCACTGTAGGCAGGAAGTTTCTTCCAACCGCACATGAAAACAAACAGCCCCAGCGAGCTTTGGCCAGTCGGATGGTCAGGCGTGGCGCTCTTCCTGCCCCCTGGATGCTGAGCATCCCTTCCTGGGGACTGAGATTCATATGGAGGGTCCCAGGAAAGGGCACAGGATGGGGGATGAGATCCGAGGGTTACTATTGAAACAACTGCTGAGGAAGAGCAGACTTATCCGAGAAAGGTAGCAGAATTGAAAAAGAGCATCTTTTGCCTGCATTGGCTTTTATGTTTCTTTCTAAAGCATACTGCAGGAGAAAATGCAATTTGGTTTCCCTTCCCCCTTCCCCCGCCGAAAGAGACTACACATCCTAGCCCTGCAAGTACAGTCTCACAAAAAAAGGGACAGACTTCTTAGCCTCTTACAGCATCAGCTCAGCATCATTCTCAAAGTCCATTTGCCTCCTGGGGTGATTTCTCTGAAGTTGGTGGGGGCTCCAGCTGATTACGAGCTCCACTGGGGGACCCAGGAGAACAAGAGCTGGATTAAGTTGACCTCCAGAGAGTCGGCTAGTTGTTCCATTTCTTTTATGGGGCATGTATTTGGAACAGATTTTTCCTTAATGAAATTTCAAAGTGCTCTTTTGCTGTCAAAATTACCGACCCTTCTTTGTTTCACACAGTGGGTTTCTTTTCTTGCCCTTTTGTCCTCTTATCCAGCATGATATTCTGAAAACACAGACATTGAGTTGAGAATTGATGTGTTTCCTCCCTATGTTAAGCCTTTAAACATCAGCCATGGACTCTACTATGTGACTGTAACTGACTTAGTTGTCTGCTGTGTCTCTTTAAAAAGTTCTGGAATGCTGTCCTAACCCACTAAGCTAAAAGGATTTTCAGATATTTGCATGCTCGTATTATTGTCAACAGAGCAACCATGTGGTGGGATGTGTCTTGATTGGACCATTTTACAGATGAGAAAAGTGAGGCTGGGGAATAATGTCCTACCGATGAGTAGTGCATCGGCACTATGGCAAATGCCTCAGCACAGCAAATAGTAAAGAGCTGCTGCTGAGGCATGAGCAATTTGAATAACACTGTTCTTGGTTTTTCCTTATAGGGCTTCCCAAGGCAGAGAATCATCACTTTCTGGCAAATAAACCAAGCCCAAGACCTAATTGTGCTGAATGTCATATGCTGACAGCTCTTGGAATCCACCCTTTGGCTTAGCTTTCAAACAAGAGGTTCATCTTACCCAGGAAAAGGGTGAGTTATTTGCTTTCTTAATGTTATAATGCTGACATGGATGATCCTGGATTTGTGGAGAATAAAAGAGATAGGTGAGCAAAAGAACATGCGTGCATGTAAAGTCGCTTTAGTCGTGTCTGACTCTGTGGGACCATATGGATTTTAGCCTGCCAGACTTCTCTGTCCATTGGATTCTCCAGGCAAGAATACTGGAATGGGTTGCCATGCCCTCTTCCAGGGGATCTTCCCCACCCAGGGATTGAACCTATGCCTCTTACATCTCCTGCATTGGCAGGTGAGTTCTTTATCACTAGTGCTACCTGGGAAGTCCAGTGAAAGAATAGGAGATTTAAAAAGTAACCTAAAAAAAAAAGAAAAGAAAAGAAAAGAAAAAAAAAAAGCCACTGCTTTGCACAGATGGAATTCCAAGGTAGTAGTACACATTGAAGACTGGTCTTGCTTCTTTCTGGGAGTGATGAAATGGTGCTTAAATCAGTCAAAGAAGAATGCCAGGGGTCTGTACATTTGGGTCTAGGACATATGCTTTCCAGCCTTGCAGGTTCTCTAGCTAGATGCCATTATGGAGTCAGAGAAGGGCAGAACTGGAAGGACAGACCTAGTGAGCTGTGTGGTTCCATGTCCTTCTAGATCAGGGATCCGAGACTCCCGCCCTGAAGGAGCCAGGACCACTGCCTGGTTCCTGTGGTCCCAATCTTCCACCAGGGAGTGAGAGACGGTGGCACTCATCTCTGCCTCCCTGTGGAATCTCATCACTCCACTTGTGTCTGCAACAAGACTCCAGAGTTTCTAAAACTTGAGCTATGAAGCATGGGTCTCGTCTCATCCCCCATCTCAGCCACCCAGGGCAAAGCTATACTCCTGCTTTTTGAGGTCTAACCATTTGATTGTTTTCCTTTCAGATGGCTTACATGAAGATGAGATGGGTATATATTTCCCTGATGGTCCTGGGAGTCTTTTGTCTGTATTATAACCTGGAGGATCTGAATCCTTTTAAAGGAGAACCAGTGATTTTCAAGAATGAACTTGGGGACTTCCTTCAGCTCCCAGATATAGATTGTGGGCAGGATCCCCCCTTTCTTATACTGCTGGTAGCTTCATCTCATGAGCAGTGGTTTGTCCGCTTGGTCATCCGGAGCACATGGGGAAAAGAAAAGATCATAAAGGGAAAGCGGATAAAAACATTCTTTCTCCTGGGAACTTCTCCCAGTAAACACATCTCAAGAGAAGTAGCCAAGGAGAGCCAGAAGTTTCGTGATATTATCCAAAAGGACTTCACAGATGATTATTTCAATCTGACCCTGAAGACCATGATGGGGATGCAGTGGATCTACAGCTTTTGTCCACAGACAACTTTTGTGATGAAAACAGACTCTGACATGTTCGTCAATATCTACTATCTTACTGAACTGCTCCTGAAGAAAAACAGAACAACTCGGTTTTTCACCGGCTTCCTAAAACTGAACGAGTATCCCATCAGGAAACGGTTCAATAAGTGGTTTGTCAGTAAGTACGAATATCCGTGGGACAAGTACCCACCCTTCTGCTCTGGCACTGGCTACGTTTTCTCTAGCGACGTGGCGGGTGAGGTGTACCATGTTGCCAATAGCGTGCCCTTCATTAAACTGGAAGATGTCTTTGTGGGGCTCTGCCTGAAAAGACTGAAGATCAGACTGGAGGAACTTCACTCTGAGCAGACTTTCTTCCCTGAAGGGTTACCGTTCACCACCTGCCGTTATAAGAAGATTGTGGCCTCCCATCATATCAAGCCACGAGACATCCTGAGGTACTGGCAGGCTCTGGAAGGTTCCCTGCCAGAAGAGTGTCCAGATAACTGAGGGGAGCCTAGAAGTGCCTGTGGACCACCTCGGTGATGGCTTTTGAAAGATCTTTGATGGTGTGGCTGAGACTCCCCAGGTCAGGGAGGGAGCAAGGAAGGAAGAGGCAGAACACAAGGTCCTGCAGCCTTCCCTGTCTAAACATAAATGCCACCACGGATGAAGCCCCATTTGGTACCCGAGCCATAATAGACACCATCTCTTGAGCACCTACCCTGAGGCACTAACTCATGTGCAGCTGCATCTTCTCATGTCAGGAGACAGCATCCACATGGAGTGGTGGGTGTCACCATTGCCACTTCACAAACAAGGAGACAGCAGCTTAGAGAGGGATGGGGACCTGTCTCAAGGATGACAGCCGGCAGACACCAGAGCGAGGGGGAGAGCCCAGTGTCGTCAGATCCCAGGCGGCAGCCCCCGTCTCAGTCCACCCTTGTGAGCTGCCTCCTGGGAGAGGATTGTGGCCATGGGGGCTTCAAGGGGGGCCTTGCTGCTGGCATCCGTCAGTCCCTTGTAAGAGTCCCCTCTTCCTCCTCAAGTCCCATTCTTGTGCTTTTTAGTGCAGAGACTTGGGTGAACCAATGCCCCCCGTCCCTCCGGTACTGAGTTCCCTGGGTTCACGATGAGTCTGGCTGGCCTGAGACCCTGTTAGCAGCTTGGCACTCAACTCACTACAAAGACATTGCTGCAGTGGCTGCAGCTCTACCCCCAGGAAACACCCAGTTCTGGATAGAATCCAGTCTTTAGAAACCAGATTCAGCTCAGAAATCACTGTGAAGCTTGGCCTGCTGTACACACCTGTTGGCCCTTCTGCTGAGTGGGGGATCCCTGAGAGAACAGCATTTCTTCCCTGGTGTCCATGGTGACCCTGTCTGTTGGCTCCATCTGTCCTTGGTCTGCACTTCAGGTCTCCAAGTGCACACTGGAGGGTGGTTGGATGCGTCATCCATGAAGGATGCTGGGAGCTTTTCTGGGAACTGGGAATGATTTAAGTCAAGACCCTCTCAAGCAGCCCCTGGGATGTGGAACGCTGAACTGAGTCTTGGTCCAAGGTGCGTCTCCCTGAGTGCGTGTCCTAAGCCCAATCCCAGCTCAGCGTCACTGCATTCCTCAGATGGCCAAGGAACAGATGCATTTTGTGATATGGACTTTAGTATGCATCTCATGGGGGTTTGGAAGAGCCTGTTCTGCAGGGTTGTGTGGAAACAAAACACTTTTTTTTTTTTTTTTTGGCAGAATCTGCCCATTCAGCCACTGTCACACTGACATACAAAGCCATCTTGCTCCCAATCTCCAGGAGGATCAGTTCTTACTTTCTACTTTATTGCACCGAACTTTAGCAGCACTCAGAGCCGAGGCCTCACATGACTGTGAAACTTACAAATGTTGAACGAAGCTTTGACCTGAACACAGGAAGAGGTGTCTGCTGCAGAATGGTCACAGCCGGGTTGATCTGCAAAATGGCATCTTATTTTGCACAGTGTTTTTCATTTCTGGATGGAGCTGCTTCTTGGCGGATATGTTTTCTTATCCCAGCTTCTCTGAATGTGCTGGGTCATGTTCAGAAAAGCTACCTTCTCAGGTGGGAAAATTAGGGACTGAGCTTGTTTTCTGAAGCCTGGATTTAGCAGGGCCAGTCCTCAGTCCCGTGGGACAGACTCCCTCTGATTTGGGGGATAACGGTGGGCTTTGGGCTTTGAGGGTGAAGGAGCCTTTGGCAATAGGGCTGCGTTTGTGCTTAGATGTCCACCTTGTCTGGTGTGCATGTCCATGTGGCCGCTGGGCTGGGATGGGAGGTTCATCTCACTCAGGATCTGGTCTCAGCACCTGCCCAAAGCCCTCTCCATAGGAGCACAAGCACACACTCAGCTCCACCCTCTGTGTGCTCTGAAACAGTTTTCTGCAAAACACATCCCTTGCCACCATCCCCAATTCTATTTCTTTATATAATGAAGACCTTTTATACTCTAAGGAAAAACATGTTTTGTGACTACAGAACTTGAAGGCACCTTTGAGCTTATTTGGTCTGGCATTTACATAGGATGAAAATAAAGCTCAAAGAGACCCAGAGGCTTGCCCAAGACCTCACAGCTTGTTTGTCATGGAGTGCAGGTTTCAGCCAGAGGTGTAGTCCGTGATGCTGTCTTGCTTGTATGTGAGAGTAAGAAACTGTGAAAGTGCAAATTAGGAGACAAGGTGAGGCCTCTGGGTGCTTCCAATAGCACCCAGAGTGAATTTCAGAATGGGACTGGAGAGGAGCCAGGCTGCTGTCTTCACTCACAGGTCCAGGGAGGAATGGTGCTCATGTGTGCTCAGGTGTGTATGCTCAGTTGCTAGGTCATGTCTGACTCTGTGATCCCAGTAACTGTAGCCCGCCAGACTCCTCTGTCCATGGATTTCTCCAGGCAAGAATACTGGAGTGGATTGCCATGCCTCCTCCAGGGGGTCTTCCCGATCCAGGGGTCTAACTCCCATCTCCTGTGTCTCCTGCATGGGCAGGTGGGTTCTTTACCACTGAGCCACATGGGACGTCCATGACACTGATGGCCAAGGCTAATTGCCAGACACCGAGATAAGGGCTTCACAAGTATTACTTCCTTAAATGCTCACAACTACTCCCCAGGAGGTGACTACCCACTTTCCTGCTTTTCAGTGCAGTTCAGTTCAGTCACTGTCGTGTCCAACTCTTTGCAACCCCACGGAATGCAGCAGGCCAGGCTTCCCTGTCCATCACCAACTCCTGGAGCTTGCTCAAATTCAGGTCTATCAAGTCAGTGATGCAATCCAACCTTCTTTACAGATGAGTAACCGAGCCATGAAATTAAAAGACACTTACTCCAAAAATAAACAAATGGGACCTAATTAACCTTAAAAGCTTCTGCACATCAAAGGAAACTATTAGCAAGGTGAAAAGACAGCCTTCAGAATGGGAGAAAATAATAGCAAATGAAGCAACCGACAAACAACTAATCTCAAAAATATACAAGCAACTCCTACAGCTCAACTCCAGAAAAATAAATGACCCAATCAAAAAATGGGCCAAAGAACTAAATAGACATTTCTCCAAAGAAGACATACAGATGGCTAACAAACACATGAAAAGATGCTCAACATCACTCATTATCAGAGAAATGCAAATCAAAACCACTATGAGGTACCATTTCACACCAGTCAGAATGGCTGCGATCCAAAAGTCTACAAATAATAAATGCTGGAGAGGGTGTGGAGAAAAGGGAACCCTCTTACACTGTTGGTGGGAATGCAACCTAGTACAGCCACTATGGAGAACAGTGTGGAGATTCCTTAAAAAACTGGAAATAGAACTGCCTTATGATCCAGCAATCCCACTGCTAGGCATACACACTGAGGAAACCAGAAGGGAAAGAGACACGTGTACCCCAATGTTCATCGCAGCACTGTTTATAATAGCCAGGACATGGAAGCAACCTAGATGTCCATCAGCAGATGAATGGATAAGAAAGCTGTGGTACATATACACAATGGAGTATTACTCAGCCATTAAAAAGAATACATTTGAATCAGTTCTAATGAGGTGGATGAAACTGGAGCCTATTATACAGAGTGAAGTAAGCCAGAAGGAAAAACATAAATACAGTATACTAACGCATATATATGGAATTTAGAAAGATGGTAACAATAACTCTGTATACGAGACAGCAAAAGAGACACTGATGTATAGAACAGTCTTATGGACTCTGTGGGAGAGGGAGAGGGTGGGAAGATTTGGGAGAATGGCATTGAAACATGTAAAATATCATGTAGGAAACGAGTTGCCAGTCCAGGTTCGATGCACGATGCTGGATGCTTGGGGCTGGTGCACTGGACGGCCCAGAGGGATGGTATGGGGAGGGAGGAGGGAGGAGGGTTCGGGATGGGGAACACATGTATACCTGTGGCGGATTCATTTTGATATTTGGCAAAACTAATACAATTATGTAAAGTTTAAAAATAAAATAAAATTAGAAAAAAAAAAAAAAGACACTTACTCCTTGGAAGGAAAGTTATGATCAACCTAGATAGCATATTCAAAAGCAGAGAAATTACTTTGCCAACAAAGGTTCGTCTAGTCAAGGCTACGGTTTTTCCTGTGGTCATGTATGGATGTGAGAGTTGGACTGTGAAGAAGGCTGAGTGCCGAAGAATTGATGCTTTTGAACTGTGGTGTTGGAGAAGACTCTTGAGAGTCCCTTGGACTACAAGGAGATCCAACCAGTCCATCCTAAAGGAGATCAGTCCTGGGTGTTCTTTGGAAGGACTGATGCTAAAGCTGAAACTCCAGTACTTTGGCCACCTCATGCAAAGAGTTGACTCATTGGAAAAGACTGTGATGCTGGGAGGGATTGGGGGTAGGAGGAAAAGGGGACGGCAGAGGATGAGATGGCTGGATGGTATCACCGACTCGATGGATGTGAGTCTGAGTGAAGTCCGGGAGTTGGTGATGTACAGGGAGGCCTGGCGTGCTGCAATTCATGGGGTTGCAAAGAGTCGGACACGACTGAGTGACTGAACTGAACTGAACTGAACCAAGGCAGAGAGAGCATGACCAGCTAGCTCAAGGTCACATAGCTGAAGTGTTCTTGGAAACACCACATGTGTTGGTCACAATCAGCACTGCCGCCCCTAGGCAGTCAGTTGGCCTGAGGGATGCAGTCTGTGTTCAGAGGGAGGCAGGTGCCCCCTCCCTTGGGGGTTCAGGCTGCACGTCTGGCCCTTCCACAGACTTCCCACACCACACACCCCCTCCCTTTAGGACATGAACCCCAAGTCCTCCGCTGGGCTGGAGACTGTACAAAGGAACCAGAGGGGCTCCCATAGGGCCGGCCTCTCCACTTGGGGGCTTGATCCCAGCTCTTCTAACCTCTGCAGAGCAAGCTCCTTGCTCAGGTTGTACTTTCACCCTCTCTGTGTTTTCCCCTTCTGCCAACTCAGCCCCCACACACCCAGACAGGCTGTTGTTTCTGATCTTCCAAACCATCATAAGCCCGTTCCCTTCACTGTCCCATGTCTGCTCCTTTGGCTCTTCTGCCCGAGATGGTTTTCCATATTTGTCCTCCTAAATTTGTCTCCTCTTCATCTGAAATCCCCTCTAATCAGACTCTGGTGCCTGGCTCCACGAGATGGTTCTCACTTAAGTCACTGATGACCTGAGAGATGTGGGTTCCAAGGTCAGGTCTGTGTTCTCATTGTGCTGCCTGCACTGCTGGTCTTGCCCACTTCTGGGGCACTGGATGCTCCGGACTCTCCTTCTCGCTGGTCCCTCCTTTGCTTGTTCCATCTCCTCACTCTGCCTTGGCCTCATTTATTTCCCCTCGTTGTACTCCGGTGGTCTCATCCAGCCCCATGGTTTAAAATATCCTCTTGTGCCGAGGGTGCCCATTTATCTCCAGCCTGGGGCTTTCTCTTGCTCTTCAGCCTCATAAATTTCATGGCCTACTTGACATCACAAGGTGAGCAAATATACAACTGCACTTGTCCTGAACTGTCTCCCCCAACTCCTGATCCACACTGCCTGCAGCCTTCACTTCCTCAGGTGATGACCCTTCCATGCTTCAGTCTTTGTTGTCATTCAGTCGTGAAGTTGTGCCCAACTCCTTGCGACCCCTTGGACTGCAGCATTCCAGGCTTCCCTAGCCTTCACTATCTCCTGGAGTTTGCTTAAACTTGTGTCCATTGAGTCAGTGATGCCATCTAACCATCTCATCCCTGCCCTGCTTCTCCTTCTGCCCTCAATCTTTCCCAGCATCAGTTTTGGAGCCTCAGCTTCAGCATCAGTTCTTCCAATGAATATTCAGGACTGATTTCTTTTAGGATTGACTGGTTTGATCTCATTGCAGTCCAAGGTACTCTCAAGACTTCTCCAGCACCACAATTGGAAAGCATCAGTCCTTCAGTGCTCAGCCTTCATTATGGTCCATCTCTCACATCCATACATGACTACTGGAAAAAGCATACCTTTGACTAGATGGACCTTTGTTGGCAAAGTGACGTCTCTGCTTTTTAATATGTTGTCTAGGTTTGTCATAGCTTTTCTTCCAAGGAGCAAGTGTATTTTAATTTCATGGCTGCAGCCACCATCTGCAGTGATTCTGGAGCCCAAGAAAATAAAGTCTGTCACTGTTTCCATTGTTTCCCCATCTATTTACCATGAAGGGATGAGACCAGATGCTGTGATCTTCATTTTTTGAATGTTGAGTTTTAAGCCAGCTTTTTCAATCTCCTCTTTCACCTTCATCAAGAGGCTCAAGGCAGACACTTTGAAGGCATCTGTGACTCTTCTCTCTCAACCAGTGCATCGGCTCTGCCTTTGTTTTATATCCAGAAGCCAATCGTTGCCCCCACCTGACCCCACCCCAAACCCCCATCATCTGGGACTTGTGTCCCTGCAGTAGCTTCTACCTGGGCTTCTGGCCTCCATCATTGCATCCTCTTCATCTGTTTCCTAAGCAGCATCCAGACTGCTCCTTTGAAAATATGGACCAGAGCATCTGACTTCTCTGCTCCAAACCCATCTCTGAGGAAACCCTCCAATGATGTCCCATCTTTTAAATCATTGTCTGCCTATGTTATCTCCTTACCTCCCCCCTTCCTGCTCTCCCCTCACTTACTCTGGCCTCCCTGAAAGGGAGTACTATTCCAGCCGCACTGGCCTTCTTGCTCTTCCTGGGATGTCCCAGGCACACTCTAATGACCTCAGGGCCTCTGCCAGGGTCATCCTTTCTTTGGACAGTCTCATGGCCCATTTCTTTGTTTCTTTAATGTCTTTAGCCATACATCATCCTCTCTTTAAAAGCCTCATCCTGACCACTTTCTATGGAATTGCAACTCATCCCACCTGGTGCCCCCTTGCCTTGTTATGTTGTTTCATTGCACTGATCAATTTCTAACAGAGTATAGCATATTTACTTATTATCATGCATCTATTTTGGTTATTGTTTATAGTTTGCTCCAGTTGAACAAAAGCTTAGTGCAAGAATGGTTCTTTGTTTTCTCCACTGAGGTACCTTACATTCTTAGCATAGTTCCTGGTACAAATTCTATACTCAATAAATATTTGCTGAATGGACATGTGATGACTTTTGTGGCCATTTTAAGGTGATCTTAAAGGGGAAGCAGGGAGCCTCAACTGAAAGGTGAAGGAGTTCTAAAATGTAGCCAACACTATGGACCCAACATGTAGTTCCAGTATCAGTCAGTAAATGGGATGCTGAAATCCTATTTTTACTGAAAACTGGGACCTGAAAACCTAGAAATGCTATATAGTAGTGCTTCGTGACTTCATGCCCTCTCCTTTTAAGGAATAGGAAATCTCTCACATTGAGAAGTAAATAGAATTCTATAATGTAATTTGTGTGCCTGCCCACATCCCCCAACCCCATCTTATCTCATCTACAACCTCCTTCTGTTGCTGGTGGTGGTTTAGTTGCTAAGTCATGTCTGACTCTTGTGACCCCATGGACTGTAGCCTACTAGGCTCCTGTGTCCATGGGATTTTCCAGGCAAGAATACTGGAGTGGGTAACCATTCCTTTCTCCAGGGGATCTTCCTGATCTAGGAATTGAAACTGGGTTTCCTGTATTGTAGGCAGATTCTTTACCTACTGAGCCACCAGGGAGGTCCTCCTGTTTTCATGATTATTGAAATTTACTTATTTTTCTCAACTGCATCTGACTTTTACTCCTAGGAGAATGACAACAATAAACCAAGTTGTCAGGAAATAGACGTCATTTTTAAAAATGGTGACAGCTGGAACAGAAGGTACAAAGGCAGTTTCAGATGAAGGTAGAATTGCGGTGCTTCCAAACTTCAAGAGGTTTTAGAGCTCATCCCTTTAGTTTATGTGTGAAAATCAAGATTTGTAGAATTAGAGCTTCAAGGCTGCACTCAGAGGGGTGCTGACCCTCAGTCTGATGCTACACCCACAATTGTGTGCTGACTTTTTCCTCCTTATGTAGTTAATTCCTGTTGTCTTAAAGCACACCATTGTAGCAGCAGAGCACTCTATAAAAAAGGGAGGAAGGAAAACTCCAAACCAACAAAACTCACCAGACCTCCTCTCCTGGAGTTCCCCAGTAGCACCTGCTCCCAGACATTCCCCAGGTGCACCCAAAAGGCACATCAGAAACACACTCCTCAGTCTCCTGCCCCTGAGCCCTGTCTTCCCCAGAGTTTCCAGTTGTAGGGAACGTTGCCACCAACCATCTGCTCTTTCAGTTCTGTGACTTCCCTCTGCTCTCTGCTGCCCTGCCGTGCCTGTTGGTCGCCGATCCCTGTGGTTTTGACAGCATCTCTCCACGTCCATCGTTGCAGCCTCAGTGCAGGCCACCATCTTGGGTCAGCTGGCGTTGCGCAGCATGTTTCTAACTGATCTCACAGATCTAATCACGGTGCTTTCCAACCTCTCTTCCACTTTACATCCAGAGTAATTAAAAAAAAACTTTATTGGAGTATAATTGATTTACTATGTGTGTGTTAGTTTCAAGTGTACAGCAAAGTGATATATATGTGTGTGTGTGTGTGTTTTCTTTTTCAGATTCTTTTCCATCATAGGTTAATATGAAATGTTGACTATAGTTCCCTGTACTATACAGTATGTCCTTGCTGTTTATTTTATTTGTGGTGGTGTGTGTCTGCTAATCCCAAACTCCTAATTTACCTGCCCCCCCACCCCCCACCTTCCCCTTTGATAACCATGAATTTGTTCTCTAAGTCTGTGAGTTTATTTGTTTCATAAATAAGTTCATTTGTATCATTTTTTTTAGATTCGACATATAAGTGATATCATATGATATTTTCTTTCTCTGACTTACTTCACTTAGTGTAATATGCTCTAGATCTATCCATTTTGCTGTGAATAGAGTAAATTTTTTTTTTTTTTAAAAGATGATCTGATTAGGAAACTCAAAGACTCAGGGAAGCTGAACAATTTCCCCCAGGGAATTCTGTCCTCTTGTCCATGAGCTGCCGGCTATTTCAGAGATCAGCCTGGTGACCCCAGCTCCTGCTGGGCCTCATAGCAATGTTCCACTGATCCCTGAAGGCTGGCATAAAGTGCTAACATGCACTTTTAAAACAAAACAAATTAATTTTCATGGGAGTTCTTGGATCCTCTTGAACGTGGCTACTCTGGGGGTGGGGCTGCCTGGGTTTGAATTTTACCTCCCTCTCTCACTCAACAAGCAAGTCACTTATCTTGACTTCTTTCTTTTTTCCATCTGAAAAATGGGACAATAGTTGTTCTCACCTCACAGTGTTATTGTGTTAGTCAAGATGATGTGTGTGTGAATTGATCAGTAACTTGAGTGGTTCTGCTGAAGGTCAGTGTCTGGACTTGGATTTTGGTGCATTTTATAGTGATCTGTGGGCCAATCAAGAGATCTTTGGGGTGAGTCTTTAAGACTTTGTTCAGCTTTGGCTCCTTTCTGTCTTTCTGATGTTCCCTGGCACTCCTGAAGAAGTTCTTCTATCCGTTGTGTTCTTCAGCATTGCAGAGTACAGTGTTTCTGACTCAGTTCATTCAAAAGGTATGACAGCCTGAACAGGTGATAAACAAATGGAGTGGAGGTGCCTTTGAGGTTATCTGTAGTCTAAAAATGGAGAAGGTAATGGCACCTCACTCCAGTACTCTTGCCTGGAAAATCCCATGGATGGAGGAGCCTGGTAGGCTGCAGTCCATGGGGTCGTGAAGAGTCAGACATGACTGAGCAACTTCCCTTTCACTTTTCACTTTCATGCATTGGAGAAGGAAATGGTAACCCACTCCAGTGTTCTTGCCTGGAGAATCCCAGGGATGGGGGAGCCTGGTGGGCTGCCGTCTATGGGGTCACACAGAGTCAGACACAACTGAAGTGACTTAGCAGCAGCAGCAGTCTAAAAAATAGCCTCCTTTTTCAGATAAGAAAATCAAGACTCAGGAAAGTGGAGTGACTTTGTCAAGTCCTTCAATTAGCAGCATCTCCAGGAGCAGAAACCAGCATCAGAAAGCTCGTGTCAGCCGTTCATTCATCTGTTTATTCACTCTTTGGACACATATGGTCAGTGTTTTTTACAAGACACCAGGAATAAGGGTCAAGCTGAGGTTCACGGCCATGGGTTCTGCAAACAGAGTGGTAGCTGGGCAAACACACGATGTCAAGAGGATAGAGGGGGTGTCTGTTCCCTTGGCAACTGAAAGAAGCAGTGTTTGTTTAGTGCCATCTCGGTTGATAGATGCCAGAAACCTTTTCACATCTGCTGTCTCGATTTCTCACAGCAGCCATTCTTATTATGAACAACCCCCTGGTTTTGAGTTGAGGTTCAGAGTGACTCATTGACTTGACAGGGAGGCTCAGATGTGAAGAGACCACCCCTCCCCCACCTCTTGGCCTTCAGTGCCTCGCCTTTCACCAGCGGGTGGTAGGTGAGCCCTCCCAAGGTCTTTAGGGACTGGCAAACCTCCTGAGTCCTCAGGAAGCTCAGCTCTGCCCCCGGCCCAGCTGTCCAAGGGGTCTGCCATCTTGTCTTTGTTCCACTTGCCACCATTTCTTTCCCAAGTGTCGACAACCTCTCTGCTCCTTCCCTGTCCTGTGTGACCTGGGATTCAGCCCTTTGTCATCAGTGGTGTCCCAGGAACCTCCTCTTTAGCTGGGTCCTCTGACCTGTCCTGTCCTGGCCAGCCCTGTCCTGAGCTCACTCAGCTCTCCATCTGATGGTTTGAACAAGTGTCTGACTTCAGAACATGAACCCCTCCAGGCCAGCCCAGCTCACTTTCCACCTCTGTTTACCCAAAGACCTTGCCAAAGAAGCCATCCTTCAAAATAGTGTGGATTCAACACTACAGGCATTGGCTTCTATCAGTGTGTGCATGTGAGTGTGTGCCTGTGTGGGTGATCTGAGGCTGTAAGCAGAGGCACTCAGTCGTGGCCAGTTTCTGTGTGTTACTTCACCTCCCCAATTCTGTGAAGGGCAGTAAGAGGAGAGGTGGCGTTTGCTCACGTGGGAGGTAAAGAGCCGGAGCCCCCAGTGTTCTCAGTTCCCGGGGCGTCAGTGGGAGTCTGAGAGGTCCCTTTGTCCTCTGTGACAGAGCAGGTACATGCTGCACTGGGTGTGGTGGGAATCGAGGCTGTAGGAATGGTCTAGAGTCACCTTGTTCAGAGATTTTCCGGACTCCACTTTTCAAGCAGGATATTTAGAAAAAGTGAAAGAAAGTGAAAGAGATCAAACAGCATCTTGAATTTGGATGTATGTCTCAGAAGCAAGAAGTAGTGTGCACACACTACTATTTAGAGTGATCTGTGCCTCTGAGCCCTGATACATGGGCTAAAGGGAAGAGACCAGGTTGGGGGGGGGTCTCATGGGCTCTCCAGGCAGAAGTCTATGGCTGTACCAGAGATAAGTAATTAACAAGCTTTAATACAACAGCTGCTGTTCCTCCTGATTTTAAAAATAGATGAGATGCTTACCTCTCCTTCACATCTCCCACTGGGAAGTATTTGTCTTCTCTCTCTTTCTCTCTTTTTTTTTTTAAGAATTTATTTCAGTATTTGTCATATCAAGACGGACATTTTAGCAATTTCCCAGGTGTGGTCAACTTCTTACAGGCATCCCTTCTCTCTGTTAGGCCCCCTGCCTGGTAGGGAGGAGATACTTGGTCAGTTAGTTTTGGGGTTAAATATTTGGGCAGAATGGTGGACTGGAGAAAAAGATGAAGTGAACTTCAGGTCCCTTCAAACACTATTCTTGAAGCCTCTTTTCTAGATTGTTGTTGACACATATTTTTATTTGTTTGGTTCTATATGACCCAGAAGTCTGTATGTGAGCTTGAGCTGAGGTGTGTTAGAAATAAACTCCCAACGATGTGTCTGGGAGATGAACTGTACTGACATCCTCTCTTTTGAATTTGATGGGAGGATTTGTAGCTTGTGGGAAGTTAGAAACCTGAGTTCCTTTATTTTGCTGCTTTTTAAGTATGACTATGAGGGAAGAACTCTTTGCTCTCAGATCAGAAACTGAGCAGTGAAGCCACCTTCCCCCTATATGGGTTAAAGAACTGTGAAGGCTGGACGAGCTGAGAGGACAAGGAAGCAGGGTATGTCCCAGTGCCTGCCGTTTGGAATAGAGACAGACAAAAAAATGAGGTTTTAATTAATTTAAAAACTGAATTCTTCTCTTATCAGACACAGTCAGCCTTAAGCATAAGTAGAAAAATGAATTCCATAGTGAAACATAGTTTTTGGAGGCATGCAGTTTTGCCTTATCTGTTTGTCCCATTGCCTATTTATTCTGGCTGAGTACACAGAGTTCGGGTGGCTGGGGTGGCCTTTACCCAGCCTGGCCCAGAGTTCCTGCCGCACATGCTGTGGGGGAGGCCGTGCAAGGTCTTGAGTCCCCAAACAAAGAGGCAAACCAGGAATTCCCTTGTAGTTCAGTGGCTAAGACTCTGTGCTCCCAATGCAGGGGACTGGGGCCTGATCCCCATCAGGTAATTAGATCTGTCTTACTGCAACTAAGACCCAGTACAGCCAAATAGATAAATATTAAAAAGAAAGAGAGAGAAACCAAAGAAGTAGTGATACCCTTAGTTAAATTATGCTCTGGAAAATGTCAGATAGCAGGGGTAGGGGGTGGGGATTGATCTGTTTTCCATCTGGTTAAATAAGACATCAAGAAAAATCCATCATGCCTAGAAATTATTTAATGCCAATTGAGAACACTTCATGGACAAAATTTGCTTGTTTCAGAGGTCCCCAACTTCTTTGGTACCAAGGGCTGTTTTCCTGGAAGACAATTTTTCCATAGTCCTGTGGGGGGTGGGGAGGGATGGTTTGGGGATGATTCAAGCACAGTACAATTATCATGCACTTTATTTCTATTACTACTACATCAGCTACACCTCAGATCAGGCATTAGATCTTGGAGGCTGGGGACCTAAAAGACAAGAAGTAAAAATAAAACTCTATACTACTGACTGATAACCTGAAAATGTTGTCTCCTTGTATTTTAGGAGAATTTACTAGACTCTTTTATGTCATCATATTTTGGAAGTAGGCATATGTATTTATTTATGATATATTAATGATATTTATCTTTAATAAAATTAAGCTATTATGATAGCAGAGTTCACCTAACTTGGTTTGTTCTCAGTTGTCGATGATGTGATAAACTTGTGTTCTGGAAAGTCAGCAATGTAAGATTTAAACTGGACAGTCTCCTCCCCCACCACATTGATGTTTTCTATATTTTTTTTGTTTGGGGAAAATACTTAAAAAATTCAACTTTGATTTTATATGTTTAGAAAAATAAGCTGAACAACCTTGACATGCTTATCATTGAAAGAGATGGGGATTCCTTGTTTCCCTTGAGATTTGGAAGCAAAGACATGGGGCTTAACTCTTGTGGGTCCTGAGGTTACAGTGTTTGGCGAGAGGCAAGAGATGAGGTCTCCTGTTGGGACTCATAAGCCCGGGGTTTTAGGGGCAGGCACCCTTTGCGATTTTCTTTCTCTCAGGTATATTTCTATTTTTTAAAACTACCATTTAAGAACTCAAGCCTTGCGAACTGATACAACTGTACCTTGAGAATTTTCCTGGTGACTCATCTCTGAGCTAGAGCTTGAATCCTTGACCTTTCAAAGTGTCATTTACATGAAAATAAAATGATCAAAACAGATGTATTTTTCGACTTGAGTGTGTATTTGCCACAATTCCTGTGGGACTGCAGACCTGCAGGTCACCATCCACCCATGCTTCCTGCAGACACCAACCTAAGCCCATCTCAGACTCGAGATAGAAGTTGGAGGGAGTTTTTCTGGTAAGCAACCTGTGACTTCTAAACATGACTTCTAAAGATGGTGTGCTTGACCCAGAAAACCCCACAAAGTCATACAACTCAAAAGGTTCAGATCTTTGTGTTTACTTTGAGAACATTTGTGAAACTGCCCAGGCCATTAAGGGTATGCATATCCAAAAAGCCACCATGTATCTGAAGGATGTCACCTTTAAGAAGCAACATGTGCCATTCCGTCATTAGAATGGCGGAGTTGGTAGGTGGGCACAGGCCAAGTAGTGGGGCTGGATGCAGGGTTGGTGACCCAAAAAGAGTGCTGAATTTTTACTGCACATGCTCAGAAATGCAGAGAGTAGTGCTGAACTTAAGGGCTTAGATGTAGATCCTCTGGTCATTGAGCTCATCCGGTGAACAAAGCTCCCAAGATGCGGTGCAGGACATACAGAGCTCATGGTCAGATCAACCCATACATGGGCTCTCCCTGCCACAGTGAGATGATCCTTACTGAAAAAGAACATATTGTTCCTAAACCAGAAGAGAAGGTGGCACAGAGGAAAAAGATAGCCCAGAAGACACTGAAGGAACAAAAACTTATGGCCTGGGAATAAATACTGCAAAAATAAATGCAAATAAGGGCAAAAAAAGAAGTTGGAGGAATCAGGCAGGGGGTGCAGGCTGTGTGTCAGGGGGTGTGGAAGCCTAGAGACAGGCAGAGGATGGGACAGCTTCAAAGTCATGCCTCTGTGCTATTCTTAGACTCTCAGTCATGTTTGACTCTGCAACCACATGGACTGTAGCCAGCCAGGCTCCTCTGTGGTGATTCTCCAGGCAGGAATACTGGAGTGGGTTGCCATTCCCCCCTCCAGGGGATCTTCCCAACCCAGGGATTGAACTCAGGTTTCCAGAATTGCAGGTGGATTCTTTACCATCTGAGGCATCAGGGAAGTCAAGGATACTGGAGTGGGTAGCCCATACCTTCTCCAGGGGATCTTCCTGACCCAGGAATTGAACCAGGGTCTCCTGCATTGCAGACGGATTCTTAACCAACTGAGCTACCAGGGAAGCCCACCCCAGTGCTGAATCAAATCATAGAGACAAGAATTTTGGGTGAAGTAGAAAAGAAGAGCTTTATTGCTTTACCAGAAAAAGGGGGAACACAGAGGGCTTGTGTCCTCAAAACTGTGTATCTCACCTGGGAGGATTTGGTGAGGAGTTTATTGCAGTGTTTCAAGGATGGGGTTGATAGGTTCAGGGTGTGTGCAGGTTAAACCTGGCCCCAAGTGGTCGCCTCCATTTGGTAAGGGTTTCTCAAATGGTAAAGAACCTGCCTGGAATGCAGGAGACCTGAGTTTGATCCCTTGGGTAGGAAGATCCCCTGAAGAAGGGGATGGCAATCCACTCCAGTATTCCTGCCCGGAGAATTCCATGGACAGAGGAGCCTGGCGGCTACAGTTCATGGGGTCCCAAAGAGTTGGACATGACTGAGTGACCAACTTTTACTTTCAGTTTTGGGACACAAAGAAGGTCATAGAGGCTAGGGTCTGTTCCACAAAATAAGGAATGCGTGACACAGGAAGGCTTCCATGCCCAGGAGCCCCACAGGGTCCTGCTTGGTTTCAGAAGGATGGGTGACCACACAGCCAAGAATTCCCCTCCCTCCAGTGATGAGATGGGACTGTTCTTGGTCCCCTGAAAGGCCTGACCTGCTCCTCCTGATGGTCCCTTCACAGATTCCACTCCCACTACTGTCACTTCCCCCATCTGCAGTGCCAGTCATGCCTCCCTTCTAGAACATTCCCACAACACACAAATGTGCTCTCACTCTCCACTCAAAGACAGCTCACTGGACTTCCCTCCTTTCTCAGTACGGTCCCTTCCTCTATTTTTCCTTAATATTATCACCTCTCCAAAGAGCAGCCTTCCCACCGCCCTTCCTCAGCTCCTGTTCTCCCTCACCTGGCCACTGTTCTGATTATCCTGGTGGAGGCACCCATGACCCACCTGCCCAGCACCTGCATCTTTTTGGAACCCTCAGCACCCTTTAACCCTGCTGAGCCCAGCCTGCTCCCTCAGGCTCCCCTCATCCAAGTCCAAGATCACGTGCTCTGCTGGATTTCCTCCCACCTTGACCTCTCCTCCCTGGTCTCTGCTGGTTCCACGTATGTTTCCCAGGCTGGCCAGCCAGCGTTGGAGAACTCCAGGATGAGGTTGCAGACCTCTTCTCTTCCCTGTCATTGACACTCCCTCTGAGTCAAATCGAGGCAGGAGGCAGATGCCACCCCCCTACCCTCCTTCCCCAGGGTAAAGCAATTGGAGATTCATTCTCTATTGACCGAAACTCCCAGACAAGAAAGCAGGGCAATTAAGGGAGGAGGCTGGACCCTGCACAGACCACATACTTCTCATTCCCTAAGTCAGGAGACCTCCCTGACCTCACATGTGCAGAAAAGGCCCCCAGGAGGCCAAAGGAGAGTTATGTCAAGGATGTTCTACCCACAGGCCTTTTCAGTAGGATTCATCTTGGCTAGGAGATGCGTGCATACACATGGGAGGTTCCTGAGATATACCAAATATGGCCTGTGAACCAGAACAAATCAGAACGACTGGCCAAATGGAACCCAAAAGAAATAGCCCATAAGAATAATTTAAATGCCACGAGGGTGAGACTCAGGGACTTTCCCTCTGAGTCCACATGTGTATCTATTCACATGCACTGCACTTTTCTCCTCTTAACAAATACTTTACTTGCTTCACCACTTTCCATCTTTATATAAATTATTCTCTGCAAAGCTGAAGGCTAGGGCCCCTGTCACTGACCACTGGTCTTGTGGCTAGGATCCACTGTGACCCAGCCTCAGTCTTGGGCTGGGAACCCAGGCCCTACTCCAGGTTGTTGCAGGCTGAGGCCACCCAAGATCAAAATACCTCTTTTCACATGTACTAGTCTGCTCCTGCTGCTGTAACAAAATACCATAGAGCAGGAGACTTAAACTACAGACATTTATTTGCTGTCAGCCCTGGAGGTGAAATTCCTAGATCAAGGTATTGTTGGCAGTGCTGGTTCCCTCTGAGGCCTCTTGGCTTCCTGCAGTCCCTGACCATTTTGGTACCAGGGACTGGTTTCATGGAAGATGGTTTTTCCATGGACTTGGTGCTGGGGTTGAATGGGGACAGATGGGTGGGCAGAAGCAGGAGGGAGCAGGGGAGGAGGATGGTTTTGGGATGATTCAAGCACATTGTCATGCACTTTATTCCTATTGTTATTACATCAGCTTCACGTCAGATCATCAGACATCAGATTTTGGAGGCTGGGAACCTCTGTGTAGACAATTACCTTCTCCCTGTGTCCTCAGGTGGTCCCTGATCTATTCTGATGTCTTATAAGGACACCCAGTTATAATAGGTCATGGCCCACCCTAACGACTTCATTTTATCTTAAAGACCCTACCAGCAAAGACTAGATAACCTTATTTTCTTCTATTGAATCAAGTTCTCTGCCAGTGGACAGAGGCCATGGACCCTGGGAGTTGCACCTGCAGAAGGAGGAAGCATCTTTTGAGCTTCTGTTCCTTCATTCAGAGTCCTCTGACCGGTCTGCTTGTGACACAGGCCCATGCCTGGGTAAATCCATGTTGCAGTGGGTAGGGGTGGTGGAGGGAGAGGGAGTTCTGATGGGCCACATCTGAATTGTGGTTCATTCTTATGGCCCTGCAACGTTGAGGGTCATAGATGGTGACTGATACAGTCTCAGTGGAATCACATGAATTAAGACAGAAGCTTTATCCAAAGGAAAGAATGCTACCCATGATACCCAAAGCTCAGCTTCTTTGAACACCATTGCTGAACCAAATCTCAGAGACAGAGTTTTGGCTGAAGTAGAAAAAGAGAGCTTTATCGCTTTGCCAGGCAAAGGGGACTGTAGAGGGCTAATGCCTTCAAAACCAACTGTCCCAACTTGGGGAAGACAATGGGAAGTTTTATAGTAAAAGAGGGCATGATCAGCTCATAGACATTCTTCTGATGGGTTGGTGGTGAGGTAAATAGGAGTCGTCAACGTTTAGGTCTAACTGGTCTAAAGAATCCGCGTGCAATGCTGGAGACCTGGGTTTGATCCCTTGGTTGGGAAAATCTGGAGAAGGGAATGGCTACCCACTGCAGTATTCTTGCCTGGGGAATTCCATGGAGCCTGGTGAGCTATAGTCCAAGGGGTCGCAAAATGTCGGACATGACTGAATGACTAACTAAACATTCACGACTGAATGTCTTACACGTGATGGTGTATATATGTCAGTGCTACTTTCACAATTCTTCCTACCATCTCCTTCCCCTGCTGTGTCTACAAGTTTGTTCTCTACATCTGCATCTCCATTTCTTCCATATAATAGGGTCATCAGTACTATTTTTCTAGATTCTATACATATATGCATTAGTATATAATATTTGTTTTTCTCTTTCTGACTTACTTCACTCCAGAGGCATATATATAAAGCAGTTAGATGCTTAGATTTCCAAGTGTACCGACTGCCAACTGCTACACGTTCATTCATCAAATTTTTGTTGAACATTTATTGTTGTGGGCCAGGGTTCTTGCCCTCTATAGAAAGGAAATGATTTGTAGATAGGTGTTCACAGTGCAGTGTGATAAGGGCTTTGGTAAGTGACATGCAAGGTGCAGTGTGTGCCCATAGAGAGGTACTGATGTATTCCTGAGGGACCAGGAGAGCTCTCCAGAAAAAGTGAACTCTAACCTGAGACCTGTGTGAGACTCAGCCTCCTGGGAGGAGCTGGAAGGCTTCAGGGACAAAAAGTTGTGTGTGTGGAAGGGCTGGAAGTCAGTAGGAGCATGATGAGTTAGTGGGGGGAATATTGTCAGAGTCCAAGGGGAAGGACTAAGTGATGACTTGCTCTGGACTCAATGTCTGTCCCCCTCAAATTCATATATTGCAGCCCTTACCCCTAATGCGATGGTATTTGGAGGAGGGACCTTGTGGAGGTGGTTAGATTGGGAGGATGGAGTCCTCGTGATGGGGTCAATGCCCATATAAGCAGCGATGTGAGAGAGAGAATGTCTCTCGCATAGGAACTGAGCCTGCTGGGGTCTTAGACTCTGAGTCTGCAGAATAGTAAGAAATAAACGTCTGTCCTTTAAACT
Organism: Bos grunniens; assembly: GCF_055505025.1. NCBI lineage: Eukaryota > Metazoa > Chordata > Mammalia > Artiodactyla > Bovidae > Bos > Bos grunniens. Next base: position 17,803,998 of record NC_141165.1, on the reverse strand, counting down.
ATCCAGTCTATTGTATTTGTTATGGCAGCCTGAGCTGAAAAGGACAAGACTAGATAATTTGGAGCCAGATAATGAACAACTTCATAAGATATGGTGGGACCGAATTCTAAAATGGTCCTCCAAGATCTCCCATCCTAACTTCAAGAACTGTGAATATGATGAAACACGACAGCCATGATTGTGTTGTATTACATGGATAAAGGGATTTTGCAGATGTAATTAAGGTTACTAATCAGTTGACTCTGAGTTAATGAAAAGAGCTATTATCTGGGCGGTGGGTGTGTGGGTGTGCATGTTCAGTTGTGTCTGACTCTTTGCAACCCCCTTGACTGTAGCCCGCCAGGCTCCTCTGTCTATGGAATTCTCCAGGAGACTGGCAGTCCAGTGGTTAGGACTTCAAGCTTCCAATGCAGGGGAAGTGAGTTTGATCCCTGGTCAGGGAACTAATATCCCACAAGTCTTGTAGTACAGCCAAAAATAAAATTAAGAAAAAAAAACACAGAGAGTTTTTCCTGGCTGGTGGCAGAAGGAAAAGTCACAGTGATGCCAAGATTGAGGAAACAGCATACTATTGCTGGGTTAAGGGTGGGGCAGCCATTGTCAGGGAATGTGGGCATCTTCAGCTGACAGCCAACACAGAAGTTGGACTTCAGTCTTATAGCTTCGAGGAAATGAATGTACCAAAAGACTGGATGAGCCTGGAAGTGAATTCTTCCCCCAAGCTTCCAGATAAAGATCCAGCTTGAGTGACACTTTGCAACAGTGAGAGGTCCCTAGCAGAACCCTCTCCAGAAAACCCAGACTCGTCACCTGCAGAGCTGTGAGAGAATAAATGTTATGAGGTGATTTGCTGCACAGCAATAGAAAACTCACATTCAAGTCAAGTTAAAAAGAAAATAGATGTAAAAATCATAAATTAGCCCTCATGCCCCACCCAAAAAAATTGGCGTTGAGAGTACTTCCTTAACTTGATAAATGCATACTGATTATTTTTTACATCTCAATGTTCATGCAAAAGGAGAAGGGGACGGCAGAGGATAAGATGTTTAGATAGCATCACTGATTCAGTGGATATGAATTTGAGCAAACTCTGGGAGATGGTGAAGGCCTGGGAAGCCTGGCATGCTGGAGTCCATGGGGTCGCAAAGAGCTGAACACAGTTTAGTGACTGAACAACAACATTAGCACATATTTTTAGGCTGCCCAGCATCTGAATCTCCTTCCTACATCTGGAAAATCCACTTAACTGTGAGTGTCAGTGAGACCCTGGTCCCATTTACCACTTTAGAAAGTCCCAAAATCCAGATCCCACCCCCTGCCCACCCCAGCTGCTTTGGGACTTGAGTTTCATGGATATGATGCTCCACCAGTGACCTTGATCAGGAACAGTTTTCACAAAGAAGCGGGACTGGTGTTGGGCTGTCTCTGGTGGGAAAGGGAAGAAGCTTCTAGCCAGTACCCTCACCAGGTTGTCCTTGGAAACTTTCCTGGGCCCTGGCTTCCCATATCACTCCTTGGTTCATGCCTATTCTCTAAGCTTGCTTTTCTCAGCCTTCTCATTGATTCTGTTAGAAGCTGGATATCTCTCTTTTGTTGTGACTTTTGTGATACATTTAGCCTGAAACAGTTTCTGTGGCTTGTAACCCTAAACCAACCAGTCCATTCTAAAGGAGATCAGTCCTGGGTGTTTTTTGGAAGGAATGATGCTAAAGCTGAAACTCCAGTACTTTGGCCACCTCATGCGAAGAGTTGACTCATTGGAAAAGACTCTGATGCTGGGAGGGATTGGAGGCAGAAGGAGAAGGGGACGACAGAGGATGAGATGGCTGGATGGCATCACCGCCTCGATGGACATGAGTTTGAGTGAACTCCGGGAGTTGGTGATGGACAGGGAGGTCTGGCATGCTGCAATTCATGGGGTTGCAAAGAGTCAGACACGACTGAGCAACTGAACTGAACCCTAAACCCTAATTGGTGTATACAGAAAGCTCAGAGCAAAATTCAAACCTAACGGTGAAATGTGAGAACACCTTTGAAAGCGGTGTTTCTGAACTGGGACAGAGGCAATATTGCCTCTCAGGGACATCTGGTAATGTCTGGAGATGTTTTTGGTTGTCATGACCTGCAGGAGCAGAGGGTATGGTTGGGGTGCAGGCCCTGTGCTATAGCGTCCAGTGGGTGGAGGCCAGGAATGCTGATATACCTCATATAGAGCCAGTAGTGCTGAGACTGAGAAACCCTGCCTGCTTTCCTTTTCTTTTCGCACTCATGTATGAAATATAGGGCTTCCCAGGTTGTGCTAACGGTAAATAACCTGCCTGCCAAAGCAGGAGTCATAAAAGATGTGGGTTTGATGCTTGAGTCAGGGAGATAGCCTGGAGGAGGGCATGGCAATCCATTCCAGTATTCTTGCCTGGAGAATCCCATGGATAGAGGACCCTGGTGGGCTATAGTTCATACAGCTGCAAACAGTCAGACACAACTCAAGCAACTTGGCATGTACACATATGAGATATAATAAAAATAATAAATCAAATAAGTGAGCAAACCAAACCAAAACAAAACAAAAAAGATACAGAGAACAGAGTAGTCATAACCAGAGAGGAAGTGAGGTGGAGGAAGGGCAAAATGGGAAAAGGAGGTCGACTATAGGGTGACCTGTAAAACTAAACATTTGGCAGCAAACATGCTATATAGCTTGCACTGAAGTCAAAAGATAATGTTTTATTCATGAAACATAAAATGTTATAAACCAGTGCCTCAATAAAAACTACTTTTAAAGAAGGATCCTCTATGTTTAGCAAAGGAGAAGGCAATGGCACCCCACTCCAGTACTCTTGCCTGGAAAATCCCATGGATGGAGGAGCCTGGTGGGCTGCAGTCCATGGGGTCGCTAAGAGTCGGACACAACCGAGCGACTTCACTTTCACTTTTCACTTTCACGCATTGGAGAAGGAAATGGCAACCCACTCCAGTGGTCTTGCCTGGAGAATCCCAGGGACGGGGGAGCCTGAGGGGCTTCCATCTATGGGATCGCGCAGAGTCGGACATGACTGAAGTGACTTAGCAGCAGCAGCAGCATGTTTAGCAAAGTGGAATAAATGAGTATTAAATTGATTACTCAATTAACTGACAAATTAATGCACGAGGAAAATAAGACCCACACGTGTTAATCTACCCAGATCATGCAGTTCCTTTGTATTGAATTACATCACCTTAAAGGCCTTAAAATTTATTTGGATACATAGTTCAGCAAAGGGAAGAAACCCTGCTTTTAAAGGAAGAAACAAGACAGGAAGCTTAATTTACTGTTTCGATAACATTCTACTCAATGTTACAGTAAAGAATTTAGAAAACAAAGCAATGAAAAACAGATATAAGGACTGTAATGGAAAAAGTGAGATGAAGAAGCATACATCAAAACGACATACTGATATTTTATATAAAATTCATTAAGGATGCATGACCCAGATAAGCACAGACAGAGGGAGCAGCAAGTCACCTTGACTTCCTGCAGAGCTGGAAAAGAACGCTATTGTTTAAGAAGTTATACTGTTAGAGTCAGAAGAAAGAAAGAAATTGATCTTTACAGTCAAGCAGGCACGCTGGTCTTTGGGCAGCTCTGGTTAATGTGAAATGCCAACACCCGGTACTCAAGGGAGGAGGCCCAAACAGACACAGAGACAGAATTCTATGTAATTTTTTTCTTGTTTTGCCCTAGCATATGTATTTTATTTTATCAACTTGCACAGAGAGACTTTGCAGTGGATGGAGCCGTTTGAGTAGAGCTGTCTGGGAGGCAATAGATTGTACAGGTCTGAGAGCCCAGGAGAAACATCTGAGCTGGAGACCTATATCTAGGAATTAAGAGCATATTAGAAGTAATAAGAATAAATGAAAAAACAGCTTAAAAGTCAGCACTGAAAAAACAAAGATCATGGCATCTGGTCCCATTGATATTGCTATTGCTATTGCTAAGTCACTTCAGTCGTGTCCAACTCTGTGTGACTCCATAGATGGCAGCCCACCAGGCTCCCCCATCCCTGAAATTCTCCAGGCAAGAAAACTGGAGTGGGTTGCCGTTTCCTTCTCCAATGCATGAAAGTGAAAAGTGAAAGTGAAGTTGCTCAGTTGTGTCTGACCCTCAGCGACCCCATGGACTGCAGCCTTCCAGGCTCCTCCATCCATGGGATTTTCCAGGCAAGAGTACTGGAGTGGGGTGCCATTGCCTTCTCCGCTAGTCGCATTACTTTGTGGCAAATAGATGGGGAAATAATCAAAACAGTGACAGACTTTATTTTCCTGGGCTCCAAAAACACTTGCTCCTTGGAAGAAAAGCTATGACAAACCTAGACAGCATATTAACAAGCAGAGACATTACTTTGCCGACAAAGGTCTGTACAGTCAAAGCTGTAGTTTTTCCAGTAGTCATGTATGGATGTGAGAGTTGGACCATAAAGGAGGCTGTGCACCAAAGAACTGATGCTTTTGAACTGTGGTGTTGGAGAAGACTCTTGAGAGTCTCTTGGATTGCAAGCGGATCAAATCAGTCAGTCCTAAAGGAAATCAGTCCTGAATATTCATTGGAAGGACTGAAGCTGAAGCTCCAATACTTTGGCCACCTGACAGGAAGAGCCAATTCATTGGAAAAGACTCTGATGCTGGGAAAGATTGAGGGCAGGAGAAGGGGGCCACAGAGGATGAGATGGTTGGATGGCATCACTGACTCAATGGACATGGGCTTGAGCAAACTTCTGGAGATGGGGAAGGACAGGGAAGCCTGGCGTGATGCAGTCCATTGGGTCACAAAGAGTCAGACATGACTTAGTGACTGAACAACATATCCTGTGATGTAGATATGGGTTTGTACATCTTCTTAATTGTTTTAGTGATGCTACACAGGTGGTAGCAGGTGCTACAGGTGGTAAACTTTACTACTATTTGTGTGTTTGAAAATTATGGCTTTACATTTGCATGTTAGTTCAACTGGACATAAAATTCTAGATTTGCAATTATTTTCTTTCAACATTTTGAAGATAACACTCCATTATGTTTATGTGAAATTTCTGTCAGTCTAGTTGTGTGGCCTTACTAAGGTGTGGGTGTAGATGGAAGAATGGTGGTCAACATTCCATAGATATAACCTGTCACAAATGCCCTTGCTTCATAGTAAACTATCAAAGTTTTCTGGAGAACCCACAAATAACTGAAATTGGATTTTTTGGATAGACTTATTTGAATTCCTCAAGGATGAAACACCCAAATTCCCACCTTACTAGTTATTAACTAGTCAATTTACCCCCACCCCCAAAAAGCATAAGAATTATTACCCCAAGACTGAAGTTTTTCTCCCTAGCCTCATTCTCTCTCTCTTTTTTTTTGTAGACTTTCTTTTCGATTTATTATGTAATGACAGACTGATGTGATTGAAATGAAATAAATATTAGACATACTTAACATTTTATATGCTATATGTCATCATATTGGCAAAGTACATAGATCACATTATTATTATTATTTTTTATAGATTAATGGATCATAAGTGTGTGAGTTTATTTCTGGGTTTTTTTTTTTACTTTACAATATTGTATTGGTTTTGCCATGCATTGACATGAATCCACCACGGGTGTACATATGTTCCCCATCCTGAACCCTCCCACCTCCCTCCCCATCCCATCCCTCTGGGTCATTCCAGTGCACCAGCCCCATGATGCACCCTGTATCATGCATCGAACCTGGACTGGCGATTCATTTCACGTATGATAATTTACGTTTCAATGCTATTCTCCCAAATCATCCCACCCTTGGCCTTTCCCACAGAGTCCAAAAGACTGTTCTATACATCTGTGTCTCTTTTGCTGTCTTGCATACAGGGTTATCATTACCATCTTTCTAAATTCCATATATATGAATTAGTATACTGTATTGGTGTTTGTATTTCTGGCTTACTTCACTCTGTATAATGGGATCCAATTTCATCCACCTCATTAGAACTGATTCAAATGTATTCTTTTTAATGGCTGAGTAATACTCCATTGTGTATATGTACCACAGCTCTCTTATCCATTCGTCTGCTGATGTACATCTAGGTTGCTTCCATGTTCTGGCTATTGTAAACAGTGCTGTGATGAACATTGGGGTACACATGTCTCTTTCAATTCTGGTTTCCTCAGTGTGTATGTCCAGCATTGGGATTGCTGGGTCATATGGCAGTTCTATTTCCAGTTTTTTTAAGGAATCTCCACACTGTTCTCCATAATGGCTGTACTAGTTTGTATTCCCACCAATAGTGTAAGAGGGCTCCCTTTTCTCCACACCCTCTCCAGCATTTATTCGTTTTGGATAGCAGCCATTCTGACTGGTGTGAAATGGTACCTCACTGTGGTTTTGATTTGCATTTCTCTGATAATGAGTGATGTTGAACATCTTTTCATGTATTTGTTAGCCATCTGTATGTCTTCTTTAGAGAAATGTCTGTTTAGTTCTTTGACCCACTTTTTGATTGGGTCGTTTATTTTTCTGGAATTGAGCTGCAGGAGTTGCTTGTATATTTTCGAGATTAATTCTTTGTCTGTTGCTTTGTTTGCTGTTATATTCTCCCATTCTGAAGGCTGTCTTCTCACCGTGCTTATAGTTTCCTTTGCTGTGCAGAAGCTTTTAATTTTAATTAGGTCCCATTTGTTTATTTTTGCTTTTATTTCCAATATTCTGGGAGATGGGTTATAGAGGATCCTGCTGGGGTTTATGTTGGAGAGTGTTTTGCCTATGTTTTCCTCTAGGAATTTTATAGTTTCTGGCCTTACATTTAGATCTTTAATCCATTTTGAATTTATTTTTGTGTATGGTGTTAGAAAGTGCTCTAGTTTCATTCTTTTACAAGTGGTTGACCAGTTTTCCCAGCACCACTTGTTAAAAAGATTGTCTTTTCTCCATTATATATTCTTGCCTCCTTTGTCAAAGATAAGATGTCCATAGATGCATGGATTTATCTCTGGGCTTCCTATTTTGTTCCATTGATCTATATTTCTGTCTTTGTGCCAGTACCATACTGTATTGATGACTGTGACTTTGTAGTAGAGACTGAAGTCAGGCAGGGTTGATTCTTCCAGTTCCTTTCTTCTTTCTCAAGACTGCTATGGCTATTCAAGGTTTTTTGTATTTCCATACAAATTGTGAGATTATTTGTTCTAGTTCTGTGAAAAATACCACAGGTAGCTTGATAGGGATTGCAATGAATCTATAGATTGCTTTGGGTAGTATATTCATTTTCACTATATTTATTCTTCCAATCCATGAACATGGTATATTTCTCCATCTATTTGTGTCCTCTTTCATTTCTTTCACCAGTATTTTATAGTTTTCTATATATAGGTCTTTTGTTTCTTTAAGTAGATATATTCCTAAGTATTTCTTTTTTTCGTTATAATGGTGAATGGAATTGTTTCCTTAATTTCTCTTTCTGTTTTCTCATTGTTAGTGTATAGGAATGCAAGGGATTTATGTGTGTTGATTTTGTATCCTGAAACTTTATTATATTCATTGATTAGCTCTAGTAATTTTCTGGCGGAGTCTTTAGGGTTTTCTATGTAGAGGATCATGTCATCTGCAAACAGTGAGAGTTTTACTTCTTCTTTTCCAATCTGTATTCCTTTTATTTCTTTTTCTGCTCTGATTGCTGCTGCCAAAACTTCCAAAACTATGTTGAATAGTAGTGGTGAGAGTGGGCACCCTTGTCTTGTTCCTGACTTTAGGGGAAATGCTTTCAATTTTTCACCATTGAGGATAATGTTTGCTGTGGGTTTGTTATATATAGCTTTTACTTGTTGAGGTATTTTCCTTCTATTCCTGCTTTCTGGAGGGTTTTTTTTTTTTATCATAAATGGATGTTGAATTTTGTCAAAGGCTTTCTCTGTATCTACTGAGATAATCATATAGTTTTTGTTTTTCAATTTGTTAATGTGGTGTATTACGTTGGTTGATTTGTGGATGTTAAAGAATCCTTGCATCGCTGGGATAAAGCCCATCTGGTCATGATGTATGATCTTTTAAATATGTTGTTGGATTCTGTTTGCTAGGATTTTGTTAAGGATTTTTGCATCTATGTTCATCAGTGATATTGGCCTGTAGTTTTCTTTTTTTTTGTGGCATCTTTGTCAGGTTTTGGTATTAGGGTGATGGTGGCTTCATAGAATGAGTTTGGAAGTTTACCTTCCTCTGCAATTTTCTGGAAGAGTTTGAGTAGGATGGGTGTTAGCTCTTCTCTAAATTTTTGGTTGAATTCAGCTGTGAAGCTGTCTGGACCTGGGCTTTTGTTTGCTGGAAGATTTCTGATTACAGTTTCAATTTCCATGCTTGTGATGGGTGTGTTAAGATTTTCTATTTCTTCCTGGTTCAGTTTTGGGAAGTTGTACTTCTCTAAGAATTTGTCCATTTCTTCCAAGATGTCCATTTTATTGGCAGATAGTTGCTGATAATAGTTTCTTATGATTTTTTGTATTTGTGTGTTGTCTGTTGTGATCTCACCATTTTCATTTCTAATTTTGTTGATTTGGTTTTTCTCCCTTTGTTTCTTGAGTCTGGCTAATGTTTTATCAATTTTATTTATCTTCTCAAAGAACCAGCTTTTAGCTTTGTTGATTTTTGCTATGGTCTCTTTTGTTTCTTTTGCATTTATTTCTGCCCTAATTTTTAAGATTTCTTTCCTTCTACTAACCCTGGGGTTCTTCATTTCTTCCTTTTCTAGTTGCTTTAGGTGTAGAGTTAGCTTGTTTATGTGATTTTTTTCTTGTTTCTTCAGATAAGCCTGTATTGCTATGAACCTTCCCTTTAGCACTGCTTTTACAGTGTCCCATAGGTTTTGGCTTGTTGTATTCTCATTTTCATTCATTTCTATGCATATTTTGATTTCTTTTTTATTTCTTCTAAGATTTGTTGGTTATTCAGCAGTGTGTTGTTCAGCCTTCATATGTTGGAATTTTTAATATTTTTTTCTCCTGTAATTGAGATCTAATCTTACTTCATTGTTGTCAGAAAAGATGCTTGGAATGATTTCAATTTTTTTGAATTTACCAAGGCTAGATTTATGGCCCAGGATGTGATCTATCCTGGAGAAGGTTCCGTGCGTGCTTGAGAAAAAGGTGAAATTCATTGTTTTGGAGTGAAATGTCCTATATATATATCAATTAAGTCTAACTTGTCTATTGTATCATTTAAAGTTTGTGTTTCCTGGTTAATTTTCTGTTTAGTTGATCTATCCATAGGTGTGAGTGGGGTATTAAAGTCTCCCACTATTACTGTGTTATTGTTAGTTTCCCCTTTCATACATGTTAGCATTTGTCTTACATATTGCGGTGCTCCAATGTTGGGTGCATTAGATCAGATCAGATCAGTCGCTCAGTCGTGTCCGACTCTTTGCGACCCCATGAATTGCAGCACGTCAGGCCTCCCTGTCCATCACCAACTCCCGGACTTCACTCAGATTCACATCCATTGGGTCAGTGATGCCATCCAGCCATCTCATCCTCTGTCGTCCCCTTCTCTTCCTGCCCCCAATCCCTCCCAGCATCAGAGTCTTTTCCAATGAGTCAACTCTTCACATGAGGTGGCCAAAGTACTGGAGTTTCAGCTTTAGCATCATTCCTTCCAAAGAAATCCCAGGGCTGATCTCCTTCAGAATGGACTGCTTGGATCTCCTTGCAGTCCAAGGGACTCTCAAGAGTCTTCTCCAACACCACAGTTCAAAAGCATCAATTCTTCGGCGCTCAGCCTTCTTCACAGTCCAACTCTCACATCCATATATGACCACAGGAGAAACCATAGCCTTGACTAGACGAACCTTTGTTGGCAAAGTAATGTCTCTGCTTTTGAATATGCTATCTATGTTGGTCATAATTTTCCTTCCAAGGAGTAAGTGTCTTTTAATTTCATGGCTGCAGTCACCATCTGTAGTGATTTTGGAGCCCAGAAAAATAAAGTCTGACACTGTTTCCACTGTTTCCCCATCTATATCCCATGAAGTGGTGGGACCAGATGCCATGATCTTCGTCTTCTGAATGTTGAGCTTTAAGCCAACTTTTTCACTCTCCACTTTCACTTTCATCAACAGGCTTTTTGGTTCCTCTGCACTTTCTGCCATAAGGGTGGTGTAATCTGCATATCTGAGGTGATTGATATTTCTCCTGGCAATCTTGATTCCAGCTTGTGTTTCTTCCAGTCCAGCGTTTCTCATGATGTACTCTGCGTAGAAGTTAAATAAGCAGGGTGACAATATATACAGCCTTGACGAACTCCTTTGCCTATTTGGAACCAGTCTGTTGTTCCATGTCCAGTTCTAACTGTTGCTTCCTGACCTGCATACGAATTTCTCCAGAGGCAGATCAGGTGGTCTGGTATTCCCATCTCTTTCAGAATTTTCCACAGTTTATTGTGATCCACACAGTCAAAGGCTTTGGCATAGTCAATAAAGCAGAAATAGATGTTTTTCTGGAACTCTCTTGCTTTTTCTATGATCCAGTGGATGTTGGCAATTTGATCTCTGGTTCCTCTGCCTTTTCTAAAACCAGCTTGAACATCAGGAAGTTCATGGTTCACATATTGCTGAAGCCTGGCTTGGTGAATTTTGAGCATTACTTTACTAGCGTGTGAGATGAGTGTAATTGTGTGGTAGTTTGAGCATTCTTTGGCATTGCCTTTCTTTGGGATTGGAATGAAAACTGACCTTTTCCAGTCCTGTGGCCACTGCTGAGTTTTCCAAATTGGCTGGCATATTGAGTGCAGCACTTTCACAGCATCATCTTTCAGGATTTGGAATAGCTCTCTGGAATTCCATCACCTCCACTAGCTTTGTTCGTAGTGATGCTTTCTAAGGCCCACTTGACTTCACATTCCAGAATGTCTGGCTCTAGATCAGGGATCACACCATCGTGATTATCTGGGTCGTGAAGATCTTTTTTGTACAGTTCTTCTGTGTATTCTTGCCATCTCTTCTTAATATCTTCTGCTTTTAGGTCCATACCGTTTCTGTCCTTTATCGAGCTCATCTTTGCATGAAATGTTCCTTTGGTACCTCTGATTTTCTTGAAGAGATCCCTAGTCTTTCCCATTCTGTTGTTTTCCTCTATTTCTTTGCATTGATTGCTGAAGAAGGCTTTCTTATCTCTTCTTGCTATTCTTTGGAACTATGCATTCAGATGTTTATATCTCTTTTTCTCCTTTGCTTTTCACTTCTCTTCTTTTCACAGCTATTTGTAAGGCCTCCCCAGACAGCCATTTTGCTTTTTTGCATTTCTTTTCTTTCTTTTTTTTTTGCATGCTTTTTTGCATTTCTTTTCTACGGGAATGGTCTTGATCCCTGTCTCCTGTACAATGTCACGAACCTCATTCCATAGCTCATCAGGCACTCCATCTATCAGATCTAGGCCCTTAAATCTATTTCTCACTTCCACTGTATAATCGTAAGGGATTTGATTTAGTCATACCTGAATGGTCTAGTGGTTTTCCCTACTTTCTTCAATTTAAGTCTGAATTTGGCAATAAGGAGTTCATGGTCTGAGCCACAGTCAGCTCCTGGTCTTGTTTTTGCATATGTATTTATAATTGTTATATCTTCTTCTTGGATTGACCCTTTGATCATTATGTAATATCCATCTTTGTCTCTTTTCACAGCCTTTGTTTTAAAGTCTATTTTATCTGATATGAGTATTGCTACTCCTGTTTTCTTTTGGTCTCTATTTGCATGGAATATCTTTTTCCAGCCCTTCACTTTCAGTCTGTATGTGTCCCTTGTTTCAAAGTGGGTCTCTTGTAGACAAAATATATAGGGGTCTTATTTTTGCATCCATTCAGCCAGTCTTTGTCTTTTGGTTGAAGCATTCAACCCATTTACATTTAAAGTAATTACTGATAAGAACAACTGACTGGTTCCAAATAGGAAAAAGAGTACATCAAGGCGGTATATTGTCACCCTGCTTATTTAACTTCTATGCAGAGTACATCATGAGAAACGCTGGACTGGAAGAAACACAAGCTGGAATCAAGATTGCCAGGAGAAATATCAATCACCTCAGATATGCAGATGACACCACCCTTATGGCAGAAAGTGAGGAGGAACTCAAAAGCCTCTTGATGAAAGTGAAAGTGGAGAGTGAAAAAATTGGCTTAAAGCTCAACATTCAGAAAACGAAGATCATGGAATCTGGTCCCACCACTTCATGGGATATAGATGGGGAAACAGTGGAAACAGTGTCAGACTTTATTTTTCTGGGCTCCAAAATCACTACAGATGGTGACTGCAGCCATGAAATTAAAAGACACTTACTCCTTGGAAGGAAAGTTCTGACCAACCTAGATAGCATATTCAAAAGCAGAGACATTACTTTGCCAACAAAGGTTCGTCTAGTCAAGGCTATGGTTTTTCCTGTCGTCATGTATGGATGTGAGAGTTGGACTGTGAAGAAGGCTGAGCGCCGAAGAATTGATGCTTTTGAACTGTGGTGTTGGAGAAGACTCTTGAGAGTCCCTTGGACTGCAAGGAGATTCAACCAGTCCATTCTGAAGGAGATCAGCCCTGAGATTTCTTTGGAAGGAATGATGCTAAAGCTGAAACTCCAGTACTTTGGCCACCTCATGTGAAGAGTTGACTCATTGGAAAAGACTCTGATGCTGGGAGGGATTGGGGGCAGGAGGAGAAGGGGATGACAGAGGATGAGATGGCTGGATGGCATCACTGACTCAATGGATGTGAGTCTGAGTGAAGTCCGGGAGTTGGTGATGGACAGGGAGGCCTGGCGTGCTGCGATTTATGTGCTCGCAAAGAGTCAGACATGACTGAGCAACTGAACTGAACTGATGACCCTGTTGCAATTTACTTTATTGTTTTGGGTTCGAGTTTATACACCCTATGTTTTCTGTCTAGTGAAGATCCTGTAGCATTTGTTGGAGAGCTGGTTTGGTGGTGCTGAATTCTCTTAGCTTTTGCATGTCTGTAAAGCTTTTGATTTCTCCTTCATATTTGAATGAGATACTTGCTGGGTACAGTAATCTGGGCTTAGATTATTTTCTTTAATCACTTTAAGTATGTCTTACCATTCCCTTCTGGGCTGAAGAGTTTCTATTGACATATCAGCTGTTATCTTATGGGAATCCCCTGGCATGTTATTTGTTGTTTTTCCCTTGCTGCTTTTAATATTTTCTCTGTGTTTGATCTTTGTTAATTTCATTAATATGTGTCTTGGAGTGTTTTGCCTTGGTTTATCCTGTTTGGGACTCTCTAGGTTTCTTGGACTTGGGTGACTATTTCCTTCCCCATTGTAGGGAAGTTTTCAACTATTATCTCCTGAAGTATTTTCTCATGGTCTTTCTTTTTGTCTTCTTCTTCTTGGACTCCTATGATTCGAAATTTGGGGTTTTTAATATTGTCCCAGAAGTCTTTGAGGTTGTCCTCATTTCTTTTTTAATTATTTTTTTCTTTTTTCCTCTCTGATTCATTTATTTCTACCATTCTATCTTCTACCTCACTTATTCTGTCTTCTGCCTCCATTATTCTACTGTTGGTTCCCTCCAGAGTGTTTTTGATCTCATTTATTGCATTATTTATTACATGTTGACTCTTTTTTAATTTCTTCTAGGTCCTTGTTAAACATTTCTTGCATCTTCTTGATCTTTGTCTCCAGGCTATTTATCTGTAACTCCATATCGTTTTCAAGATTTTGGATCATTTTCACTATCATTATTCGGAATTCTTTATCAGGTAGATTCCCTATCTCTTCCTCTTTTGTTTGGTTTGGTGGGCATTTATCCTGTTCCTTTACCTACTGGGTGTTTCTCTGCCTTTTCATCCTGTTTATATTGCTGTGTTTGGGGTGGCCTTTCTGTATTCTGGCAGTTTGTGGTTCCTCTTTATTGTGGAGGTTTCTCACTGTGGGTGGGGTTGGATGGGTGGCTTGTCAAGATTTCCTAGTTAGGGAAGCTTGTGTCAGTGTTCTGGTGGGTGAAGCTGGATTTCTTCTCTCTGTAGTGCAGTGAATTGTCCAGTAATGAGTTTTGAGATGTCAGTGGGTTTGGTGTGACTTTGGGCAGCCTGTATATTGAAGTTCAGGGCTATGTTCCTGTGTTATTGAAGAATTTGCATGGTATGTCTTGCTTTGGAACTTTTTGGCCCTTGGGTGGTGCTTGGTTTCAGTTTAGGTATAGAGGCATTTGATAAGCTCCTATGGATTAATGTTCCCTGGATTCAGGAGTTCTCTGGTGTTCTCAAGATTTGGACTTAAGCCTCCTGCCTCTGGTTTTCAGTCTTATTCTTACAGTAGCTTCAAGACTTCTCCACCTATACAGCACCAATGATAAAACATCTAGGTTAATGATAAAGTTTCTCCACAGTGAGGGACACCTGGAAAGGTACACAGAGTTACATGGAGAAAAGAAGAGGGAGGAGGGAGATAGAGGTGACCAGGAGGAGAAAAGGGGAAATCAAAAGGGGAGAGAGCAAGCTAGCCAGTAATTACTTCCCTATGTGCTCTCCACCGTCTGGATCCCTCAGAGATGTTCACGGAGTTACACAGAGAAGAAAAGAGGGATGAAGGAGACAGAGGTGGCCAGGAGAATAAAAGGGGGAATCAAAAGGAGAGAGAGAGACACAGCTAGTAATCAGTTCCCTAAGTGTTCTCCACAGCCCAGAACACACAAAGAGATTCACAGAGTTGGGTAGAGAAGAAAAGGAGGAAGGGGGAGATAGAGGCGACCTGGTGGAGAAAAAGGAGAGTCAAAAGGGGGAGAGAGCAATCAAGCCAGTGATATCTTTCCCAAGTGAAAATGAGTACTGAAGATTCGGTTCTTAAAGGTACAAAGTTGATAACAAATACCATAAAGCAAAGATTGAAAATCTTGAGTAGATGTTAGATTCTCAAAAATACAATATTAAAAAAAAAAAAAAGAAAAAAAGTCACAAAAATTATAAAATATATATATATGAATTTTGCTTTAAAAATAACATCTTTCTTTTTTTGCAAGGTAATAGTAGGTTATAAAAATTAAAGGAATAATAGAGGACTTAAAAAAATTTAAAAAATGATAATAGTAAAAACATATCTAGGACTTTCTCTGGAGCTGTTGTGGACAGTGTGGGGTCAGTTCATTTTCAGATAGTTCCTTGATCCGGCTTACACTTTTCAAGGTCTATAGGCCCCTTCCTATATGCAGATGGTGCTAACTACAGGGTTTTAATCTATTGCACCTGTCACTTCCAAAGCAGTTCCCTCTATTTTAGCTTCTGTTTGCTGGTCTCTTCAGTGTTTAATTTCCGCCCTGACACAAGGGGGCGGTGGTGGTCACCTTTGTTAGGCTCACTTGTTCAGTTGTGCTGTGGGGAGGAACACTGCAAACAAATATCACAGGTGTGTGTGGGGAGTGCTCACAGTGTTTCAGCCACACTGGGTTTGCCCCCGCTTGCGGTGTGTGTGCTTTCCCAGTCTACACTGCTCAGGCTCTAGGTTGCTCTGCTGGGAACTGTCTGATGAGGGCCCTGGGTTGCACACACTCACCAGGTCTAAGCCGCTTAGGTTCAGGTTCTTGGGTACTCCACAAAAGTGCAGACTTGGCTGGGCCTGCGTTTTGTGCCCATCCCAGGTCCGAGCAGCTCAGGTGACCAGGTGCTTGGAGAGCACAGTTGCCCCCAGTTGAAGGCTGTGTCTTATCACGTCCCCTGTCCCAGCTGCTCTGTTTTCTGGGTGTACAACAGGTGTGCCTTCTCAGGTGTGCTGTGTGTCTCTTCTGGGGAGCTGATCTCTGGTTGCAACCCTCTCAGCAGATGTCAACCATCCAGAATCCCAAGAAGTCTTGGTTAGCAATGAAGTCTGCTTGCAGTTTGGTATAGGATGACTCTCTGGGGCCGGATTGCCCTCTTTTGGCTCTGGCTGCTCTCACCTGCCGGTCTCCGGCGGGGGATGGGCCAGTCTGCAGCTAGCTAGCTCTGCTCAGTCCTTTGTTCTGTGAGCGGGCCTGGCAGTGTCTTAGATTAGGGCTTTTGGTGGGATAACTATCCCACAGTCTGGGTTGCTATCTCAAGCTAGTTCCCTCAGATTGCCTTCAGGGCATTCAGGCCCCATCCTTACCCTAAACAATGCAACCCACGCCTCCCTGTCCGGCTTGCTAGTGGGGGTTGTGAGCGTTCGGGCTGCTGCTCCTCTGGGAGTTGCCTTTAGGCACGTAATCTGCGGGTTTTAATTGTTTATTTATTTTTCCTCCGGGTTATTTTGCCCTCTGAGATTCCAAGGCTCGCCACAGACCCACCAGAGAGAGTGTTTCCTGGTGTTTGGAAACTTCTCTCTTTTTTAAGACTCCCTTCCCAGGATGGATCTCTGTCCCTATCTCTTTTGTCTCTCTTTTTATCTTTTATATTTTTCCTACCTTCTTTCGAAGACAATGGGCTGCCTTTCTGGGTGCCTGATGTCTTCTGCCAGCATTCAGAAGTTGTTTTGTGGAATTAGCTTGGCGTTCAAATGTTCTTTCGATGAATTTGTGGGGGAGAAAGTGGTCTCCCCATCCTATTCCTCCACCATCTTAGGATCGCCTCCCCTCTCATTCTCTTGTAAATTTTGCTTTTGCTTCTACTCTGAGAGTCAGTTTACCAACTGATTCTCATGGGGGAACATCATTTATATACATATATAAAAAAATTAACTAAGCTGCATGCAAAATGTGAAATTTTCCCTGAGTCACTCATTTACATGTCCCATTTTAGACTTAGGCTGTGGCACTTACATCCAATATCTTACACTCACTTTTCCAGGTTCTTATTTTGCTGACATCTGACATGTTCTTCATGCTGGCCTAATTGAGGCTCCTTCTTGGTTCATCTGTAGTCTCTAATTGTTTTTCCATCAAGTAAAACAGAGGAATTTTTTTCAGGCTAATGAAAACCTGTTCTTCCACCCATCATGTAGGAAACTTGAATTGGTTAGAAAAGCATTCTGAGGTCAGAAAGGCATTTTGCATGTGGTTGGTTACTCAAAAGGAACTGATGGCCTTTGATGTCCTACTGACCCACGCCATCCAGGCTGTAATACCACTTAGTCAGTCTGTTCTTTATCTGTTCAATTTTTTTCATTAGTCTGTGGCAGTGTGGTCAAAGATCAGAGAAATTTGGGTAACCATGCCTGTGAATCTTCTCTTGAGGTTCACTCTGTCCATGGACTTTGTAGTTTCCCAAAAGTCCTGCAGTAAAGAAGCCTGTTTAATTTGCTTAATCCAGTGGTTCTTCAACATACAGTTCCACTTCTCTTCCAGCTCCACCCCACTGCCCCCAATATGCACACAGTCCACTTGACATCATGTGGTACAGTATGGGCAAGCTTGTCCCATTCTGACAGAAAGAATTCCATGTTCCCACTCACTCTGACCTTGGCTTCCCTTCAATCCATGATTATTTCTTTTTCTTTTTTATTAACTTTTTTTTGGAATATAATATCCACAGCATTTATTTTATGTGTTGTTGTTGTTCAGCCGCTCAGTTGTGTCCAACTCTTTGTGACCTCATGGACTGCAGCAGGCCAGGTCTCTCTGTCCTTCAGCAGCACCCAGAGCTTGCTCAAACTCATATCTTGAGATGGTGATGCCATCAAACCATCTCATCCTCTGTCATCCCCTTCTCCTCCTGCCTTTGATCTTTCCCAGAATCAGGGTGTTTTCCAATGAGTCAGTTCTTCACATCAGGTGACCAAGGTATTGGAGTTTCTGCTTCAGCATCAGTTTTTCCAATGAATATTCTGGGCTGATTTCCTTTAAGACTGACTGGTTTGGTATCCTTCCAGTCCAGGGGACTCTCAAGAGTCTTCTCCAGCACCACAGTTGGAAAGCATCAATTCTTCCGTGCTCAGCCTTCTTTATGGTCCAACTCTCACATCTGTACATGACTACTGGAAAAACCACAGCTTTGATTATATGGATCTTTGTCAGCAAAGTAATGTATCTGCTTCTTAATACCCTGTCTAGGTTTGTCATAGTTTTTCTTCCAAGGAGCAAGCATCTTTTAATTTCATGGCTGCAGTCACCATCTGCAGTGATTTTGGAGCCCAAGAAAATAAATTCTGTCACTGTTTCCCCATCTATTTGCCATGAAGTGATTGGACAGGATGCTGTGATCTTTGCTTTTTGAATGTTGAGTTTTAAACCAGTCTTTCACTCTCCTCTTTCACCTTCATCAAAATGTTCTTTAGTTCCTCTTCGCTTTTTACCATAAGGATGGTGTCATCTACATATTTATTGATATTTCTCCCAGCAACCTTGATTCCAGCTTATGCTTCATCCAGCCTGGAATTTCTCATAATGTTCTCCACATATAAGTTAAATAATCAGGGTGACAATACACAGTCTTGATGTACTCCTTGCCCAATTTGGAACCAGTCCATTGTCATGTCCGATTCCAACTGTTGCTTCTTGACATGTATACAGATAAGGTGGTCTGTTATTCCCATCTCTTTCAGAATTTTCCAGTTTGTGATGATCCACACAGGTGAATGCTTTAGTGTAGTCAGTGAAGTAGAAGTAGATGCTTTTCTGGAATTCTCTTGCTTTTTTGATGATCCAATGGATGTTGGAAATTTGATCTATGGTTTCTCTGCTTTTTCTAAATCCAGCTTTAATATCTTGAGGTTCTCAGTTCAACTACTATTGAAGCCTAGCTTGGAGACTTTTTTAGCATTACTTTGCTTTCATGTGAAATGAGTGCAATTGTGCAGTATTTTGAACATTCTTTGGCATAGACCTTCTTTGGAATTGGAATGAAAACTGACCTTTTCCAGTCCTGTAGCCACTTCTGAGTTTTCAAATTTGCTGGCATAATGAATGCATCACTTTCACAGCTCCATCTTTTAGAATTTGAAATAACTCAGCTGTAATTCCATCACCTCCACTAGCTTTGTTCATAGTGATGCTTCCTAAGGCCCACTTGACTTCACAAACCTAGATGTCTGGCTCTATCTATCTACCTAACATTTATCTAGATCTATGTGTGCATGTTAAGTTGCTTCAGTTGTGTCTTACTCTTTGTGATGTTATGGATGTATGTTACCAGGCTCCTCAGTCCATGGGTTTCTCCAGGCAAGAATACTGGAGTGGGTTGCCATGCCCTACTTTAGGGGATCTTCCTGACCCAGGGCTTGAACCTGAGTCTCTAATGTTTCCTGCATTGGCAGGAGGGTTCTTTACCACTAATGCCGCCTGGGAAGCCCCATTTATATCTATATATTTCTATTATTTATATCTATCTATATCTCTATTATTTCTATCTTTCTACTTATCTATCTCTTTTATTTCTATCTATACTTCTATTATTTCTATCCATCTATCCATCTATCATGTCTGTCTATCTATCATTTATATCGCTCTGTCCCTTGTTTATATACTATCATTTATATCTAAATCTATCTATCTATTCCTATATCTTTTTCTATTGATTGATCTATCTTCCTATCTATTGTCTATTTATTATATATTTTGAGTGGTAAGCTCCTGGGAATTATTTGGACATATTTAAAATGCAGCTCAATACCAGTGCTTTGCAAAAATCTTGTCTTCATCTGGAGAAATGATTTTGTCGTGCACTGAAGGCATAACCACCAAGGCCTCTGTGTACTGTGGGAAGAGTTGACTAAAGTACTTCCTGGTCCTTGCCATTACTTCTTCTGAAAACAGATTCAGGGCTGACCAGGGTAAGGGTGACCAGAACCACATCCCTCATCTGTTACCATATGCCCTGGCAACTTGCCACTAGGCTCTAAATAGTGTCCCTTCATGTTGCAGATGAGAATGGAGGAATTTACCATTATCAGAGGGCACCCAGGTGGTGGGTGGCTCAGGTAGGGTCTGAATATAGGCTGTTTCAACTCTAAACCTCGAAAAACCACAAAGACCATTTGTAGCAAATTTTTTTCTCTGAGGGGGGCCGGTTGGGAAGATGGATGATTGACCGTGTGCCTTGGAGAGAATGGTCAGCAGGGAGGAGCTGGACAAGAGGCTCAGGAGGGGTGGGACAAGCTGGAATACACCAGGATATCTGTGTCTGTCTGTCTGTCTGTCACTGTTTCTGACCCTGAGGGCCTGCAGAATGTAATAGTGCTGCTCCATTGTATCCTTCCAAACTTTGTCAAATTCCAATTTCACCACCTCTACCCAGAGCCTGGGGCTTCCCTGCTGGCTCAGTGGTAAAGAATTTGCCTGTCAATGCAGAAGACTCAGATTTGATCCCTGGGTTGGGAAGATCCCTTGGGGAAGGAAATGGCAATCCACTCCGTTATTCTTTCCTGGGAAATTCCATGGACAGAGGAGCCTGGCAGGCTACAGCCCATGGGGTCGCAAAGTGTAGGACATGACAGAGACTAAACAACAACCTGGAGCCCTAGTATGAAAGGGCATGTTGGGAAACAAGATGGTAGCTTCATTAAGTTGTTACATGGAAGCTTGCCCAGATTTTTTTATGGAAGACCTCCACTTTAGAGGAGGCCTGTGCAGAGCAACTTGGCAAGATCTACCAAAATCACAAATCTACCAAAAGTACAAAATCATCAGAAATCCCAGTTCTGGGGATCTATCCCAAAGCTACCTGGGCCAATACCCCAAATGACTAATTACTGGAGTGTTGTGTACTGCTTGGGGAATAAAGTTTTGTCAGAATACAGCCACTTCCATCTGTGGGTTGTCTGGGGCAGCTTTTTTGTGGCAATGGTGGAGCTGAGTAGCTCAACAGAAACGGTGTGAACCCCAGAGTTCAAAGTGCTTACCATCTGGCCCCAGTTCAGGTTGACTGCTTGTGATAGGGGGAAGTTTCTTTTTATAGTTGTACTCAAGATCAGAGAGACTTGACTGGTGGCCCAGATGGTACAGAATCTGTTAGGTAGTTAGAGTAGCAAACAGGAGTCCAAAATGGCGGTGGCTAACAGACAAGGTAAGGAAAAGTTCGCGAAAATAGAACAAAGGAAGGTCAAAGGAAGGTCTGAGGATCTGAGTGAGGACCTCAGGTAGAACAAACAACACTCCTGGCTAGCCCAATTTACATACATAGGGCAGGCCCAGGGGGAGAAAAAAAACATATAAAAAGAGGAGCCAAAGGGCTCTCTCTCTTGCCCCCGGGCTTTGGGGCACTCTTCTCTTCACGTCTTTGGGTAGACATGCCCTTAGGCCTCGAGGATGGATTTTCCTGCTATTTTCTAAATAAAATAGAGCTGTAACACTGATTTGTCTAAGAGCTATAACATGGTCTGTCCAAGACCCGAGAGCTGTGACGCGCTGAGGGCTGTAATGTCCGTCACTCCAAATCTTTGTTGTGATGAGACAGGACCGAAGAGAATACACTCGCCTGACAAATCTGTCTGCAATGTGGGAGACCCAGCTTCAACCCCTGGGTCGGGAAAATGCCCTGGAGAAGGGCATGGCTACCCATTCCAGTATTCTTTCCTGAAGAATTCCATGGATAGAAGAGCATGGTGGGGTGGTTCATGGGTTCACAAAGAATTGGGCATGACTGAGTAACTAAAACTGAAGATGGGAAGTAAAAGAGCCCTAAACTGAGAGTGCCGTCATTAGCAACTCTTGGTTTACAAAGGATGGAAGAAAGCAATAATTATAAATGACTACTTATTTCAGAGAAGAAAATGGAAATCTGTTCCAGTATTCTTGCCTGGGAAATCCTATGGACAGAGGAGCCTGGCAAGCTACAGACCATGAAATTGCAAAAGAGTTGGACACGACTTAGTGACTACGTGTACATGCATGTACACACATTTATTTCAGAGAAAAGAGAGACCACTAGATGTTATGGCTTTCTGATAGAATGGAACAAAACCAGCCATGACGTATACTTGCAAAACAATAACAACAACAACAACAACAACTCTAACGGGATTAAACCTTTTTAATCTAACTATCCGTGGGCAGGAAACACAGGGGACAGAAGAACCTGCCTGATGACACAGCACACAGTAAAGTCCCATATGGTGGGAAACTAACTCTTTGGGACACACAATCCACTCTCTTCCATAAGTACATTGTTAGAAATAAAGATGGTGGCAAGGGCAGGATGTAATGGAGTGAAAGAGAATAAAGGAGCATTTTGACCAATTGTAATTTATGACTGTTTTCACCTTCTGATTCAAACACAGTTCAGTTCAGTTCAGTCACTCAGTTGTGTCCGACTCTTTGAGACCCCATGAATAGCAGCACGCCAGGCTTCCTTATCCATCACCAACTCCCGGAGTTCACTCAGACTCACGTCCGTCGAGTCAGTGATGCCATCTAGCCATCTCATCCTCTGTCGACCCCTTCTCCTCCTGCCCCCAATCCCTCCCAGCATCAGAGTCTTTTCCAATGAGTCAGCTCTTCGTGTGAGGTGGCCAAAGTACTGGAGCTTCAACTTTAGCATCATTCCTTCCAAAGAAATCCCAGGGCTGATCTCCTTCAGAATGGACTGGTTGGATCTCCTTGCAGTCCAAGGGACTCTCAAGAGTCTTCTCCAACACCACAGTTCAAAAGCATCAATTCTTCTGTGCTCAGCCTTCTTCACAGTCCAACTTTCACATCCATACATGACGACAGGAAAAACCATAGCCTTGACTGGATGGACCTTTGTTGGCAAAGTAATGTCTCTGCTTTTGAATATGCTATCTAGGTTGGTCATAACTTTCCTTCCAAGGAGTAAGTGTCTTTTAATTTCATGGCTGCAGTCACCATCTGCAGTGATTTTGGAGCTCAAAAAATTAAAGTCTGACACTGTTTCCACTGTTTCCCCATCTATTTCCCATGAAGTGATGGGACCAGATGCCATGATCTTCGTTTTCTGAATGTTGAGCTTTAAGCCAACTTTTTCACTCTCCACTTTCATCAAGAGGCTTTTGAGTTCCTCTTCACTTTCTGCCATAAGGGTGGTGTCATCTGCATATCTGAGGTTATTGATATTTCTCCTGGCAATCTTGATTCCAGCTTGTGTTTCTTCCAGTCCAGGGTTTCTCATGATGTACTCTGCATATAAGTTAAAAAGCAGGGTGACAGTATACAGCCTTGATGTACTCCTTTTCCTATTTGGAACCAGTCACACAGAGACTCTAGTAAAACATGGTGGAGATAACGAAGTAGGAGCTCATGCTGAATATTTCACAATATTATGGGATTATCATTAATTTTGAGTTGTCATGGTTGTATCATGGTTATGTTTAAAAGAAGAGCTCTACCAACAAGGTCCTACTGTACAGCATGGGGAACTCTGTTTATTGCATCTAAAGCATTAAACAGAAAGACAAACTATTACAAGGTGATACCACAGGTAAAACTTGTTTGTCCTAATTAATTTTTTAATTTTCAAAGCCAAACTGTAACATGGTGAGTTATATAAAAAGAAACCACTTGGTAAAACAAAACCCTCCATCAATTAAAGATAGCACTTTATCATCACAGAACACTTTCATGCATAGTCTCGTCTTCACAACAGCCTTTGAGTTGGACAGAACAATAGTTTTTTTTTTCCCTTTTAGCTGAAGAATTTAATTGAGACGCAGCAGACCCTGACTTGCTTTAATGTTTTCTAGTTGATTGGCAAGATGGAGAATGAAATTTAACTTTAAAAAAAAAATACCACTGCACTAAACTGCTTTTGCAGCCACCAGAGAAAAGCTAAGTTGTGCCCAGAATATAGACATACCTGGTGTTACTGTGCTTCATTTGATATTGCTTTGTGGACATCTGTATATTTTTAATTGAAGATTTATGGCAACCCTGTGTTGTTTGCTGGTGGGTAGCATTTTTTCAGCAATAAAATATTTTAAAATTACGTATGTACTTTTAAAGACATTGCTATTTCACACTTAACAGACTACAGTATAGGGTAAATACAACTTTTATATGTGCTGGGAAACCAAAAATTTGTGTGACTCATTTTATTATGTTTGCTCTTTTGCAGTGGTCTGGAAGCAAACTGCCTCATATCTCTGAGGTTTTCCTGTACTCTATTTAATTAAGACAAAGACAAGTATAAATCCACTTTGTTTCCAGAAACACTTAATTCTTGGGGTATAAATGTAAAGGTATCTTGTTATAGGCACTTGCTTTGGGATTTCTTTCCTGAAGCCCTTCTTGCTGAGTTCCTATATCAACCTGTGGACTCTAGTTGTGAATTCTCAGGGAACCTTTGCATTTCCCTATTAAGATAGACACAATGTCACCAAATCTTATTTAAGTTTCCTCTTCCTGGTAAAACAGAAGATAGTGGCTCCTCTGCTACTAGGCTGAGGTCATGTGACCAGTTCCAGCCAATAGGCTGTAAGCAGAAATGTCAGGTGTGACTTCCGGGTTGAAGCATTAAAGAACAGGTGTGGATTCCTCAGGCCTTTTCTCCACTGTTGATGGTGAGTTTCGAGGCAACTTGTGTAATGGTATTGCTCCTGTTTGGAGATGGCTTATGTCTCAGGGAACCACAGAAGTCCCATTGGATAGTAGTAACAGCAGACACTGATTTAAGGAAACTGTGAAATTGTGTGTTTCTTCCATAAAATCTTAAAGTATCATGGTGAGCAAGGGTGTATATTCAGATGAATATATATTTTTTCTCTATAGTCTGATACCAATATATCTTACATTCTTATCAGAGATTCTTACTGCCATTAAAGGAAAAAAAATGGCTTAGCAAAAGGTAAAAGGTGTAGAGACTAAGCAATATATGTACCTTTGGAGAATAATAAAGATGGGACAAAAATAATATAACTGGATTAGGAAGATAAGATGTAGGTTAGAGATTGATGTTAGCCGTGTACTTGACACTTGTACATAGAGGAGGCCTTGGTTTCAGTTAGAATGATGGTGTGCAGGCTCATTTTACAGAGGATGGCACGGCAAGCCTTCTGTGCCCAACAGGGGCAGAGAGCATGAGAACAAGCAGGTGACCCATAGCCCTTTGTGCTCTCAAAGTTTTTTTAGCTATAATATACAATCCTTAGTTAAGACCTTTAAAAACAAAGTAAGTGATAAGGGAATTTTTCTCCCAGTAATTATGCAATTTACAAATAATAAATGTGTTATAGAACATATGTTTGGCAAAGAATACTCATATCTACCTGTGGATATGATCCAATTTAACACCCTGTGTTTGTGGACTGTCAATCATTTACAGAGCCTGTTCTCCTAGGCCACGTCTCAGGATGGCTCTGGGAGGTGGGCAGAGGGATTCGATCCCCATTTCCTGGGAAGACAGGTGAGATTCTTACACCTATCCCCTCTCACATGGTGCTCCACTTTCCTCTCCTGTTTGTCCATTAACAGATAATCCTTTTCTGGGTTGTTATACTGGTCAAGCTTGAGAACGTTCACCTAATAATCTTGGAAGTCTTGTCAGTTTCCTTGTGATTCATTTGGGGCCAACTCCTTTGACCAACAATCCAAGACAGAAGGTGACTAAGAGACAGTGTCCACACTTGTCCACAGAAGTGACTTTGGAGGTCATGACCTCAATCCCACATTCCACGAGTGAGAAGTCAGCCTTTATTGTGTTCAGTGCTCGACATTTCAGGGTTTATTTAGCTGTTTCATCAAACATCTTATCTTGATTAATAAAGTTACTTTTCAGCCCTTCTAAGTATATGATTAAGAGCTGTGTGCTGAAGAATCCATAGAAATTAATAGCTCGGAAGTTGGGATGCTGAACCACATAGAGATGAGCAATGTCATTCCTATGTTTAAATTTATATGAATTTTCCTATAGACACGTTTGAAAAATTAATTATTTTTAAACAAAATGATATGTGTACATGCTGTAAAAGGCCACTGGTGCTATAGGGCTTTAAGTAACGAAAAGAGTAGTCCTTTACCCCACCTCCCCTGCCAAACTGATCCCCTTTGCTGTTTCTTCTGGTATTTGTGTCACTATTTCTAAATAATACACTTAAACTGCTATGTTTATTATAATAATAATAATAATTCTATGCTTATTATAATATGCTTACATTGCTTCAGGCATTTTCTGTTGACTTCCTGCAGAAAATGATTCAGCCCCTTCACCCATCCTACCACCAACTAACCACCCTCATCTTATCGTTATATCACAATTTGGGGTTGAAACTTTATTTGCTGTTTGGGAAAGACCCTGATGTAGGAAAAGATTGAAGGTGAAGGAAAGTTACACAGCTCAAAATAGCCTGGAGTTAAAACTCCCCTCTGGGTCCTCCCCACCATTCTATGCAAAACAAAGAACTCACCTGAAGTAAAAAATGGACTTTAAGGTTAATTAAGCCCAGTTTCCAGCTGTCCCAGCCTCTGGCAGATCTCCAGAATTCCTTGTCCCAGCCGTTTAAGAGATAACTAACCCAAATGACCTTGGAGAAGAACAGTCCTCCTTAAGACAGTAGATTTCCACTTATATACCTATATATACTTACTCTTTTCTTGGGTTAGTGCAGCAGCTCACTAATCTGCCTGCTGCCCCTTCTTGCCTCATTAAAGGTGATCTGTTCCTGTAAAGTGCCGGTCTCCTCCTTTTTCCGAACCTCACCTCTAACTCCCTTACCTTACAGAAGGCAAAAGAAGAGGGCCGCAGAGAGTGAGGTGGTTAGATAGCAAAACCAATTCAGTAGACATGAGTTTTAGCAAATTCTCTGGAGAAGGCAATGGCACCCCACTCCAGTACTCTTGCCTGGAAAACCCCATGGATGGAGGAGCCTGGTGGGCTACAGTCCATGGGGTCGCTAAGAGTCGGACATGACTGAGCGACTTCACTTGCACTTTTCACTTTCCTGCATTGGAGAAGGAAATGGCAACCCACTCCAGTGTTCTTGCCTGGAGAATCCCAGGGACGGGGGAGCCTGGTGGGCTGCCGTCTATGGGGTCACACAGAGTTGGACATGACTGAGGCGACTTAGCAGCAGCAGCAGCAGGAGATGGTGAAGGACAGGGAAGCCTGGCGTGCTGCAGTCCAAGGGGTCACAGAGAGTTGGACACGACTGAGCACCTGAACAACAACAAATTTATGACCATGTAAATATCATTAACTGCTAGGAAAAGTACTGTGTGGTGCTTACAGTTTTGTTCAGGAAAGCTCCTTCTACTGCTGGAATTCATCTATTTTTCATTTGCACAGTTTACATATTTGTTGTTGTTATTCAGTTGCTTAGTCAAGTCCGACTCTTTGTGACCCCATGGACTGCAGCACACCAGGCTTCCCTGTCCTTCACCATCTCCCGGAGTTTGCTCAGATTCATGTCCATTGGGTCATTGATGCTATCCAACCATCTCAACCTCTGTCACCCCCGTCTCCTCCTGCCCTCAATCTCTCCCAGCATGAGGGTCTTTTCCAATGAGTCAGCTCTCTGCACCAAGTGGTAACCTTCCTGATGTAGTTCTTCCCAGAGCCCCCCTCGGAGTTCTTGCTCCTCTTGGACCTGGTAGGGAGGCTGCATAGCTGACAGGCTGGATCCCATTTCCTGGAACCAAAGCCTCCTTTGACCCTGTTTGCCCTCTTTTATGGGTGGGGCACATCCTTCTGTTGCTTCCAGAGAAACTGTGCATGAAAGATGAAATTTTTAGCGTCCTGCTTACGTGATGTTGTCACATTGATATCTTGCCCAGTTTGCCCACATTGCTGTTGCTAGTTTGGTTGGATTTTGAAATGGAATTGAAAATACATAATTTCCTGCCCAACCCATCTCTGGAAGTATACCCTGAAAATGCTGATAGTGATTACCTCGCAGAAGAACACTGGGGTTAGGGATCAAGGGAGTCTTCCTTTTTAATGATGTAACCTTTCATACTATTTGATTTTTAAAAACCATTTGTAGTCTACAAACAATAAATGCTGGAGAGGATGTGGAGAAAAGGGAATCCTCTTACACTGTTGGTGGGAAGGCAACCACAGTACAACCACTGTGGAGAACAGTGTGAACATTACTTAAAACACTGGAAATAGAACTGCCATATCACCCAGCAATCCCAGTCCTTGGCATACACACCAAGGAAACCAGAATTAAAAGAGACACATGTATCCCAATGTTCATTGTGGCACTGTTTACAATAGCCAGGATGTGGAAGCAACCTAGATGTCCATTGGCAGACAAATGGATAAAGAAGTTGTGGTACATATACACAATGGAATATTACTCAGCTATAAAAAATAACGCATTTGAGTCAGTTCTAATGAGGTTGATGAAACTGGAGCCTATTATTCAGAGTGAAGTAAGTCAGAAACAGAAACACCAAAACAGTATAATAACATATATATATGGAATTTAGAAAGATGGTAACAATGACCCTATATGCAAGACAGCAAAAGAGACACAGATATAAAGAACAGACTTTTGAATTATGTGGGCGAAGGCAATAGTGGGATGATTTGAGAGAACAACATTGAAACATGTACTTTACTGCAGGTAAAACAGATGACCAGTGCAAGTTTGATGCATGAAGCAGGGCACTCAAAGCCAGTGCTCTGGGACAACCCAGAGGGATAGGGTGGGGAGGGAGGTGGGAGGGGGGTTCAAGATGGGGGGATACATGTGCCCCCGTGACTGATTCATGTTGATGTATGGCAAAAGCCATCACAATATTGTAATTATCCTTCAACTAAAATAAATAAATTGATTTAAAAAACCATTTGTAGACACTGTTATATGAAACAAAAAATCATTAGAAAAGAGAAAATATAGTAAACATGGAGAATTTATGCCCCAATTTGCCATGTATTACATCGTATTTAATATGATCTTTGCCCAGTGAGACATACATTCAATAAAATACAATAATTTTAAGATTACAGGGGTTTTCTATAGCTGATGTTATTGGGGAAGCCCAGAAAAAAGGACCATAATTGCAATATGTAGTGGAATCTCATAATCTTGTAATCTGAGAGCTTTAAAAAAGTTAGTGAAGTTTTGGAAATTTTAGGGACAGAGTGTACATTGAAACCAAAATTTGGCTGCCAAAAGTTAGAAGGAATTGTTTTATGTCTTTCCGGGTATTGAAATTCTTGCTGCTGCTGCTAAGTCGCTTCAGTCATGTCCGACTCTGTGCGACCCCATAGACGGCAGCTCACCAGGCTCCCCTGTCCCTGGGATTCTTACTTCTCATCATTTCCATTCTCAACACCTCCACCCCAAACTATTTCCACATTAAGCACTTCACTTGTAAACTTATTTTGCTTGGGTTTTCACAGTTCAAATAAATAGCAACTATGCAGAAAGACCTTTCAGTGAACGATGCAAAGCAAGAAAGATAACATCGGCTGAAGCTTCACTGCAGCAATTAGATTATATGAGACAAACCTCACAGTTAAAAGAACATGAGGTTGGAAATGGTTAAATCCTGTTATTTTTTTTGATAGATTTTTTTGTTTATAAAAAACTACCAACCTTGTTCTTAGGCATGAGGGCACTTTTAAATACACAGATATTCTTTATTAATTCTTCCTGTTTTTCCTAATCATAGTGGGAAAAATGGCCAATGAGGAGTCTCTCATTACATATACACACACAAAATAACGTAAAGGATGCTGAGAAAATATAAATCTCATGAAAACCTTTTAATCTCGAGAGTAGCTCTCAGCCCAGGCTGAACACTGTAATCACCCGGGAACCTTAAAAAATACTGACGCTTGGATCTCTCTGGAGGGACTCTGAGTTAATTGCTTTGCTTATCCTGGGCCTGGGGAGTTTTAAAAGCTCTCCTGGTGATGCTAATATGTTGCCAGACCTGCCAGCGGAGCCAGCGGGGTGATGCCGCCCTCTAGAGGCAGAAAGTGAAAGCAGTCCTTGTTCCTTTCTGGTGGATAATTGATTTAGCTTTTCAGATATCTTATTATTTATTCACTACCAACTTTTTCAGGCTTCTCAGGTGGCGCTAAGTAGTAAGGAACTTCTTTACCTCTCTGCCAATGCAGGAAACATTAGAAATGTGGGTTTGATCCCTGGGTTGGGACGATCCCCTGGAGGAGGACAAAGCAAGGAAATCCCATGGACAGAGAAGCCTAGTTGGCTACAGTCTATAGGATCGGGAAGAGTAGGACAACAACTGAAGCAACTTAGCTTGCACATATGCACAACTTTTTCTCTAACTTTGAAAATTAAATAGTGTTTTGGTATTTTATTTCTACTTCCAGAAGTAATACATGCTATATGCTTTCCAGACTTCAAGATTGTTGAGTTCTGGGCATGAGATTTGTTTATCTACTTTCTCACATTAAAAAAGTCACATCTGACTTTTTGCGACCCAATGTACTGCAGCCCACAAGGCTCCTCCATCCATGGGATTTTCCAGGCAAGAATACTAGAGTGGTTGTCATTTCCTCTTCCAGGGGATCGTCCTGACTCAGGGATCACACCTGCATCTCCTGTGTCTCCTGCATTGCAGCCAGAATCTTTACCCACTGGACCATTGGGTAACAAGAAACAAGAAAAAAAAAAGTAACAATTAAAAAGCTTAATTACATACACATATACAAGAGTCTGATAAAAATATGAGACTCAAAGAAGTGATAAAAGCAGGAAGTTCTCACATCTTTTAGACAAAGAAAATACATTTGTGAAGAATTGATAAAACAAAGGGGTTTGGACTTGGGGTAATAAATTGGTGAGAAAATAAAAAGGTTTGTTTACACAGCCTTATCGGTTCTAAATTTCCAGGCTCTGATGATGAAGATGCCTTCTATCTTCCTGGTACAGGGAGGGCTCCTTTCACCTGGGAGATTTATCTTCTACTTCCAGGAAGACAGAGTGTTCTTGGAACAGTTGTTTCTCAAATCCCTTTAACTCAAAATAATCAATCATATTTGGGGCTGGCATATTCTTTCTGAGTTTACTAATCTCCATAAAATCCGCTCCCACGCTTCTGTGTAATTAAACGAGAGGGTTCTTAAACTCGCTTGTGTTCAGCTAATGCTTTAGGAGCAGGATGTGCACATTCCACAGCAGTAAGGTAATTGACAGGGCTTCCCTGGTGGTTCAGATGATAAAGACTCTGCCTGGAATGTAGGAGATCTAAAACCTTGGGCTAGCAAGATCCCCTGGAAGAGGATATGGCAACCCACTCCAGTAATCTTGCCTGGAGAATTCCATGGACAGAGGAGCCTGGCAGGCTACAGTCCATAGGGTCACAAAGATTCGGACATAACTGAACAACTTTCACTTTTCACATTCAAGGTAATTGACAAATATTTTATGTTCTGCAGTTCATTTTACTTTAAACTCCTAAATCTCCTACATTTACTAAGTGATTTCTGAGAACTTAACTATCAGCTGTGCTCTGGCTCTGGAGCTGTCAGTCAGTCACACAGCTGGCTGTGGTGTGCTGGTCAATGCTTAGGGGTGGGCAGGACCTCATTGGTGTATATCCCATTTCTGTGGTGTAAATAGTGACATCAAGGTGATTACACACTTCCAATAAAGATGTACACAACTGATGCCTGTGGTCCTGAATG
This sequence comes from Bos grunniens, assembly GCF_055505025.1. Taxonomy (NCBI): domain Eukaryota; kingdom Metazoa; phylum Chordata; class Mammalia; order Artiodactyla; family Bovidae; genus Bos; species Bos grunniens. Next base: position 17,772,569 of record NC_141165.1, on the reverse strand, counting down.
CCATGTGCAGCACACCTCTGGGACTCAGGGCCCCCAAAGATAATATCAGGGCTCTTGGAAAAATCATTTCCTGAAGGGTGAACCTTAAACACACTTCACTAGATACAAGGCTTTTGATGACTAGCTCCAAGCCCCAGAGCTCTACCATCTTTCCATTTTTGCGTGTGTGTCTGTCATCTAGATTATGAAACACATCATCTTTATTGTAATTTATTGTGTGTGTGGTGGATTTAATAGACTTGTTTTTCTTAGGGTTGTGTTTGATCATCCACCCCAGGACGATCTGACATGTTCAAAACTATGATGAGTTACTTCTACCTTTGGTCGTTTCACAAGCTATCTCCTTATGCTGGAGTTCACCTAAGGAATTCTTCCACTAGGGAGTGTCTGAACTAAAATGGGCTGGGCACGCAGGGTTGACCAAGGCTGTCTGTTAGTGATGCTGGGGAGGGTGCCTCTCCTCCATGAATCCTCACCTTCCTCTTGCTTGGATTGTAGAGACTGGTCCGTCCTGTTGGGCTGAGCCGGTGAGATCCCAGTTATGTCACCTGAAGTTACAGTTTCATCAATTGGGTCTCATTAACCAGAGATTGGCTATACCTCTAAGTGTTTAGTTGAGGCTTCCCTTTATACTCAGAAGGAAGTGTTTGCTAAGCAAATTAACAGTGTAATCCGAGATCCCAGGGAGAATGTTTAAGTGATTAGTCAAAGGTAAATTACAATAGAGTATAATTACTATTTAAATAAATGCCCCAGGGTCTTTCCCTAGAAACACCTTGGAAGGCAAATAATCTTAGCTGTTTTTAAAGTGAAAGTGAAAATAAAAGTTGCTTAGTCTTGTCTCACTCTTTGCGACCCCATGGAATTCTCCAGTCCATGGAATTCTCCGGGCCAGAATACTGGAGTGGGTAGCCTTTCCCTTCTCCAGGGGATCTTCCCAACCCGGGGATCAAACCCAGGTTTCCCGCATTGCAGGCAGATTCTTAGTTATTTTATACACTGAGAAATCATAAAAGCAAGTTTTTTTTATGTTATTCTATAATTGAGAATATTCAGATTGATGTAACCGCACCCAAATTATGCAAATGAGTGTTTTTCAAAGAGTATTTGTAGAAACACTAATTATATCTTGTATGGGTTATATTATTTTTTAGCCTTAAAGAAGATGTACAGTCTTTTCATGTGATTCTAGCTTGAGTGCGGATCGCTTGCTTATCAATTCACTTCTGTTGTTCTGTTTTCTCAAATTTAAAAATAGCACTTGTCTGCCCACCCAAAGACTGGGACGTGAATACTCACGGCAGTTTTTATTTAGAGTAGCCCCAGCTATAACTAACCCAAATATCCACCAACAGAAAAATGGATAAATAAATGTTGATACAAACAATGTAACACTGCTCAACAGTAGGAAAGGAATAAACAACAGATACATGCAATATGGATAAGTCTCAAAAACAGGTTGCAGAGCAAAGGAAAGCTGGACACAAAAGCACGAATACTGTATGATTCTGTTGATATGAATTCTAGAAAAGACTAACCTCAGCTACAATGACCAAGAATAGAATAGTGGTTGTCTTGGAAGGCAGAGGTTGAGAATCTGGATATCTTTCAGGGACTACTCACTAGTGAGTAGTCTACTACAGTCTGCTTCAAGCTTCCAAAGATTCCTGCCCATCTTATGTGCAAAATATAGTCACCCTGTCCCAGAGCCCCACCCCCACCCCCACCCCAGATTGTCAAATGACTACAGCATCAACTCAAATCCCAAATCTTATCTGTCTTACCAGATCAAAAGTCTCAAATTTCATTATCTAAACCACTGAACTCAAGTATCAGGGAGACTCTGGGTAGGATCCATCCTGGGTCAAATTTCTCTCCATCTATGGAAAGCTAAAACTGGAGTCCCGAGTTTCAACAACGGGAAGCGTGAGCCACCAGGTAGGTCACTGGAAGTGGTGGGAAGTAGGCCAATGTGACTGTTGAATCATTTCCTCCCAGGATGGCTGGTTGGTCTCTGAATGATGGCACCATATTGAGAATTCAGGGTGGGACTCTAGTGCTTGCGGGTTGGGCATTCAGCATACAGTGGCTAAATCAGCCTTTGTGAGTTGGAGCCCACACTTTGGGGCCCTTGCATAGCTTCCTTCTGTTACCATGTGACTCTGTTCATGAATCCATTGTGCAAGCACTGGAGTGACCCATGAATGAGGAAGGTTGACCTCAGTTGGCAAAGTCATTTTATCTACTTGGCTGCAAGGTGAATACTCTCTGGTGGCTGCTGACATAGACACAAAGATCTTTGCATTTAATGCCCCTTCCTACAGGACCATCCACAGCCCTCTTTGTCCCTAATCTTCAAACTTCCTTCTTCCAGACCACTGAACAGGGAGCCGAGCCATGACCACTGTCCATGAGTCTATATATGTTCTAACCTCAGGCCACTTCTGCTCCAAATGGGTAACAGACGCTTGAAGCTCTTCCCACTGGGAAGCGTTCCATCACCAGGACTTTCAGCCCAGCTTCCACTCCCTGAGCACTCAGCGGCTGCAGTGCGTCCATAGTCCATATTCAGGGTTGGTGGTTTGGGGTGGGGGGGGCTCTAGGTAGCAAGCTGACTCATCAATAAACCAAAGCTTAGCCTTTAACCTCCCCTTTAGCAGGTGACAAGGCACAGCCTTAATCCTTGTGGCCACAGATGTGAACTGCAGGAGAGAGGCAGGTGCAACAGTGGTCAGTGACAGATCTCTAGGCCACCTGCAGGTGCCACTTACCTGTGCCTTCTGGCCCACTGATGCCTCATCTGTAGGCTCCACTTCCATTGTTAAGAATTTCTTGCTGATTGCTTGCCTGGGCTTGTGAGTGTGAGGGTTCTGATGAGCAGTGATGGCCACATGGTCACTTGGTGGTCATGGTCAGGTCATCATTCTCAATCAGGACCTGGCACAGGACAAATACTTTTCTTTTCAGGAAGTATATATCTCTCTGCTGCAGCTGGCATGGTCTCGCTCTAGAATCCTAGAGGTTTAGGTTGTGATATGCCTGCTGGGATTTGTCTTAAGCTGTGTATGATGTATTTTCCCACCACAGATATTCAGGATCTACCAGGGTGCATGGCCAAGCAGCAGGCTCACTTGAACCACAGCCTGGACCAGCTGTGATGCCTTTTCCTTTTGTCACTGTCATTGAGAGATGGCACCTTCCATGTGTGTGCTCAGTCGAGTGTGACTCTTTGTGACCCCATAGACTGTAGTCCACCAGTCTCCTCTGTCCATGGGATTTTCCCAGGCAAGAATACTGGAGTGAGTTGCCATTTCCTTTTCCAGGGGACCTTCCTGACCCAGGGATCAAACCTTCATCTCCTGCATTGGCAGCTGGATTCTTTAACACTAGCACCTCCTGGGAAGTCTTACACATTTCACATCATATGGTAAATGTGTTGAGAAGTATTCCTATTTGAAATACTCTATCTCCAGAACCTGAAGCAACAGGTGTGCTTCCTTCTTTGGGGTGGAAGGTTAAAGATGCAATAGTTCATTCTTGACTTACAGGGGCTGTGCCAGCAAACCCCAGCCCATTGGACCCTTAAAACTTTCCTGAATACCCTGGGTCCCTGAATCTTTACAGCATTTTCTCCCACCTTCTGGAGCACTTCTGTCTTTCAGAAACCTCCAGTACACTTGCCTCTGTATTCATTCAGTACACTTGCCTCTGTATTCATACAGCATCTATAAAGTGGACCAGTGTGATGGTCTGGGAAAAGTCCAGATGGCTCAGGTCTTTTCAGATTAAATTATGACAGAAGGCAGGCACATTAACAGCCCTGGGGCAGAGCTATAAATAAATACTGTTGTCCATCTGTACATGGCTCTAATCCTCCTCCCTGATAAAGATGAAGAGTAATGCAGCCATCAAATCTAGGGCTGCACATCATTCCCACACTAACTGACTCTAGAATAGAGGCCACACCTGCCACAACAGCTGTATTCAGGGCCTCTGTGGGGCTGAGTTTGCAGTTCAGTTCAGTTCATTCATTCATGTCCGACTCTTTGTGACCCCATGGACTGCAGCACGCCAGGATCATATTCATCTTCTAAAATCTCCACGACTTTGAAAGGGCTCAATTAATAAATAAAATGAAGGAGATGACAGAACCCACTGCCCCCCACCCTCCACACTGGTCTCTAAAAGTCTTCCATTTCTCTGGGGAATATTGTTTTCGATTTATACTCTTGGTCTGAAGTCAATTGCATGAGTTTCTGCTTTTCCTTCCCATTGTGATCGCTCTTACCTCTCAGGCCAAGAAATCCAAACGTGATGGAGCAGAGTCCTAGGGCTACCATAATAAGATACCGGCCAGGTGGTTTAAACAACAAATATTTATATTCTCACAGCTCTGGAGCCAGAAGTCCATGATCGAGGTGAGAACAGGGTTGGCTCCATCCGAGGCTGTGAGGGAGACTCTGTCCCCTGCCCACTGTCTATCCCTTAGCTTCTGGTGGTTTTCTGGAAGTCTTTGGTGATCCTTGGCTTGTAGAAACATCACTCCAATCTCTGCCTCCATCGTTCTGAGGCGTTCTCCCCTATATGTCTCTGGGTCTAAATTTATCTTTTTTTTTTACTAGGACACCAATCATGTTAGATTAGGGCCTTTCCTAATGACCTTAACTGATTACATTTGCAACTGTCATTTCCTACCCAGGGGACTTTCTGAGATACTGGGCTTGGGATTTCAACATGGGAGGTTCTGGGGATACTGTTCAAGCCATAGTGTGTGGGTTCTGCCACTTACTAAGTCACTGCATTCCAGTTATACACGGAGGATGGGAAAATGAGCACTGGGTGAGTCAGTGTACCTGCCTGAAGGGACCAAGTCTGTCCAGGTAGTTTTTTTTTTTCCTCCAGTAGTTTATATATGTTTAAAATTAATTACTTTGGCTGCGTTGGGTCTTAGTTGCAGCACTATGTCATGTGGGGTCTTCCGATGCGGTGCATGGACTCTCTACTCATGGTGCATGGGCTCAGTCATGCAGGCATAGTTGCTCTGTGACATGTGGTGTTAGGGTCCCTGACTAGGGATTGAACCTGCATCCCCTGCACTGCAAGGTGAATCTTTACCACTGGGCCACCAGGGTAGTCCTCTAAGTCTGTCTTTATTATCAAACCCCAATGTGCCCCCTACTCCAGCAGGGCGCCCTGGTGATGCTTAAAATCCCCGAGTATCAACCGCCATGTACAGCAGCCCTCAGGCTGTATGTGTCCCTGTTCTATTAGGGGCTTGGGGTCCCTTTGGGGAATGACTAGGGAATCCTGACCAGGTGCGTTTGCTGAGGTGTTGAGGGGCCTTCCTCTTGAGATTCAGCTTCTTCTTTAGTCAGTGGGCTTCAGCTCTGAGAATGGGCTTGGGCATAGAAGTGGGCAGGACTTGTCACTGGTGGTTGTCCTCTGGGTCCCCATCACCTTGATTTTGGTTGGTTGTAGAGGTAGGGCAGTTCCTTACTGTCTGCCCCCCGATCTTCCTCTTCAGAACGCTGTCCTAGTTTGCATGTCAGGGCTCCCTGAGGGGCGGTCTCCTCCGCCTGTCCTCCAATGTGCTGTCCGTCACTGTCATCGGCTCCCTGTGGCTGGTGATGGGGAATTGCTGGTCCCAGCCCTCTGTACTTTGTGGATTTCCTCCTCCCACCAGGAAGCCTGGTCCTGCCACGGCATCCTGGCATCAGTCACCCTCTAACTTCCCAACAGTTCTGGTGGCCTCTCACCGGCAGATTCCTTACCACTCTCTTCAGACGGTGCCGAAGAACCCAGCTTGTGTGGTCACTGCTGTGGACAAGCTCCTGCTGGTGCCTGTCAGCTGAGTTCTGCAGCCCCAGTGGGCAGAGTACCTCTGTGCCTTAGCTTATCCTTCCCTGGCTGGGGTACGTGGCAAGTAAACCCAGTTTGGGCTTCCCCGCTGGCTCAGAGGTAAAGAATCCACCTGCCAGTGAAGTAGACATGGGTTCAGTCCCTGGTCCCAGAAGATCCCCTGGAGAGGGAAATGGCAACCCACTCCAGTATTCTTGCCTGAAAGATCCCCGTGGACAGAGGAGCCTGGCAGGCTACAGTCCATGAGGTCACAAAGAGTCAGACATGACTTAGCAACTGAACCACAACAACAAACCTAAGTTGCTGGCTGAGTGGTGAGTTTGGAGTTGAACCTGGGGAGGGGATGGGGGACACACGTTTGCCACAAGGCAAGGGCCTCTGCACTGTGTTTAAGCAAGGATAGGGGGTGATATGTTAATCAGAGAAGAGCTGACTGCTTGAATCAACCCAGAGGGTTTAGAATTTTCATACTGACTCAGCTGTCCCCATCCTGAGTCTCTTAAGTCCCCATCCTTCTCCACCAGGGCCCTCTCCTCACCATCCCAGCCCTGCGGGGATGGAGAAGCTGACCTTTCCCACAGGGTTGTTATCCTTACACTTAATTCCTGGGCCTGATCCTCAGCTGGTTCAAACCTCCAGTGCAGGAGACGCCAGTCTCTTTGCTCTACACACAGCCAAAGAGGACCTCCAGTTTCCACATTAGTCTTTTTTTTCTCTTTTTTAAAAAAGATTATTATAGTTGATTTACAACATTATGTTAGTTTCTGCTGTACAGCAAAGTGACTCAGTTATACACATATATACATTCTTTGTCATACTCTTTTTTATTATGGTTTATCACAAGATGTAGAATATAGTTTCCTGTGCAATACAGCAGGACCCTGTTTATCCATTCTCTATGTACCATTCTCTATGCTACATTCTATATGTAGCAGTTTCCACCTGCTAATCCCAAACTCCCAACCCACCTTTGTCTTAAGTTGCTGGCTGAGCACCATCAGTCTTTTGTCGTGTTTCTCCAAGTAGGGAAACGAGTATGTCAAGGCTGTGTATTGTCACCCTGCTTATTTAACTTCTATGCAGAGTACATCATGAGGAACACTGGGCTGGAAGAAGCACAAGCTGGAATCAAGATTGCCAGGAGAAATATCAATAACCTCAAATATGCAGATGACACCACCCTTATGGCAGAAAGTGAAGAAGAACTAAAGAGCCTCTTGATGAAAGTGAAAGAGGAGAGTGAAAAAGTTGGCTTAAAGCTCAACATTCAGAAAACGAAGATCATGCCATCTGGTCCCATCATTTCATGGGAAATAGATGGGGAAACAGTGGCTGACTTTATTTTTCTGGGCTCCACAATCACTGCATATGGTGACTACAGGCATGAAATTAAAAGATGCTTACTCCTTGGAAGGAAAGCTATGACTAACCTAGACAGCATATTCAAAAGCAGAGACATTACTTTGCCAACAAAGGTCCGTCTAGTCAAGGCTATAGTTTTTCCAGTGGTCATGTATGGATGTGAGAGTTGGACTATAAAGAAAGCTGAGTGCCGAAGAATTGATGCTTTTGAACTGTGGTGTTGGAGAAGACTTTTGAGAGTCCCTTGGACTGCAAGGAGATCAAACCAGTCCATCCTAAAGGAGATCAGTCCTGGGTGTTCGTTGGTAGGACTGATGTTGAAGCTGAAACTCCAATACTTTGGCCACCTGATGTGAAGAACTGACTCATTTGAAAAGACCCTGATGCTGGGAGAGATTGAGGGCAGGAGGAGAAGGGGACGACAGAGGATGAGATGGTTGGATGGCATCACCTACTCAATGGACATGGGTTTGGGTGGACTCTGGGAGTTGGTGATGGACAGGGAGGCCTGGTGTGCTGCAGTTCATGGGGTCGCAAAGAGTCAGACGTGACTGATGACTGAACTGAACTGAACTCCAGTGTACTGATTGACTGCGCCTGGCCACAGCCTCTGTGCCCACCGTCCCTTTGTGCTTCCCTTTCGGGGGGCTCTCATCCAGGTCCACTGTCTGTGAGGGGCATCACTACTGCACTTGGACTGAACCGTCCAAGTACATTGAACTCTTCTAGGAATTGTCCGTCCTTGCCCATCACCACGGTGCAGTCCACACGGCCAGCCCAACATGCATTTTTGGGGTGTGTGCCTTACTTATTAACAGAGCTGAAAGAGAAATTATTAATGCTTTTCTTGGTGTACTGGCTTGGAAAAATATTTTTATCATTGACTACTTCCTTGCTTGGCATTATGCTGCCTCCTGAAAGTGGGCAAATCTCTCTTGATTGTGACTGTCTGTCCTTTACAGTAAAGGGAAAAGGAAAGCTTTATTTTCATCTTGAGGGTAGAATAAGTAAAAATAGAGCTGAGGAAAATTGTAGCTTTATATTTTAGTTGACCTTTTTTTTTTTTTTTTTGAAAAGAGCATTCTCCCTTAAGACATCACGTTGATAATCTCTGGTGCTGTGAGCCTCTTTCTAAATGTAAATAAATATGTGCTTTTGTTTTCAACTGGGCCACATAATTCCAGCTTCCAGAAAATTTCAGTTCAAGTTATGGAAGTCCATATATGTACCTTCTCAATGTCAGCCCTGGCATTCATTCATTCTCCATTGAGCATTTATTTATGTCTGATACTGTTCTAGAGGCTAACAAGACATTGTAAGCAAATAAGAAAACACATCCCTGTTCTTGTGGAGTACAATGAATGTTCTGGCTAATTTTAGCCTTGATTATGAAAGTAGAAGTACAATTTTATTCAATTCAAGAACAAATTATGGCTTGAGGATAATCATTCATGGGTTTTAGAATTAGTGTTACAATCTTCTCGTATTCCAACTTTAGGGTGAGTGTTCATAGAATCACTGAGTCATCCAGTCTCAACGAATAAAATGAAGCTTGTGTGTGTGTTTATTGGGGTGGAAAGAGAACCAACCCTGGGATATTACTAAGATAATATTTTATGTACAGCATAAAATTTTATGTACAGTCTTTCCATTCAGTTTATCACCCTGCAGTGCCATCTGGTGGTTGAAGTGAAGAAAAACATGCCCGGGTACACTAAAATCGTTGTAGCACAATTATTTGGCCCTTGTATCTGGAGGCTTAAGAGACCTCGGTACAATCCCTGGGTTGGGAAGATCCTCTGGAGAAGGAAATGACAACCCACTCCAGTATTCTTGCCTGGAGAACCCCATGGACAGAGGAGCCTGGCGGGCTACATTCCATGGGGTCACAAAGAGTTGGACACAACTGAGCAACTAAGCATGCAGCAGGTACCTGAGAAGAGGGCTTCAAAGGTGGCACAGCAGTAAAGAATCTGCCTGTCAATGCAGGAGGCCTGGGTTTGATCCTTGGATTGGGACGATCTCCCAGAAAAGGAAACGGCAATCTGCTCCAGTATTCTTGCCTGGAAAATCCCATGGATAGAGGAGCCTGGTGAGCTAGTCCATGTGGCTGCTACGAGTGGGTCAGGACTGAGCGTGCATGCATGCACGTGTGATGATCATAAAACTTATCATCTATACTGGGATAGTTTTGCATATGAAAGGGAAACTGTAAATAATTTCCCAGGGGCAACAGGCATACATAAGATTGTCAAAGACAAACTTTTGTATATTAGATACAAAGGTAATACTTTTAATATATCAGCCATTTATGATATACCAAAGCTTTACATGCATTATTTAATCAAATCCACATAGTAACCTCATGAAGGGGAAATTCAATTACCCTCATTTTGCAGTTGAAGGCATGGAGCTTACAGATTTTCCAGAGGATATATCAGTTTAATTCAGTTGCTCAGTTGTGTCTGACTCTTTGCGACCCCATGGACTGCACACCAGGCCTCCCTGTCCATCACCAACTCCTGGAGTTTACTCAAACTCATGTCCATTGGGTCGGTGATGCCATACAGCCATCTCATCCTCTGTCGGCCCCTTCTCTCCTTCAATCTTTCCCAGCATCAGGGTTTCTTCAAATGAGTCAGTGTTTTGCATCAGGTGGCCAAAGTATTGGAGTTTTAGCTTCAGCATCAGTCCTTCCAATGAATATTCAGGTCTAATTTCCTTTAGGATGGACTGGTTGGATCTCCCTGCAGTCCAAGGGACTCTCAAGAGTCTTCTCCAATACCACAGCTCAAAGGCATCAATTCTTCGGCGCTCAGTTTTCTTTATAGGCCAACTCTCACATCCATACATGACTATTGGAAAACCATAGCCTTGACTAGAGGGACCTTTGTTGGCAAAGTAACATCTCTGCTTTTTAACATGCTGTCTGCTGCTGCTGCTAAGTCGCTTCAGTCATGTCCGACTCTGTGCGACCCCATAGACGGCAGGCCACCAGGCTCCCCCGTCCCTGGGATTCTCCAGGCAAGAACACTGGAGTGGGTTGCCATTTCCTTCTCCAATGCATGAAAGTGAAAAGTGAAAGTGAAGTTGCTAAGTCGTGTCTGACTCCTAGCGACCCCACAAACTGCAGCCCACCAGGCTCTGCCGTCCATGGGATTTGCCAGGCAAGAGAATTGGACTGGGTTGCCATTGCCATCTCCGAATATGCTGTCTAGGTTGGTCATAACTTTCCTTCCAAGGAGTAAGGGTCTTTTAATTTCATGGCTGCAATCACCATCTACAGTGATTTTGGAGCCCAGAAAAATATAGTCTGTCACTGTTTCCATTGTTTTCCCATCTATTTCCATGAAGTGATGGGACCGGATGGCATGATCTTCGTTTTCTGAATGTTGAGCTTTAAGCCAACTTTTTCACCCTCCACTTTCACTTTCATCAAGAGGCTTTTGAGTTCCTCTGCACTTTCTGCCATAAGGGTGGTGTCATCTGCATATCTGAGGTTATTGAGATTTCTCCCAGCAATCTTGATTCCAGCTTGTGCTTCTTCCAGCCCGGTATTTCTCATGATGTACTCTGCATATAAGTTAAATAAGCAAGGTGACAATATACAGCCTTGACGAACTCCTTTTCTTATTTGGAACCAGTCTGTTGTTCCATGTATAGTTCTAACTATTGCTTCCTGACCTGCATACAGGTTTCTCAAGAGGCAGGTCAGGTGGTCTGGTATTCCCATCTCTTTCAGAATTTTCTACAGTTTGTGGTGATCCACACAGTCAAAGGCTTTGGCATAGTCAATAAAGCAGAAATAGATGTTTTTCTGGAACTCTCTTGCTTTTTCAATGATCCAGCAGATGTTGGCAATTTGATCTCTGGTTCCTCCGCCTTTCCTAAAACCAGCTTGAACATCTGGAATTTCACACTTCAGGTACTGTTGAAGCCTGGCTTGGAGAATTTTGAGCGTTACTTTACTAGCATGTGAGATGAGTGCAATTGTGCGGTAGTTTGAGCATTCTTTGCATTGTCTTTCTTTGGAATTGGAATGAAAACTGACCTTTGGGTGGGGAGGCAGAAGTCTATCGACTAAAAAATATAGTCTCAACTGAAAGTAAATAATAATTTTATTTGTGGGAATGTTTAGGACTCTGAGCCCGGGAGACAGCATCTCAATAGCTCTGAGAAAACTGCTCTAAGAAGGCAGGAGGGGGAAGTCAGGCTATATACAAGTTTGCAACAAAGGGAGCAGGCAGTCTGGCTTTCAAAGATCAGGTATCAAGTTAAGGAATTTAGCATCCTATGTATGGGAAGGTGCAGCCTCTGGGCTCACTGAATTAATTTCTTTCATATACACCTTAGCTATCTGGGGGCCAGTCCTGTTTGCTTGTTCACCTTGCTTCTAGCTTTTCCCTAGCTCTTCAGCAAGGAGGAATGGACAGCAAAGAGATCAAACCAGTCCATCCTAAGGGAAATCAACCCTGAATATTCATTGGAAGGACTGATACTGAAGCTCCAATACTTTGGCCACCTGATGTGAAGAGCCGACTCATTGGAAAAGACCCTGATGCTTGGAAAGATTGAAGTCAGGGAGAGAAGGGAATGACAGAAGATGAGATGGTTGGATGGCATCACCAACTCAGTGGACATGAGTTTGAGCAAGCTCTGGGAGATGTTGGGGAAAAGGGAAGCCTGGCGTGCTACAGTCCATGGGGTCGCAGAGTCGAACACAGCGATGAAACAACAAAGCTCCTAAATGGTCACCATGGTGGGGTGGTAGCATTTGGTGGATCGCAGTTTTGGGAGCCCTCATTCATGTCTGGAGGCCAGAAATGGCTGATGGCTCTGACATTTCTTGTTTATTAATGTGGCAGGAAATATTTTCTCTGTTCATGGGATTCTCCAGGCAAGAATACTGGAGTGGGTTGCCATTTCCTCCTCCAGGGGATCTTCCCGACCCAGAGATCGAACCCAGGTCTCTTTTGTCTCCTGCATTGGGGGGCGGGTTCTTTACCATGGAGCCACCAGGGAAGTCCAACAGTCACCTTAACAGAGAAGAATCTTAGTATAAAGTGGCTGATGAACTGAACTGCAGGTGGCAGCAATGCAAGCTGTGGAGACAGACAGCTGAAATCACATCTTTCATTATTATGGCAGTTGTCCTCAGGAGGGGTGGGATTAGTGAAGCACCTTATAAACTGTATCATAAGCATCCTAATAAAAAGACAGCCCAGTAGAGAGGGAAGAGAACAAGGAGACTTTGGTGTCAGAGACAGAGGCAGAACTCCTGGCTCACCGATGGCATGGCTCTTGGCAATCTACAGTCTCAGCTTTAACCTCTAAAATGGGTGTAAAGCCCCCTCTAAGGACTCTTGGGCTGGTTAAATAAGACCATGGAAACTGCCACCGACACAGTGCTGGACCAGGGGAGGCAGTCTCACCAATCATAAGCCCCATAACAGGTGGGAATCACAGGAAAGTCACACTTGAAAGAGAAATTCTGTTTGTAAAATGTGCTTGATTGAATTAGTTTTCTTTCTAGTATGTCTGCTATCTAAAACTGGAACACCAATTCAATATTTTATTGCTTGTTAAAGATAATTGCCTGCCAATAATTTATTAAAGTCCTTTAAAAATTACACCCTCTGCAATAAATTTCTGCATTTTATTTACTTCTTAACTTGGTTCACAACAGTTAATTAATTTCAAGTTTGGTATTGAAATTACCAGTATATTTCCAATTATCATATATTCCAAATTGAAGAAACTTTAATCCACAAGGCTTTAATTTATAGTTAAAATCAGTTCAGTCGCTCAGTTGTATCCAACTCTTTGTGACCCCATGGACTGCAGCATGCCAGGCCTCCCTGTCCATCACCAACTTCCGAGTTTACTCAAACTCATGTCCAGTGAGTTGGTGATGCCATCCAACCATCTCATCCTCTGCCATCCCCTTCTCGTCCCACCTTCAATCTTTCCCAGCATCAGGGTCTTTTCAAATGAGTCAGCTCTTTGCATCAGGTGGCCAAAGTATTGGAGTTTCAGCATCAGTCCTTCCAATGAATATTCAGGACTGATCTGCATTAAGATGGACTGGCTGGATCTCCTTGCAGTCCAAGGGACTCTTCAAGAGTCTTCTCCAACACCACAGTTCAAAAGCATCAGTTCTTCGGTGCTCAGTTTTCTTTATAGTCCAACTCTCACATCCATATATGACCACTGGAAAAACCATATGTAAACCGTGAACTTCCTGATATTCAAGCTGGTTTTAAAAAGGCAGAGGAATTAGAGATCAAATTACCAACATCCACTGGATCATAGAAAAAGCAAGAGAGTTCCAGAAAAACATCTATTTCTGCTTTATTGACTATGCCAAAGCCTTTGACTGTGTGGATCACAATAAACTGTGGAAAATTCTGAAAGAGATGGGAATACCAGGCCACCTGATCTGCCTCTTGAGAAATTTGTATGCAAGTCAGGAAGCAACAGTTAGAACTGGACATGGAACAACAGACTGGTTCCAAATAGGAAAAGGAGTTTGTCAAGGCTGTATATTGTCACCCTGTTTATTTAACTTCTATGCAGAGTACCTCATGAGAAACGCTGGGCTGGAAGAAACACAAGCTGGAATCAAGATTGCCAGGAGAAATCTCAATAACCTCAGATACGCAGATGACACCACCCTTATGGCAGAAAGTGCAGAGGAACTCAAAAGCCTGTTGATGAAAGTGAAAGTGGAGAGTGAAAAAGTTGGCCTAAAACTCAACATTCAGAAAACGAAGATCATGGCATCCGGTCCCATCACTTCATGGGAAATAGATGGGGAAACAGTGGGAACAGTGTCAAACTTTATTTTTCTGGGCTCCAAAATCAGTGCAGATGGTGACTGCAGCCATGAAATTAAAAGATGCTTACTCCTTGGAAGGAAAGTTATGACCAACCTAGATAGCATGTTCAAAAGCAGAGACATTACTTTGCCAACAAAGGTTCATCTAGTCAAGGCTATGGTTTTTCCTGTGGTCATGTATGGATGTGAGAGTTGGACTGTGAAGAAGGCTGAGCATGGAAGAATTGATGCTTTTGAACTGTGGTGTTGGAGAAGACTCTTGAGAGTCCCTTGGACTGCAAGGAGATCAAACCAGTCCATTCTGAAGGAGATCAGCCCTGGGATTTCTTTGGAAGGAATGATGCTGAAGCTGAAACTCCAATACTTTGGCCACCTCATGTGAAGAGTTGACTCATTGGAAAAGACTCTGATGCTGGGAGGGATTGGGGGCAGGAGGAGAAGGGGACGACAGAGGATGAGATGGCTGGATGGCATCACTGACTTGATGGAGGTGAGTCTGAGTGAACTCTGGGAGTTGGTGATGGACAGGGAGGCCTGGCATTCTGCTATTCATGGGGTCACAAAGAGTCGGACACGACTGAGCGACTGATCTGATCTGGCTAGAGGGACCTTTGTTGGCAAAGTAATGTCTCTGCTTTTAATATGCTGTCTAAGTTGGTCATAATTTTTCTTCCAAGGAGTAAGCGTGTCTTAATTTCATGGCTGCGGTCACCATCTGCAGTGATTTTGGAGCCCCCCAAAATAAAGTCTGTCACTGTTTCCACTGTTTCCCCATCTGTTTCCCATGAAGTGATGGGACCAGATGCCATGATCTTAGTTTTCTGGATGTTGAGCTTTAAGCCAACTTTTTCACTCTCCTCTTTCATCAAGAGGCTCTTTAGTTCTTTACTTTGTGTCATAAGGGTGGTGTCATCTGCATATCTGAGGTTATTGGTATCTTGTTATTGGTATCTTGGTATCTTATCTCCTGGCAATCTTGATAACAGCTTGTGCTTCATCCAGTCCAGCATTTCTCATGATGCACTCTGCATATAAGTTAAATAAAATATGGTTAAAGTAGCCAGGTGCTTAAACAATGGGGTGTCCTTTCCCCTATAGACCACACTCCTCTCCTGACAGCGACAGGTCTGGGTCTTATGAGGCAGCTTAAATACAAAGACTGTGTTTCTCTCCACCTTGCTACACCGGGTGACATACTCATCTAGGGGAGCAGGGAAACTCACTTACAGAAAACCCTGGGAAGTGTGTTGTTCTAAGCTATTTTGTGGTAAATTTACTACACAGAAAAAGCTAACAAATACATTTCTTATAAGTAAAATGAGAACAATTCACCTACAAGGAGAAGTAAGGCTAATAATACCTCCTCCAGCGTATGCTGTGTGCTCAGTCGTGTCCACCTCTTTTGTGACCCAACAGACTCCAGCCCTCCAGGCCTCTCTCTCCATTGAATTCTCCAGTCAAGAATACTGGAGTAGGTTGCCATTTCCTCCTCCAGGGGATCTTTCTGTCCCAGGGATAGAACCCGCATCTTGCATCGGCAGGCAGATTCTTTACCATAGTGCCACTGTGTACAGCAGAGTGAGTGCTAGATGAGATATGGCATAATTGCAGGTTAGACCAGGACTGAGGTTTCATCTGAAGACTTGCCTGAGGAGGGATCCACTTCCAGGCTCATTTGTGGCCAGCAAAGTTCATTTCCTTGCAGGCTGTTGGCTGGAGTCTACTGTCAGTCTCAGTTCCCTATGATAGATCTCTCCAACCTGGCTGCTAGCTTTATCAAAGTGTGCCAGCTGTGAAGGAGATGGAAAGCATTGGCTAGCAAGGTGGAAGTTACCACCATCTTCAATCACAGAGGTGAAAGGTTGCTCTTCGAGCCGTGTGTTGTGCTGAGATTCATGACCTCTGGAGGAAAGGATTTCCATCTGGGGGTCAGAGACGAGGCTTGGCTATTTGGAGCTTTTTGTGTAGCAAAGTTTTATTAAAGTATAAAAGAGATAAGGAAAGCTTCTGACAAAGACATCAGAAGGGGACAGAAAGAGTGCCCCCTTGCTTGGTTTTAGCAAGGTGTTTTATGTCTGTTAGAAAGCTATTAGGAGAAAGCAATGGCACCCCATTCCAGTACTCTTGCCTGGAAAATTCCATGGATGGAGGAGCCTGGTGGGCTGCAGACCAAGGGGTCTCTAAGAGTCGGAAACAACTGAGTGACTTCACTTTCACTTTTCACTTTCATGCATTGGAGAAGGAAATGGCAACCCACTCCAGTGTTCTTGCCTGGAGAATCCCAGGGACGGTGGAGCCTGGTGGGCTGCCATCTATGGGGTCGCACAGATTCAGACATGACTGAAGTGACTTAGCAGTAGTAGCAGCAGCAGAAAGCTATTAAGCAGGTAAAAGACACCTCAAGGCTGAGGGAGTTTCACCAGGCCACTCTCCCACAATGTGTATTTTTGAGATAGGATGGCATGAGGTATGTCATCCCCTGGCCATAAAATGATCGACATGAATATTGGTTTGTTGAGGCACTATCAGCCCCAGGTTTGAGAAGAGAAAAAAATTTAGTCTTAGGCGGAATTGGTTTCATCAACAGAGAAGGGGAGAAAAAATGTCTGCCACTTGCAGTTTATTTCCTCCTGCTGCTTGGGGACCTTTGGCCTTCCTACCTGCTACCCTCTCAGAGTTGATGCCTTATCACTTTGGCTGTATCTATTGGTTAGAAGGGAGGAGACTCAAAGGGAGGAGACTACACAGGGCACACCAGAAAAGAAAGTGAAAGTGAAAGTCACTCAATCGTATCTGACTCTTTGTGATCCCACGGGACTATACAATCCGTGGAATTCCCTAGGCCAGAATACTGGAGTGGCTGGCCTTTCCCTTCACCAGGGGGTCTTCACAACCCAGGGATCAAACCCAGGTCTCCCTCATTTGCAGGCAGATTCTTTTCCAGCTGAGCCACAAGGGAAGCCCAGGACACTTGGAGGGCAGGGGTTATTGAGACTATCTGGGAGCTTGCCTGCCACAAGGACTTGTAAGTTCAGAGAAGGGACATTGCTCATGCAGGGTCACGTAGGAGGTAAGTGGTAAGGACCATGCTCCCCAGAACCTACCTCACTGAGACATTACTCAAGCTGTAGGTGATTACAAATCAAAAAGTAGTTTTCGTTCACTAAGCAAGTTGTTTAGTCCCTAAGTCGTGTCTGACTCCTTTGCAGCTCCGTGGACTGAAGCCCAGTCATATGCGACTCTTTGTGATCCCTTGAACTGTAGCCCACTGGGTTCCTCTGTCCATGGGATTCCCCAAGCAAGAGTACTGGAGTGGGTTGCCATTTCCCTCTTCAGCAGATTTTTCTAATTTAGGCATCAAAGCCACATCTTCTACATTGGCAGGCAGATTCTTTACCACTGAACCACCAGGGAAGCCCCACTAAGCAAGATGCAAACATTAAATTTATTCCCGTTAGGGTCAGAATTATGTCCCTGATTAATATACATCTTTTTAAAACAAATGAGATCAGAAAGTTTAAATTTATTTTTAGAAAGAAATAAACTTTTGATAGCATGTAATTATGAAAAAAATTGCTTGGATCAAAGAGTACTTTGCTTCTTCAGATAAGGTGATCATTTTTCTCTCTATGCTGATAACAAAAGCCAGTGAAAATATTTCTATTCACACCTTTGTCCTAAGTCCTTTTACTTGGGCTAAAAATATGCCCAGTTAAAACAGTACATTTCTCTCCCTTATATGTGGAATCTAAAAGGAAATGATACAAATGAACTTACAAAACAGATGCAGACTCACAGACTTAGTGAACTTATGGTTGCCAGGGGGAAGGGACAGTTAAGGAGTCTGGGATGGTCATGTACACACTGCTCTGTTTAAAATGGATAACCAAGAAGAACATATTATATGGCACAGGGAACTCTGCTCAACATTATGTGGCAGCCTGGATGGAAGGGGAGTTTAGGGGAGAATGGATGCATGTATATGTATGGCCCAGTCCCTGAGCTGTTCACCTGACACTATCACAATATTGTTAATCAGCTATACCCCAACACAAAATAAAAAGTTACAGAAAAGAGTACATTTCTCATCCTTCTTTGTAGGTCCAGCGGACCTTTGACTGAATTCTGGCCACTGTGTTATGGGTGCCTCCTGGGAAGGTGTCGCGCCTGGTTAGCAGGTGTCTCAGTTAAGCCAGCGAGGTGGCTCAACTGCTCAGTGCACCCTTTCTGCTGCTCCAGCCACCAGCTCAGGCTGCAGAGGAGAAGGAAGGAAGGACTCTGTGAACTGGTCTAGAATTTTCGCCTCTGGACTTTTTTCTACAATCGAAAACACCTATGTGCCTGAGCCCCTGTTTGCTGGGGTTTCTCTCCTGTATATTTGAAGCATATGTGGCTGCAGCTAATCCTGCCGCAATAGGGAATATTTACAACCTAGGGATGTGTCATAAAGAACCAATTTGCCATCTCATCGGGTTAGCAATGAGGCAAGGTGTTCAGTAAGCCCTGGTCAGACTGTATTTTCTTTTCTGCCAAATATATCTGATTTATTGCTCATGTTTTTCCGCTCTTCCAAATAAAAAGATCAGGACTCACTTGCCTGGTGGCTTTATTGCAAAGCCTGCTTTACCTGTCTGGAATGTAAAACTCTGCTTTTGTGTGCGTGCCAAGATGCTTAAACATGTTTTAAATATTACTTTTTGCAGTTATTAAACATGAGAAATGGTGTCAGTTCATAAATACTACTTGGTGATAATCATGTCAGATGTCACTGGGTTTACTCAAAAAGGAACCAGAATATTTTTTCTTTTGTTGTGTAAAGTCAGGCACCTTTGTTCTCCGACATAGAAAGCCCCAAGTGGTTTTCAGCATTTGAAAATGCTATTTCTTTCCTCTCTGCTGTGGTTGAAATAAAGCTTCTAACACCCCCGAAATGTGAACCCAAAATTCGAGTTTTAAACACTTCAGTGGATCCAAAAGAAAACAACTTCCTCCTGCAGAGATAACACAGGACTAAATATTTAAAATCTGTCTTTTGACCAGATGACTGTTTTCTTACAAGCAGTCTGTTAGAAGATTCTAGGAAGCACAAGCTCAATTTTAATTTTCGTAATTAGGACTTCAGTGTCAATCAGTAAAAAAACATTATGAGAAAACCATGGTCTTAATTCCACATATATTATGATTTAGAGTGAGACTAAAGTAGGTAATGGTGTTTTAAGCTGGAAATCAAGTTACAGTAAAACATTAAGTGAATGTTGACTGTGAATGTTGGCTGCCGTTTCAGAACACTGAACCCCACAGAAGGTAAAATCTGAAGAGATGGCAAGAGTCTATGTGTTCAGATGACCTGAGGGATCTCAGAAGGAGTGCAGACAAGGAGGGCCCCAGGGACTGGTCCATCCTTTAAGTCCCATCAGTATATCTGAATGAAAGGAGATTAAAATCTGTAATATGAGACTCACTTCGATAAGAGAATGACATGGAGGGGGCAAGTTGTGATTTTCCTCCACTGCATGTTATCTGATGCCTAACTCTGTCTCATTACACGGATTTTTAACCTTATGTGTGTGAGCATGAACATGTGTGTGTGTGTGTGTGTGTGTGCAAGTGCTCATGTGTGTGTGCATGTTCTCATGTGTGCCTTCAACTCAGAGGGGAGGGTTTGGTGCAGAAAGGGAGCTAGAGTAGGGGAGATGAAGAGGAAAGATCTTGACCTACAGGTATGGACTCTGAGAGCTTTCCCTCTCATTTAGTCTGTGTGTGCATACTAGGTCGCTTCAGGCATGTCTGACTCTTTGCAACCCTATGGGCTGTAGCCTGCTCTCCATGACATTATTCAGGCAAGAATACTGGAGTGGGTCGCCATGCCCTACTCCAGGGGATCGTCCAGACCCAGAGATTGAACCCTGAGTCTCCTGCATTGCAGGCATATTCTTTACTGTCTGAGCCACCAGCAAATTAAAACATCAACCAAAAATTCAAAAACTGGATGGAGACCTCTGGTGAGACCTAGAAGATGAAGGATTGTCAGACCAGAGATGGGGTGCTATGGACTGATTTGTGTCTCCACCTCCCCCTTCCAAAATTCATATATTGAAGCCCTGACCCCTAAAGTGATGGTCTTAGGAGACGGGATCTTGGGGAGGTAACTGGGATTAGAAGAGGTCATGACAGGGGATCCTCATGATGGATTAGCGGCTCATAAGGAGAGACCAGGGAGCTCTCTCTCTGTTCTGTGAGGACATAGTAAGAAAGTGACCATGTATAAGCCAGAAAGAGAGCTCAGGACCCAGCCATGCCTGCACTCTAAACTTCAGCCTTCTGAATGTGGGAAATAAATGCTCCTTGCTCTCAGTCTATGATATTTTTTCCCTAATTTTGTTTTAATTGGAGTGTAGTTGCTTTACAATGTTGTGTTAGTTTCTGCTGTGAATTGGCCACATGTGTACATATATCCCTTCTTTCTTGGATTTCCTTCCCATTTAGGCCACCACAGAGCACTGAGTAGGCTTCAGGTGGTGCCAGTGGTAAAGAATGTGCCTGCCAATGCAGGAGACTCAGATTTGATCCCTGGGTTGCGAAGATCCCCTGGAGAAGGAAATGGCAGCCCACTCCAGTTTTCTTGCCTGGCAAATTCCATCGACAGAGGAACCTAGCAGGCTATAGTCCTTGGGGCTGCAAAGAGTTGGATGTGACTGAACGACTAAGCACTGCACTGAGCATTGAATAGAGTTCCTTGCGCTGAACAGTATGTTCACATCAGTTATATACTTTATTTTTAGTAGTGCATATGTCAACCCCAGTCTCCTAATCCATCCCACGCCTCTGCCCCACCTCAGTATCCACACCTTGGTTCTCTGTCTTTGTATCTCTATTTGTGCTATGCAAGTGGTGTAGATGAACTTATGGTATTTTGTCATATCAGCTCCAGCAGCCAAAGACACTGGAGGCCCAAGGAAAACGAATGTGTGTGGGCTTTGGGGAGTGGACATGCAAATCCTTGTGTCTCATGGTGATGTTCATGGAGGGTCTCTGTTGCTCTGCAACCAGTGGGACAGGATGACTGGTCTGGTGGGGTCCAGTGAGGATGGTCTGGTCCATCCTCATCACCCAGTTCTGTGCAATGGCCCATG
Source organism: Bos grunniens (assembly GCF_055505025.1). Classification (NCBI taxonomy): domain Eukaryota; kingdom Metazoa; phylum Chordata; class Mammalia; order Artiodactyla; family Bovidae; genus Bos; species Bos grunniens. Next base: position 17,751,377 of record NC_141165.1, on the reverse strand, counting down.
GGTGTAGCCAAGATGGCAGGGATGGAAAAGGTTATGCATGGCCCCCTCGCCAAGGTTGACCTAGCCCCCGCCTCTGCTGAATGCTGGCTCCATTTGCCCTGCTATCAGCCTTAGGGGGACCAGCAGTCATTTGGTAGCAAATTGATCACATCAGTCCCTCAATTGCTCTGGGAGGTCAGTTATTCTTACTGGAGTTGACACCTAACATGGGTTTGCCTTTCCTGCTCCTGTGCTGCCAGCACCATCATTGGAGAGCTTCAGGATGAAAGAGTCATCAAATAGGAACCTGCATGATGTCAGCTCAAACCAAGGACTCATTTTATGGACACAGAGGTACGTCATGAGTGTATGACTGTGGGATTCATTGTCTCTAGCAAGTTCTGCATCACCCTGGAAACAACCAGCCTAAATTAACAATGAAAAGGCCAAAATGATACAAAATTGTATAGACAACAACATATTCTCTATATAATACATGAAATGTATTTGGTGGTTCAAGTAAAAGATTTCTGACAGTTAAAATATAGATGCATTTAATGTTTTGTTTAAAACTTTTTATTTTGTGTTGGGGTATAGCCTAGTAACAATGTTGTGATAATTTCAGGACAACAGTGAAGGGACTCAGCCATACACATATATGCATCCATTCTCCTCCAAACTGCCCTCCCATCCACGCTGCCACATATCATTGAGCAGACTTCCCTGTGCTATACAGTGGGTCCTTGTTGGGTATCCATTTTAAATAGAGCAACAACTTAATGTTCAATAATAAATTATTTAAATAACTTACGGTCCACCCATTAAACATAACACTTTTTAACTGCTTAAAATTATTTCATAAGAATGCATAAATTTATGGAAAAACATTTAAGTCGTTTGGTTAATTAGGAGTATTAGTCTCCTAGGGCAACTGTTACAAAGTACCACAGGTTAGGTGCCTCGAAACAGCATACCTTCATTGCCTTATAATTCTGGAGGCTGGAGGTCTTAAATAAAGGTGGCCTCTTCCATCTCCCAGTGTGTAGTCTTGGGCATTCCTTGGCTTCTAGTTGCATCCTTACCCTCTTTGCCTCTGTTATCACATGGCCTTCCCCTGTACATTCCATACATTCTGGCAAATGTATAATGACATGCATTTCCTGAGATAGAACCATGCAGAATATTTTCACTGTCCTAAAAATATTCTTCTCTGCCTTTTTATCCTCCCACCTGTCCCCCTTCCCCGGCCACAGTCGCTGATCTTTTTACTGTCTCCATAGTAGCTGTTGCATTTTTCAGACCCAATCCTAAGGAAATAATTACACATTTATGCTCTGATCCAGCTATGACGACGTTCACCACTGTGTACAATGGTAAAAAGTGCCAGTCATACGACATCCAATAGCAGGAATCTTCTTCAGATAAGTGATGCACCTTCCTTTCATGGAATTATGCTTAGTTATTAAACATATGAGTATTTACCAACTGGAGGAAGAGGCTTTTAACATGGTAAGTAAGTAAAACCTGGCTTCTAAACATTAGATAAAATAAGAACATTTTAAAATCTTTCTTCAAGAGATGGGAATACCAGACCACCTGATCTGCCTCTTGAGAAATTTATATGCAGGTCAGGAAGCAACAGTTAGAACTGGACATGGAACAACAGACTGGTTCCAAATAGGAAAAGGAGTTCGTCAAGGCTGTATATTGTCACCCTGTTTATTTAACTTACATGCAGAGTACATCATGAGAAACGCTGGACTGGAAGAAACACAAGCTGGAATCAAGATTGCCGGGAGAAAAAAAAAAAAAAAAAGATTGCCGGGAGAAATATCAATAACCTCAGATATGCAGACGACACCACCCTTATGGCAGAAAGTGAAGAGGAACTCAAAAGCCTCTTGATGAAAGTGAAAGTGGAGAGTGAAAAAGTTGGCTTAAAGCCCAACATTCAGAAAACGAAGATCATGGCATCCGGTCCCATCACTTCATGGCAAATAGATGGGGAAACAGTGGAAACAGTGTCAGACTTTATTTTTCTGGGCTCCAAAATCACTACAGATGGTGACTGCAGCCATGAAATTAAAAGATGCTTACTCCTTGGAAGGAAAGTTATAACCAATCTAGATAGCATATTCAAAAGCAGAGACATTACTTTGCCAACAAAGATTCTTCTAGTCAAGGCTATGGTTTTTCCTGTGGTCATGTATGGATGTGAAAGTTGGACTGTGAAGAAGGCTGAGCACGGAAGAATTGATGCTTTTGAACTGTGGTGTTGGAGAAGACTCTTGAGAGTCTCTTGGACTGCAAGGAGATCCAACCAGTCCATTCTGAAGGAGATCAGCCCTGGGATTTCTTTGGAAGGAATGATGCTAAAGCTGAAACTCCAGTACTTTGGCCACCTCATGCGAAGAGTTGATTCATTGGAAAAGACCCTGATGCTGGGAGGGATTGGGGGCAGGAGGAGAAGGGGACGACAGAAGATGAGATGGCTGGATGGCATCACTGACTCAATGGACGTGAGTCTGAGTGAACTCCGGGAATTGGTGATAGACAGGGAGGCCTGGTGTGCTGAGATTCATGGGGTTGCAAAGAGTCGGACACGACTGAGCGACTGATCTGATCTGATGCCATGCTATCGACTACTTGTCTTTGTGTGTTGGGCTTAAGAGAAATTTGGTTTAAAAATTTTCCTCCTTTTCTACTTGGGCTTCCCTGGTGGCTCAGATGATAAATAATCTGCCTGCAATACAGGAGAACTGGATTTGATTCCTGGATCAGGAAGATCCCCTGGAGTAGGAAATGGCTATCCATTGCAGTATTCTTGCCTGGAGAATTCCATGGGCCGAGGAGCCTGATGGGCTACAATCCATGGGGCAGCAAAGAATTGGACGTGACTGAGTGACTAACACTTTCACTTTCCTTTTCTGCTTACCTGAATTTTCTAATTTTTCTATGGTTAATTTATATTACCACTTCTAATGAGGAAAATAACAGAAGCTATACAGTAAAAATCATGATGCTTATCTAGGGGTGATATTTTCAGATGGGTTTTGTTTTCTTCTTTATATTAGTGGCCACAGGACTGGAAAAGGTCAGTTTTCATTCCAATCCCAAAGAAAGGCAATGCCAAAGAATGCTCAAACTACCGCACAATTGTACTCATCTCACACACTAGTAAAGTAATGCTCAAAATTCTCCAAGCCAGGCTTCAGCAATACGTGAACCGTCAACTTCCTGATGTTCAAGCTGGTTTTAGAAAAGGCAGAGGAACCAGAGACCAAATTGCCAACATCCGCTGGATCACGGAAAAAGCAAGAGAGTTCCAGAAAAACATCTATTTCTGCTTTATTGACTATGCCAAAGCCTTTGACTGTGTGGATCACAATAAACTGTGGAAAATTCTGAAAGAGATGGGAATACCAGGCCACCTGATCTACCTCTTGAGAAATTTGTATGCAGGTCAGGAAGCAACAGTTAGAACTGGACGTGGAACAACAGACTGGTTCCAAATAAGAAAAGGAGTCCATCAAGGCTGTATATTGTCACCCTGTTTATTTAACTTACATGCAGAGTACCTCATGAGAAACGCTGGACTGGAAGAAACACAAACTGGAATCAAGATTGCCAGGAGAAATATCAATAACATCAGATATGCAGATGACACCACCCTTATGGCAGAAAGTGAAGAGGAACTCAAAAGCCTCTTGATGAAGGTGAAAGTGGAGAGTGAAAAAGTTGGCTTAAAGCTCAACATTCAGAAAATGAAGATCATGGCATCCGGTCCCATCACTTCATGGCAAATAGATGGGGAAACAGTGGAAACAGTGTCAGACTTTATTTTTCTGGGCTCCAAAATCACTGCAGATGGTGACTACAGCCATGAAATTAAAAGACACTGACTCCTTGGAAGGAAAGTTATGACCAACCTAGACAGCATATTCAAAAGCAGAGACATTACTTTGCCAACAAAGGTTCGTCTAGTCAAGGCTATGGTTTTTCCTGTGGTCATGTATGGATGCGAGAGTTGGACTGTGAAGAAGGCTGAGCACGGAAGAATTGATGCTTTTGAACTGTGGTGTTGGAGAAGACTCTTGAGAGTCTCTTGGACTGCAAGGAGATCCAACCAGTCCATTCTGAAGGAGATCAGCCCTGGGATTTCTTTGGAAGGAATGATGCTAAAGCTGAAACTCCAGTACTTTGGCCACCTCATGAGAAGAGTTGATTCATTTTCCAATGAATCAGACCCTGATGCTGGGAGGGATTGGGGGCAGGAGGAGAAGGGGACAACAGAAGATGAGATGGCTGGATGGCATCACTGACTCAATGGACGTGAGTCTGAGTGAACTCCGGGAGTTGGTGATGGACAGGGAGGCCTGGTGTGCTGAGATTCATGGGGTCGCAGAGTCGGACATGACTGAGCGACTGATCTGATCTGAATAGGAAATTGTTATTTATGTAAGTGAAAAACAGTTAAATGTGGGCACTTTTGTAACAGGGAAGAACAAATCTGATTGCCTTTGGGATCTGTTTCTTTAATCTTTGTGTTATATTGTTTTTGTTAAAAATTGATCACTAAAAGAATTTTACCTATAGACTGAAACATATAGGATAGTCCATTCTCAAGGCTCTGACCTTTAAAGGTATAACATTTTTTGAAAAATTCCTATAGAGATAAAACAATGTGAGAGACCTGGGTTCGATCCCTGGGTTGGGAAGATTCCCTGGAGAAGGAAATGGCAACCCACTCCAGTACTCTTGCCTTGAAAATCCGATGGATGGAGGAGCTTGGTGCAGGCTACTATCCGTGGGGTCTCAAAGAGTCGGGCATGACTGAGCGACTTCACTTTCACTTTCACTTTATAGAGATAAAAAGTTGCAGAACAGAGAAAAACATTTATCTTGTTACATTGTGACCAGACCTTTGTATACAGGGGCAATAACAAAGGATTCCTGCACCAAGAAGTTTACAACAACCCCACCCCCACCAGCCCTGCCTTTAGTATAAAAGATGCCTGAATTCTCACTTGGGTAAGATGGTTCTTTGGGACACTAGTCCATCATAGTCCCAGTCTGCTGGCTTTCTGAATAAAGTTGCTTGCCACAACAACTCATCTGATTTTTTGACCTCTTGTATGGTAAGCGGTATGAGTTTAGACTCAGTAAAACTTTAATGATTTGACCTGTTACTTTTAATATTTTAAAAATATTCCACAGAGATCATGCCACCAGTTCACTTAATTTCTCAAAGGGCTGTTAAAGGGTCTAAAATCATAGCTCTCATATGAATTGAAAAGAAACATATGTCTCAGATTTTATTTAACTCATTAATTAATGAGGGAACCAGCAAGACATTACAACAGATTCAAAGGATGATTCAAGGGACACACATCTATGTGCCATCATGAATGTTAAAAAAAAATTTTACAAATAGATGCAGAACTGGTCAGTAGCTTCAGGGCAAAAATCAATTGCATCTTTGGTCGAAGTTCATTTGCATTTCTAAATACTAGAATCATTTATATTACTTTCAGTTTCTTACAACTTTGTATTAGTCAGTGCCCTACAAAAACAGCACCAATAAGTTATTTATTCATTAATCAATTATGAGAAATTGGTCCACGTGATTATGGAGGCTGAAGAATCCCTTGACCGTCTGTCTGTAGGATGGAGACCTGGGAGGGCTGGTGGTGTGGTTCAGTCCAGATCTGAAACCCTGAGAACTAAAGGACTGATGGTCTAACTTCCAGTTTGAGTCTGAAGGTCTGAGACCAAAGAGGGCCAGTTTCTGAGATCAGAAGAAGACTGATGTCCAAGCTGAATAGTCAGACAGAGAGGAAATTCATCCTTCCTCCACTTTCTGTTCTTTTTAAGCAGTCGACCCTGATGCTGGGAAAGATTGAAGGCAGGAGAAGAAGGGAGAGACAGAGGATGAGATGGTTGGATGGCATCACCAACTCAATATACATGAATTTGAGCAAACTCTGGTAGATAGTGAAAGACAGAGGAGCCTCGTGTGCTGCAGTCCATGGGGTCGCAGAGAGTCAGACATGACTTAATGACTAAACAAGAACAGCAACAACAAGGTTAGATGAAGCTCAAATCTGCCTGCAATATGGGAGACCCAGGTTCAATTCCTGGGTCAAGAAGATCCTTTGGAGAAGGAACTGGCAACCAACTCCAATATTCTTGCCTGGGGAATCCCATGGACAGAGGAGCCTCATGGACCATGGAGTTGCAAAGAGTCAGACACCACTGAGTGACTAGATGATGTGACCCACAGTGGGAAGGAATCTGCTTTCCTCAAGTCTACTGATTCAAATGCCAACATCTTCCGGAGGTGCCTTCCCAGACACACTGAAAAAGATGTCTAACCAACTATCTATGTGCTTCCATCCAGTTGACACATAAAATTAAGAAACTTAGAGTTTCCAGAAGCTCAGAGACAGCTCAGGTCCTATTAAATCAGATAATCCCATAATCTTTTTTCCCCATTTCAAAGTTTTCACCACTCTTCTTGATGTTTCTTTCTGTATTAGAGTTAAAGACAAACCTCTTGTCTGAATCCTCGGTCTGGACCCTGCCTCTCCTCTGCATCCAAGGCACCCCCCCTACACCCTCCCCCGACCCCGCACCTATTTGCATTCAGGTCCCATAAGGCTTTTCAATGTCTTCAGGGTACCAGGCCTCCTGCCATTCATCCTGCTGCCAGCAACCATGAGTTCATTTCTCTAAGTCTGTGAATCACTTTCTGTTTTGTAAGTAAGTTCATTTGTATCATTTCTTTTTGGATGCCACATATAAAGGATGCCTGGTGACTGATATTCTAAATGTCAGGATGGAATGAAGCCAAGAAAACAAAAAAGCACATTGGGCAAAATGAGCTATGTTGGCCTTTGATTTTTTGGTTCCTGTGGCTCATTGCCTTGGAATCATTTGAGTTTTGAATTATCTCAGTCCTTCAGGGTCACAGCTCCTAAATAAGATGCTTTAATCCTGTGTATATTTGTGAGATATTTGACAGATATATTGACTCTCCAGGTCTACCTGCTTGTTTACCATTTTTCTGACCAGCTCCTAGCCCCAAAGCCTGGTTGAGAAGCAAAAAAAAAAAAAAAAAATCTTTTCCTCTATCCTCTTAGGTTCTGAGCCTGAGGGCTGTGAATTAAACTGACTATAGCTGGATTAAGAGGAGAAATGTTTATTTTGTATGCATATGGGAGCCAACAAAGGAGGTAACTGTCTCATTGAATGGTTAAAGACTTGCATAGCTAACTTACTAGGAGAAAGGAAGCGGTTGAGAAAAGTCATCTTAGGCAAAAAACACAGTTTTTTTAGGATAGATGGGAGTTAAGAAGTTTGTGGTGACATTTGTCTACACAGGCATGAGTGGTCTTTCTGTCTTCCTTAGCATCATAAACTCCCCTGGAGACAGGACTTGGAGTAGGTCATTTGTGTTTTCTCTTCTGGGAGTAGACCTACCCTGAAGAGAAATTTATGGCAACCTAATTTCCCAGAAGGTGCTGTTTTCAATCAGAAAAGGAAAGCTCTGAGAAGGTTATTTTTCCCTTTGTCTTTTTTTTGCATCTGTTGAATCTCAATCTTCAGCTTAAAAATAATCTTTATGCCAAAGTGGCATGTTTTGGGGTGGTGTGTTCCGAATCCCTTCATCTGGAAGGCACAGTGTTTCTCCCATATTCATTGCTTTCCAGGGTCTTACTCTCAGTATAAGATCCACACCTTTGCCCTGAGTTCCATGACTGGATTAGAATGTGATGGAGACCAGCCAGAAACTCAGAAAGAACTGTAAGAGAGTAGACAATTTGGTACGATGTTGCTTCATGATTTGGGGGATGACTTTTTTTTAGGAATTATCAGTGCTCCGAAAAGCGAAGTTCCTTGATTCGCTTCCAAGGGGCTGGGGTCTGGGACGTCTGTAGAAAACCTCTTAGCAGTTCTCCAGTGAACCCTCCATGGGAAACAGGACTTGACTTTTAAAGCTGGCTCTACTCCAGAGGACTTCACCCTCAGGACTTTGTTTTTTTTCTTTCACAAAAGAACCTGTTCTTGTGGACGTGGAGGAACCTGGCTGGGAGCAGGAACCGGCTTTGCCAGCCCCAAGCCTGTGCCGGAGCCCAGGGAGCAAGGCTGGCTGGCGGCCGGCCGGGTCCGCGTCCATATCTATATCCACAACCATGCGCAGAAAGGGGCTGCTGTCCTCCCGCTGGGGCAGGAGGGCTCGGGCCTGGCTCTGCTGGATGTGAGAAAGCTCGTGGGCGGGAACCAGGGGTGGAGGCCAGGTGGAAGGGCAGCCGTGGCCCTGAGGCGGGGCGTTGTCCGTCTGACCGGCCCTCGGGCTGGCTGATGATTAACTGATAGTCTGCTGCTCTGGGCCCGAGGCAGGAGGCCACCTCTGTGTGCTCGGCCTGTGACGTGAGCCACTTCCTGGTAACAGCTGAGCACCGTCCAGATTCTCTAGTGGCCGACAGATTTGTTCCTGCGTTTGTGTGGGGAGAGCTCGGAGGCAGGAAAGAGGGGACCGAGAACCTTCGCTGAAGGCCTGAGGGCCAGATCCACCTGCCACAGGTGAGACACCCCGTGGGCCTGGTGTGTGGCCAGTGGACTCCCCGCAGGTACCGGCTTCCTCCGGGGAGCTGGTGCTTAGCTCCTGGAGGCCCGCTAGCTGGCCTTGGGGGAAAGAGCAATCTGAGGCATATCTGTTTCCCAAATTCCACAGAGTTAAAATGAAAACACCGGGATGCCCTGTGAGTGTAGGAATTTTAGACTGTTTCTCAATTCTAGCTTCATTGGGAGCTGTTCTTGGGTTGCGTTGAAAGCTGAGACTCCGCTGGAAAATTCCTGGCATGCCTGTTATTCATTGGACAGACTTTAAATGCCGTTTATTCTTCCCCAAGTCTTCCCCAGTGGCTCAGCAGTAAAGAATTCTTCTGCAATGCAGGAGATGCAGCAGACTCAGGTTTGATCCCTTGGTTGGGAAGATCCCCTGGAGGAGGAAATGGCAATTCACCCCATATTCTTGCCTGGAGAATACCACAGATAGAGGAACCTGGCAGGCTACAGTCCATGGGGTCGCAAAGAGTTGGACACCATTGAGTGACTGAGCATACACACATATCTTTCCCCAGTGAGAGGGTTGATGGAAGGGAAATTGCTCTAAATCTCTGAAAGTTCTAAGACTCCCCACATCTGGCTGGCAGAGTAAGCGCCCCTCTGAATATGGGGGCGCCCTGAGCTGAGGTACTGGGTGGAGGAGGCGCCTTGGTGCCTTTGTATGTGCACAGAGGTTTGCAGAGAGCCCCTTGTGTGCATTTAAATTCTCACTGTCTTCCTTGTTTTGGGGTTTAGAATTTATGTTGATGCCTAAAGACAGGATGTCTGCAGCCCCTGAATTTTGTGGTATCAGGCTGTTTCTAAGAACCCAGCCAAAAAGGTGTGTGTGTGTGTGTTATGGGTAAATAAATCAGATGATCAAATTCAACAATTTCCTTCCTGAGATGACGAGCTTGCTGGGTGCAGATGGGTCTGCTCAGTGTTTCTGCCTTGTCTGGGCAGTAAAGAGTGGTTGGTATTTAAATCCTGTCCTGATGCAGTTTAATAAGATTTGAGACTTTTAACATTGCAGTTCTTCAACTAAAAGCAGGTAATGCAAGTCTTCTGTAATAAAATGAATAAGAAGTGAAATCTCAAATTACTCCACCAAGATATGAACTTGCAAATTACCTGGCAGAGATTTCCTTTAATTAAAGGGACTTGTCTGAGCTCAGTTACAACTTGAAATCAACCTGATGACAGTTCTTCTCTATACCCACCCTTTGAATAGGGTCTGCTCACAAATCCACATCTGGGTTCCTGTAGCACTTGGGGTGTTCCCATACCCCAGCCGGGGGGCTGATGCTGAGCTTTTAGGAATGGCCTCATTCTGTCACACAGAGAATAAGTGAATTGTCATCTGGTCCTAGTTGGCAGCTCAAGTGACCCTGACCATCAGTGATTAGAAATACTTCATGGTGGACCTTAAGCTCTTGCTGCAGTTTCAGTGATGCTGGGTCCACACTTCACATTTATTGCTTTTGGTAAAATGTGTGACTTTTATAACTTGGCAGCTCAATTTCTCCTCCATCCTCTGCTCTGGCCTAGATTCTAGGTGACTCGCCTAGCAACTGACTTGTCCACTTGTGTTCATCGAACCTTGAAAAAATTAGTAAATGATTTATTTGGTGCTTGGTAATTTGGGATCTTGGATCAATCTGGGAAGCCTATGATTTTAGTTTGTGTTCAGCTGCTGGACAGCTTGGTGAAAGTGAAAGTGTTAGTTCTTCAGTCATGTCTGACTCTGGGACCACCAGGGACTGTAGACCTGCCAGGCTCCTCTGTCCATGGAATTCTCCAGGCAAGAACACTGGAGTGGGTGGCCATGCCCTTCTCCGGAAGCTTGGAATCAAAGCATATTTGCAGGGATTTGCTGAGTCTGTTTTCGATGATGGAAGAGGCTGAGGTGGGATGCTCCTGCTGCACATGTACCATGACCCCTTACACGACACAATTGCACACAAGTGGACATGGTTTCCTACACAGGCTGAAATTTACTTTCCAAAGTCATCAGAAAACAAAGAGGGGGAAATCCCACATTCCTTCTCGTGATCTCGTGAGCAACCAGTGACATGCTACCATGTAAAGGGGGGTCACAGGCCCGGGGGTCCTCAATCCTTCCCACCCCAACTCTGATTCAGCAGCTTGTATGTGGCGCCTTTCACAGGTGGAGGTGATGCAGTTATTACCTGTGTCTATTTCAGTTCTCGTATTTCTGCTTATGCGTTGTTGTGGGGCCTGCCTCCTACGTCCTGTAAAAGAAGACAGGATGGATCCCAGGGTGGGTGGGTCAGTTCATCACAGAACCCTGTGCAGGGTCTCTGATGGAACCTGTTGCCCCCCAATTTGGGGGGATGGGTTGTATCCCCCAAGTGGAGGTTTGAAATTTGTGTGGATGCCAAAGCCAGAGTGAAAACTCCTGACAGGTCAGGTCACTGTGCTAAGGATGGGTGAAATAAAGAGCCCCTTCCCTGGGGCTGAGGAGCAGGTGTTTCTAGAGACAATTCAGAATACATTCAGTGGACGACTAAAATGCTCCAAGCAGTGCTGGTGACAGTCTTGGACAGGCCTGTCCCAGGGAGAAGGAAAGAATAAAACTAAAAATGAGGGGACAGGGAGTGAGCAAGAGGGTTATCACAGAAAAAAGGATGGGCTGAGATATGTGCATGACAAGACCGCCTTGTGCTGCAAGGGGCCAGCAAGGCCTCACCTGCTCTATGCTGACCGCTCCCCTTCCACTCACCTTCATTCTCTGCCCAGGCCCCAGAGTCTCTCTGTAGTTCCGCAAACAAACACAGAGGCACAGTTTCACCCCAGGGCCTTTGCACCTGCTGTTCAGCCTGGGAGGCCCTTCTGCACTTACCCACCTGCCTGTCACCTCACCACCTTCCCTACTCATGGGACACCTTCTTGGGAGCCTTTCTCCGATCTCTCCTCTGAACCATCAGCCAGCACATCCCCCACACCCCCTCACACACACTCCTCTCCACTGTTTGTCTTCATACCTCTTAACACCTTCTAATAAGCTTATGATCTAGGTCTTCATTTTGCTATTTTTATTCTGATAATGTAAACTTGTGGGTAGGATTGTTTTTTCTCAGTGATTAGAGCATCCATTCCCATCCATATAATGGAAGGGAATAACAGTAAACCCACACTCAGACCTCTCAGTCAGTGATTCTGTGGTCATTGTAGAGCATAGTAGGTGTTTCCATGATTTATGCATGGGCTTGGGAGCAAGATCACTTAATACAGTGATTCTCAGACATGAGTATGTACCAGAATTGGTCCCATGCTTAACTTTGGGCAGAATTCTTCCTGCTCACCCCTAGACCTAATCCAGTAGGTCCAGGGTAGGCCTGAGAATCTGCTTTTCTAAGAAGTTCCTTGGTGGCTCAGCAGTAAAGAATCCACCTGCAATGCAGGAGACTCCCTGCGAGGCAGGAGGTGTGGGTTTGATCCCTGGGCCAGGAAGATCCCCTGGAGAAGGAAATGGCAACCCACTCCAGTATTCTTGAGAATCCCACGGATAGAGGAGCATGGTGGGTTACAGCCCATGGGGCAAAGTCTCGGACACGACTGAGTAACTAAACCACCACCACCAGGTAATCAAACCACCGACAAGTTCCCAGATGAGGCTGGTGCCCCTGCTGATCAGGCTGAGAAGTGCTGATTCATCTCTCCAGGGACACATGCGCACTGGGAGGGTCCTCTTGGGTCTCTGCAAGGGGACCAACTGTGACCTGCCTATTTTGCTTTCCCAGGTGAGGAGGAACATGTGAGATGGAGGGAGCTGCCAAGAGAGGCGTCCTGGCAGTGCTGGTGGTCCTGGCTGTGCTGGCAGGTAGGGACCACGGAGCTTGGTGGGATGTTCTGGGGTATCCTCCTGGAGTGGGCAGAAGGCACCTGGAGTGGGCCACTGGGGAGCATGGCTGCCCAAAGATTCTTTGTTGAGCTCTTCGCAATGGGTTCCCGTCCTCCCTCCACTTCCTCCTGCCTGTGCCTGCGTGTGCTCAGTTGTGCCCGAGTCTTTGTGACCCCAGGGACTGTAGCCCACCAGGCTGCTCTGTCCATGGAAGTCTCCAGGCAAGAATACTGGAGGGGGTTGCCACTCCCTCCTCCAGGGCATCTTCCTGACCCAAGCACTGAACCCAGTCCCCTGCATCGCAGGCAGATTATTTACCACTCAGAGGGGTCCATTGCCTGCCATGCCAGCCCTACTCCAGAAAGGTCCTTCATGTGCCTGTGAGCCCACAAATCCTCCACTGCGGGGTCCTCGCCTTGGGAGTCTTGCTGTGGTCCCTTCCCAAAGTCACTGCTCTTGTTAGAGCATTACATTCTCCTGCCTGAACTTTCTCCTCTGATTCTACCTGGTCTTCAAGGAAGACCTGACTCAGGCATCACCTCCTCTCTGAAGCCTTCCTGACCTTGCAGTTTTCAGGACAATCATCCTATTTCCCATTAATGACAGAGTAAGGGGCCCATCGCCTGTGAGACCTCCTGGTCCTCCCAACAGCTCCTTCTCAGCCTGGAACTTTCCCAGGGTGTCAATCAGAATGAATTCCAGGTGTCCCAGACCAGGGTCTCCCAGTCAGATTCTGCATCGCAGTAGATGGAGAGTGCAGATCCTGGGGTGCTTAAAGTAACCAGTTTATACTTCAGCTTTTTTTTGACTATGTCTTGTGCTGATTTCATTGCTTCTGGTGTGTTTTTCATGTTTTCCTAGCTAGTTCTAAACTCCTCAGGGTATTCTTACTGCAGTGATCTTAAGGTGCTGTATTGAAGAATACAGAAAATTGTGCAAGTCGTAAAGGTACAGCTTGATGAAATTTTACAAACTGAGCACTTTTGTGTATCAACAAGGAGCCCAAGAACATTTCACAAATGTTTCCTTTAGCCCCTCCCCCACCCCTACCCTAGAGAGACTGTTATTCTGACTTCTAGCTGTGTAGATATTTTGCTTGCTTTTTACCAAACACACCTATGGGCTTCCCTGGTGGCTCAGGCTGTAAAGAATCTGCCTGAAATACGGGAGACCCAGGTTCTATCCCTGGGTTGGGAAGACCCCCCTGGAGGAGGAAATGGCTACCCAATCCAGTATTCTTGCCTGGGGAATCCCATGGACAGAGGCACATGGGGGGCTTCAGTCCATGGGGTTGCAAAGAATCAGACATGACTGGGTGACTAATGCTTTGACTTTGATATACACCTATAAACTCTGTTTCAGAGGGCTAGATAATGTTGTTGTTGTGTTTTAAACTCTGTCTATGACAGCAGTGAAAACATAACTAAAACAGAAATAAAATAGTACAGGGACGATCAGAGTGTGTGAGGTGCAGTCAGGACTATTCCATAAATGTTGGTTTCGGGTGTGTTTACACATTAAGACAAGGGAAGCTGGCTCTGGGCTGTTAACACGTATTTGGGGACAGAGATGTTTGGACGGCCTCTGTCTTGTGCAGGGTGTTAAGCATTTTTTTAGGTGCTTGATGTGCATTTGTCTGTAGGCTGGAAAGAAGACATTTTCTCTGCTTGTGCAGAACTTAGGGACTCATGGGGTGCAGAACTTAAGGACTCGTGGGAGTAGCAAACCAGGCTCAACCATATTTCCAGGATATGGCTCCCACATGACTTTCTCAGTCACAGTGGCAAAAACCTCTTCCAATGGCTTAGCAGGAAATTGTTAAATTCCATATCTACAATTCTTCTGAGCCATTTACCCTGGTGGCTCAGACGGTAAAGCGTCTGTCTACAATGTGGGAGACCCGGGTTCAATCCCTGGGTTGGGGAGATCCCCTGGAGGAGGAAATGGCAATCCACTCCAGTACTATTGCCTGGAAAATCCCATGGACAGAGGAGCCTAGTAGGCTACAGTCCATGGAGTCGAAAAGAGTTGGACACGACTGAGCGACTTCACTCACTCACTCACTCTGTTTTGAAGGCAGGATTGGCTTGGGTTGAGGCTTGGGTGTGGCTGTTCCAAGAGGGCAGAAGTTGTTGTTCAGTCGCTAAGTCGAGTCTGTTTGCGATCCCATGAACTACAGCATGCCAAGCTCCTCTGTCCTCCACTGTCTCCCAGAGTTTAATTTATTCATGTCCATTGAGTCAGTGATGCTATCTAACCGTCTCATCCTCTGTAGCCCCCTTCTCCTCTTGCCTTCAGTCTTTCCCAGAATCAGGGTCTTTTCCAATGAGTTGGCTCTTCACATCAGGTGGCCAAAACATTGGAGCTTCAGCTTCAGCATCAACCCTTCCAGTGAGGATTATGGGTAAATTCTAGAGCCCCATGGTGGGTGGGGATCCATTGCAAAATTCTGACCCCCTAGGAGGCTTGAAAAGTTTTGGGTAAAGACTCCTTCTTTTTTAGACTTAGCTTTGAGTAGCTAAGGGCAGCCTCCATGTGTACGCAGAGGGCTCCTGCCAGCCCTCTCCTCTCCACCTTACACCCAGCATGGCGGATTATACAGAACTTGACCATCCTGTTTCTTCACTTGGTGAATATTCACTTGGGGCTCTTATGTGCCATTTAGTTGCAGGCACAGGGATGTGCAAAATCGGGCAGAGTCCCTGCTAACCAAGAGCTTAGACATCAACTAATAGAAAAATCAATACGAAATCACCGCCGTGACAAGTGCTTCACTGATTCAAAATCCTGTTCTGGATAATTTGACTTGTGTAAAGTGGTCTGGGAAGGCTTCCTGAGGGGGAGACTACTTGGCTGGGAGCAGAGGTGTAAATGAGACTGGCTCTCCAGGCAGTCTCTGCCTGTGCAAAGGGAGCCAGAAAGAGCTGGTAAGTTTGATAGATGAAAGATGGTCTGGTGGTCAGAGGGTGGAGTTGGGGAAAAATGAAATGGATGTGAAACTAAGCAGGGTTTTAAGATATGATAATGTTAAGGATGATCTGGTCTATATTCTAAAGGGTGGAAATATTTTAAACAAAGTCTGGGATGGGGGTAGGGAAGGGTACCCGATCATATTGGCGTGTTGAGATCTGTCTGGCTGCCACGTGGAGAGCAGTCTTGGGTGACGGTGGCGACAGTGATGCTGGCACCCCCTGCTGTGGTCAGCAGGATGCGGCGGGCAGCTCAGATCCACCTCCGGACCCCTTCCTCACTCCTCAGTCTCCTTCTGATGGCCCAACCCTCCTTTTGGTTTTCTTTTTTTTGAAAGTCTTTCTGACGTGGACTGTTTTTAAGGTCTTTATTGAGTTTGTTACAACATTGCCTCTGTTTTATGTTTTGTTTTTTGGCTGCAAGGGATGTGGGATCCTAGGGGCTTCCCTGCTCAGGTGGTAAAGAATCTACTACAATGCAGGAGACGGGGGTTCGATCCCCATGTGGGGAAGATCCCCTGGAGAAGGGAATGGTAACCCACTCTAGTATTCTTGCCTGGAGAACCCTATGGACAGAGGATCCTGGTGGGCTACAGTCCATGGGGTTGCAAAGGGTCGGACACGACTGAGCGACTAACACTTTCTTTCATGTGGGGTCTTAGCTCTCCAACGAGGGATCAAACCCATACTCCCTGCATTGGAGGGCAGAGTCTCAACCACTGGAACAGTAGGCAAGTCCCCTGCCTTGATATGCTTTGACTTCCATTTTCACCTTTGGAGCTGCCTCACCAGGGCCCTTCCCTTCCACCCCCTCCACTTTATTTACCTTGCTCCATTCTGTCTTTTTTCCTCTTTATTTATTTATCATTATTATTATTTTTTATTTGGCTATGTCTTGGTTGTGTCATGTGGGATCAAGTTGACCAGGGATTGAACCTGAGCCCCTTGCATTGGGTGGACCCCTGCACTGGGCGGACCTCTGCATTGGGTGGACTGAGTCTTAGCCACTGGACTGCCAGGGAAATCCCTCCCTTCTGCTTTTAACTGTCTGCTTTTCTATTCATTTCCAATGTTAAATAACAGATGGGAGCAGGTTAGAGGTCTATAGGTACAGGAGGGAAGCTTGAGAAGAGGTGAGTGGAAGACTAGAGGGGTCGGTTTGGGCAGACCCGCTGTCCCCCCATGCTTGGGAGACACCAGCTGCTACCCTAGGGGGCTGAGAAGAAATCACTGTAGAAGAATGGTACTCATGTTCAGGATCTATCCATGGAGGACTGGAAGGGGCCAGGCAGCTGGCCACATGTTCCTGTGTGAGTGATTTTAGTTTTGCAGATGTTAGTGTGGTGGCAGTTCAAGCATGGGTTGGAAAAGAGTTTCCAGACACAGGCAATTTCAGAAGGGAGCGAGTTTATTAAGAACAAAGAGCAGAGATAATGTGGATATCGCGAGTACAGTGAGGCGACCTCTTGACAGACCAGGGATAGTCAACAGTTTTGTGGGTTAGCAGCCAATTTTTATAACCTCAAGACAAAGAAAATTCCTGCTGGAAGGTTGGTGTTAGGTGAGTAGTAGGGTACTATAGGTGAGCACTGAGTGGGTACTTTTGCTTAACGTGGGGTCAGGGAGCTGGTTGGTGATGATCAAGGGGGTTTTGGGCAATGGTTACAAAAGGGTTCAATCAGTTTTGGAGGTGACCTTGGTTCTGGTTCCACTTCTGTGGCCTTGGGGCAGGACTCCACAGTTAGGACACAATTAGTTGGAAGGGGAACTTCTCAATTCTGAGGGGCAGCCAGTCATTTACATGGAGATGCTTGGTGGAGCGGGATTTGCAAAGCAGGAGGAGAGAAAGGGTCGGGGTGGGGGCAGGGCAGGAGCCCTGGATTTGGAGTTGAAGGCTGTAGACGTGACAAGCCTCAAACAAGTGGGTCAACTCTGGCAGGGGAGGACTCGGTGTTGGGTGACCCCCAGAGCTGGTCACTTCAGCGAGCGAGGTGGGTGGGGACACTGATGGTTCGTTCCCATGGCTCTGCCTGTGGTTTGGTCCTTTGCTCTACAAACTGAAAGAGCAAAGGGGAAGGTGAGGTTTTGCATCGAGATGGGGACTGTTTGATGACAATTTTCTCATGTTTGTCATGTGCGGGGCAGGTTACACAAACCACAGCTGATAGGATGCAGGTGAGGAGCAGTGAGAATTCAGGGCCTCACGTCACCTAAAATAGAGCTTCTGAGTCACAGGGCAGAGCTGGGGGGAGTCAGTTTGTGGTGGTAGCAAAGATCACTGGCAATGATGTCAGAGGGGTCTAGTGATTAGGGTTCGGTGCCTCCTGTTTAGCTTAAAGACCAAGTTCAAATGCGAAGTCTCCGTTTGGCCCAGGTCCCTCCCTCGCTCTTGCTTCCCTGCACAGTAAGGTCTGGACCCTCATGCGTTCTTATTCCCACCTGCAGTCCACAGGGAATTTAAAGACTGTTTTGGAGTGAGCAGGGTTTTAGAGTAAGCGCAGTTTTGGAGTGAATAACCTCCCTGGTGCCGGGCAGTGATGGGACCAGGGTTTCAGACGCTTTGCTTAATTCTGTTGGAGTGGCCTGGACTGAGATGCTGGCAGGGCGAGCCTGGGTCTCACCCCCTGCCCTCCCACAGCCAGCCCCACAGGCTGTCTTCCAATCTGCTCGCACGGACCTGAGTCTGAATGGGGAAGGATGGTGTTATCGTAGTATGGAGTATGACAGTGTGTCTAGTCTTTCTTTCCTCACAGTATAGATTTGGCCCTTTCTTTTCTTTTGTGCTTCTTCCTAAGATGAGATTCAGGGCTCATGGAAAGATCCAAGTTGGCACAGCAGCTGTGGCTTCCCTGGGGGATAATCTCTGACTTTCCTTCCTCGGCTTTCCCCGCCCCTCCTCCCCTTTAAAAAAAAAATCCCACATCAGAGGGATCCACGGATCAGAGAAATGTGCCCACGGGTAAGGGAGAAGAACCACTCTGAGCAGTTATTTAGGATCTTACTTTTTCTCTTTTTATCATGCCCAGAGGCAAAACAAAGAATAGTGATCGTGTTTATCCCCATCTGGGATTAGTTTAGTTAATTTTGATCTTCTTTTATTTCTGCCTCTTTGAAGCCTGGGGGCCCCCTCCTTGATTCTACCTCACAGGCATCTGGGTCCCTGTCTCCTATCCTCTCCAATGGACCTGGCCCTGCAGTGGGCACATCCCCCGAAGTGCATTTTGGGTACTTCAGTGAGTGATGGGCAGGGAGGTTCCTCCCCAGAAATCTTTCATACAGTAATCAGATTCCTTTAGAATCTTCCTTACAACTTGACCTTGTAAGATTGGAAGGGGGGAGCCTACAGTTCCAGAAGGTTATAGGAACATGTAGTCTTTACTGATGGTGGCAGGCATGGCTGAGAAGAAACCAAGGGTGTGGGCTGCCAGGGCTCTGTTTGCCATAAACTCTGAGATCAGAGAGGAAAGAGTGGGAAGAGGGAAACTTCAGAGTGCAAAGAACTGAGTTTATGTCCCAGCAACATCCCTGTGCTCACAAATCCCGAGATGTTGCTGGTCTTCATTTCTTCACTATTAAAACATAAGAGGGGTGTTTTCTCGGTGGTCCAGTGGTTGAGAGTCTGCCTCCTAATGAGGGGGACACGGGTTCAATCCCTGGTCCAGGAAGATCCCATGTGCCTCGGAGCAACTAAGCCTGAGAGCTGCATCTACTGAGTCCCAGTGCTGCAACTACCAAAGCCCAAAGCCCACGTGCCTAGAGCCTGTGCTCTGCAACGAGATAAGCCACTGCAACGAGAAGCAAATGCACCGCAGTGAAGAGCAGTCCCTGCTTGCAGCAGTGAAGACCAGTGCATCCAAAAAAACAAAGGAAAACAAACAAGCACACACTAGAGGCAGAAGATGAGAAATCGCGAAGACTCTTGGTTGCTATGCAAGTTCTACTTTGAATTATTACTACATACATGGGAAAGTCTAGGAAAACTCTGGCCACCACCTTGCTTTTCCTGGTGATAAGAAAATCAACTAAATGACTGAAAGATTCTTGAGTTCTTCAGGAGCAGAACACACTCCGTGTTGAGTGATTCTGCCCGAGTTCCTGTGAGCTAGAGTGGTCTTGGTCCCCTCCCTGGGGAAGGCCAGTTAGAAGTTGTCATTTCAGTTAAAGCCAGTGTCAGAATGCATCTGGTGAGGGAAAAGTACAATGCTGTGAAAAGTGTGAAGGAAATAATTTTACTTTCCTCTATGATTTTCTTGGTTTTCTTGCAAGTCACATAATAGTGACTGCTTCCTGAATGCTTGAGTGTCATTGTAAAGGCTTTGCATGGGTTGTCTCATTTGGCTCTTAAAACTAATTGCTGCGGTGCTGTAAATCAATCTTGGGTCTGCTCGCCCAGCACATAGCCAAACCAGACTGCTGACACCAGGTTGTGGTGAAGGAAAATACAGCATTTATCGCAGGTGCTGAACGAGGCAAACAGGCAGCTAATGCTCAAAAGACCCAAACTCCCTGATGGCTAAAAGGCAGTTGAAGCGGGGAGGTCACAGAGTACATGAGCAGCTCATGGACATTCTTCTGATTGGTAAGAAAACAGGGTGGTATTTCAGATATCAATTTTATCAGCCTTTTGGTTCCAACTGGTCTGTGGTCTCTGTGCTTGTGAGCAGCAAGCAGCTAACTTCTTTCACCTGGTGGGGGTTTTGGACTCTGCAGAACAACTCAAGAATTTGGCTCAGAACATTATCTAGAAGACTCTTGAGAGTTCCTTGGACTGCAAGGAGATTAAACCAGTCAATCCTAAAGGAAATCACTGAATATTCAATGGAAGGAAAGTTGTTGAAGCTGAAGTTACAATACTCTGGCTACCTGACATGAAGAGCCGACTCATTGGAAAAGACCCTGATGCTGGGAAAGATTAAGGACAGGAGGAGAAGGGGGCAACAGAGGATGAGATGGTTGGATGGCATCACCCACTCAGTGGACATGAATTTGAGCACACTCTAGAAGATAGTGAAGGACAGGGAAGCCTGGCGTGTTGCAGTCCATGGGGTGGCAAAGAGTCAGACATGACTTGGTGACTGAACAACAACAACAAATGATCAATAGCCCTGGAGGAGGAGCTAAGGGTCCTTGACTTTGTTTTATGGCTAAACTATTAATATTTTGTCTTGTTTGACTGTTTTCGTGTGTGTGTGTTTTCACTTCTCTGATTAAATCTGTTCTTTGGGACTTGGGCAAGGCCTAGAAGGCTAAAGCTTTTCTACAAACAAGGAGGAGGAGGGGGTGGGGGAGGGGAGGACCTGTACCTGGGGAGACCCTGCAGCACCCTTCTGGGTTTCAGTACCAGTGACCCCCCCTGGTTTACAGTGAGAGGAGTGGTCAAGGAGAAGTGTGATAACTTGCCCAGTGGGCCAGGACTCGCTCCGGAGTCCACAGTCTTATGCCCTGGAACTACATGCTCACGTGTGGGAGTTTTAAACCGGACACTAGATGCTGTGAGACTCTATGAGGCTGTAAATGCCTCCCTCGAGTGTTCTTGCTGAGGGATCCTGCTCTCCAACATCCTTCTATGTATTTTCCCTCTCTGTGTCTCCCACATGGGTCTCTTCTCATCTTTGGAAAAGACCTGCCTCAGTGACAGGTCTGTCCTAAAGGTGCTGGGGGGTGGTGTGGTGGACCATGATCATGGCAAGCTAGGGTCTCTATTCTCTGTGCAAAGAGACACTTCCTTCCACTCCCCGCTTTGAGCCTTGAAATCTCAGAGGTGGAAATCATCTGTCTTCCCCATTTCAATGGGAGGAAAATTCCCACTTCATAGTGAGGCTGAAGAACTTACCTGAGGTAACAGAATTGGGCTAGTGGTGGCTCTCTGGACAGGCTGGGGTCAGATACTTCAGGGAATGTTCCCTCTGGAGGAGGGGCATTGCTCCCCCCATCCCCAATCTTGCTGGGATTTCCCATAGACTGTGGAGTTGGGGGTGTGGAAAGGAGGGCTGTGGTTTCCTGTCCCCATGGCTTCCTGTCCACTGGCATCTCCTGATCTACTGGGAGCCCTGGTGTTGGGACCAGCAGGACATGGAGTCTGAGCCATTGGATGGTCCCGACTGGTACACAGAAGGGCTACAGTGTACAGCTGACCTCTGTAGAGTCATCCCCTCACCACCTGCAAACCTGGTTGTCTTTCAGCCTGTGGATCCAGCAGTGAAATCATAGAGGGTCCCAAGAATGTCACAGCCCTGAAGGGCTCGGAGGCTCGCTTCAACTGCACCATCTCCCAGGGCTGGAAGCTCGTCATGTGGGCTCTGAGAGGCACAGTGGTGCTGAGCATGACACCTAATGAGACCATCATCACCAGTGACCGCTTCACCTCGGCAAGCTACCAAGAGGGCGGGAACTTCATCTCTGAGATGATAATTCATGACGTGCAACTCAGCGATGCCGGGCAAGTCAAATGCAGCCTTCAGAACAGCAACCGGGATGGAGCCGCCTTCCTTTCTGTTCAAGGTGTGTATGCAGGCAACTCTGATGAGGAGCACTTGCAGTCCTCTGGTTAAAACATCAGGTTGCAAAGAAGCTTCTGAAGCTCATGTCATGTGGGGACATCTAGGGTCAGCCTTCTGTTGGTACCATGCTTGGAATTATTCTGAACTGATGGATATTTTGCTGTTTATTTATCATCTCTCCCTCTCTCTCCCTTCTTCCCTGCCTTCCTTCTTCCATGTATGGACTTGCCTTTGGCTGATATTATGCTTCTAATTTCTCTGAACTGACTGGTGTTTGTTGTTTTCTCATGTGTTTATTTCTCTCCTCCCTTCCTCACTGTCTTTCTACTTTCTTTCTTCCTGCTTCTCTTCCCCTCCCCTTCCATCTTTCCATTCCTTTATTTTCCATTTTCTCTTATTAAGGCTATGAAAGACAGGTGTTTTTTTTTTTTTTTTAATCACTTTCCCATCTGACCAATTTCAGTTCGAACAGCTTTTCTGGAAGTGTATCCTGGAATTCTAAGGCCAGTTGTGGTCGTTCGTCTTTGACTTAGAGAGAGAGTTGACAAACATTGCCCTTTTCCTAGGTTTTCATATCCTGGCTCTGTTTCTTTACCTGACATCATGTATCAACTTTGAATCATGCTTTAACTTTTTCCTCTTTCTGGCTGAATTTTCCTAATCTCTTTCCTGCCCCTAGTGAGTCTTAAAATCAATGGTGCGTGTTCACTCAACCCTACCATGTCTCTTAGAGAAAATAAAACAGTAACAAAATTTATAACAATGGACAACTTACTTTTCCTTTTATTGTTCATTTTCATTATAGGGAAGTTGTGGCATCAAAGGTAATTTTGAGGTGCTGAAGATTATGCTACATAGTGAACAAAAAAAGGATACTTTACAAGGATTCAGAATATCTTTATCAAAGTTTAATCATTTCGCATTCCTTGAAAATGTAACTATGTAATATTTATAGATGTATTGGAGCTTTTAGAGTTCCTGATTTCTATGGCAGCATCTCTTTTAACAGACTACATTGTGGCTTTGAAATTTTTTCTTATGTATATTTATTTGTTAGTTCAGGAGAAATTTCCGATGATTTGGTCTATATTTGCACTGTTATCAAATCAAGTTTGATAATGTTTGGTGGAGATACAGGCCTACCTGTTTCTACTTGCTTATTTTTAAATTTAGCCAAATTGTTTTATCTTTATTTTTATGTGTCCTTGATTTTGGGTGGCTTAATTAAGGGTACAATGATACTCTCTAAAGTGATCGTGTGAGGCTACCTGGATTATTGGCTTAGTTTGCACAATGAAATTGTTGCTCTATTACTTTGTGGTAAAAGGAAAGAGCACAGGACAAGGAATCAAAGATATGAGTGCTGGTTTTGTTGTCATCCCACCTTGGAGACTCCTGGAATGGCTCAATTTCTTTATCTTTAAAGTGGAGATAAGGCTCCCCTGCTCACATCACAGGTTTACCCTGAGGATCAGATGAAAAACTGGCTGAGGGTGGTTTGAAGACCCCCATGCTCTGTCTGTTTCAGTTTCCTGCCTATGAAGCTGGGGGCCAGAGAAGTCTGGGGGTTAACAGCAGAGGCGTGGGAGGCTGGCTGCCAGGTCAAATTCCAGCTTTATCGCTAACTGTGTGACCTTGAACATACTACTTAGTGACCTTGTGCTGTAGTTTCCTCATCACAGGGCAGTTGTGAGATCAAAAGAGTAGGTCTATATAAACACCTTTAGGTCAGCACCTGATTCAGAGCAATCTCCATGTAGTCATTTGCTATTATTTATTGTGTTCCCAATAGGAGCATGCCATTGCATTAGGCATTTAAGGAAGACTCAAAGGTAAGTGCAATAAGACACAATCCTGTCCTCAAGAATTCAAGAAAAGTGGATAGGGACTTCCCTGGTGGTTCAGTGGTTAAGAATCCACCTTGTGAAGGAGAGGACTCGGGTTTGATCCCTGG